>NW_027555625.1:317641678-320042928 GCF_003287225.1 Phascolarctos cinereus | reverse complement strand
GGCCTGGTGAATGATCTGCAACACATCATTCTAATGAAACCATGACATTTTCTTCTAAGGTAATTCTAAGGTATAGTGAGAAGAATACTGAGCTCAGAGTAAGGAGGGACTTGATTTCATGACCCCACTCTTTTGGCCTACTAGATACTAGTTGCGTAATGGTGGATAACTCACTTAATATTCTCTGAACCTCAATTTCTTCCTCAGAGGCACATACTCCACTAGGTTGTTGTAACAGTCACAAGAAATAATGTATGTAATGCCCCTTTTAAATATTATGGAATTAATGTATCATCAACCATTACTATCCACCCATCAATGGTGGATAATAAGAAATGGTGTAGGGTTTTGGGATCAAGCCATCTCATCCCAGCTATTTCCTTTATTGGTCTCCACCCAAGCTCTCCCTTAATGTCATGGAGAAGAAACAATACCTTGCCATATCTCAAGGTGTATGATGGGACGGGAAATCTGGTACAGGGAGAACCTTAGGATCGTAGATGTAGAGATGGAAACCACCTTATATATTATTTAAGCCAACCTTCCCATTTTAAAAAGGAGGAAGCTGAGGCCAAGAGAGGCTAAATTACTTCTAGTTAGTAAGTAACACATGTGCTAAATGCTATTGAATCACTCAACTGTTCTGACCAGGTCCACTAAAAATCCTGTTATACAACCACAACTGGGCTCTCACTGCTGCTAGGCAATCCTATTCACTATCCCAGTCTACACAGTGGATCTTCCAAATCTTTTCTTTCTTCCTCAAACCTCTCATGACTCTCCTTCCCACTACTCTCTGAGCTGAGAGCCTTGTCTCATATTTTATAGAAAAAAATCAGGCTATTTACCTTGAACTCTCTCTTCACTTCTCTTCCTCATCTCATGTCTTTTGCCACTATCTCCTCCTTCACCCCTGTTTTATATGAAGATGTGGCCCTATTCCTTGCCAAGGTAAACCCTTCTACCTTCACAAGTGATCCCATTCCATCCTGTCTTCCCTAGCAGACTGCCCCCTTTATTATCCCTGCTCTCTCACTTTTCTATAACCTCTGCCTGTCTCCTAGCTCTTTCCCTGCTTCTCATGTCTCCCTTATCTTCAAAAGACCTTTATTTGATGCTTCTACTCTTGAAAACTACCATCCTATATTTGTATATCTCCTTTGCCCTTTGCAGCACAACTCCTTGGGTAGGCCATGTACAATGGATGCCACCATTACTCACTTCTTAATACCTTATAATCTAGTTTACTACCTCATCATTGCTTTGAAACGACTCTCTTCAAAGTTACCAATGATCTCCTAATTGCCAAATGCAATGGTCTTTTCTCATTCCTCTTCTTTTTGACCTCTCTGTAGCCTTTGACACTGTCAATCATCTTCTTCTCCTTGATACTCTCCCCTAGGTTTTTGGGACACCACATTCTCTTGGTTATTCTTTCTATCTATCTGACCACCTCTTTTCAGTCTCCTCTACTTAATCTTTATCCAGGTCATGCCTACTAACTGTGGGCATGCCACAAGGCTCTGTCCTGTGCCCTCTTCTCTTCTCCTTCTATACTACCTCACTTGGTTATCTTATCAGTTCTTTTTTTTAATATGAATTTTACAATTATTAATAAATGTGAATATTTCACTATACAAAAAACAAAAATAAATTTTTAAATGGTTAACTTCTGTTATATAAGTTTTTAAAGTAGGTTTTAAATTTAACATGGTAGTAACAAAATTAATATCTTTATTTGTACTGTCATGTACTTTATCTTCTCATCTGTATGTTTTACTCTTCTATTGATACTGTATTCTTTTTTTTCTTTTCTAATATTACCTACTAATTCATCTCCCAATAGAGCCTCTCCATTATAACAAAAAAGAATAATCTACCACAATGAATTAATCCATTAGCCACATTTGAAAATGCATATCTCCTTCTACATATCTAGTGCATCCCCTTTCTTCAAAGAGGCAGGAAGCGTGCATCATCATTGGTCTTCTGAAGGTGTGATTGCTTGCTGTATTCATTGATCAGAGTTTTGTTGTATTTTAGAGTTGCTTTCCTCTGTTATTATGGTCATCAGTGCTTTTATTTTTTATTTATTTAAATAGTAATTTATGGAATAAAATGAGCATTTTCATAAAATAGCATAATAAAAAACAGATTGCAAATGAAACTGCAAATCTAGTATCTACAACTTACTATTCCTTTTAAATATATAATAAAGTTAGAGTCTAAATCTATTTTTTTCCTTTTTTTACTTCCCTTCCCCCCTGCCCTAGAGAGGGCTACCATTAGACACAAATACGTGTGTGTATATACGAATATATGTATGTATATACAAATATGTATATATGCATTTATATACATATATATGTAAAATCATTTTATACATACTTCTATTTATCAGTCTTTCTCTGGATGCAGATAGCATCTTCCTTCATATGTCCTTTGTAGTTAATTTGGGTATTTATAATAGTCAAACTGACTTATCCACTCAAAGTTGTACTTAAAACAATATTGCTGCTACTATATGTAACATTCTCTTGGTTCTGCTCATTTTGCTTTTCATTATTTTTTATCCATGTTTTTTCATTATTTCATTATTGCTATTCATGTTTTTCTAAGACCACTGAGCTCCAAGTAAGGGTCATGGTTTATGTCAGTGGAAGGGTTCTTCAAACTGAAGAAATCATAGATCTCTGGAAGTGCTGAAGTCTCAATGAATGCTAAATTGCACATTTCCCCAAATGAAACTGCCATGATTTGTGCAAATGGCAAAGACAATAAGGTGGCACAGTTGTTGTTGTTCAGTTGTGTCTGATTCTGTGTGGCTCCATTTGGGGTTTTCTTGGCAAAGGTACTGGAATGGTTTGCCTTTTCCTTCTCCAGCTAATTTGACATATGAGGAAACTAAGACAAATGGGGTTAAGTGACTTGCCTAGGGTCACATAGCTAGGAAGTGTCTGAGTCTGGATTTGACCTCAGAGAGATGAGTTTTCCTGACTTTAGACACGGTGCCCTATCCATTGTACCACTTAGCTTGCTCCAAGGAGCCATAGATACTTTCAGCCACACTGGAGAGGTTTGCCAGGGCCATCAAAGTGTTGAGGTGAGCAGCATGTCCACAATTATCAATTAACACTATAGTTGTTAATAATATCTGAGGTTTCACAATTTAAGACCAGGTATATGCTGATAAAGAATAAGGATATCTAATCAGGACACCTTCAGAGCCTCCAGGGGAGATTCCCCGAGGGTTTTGGAACCTCCAAATAAGCTTATCCTTCTCCTAACTTGATGTGGGACTAAATCTTTTCATTTTTCACTCATCGCTCCATGTCCCTACAGACTCTTGGCACGGAACTCAGCTGAGGGAGAAGCCTAGGACTCTGATGTTGACTGACAGATGGGTCCTACAGGGCCCAGTTCCTGGCACCTTGTCCTATAATGATATACTCTTTGGATGGGATAGAGGGGGTGGTTAAGAGAATATCTCCTAAGGGGTCCTCAATGAAACCCAGTCTGCTTGATGCTGGAACAGCTCAGAACTGGGTACAGGTCCAGGAATTCCAGGCTGAGTCTTTCTCTGTTCCTTATCTATGAAAATCAGGTTGGATTTAGAAAAATCCTTTATGTGAAACTCCTCACAGCACAACATCCCTGGCCCGGTCTATCATTTCAAATCCACATGAGCAATGCAGAGCGGAAAGTGTTAGCTCATCCCTTCAGGGCTGAGCTGGGAGGGCCACTTAAAATTAGGTCTGAGTAGGTGAAGGTCCCTTCACCCAGAAGACTAGAGACAGATGTTAATCTCTTTGGGGTCCAGATGTGCAAAGGCCAGAACAATACCTCCAAACAATGCATTTATCCGATGAGCTTTCCCCCTCTACACTTTCTTAGCACTCACCCACCCACGACAAGCCACTTACCTTTTTGCCTGCTTCCAATCAGACTAAAGCCCACATGAGCTATAGCAGAGAAGAGTATATTCCCTGACCTTTCAGCCTCTTCATCCCTAATTGGTTCCATCCTTTGGAATTAATTAGACGAGTTGGCCATCCGTTACATATTGGAAAAGAATAGAGGCTCTGGGGGAAACACTGATTTACATGATCCCATAAATTACCTGCACGCATGTGAGGCCGTGGTCTGGGACCTCAGAGGGATTCTTCACTATACACACACAGGGACTATAAGGTCAACATGGGGCCCTTCTAGCCTGAAGAACAGGAGGGTGGAAACTGGTTGGAGTTGCTGAGAAGTTTCCCAGTAAAGATATTGTTCATTTTCTTAGCTCATGGAGTTTAGGAAGAATGTAATCTCCAGATGCTTTGCTGAGGGAAGAAGAGCAAGAAGGCTCCCTCCTGTATGCTTGGCATCTCTTTTCAATGAAAAGATAAAACCAAAACAATATACCTTTCCCCAAAAAACAAAACAAAACAAAACAAAACAACACAACACTTAGTTACGTGTGAAAACAAACCCTTGTCTAAGGCTCTTCTGGGTACACAGAAGCTCACACAATCCTTTGAGTGTATTCCCTGCACCTAGGTTGTGAAAAGGTCATGTGGTGGAAAGAACAACTCTCATGAAAAGGAGTCTGGTGATGTAGAATCCAATTCCAATTCTGTTCCTTAGAGATGTTTTTCTATTAGTTTTTCTAGTTGGACAGGTTTTTATCTCTTTCAATAACCAAAGGAAAATATCTCATTTTCTCTTGGTGTATCATCATTGTGTGTGTGTGTGTTGTGTGTGTGTGTGTGTGTGTGTGTGTGTGTTTAGCACTGACTGAATAAAATTGGTTTGTAAACCATAACCTCATCTGATTCTCATGATAACCCCATGAAGCAAATAGCACCACTCTCTGTGGCCTGTTTTTACAGAGGAGGAAACCAAAGCTGAGAGAAATAAGTGATTTCCCCCAAGGTCTCAATAATCCAATTGCCCAGAACAGCTGGGACACTCAGGAGAGGATTCCTTTGCTGATTCTACCACACCAGCCAAAGCCTAGAAGGGTAAAGGAAGAGTCCTTGTTTTAAACATCCAAAGATCTGACAACTACTAGCTGTGTTACCCAAGGGAATATCACTTATTCCCATTTTACGAATGAGGAAACTGAAGCTCAGAGTGGTAAATATTGTGTGTTTCTATGCCCCACTGTGTTGTTGGGAGGAGAATGCTTTGTACTCCTTAACACACTAATATGAATTCTTTCATCTTCTTCCTCCTTCTTTTTCTCTTCTTCCTTATCCTCTTCTGTTCCTCAGAGATGTTTTGGTTTTCTATTTGGACATTTCAACTTTTTTCAATAACCACAGCAAAATATCTCATGTTCTCACTACTCCTTGGCTGACTTTTCAATATCTTCCCTGTCACAAGGACTGGTAAGTCCCAGAGGACTTACCCTTTTACTCTAAGACTTGTGCCTAGGGACCTAATGTTCCAATCGGTGAGCACCAGCCAGGCTTCTCTACTCCACCATCTTGTCAGTGGCATATATGTGGTACCTCTCATCAGGTACCACACATGTACCACCACCCCCATTTCCAGTTCTGGAATCATAATCAAATCAATACTGCCATTACCCTTGAGAGGTGGTTTTAATTTACTTCTCTGTAACTCTAGTCACCAACTGTGGACCTTTCCAAACCAAAATAACTTCACTGGCTACCACTCACCTACATGTGTTCTCTCCCTCTATTAGAATATAAACTGCATGAGTGCATAAATGGTCTTCAATTTTATTTTTGCTTCCTGGGGCTTAACATAGAGCTTGGTACATTGTAAACACTTAATACATACTTTATTTATTCATTCTTCTTTTTCTTCTTCCATTCATTCATTCAGCACAAATTTATTAGGTGATTGCTGTGTTCAGAGTTCTACACTGTTATGTCCTTAAAACAAATAAACCCTATGCATGTTTTATTAAGTGAAATATTGAAAATTATATTTGACTAAATGTTGCTATTAGACTTATTGGGAAATTTGGAAATGACTTTTGTATTTTGGCATCTTAATTACTTCCCATTTTGGCATGTGTAGACACAGTAGAGTCTTAACTAGAGCAGAGCCACTGCGGCTTTGTCCCAAGGTGCTGACTGTAGAAGGCAACTAACAACTTTTGTAGTAGCTTTGAAACTGGGGAACTTATCACCTAGTTAGCAAGAATAATTAATTAAAATAAGAAGATACCAGATGGCTTGCACTTCATCCGGCCCACCACAGATTAGCTTTCCCCTGAACAGCAACAGCCTGTTCCTCCCTTACCATTATGTCCTCTCCAGGAGGTATTTTGCACCATTTGCCCTGGGTGTTAAAAAAAAAAATCTAGTTACAACACAGTTTACATTTCAAGAGGCAACAGAGCATACTTTGTAAGATTTTGAAACTGCTTTCCTGAATATTTTCAGATATCTGAAATATTTGTTTCTTGTCCTTAAACACAACAGCAAATATTATTGACAGCTTACTAGATGTATCTGCACAGTTTGGCATAAAGAGATACTGTATTCAACAAACTCCTATTTTCTGTTTCTTATCATCATGCTTCCTTCTCCTAACTTCATGGCTATGTTAACACCATCTCCAAAGTCTACAATAGACTTTCCTCATCTATCTCTATTTACTGAATATCATATATTCTTTCTTTAGATCAAAGTGATGTGGACCTTCTCACATTGATTTTTAATTTAAAAATTCTCAATGTTCTTTTTCTTTATATCACTATATTTCCATATAACTCCATATTCTTCCTCCCATCTAACTGTCTCTGTCTCTGTTTGTCTCTATTTGTCTCTGTGTCTCTGTGTCTGTGTCTGTATCTCTGTCTGTCTTTCTCTCTCTCTCCCTTCTCTCAACAAATAAGTATACTTAAGCAAAATAAATCAATACTTGTCAATATCTGAAAATGTATTCCTCATTCTGCCTCCATATTCCACTGTCTTTCTACTGTGAGATGCCTCCTCAAATTTTTTATAGTCTTTTGTCCAGACCTTTCCTGAATCTCACTCTGTTTTGTGTTATACTTGTCATGGACCTACATTCTCTGTCTATTACACTATACAGTTCTTGAGAAACCATGCCACATCTTTTTTTCCTCCCTCCAGATCTGAGCAAATAGCTTATCCATAATACGTGCTTAATATATGGTGTTTACTTATTTGCATTGAACTATTGGCTTGAAAGAGATAAACCTAGTTTATGAAAAACATGTAAACTTATTGAGCCAATTGATAGGATTTTTCTAAGTCAGTTCATATGTGTGCCTTTGGCTATAAGAATCAGGATATCAGGAGGTGCTGACTAAGAAGTATATATAGGTTATTGTAAACCCATCTGTATGTTGAAAAACCATGTCTAAGCGACCTTTCTACCTCTGGTGGTCCACGAAGTTTGGTGCATATGTCAGGCAGTACTTCTCAATAATTTGTAATAGCTAGTTTCTTTGAAATGATGGGGAGTTCAGACAGCTTCTAAAGCGTGAGGTTAAAGAGGGCTCCTGTGGTGAGGGACTATGGCATAATAATACCTTCCAAGTGCTTTTCTTCTAAGAAGCAACAAGCTCATGACACAGACCATCACACCTATTCTCACGATGTCTGGGTGAGACAGGTATTATTATCCACATTTTATAGCTAAGAAAACCAACACAAGTAGCAGGTGAAAACCTTTCCCAGGGTCCTATAGTGAACCAAGCTACTGTGCCAAGATGTCTGGAGACCTGATTCCTGACCCTATATTCTTTTGACTAGACAAAATGATTATACAGCATAAAGTAATGTGGGGAGGATTTTACTACATTACTTCCTGAATCAAAAATTTTCGGTGACCACCCCTACCACCACCACCATTGCTAAATGTTCCCACTTAATTAGATAAGCAAAAATATATTCAAAAAACATCTATGAATGAGGTCCAAACTCTTTAGCCTGACATTTAAGGCCCTCAACAAACCTGCTTCAAGGTTCCCTCTTCAACCTTGTTTTTTTTTTTTTTAATATTTTTTCAATTATATGTAAAAACAATTTTTACATCTGTTCTTTTAAAATTTTGAGTTCCAAATTCTATCCCTTCCTCCCTTTCTTCCCCATCTCATTGAAAAGGCAAGCAATTTGACTTACCACCTTAACTTTCCTTCCATTTCTTTCCATCCCAAGCCCTCTGGTTTTGTTCAGTGGTCTTCTCAGCGTCTTCCACAAATACTCTATTTATTCACACCTCTACCCCTTTGCTCAGATCACTTTGATATGAGCCTGGAATGACTTCTGAACTATTTTCTTCCAATTTAAAATCTTTCCCAGAGATGATATATCTTGAATTGGGTCTTGGAATCATTGCTGATCTCTAATAGAGTAATGGAACCACAGAACCTCGGGATTAGGAGGCATTTTGGAAACTCACATCTAACCTGTGTCTGAATGGAAATCCCTCTAAAACATGTTGTCCAAAGGAGTCACCTAGCCTTTGCTTTAAGATCTCCTTGTGAGGGGGACTTCATTTTGTTACTGCCATTCCACTTTCAGATTGTTTTCACGGTAGGATATTTTTGTTGTTTTTTGTTTTCCCTTCCATCATGCTTCTCTGCAACTTCCATCCATTGGAAGTTCAAGCCATTTGCTTTTCCTTGAGAGTTAAGAAGATGCAATCATTTTCTTTATAACCCCAAAGCTCAGCGTAGAGTCTTGCTCCTAATAGATTTGTTCAGTCATTTCAGTTGTGTCTGACTCTTTGTGACCCCATTTGGGGTTTTCTTAACAAAAAAAAAATACTAGAGTGGCTTGCCATTTTCTTCAGCTCATTTTACAAATGAGGAAACTGAGACAAACAGGGTTAAGTGACCTGCCCAGGGTCACATAGTAAGTGTCTGAAGTTAGATTTGAACTCAGGTCTTCCTGACTCCGGGCCCACCTCTCTATTCACTGCTCCCACCTACCTGCCACAATAGTTTCCTATAATAGATTCAAATAAGTCCAATCCCTTTTCTACATGGTATTCCTTCAAAAAACTCAAACACAATTATCCTATCCCTTCTAAGTTTTCCCTTTTCCAAGCTAAACATAGAATCATAGGATGATAGATTTACATATGGCTGTCTTATTCAATTATTTCCTTTTTAAATAGGGAAACCGAGGCCCAGAGAAGTTAAGTGACTTGTCTAAGGCCACTTTTCATTCTTTCATATATTCTTAATATGGGTGACTTCAAGTCCTTTCAACATCTTGATTAATGAGTTTTCCCTACACTCTCCTACAGTATTTACCTTGGAGCACTTATCTTACAACTTCTGTATTATCACTGCTACCTTATGACACCTCTTATGGGGCCTCCACCCTCAAGGATCTGACTAGGTTGTTAGCAGGACAAGACATACACAGGAAGTAGCAATAAGACAGGGGGGAGAGGCTAGACCTCAGTCAGTCAGTCAGTTAACAAGCTCTTGTTAAGTGTTTAGTATATGCCAGTCACTGTGCTAACCACTAGGAGCATAAAATGAAGCAGAAAGAAAAAACAATCCCTCCCCTCAAAGAGCTCACATTTTAGTGGGGGAAGGCAATGCATCAAAGGGACTTGAAAAGTAGGGTGGGGAACAAAGTTACTGGTGTGGGGGCTTAGTAGAGAAAGTCTGACGGGAAGTTTGAAGAGGACCCAAGATTTCATTAGTATAGGAGACTCTTAGATGAGGAAATTCCTTCTACTAAATGATATATTCTGCTTTGTATTCTGCAGCTCCCAGAACAGTATTATGTCTATTGTAGATTCTCGTTGATTTTTTTTTTCCTTTACCTCGGTGAATTAATTTGACTGGATTGAGTTCCATAAGTGAGTTTTAGCCTTATTAAGTGAATTCTGTCATCTGTTTCCCTGAGGTCACGTCCTAATGGAATAGTATGGGATGAGGACATATACAATCTCCCTCAATAATTCTCCCTCTCCTGACGTTCTATGGACACTTATTTTCTAAAAGAGTTTGCCTTTAATACTTCCATGTCACATAAATATTCATTGAAATTAATCCTTAGGAAGTTCTTTGGGGGTTGGGAGAGGGCTAAAGAGGTGGGAGAAAAGGGGTGGAATAAGAGATTTGAGGAGGAAAATGGTTTAGAAAGCTGTTGTAAGAGAGGAAGAATAAAGAATACCTTCCAGCAGTGAGAGCTCAGTTGAGGAATGACAATTTGTAATGGTCCCATTCAGGATCCAGAGTCATGTGACTTCTTTCAGTATCCTTTGAGGGAAGCTAAGCAAACATATGGGGAGTGGGGAGCAGTAACCAAGGACTGGGGTTTGACAAAATTTGAGCATAATCACACAATCAAACTAAGGTGAAGGTTGCAAAGGAAAGAAAAATGAAGTGAGAACATGGGAAAGCAGGAAAGGATAAAGTGATTACATGTTCAACTGAAGACAAAGATTAAATTTTGAAAAAGTGAGTCATAAGGAAAGTTCATTAGAACTTAGAATCATGGGCAGTAAACTCAGGTCAGAAAGGTAAAGTGTGTTAACCAGAGCCACTAGATTATAAGCAAACTCCTTGAGGGAAGGAAAAATTTTTTTTTCTTCATTTTTGGATCTCTAGTGCCTAAAATGTGGGTCTATACATAATAGACATGTAATAAACATTTGTTAAATTTTAGTTGAATGGAATGAATTAAATTAAGTAGCAACATCCTTTAGGAGATTAAGACATTTTATTTGCAGACTGAAAACCAGGTTTCAAGACCCACCCTGATACCTAACCTTTCTATGCCTCAGTTTCTTCATTTGTAAAATGAGGAAATTGGACTCAAAAGCCCCTTGTTTCCCTCCTAGTTCCAAATCTATGAACCAATGATTCTCTGGCCTGACTGAGGATTTTATTTCTCTAAGAAAGAATAGAAAAGGGATAGTATATACATGTCATGTACTCTAGAAGTATAGGCCATTTCATTGCCTATAATTTACAATTTATGAATCTGGAAGAAGAGAAGGAACAGATATCAGTGGGTTAAAAGGAGAATGATGACCTTTGGGGAAGTGGTGGAGGCAGAAGTCCGTGTTACCTGCATTCCTAGATGGAAATGGAAAAGGAAAAAGGAAATTTCTCTGTCCTTCAGGCATGACTTTTCTCTCCCTATGGCAGCTTCGGTGCTGCTCCCAGCCGATTCCCCTCTCCTTATCCTTCTCTTTCTCTGATTTTTCTAAAATTATTTTCAACAGATCAGTTGGTACGGGATTGGGAAAAGGGGAGAGGACAAGCAGGGATGTGTCAGTGGGACAGAAGAAAAGGAAAGCTAACTCCTTTCTCCTTGCCAGAGTCCCCAGGTGACTTAGTGAGAAAGACTGACTCCTTCCCACCCCAAGGATCTCTTTCATGCTAAATATTCCTCTCCTGCAATGCAGCAAGACTGACTGTGGTATGTTCTAAGGTCCCAATTTTCTGTTCTCCAAACTGTAGATAACTTCACATAGTACTTTGTGTATATTAAATTCGCTTACCATAATATTGTATGTTATAGCTCCCAGTTCTGGGATTTTAGCCCCCTCATATCCTATTAACTTCATGATGTGATAGAGGAAGAAAGAGGGTGAAAAAGGAGCTGTATTTTCCCCTTCTTGACATTACTAATGCCAATGTAGAATAAGCCTCCATTTCAGGGTTAAGAGAACAATCATATCTAACCCAATGTTTTACCTTCCTTTTCCCCAGTTCTTCTACTTTCTTCAGTAAGCAGGGCTAACCCAAAGACCAAAAGAATCTACCCATTTCAAGCATCAAAGCCAGTGACAGACTAGATTAGATCTTGGTCCCTAATCTGTGGCAGACATTTCCTAGTTGCATATGAGTAATCAGTTCACTTACTGTCTCAGGGACTTAGTTTCCTGCTCTACAAGATAATGAGAACAATGATATTGTCATATATATATGTCATAGATGTCATATGGATATATCTCATATCCACCTAAACAGATTGTTGTCATGATCAGCTTTGTAGACTCAAAACACCTTGATGAATGTGAACTATATCATTACACATGATGAAAAGAAATGAGTTAGGAAGAAAATGAAGAAAACATCTGTATTGGAATGTTTAAAAGTTGTATGATAACACATGCTTTAATGGGTTAAAGAAATAAAGTTTATCCTCCCTCCCTTGAAACACTACAAACACCCTCCAGAGGCATTGACTGACCAGTTAGGAGCTCAGCTAACCATATGGTTTCTGTATACTTTTCTTTCTACATTTTTGTACATAAGAATTTCTCTGATGTGACTCATATTCAGGAACCCACTTCCCCCACAGAAACCCATTTCTGTATATATTAACTGAGGTTCCCACCACCTGCTTAGGCTTGTAACAAATGGAGAGATTAAAACCTTTTTTCCTGATTTGTATTCTAAATTTGAATAAAGTAGGTTTTTTATTGCCATAAAAATGAGAGCAGGAACTTTGTTTTGTTTAAACGTTCTCTCTCCCCTAAGATAGGGCCGTGCACACAGTAAGGGTTTAATAAATGTTTATTGAATGAAGAAACAAAGGCCTTTCCTCTTCTTAATTTTAGAGGATCTCATTCAGCAAGTTTATGATTCCATTTCACAGTTTACCTGCAATCATGCTGCCAAATCACCTTGATCTCAGAGCAAAAGCCACCCCAGGAACTTGGCCCAGGGCTTTTGCCACTCTCACAAAATAATAATAATAATAATAATAATAATAATAATAATAATAATAATAAAAAAATCCAAGGGTTTAGTCATGTTTATAATATACTGACCAAGATACCTCACATATTTCCCTGAAGAACTTAGCTTTCTGTACATATCACTTGAAAAATGGGGAGAGAGACATAATTAATAGTATTAGGCTAACATTAATTTCAATTCTACTCTCTCATTTAGTTATAAACAGAAATATAGGGCCCACTTAGTCACTCCCCATTATCCCCATAACCAAGAATCAGAAGTAATTGTCTTCCCTAGCACTCTAGGAACAAACTTAGAATGAAGAGAATGTGACTCAGAATCACGTATGATGTGGAGATGAACAGGAAAAATTGGAAGCGGATCAAAAACAACAATAAGAAACAAAAACAAAGCAAGGCAAAACCTGTATGGTCCACAAATAGATGGTCTGGAAGATCTGGTTTCTAGAATTGTAAAGTTTTGTCAGGTAAGTACTTGTAGGTCAACTTAGCCAGACAAGGACTTCTGTGACCCAGCCTGGGTTGATTTTATGGTCTGGATCTGATTTATCTTTAGCATAGAGACTCACCCTTAGCTCTCTCTTTAAATCTTTCCCCAGATGATTGCAGATTAGAAACCTTTTCTCCTGGAAGGTGGAGCCAAGTAACAAGAGCAGGCCTGCTGGGCTGTGGGTGCTCTCTGCTAGAAGTGCAGTTAGCAAAACAATACTTATAAATTCATCATGGAGCCAGAGGGTGCTGCCTGGTAACCTCTGGAATGGGAGAGTTAGCACATTTCTCCACAGCCTTAAAGGATCATCAAGTTATGGTAGAAAGAACACTGGACTTCAGGATCAAGACACTTGTATTTGAATCCCAGCTCTAACACATAATTTTGCTCTGTGACATTGACTTTCCTCTCTAGGCTTCAGTTTCTTCATTTAAAAAAAAAAAATCTTGTTCAAAAAGCACTCATTTGCCAGGCACTTTGTTTAGTGCTAGAGACACAAAGGAAAAGCAAAAGAGGGTCCATGCCCTCAAGGAGAGGAAGTGAAAGATAAGGTGATAAGGGAAGACCCCAGCAGCTGAGGGAGCTGGGAAAAGGCTTTTTGCAGATAGTGGAGCTGGAGTTGAGTCTTGGAAGATGCCAGGAATTATATGGGGCAGAGATGAAGGGGGAGAGTATATGAGAACCAGGTGAACTGGATGATCCCTTAGGGCTTTTCGAGCCCTAAGCTCTGTGCTTCAGGACCATGATCCCTCTTCAACCCTTTCCTGACAGTTTTGATCTCTGGCCCTTCTCCAATCTCAGAGTAAACATCTTTTTTTTTTTTTTTTTCTGGCAGAGAGAAGAAATGGGATGGGAGTGTAGCTGGCACCGCTCTCAGCCCTGAAGCCTGTGAGGTTTCTGAGTGGCCACCAGGGTGTCCCTAGGAAGAGGTGGTGAAAGATCTGTGGAGCTCACCTCACACCTTGACTGGGCTTGCCCAAACATGGAGACCATTTGGCTCCAGGGCAAATCAGGCTGTGGGATGAAACAGGCCTGACTAGTTTTGTAATAGGGTATGAAAGATTGGTTCCTGGAGTTATCTTCTGAGCTATGGAGGCTTTTTTTGGCAAGGAGAAAAGATGGGGTGATTCCTAGGTTTGGGTCAGAGTAAGCAAGAAAGCTCATTGGTATTGTTACTCATTCATTCATTCAACAAGCATTTATTAGGTACCTACTGTGGCCCAGACACTGTACTAGGCAACACACAAATGAAACAGTTTCTGCCGCAAATGGGATTGCATTCTAGTAGGGATTATGGGATGAAAGGGACAACATAAATGGAAAAAAGTTCAATCCACAATATGTGGAGTAAATACAAAGTAAATTTGAGGAGTGTTTGAATTTTGTGGGTTTGGGTGTTGTTTTTGTTGTTTTGATTTTGTTTTATGAGCAGCAAGGTGGTGCAGTAGATAGAGAACCAGACCCGAAGGCAGAAAGACCTCTGTTCAAACTGGGCATAAGAAACTTGCTAACTGTGTGACTCTGGGCAAGGCGTTTAACTCCTGTTGGCCCCAGTTTCCTCAACCATAAAACAAGGATAATAACAGCATCTACCTCCCAGGATTGTCGTAAGGATCAAAGGAGATCTTAATTGTAAAGCTCTTAGCATATAATGTCTGGTACATAGTAGGTACTATATAAATGTTAGGTATTATTATTTTGCTGTGAGATGCCAAATATTTGGCATCTACTATGGGCTATCTATTGTGGGGGGGGAATCAAAATATTGGCTTTTTGTAGGAGGTGGCTCTTGAGCTGAGCCTTCAGGAAGTTAGAGATCCTACAATAAAGAGGGAAGGGGAGAGTTATAGGAGACAGCTTTCAAAAAGTCGCAAAGGGGGCTCAGATTCTTATAATCTAGCCAATAGCTTACTTAATGTTCAGACTCCTTAAGAGTCTGCCCAATATGATAGATGTTCTAATAAACCTTGTCTTTGGATGAAAGAAGGCTTGGGTCAAATTCTTTTGGACAGGACCTGCATGTTGTGATTTTGGGGTCCCAGCACCCCTGAACCCCTAAACTGCATCATTTTGATGGCCCATACAGGGAAACTGCCTAACCCTAACTTCTTCTCCAGCCAGGACTGGAAGGTATGTAAGCCTCTTCCCCTCCTTCTTTCTTGCTCTGCAGTTGGGGTCCCTCTCCAAGCACCAAGGCTTGGAGATGCTTTTTGGGCAGACAGTTACAAGGATATCTCATACTCGGCCTGATGCTCTCAGGCTCTTGATCCACTGGGTCAGTTCGAGGACATGGACCTGGGTACACCTTCAGCAGCATAGATGACAAGGATGGATGCCCCATCTGGAAGTATATGCCCAATTCTGTCAGTTCTCTCGGTACTAGAGAATTGGGGAAAAATTGTGGTTGCTTTTTGGTTCCCTGAGGCTTACTTACTCCATTCCCTCTACACCCCTGAATTCTTCTTCATGGAGGTTACAGGGGAAAGTTAGAACAGCTAAAAATATCTTGGCAGATTCTGGAGGTGTTGTGATTGACCATTAAGGAGTTTAGAACTCCTCCTTACATCCCTGGTCACTCTTCTCCCACTCCCTTCAATTGAGTCAAAAGGGTATCTGTTAACCCCTCACAGGAGAAGAGAGTTTAACCCTTTACCCCTCATTTTTGAAAAGGGGAAAAGGAAGGAAGGGGGAGGGGCAGCAGCTACAGCATGGGCCTCACTGGCAATGGCCTTGGGCTCTGGGGCAACCTTTGCCTGGAAGCATCACCCAAGTTCAGCACATCCTGCTCAAGGTAAAGAAGCTGGCCTCTGAACTTAAGTAGTCATGCTTTTTTAATTTTATAGTTTTAACTGTTAATGATGAGATGTTGATTCTCTGTGTAAAATAATTTGGAAGTGCATTTAACAAAACTGAAGTCACCTGATTGGTAATGGGTTTGTTTCAAGTTTCAAATTGGTGAACTTTTTGTATTAGTTATTCCAAGCAACTTTTCATAATTTGGTTACCACTAAAATAGTTTGGCTGTTTTGGTTATTGTTTTAAAGTGTAAACTAGCTGAAAAGCTTGTTTGGATTATGTATGCTTGCTGAGAATTTGCAAGTGTATAGAAATCTCTAATGATTGGCTTTTTACACCAGGACAAATTTAAGTTTGAGATGTAAATCCTGGAAAAGTTTTTCCTAAGCTGTGATTAGTAAAACTTGCTGTTTGAAGTAAAAGCTCATAGGATTTTACTTTGAGTTGTCTGATGGTTCATAATCCACCATCTTGATAGAAATGCCACAAGCTACTCAGAGAAGGTGATACTGGTGGGAAGTCAGCATTAGGAAAAGCTGAGAGGACAATTTTACCTCAGTCTAAGATGGGATCCTCTTGGCTCAGTTTTCCCATTATGTTCCTTTGAAAGGGAATGTTAATCACCTGGCTATCCCTGAGTCTGTCTATGAGTTGGATTTCATACTGCATGGTTGGAAAACTGAATTATCTAAATCCAAACAGAGCTGAGGATGTTTTATCCTCTCAAAGTTGGGCCCTAAATCTAGTCCCTGCTTTATATCTGGACCCTGCAGTTTTTTCCTGTCAGATTTATGCCTTCCAGACTGTGGGCCATTCACCTACAGTTGGTAGCAAACAGCAAGTACCAGCCAATATTCCCACATTGTTCCCTGGACACAGCCTGTGCTAGGTCCCACTCAGCCTCTTTGGGACCCCCTCAAGGCAAGAGCAGCTCTATGTCCCTTACCATTAGGAACCAGTTTCAGAAGCCAAGACCTTCCACCCCTTACTACAAAATAATTTGGGTCCCATTTGTTTGAGGGGGGAATGATGGGGTTGGGATCTGGGCCCCAGAAAGGAAAAACACTGGACTTCCCCACTTGGGCAAATCTCTGGGGTTTCCATGAGGCTATAATCCCATCAAGTGGCCTTTCATTGTGGCTACACTCAATCTCCCCTCCATATTACCTCCCTATGGCCCCTGGCCATTTCCCACCCTTAATCCTAGCTAGGCTCCATTCTCCTTTGGCCACAAGGTCCAGGTCCCAGGAGTTCTGTTCACCCCAGCTTACTGGCCACTCCTAGATCCCTCCCACAATTGTTCTGTATATAAGGTCTGCCTTGTCTCCATTAAGATGCTCAGATTCTTATAATCTAGCCAATAGCTTACTAATGTTCAGACTCCTTAAGAGTCTGCCCAATATGATGGATAGTCTAATAAACCTTGTCTTTTGCTGAAAAAAAAAAGGTCACACAGGGGCAGATAGATGGCACAGTGGATAAAGCACTGGCCTGGGAGTCAGGAGGACCTGAGTTCAAATCCGGTCTCAGACCAGACACTTGATACTTACCAGCTGTGTGACCCTGGGCAAGTCACATAACCCCAATTGCCTTGCCAAAAAAAAAATCACGAAGACAAAGATAGACTTGAACATAGTATGTTGAATTAAGCTGAGCTTTCCAGTAATACTGACTTACCTACTTCAGATGTTCCTCTTAGGTCTTACACGAGGAGTGTCAGAAGAACATAGTGTAACTCATGGGCTCCCAAAGTCTTTGGATTCACAAGACTTGTTTTTTGTTTGCTAGGTTTTTTTTTTGCAAAAAGGTGGGGTAGGGTGGGGGTTGGGGGGTTAAGGTGGGGAGGGGTCTTCCTGAAAATACTAATTTTCTCTTTCTTGCCCTCTCACCTACAGTAACCTCAGGGGGGGAAATCAAAATAGAACATCAATATAGCTCAGGGCTGAAGGGTTTCTAGCTCCTATTCAAGTTCTCAAAGCAATAAATTCATATCAGATATATGCCTTTATTTTACCCCACAGAATAAAAACGCAGAAGATGCAATGAATTTATAAACTCTTTTCACTGTTCAAAACCAAAATCCTTGGTTCTAGGTGAGGTACAAAGATGATGAGGTAGAATCTGTAAGTGCTAACAGAGAAATCACAGGACACGGAGCTTGACATAGAGGGTTAGATTCAAGCTTTGTCTGGTCCAGGACTCTATTGTCAAAAGAGCTCCCAAAGGGTGAGTTGTGGGATGGCCTCCGTTGAATGAATAACTTCAGCCTGACAAAAATTGATTTCTGTCAGTGAAGCTCCCTCTTTGACATCAAAGGTCAGGTACATCCCAGCTCCACTTAGTATCCCTTTATGACTCTATCCTTCATCAATTTATCTAAAACCTTTGTAAACCCTTTTGCGCACTTTCTGAAGGTAAGAAATTCCATGAGCTGATTACTTGCTAAATGAAGTAAGACTTGGAATCACTTGAGCATTGCATTTAAAGCTGGAAATTCAGAGCATTTGGTTCAACCTGTCCATTTTACAGATGAGTGAAGTGGGAAAAGAAATGAATTAAATCATACTGATCAATCATCATGCATTTAGAAAATACCTTTTATGTATCAGGCACTATACTAGACACTAAAGACAGGTACAAAATTTTTAAAAAGATAGATACAGTTACAAAAAATGAAACAAGTCCTACTCTCAAGAAGCTTGAATTCTTTCAGGAGACAACGTGTGTATGCTGAAATAGACACATAACAAATATGAACAAAATAAATTCAAGGTAGTTAAATGCCAAGTAGTTTGGGAAAAAGAGCATAGTAGTTAGGGAAATCAGGAAAGACTGAATAGGAAGTGATGATAGAACTTGATTTTGAGGTAAGAGAAGGATTCTATGAGGCAGAGGTAAGAACATTTCAGGCATGGAGAACAGACAGTGGAAACACTAATGTGGAAAACAGAGCACCATGTGTAAAGAAGAGGAAGGAGAGTTTGGCAAGGACACTGAGCTTGAGAAGGACAATGGTATGTAATGAGTCTGGAAACTGAATTGGGGCCAGTTTGTGAAGAAATTTAAAAGCCAAATAAAGAAGTTTATATTTTAACCTAGAGGCAATCAGGAGCCACTAGAGTTTATTGAGCAGTAATGGCATGGCCAGACCTGTGCTTAAGGAAAATCACTTTTGGAGAGACTTGAAACAGGGAGACTAAGACAGTGACTGTGTGAGAAAAAATCAGACATGAGAGATGTTGTGAAGGCAGAAAAATAATACAATTGAAGATCTGACAAATGACTGGATATGCACGGAGAGCAAGTGGAAGGAGTTAACAACATAGAAGTTACAGACCAAAAAGACTCGAAGCAAGTGGTGTCTTCAACAGAGATAGGGAAATTAGGAACAAGGAAATGAGCTTGGGAATCATCTTTGAGAAAGATGACTTCTGTTTTCAGTGTGTTGAGGTTAAGATGTTTTGTGGACATCTTGTTCGAAATGTCCAATAGGAAATTGGTAATGGGGAACTGATGAAACTGGGGGTAGATGATAGATGGATAGATAGATAGATAGATAGATAGATAGATAGATAGATAGATAGACAGACAGACAGACACACAGATAGAATAGATAGATAAAAGCAAGAAAAAAGAGAGGGAAAGAAATACAGAGGAAGAGGTGGAGGGGGAGAAAGAAAGAGGGAGAGAGAGAGAGAAAGAGAGAGAGAAGAGATGACTGAGGAAGCAACCTACTGAAGAAGCTGAGAGGGAATGGGATCAGATGTAGGTGTAGAGGGGTTAGCCTTGTAAAGAGATAGTCCATCTCATCAGAGATGGAGAAAAGAAGCAGTAGAAGATGTCACAGGTCAAATTAGATAATTTTGGGGAAAAAAATCTATTTGAAAACCTTAAAGAGATATATAAATGCCAGCTATTTTCATTACTGCTATTGTTACCGGGACAGAAGAGGATGTAGTCTGGTTTGGGCTCACGACCCAGAGCTTTTTCCACTGTACTACTGTAGTCCTTTTTTTTTTCCTGCCTGAAAGGTTTCGGAGCACCCTTACCTTCACATCATATTATATTCAGATATCGTAAATGATTCTGTCTTTACTTTTCTACATCATGTAAAACCTATAGATTTCGCTTATGTTCTCTTTCTTAATCTTGATTGGAAATCACAAAATAAAGCACTTCATTTATTTATTCTTTTTATATGGCTGCTTCCCCCTCATTCCTTTGATTATTCTGATTTGTCTTCTTGGAATCTATTCTAGGCCCATAATATCCTGAAAAATTTTCTATGTGTACAGTTAGGTTCCTCCACCAAAACCATTTTCTAATAAATGGTCCCAGTACCACCCTTTCATTTTTAAAACTAAGTAGATTAATAGAACAAGTCCTATTCCACACTTGTAGTCTACAACCTCTCCGCTGAGAGCAAGAAAAAGCATCCCAACTTTGTTGTGTATGACCAACACTGGTCATTGTATATGCTCTGGTTTTGTTTGTTTGTTTGCTTGTTTTCATTTATATTTTATTTTTATTTACTATTATATCCATATGCATTTTTCTTGGTTCTATTTTCTTCAACCAATGTAAGTTCATGTGAGTCTTACCATATTTCCATGAAATCCTCATGTTCATCATTCCTCACTATGTAACAATATTGTTATTTGTTTGTCCTTTGTTCTCAAAGAGGAACAAAGGCATCAAAGGGTTAATTGGATTTAAGTGAGGCCATTGCATAAAGTTGTCAGCCTGCCTCTCTCTTCCAGAGTCATCAAAGTTCAGTGGCAAGACCAAGGTCAGGATGCAGTGGATGACCTTGGCCTCTTCCATGTCCAACCTTGGTTAGCTCTAAGTACTTCACAGCAGCTGCTTCAGTCACTTTCATGGCCCTTGGAACAAATCGTTCTCATCTGCTGAGGGAAGTGTTCATGCCCTTGGGGCAGACACCCCTCTAACTCGCTGATGGGTTGGAAGCCCATTGGTTACCCTCAATCCGGTTCAGCTCATCTTCCAAGATGATTTACCAGGGTGTGGCCTCTGTGCACGCTAGAGCTTCTTGGAGCCACAGGTGAGAATTGAGTGCCAGGTAGACACCAAAGGTGGATGAGCAGTTCTGAAGGGCTTGGCATCTCTCACACCAAAGGTGCTAGTCCTCCTTGAACAGCTCATACACAACATTCACATACCACAGAGGCAACCACCCTTGGGAAGCAATAACCTAGAGTGCCCTAGTTTATCTTCTCATTCTCCTCCCTGGAAAGTCATTTCCCTAATTGATCACTACTTTCTATTTCCAGTTTTTTGTTACTACTAAAAAGGCACAATGCTATAAATGTTGTGGCATAGGTTGGCTCTTTCTTTTGTTCATTGATGTCCATTGGGTATGCTTTACTCAAATACTTGCAAATTATTTTCAAGGACAGTTGGGCCAATTCAGTTTTACCAGTCACGTATTAGGATTCCTGCCTTCCTATAGCTGCTTCAGCACTGACTGCTTCTGCCTGTTGCTAGCTTTTTCTAACTTGATTGCTGTGATGTGATAGCGCATAGGTGTTTTCCCATGCACTGCTGTGTTCTTACTGATTTGGAACACTTTTCATATGGTTGATAATTCATTTCTTATGTTGAAAACATCTTGAGCTTCTTAAGGTACAGTAGTGAGGACTGTATGTAGTCTTCAAGTTGTTCTGTCTCCCATAATTTTCTATTAGGGGGTCAAATATTGTTTTCCAACATTCTACCACCCTACTCTAACCAGTTATTTTTTAGTTACTTCCATCACATTCAGACTGTAAGCAAATCTTTGTGTGTTTACTTCATGAAACTTGGGGCACTGCAGTGATGGTACTGAAATGTAAGCAGGCCAAATCAGCTCATGTATGGCTACCTCTAATCCTACAGAAAGGCAATAAGTCACTATATTAATAATCCAATGAGGGATGCAGCATCTGAGTCACCCCAAAGTTATGCTCTCTTTGAGCCCTAGAACAGAATAATCTCCCACAGGCAGCTAGGTGGCAGTGTGGATAGAGCACTGGGCCTAGAGTCATTAAGATCTGAGTTCAAATCCAGCCTCAGACACTTACTAGCCATATGACCCTGGGTAAGTTATTTAACCTCAGTCTGTATCAGTTTCCTCAACTGCAAAATGGGGAGAATAATAACACCTGCCTCCCAGGGTTGTTGTGAAGATCAGATGAAATAATATTTGTAAAGTGCTTAGCAGAGTGCCTGATACATAATAGGCGATTGACAAATGCTTATTCCTTTCCCCCAGAAGGCCTCTGTATCTCCTCTGGCCACTGGACAGTGCTTAGCATAGAAACACCTAAAGTATTCCCCATTGCCCCATAAGACTCCATAAACCACTAAGGCTTCAACCTTAATTTAGAATTTTACCAGGGCAATGTGTGATATTGCTCAAAACCTTACAAATGTGAACATGTTTGAACATGGCTCGAGAGACCTCACCCCACATCCAGAGTTTCCTCCTAGTTAACACCTCCAACGTTCATAGCACATAGGTGTTCCACATAATAAGGCCACAAAGTTTATTGAACTTAGTGAATATGAAAGGCAAAAGAAAAACTCTTCCCTGTGAAAACTTCTATCTTTCCTTCCAAACATCTCTCTAAACTCTTCCTAGATCCTTGTGAGCAGAGGGAGAGATACTGAACCCCTTGTGCCTATAGGCTAGAGAAAGAATTTTAAAAAGTAATTGGATGCCAAGTTGCTGCTGCCTAACAGTCCCAGCCTCAGTCTCAGCCCTTTAACAGTGTTAATTCACTCTCGATTCAAGGCATGGTGACCACAAAATCAAAAATCTCCAAAGTTAGCTGCCACTTAGTTACATGATCAATGAATCAGGGTACAAAAACAGTCATTGATCTTTGCCATGCCTTGCAGGATGAGCAAGAAATCCCAGTGTGAAAGCACCCCAGTCTCCTGTGTCCCTGAAAAGCTGCATAAGTGGAGAGAACAGCTACAATGATGAGACTGCTGATCCTTCTGGATATTAATCTGTTTGACGGACATAGGACCACTCAAAAGAAATGATTCTGTTTAGCAATCCTCATAGGGAAAGGGAATAAACATTTATTAAAGCCTACACTATGCTAAGCACTTCACAAATATCATCTCATTTGATCTTCATAACAGCCCTGTGCTATTATTATCCCCCATTTTGTAGTTGAGGAAACAGAGGCAATCATAGGTTAAGTGACTTGCCCAGGGTCACACAGCTAATAAATGTCTGAATTTGGATTTAAACTCAGGTCTTCCTGACTTTAGGCCTAGTGTTCTATCCACTCAGCCAATTAGTTGCCTCATACAGTTGCAAGAAAAAAAACACACTGGATGAAGAATACCTATTGTTTACATCAGAGGTGCCAAACACATGGTCTGCTGGAGGCCCACAACACTCCCAAGTAGAGATGGAACACGATTACAATGTGATTGGGAAATATTTAACAAAATAAATAAAAACACAATAAAACTTAGCTAAAATACATTCAAAAACTAAGCCAATATATGGTCCACAAAGGATACTTATGTACCATTTAGCCTTGTTTCTATCTGAGTTTGACACCACTAGTCTACAATATGACACGGGCATTATGAGATGGGCAGGCCACTGAGTTAATGCATCAATGCATGGATCCATGCACATGTGTATTTATATGGATATATATGGATATATATATATATATATATATATACACACACATAAATACATATACATACTCAAATGTTTTTTGATCGATTAGGTAGCTAGGGGATATTGGACTTGGGGTCAGGAAGATTTGAGTTCAGATACTGCTTTCTATACTATCTGTGTGACTTTGGGCAATTCACTTAACCCATGAACTCCATCTGTAAAATGAAGATACTAATAGCGCCAACCTTTTCGTGTTATTGTAAGAAGAGTTCATTTTTATAAAGTGTTTTGTGGGTCACAAAGCACTGCCCTTGCAACTGTTTGAGGTAGATGAGGCAAATACTATTTTCTCCATCTAACAGATCAAGAGAAGCTCAGAATTAGGAGACTCATCCAAGGTCATACAGTCACTTACCTGTGGACCTGGGGCTGGAGGCCTGGTGTTTTGATTTCTAGTGTGATCTGAATGAAGGGGTTAAGGTTTGAAACACTCAACCACCTCCAGTCAGTGCCTGCTACCCCTGCTAGAACTCTACTGTCAGAAGAGACAGAGTCAGCCAGAGAAATGTCAAAGTATGCGTCTGGGGCTCATTATCTCACTCGACTATGAGAGAGAGCTGTTGTGGATTCTTTCCTGTTTCCTGGCAGGAACATCCTTTTATGGTCTCTCCCCCTCCCCTCCCCCGCACTCACTCCTTGAACATCCATCCATCCACAAGGCTCCTGAATTCAGCTGCCAGATGATTCCCTTGCTCCAGGAAATAGGACCATATCATCTTTCTTTTTGATCATTTTTTTTCTGGCTCCTTGTACAGCAGCCGACCTGGTTGAAAGAGACACTAATGGTAATTGAAAATGTGCCCAGGACTTCTCCACCTCCTGCTCTCAGGCACTTGCCTGCTGTCCTCTTTCCCTCTTTGGCGAGACCCCCGCAGCTGCAGCTGAGTGAGCCCTTGAAGACAGGGGATGGGGAATGCACCAGGACCTGGCCCATACAGGGAAGGAAAAGGAGGAACACAAGTGGGAGGCCAACTTCCCCAACTCCTACCTATCCTTCTTTCAACACTGCTCCCTTCTTCACTGCAGCCCCTCAGTCACCACCACTCTTACACCGAGAAGCTAGCATTCCTGCCCCCAAGGGTCCATCCTCTCAGGAAAGAAAGGGATTGGGCAAACTAGGGCTCTCTAAGTCACGGCCTCCCAGGAGTACTTGTATTGGAAAAGAGGGGAATATTGGAGGAAAATACTTAATAGAAGGAATGAAATCACTGATTGGGGAATTTCAGGAATCAGGCCAATTAAGGTGATCGTTATTGACAGGGGAATGCTCTTTGTGCCCCATAACCCTTTCCCTTACTGAATACTTGCATGACCTTCCTGTTGCCTGCCCTTGTCAGCTTGGCTTTTCACCTGCAAGAATTCAGTGCCATCTCCAAACACAAAGTCATCCCTAGACTTTTCATTCCTTAGAACATTTGAATAACTACTCTCCACAGAAAGAAACTTGGTCTTATCCTCCACCGAATAGACTGAGTGCCTACCTGTAATTCAGGCCCTAAGACAGTGCTTCCAACTATCCAGTTGGCTCTAATTTCTGTCCTCCATGGGCAAACAGAATGAGTCTATTCTGTCTTTCCACTCACAGTCTTTCAATTATCTGAAAATAGCTATCGTCAATCAAGTATTCATTAAGCACCTACTATGTGCCAGGCACACAGTGTAGTCCTGGGGGATACAGGTACTAAGAATGAAATAGTCTCTACTTACAAGGAACTTACATCCCTGTCAGTCTGTTCTCCTTCAGGCTAAACAGACCCCATTTACTTCAGCTGGTTCTTGTTCATCCTGGTCTCTAGCTCTCTTAGAGTCCCGCTATACATTCCCTAGATACATGCATTGCAATGTAGTGACAAGAGCACGGGATCTGAACATGAAGATGGAAATAGTGGGGCCTGAGTTCAAGTTCTGCCACTAGCTAGATGTATGATCTCAGACAAGTCACTTATCCTCTCAGGCCTCAGTTTCTTCATCTGTTAAAAAATTGGGTACTTGGACCAGATGACCTCTAATATCCCTTTGGACTCTAAGTCTGTGAGCTTGTGCTTTTCGATGTGAGAGCTTAGCTGGGGAGGGGGCAGACAGAACCTCATCCTCAAATACCAGCCCTTCTTCCCCGCCCTTCTTCCCCCTCCATTCTGCTCCCTGCTAAGAGAGGCTGTACTTCTCAATTGCTAAACAGATCAAAATTTACTCACAAATGAAATTGTTGTAAAAAACTAAAGGATAAGCAAAATCGATGAGCTTCAGAGCTTCCTATATTTCTATGTAAAACATTTTATAAACCTGAAATCACTGTACACATGTGTGCTATTATTATTATTACTATTACTGCCATTATTATTGCATTCTCATTTAAGTGAGGCTCAGATAGAAACATTACTATCATTAGTATGGAAAAATTTTTGTCCTCTTGTTCAATGTTCAGATAAAAAAAATCCTAGGACAAGCCTCTACTATTATTTTGTTATTAATGTTTGGAGGATTATTTATTATTCCTCTCATGGCTGTGCTTTTGACTCTCTTGAGACTTTCCCTCCATTACTCAGCTGCCTTCTTATCCTGAGTCATCTCTCCAACATGCCTGCCTCTTCCATTGTTGATTATCTTCTAGGTTCTACAATCTGAGGATGGGCCCAGGCCCACCGCGCTTCATTCCCCTCCCAGCTATGCTTCTGACTCTTTCCAGACTTTGCTACTATTTCCCCCAATGGCTATTTCTTCCCTTCCAATCACATGTTGTCTTCCCCCATTAGAATATCAGCTTCCTGAAGGCAAGCATTGTTTTTCTTTGCTCATATTTGTATTTGCACAAAACTTATAAATGTTTCTGGCCTTCCTGACTGCTTGTTTTGCACATGCATGAAACAACTGCTTTTTGTCACTGAATAAAGTGTCAAGATATAGCTCATCTTATGTCATCATCAGTAAAATCATCGTTGGCCTAACTCCAGTATCAACACATAAGAAGATGGGGGTGACAAGTATCTCATCATGTTCCCATATGAGTCTAGTGACCTCTATTAGGTCTTTATACTTTGAAAGCTGTCATGTTCCACATGTCAGAGATTATGAACATTGGATATGGTGACGTCTATTAAAAACATTCTTAAATTTTTATAGATCAATGTTATGTCTGGGTAGTCAATAGATCAGTTTATAGTAATAGTCCAGTTCCAATACAGTTTATTGGTATAGTTCTCCAGGATATTTTTAGGTCTGTATTTGCAGTATTATATTTTGTCATTTGTCAGCATAAGAAAGAAAGAGAACTTTTAATATATATAACTTTAGCCCGCAGACCATGTTTTGCCAAGTATTCGCTAGGTGCTAAAGTTTAACAGTGATGCGTTGCATAATTTCTACCATTTCCTTGCAAAATCTGTGTTAATCACTTAGTCCTCATAATTTGTGGTGGTAATGACCTAATCCAGAACTGCTATCATAAGCTACTCTATTTACACAAATATTTCTTCATATTCAATGGTTTTTAATGCTTTCTCACTGACAAATTGTTGGCTGAGTGCATGTGGATGTCACCCATTTGTGGGGGAGGGGGCTTTTGATTCCACTCTTGGATCTTAACTGTTTCATGGACTGCATCTTAAAATAAAATGCTTTTGATTACATTTGACAATTTCAGGGGTATGTACCTGTTAGTATCCTTTACTATTGCTTGATGAAGCCATATCTGCTAACTCCAACGGTATTTCTGTGCAGTTTTGACCTAATTATCTTGTGTTCTATAGATGACAACCAACCCTTTTCTTCCTTTTTTTTTTTGGCAGGAAAGTGTTCATTTTTCTATAGCTACCTTTGGGTGATGGGTCCTGTATTTCATTAACATTGCACAGATTTTTGTTAGAGTACTTTTAAGTGTGTTATGGTCCATTTTATAATTCCAAAAAATTATTTCAAAAGTGGTACTGCACATTTAATTGTCTTAACTGTGCTCTTCTCAATGAACTTTGATTGCAGGATGCCAATAGTCTCTTAATGTAGTAAACCATAGCTTTCTCATTGATAACTCAATGCTCAAGGTGTCTTGGCTTAAGGATGCTAAGGTATTTAATCTTTGTCCATTAGTTCAATTTGATCTCCACATTCTAGCTTGAAGACTCGTGTCTATGTTTCCTAAGCTTGTCCTAATAATGTTATTCTTATTATAAATGACATTTCTAGATCTTTGGAGAAAGATTCCATGAGATGAAGGAGTTGTTCAATCCATGTACAACAAGTGACTAATAAGATGTTTTAGTTTGACTTTCTCTTTATTTGGAAGATGATATTAGGTTTAAGGCTAAATTTAAAACCTAAATTGGGTTTGAGTCCAGCAAATGGGCTTAAACTGTCTCCATGAAAAAGGTCATGTTGTTGTTGCTGTTTTGTTTTGGTTTTTTGCTTTTTTAGGCAATTGGGGTTAAGTGACTTGCCCAGGGTCACACAGCTAGTAAGTGTCAAGTGTTTGGTCTGAGGCCAGATTTAAACTCAGGTCCTCCTGGCTTCAGGGCTGGTGCTCTATCCACTGCATCACCTAGCTGTCCCTGTTGTTGTTTTTTAAGAAATCATTCTTGACATTATTGTGTTGCTGCATGGTTTAACTAGAGAACCGTTTTCCAAGTGGACCTCAAATACTCAAGATTCTTTGGGCCACATTTATGTATTTGCAGGACATTAATAAGCCATAGGTGTGGAACTTAGTCAAAGACATTGAAATTATCAATAAAGACAGGTGTCATTAATTATTAATGTTATCTGTAGCCTGCTGTCTGCTTTATATTACATCCTATTTCCATTTGGGTAAACAAAATGACCTTTTTCTTGGAGATATTTTGAGAAGTCCCAATAGAAATAAGGCAATCTATCCCCAGGGGAATTTGTGAAATACATGCCTGGGAGTCTTCCTTAGCTAGTGTGTGAGTACATTCAAGGGAAGTATTGATGCTTGTATCAGAGTGGTAAATAGAGATTGTACATAATTCCTCAGTCAAACTACCCTCCCATCTGGGGTGTTCATCCTCTTGAAGACAAAGAAAAAAGTTTGGAGAGTTGTTGTTGTTTTCCTTTTGTTTTGTTTTTGTTTTGTGAGACTATGGGGGTGGAAGTTGACCTCAAGTCTGGTGAGCTATGCCATCTGTTTCCTGCCAAAGATTTGAGTATGGCTCCAAGCTGAGACCCTAGCAGGGTAGAGGTTAGGAGACTTGCGAGGGAGGGGGTTGTTCTGCCACTGGTTGCTAGGAATGCATCACAGCAGGATCTGAGAAAGAGACAGGGCTCAATCAGCCAATCAATCTGGCAGCTACCTGAGGCTTGACAGGGCACTTAACCCTCAGTCTTCTAGGGCATGGTCTATGGCACTTTGTGTAGACAGATGCTTGCATCTGTTTTCTGGGCTTGACCTTGAAGAAATCACTTCATTTCTCAGGTCCTCAATTTCCTCCCCTGTACAATGAAGGCTTGGACTAGATGAATTCTAAGGTCCCTTTTAGCCCTTAGGCAGCGGACACTAAAGGAGTAAGACAAGTGTGGTTTAATTTCCTTATTTCCTGTCTTGTGCTAGAAGTGCTTCTGCACATCTCTTCTTTGCTCACTCTGAGCTGGGTTTGGTAGATGCTGGCTGGTTGGTGAGCAGCCTCCTTTCAGGCTAACATGGCACAGCTCCCCTAAAATGTCTCTGGTGCCTCCAGTCGTTCTCAGAAAAGTAATCCCTTGTCTTGGACAACTCTAAGACATTTTATATATTCCTGCTTGTCCTTCATACCTCTTATTCTCCTTACCCCTTCACCCCCTGCCTCCCTATTCAACCTGGTAGACGTTGCCTCTACGTGTCCTTCTCAAGCTTCTGACCAGATCCAGCTAATTAGTTTCAATTTATTGGTTAATTTTCCAAAAGGAGATTAATGTGATATTCAGCTCTGGCAGCTTCTATGTACACAGCTGTGGAGCTGAAACAGATGTGTGTGTGTGTGTGTGTGTGTGTGAGAGAGAGAGAGAGAGAGAGAGAGAGAGAGAGAGAGAGAGAGAGAGAGAGAGGCAGAGAGACAGAGACAGAGAGTGACAGAGACAGAGAGAGATAGAGACAGAGACAGAGACTAGAGAAACAGAGACAGAGACAGAGACAGAGAGGAAGAGACAGAGAGGGAGAGAGAAACAGACTACAGACAGAAAGACAGAGAGTGAAAGTGTTTGTGCATCTATACACATGTATGTGATTTTGATCACATTTCTGGCAAACATATGTCCTAAATTCAAGTTCATTTTTCCACACCCACTCCAGCCCCCCAAAATACTGAGGCATCAGGTTTCCAGTTTTTGCTAACACACAGTTATGTTTCCTGTTGAAAGATAAAAATCAGAGAAGTTCACCATGGGGAAATTGTTAGCATGTGTAGGGGTTTTAGTGTTTTTATTTCAGCAGAATTGCTAATTATGGAGGCTAACATAACTCATGTGTTAATGAAATAGACTTGAGACAGTAAATCACCACCAATGTGGGAGACCGGGAAAGATACAGATCTATATAGCAAGTGTTAGAAGGCCCCAGCCTTTAATCTAACACATTAAAGTTTGGCCATGCCTTGAGAGGACACACAGGATTTCAAATTCAATAAGGTTAGATTAGACAAAATTATATAAAATATATAGGGAAGAAAGTAAATCCCACCATTCAAACAGATTCTTGGGTAAGGGATTGCAATTTTTTTTAAAATTTGGTCACTGGCCCAATGTAAAGACAAAAAAATAATGGCAAATACTTTTAGAGGGAACAGTTCCTCTCATCCTTCCTTTCTTCTGTTCTGTACTTCCACCATATACTCTCTGTCCTCATCAGAAATGCATGTCCATTAAATGACCTCTGATTCATTCTATCAAATACTGAACATGATTTAATGAAATAAATCCCTATCCTTGACCAGAGTGGGACAGTAAAGTCCACAATGGGACCTCATCTTCAATCCAGTGGATTCCTAGCATCCCTTAAATTAAGGTTGCTTGCAACATTTCCATAGGCTGGCTTCCTATCGATAAGGAAGACCTGAAAAAAACTAGGTTGTCTGAGTGTAATCGAATATTATTGTGTAATAAGAAGTCAGGACTATTAGAAATTCAGAGAAATATGGGAAGATTTCTATGAATTGATGACTAAGAATAAAATATGTAGAACCAAAACACCCCAAATAATGACTACACTGTCAAAGAAGAACCCTGGAAAAATCACAAATCTGAGTACCTAAGAGTCTAGGGATGATCCAGGAGAAGGGAGGTGGGCTAGTTTGAAATGGTATTGACATTGCTATATGTATTATCTGATGTGGTCACTGTATTATGTGTTTTTCTCTTCATTTTTCTTTGTACAAGGAAGAAGTTTAATTGTGGAGGGGAGATATTTCTAGAAATAACTATGACAAAGCATGAATAACTATTAAAAAAAGATGAAAACGTAAAAATAAAACTGCAATGTTCTATCAACCAACCAACCAGTGTGCTGAACCTGCCACGTACCAGGTACTATGCTAAGCAATGGAGAGATGAAAACAAAAAGGAAGAAAAAAAGATCCATTGTGGATGAGAGGGTCTTGAATGGGATCTGTGGGAGACCTATAAAATGAAAACGACTTGAAGGAAGGGATTGCTTCATTTTTGACTTTGTATCTTCAGCCTCTCCATAATGCCTCACACTTAGTGGGTACTTATACTTAATTGTTGATTGATAGATATATGATTGATCTTTCATAGAGAATTCTGTAGCCATGTCTGACCCTTACTTCCTTCAGTTCCCTAAACCCTCAATACAATACTATCTTGTGTTACTATGTCTAGGAAGTTTAAACACATTCTTATGGACCCTTTCGCTTCCCTGACATTCATTGTTTCTTTTCATTCTATCTTCTTCACAAAAGTGGGTCACCTAAAGCACTTTGTAAGCCTTAAACTTATTATCAATACCGCTGTACAATTATTTTTCAAAGTTAACGAAAGGACATAGGCATGAGGGAAGGTGGGGTGAGAGGTTGGTATTTCCTCCCCAGAACTCATGTTTGGTAACAGATACAACAATACCACGTGAAACGAATAGGCTGTGGACCAGAGTGCTTAATACCTCAAGGAAAGGATGTGTCAATCCCACCATCTCCAGGAGCATGTGTATTTTCTAGGGTAATTTCAATGATCAAAAGAACAACTCCCTTTCTCTTTTCTCACCACTATCCTCCCTTTGCACAGATGCAAATGCTCATTTCTCACACCCACCCTGAACCTTGTGGGATGAGCTTTCTGTTCAGGCTCTCTTCATAGCAGAGGTGCTCATAGCTTAGAAGCCTGTTGGCTGTACGCTGGTCCCAGGGTGAGGCTGCCCAAAAGGCCCAGCTGGGAAAGCTGCCTGGAGCGTGGGCAGGAAGGCACGCAAACAAATATTTGGTTTGAATGGTGAAGCCACAGCCCAAGTGGTCGACTTGTGTGGGTTTGACCAAATGTGTCAGGATGTTGGGCATTCCTTCCCGTTCCCCCACCCAGATGTACCCCTAACCCCTGTAGGCAGGGAGAGAGGGATGGAAGGAAGAGAGGCAGAAGTAGCGAGACAGAGTGAGAGAGGGCTGGGCAAGGATCAGTGACAGAGTGACCCTGCTTTTCTAAGTAATGGCCAGCTAGAGGATGGAACGGTCAGAGACAGGAAACTTGATCATTTTGGGTGCCTGTGCCTGAGAAACATTTGGGAGGCTGGCAAGCAGGCACTTGGGGAGGGTCCATCAGGACAGCAGGCAGAGCTGGACAGCTGCAAGTCGTATGTTCCTTCTCATAAAGACAGCCTGGTGTGGCAGAAAGAGCAGTGGACTTGGAGTGAGGCAAGAAAGCACTTTCTAAGCAATTGTCCACACCTAAATCTTATGATCTGCTAATCCTCTGACCAAGTTGGACACTACCTGTGAGACTTTAGACAAGTCACTTCCCCTCTTTGGGCCTTGGTTTCCTCTTCTGTAAAACGAATGGATTGGACTAAGTGAATTCTAAGGGACTTTTATTCTTGAAAAGCCTGTAATACAAATCATAGGCTGCCCTGGGTCTTACACAACACTGGAAGTCGTGGAGGTGCTGAGAAGGGGGGTCAAGGCCAGAGGACTCTCCTTGAACAACCTCTTCCCAACACACACACACACACACACACACACACACACACACACACACACCAGGGGATTTCCTGCTGTTTTTCTGCAGCGGAAGACCAAGTCCAAGGGCGGTTCAGGTTCCCTCTAAGTGCCACATTTCAGTAGTGCTTGGAGGAACATTCCTGGGCCTGCCCCTGCCCCTGTCCTTGTCCCTACCCCCCTTCTTAGAGGGTGAACCTTCCCAGAGTAACTGGAGCTGAAACGGCTTAAGGAATGAAATCCACACTGGGACTGAGACCTGTTCAAAGTTTACCTAGCTGAAAATAAAAACAGTCTGAGTTTCCCCAGTTGGCCTCCAGGCTTGTTTGAGACCCTATTGAAATCTTAATTTAGCAGGTGGGATTTGCAGTAGGTAGAGGGGTGTCCAAGGTAGAACCTTTACAAACAGAAACATTCTGATGTTGAACTCTAAGTTCCCAGAACTAGAAAGGACCTTTGAAGTAATATTGCCCAACTTCATTTGTGTGTATGTTCTCGTGTGCTTTGTGTGGAGCAGAGGAGAGGGCAGGCCAGGGGGAAGTATTAACCAGTTTTTGTCCCTTTTTCTCCCCTTGTAACAAGGAATCGTTGTCAAGCAAAACAAATTGATGTGTTCACCACAACCAAAAGTGGATGTCTCTTTCTGCGCCTTGTGTCCGTCACTTCTCTATCAGCAGATGGGTATTATTACGTCCTTAGTCATCTGGAATGCTGGCTGCTCATTGCATCCATCAGAATTTCTGAAGTCTTTCAAAGTCATTTTCCTTTATGATATCCCCATTATGTAAATTGCTCTCCTGTTTCTGTTCATTGCATTATATATCAGTTCACACAAGTCTTCCCAGGTTTCTCTGAAAATATACCTTTCATTATTCTTTATGACTATGTTCTATCATATTCATATACTACAATTTGTTCAGCTCTTCTCCAGTTAATGGGCAGTCTCTTCATTTCTAGTTCTTTTCTACAACAAAGATAGGTGCTATACATATTTTTGAACCTGTGTCTTTTTCACTTTTCTCTTTGGGGCATAGGCCTAGTAGTAATACTATGAAGTCAAAGGCTATGTACAGTATAGTGACTTCTGAGGCATAGTTTCAAATTGCTTCCCAGAATGGCTGGGCCAATTCATAGCTCCACCAACAGTACATTAGTGTGCTCATTTTCCCACAGGCCTTCCAACAATTGCCATTTTCCTTTTGGTCATTTTCCCCAATCTGATCCAACCCCCTCATTTTACTGAGAAGGAAATTGAGATCTAGAGAGGGGACATGGTTTTTCCAAGGCCACATAGGAAATAAGTAGCAAATTTTATGATTTATAATGTTATAATTATTATGAAGAGTTGCAGAAACTGAGTCCAAACACAGATCTTTTAACTCCAAATCCAGGCCTCTTTATACTCAATTATGTTGTCATATTTTATAAATAAGTAAACTGAGGCCCAGCAAGGGGTTGTCAGGAAAGTTCTTTATGTCTAGGTCTGCTGCATTCTTTGCAAAATTTCAAAATGTTGTGAAACCCTTTAGTAGTTAGTCCATGCATACAACATTACATGAGAGCTGAGCTACCTGAATCAACGGAAAGCTTTTCTTAACATCATTCCTCTAGGAGCAGCGAGGTGGCCCTGGAGTCAGGAGGACCTGGATTCAAATCCAACCTCAGGTACAAAGACTCTGGGCAAATTGCTTAACCCCAAAAACCACACCAAAAAACCCAGCATTATTCCTCTAAAGAAACCTAAACTTTATCCATATGCAAATATTCACAAATCACAAAATGTTCAAACTTTAATATACTTCAGAAATCACTAGTCTAACCTTGTTTTACAGGGAAGGGAAATGAGGCCCAGAGATATCAAGCCATCTCAGGCAATCAATAATCATTTCAGTGCTTATTTACCATGTGCCAAGCACTGTGCTAAGAGCTGTGGATACAAAGACAAAGAAAAAAAAATCCCTGTCCTCAAGGAGCTTATACTCTAATGGAGGAACTATGAATACTCATGTGACCAATTTTATAATTAGCTCTCAAGAACCAATTCAAGCTGATTGCAGCACAGCCAGGGAGACAACTCCTACATTAAAAGATACACCATACAAAGTAGATAGGAGCTAGCCTTAGAGGGGATGGCACTAGTAGATGAGATTTGCCTTTCCACCCTTGCTTTGTCATCTCCTGCCTCTGCTCTTTTACCCATGCTGCACAGTCCTCCTGTCAAATCCACTTGTTCAAATCCAGTCTTTGGACAACTTAGCTCAAATGGACTGGCTCATAATAATAACTGACATTTATACAGTGCTCACAGCAACATTGTAAGGAGGCTACTGAAAGCAATCACCCATTTTCCAGATGAGAAAACTAAGAATTCTCTCTTGGTCACGTAGGTATCAGAGTATTTAAACCACAATCTCTCTTGAATTTTCAAATTCACCTCACTATCCATAGAACACTTTAAGATAATGAATCTAAAGGGCTTTATAAAGTTTATAGTGCTACGATAATGTCAGATGTTATTATTATCCAAACCCATGATTTCATCAGGTTAGGGAACTCTGGGCATGAAAATCCCTCTACCAATACAAATCAGCATCTCGAGGTGTTAGTGTCACTCATGGCGTTAGGGAGCCTTCTACAGCACCCAGAGGTCAAGCAACTTGTTTAGAATCATGCAGTCCATATGTATCAGAGATGGCAAGTGCCTCAAACAGGAATTCTTGTACCTGAAGCAAGGGGCAATAAAGTCACCCTTGGGTGAGAGAAGAGTACATAGATCACCAAAGCTGAGTGCTGGGAAGTATTCCTTTTCACTTCAGAGGAATCTAGCCATGTGGTTGCTTGATAGCTATGTCACCTACTTATTCTTGGTATTCTGGGTCTAAGGTCACTTGTTTCTTCACACTTGTCATTCAAGAAGCCTGATTACTAGGGTGTGGGGGTGGAGTGGTAACCTTTACAGCAAACAGATAAATTTGAGTCAGGACTGAAAGAGGACTTGAAATCACACACACACATACACACACACACACACACACACACACACACACGCACATGTCTAGGAAGGAAGGAAGGAAGGAAGGAAGGAAGGAAGGAAGGAAGGAAGGAAGGAAGGAAGGAAGGAAGGAAGGAAAGGAAGGAAGGAAGGAAGTGAGGGAGGAAGGGAGGGAGGGAAAGAAGGAGGGAGGGAGGGAGGAAGGGATAATTTATTCCAATTCCTTTTCTTCCAGAGGAGGAAACTAAGGCCACATAGAAAAGCAGTGACTTTCCCAACTTCCCAGAATCAGGTTTATTCAACTCTTTCTGAAATTGAAGATGAGCTGAGATGGAATCAAATAGACTCAGACTGTCGGAACTGGGAGAAACCGTTTTGTCCAATTCCCTCATTTATTCACTTACATATTTATTGTTTTTAGGCAATTGGGGTTAAATGACTTGCCCAGGGTCACACAGCTAGTAAGTGTCAAGTGTTTGGTCTGAGGCCAGATTTGAACTCAGGTCCTCCTGACTTCAGGGCTGGTGCTCTATCTACTTCGCCACCTAACTGCCCCCTCAATTCTCTCATTTATAGAAGAAGAAATAGAGCTAAGGGTGAGCTAGTAAGTGTTTAACAACCAGATCACTAGGAAAAACATGTATATAAAACACACTTTTGAGTTTATGGTGTATTGTTGTTTTCTCTTTTCTTAAATCTAGTCAATCAACAAAATAATAAATAAACCTCCAGTTTGCAGGATTTGCTGATTGCTGAAGTATAAATGTTCCCACTGAGAATTTAACAGCTGGCTCTTATCAGTTGGTTTGAGCTGGCTCTAGCACACCTCTGAAACAAACAGAGTTTGAGTCACAGGATGGAACGTGTCCAGAGCAGTTTTCCGTACTCCAGGGCCAGTTTTTGGGAAGGTTGTTGAAGTTGAATTCCCCGGGGTACTGGGCAGTAGTCCTTCCAGATCCATGACCCTGATCTTACAACTCTGGACAAACACCTGAAAGGAGGTAGGAAGGTCAAAGAAGGCTTGGATATTTCCAAGTGCACCCATACCCTAAGCTTAGCTCCCTAAAATTTTTTTAAGTATCTTAAGAAAGCAAATCAGAGGGAAAGAAAAGTCCTGGGGATGGAGATCTCAAGGGATGACTGCCATCCCTTGCTTTGCCCCTACCTGAAGTACTCCCAACCTCAACTAACTCTTTCCTGAGATGAGAAGCAATGGAGAACTATCCCTGGGGAAGCATTTCTGCTAACATGGGACAGCATGTGCCCTGGCTCCGTGATCTGATCCCACCGGCAGAGTGGCCTTGGTCCTTCTATTCAACCGTGGACTCTGGACCTCCAGAAAGTTTGAGAAGCTGGAGAAAGTCAAGCTTTGGGGTTGGGGGGAGAGAGAGAGGGACAAAGTCCAGATATGAAGGAGGCAAGCAGAGAGACCCCCAGGAAGGCATGGCCCCCCACAAGATGAGGTGTTATGTTCCTTACCTGCCCCATACAGTATATGCCCGACGATATAGAATATCCCCACCCCTCACCTCATGGGAAGGTGACAGATAAGGGGTCCTTCCAAGATTGCTGGTGATCTGTAGGTAATCCACCTCTCTGCAGCCGCGAGATGTGCCTCTGCCTCACTGAGAGGACCAGACTGTTGGATGAAGCAAAAGGGAACCGATTTTCTAGACCTTTGTCCTCACCCCTAGGTCATTCTAGGAGGTAGAGCTCACCAACCCTAGGAACCACAGAGAGTATTAAGCGGATTCTCCAACTGTTCCTGCTTCACCCCACACTCTCCTGGTACCAGCCCCTCCTAGCCACAGCTCAATCCCTGCTTGCCTAGATTCCTCTCTGCCTTCTTCTTTACAAGAGTAGGATTCTAGGTGGCTAGGTGGTGCAATGGATAGAGCACTGGCCTTCAAGTTATGGGAACCTCAGTTCAAATCCAGCCTCAGACACTTATTACCTTGTGACCCTGGGCAAGTCATTTAACCCCATTGCCTAGCCAAAAAAAAAAAAAAAAAGAGAGAGAGAGAGATTTCTGTCAGCTGCCCTTTCAGTCTGTAGCCCTGTGGCAATTTTTTTTTCCTTGAGCCAATACCCTTATTCTTTCACCCTAGTTATAGCTCTTAGAAGTCAAACTTGAACCCACCTATTTATGACTTAAGGCCAACTTTTCCTATCCACTATGTCATGCTGTCTTTCTTAATAACTATTTGTTTGATATTTCCCCTACTAAACTATCACCTTTCTGAAGGTCAGGACTGTGTTTTGCTCATTTTTTAAAAAATCTCTGAGCCCAGGTCTTTGCACAAAGTAGATGGTCAGGAAATATTGGTTGGATGGTGTGTAATTGGATAGGACTGGATCCAGAGTCCAGAATGCAGAATCTCCATTTCCAAATGGAGCATTATGTCCAGAGAAGATATCAGTTGGGCCTAGGCTTAGAGACTCTTGCAGGTAAAATGAATGAATATAAGGGTGTTCTCACAAAGAGAGCCCACTGCTGTTAAACAGAAATCACTTAAGTGAAGGACTACTGGACACAGAGAAAGGAGGACCACCTGGGCCCAGTTACCCTACTATCACCTTAGCCTTGGCCTCTCTTCCAAGATCCTGAAAATCTTCCTCCTATCTCAACTTTCCGTAAAAGCAAACCTTCCCCTGGGAAAGCCAATTGGGAGGGCAATTTTCCAAAACCATTTGCAGAATTGGCCAAGACTTCAGCTGCAAACTTGAAAAGGCACTTTTTTTTTTTTTGGTACCTCAAACAGGGCTTGGAGGAGACATTGCAGAACTTGTTTTAGGAATAAATTTTGACTCCATCACTTTTATTGCTTTGTGTATAAATGTCAAACTCAATTTGCTCAGCCAAGGAGAATGTGTCTGCCTATGTACGTATGTGTGTGCATGTGTATATGTGTATGAACACCATAGAATAGGGCACAAGTGTTATTTATATACGTTTTGGCTCTTCTCCATAGCAAATATGTGTTTGGTACTCTATTTCCAATACTACACAGTAAGATGTGTGTGTGTGTGTGTGTGTGTGTGTGTGTGTGTGTGTGTGTGTGTGTCTACACCATGGAAGGATGTTATAAACACTTCTGATAGGCTAGATCTTATATTACAAGCTGTAATATTATCTTGAGTTAAAATGTAGAGGCTTCTTACATTCTGTAAAAGTAAACAAACAATACTTGCTTCAAAAACTTTGGATTAGCTACCTTCTCTCTTTTTAAAAAGCTTATAGCTACCAATGACAAAAATTAAAAAAGATTCTCACTGGTACAAAAGAGAGCTCACTCACTCTAAAAACAGCCACCACATTTATGTAGAACTTTGAAGTTTACCAAGCCAGATGTTGACACTTACTAGCAATGTGACCCAGGGTAACTCATTTAACCCTGTTTGCCTCAGTTTCCTCATCTGTAAAATGAGCTGGGGAAGGAAATGGCAAACCACTCTACTATCCTTGCCAAGAAAATCCCACATGGGGTCATGAAGAGTCAGACACGATTGAAATGACTGAGCAACAAGAAGCCAGGTGTTGAGGAAGTTTATATAAATACGATTATCCTCGTTTGACTGTTGAGGAAACGGGGCCCATAAAGGTTAAATGACCAACATAAGGTCACCCAGTAAGCAAGTGTGGGAGCCAGAATTAATCTTAGGTCTCTCCAAGTTCAAGATTATTTCCTCTGTGCCCCACTGCCTTTGTAAGGTATGCATCAGCAAGATATAATAGGGGAAAGATTGAATTTGCAATCACAGGACCTAGGGAATACACCCCAACTCTTCTACCTACCAACCTTATGTTCTTGGGCAGATCATGTAAACCCTCTTATCTTTGTTTCTCCACATGTGGAACGGAGGTAAAAATACCTGTACTGTCTTTCTTGTGGACCATTGTGAAAAAGCAAATAAGCTAATAAAGGTAAAGGACTTTATAACCTGGGAGCACTCTGAACATGTCAGCTAGCATGATGATAAGGTGATGGCAGTAATAAGCCATGGTATAGTGGAAAGAATGCCAGACTTGGAGTCAGAGGACTTGGGTTGGGATCCTCATTGAAACTTACTTCCTGTTTCTTTGATCATGTCCAGCTCTTTAGTGATCACATTTCGAGTTGTTTTTTTTTTTTTTTTTGGCAAAGATACTAGAATGGTTTGCCATTTCCTTCTCCAGCTCATTTTACAAATGAGGAAACTGAGGCAAACAGGGTTAAGTGACTTGCCCAGAGTCACACAGTTAATAAGTGTCTGAGGCTGGATTTGAACTCACAAAGATGAATCTTCCTGATTCCAATACTGATATTTAATACCTAGGGGATATTCAGCAAATCATTTAACCTCATTGGAAATCTCTTTTCTCTATTATAAAATGAGGGAAGAAGGTGGTCTCAGGGATGTCTTATGTTCCTTCTGAGTCTCAGTCTATGATCCTTTGATGGCTGTGATGATCTTGAAGTCCTCAGCATGGGGCAGCTCTTAGCTTAGAGACAAGATGTGGAGCATTGGGAGAACCTGAGTAAGGAAGTCCAGGATGAGAAGAGTTTCAAAGGCTTCATGTGTGTAGATTCACAGGTGAGGGGAAGGGAATACACACTTATATAGCACCTGCTATGTGCCAGACACTGTACTAAGGGTTTTTTTCCCCCTACAAATATCTCATTTTGATCTTGGTACTATTATCATCTTTGTGAAGAAACTGAAGCAAATAGAAGTTAAGTGACTTACTCAGGATTACACAGTTAGTGTCTGATGTAAGGTTTGAATGTACACATAGGTATAAGGTGTAAGAAAACTGGAAAGGGGTGGCACACTAAGTTATAAAGACCTTTGAATGTTAAACATAGAATTTTATATTTGTGTGGCCAAAGGATTAGCCAGACCCCTCATGGCCCTTTAAAAAGTGAGACACAAGGGCAGCTAGGTGGCATAGTAGATACAGCACCAGCCCTGAATTCAGGAGGACCTAAGTTCAAATCCAGCCTCAGACACATAACACTTACCAGCTGTGTGACCCTGGGCAAGTCACTTAACCCCATTGCCTAGCCAAAAAAAAAAAGTGAGACACATTCTCTAAGTTGTCAGTCTAGGTGGGATGCAGCTTTGAGATATATAAAATCTGGCGCCAAAGAAGATAATCAATTTTGGAAGAAAAAACCCAGCTTTTGGAAAGGAATTGTTGGGAAAGGGGGCAGATTTTTCTCTTCGTACTCTCCCCTACCCCCATTGTCTCTGGAATCTTGCAGTGAAGTAGACTGCTTTGAGGAGTGTGACCTCTGTTGAGTTTAACTGTGGAGAAGAATAGCCTTAGAAAGCTTGGCTTAACAATCTATACAAGAGATGATTCAGTCAGAAGGGAACTGCATTGGGATACTCTGAGAAGGGAAAAGATACTGCAGCTCCACAAAGTGGGGGTTATGAGTTACTGGGCTATGTGTATTCCCTACGTGTGTGTCTAATAATATTCTTTATGAACACGCCCACTTTTTTTCCACTGACACAGTATGTACTTGTAGGAGTATACACTCTAGTTTTAAGGGAGACATGTTTTGTAGCTATGGTTATTATTATTATCTTAGTAAATGCATTTGCTTTGAGCTCATTGTTTCTAATGTTTAACTATTAATGGTAAATGTCCCAGTAGGGGCTCCAGAGCTAGAGTTTTGGGATTGCAAACCCAAAAAGTATCTTGAACCTCAGGGACTCACTCTGTTGGGGAAACAGTCACTGCAAACTGGGAAGTGGCTATACATATAAAAAAGAATATACAAATACGATGTACAAAACTTTATACAAAATAGATTTTAAAATAAGTATGAACAATTGGAGAGAGGAGTTGACAGTAGCTAGAGAGGAGTTTGAGGAGAGGTTCCTGTACAAGGTGGCAATTAGCTAAGAAGAAGATTAGGGCTTCTAAGTGATAGAGGCGAGGAGGTAGTACATTCCATGCACAGGGACAGACAGGACAAAGGCACAGAGATGAGAGATCAAGTGCCACATAAGAGGAACATTAAAAAGGTAGTTTAGCTGGACCATAGTGGGCACAAAGTGGGGCAATAGTTACTTAATAAGACAGGAAAAGATAGGTTGGGGCCAGATTTTTAAGGGCATTAAATATTTTGAACTGAAGGTAATAGTGAGCCAGTGGAGTTTATTCACTCGAAGAGTGACATGATCAGCTCTCTTCCCACCCTAATTTCCCATTACCCCTACCAGGATATTCAACCTTACATCTGAAAAACTGGCCCTGGCAAAGACAGAAGACAGGAAGAGAGAAGAGATGAAAAAACTTCAAGAGAAGGAACCTTTGGCTATAGATGCCTGAGGATCAGCAGAGAATCAATCAGGAGCCCTAAGGAATGACATATGTCAGAAAAAAAAAGCTTTTGGCCCAAACTATGTTTTCCTCCATGTGCTCAGCAGTGAGGCAAGGAGATCTTCGTAGCTACATCCTGTGCTTCATGTAGATTCGTGGAAAAACCAATGCCCATTAGGCAGAGCCAAGATGGCAGAGTTAAAGCAGTGACTTGCTTGAGGTGTCCCCCAAACCCCTCCCAATACCTGTAAAAAAAATGGCTCTAAACTAATTCTAAAGCAGCAGAACCCACAAAAAGACAGAGTGAAACAAATTTCCAGCCCAAGACAACCTGGATGGTTTATTGGAAAGGAATATCGTGCCGGGCAGGGAGAGGAGTGCAGTGTGGCATGGGCTTGCAGGCCACAGCCAACCTGGAGCAGGCCTCAGAGAACTGAATCATGGAGAGCTGTGGCGGTTTCCAGATTTCTCAACCCGTGAACACCAAAGACAACCTAGAAGGTCAGTTGGAAATACCTGTTTCTGTGGTGGTGAGAGAGGAGCGTGGGGTCTCAGCTCCATTCCCTGGGGAAATCACCCCGGGAGGCAGCTGCCTCCTGATCTTCCAGCCCACAGACTGAGGGGGAATCCTGTGGCTGATCAGAGGTAGATTACAGGGATTTCTTTGTCAGTGCTGAGGCAGGAATCTCCTGCTTTGCCTGTGCTTGGATCTGGGTCACATTTCTGGGTGGTGGTCCTGGGGTGAGGAGGAGCACTGGCATGGCGGAGCTTGCAGTGGCTGTGGAAGGAAACCCTTCTCACAGTTCCAGGACAGAAAAGACTGATTTTGGTTGGTCACTCACAGACCAGAGCACAGGCCAGAAAAAGAGTAACACCTTGAGCCTTATCATACCACCTATGAAGAACGAAAAATTTACAGATCCCTAGAAGTATCTTTGAAAAGAGCTGGACAAACCCCTGAAGCTTGGGACAGTACATTCTCCACATTGGGAGCAGACTTATCTTAACAAGAGTTTAAAACTCAAGCAGTTGGCTGGGATCATGAGTAAACCTCACAAAAAGAGTCAGACTATATTATCTTACTTTGGTGACAAAGAAGATCAAAACATACAACCAGAAGAACACAACCAAGTCAAAGCTCCTACATCCAAAGCCTCCAAGAAAAATATGAATCAGTCCCAGGCCTTGGAAGAGCTCAAAAGGGATTTTGAGAAGCAAGTAAGGGAAGTAGAGGAAAAACTGGGAAGAGAAATGAAAGTGATGCAAGAAAATCATGAAAAACAAGTCAACAGCTTGCTAAAGGAGACCCAAAAAAATACTGAAGAAAATAACACCTTAAAAAACAGCCTAACCCAAATGGCAAAAGAAGTCCAAAAAGCCAATGAGGAGAAGAATGCCCCAAAAAGTAAAATTGGCCAAATGGAAAAGGAAGTCTAAAAGCATACTGAAAAAAATACTTCCTTAAAAATTAGAATAGAGCAATTGGAAGCTAATGACTTTATGAGAAATCAAGACATTGTAAAACAAATCCAAAAGAATGAAAAATTAGAAAACAATGTGAAATATCTCATTGGAAAAACAACTGACCTGGAAAATAGATCCAGGAGAGAGAATTTAAAAATTACTGGACTATCTGAAAGCCATGATCAAAAAAAGAGCCTAAACATCATCTTTCAAGAAATTATCAAGGAAAACTGCCATGATATTTTAGAACCAGAGGGCAAAATAGAAATTGAAAGAATCCACAATCTCTAAAGAGATCCCCAAAGGAAAACTCCTAGGAATATTGTAACCAAATTCCAGAGTTCCCAGGTCAAGGAGAAAATATTACAAGCAGCCAGAAAGAAACAATTCAAGTACTGTGGAAACACAATCAGGATAACACAAGATTTAGCAGCTTCTACATGAAGGGACCGGAAGGCATGGAATATAGTATTCCGGAGGGCAAAGGAGATAGGATTACAACCAAGTCTGACCTACCCAGCAAAACTGAGTATAATCTTTCAGGGGAAAAAATGGTCATTCAGTGAAATAGAGGACTTTCAAGCATTTTTGATGAAAACAGCAGAGCTGAATAGAAAATTTGACTTTCAAATACAAGTGGAACATGAAGAGGTAAACAGGAAAGAGAAATCATAAGAGACTTATTAAGGTTGAACTATTTACATTCCTGCATGGAAAGATGATATTTATAACTCATGAGACCTTTGTCAGTGTTAGGGTAGTGGGAGGAAAAAATTATATGTATGTATGTATGTATGTAGGTATGTATGTATGTATGTATGTATGTATGATAGAGGGCACAGGGTGAGTTGAAGATGAAGGGGTGATATCTGGAGAACAAAATTAAGGGGCAAGAGAGGATTATACTAGGAGAAAGAGAAAGGGAGAGGTAGAATGGCATACATTATCTTGCACAAAACAGACAAGAAAAGGCTCTTACAGTGAAGGGGAAACAGGGGAAGGTGAGAGGAATGAGTGAATCATATTCTCATCAGATTTGGCTTAAGAAGGGAATAACATACTCACTCAATTGGGTATGGAAATCTGTCTTACCCTACAGGAAAATAGGGGGAGAAGGGGACAAGAGCAGGGGCATGATAAAGAGAAGGGCAGATTGAGAAAGAGGTAATCAGAAGGAAATATTTCTGAGGAGGGACAGGGTCAAAAGAAAGAATACAATAAATGGGGGGACAGGATAAGATTAAGGGAAATAGAGTTAGTTTTTCACAACATGTCTACTATGGAAATGTTTTACATAACTGCATGTATATGGCTTGCATTGAGTTGCTTGCCTTTTCAATGAGGGTGGGTGGGGTGGGAGGAAGGGAGAAAATTCGGAGCCCAAAGTTTTGAAAACACATGTTTAAAAAAAATATTTCCATATACAACTGGGAAATAAGAAATACAGGAAATGAGGTACATAAATCTATCCTTCCCTACGGGAAAATAGAAAGAGAAGTGGATAAGAGAAGGGGGGGAGAAAGAGATAGAAGGGAGGGCAGACTAGGGGAAGGGGTATTCAGAATGCATGCCATCTTGGGGTGGGGGAAGGGACAAGATGGGGTGAAAATTTGGAATTCAAAATCTTGTGGAAGTAAATATTGAAAACTAAAAATAAATAAATTTATATTAAAAAAAAAAGAAAAACCAATGCCCAATGTTAGCATCTTCATATCTCAATAGGAGATGTGAAGGCGGAGCTTGGCTAGTTTTTTCTATCTCTGCCACATAGAATAGGAGAAAATGGGCATGAGATAATCGAGGACAATTAGACACAAGTGGCAATAGACTGTAGCAGAAAGATGACCAGGCCTACATTTGATCATGGGCTCTGATATTTAATATAATAAACCAGCATTTATCTAAATAATGCTTTAAGGTTTGAAAATGTTACCTCCATGGATCGTCACAATTCGGTGAGATATGTGCTATTACTAACTATCCTCATTTTATACATAAGGTAACAGAGGTTAAGTAACTTTCCCAGAGTTTGTTGTTCAGTCTTGTCTGCCTCTTTTTGACTTTAGTTGGGGTTTTCCTGGCAAAGATACTAGTGGTTTGCCATTTCCTTCTCCAGTTCATTTTACAGTTGAGGAAAACAGGAATGAGTGACTTGCCTATAGTCACACACCTAGTAAGTGTCTGAGGATGGATTTGAACTCAGTTCTTCTTAACTGAGGCGTGGCACTCTCTCCACCATGCCACCTAGCTGCCTGTTCCTAGAGGTACATAGATGTTAAGTATCTGAAGCTATATTTGAACTCATGTCTTCCCAACTCCAAGTCCAGTGCTCTACCCATGGTATTACCTAGCTGCCTCCATTTCTTCGACAGAGGCTCTTGGTTTTAGCCCTAAAAGAAACACCAGTGGTCCAAAACCTCATTTTTACAACTAGGGAAACTGAGGCCTATAGAGGATAAATGAATTGCCTAAGTTCATAAAGTAAGAGGCAAAGATAGAATATGAACCCAGGTCCCCTGACACTCTTGTTGCATGATCGTGAGCAAGTCATTTAATCTGAATCTCAATCTTCTCATCTATGCAAAGGAATTAATACTAATTGCACTGCCTACTCTACAGGGTTACTCTGAAATAAGGACTTTGAGATCTTGAAAGTGTGATAGAAGCTGGAGGTCTTATGAATAAATACTTCTTAAAGATCAAGGTGATTAAATATTGAAATAAGTAAACAAAAGGGAGGAGGCATTTTTTTAAGGGCTGCTTTTATATTTAATTCATTCAAGAGTAAACAATATTTCTCAGGACCAGAGAGGTGCTAATTAGCCCAGAGGCTGAGCCCTGCTGGTCTCTTGAAGTCCCTTTCAGGTGTCATACCACCAGAATAGCTGATCAGTGGCAATGCCAGCAGGCCAACATAGATCTCTTGTAAAAAGCCTGATCCCCCCAGTTGACATCTTCTCCTTCTCCAAATTATTCTGCATTTTTCTTATATACTATATTATACTTAGCTAAGTATAGTAGAACAAAAATTCTTTGAGGACAGGGGCCCACCTTCTTAGAGCTCCCAACCCCCACCCCACACCAGGGCACACTAGTATTTAATAATAAATGCTTGTTAATTTGAATTGAAGAGATATCTAAGCCAAATTTGAACATATAAACTGGGAGAAAATTTAATTGGGTCATTTTACCCTACAGGTCAAATATAACCCTCATAGAAACAGAACGTACAGGGACCCCCCCCCCCAACACACTTCTTTTGTTATTTATTCAAGTGGAAACTTTTGTGAAAACTGTGAAAATTTATCAGACAAATCATTTTCAGAAAATTGGAGAAGCGGCCACTTAGGGAAACTGGGTGGATGTTTTCTCTGTACACTTTCTACTCTGCCCTAACACCCGAGATTATAGTTTCTCTCCTTGTATGTCAGTTATAAAGTTATCTATTCTCAATGGCAGCAAGAAAAAAGATCTTTCCTTCTCTATCAAGTCTGGATCCTATTGACACTCAGATCCTACAGATTTCTCCCTGGACAACTATCTTTGAACTGAGGACTTCTTAGGCAAGCTGGGAGTTTCCTGGGGTTTTTCATTTTGTTTTTTTTCATATCGATTTTGGAATTTTTAACTAGGTTTGTGCCTCTGATCTTTTCTCGGCATCTGTGAAATCCCTTATTTCCCACATGTTTTATAGAATCCAAGTATTGGAGAAACAAACTTCAGGTGAACTTTGCTAAAGGACTTCTGCCCTAGACCTTTTTATCTTTGGGAACAACTTTGGGAGGAAGAGAGGAAACAAAGTATATGTGGCTGGTCAGAGGGCCTTACAGGGCTTGTTCCTTGGAAACCTCAAAAAACAAAAAGGAATTCCTGGAGGAAAATGAGTCAAAGGTTAGAACCCAATACAAAGTGACAGTCATGATAACTTGCAGAATTAAAGCAAGAAACAAAAAGCAGAGATAACTTCCCAAAATGTCTGGTTTTAAGGATTTGTATTAATCAAGAAAAGCAATGATTCCCAAATGATGAATCTAAAAAATTATATTCGGCTTTGTAATTCATTATTCCAAATAATTGTTATAGCACTTGAATATCATGATGCATAAGGCAATGTGGCATAAGGGGACAGAGTATAGAATTTGGAGATAGGAAGACATGCATTCAAAACCAATTTCTGATACTTATTAGGTATTTGACCATGGGCAAAGTGTTTACTTCCTCTGAGCCTCAGCTTCTTCATCTGTGCAATGGAGATAATTATACCTATTGTAATTACCTGGTCATACAGTTACTGTGAGGATCAAATTAAATGTATATATATATATATATATATATATATATATATATATAGATAGATAGATAGATAGATAGATAGATATGTGTGTATATGTATATATACATATATATATATATTGTTTTGGAACTTTTTTTTTTTTGCTTTTTGGTGAGGCAATCAGGGTTAAGTGATTTGCCCAGGGTCACTAAGTAAGCATTAAGTGTATGAGGTCAGATTTGAACTCAAGTCCTCCTGACTCCAAGGCTGGAGCTCTATCTGCTGCACCACCTAGCTGCCCCTGTTTTGCAACATTAAAGCACTATACCAATATCAGTTATTATTATTTTATATTCCAAGTATTCATTTCTAGTAAAGACAAAGTGAAGTAAAATTGGATTTGAATTAAGTTCACCTGACACCATGTCCTTATGACAACTGGGACAAAGTGAATAGATAAGATATACATATTTACATCTCCATCTGTCTTTGTCTCTCTCTTTGTCTCTGTCTCTCTATATCTCTCCTTTCCCCTGGTCCCTCATTCCATTGTCCTCTTATTTATTGGAATACATCATGGTGCATACCAATAGAAAGATCAGGTAAGCAGAACTTCCCTAAGCCTGGAGATATAGTACTATTTTGAACTCTTAACATCTATATAATACCGAAATGACAGGGATTCGCTATTTCATTGGCATGGGAATGCCTTTAACAATGTAGACATTCTTTTCTGAGAAAGTAGAGCTATCTTGGGGTGTTGCCTGAGGTTCAGAGTTTAGGTGATTTTCCCATGATCACTCAACTAGTAAGTGCTTGAGTCAGGATTTGAAACCATTTCTTCCTGACTATGGAAGGCACTACACTGCCTCTCTCTATGCAATGTAATTTGAAAAACTACCACTTAGTAAAGTAGACATTCTAGAAGAGGGTCAAGTCAGGATATCTTCTTTGATTAATTCTCAATGACCTATGAGCTGCTTTGGAATTATCTCCATAAAATATCATATTTCTGGAAACAGATATGTCAGTAAGCAAAATACTGCTAATTAAAAATCAACTAAATTCACTTGTTTATGTTATATATTTACGTGCACATTAATATATATGTGTGTGTGCAAATATATGTGTATGTATATATGTGTAGATATATATAGATATATAGATATATATGTATGTGTGTATGTGTGTGTGTATATATATATATACACACACACATACACACATATACACACACATACACACACATATACATATATGTATATGTATATATATATATACATACACACACTTATACATATATGTATATGTATATATATATATATATATATATACCCATCTATTTATCTATCTATCTAATCTCCAAAGGTTTATTTTATTACCAAAACAGAGCAGGTCATTTCTGATTGACTTTGGTTGATTCTTCCCTGCATAGCTGTGAGAGTTTCAGGGGGCATACCATTCATAAGGATAAACTGGCATGTTGTGTATTGGAGAAATAAAACACATACCTTCCATGTCATCCCAGCAACCAATGGCCCCCTGCTCAGTGAGTCAAGGCAAGCTCTTTGAAAATAAATTAATAATATCTCAGTGATATATACACCCCCAGCATGGGACAAGACCAGAAGTTTTCATTTAGATGTTTTGCCTTTCAATAAGTACATCCATAGTTCCCAATATAAAAAAGTTAGAAGTTGTGATATAGGATATGCATTAATGCATGCACACATGTGTGTATGTATGCATGTATATATTAATATGTGTGTATGTATAGATAAATGGAAATATGCACAGATATAAAGAGCTAAGAAGAAAGGAGAAAGAAAGGGGGGAAAGAGGAAGAAAACAGGAGGGCAGGGACATACATATATGTATGTGAGGCATTTATATACCTGTGCTATATATATATATATATGTGTGTGTGTGTGTGTATGTATATATTTGTATACTAACATATGGATATTTCCATTAAATAGATGGAAAAAAACCAAGCCATTGGGAGGTAATGAGAACTGTTCCAAAGCCCCAGATGCTGGTGAAATTTATTTGCAACCCCGGGGTTCATGGCTCCTAAATCAGTATTCAGTGATGCATCAATAACCAAAGTCAACACACTGAGTCAATAAGTGTTCACTTATTTGTGCCTACTGTCTGTTACCAAGACTGTGTGCTAGGGGCTCAAGGGAATAGAAGAGATTCCCCTCAGATTTACATGAAATGACCAGATCTAGGAGAGCAATTTATATCATAGCCATAACAATATAAAGGGGGAAAAAATGGAAGCTTTCAGAACTCTGATTGATGCACTAAGTATTAATGACATCTGAGGACTGATGGTGAAGCATGACTATCACTTTTTGGCAAAGAAGTTTTGAGATTTAAATGTGGATTTAGGCAAGTCTTCAGAATTGGCCAATGTGTTGCTTTGTTTGGTTTAACACACTTACTTGTTACAAGGAAGAGTTCTATTGGAGAGGAAGCAAGTCATTGGAAACTCAAAGTGATGTAAAAAATAGCTTTAATAAAATATTAGCAAAAAAAACACTTTCAAAGAAAGTCCCTTCCCTCAAGAAGCTTTCATTGTTGAGGAGATATGATTCACAAATATAAAAGAATAAGAAAATATCTTTGTGAAGATTACAATTAAAATGTTTCCTTTTTAAAAAAAAATGTATCTTTAATTTATGGAATTGAACAAGCATTTCCATAATAGTACAATTAAAAAAAATGATTGATTGTATATGAAACTGCAAATCTACTATGCACAACTTGCTATTCCTTTCAAATATACAACAAAATTTTCATGTAAATTTCTTTTTTTTCCTTCTCTCCCCACCCCCCTCACTTTAGCCCATATATTCTAAAATGTTTACAGAAGCTGTCTTTGTGGCGGCCAAACAATTGGAAATTGCAGGAATGCCTCCTTCTTCATGAAGACTTCTGTGATCTCCCTTTGGTGATGATATTTCACCTGGGACCTTCCATAGCATTTTATTTTACGATCCTCTAATGTGTTTATCATAAGATTCTGTAGATCTAGAGATGGAAGGGGCTTCAAAAGTAATTGAGTCCAAACCCTCTGCAAGTCACTTAATTGCTCTAAGATGCAGTATCTTCCTCTTTGTAATGGAGGTAACTATTTATAGTACTTACCTCACAAGGTCAATTTTAGGAGCAAACAACAGCTAATAATAATAGTTAGCATTCACATAGTGCTTTAAAATTTCCAAATATGCCTTACATATAATGTTTCACTTAATCTTTACAGATATTTACTATCCCTGTGAAGTGAGTTCTATTATTACTGCCATTTTACAGATCAGAAAACTGAAGTTAAGTAATTTGGAAGGGTTACACAGAAAGCAACTGCATCAAAATTTGAATTTATCTCTTTCTGACTCCTTTCCAGCGATCCATTCTCCATGACACTTAGATGCCTAAATGATATATTTCATGCAAAAAAATGTATAATTTGCAAATATATATATATATATATATATATATATATATATATATATATATATATATATAAAACTAAGGAAACACTTTTGATCTTTAAAGCAATCAGGTCCCCAGGGAAAAGAAATGTCATTATTAGCAATAATCCAATTGTTCAGTCACCTGTTATATCTATGATACTTATCTAAGAGTAAAACTCATTCAGTCTCTAGCTCAGCCCCATCTTCTGGGACACAGCTTTTTTGTATTATTTCTTTATTTTCATTCTTTCAAGGTCAATGATTTAAAATCATTCTTTAATTAGATTTGGAAATGAATGCATAATAAAAACTGAAGTATTGATCACATGTAACATAAACTGTATATATATATATATAATATATATATATATATATTATATATATATATATATATATATATATATATATATATTTTTTTTTTTTTTCCATTTGATTTCTATATTCAACCCCTACCAAGGCAGAAAGCCACTTTTAAGTTGGAGTCAGTCTCCCTTCCTATTAGTTTCATAGGCATTCAAAATATGATGGGAAAAGAAAGCTAAAGTTCAGTATATCATAATAGACCTCCCATCTACCTGTGAAATGGGAACAGTGCAAAGGCTTTAACTTATGAAAGGACTCTGAAGAAACATCCATGATTTTCCTGGTCATAGTTCTATGGGCAAAACTGGGACATAACCCCCTTTATTCCTCTAGCATCCCAGAAACTCTGCTCTTCCATGGATTTGGCACTCCACTCTAGGGTCTGTGTTTTTTTTTTTCCGTTTTGTCTGTTTGTTTTCTCCACTCCTGTCTGCCTCTATAAACCAGCACTGAAATAGGATCTTAGTCCAGTTCAGGACTAGAATTGAACCACTCCTATTGCTAGCCATTGTTAAGTAATAAAGAGCATAGATATGGGCCTAACCAGACATAATGGAACAGGATCAGGATCAGAGAACCATGGTATAGATCAAGCTGAAAAAGCTTATATGCAGTTGGTGAGAAGCCCAGAGTCCAGTCTATAATGCTTTTACTTCCTACCTCTTTGTTGGAGTATTGCCAAAAAAAATCCTGCTGCCTTTTACAGTTCAAAGTATTTCACTTCCCAGTTTCCCTTTGACCAGTGAGAAAAAAGGGAAAGATATTCAAATACCTCTCCCTTCCCCAAGTTCTAGTCATTAAAGTCTGTAATTGGAAACCCATTTCTTTTTCGGTGTTTATTAGTATGCTTACCATATTTGAACCTACTATTAAAGAACATAGCCCTTAACAACAAATTGTGTCCAGTGTACAGTATGAAATTGAAAGAGAGGATACTAATTCAAAGGCATAAGTAATTGTACCCAATTCATAATGGGAAGGAAAGGGATCCAAACAGAGAGAAACTTTTCTGTAGTTTGGGTAAATTTGAGCATATTCATTCATAGGGAACTAATATAAATATATAGGACCAAGAGCCATTCCCTAATGGGTTAGTAGCTAAAGAGTATGAATAAACAATACTAGCAGCTACTATAACCCGTAAAATGAATGGCCTGAATTACTAATAATGAGAAAACTGAAAATCAAAAGAACTCTGTGGTTTTAGTTTTTGCCTGGCAAACTGGCAAAGATGACAAAAGATGAAAATAGTCAATATCATACAGTGTGAGGAAAGATGGGCACTCTGATACACTATTGGTGGAGCAGTGTGAATTGATCCAACCATTCTGGAAAGCAATTTTGAATTCTGCAATGAAAGTGACTTTTTGACCCAGACAGTTGACTGTTAGGCACTTAGTTCAAGGAAGTTAATGACAAGAAGAAAGACCCCCATATGCAAAAATGTTGATAGCAAACTCTTTTTTTGGGGGGAGGAGATGGAGGTAGTCCTACTATTAAAGAATGTAGAAACAAAGTTGATACCTATAGCCTAGGGAATGACTAAGAAAGCAGTGGTATATGAATATAATAGGATATTACTGAACTGAAAAAAACAGAACTATAATAAATTCATAACAACTGATGAAGTACACAAAACAAACAAGATGCACAATGTCTACAATAATGAAAATGTAAAGAACTGCAATATCCAGGAAAAAAAAATCAAAACGACATACTGCAAAATTCTAATGACCAAAATTGTCCCCAACAAAGAGATAAAACAAATACTCCCTCATCTTCCCATCCTACCCCCACTTTGTGGAAATGGGAGGCAGCAGGTTTGTCGACCTTTTTTGATATGTTGGTTAGTTTTTCTGAACTGTTTTTCCCCCTCTCTTATGTTTTTTTTTTTATTCATGATGGTTCTCTGGGAGGAAAGAGAAGAATACATTAAGAAATCTAGAAAAAAATCTAGAAAAAAATTATCAATACCATTCATTAAACAACAACAACGCTATATAAAAGAATGCTCCAAGTCATGAATAATTAGAGAAATGCCGTTTCATGACAGGTTCCAGCCATACTCACTTCACTGCCTACTTGATTGATTCGGAAATTATTCCCCAGTTTGGCATCATCCTTGTATCTGAGTGGTTACCATCCACTTGCCTCCTTATCTCACTTTCCATCCCTGTGTTGTCTTCTCCTACTAGTGTTTGAGTTCCTTGAGGGCAGGGACTGTCTTGTTTGCTTACATTTTTAGCCCTAGTGCTTGGCATACAGTTTACCTTTCTCTGTTTATCTATCTATCATCTAGTTATCTATCTATCTATCAGTGTCTATCCATCTGCAATCTCTCTACATATCTATCTGCCTACATATCTATCTACATATCTATCCCTCCATTCACTTATCTATCTATGTATCTATCTCACAACTATAATAAGTAAATGGAAAGGAGGGAGAAGAAGACAATGTTGAATGTTGTGTCATTAAAATGACTTCTGTGCATGATCTTGAAGAAGAGATGAGAAAATATGTCTTTCCCACAACTTTGCAGAGGTGTAAGCTGATTGCAGAACACGACATACATTGTCAGACTCAGGTGATGTGTTGATTAGTTGTGCTGAAGTGTTTGTTTTGTTTTTTCCACTTTTTCTTCTTTGCTACAGAGGATAGGACTCTGGGGAGGGGAGGATGAAGGTATATATTTGGAAAAGAAGGTGATGTAAAAACATAAGATACAATTTTAATTGCAATTTTAACCAAGAAAAATGATGTTACTTTCTCATGATAACACAATGAGTAAGTGTACAAGACAGGATTCAAATTCATGTTTCTATGCTCCAAAACCAGTTCTCTGGCTGCCATACCATGATGCTCATTTGATTAGGATGGTAGGGTAAGTCCCTTTGTATGCACAGGAATGTGGTACCCCAAGAGTTGGTATTGTATTAGTGAATCTTAAAAAAAAATCAGAGATTCCTGAATTATAGACCTTTTCTGTGTCTGAAGATAGCTTCAGAGACAAAACTTCATAACCATTTGGCCCAATTTACCGTGGGAACAAATAAGCAAATAATGCTGCAGAGCAGTTGTAAAGAGATTCCTTTTTCATTTCCTCTCCACAGTCACTTCCTTTAGATCTTATCCAGACTCATCTATTCAGATAGTATCATATTTTCTTCCAGCATGAATTATATTCTCCTCTTATTCTCTTTTCTTTAGTAAGTTACCTTCCTGTGACTTGAAGTAAGTGACCTGGGGCTTGACCAGTGATGTCAATTGTTACTGATTGTGGAGTAGAAGCTCACACTTGTGTCTCCAGACCTCTCTCCCTGATTACCTGACTTACGGAGCTCAGTTTGGTTTTCCCCCAGAAAGCAGGGTAGATTCCAGAGGGACAGTCACATAACTGCTCTTCCAAGCATGATGAATCAATCCCTTCTCCTTGCAAATTCTGAGAACTAGAAGAGAGTGCATGCATATTTCAAAGTTACCTCTTAATACAATTATAGTTCATTTAGCCAGCAATTACAGTAATAGGAAGATTGGCAACCACAGCCGTTGGGGCTCAGAAAAATCAATGATCCATGTGGCTACTTCTTCGATTTGTCAAGCACCCATGATAGGGACTGTCTGGGTAGCTTATTCTATTGCTAAGGACTCAGCTAAGGCCTAGACAGCCGTGCATAAGCAGCCTTGACTTCCAAAGGGGTATCTGAGCATGATCAAGAGCAGCTTCTCTCTGGAATTGGACAAATGCTTTAATGGAGGCTTCAGCTCAAGGCTGACCCCATACTTGGAGATGTGGGCTATAGAGAGGCTTCCATCTTCTCTCCTCCCCCCATGCCCTTTCTCATTGAGCCTATCACTTTTCCTGAAAGTCTAAATCACTATTAGGTTGCATAGGAAAGGTAACAACATTATCTTGAGAAAATTTTAGGGAAAAATACTTTTGTTTTACCTGGGACTGATCTTCTAGTCTTCTTCCATTTGTACACACAGAGCGATCAAGTTATCAGATGAGTTAAATAGTATTTTGTGTCTTCAGGCAAGGGCAGATCAGAGAAAGAAGCTTAAATGTTGGTAGAGCATTAGAAAAAGGGCCACTGACCTAGGTAGCCTTAGCATGATAATGTGGGAGAGAAACAATTAAAGAGAAAGGAATGCTAAGGAGAAGGTGTGGAGCCCAGGGTAGACATTTAAACTTGCCCTCCATCCAAATCTGCCCAAGCTGTGGTTAACCTGCCTGGGGCATCTTTTACAAGACCCCAAGTATACTTCTCCAGATGACCAAAGGAGACACTGAGAAAAGAGAGCACAGCCAGGACAGCAATCATTGACTATGGAACAGAGATGCTGTTCTTCTGACCTTAGGCCAGTGTGTCTCCATGCTCCATCCAACTCCTCTACAGAGGAAAGTTGGTTCAGATTCTAGGCCTTAAAGGACATTTTGTCAAAGAAGTTTCCTCCCCACTCAGTCCAGTAGCCAGCCTTGGTAACCTTCGCTCTGCTGTCCCTACTGGTGTTGTGAAGCCCCAGAGCCTCCCCACTTCTCAACTTCTCGTATATCTTACAACTTACAACAATTTCTCATATATCTTCCATTTCCTCTCCTCTCCAATCCAACCTCTCTCCACACAACTGCCAATATAGTGTTGATATTCCTGAAGCATAGACCTAAGCATGTAACTCTCTTAATCAAAAATTTTCTGTGTCTCCCTATTACCTCTGGGATAAAATATAAATTTCTCTTCCGGGTCTTTGCCCCTCTACCATCTGACTCCACCCAATTTTTCCCATCTATTACATATTATTCTCCCTGGCATTCTCTGTTCTAGCCAAACTGACTTGCTCTTGCCCATAAATGTTACTCCATCTCTCACTTCCCCATCTTTGCACAGACTTCTCTCTTAAATGCTTTCCTGCTTCACTGCTATCTCTAAGAATCCCTAATTCCCTTTTAAGCTCAGGCCAAGAGACTTTTACCCATCTTGGTAGTTTTGAGTGTGTTCTTCCTCTAATTGTGTTTATTTACTCAGCAGCTTGCATACTGTATCCCCTAACACTACATATGCTCTCTGAGGATGGAGGCTGTTCTTCATTTTCTGTCTTTGCATCCTTAGAGTCTAGTGGGCTGCCTTGCACACAGGAGGTAGTTAAAAGTGCTTGTTGAATCAAATAGACTAAGGAGAGTTCTAGAAACTAAAAACTGTCATAGAAATTATCTATTGATCGCAGCTTTAGAAAGTTTGTTCATGGGACAGATGAAATTATATCGTTAGGTATCCTTCTCTGTTGCTCAAAGTTCAGAGCTTATTCAGCCTATTAGAGTTCCCCCACTCCTGAAGCTCACCTACCAACACTATATTGACTTTTCACACAGTTATGACAGTACTACATAGATAGCTCTCTACCAGGCATCTCTATTTGCAGCTGGTTCAACAGTAATTCCTCCAACTGAAGTTACTGGTCAGTCAAATAATGGTCAATTCAGTCAGTCATTCAACCAAAGAAATCAGAGCATTGAAACTAGTTATCAAGGGGCAAGGGAGTGCTTAGAACCTCTTTTAGTTCAAAGTCAAAATGGTGCCCTTTGGAGCAGGAGTCATAGTCTATATGCTTAAGCCATAAAAACCTTGATTGTATAGTGTCTGTTTCTTAAATATGTCCCCGAGGAATCTGTTTCTGAATATCCCTATTTCCAAAGCCATAAAGTATTTCTAAGACTTGGTTCTTGATCACAGTATGATTTTGCTAAGTGACATTGCTTTATTTTTTTATTTTCAGTGTCTCTCAGCATCCATTTCCCTGCTCTTATAGAGAGTGGATACCTAGGAATGGGCCATCCATTTTGCTGATGAAGGAAAATTTCTCTAATGCTATTTCTATTGCAAGGAGTTCCTTTGACAAAGAGATAAATGATGTGTTTGTAAGGTGCCAGATTTCTGGTGCAGAAGTATCTTGGCATTATCTACTTTATTTTTTTCCCAATGAATATTAGTGAATTTCCTTGCTGACCCATTTATCTTTAGTAGAACCCAATCCAAATATGGCACCATCTTGAGTACCTTGTTCCAGTTAATGTGTCATTTCATTATAGCTTCAAACTGAGCTGTTGCTTTACCTGTAGGCTGCTATCATATATCATTAGCATGAAAAACCCTGATAATATACCACTGAAATCCCCTGCTTGGGTAAACACTTGGTTGTGAAAAAACACAGTGAACAAATTCACTCATTCTATGCCAAACCAAAAAATAAATGCATAGAGTAGTGAAAATAAACTCTCAAGAAATTAAATATTTCTCACTTCTATGGCCTGTTCTCTTCAACCTACTCCCAGTAGTAAATCAATGGAATGGGAGGCAGTTTTACAAATGCTTCAAATCAGGAGTCCTGAGATTGAGTCCAACTTACTCAAGGGGTAAGCAGGTAAAATTTGGTTACTTGATCCTCAGTTTCTTATTTGTAAAACAGGAACTCATTTTCTCTTGTGCTACCTTGGGTTATTGTGAGGATTAAATGTTCTTTTTCACAGATCAAAATATTTGTTTTTGTTGATGACTGTTAAACTCATACTGTAGGGAAAAAAATGTAAAAGATCAAATGAAATCATGTATGCTAAAGGACTTTCTGAAGAGCTATGTCTATCAGGTTGTGTTATTATCATTATAATGGTGATAGCTAGCAATGATACAAAGAAATAAGAATTTTGAAGAGCTTTAAATATATTCATAATACTGTAGGCATTATTTTCCCCATCTTAGAGATTAAAGTGGCCACAATTCTAGTAAGAGATAGAAGCAGGATTCTAATCCCAGATGACCCTGTGCAAATGTAGCATCATGTTGATTTTGTCAAGCAGTGATTCACTGTCTCTCAAGAGTTGGCCGAACTGTCCACATGTAGAAAACAAACAAACAAACAAACAAACAAACAAACAAACAAAACAAGTGAAAAAGAATGTTAATTGCCCAGACTATGCTATGCAGTTGGATAGACAACATCATGAGCTGCTGCATCAGTACAGATATAAGCTGTCCCAAAAGTCTTAGTGTAATTTCAAGCTACTGAAGTTTAAATATCTTTAAAATGCATTAAGATTTTTGGCACACCCTCTATATTGGATAAATATTAAAAAGAGAAAATGAACTAGACTCAGAATTAAATAATAGGAAGAAAGATGCATCGACTGTGTTTGGAAAATTGTGTAAGCATTCCAAGAACCACAAACTTCTCCCTCAAACAAAAATAAAATTTTTATTACCAATATTCTTCCAATAATACTAAGTGGCTGCAAATCTTTGAAAAATCAGTCAATTAAGTCAGTCAACATGAGCTCATTTAGCCTTTACTATGTGCTGAGCACTGGGAATACCAATAAAAATAGATAGATAACGCCTGTCCTAAAGGAGTTTACATTCTAACTGGGGGAGATGCCAGATAAAAAGAAACTGAAAAGAAGAGTGAAGAGGGAGGAGGAAAAGGTATCTGGCACTGGAAATGGTAGAGGAAATTTGAAGCATAGCCTGGAAAAGAAAACCACCATTTCCGTAATATCAAATTGCAAGATAATCAATGGTATGATGAAGAGAGGCATGGTAGGTATAAAAAAGACTGAAATACACTACCCACAACCAGTTGCAAACAAGAAGACAGGTAAAGAATATTATCAGAGAGATACACATCTAGAAAAGGGAAGGAAGGAGGCTGTTTATATCAAGCCGCAAAGAATTGGACAAATAACCTATAGGAGTCAAACCCAGGTTATATTGAGCACCCTAAAGTGAAGTCCGTATTTTGGTGAACCTACTGCGGTATGGAGAATTTAATAACTGATAAGGATAACAGCAAGATGAGAAGTTGCATGTGAATTGTAATCTGAATGTGAGAGCAAAGATCTTATTGGAAACTCTTGGAGTATATATACTATTACCATGGCTTATTGTTCTTTATTTCTCCTACCTTTCTCAGCCAATGATAATGATTTCTGCATTCTTTGCTTCACTTTCTCTCCTTTCACTCTCTTTCAATCTCAACTGAAAATATATTTTCGAAAGTGACTAATATGCCCTTAGTGACCAAATATAGACATTTTCTTAATCTTTTTCCTTCTTGACCTCTCTGTAGTATTTGATGCTCTTCCTGACCTTCTTAATCTGGACCTTATCTTCTTTCTAAGTTTCCATGACACTCCTTCATCCACCTACTCTGACTTATCTTTTTCAGTCTCTTTTGCAGAATCTTCATTTATGATGACCCCCTCCTAACTCTGGGTGTATCCTGAGGCTCGGTCTTGAGCCCTCTATTCTTTTCTCTCCACTTACTTTCATTTGATGATCTCATCATTTCCCCTGGGCTTAATTATCATTTCTATGAAGATAACTCTAGCCTTAAGCTCTCTCTAGAACTCTATTCACATGTCACCAAATACCTATTAGACATCTTTAACTGATAGCCTCTTTAGACATCTCAAATTCAATATGTCCAAAACAGAACTCCTTATCTTTTCCCCAAAACTTAACTGCTTTTACAAACCTCTCTGTTTCCGTTGAAGGCAACACCATCCTTCTTGTCACCTGTGTTTACAATGCTCTTGTCATTCTCAGTTCCTCATACTTACTCACCCCACATTTCAATTGCTAAATCTCGTGATTTATATGTCTACCGCATCTGTCTACACATCTCTCCACTCACAAAAACATCATCTAAGTTCATGCCCACATCACTTCTCACCTATATTATTAGAATAGTCTCCTAATTGATTCCCCTTTAAGTCTCTCCTTACTGGAGTACATTCCCCACGTAACTGCTAAAGTATATGACTATAGGGAACATCTGACTATGTCAACTCCATACTCCCGCTCAATAGACATCACTGGGTGGTTCCCCATAATTTCTAGGATCATTTGTTGAACATATATGTTCACCAAGCTTCTTGTACATGACAACAAATTAAAGCTTTCTCTCTTCTAGGTTATGTCTCATAAATAAAAGAACTACCTAGAAATTTTTTTTACGTAGCAACATGCATAATTACTCAGTTTTGCCCACTAGAAGAGCAGAAAATTGCCTGCTCTGTCAACTTTGATCAATATCATAAATTATTTTGCTAAAGTGTTTTTTTTTTAATAAGAAAGTCCTTTGGTGAAGGGTAAAGTTGAGTAGGGGAAGCATTTATTAGTATGTAAAGGTTATGAAACTTCTGTGGCTCCCTATTGCCTCTAGAAAAAAAAAAAGCTTCTCTCCTTGGTATTTAAAGCCCTTCCTAATCTGCCTCCTATCTATTTTTTTCTGATTAATTTCCCCTTCCTCCCTGTCATACACTCTCTGTCCCAGTCAAACTGGACTTCTTGCTGTTTCTCCTAATGGCCCCCTACCTTTGAATACATGCTGCTTTCATCTTGGAAATGCTCTACACTTCTTTGAACTCCTAGTTCCCTTTGAGGCTCAGTTCAAGTATCATCTCCTATGAGAAGCCTTCTCAACTTTCTCAGTCGTTACTGCTCTGTCAATCCTTCAACTTACTTTGTATTTGCATTTACTTACACATACACACACGCACAAACACACACACACACACGTATAGTTTCTTTCTAACAGGAGTATAGGACTTATCAAAAATTTAATATGTTGATAGCCATATTTTAATATTATTGGTTTCCTTTGTAATATTCTTTATTTTATTTTATGCTTTAAAAAAATTTATTTTGAGAATGAGTCAATAAGCTTCACCAGACTGCCATAGGGATCTGGGACACAAAAAAAGGTTCTGAATTCCTGCAGATGTGAGCTCCAAAGTAGATGGCCATCACTGGGGAAAGACTGGACCCAGATGTCTCTGGATGAAGAGTAAGGCTGATGACTTTGCACAGCTCTGCCTCACTTAAATCCAATGCATTTGCAAGTCAAGACATCACTCTCCTGATGTCATTGGTCCTCTTCAAGAACAAAGGGCAAACAACAACAAAAAAAACTGGGGGACATGAATGCAACAGACTATTACTTCTCAGTGACAACAGATGAATATGACAAATCCAGAGGAGCATGGGAAAATGTGTTAAGTACTGCAAAGAAAAGCAAGCTCAATGAAGAAAATCCTGTAGACGATGACTGCAATGAAGTAAATACAAAGAATGGCACTGAAGGGGGCAGCTAGGTGGCACAGTGGATAGAGCTCTGGCCTTGGAGTCAGGAGGATGTGAGTTCAAATCCAGTCTCAGACACATGATACTTACTAGCTGTGTGACCCTGGACAAGTCACTTAACCCCAGTTGCCTCACCAAAAAAAAGAAGAAAAGAAGAATGGCACTGAAATAAAAAAGGGCACCAGGTGCTGCACAATTACAATGACTAAGCTGGGACACAGAGAAGAGTTGAGCAAATCAATCTCCCTTCTTTGCAGAGGTAGGGGATTATGGATATAAAATGCTGCATATATTATAAATCAAAGTTGATGTGTTAGCTAACTGAACTGTTTTTTTTTTGTTTTGTTTTATTTCTTTTTAAAACTTTTGTTCCAGGGAAGGGCTTGCTGGTTAGGAGAGGGAAGAGAGACATATTTGGAAATGAAGGTGACGCACAAATCAAAAGATATCAATAACGAGAATTTTTTAGAAATGTAACTTGAAGGCAACTTTGTTGTTTTGTTCTTTGAATCCATAGTGCCTAGTATAGCGCCTGGCACATAGAAGCATTTTGTAAATGCTCATTGAAATTGAATTGATGGGTTAACACAACACACATATACACATACATTTTGTCCCGAAAGTATTATTGTAGTTTTAAGTTTTAATACACATTATTTGTATTTATGTATAATATAATATAATACACATATTATAGGACACCATATATACATATATTATATACATGTATGCATGTAGTATGTAGTATGTGTATTATGTACACTCACATGTTTATCATGCATCTCAATTTTATACGTATATGTGTATTGTGTTCTTATTTTTTTATATATGCATGTATGTATATATAAAAATTACATACACACATGTTATGCATGTATCCAAAAGTCATAGTACTTTTAAAAGTGCACTAAGACTGTGTGTATATGCATGCATGCATGCATACATACATGTGGAGGAGGTGGTGCAAGACACACCCTAACTGTATATTGTGGGGAGATGGATAGTCAGAACTATAGTGTGCCAGAGATAGAATGAGCCTCAGATATCCTCTCTTCCAGCTGTTTCATCTTAGAGCAGAGCCCCAAAGAAGTAGAGTGAATTCCCCATAAGTTTACACATCAATTATGCCTTGATTTTCCATTGTGGGATACCCATGCACAAATACACATATATTTAATTGCCTTCATACGAGTTTGCCACAGCCTTGATATGCTAAGACTGGAAGCTTTGTTCTCTTCGGTCTCCTTGAAATAAACCAGGACAGTTTTCTACTGCTGAATCAACCCATTTTCATATTCTTTGACTCTCCTGGAGGTAGAAGTACCCTTTGGCCATTGTGTGTCTGGACAGTAAAAACTGACAAAACGTTTGGGTTATTTTGGGACACTAGCAAAAGTACATCAGGAAAATGACCAATTTATTACAATGCCACATCATTCTAAGACAACAGAATTAAGTGAGGTTTGATTGGGAGCTCCATTAAAGTAGTGAAAGGTCACAGTGAGGGAAGATTAAGTTGATTTCTCTAATTGAAAGTAAATTTTGCCTGGTACTTCTGAGAATCACATTTCCTAAGAGTCCAGAAGTTGATGAATCCCAGAGGAAGCTGATGTGGCTAATAATTGGACTGTCTCATATGCTCTGATATGCTCCTCACCTCCAGTCCTCCAAAGTGTCTGGATCTTTGGAAATAGCTGGGTAATTGATAGGATATTATAGAAGCAAAAAAAAAAGTTGCTGAAGATACAGATTTGAAATTAAAATTAAAAGTATACGGGCAAGATTTCAGAGAAAGATTGAGAGGTAACAAAGAGAGTTCCTAAGTCTCTAACCTGATTAATAAGTTAAAAGAACCACAAATGATAAATTAATTAATAAATACAGAAAAAATAGAAAGGAAAGAGAAAAACCAAAGAACCTCAAAATTAAGTAATTTTCCAGATAAATTCTAGTAAATAAAAAAGAAATAAGCAAGTGGGAAAGGGGGGAGGCTGAACATGATAAATTATGGTATAAGGTTCTGGGGAGAAATCAGCAGATGGAAAATCAAATTATAAGTTAATTTAAATGAGATCTCAAGAAATGAAACTAGATATGACAAAATAATGTTAAATTGTATTAAAAAAGAAGACTACAGTCAGTTGGAACAGTGGAGGGAGCACTGGCTCTGAGGTTCATGTATAACCTTGTATGAGTCATCACCTCATTGCAACTCAATGTCCTCATCTGTGACGTGAAGAGGTTGGACTAGATGACATATGAAGTCCCTGATGGTTCAAGATCAGAACATTTCTATGCAATAAATTACTCAATAATATTTTCAAGAATTAGATCAAGGAGCAAATTATTGATTAACAAAATTTCCCAGGTGCTTTCAAGGAAAAGATTTATTTTTTCGCTTGCTTTAATATTGCATATATCTGCTTAAACATTGCCTTTCCCCTCTCCCCCTCCAATAAAATGTAAGCCCTTTGAAGTCAGGAACCTTTGTTTTTTAATCATTTGATTTGTATCCTTAGTACCTAGCGCAGTGCTTGCATGGTAGATATTTAATAAATGCTCATTGAATTGATTTTTTCTTATTTAAAAAATTGTATTTTATTTTTTCAAATTATGTATAAGAACAATTTTTAAGATTCATTAAAAAAAATTGGGTTCTAAATTCTCTCTATGCCTCCTCTACCTTCTCCTTGAGAAGGCAAGTAATTTGATATAGACTACAAATGTTCAATCATGCAAAAAAAAAATTCCACATTAGCCATATTGTGGAAAAAGAAAGAAAGAAAGAAAAAAAGAAAGAAAGAAAGAAAGAAAGAAAGAAAGAAAGAAAGAAAGAAAAGAAAGAAAGAAAGAAAGAAAGAAAGAAAGAAAGAAAGAAAGAGGGAGGAAGGAAGGAAGGAAGGAAGGAAGGAAGGAAGGAAGGAAGAAGGAAGGAAGGAAGGAAGGAAGGAAGGAAGGAAGGAAGGAAGGAAAGCATGTTTCTATCTGCATTCAGAGTCCATCAGTTCTTTCTCTGGAGGTAGGTAGCATTTTTTCATCATAGGACCTTTGGAATTGTTTTGGATCATTGTATTTCTGAGAATTGCTAAGTTATTCACAGTTGATAATCACACATTGTTATTGTTACTGTGTGCAATGTTCTCCTGATTCTGCTCACTACAGTTTGCATCAGTTCATATAAGTCTTCCCAGTTATTTCTGAAACCATCCTGCTCATCATTTCTTATATTTATTTATATGTTCTTATATTTAATAGTATTCCATCACAATTATACACCACAATTTGTTCAGTCATGCCCCAATTGATGGGCTTCCCCTTTATTTCTAATTCTTTGCCATCACAAAAAGAGCTGCTATAAATATTTTGGTACATATAGGTCCTTTTGCTTTTTTTTAAATCTCTTTGGGATATAGACTTAGTAGTGGTATTGCTGGTCAAAGGGTATGCACAGTTTTATAGCCTTTGGGTCATAGTTCCAAATTGCTCTTCAGAAAGGTTGGATCAGTTGACAACTCCAACAATGCATTAGTGTCCCAGTTTTTCCAAATCTCTTCCAACAATTGTCATTTCTCTTTTCTGTCATGTTAGTCAATCTGATAGGTGTGATGTGGTATTTCAGGGTTGTTTTAATTTTCATTTCTCTTATCAATGGTGATTTAGAGAATTTTTTCATATAACTACAGATGGCTTTGATTTCTTCTTCTGAAAAGAGCTTGTTCATATCTTTTGAACATTTGTCAACTGGAGAATTACTTGTATTCTTATAGATTTGACTCAGTTCTCTATACATTTGAGAAATGAGGCCTTTATCAGAGAAACTTGCTATAAAATTTTCCCCTAGTTTTCTTCTTTCCTTCTGATTTTGGCTGCATGGAGTTTGTGTAAAACCTTTTTTAGTGAATCTAATCAAAATTATCCATTTTACATCCTGTAATGCTCTCTGTCTCTTGTTTGGTCATACAGGTAAGATAACCCATGTTTCCCTCATTTGCTTATGATATCACTTTTTATGTCTAAATCACGTACTCATTTTGACCTTATCTCGGTACATCATATGAGATGCTGATTTATGTTTACTTTTTACCAAACTGCTTTCTAGCTTTCCCAGCAATTTTTGACAAATACTGAGTTCTTCTTCCAAAAGTTTGGATCTTTGTGTTCATCAAGTACTAGATTACTGTGGTTATTTACTACGGTATATTGTGTACCTAATCTGCTCTATTGATCCACCACTCCATTTCTTAACCAGTACCAAATTGTTTTGATAGCTACCTTTTCGTAATGCAGTTTGAGACCTGGATACTGCTAGGCCATCTTCCTACACTATTTTTTTTTCCATTGGTTTCTCTGATATTTTTAAACTTTTGTTCTTCCAAATGAATTTTGTTACTATATTTTTATAAAATATTTTTGGTAGTTTGACAGGTATGGCACTTAATTAACTTAGGTAGTATTGTCATTTTTATTATATTATCTCAGCCTACCCATGAGCAATTGATATTTCTCCAGTTCTTTAAATGTCTTTATTTCTGTGATAAGTGTTTTATAATTCTGTTCATATAATTCTTGGATTTGTATTGGCAGGTAAACTCCCAAATATTTTATATTGTCTACAATTTTAAATGGACTTTCTTTTTCTATCTCTTGATGTTGGATTTTGTTGGTAATAAATAGAAATGTTAATGATTTATATGGGTTTATTTTATATCTGGCAACTTTGCTGAAGTTTTTAATTATTTCAACTTCTTTTTAGTTGATTCTCTAGGATTATGTAAGTATATCATCATGTCATCTGCAAAGAATGATAGTTTTGTTTCCTCACTGCCTATTCTAATTCTTTTGATTTCTTTTTGTTCTCTAATTACTCTAGACTGCATTTCTAGTATAATATTGGATAATAGTAGTGATAATGGGTATTCTTGCTTCACCCCTGATCTTATTGGGAAGGCTTATAGCTTATCCCATTGAAAATAATGCTTGCTAATGGTTTTACATAGATACTACTTATCTTAAGGAAAGCTCTGTTTATTTCTATGCTTTCCAGTGTTTTTAGTAAGAGTTAGCATTATATTTTGTCACAAGCTTTTTTTAAATTGAGATAATCAAATGATTTTTATTGTTTTTGTTATTGATATAGTCAATTATGCTGATAGTTTTCTTATTATTGAACCAGCCCTGAATTCCTGGCATAAATCCCACCTGGTTATAATTTGATATATTTCTGTAACATGCTTGCTAGTATTTTATTTTAATTTTTAAATCAATATTCATTAGGAAAATTGGTCTATAGTTTTCTTTCTCTGTTTTTGCTCTCCCTGACTTAGGTATCAGCACTATATTTGGGTCATAGAAGGAATTTGATAGGACTCCTTCTTTGCCTATTTTTCTTTTTTTTTTTCAACCAAAGACAAAGTTTATTAGAACATCTGCCATGTTGGGCAGACTCTTAAGGAGTCTGAATGTTAGTGAGCTATTGGCTAGATATTAAGAATCTGAGCTCTATTTTTCCAATAGTTTATATATTATTGGAATTAATTGTTGAGTAAGGGATTTTTTTTTAACCAACTTGAAAAAAATTCACTCCTCTTGAACAACATGGAGCTGGTGTCTGGAGAGCAACAATTTCCTAGGTGGCTTCCTAGTTTTTTGTTTTGTTTTAAAAGGATGATGTCTTGGGGACCCTCCTTGGGACCCTAGGGAAGTGGACTTTCCCTAGAAAAAGAGAAAAGAATAATGGAGGGGAGAAAAGAATAATAACAATGAAAACAACAACAATAATAACTATGTCAATAATAACACATTTATCTCAACCTTTGGAGATAACGTCTTTGCTCAATTGCCTTTCACAATCAAGTGGCCATGATTATCTACCTCCCAGAATCTGCGTCCATGAGGAGGGCCCAACCTTCCTGAAAAATTGTAAGTTTGGCAGGGGCCAGGGTCAACTGGAGAGTTCTCCCTAGGAAGCCAAAGCTTACTAGTAAACAGGGTTCCACTAGGAAATGAGCCTGCTGGCAGAAAGGTGATGGACTAGGGGTGCCGAATGAGATGGACATTTTCAGATATTGCCAATAGGTTTATTTGTTTTGCTTGACTATCTTTGTTATAAGAGAGGGCTACTATTGGTGATAGAGCATGGAGGGCAGTGAATTAGTGGGTAGTAGAAAGACAAAAAAGAAAGCAAAGGAGTGAAGCCTCTAGCAGAATTCCATCTCTGCCAAGAAGCCATATTGTCTCCTCAGATATCCACCTGAGATATTTGGGTATATGGCCCACAAAGTGTTCTCAGTACTAAAAGCCCTCCATGAAGTAGGGCGTTGTCTAGAACATTGTCAAAGGCTTCCCTCAGAACAGCTTATTGTAATCTGCATCCCCCAAACCTGCCCAACTGGCCAGAGAAACCAAATATAAAACACTGATTCTAGAGAAATTCTTGCCTCTCCAACTGGCTTCCTGGCTGGAGGCTACCCTGAAATTCAGCTCTCATTGTCATACCCCAGGCTGACTTCTGACACATTCAATGTGTTAGCTATCTCCTCCTGCCTCGTGGGCAGGTTTGACCAATGAGCGACCACACTGGACTGCCCTATAGTGATAAGGAAGTTGATCAGGAAACATAATTTCATTTCTACCAAGCAATCTCTTTGTTTAGGCCTATGGGAAAGTTAAAATTTGAGACTCAGGGCAGCTGACATGTCTACACTGGTGAGGACTACCCAAGTAATGTGCTTGATAGTTGTAAGTACCCAGAAGGGAGCAGCCTAACTCCTGCCTGAGGTCCCACTGGTCATATCCTATTGCTGTATGCTTGCATCTCAGATGCATCCTTCCTACTACAGTTACTGATCATAAAATTATAGGATTATAGATTTAAAGCTGGAAGGAAATGTAGAGAACATTTGGTCTACCTCTTTCTTCCCCCCAAATATTTTACAGATGACAAAACTGAGGCAGAGGATTGTGACTTGCCCCATATTACACTGTAAGGTACTAAAATTAGGATTCACACCTAAGTCCTCATTCCAAATCAAGGACAATGCATTCATTCTATAAAATGCATTAAGCCTGAATTCGATGTTCTAAGTAGATAGTGTTGTGACTTGGGTATTTCCATATTTAGGTTTTCTATTAAGTCAACTTACTCATCAATATTTTGAAACTAATATTTCAATATATCATTTGGCCTACTAACATGTCTAAACATAGGTCATGGTGACATATAGATGTCAGCTTATAGGAAGCTTTGGGTATGATTTCCTGAGTAGGACCTGTTCTTCATTTTCCAAAGCTCCTTGTCCATGCTGATTAGAGCCTATGTTTGTAAAATGCCCAAACTCATGCAATTCTCTGAATATAGGATGCATCATGTTAGAGCAATGAGGTTCATCTGTCCTAGCATCCTATTGCATCAGATAATGGGATAGGTTACATCTCTGTGTCTATGTGTGTGTGTGTGTGTGTGTGTGTGTGTGTGTATGTGTCTATCTCTGCCTCTGTCTCTCTCCCTCTCTCCCTCTCTCCCTGACTCTGAAATAGATTGATTTGTTCTTGAGAGTTAAAATTATTCTGGCCCAGATAAATTCATTATTTTAGTGCACCAAGCTTCTCGGTCTTCTCCATGATTCTTAGTTCCCTTAGCTTTATATTGCCTTAGTATATGTGTCGGATACAGGAGATGGGTCAGATTGGGAAATAAGGGAAAGAAAGAAGGAAAAGAAGGTGGAAAAGTTGAGGAAGCAGAATGTAAAGTGACTGGGAACAAGTATGACCTTGAGAATTCAATTTGATTTGATGCTTCAGAAAATAGGAACTGAGTACCAAGCATCACTTTTTTTCCTGCTTTGTACTATTAAGAATCATAGAATCTTAGAATGTTAGACATAGGAAAAAACTTGAAGACTATCCATTCCTCTTGTTCATTTCCCTTCCCTCTTTCTTCACTCCTCTGAGAAAAATAAGGCTCAAAGATTAAGGGCTTATGGTCCAACTCCTAGAGACAGAGCTGAGATGGAAACCCAGGTCTCCTAACTCCCAATCTAAGGTTCTTTCTACTACTCCACATATTCACTCCCCTATTTGGTATGGATTTGAACCTAAATTCATCTCTTCTTTTTTTTTTTTGGCTAGGCAATGGGGTTAAGTGACTTGCCCAGGGTCACACAGCTAGTAAGTGTTATGTGTCTGAGGTCAGATTTGAACTCAGGTCCTCCTGACTTCAGGGCTGATGTTCTATCCACTGTGCCACCTAGCTGCCCCCCCAACTTCATCTCTTAAGAAGAATCCCTGACCCAAGATGCACCATTTTAGCCAGTAGCTGCCTTCATATTTGAGCCTTTGAGGAGAGTGAATTCTTAAAGGCCATCCCTCTCACACCAAGAACATGCCTTGGAAACATGAATAGATACTTCTGGAGCCTCAACAACTAGAAGCAAATTTCTTCTATGTAAGAGAGCTTCTCAATAATGGACTGAATATGTACATCCTAAAAACACAGACTGTTGTGTTGAACTTACAAAAGCAGATATCAGTCTTAACATATGCATTCATAATCAAACTCTGGCTATCATCACATTAGCTCAGAAATCTTAAAATTAAACCAATAGTTGGTTAACAGCTCTTATAAGATATGATATCTCAAGCACCTGTAAAACACTTCTTCTATGACCATAGGCAAATAAGGACCGCAGACTTATATCTGGAAGAACTCTTAGAGATCCTCTGGCTCAAATCCTTAATTTTACAGATGAGGAAATAGTAAACCAGGGAGGTCAAGTGATCTAAGTACAATAAATGAGAAAGGAAAAACAAACAAACAAACAACTCCCTCTACCCCAGCTGAAAGTAATTTATCTCTCATCCAATCTCATAGTATTTACATGCAGATAACTCCAGCATATCACATATTTAATTATTAGACTGTAACCTCCTTGGGAGCAGGGAACATGTTTTATTTATCTTTGTGCAATGTTCTATGCTAGGCACTGGGGAAGATTCATGATAGAGGTTCAACAAATGTCTGAGTACTTGGTTGAATGAATGCATGCATCTTGTGAACAATGCTTCTTCATTCAGTAAAAAACTGCAGGCCATTAATGGCATTCACTCAATCACCACAATATTGCACAGCTCTACAGCTGTTTACATGTTGTCAAAACTAATGCTGAGCCATTAGTCATCCATTGTTGACCTGTCAGAATCGATTCTGGCACCTGTTCTTTTCAGCATCTTTATCTAGAGGCTGCATAAACTCAAGACCTAGCTAATCACAATAACAGAGGATACTACATTTGATGGGTGTTCATACTTTGGAAGACAACAAAATGACCTTGACCAACAGGAAAAATGGATCTCATAAAAACAGGATGATCTGAAATAAGGAAAAGTGCAAAGTGTACATTTGAGAAATTAAAAAAAAAAAGACAATGCATACACAGGATGGGAAAGGAATGGCTAGATTATAAGCACAGAGGGAGATGACCTGGGGGTCATACTTGGCCATCATGATGTGAGGATTACGGTAATGAATATGATATTCAGGGGAAATGACCCTTCCTCTGAATTCTAAGCACACTTCTCCCTTAAGAATCTGGCTAATACAGTTTTGGCCTTTTGCATTATTAAAAAGATTTGGAAAAAAGGTGATCAGAATCAAGTCACCCTTAAGCCACCTTCAGGCTAAGCAACTCTGGTTCCTTTCACTTTTTCTCACTGCATCTATTCCATATCCCCTCATCCTGTTTGGACAAGTCCATGAAAGACTGTCAGAGAGAATGTTTTTCTGGTCCAAAGAGGCTATTTCAAATGAACAGCAAGCAATTAAAGTCAAAAACAATTAGGGTCTGACAAGGAAGGAGTGTAATGGGGACACAAAGAAAGGGAGGAAAAGTCTTGCCCTCAAGGAGCATGCATCCTTTTAAAAAATTAATTTTTTTTATTTTTCCAACCAATAAATATTTTCTCTCCTCCCCAGTTCCTCCCCTTTCCCCACACTGAACAACAACAAAAATAAAAGAAGTAAAAACCTCGATTTAAAACATAGTCAAGCAAAACAAGCTTCCATACTGGCCTTGCCCAAAAGATATGTGTCTCATTTAGCATACCATATCCAGTGGAAAGAGCCCCTGATTTGGAGTTGGAAGGCCTGGGTTCAAATCCATTTATAATTCATCCAGCCTGTGTGTTCTTGGGCAAGTCACTGTCTCTGGATGTCAGTTTCCATTTCTGTAAAATGAGGAGGCCAGAAAAGTTGACTCTAATGCCCTTCTGGCTCTAAGTCATAGGATTCTATGAGGCAAAAATTTGACTGACAGGGTAATAAGCCAAGTAATAAGCAACTGAGGGAGTGTGTAGAGTTTATTTCTAGTGGCCTTTGGGAAGAGAGATGACCATCTGTCTCAATGGACCAGACATCCACTGAGAGTAGGGAGCTGGACCAGATGGCCTTTCAAGATCTATGCTAATACACTGCAATATAAAAAAACATTTTGTAGTGTTTCTCTGTATAGAACACTGATCAGCAAAGTTTAATTAAGACAGCATCCCTGCCTTCATGGAACTGAATGTTGAGTGGGGCTAACTGAATAAGTACATTAAGATTTACTAAACAAAGTGCTCTATGATGTCTAAAGAGGAGTTGGGTAGTGAGAGGGAGATCAGGAAAAGCCTACTTGCAAAAGTTAACATTTGAGTTGTCACTGAAAGGATGGACAAAATTCAGTAGGCAAAGGCAGATGGATGTGGGGCCTGGGAGAGGTCATTCCCATGTTTGCAAAGGCACAGAGGTGACAGACTGTAGGAGATGTACAAAGGGTGAGAGTAGTCCACTTTGGCTGTGATGTAGCATCCATCAAAGGGAGTAAAGGAGATAGGCTTGTAGAAGTAGATTAGTCTAAGATTGTATGGGGTCTTGAATGCCAGATAGAAGAGCCAAGTCAACTGGCAAATGACTCAGTTAAAAGGAAGATAAAGTTATTTCTTTATCTGAGCAATGAGAACATCTATCTATCTATCTATCTATCTATCTATCTATCTATCTATCTATCTATCTACCTATCTATCTATCTATCTATCTATCTATCTATCTATCTATCTACCTATCTATCTACCTATCTGTCTATCTATCTATCTTTCCATGTGTGTGTATGTACGTATCTTCCTAAGCCCCTCTTCCCTGACATGCAACCAGATAAGGAGGCCTGCTGTCAGTACCAGTAGATTATTGAACATCATTTTAAAAAATCCTTTAGTCCTTGATATTAGGAAGATTTCTTAAATATTGTCTGCAGTTTGGAAAGTATCTATTCCATGAATGAAAAGATTTGTGGTATCATGGTCAATGTGCTTAAATTCATATATACAATTAATAGCCACCATATCTTCCTACAACCTTCCTTCTCTGCTTGTATGAATTATGCAGTACAAGTCATATCTAAGGATTAGGCCCTTGTTAATGAAAATGTCTCCCACCACTTTGCCCCTTTTGAACATCTATGCAATCACTAGAAATATAAACACAGAATTACCTAATTCCCCAGAAAAAAAGGCTGACCTGACATATAAATGAGGCAGGTTTTCATTGCTACCTCATTTTTACTAAAGGAATTAGAAGCTATCTTGTATTAACACAAAGATATCTCAATCCATAGACTCTGAGAGATCCACATCTCTTGACCTTTCTCTGCACTCAAAGGCTCACCACCCTATTTTCCTCTTACTTGAACGATTATTGCAACAGCTTCATAATGGTTTTCACTTTCATTTTCAGTCTCGTGTTTCTCCAATCCATCCTCTAAACAGCTGTCAAATTGATACTGCTAAACCACAGGTCCCACCACATCACTACTCTACTCAAAAAGTTTCACTTGATCCCTATGTCCTCTAAGATAAAACGCAAACTTCTCTGTTTGTAACTTAAGGCTCCAGCCTAACATTCACTATTATATTGGAAATGGGGTTTATTCATAAACAATTAACAAAAATAATTTTAATAGATGCTGCCATGCCAAATCCTCATAACGTTCTGTCTGGAACCAAAAGTTTTCTATACAGAGACCTGACAGAAGAGATTAAAATCATCTGGAATTAAGACAAAGTACATATCATCCCTGTTGTTTGTTATATGACTGAGCTGTACTGAGGATGCTATCACAGAATCTAAAGAGGATGAGTTTGTAACCTAATGCTTATATTTAACTACAAAAAAAGTTATTTTATTGACTTATGAATACTCTACACAACATTGAATATAAAAGAATAATAGAATAGCAATCTGTCACAGACCATTACTCTCTGAACTTGTATGACAAAGATGAGAACAGTTCATAATAATAATAAGGATAATAATAATAGTGATAGAGCAAAAGGAGATATTTGAGAAAGCAATAGGATATTGCATAAATATCTAACCGATGCACCCAGTAGATGACTTGAATATCATAAAAAGGATGTATGTGAAGTGGAATCTTAAAAACAAAAATCTATCAGAAATGCTAGATTCTCTCAATCTGCCAACAAAAGCAGAAGTCAAAAGGGTCAAGTAATACAAGGAGTCAACATAGCACAAAGAACACAATTAACAATCCATCAACCAAAAACCTTTTAGCAGATGCTAGAGAAGCAAAGACTTCGGAGTGGGGGGGAGGGGGAACAGAGACAGAGAGACAGAGGAAAAGACAGAGACAGAAAGAGAAAGGGAGGTGGAGGAAGAGAGGGAAAAGGGCTCCCAAGGAAGGAGGGTGTGAAAAAACTTCTGGTCCTCTATATGTTTGCAAGAAGCTGAACAAAAAAAGGCAGTTTGTATCAAACTCAAAACAAAAAGTATGTGCGTAGTTAATAATGAACCACAGAATAGTTATATCAGGGGAAGATGGGTGAAATGAGTTTTTCTACAAAATTGGAAAGTTGAAGTGTGGATATAAGATCTGTAATTGTTGGCTCAAGCACTTCACAATTAAACAATATTTACTAGTGTTACCTTCAGAGGTGACCCTCCACCCCTATACTTATGCCGCACTGGCAAAGTGCTTTACCAGCTTCCTGTCAGATACAAGTGTGATACCACATATCTTAACAGAAAGTATCATCTATCTACTAAAAACAAAAAAAGATGGAAGTGCAAGAGACTACTCCAAATATAGACCAACTACATGTTTATTTGTTTCATACAAAGCATTCTGAGCTTGTATCACTCAATCTATATGTATATGTACATATGTATATATATATATATACATATATATACATATATATATATATAAAATAAAACATCTATGTCTATCTATATCTATATCTATCTATCTAGTCTGAGAACCAAAGAGGAAAATTTATTAAATACCTGTTATGTGCCAAGTACTGTGTTAAATGCTTGAGGGCCTTACAAATATACTCTCATTTGATCCTCAAAACAATCCAGAGAGGTAGGTGTTATTATTATCCCCATTTTATAGTTCAGGAAATTGAGGCAAACAGATATTAAGTGATTTGCCCAGACTTGCCAAGATAGTCAATATCTGAGGCCAGATTTGTACTCAGGTCTTCTTGACTCTAGCTACCTAGCTAGTTAGGTGTGCCAAAATGGCTTTGGGGTATAAAGAGTAAATTATTATCAGTTTGGTAAATATTGAATGAATTCCCTAAAATATCCACAGCATGGATATTGCTTTTATTGATTATTATGAAGTCTTAGATTCAGTTCTGCATTCATTATTTTTTTGTTTCATATCATGAACATATTAAAAAAAAAGACCCCAATATAATGAAAAAGCTAGAGTAGTTAATGTCTATATGGAAAAACAATATTCCCTATTTAAAACATAAAATCAATGCAGTAACATTAAGAGCAATTGATATCAAACATATTTGGGTTTTTTTGTTTGTTTGTTTCTTTTATTGGTTGATTTCAGGGAGGTATTTAAACCCCAATATGGTTCTTCCTAGTCTTAAACCCATTATCACATTTTCTAAATATAGCTTCCATGGCTTCTATGGCCATAGCATGGCTTCTAAAATTAACAGGTAGTTGAACTAAACCATTTGCTTACTCACTTGATTAATTTTAATGTGTATGGATGACATCAAGTTATATGGCTCCACCAAAAAACACATGAAGTTACTTCTTCATATTATGGAATCTTTCCCCAGTGAAAACAATAAGTCATTTAGACCCCAATAGTGCAAAGGATTTAACATATGCAGTTTCATCCAGAAGTCAAATTAAACCAATGGATGAAGATAATAATCACAAGTACATTGATTTCCTCAGGACAGGACACATAGAGTATAAAGCTCACCTTAGATTCTAATTCAGGTCTTGTAATTCAAAATCCAGGATGCTTTTCTGCCTCCAGAGGAGAAATAGTGAGTTTGCTTTATTTGTAGATTTAAGAACAAATATTTGGCATTGTAGAGAGAAATACATTTCTGGCATAAAAAAAAAAAAACTTCTTAACCTTTAGAGTCATTTAGAAATAGAATGGGCTTACCCAGGAAATGAGTGGATTTCCAATCACTTAAATTTATCGAGAGGAATTTGTATGAGCATTTGCCAGAGATGGTATAGAGAGGGTTTTATTTCCGGTATGAAGTCCTTACATTTTGGGGATCCTAAAGCCAGCTAGGTGGCACAGTAAATAGAACACTGGGCCTGGAGTCAGGAATGAGTTCAAATCTGGCCTCAAAAATTTTCTGTGTGACCCTGGGCAAGTCAGTTAACCCTATTTGCCTCAATTTCCTCAATTATAAAATGGATCGTTGCAAAGATTAAATGAGATAAAATTTGTAAAGCACCTAGAACAGTGCCTGGCACATAGTAGGTAATTAATAAATGGCTTGTTCCCTTCTCCCCTATCTTTCCTAGTATTCTGTTGAAGATCCTGGTCCTTGAAGAGTTCATTCAGGAAGAGACAACAGAACTATTTTTTTTTTCTTGAAGACCATACCTGATACCATTCTATCCTATATCATATCAAAATGCTGATATGGTTGGACTGTGGAGAAGATCATCCTGTCCTCTAAGGCAAGGTCCTAAATCAGAAGCCAATCAAGGACAAATATAAAGGCAGTTTAAGACCAGGATTTGAGAGTAGCAGGAAAAACAGCTACTGCGGACAAGATTTGATTATAGGGGTGGGAGAGTGTAAGAACTGGAGTAGATACATTAGTAGAGTTGACTCTACACAGCCTGTCTCTCCTAAATGTTACTCTTTTTGGTGGTTCTACGTCTTCCTGCTCCTCTACCCTGTGCTGATGTGATAGCACAAGTCCTAGCTGGGTTTAATATGTCCTGTATTAACTCAGCTATATGACAAAAGATATAGCTTTGGAAACTCCATGCAACCCTTTAATCTGTATCTCCTTGCATCAGCCCAGGTTAGCCAGCAGAGATTGTCAGCCAAGGCCCTTAGAATAGTTGGGCTGTAAGTCTTACACTTCCAAAGGGGCATGTTAAACTTTCCTGTCTCATCATGAGATTGAGAAAACAAATGTTGATTAGGGCTAAATGATGGGAAAAGCAGAAGAGATATGGAGGGACCATTTTATAGGCTCCCTAGATAAAAGAAGAAATTAGAACTCAAGTTTTAGAAGCGTTCATTCATTCATTCATTCATTCAACAAACATTGATTAACTATCTATATGTGCAGGGACTGTAAGACATTGGGGAAATTATAAAGTGTAAATAAGACAAAGTCCCTGCCTTCAAGAATTTTAGTTTAGTTGGAGGATAAAGTATACATAGAGAGCTAGAATATATAGATATAAATAAGATAAATGTGTTAGAGAATTCTAAAACAAAATATTAGGTAAGGTCCAAATGTGCAAAATCAAGAAAAACTCTGGGGAGAAAGAATCACAAAGCAGACACAGAGTAATGATGGAGGACTTCAGTTACAAGAACATCTAATGGATGTAGGGGGAAATAATCTGCAGTCTTAATGGATTACAAATTTACAAATTTAGTGAGTCAATAAAGTGACAGGATAGCCAAAAGATGCTAGTATGAACTTATTATCAAAAACACAGTGAATAGAACTAGAGACATGGTTATATCACTAGTGTCTCTCCTGGTTAGATTATATCTAAGGATGTATGCTTAGTTCAACAGCCACATTTTAGACATGACAGTGACCAGCTGTGTCCTGTCCAAAAGAGGATGACCAATATGATAAGAGGACTCAAAACCATGGCAAATGAAGATTGGGTAAAGGAAATCGAGATGTTGTTCCTTGAGTGTGGAACACATGACAGCTGTTTTCATGTAGTTTATTGGCTGTTACGGAAAAGGAATGAGATTTGCTGTTTGGCTTCCACTGAGCAGAGCTAGAAGCAATGGATGGGAGATACAGATGTGCAAAGTTTTGTGGAACAAAATGAAACAAAGCTTCCTAACATACAGAACTATCCAAAACTAATCTCCTCAATGACAGGCAGGGAATATTTTATTTATGCTTTTGTTTCATTAGCTCCTAATACAATGTTTTATACATGGTACTCACTTAAAATATGGGTTTTTTGTTTGTTTTTCAGTTGAATTGAAGGGTTTGTTTGCTTTGAAAGTCAGTGAGTTCCTCATCCTTAGAGATCTTCAAGAAGATGCTGGAAGACCATTTTGGGGGGGATGATCTAGAACAGGACTCCTTAACCTTTTTTGCAATATGGACCACTTGGGCAGTCTTGTGAAAGTCATGGAACTCTTCAGAATAATTCTATTAAATGCTTGAAATAAAACACATAAGATTAAAAAATAATAAAGTGAAATACAGCTCACCTATCTATCTACTTATCTATCTGTCTGTCTGTCTGTCTGTCTATCTTTATTTAAAAAAAAATTGACCCAACCCAGATTAAGAACCCTTGTAGAGAGAATTCCTACTCAGGTCAAAGCTGGACTAGATGGTCTTTCCAGCTATATGATTCTGAGGTAAGTATAACTCTTTCCTTCTGAAATTCAGTGAGCTTTCTAATTGCTAACTATTTATCCTGCTTGCTTTAATACTTTTTAAACATAGTTCATCATAATATTGTCTATCTCCTTTTAAAATAATTCTCTGTACCACCCTCCCCACCCCATACACACTTTCTCTTCCCCAAACACAAACACTATTACATTTGTATTAGTATTTGGAGAGGATTAAGGAGAAAGTATTTTGAGCTCTCATGGGAAAAAAAAAATCATCTCCAAGTTGCAAGATTAGATCCTGGGCAGCTGCCACATTTGTGGAGTACCAAGCCCTTTCCCTTTGAAAGCAGGCCTATGAGGATACATCCTTGACACAGAGAGAAAATACTTGGGGTGTTTTCCTCAATCGGGAAATCATTTTGTTGTTTTCCTCTTTTCCTCCTAAATCATTTTCCTTCCCCTTGGCGCTCACTCAGGCCTGCTGTGCTGTGAACACTCCCTCTTGTCAGGAGAGCTAGGCGGTGGCTTGAAAGCAGCTGCACTCTGTGTTTGCAAATGAGTTTTGGGCACAGTTTGGGTTTTGCTGTGGGTTTTTAATGAAGCACATTTTACTTCCTGGCACCTGAAATGTAGAAAGGAGTCAAGGTAGGAGTGTGAATGTTGGAGGGTGGGAAGGAAGGGGGACATCAATGACAGCAAAATAAAAATAAACACATAAAAACTTCAGGGTTAGGGATGTCTTGTGCTTTGAGTACTTCAGATAACAAGTACATTTCTCAAACAGCAGAATCAGGACTATCCTCGACAATGTACATTAGTATTGTCTCTGTTAGTGTCTTCTTGCTAGACAGTAAGCTCCATGAAGGCAGGTACTGTCGTACCTGGCCTGCATGGTCAGCACTGGTTATAGACACTGCATACAGTAGGTGCTTAATAAATGTTTGCTATAGCTTTATGCTCATTGGCTTACAGTTCTATTTTCGCTTACATTATTAAGGCCCTTGGGATGACTTTGTTTAGTTGGATATCTTGACAAAGCTTTCTTTAAACTGATAAACTTGCTTCACTTTCTGGCATAAGCCAGTCCCAGAATGAAACCCGGACCCCAAGTAGAAGTGATATTTGTCAATATAAATGTTCTCTACTTTATAGAATAGAGATGCTCTTATAAATTTGCTTGTAATTCAACTTTGTGCACTCTTGTTATATCATGGCCTTCACATTTTGTTATTAATTTATGATAATATTATTTTAATAAACAATCAATGTGAGGTAGTGGATAGAAAGCCAGCCCTGGAGTCAGGAAGACTTGAGTTCAAATCTTGCTTCTGATACACACTAGCTATGCAACTATGAGGCAATCATTTAATGTCTCAATGCACTGAAGCAATTCTCCAAGGTTATAAAACACAGACTAGATGCCAGTTTAAATTGGTGGAGGGAGTTTCTGCACTAGAGAATTCTTTACACAGATGAAATCACAGGGCAAATTCAAAACAAATAAATTAACAAATAAGTGAAATTAAAAAAAAACATTCCTTGAATTTGTTTTCCTTTAAATTTGGGCCCCATCTCCCACCATTTGTAAAATGAGGGAATTGAGCAAGATGCTTTTCTAGCATCTCTTTCAGTTTCCTCTCCAGCTCTATACCCAGTGGTTCTATATTTTTAACAGCTTGCCATATTCTTAAATGTGATTTCATTATGTTTTAGGAACCTTTGCTTTCCAAGGTGGGGGTTGGGGGAGAGAGGAGAATTTTGAGCCAGACAAAATAACTCTGCTATTTGCCTTCCATTTCCATTATTCAATTAGCTATAAAAAGCCTAGTTTTTCTAAAGGGAAACAGTAACACCAACTAAACTGACCCAGTATGCAAGGCTATAAAACTCCTCATTGTCTATCAACACCCACCCTCCTAAATGACCTCCTATATTGGTGATCATGGGTAAAGAATGTGGTATCAGAGCTGGAGAGGACTTCCAAGGTCATCTAGCTCAAATTTCTCTTTTTAAAGATGAGGAAAATGAGTCTTAGAGAGATAAAATGACTTTCCAAAAGTCATACAGGTACCAAGTAGTAGAAGTGGGATTTGAACTCATATCCCCTCAGCTCAAATTTGTATTTCTCTCATACAAGTCCTGCACAAGCAGGAAGAGCAGTTACCTAATGCTTAAAAAAAAAAAAAGCTGCAAAAGGAGCTTGTTTTGTGTACCCATGCTAAAATGGGCAAGAAAGAGGGAGATAGAGTAAGAAGGTAACAAGTAGTGAGCTTCTCCACTAGAAAGGTAACCTTCTTCAGCCACTCTTCTAAGAAGCTTTGATCCTACCTTGGTATAACTCCCTCGTCTCTGATCCATAACAAACCAGATTACAGCAGTTAAAATTGTAAGAGATCTTAGAGATCAAGCTGCCTGTTTGTGCAGATAAGAAAACCGAGGCATAGACCTATTAAGTTAGCCTAGAAATTAGTAAGCAGGTGCTTAATGATGCTCAGGATTGTTCAGAATTGTACAGTCTCAAAGCTGGGAGGACCCTCAGATAGTCTTTATGTGCAATAAGTAATAACCAATTATTTTCCTGAATTATAAGCACAAAATGTTGACATTTGTCTATTGGGGTGGGCAAAAGACTGAACAGACAGTATCTACTATACACAATGTACTATGCTAAGTGCTTTACAATTATTACTCCATCCAATTATCACAAGAATCCTGTGAGATAAGTGCTATTATGATCTCTATTTTATCGTTGATGAATCTGAGGTAGACACAGGCCGAGTGACTTCTCTAGGGTCACACAGTGTCTGAGGTTAGATTTGGATTTAGGTCTTCCACCAACTAGTTCCTATAACAAGAGGATTACCTTTACTAGGCACCATTTTAAATATAAGTATTTTGGGCATCCAAGGAATAGAGCTAAGTACAATGCAAGTACCTCCAGAATCAGCTTAAACCATCTGATTTCTGTCATGTGGACATCTCAAACCCAATGTATCCAAAACGGAATGAATGATTTTTGTCCTCAACCCCTCATTGCTTCCTAAATCTCCAATTTCTATTGAGAGCATCATAATCTTTCCCATCACAGACGTCCATGATCCCAGAGATATTTTTGATTCTTACCTTTCCTTTACTTCTCATATTCCCTCCCTCCTAATTTTAGCCTGATAGAATCCCCTGGTAGCCTCAGTTATCCAGTGCTCTCTTTTAGAAACTATTTTGTATCTAAGATAGATGATTGAATACCTATACACATACATAGAAATGGAGAAAGATGATAAATACAGATTGCACTTAATTTTCTATGTACATGTTGTTTCCTTCCAATAAAATATAAGTTTATTTAAAGCAGATACTATTTCATTATTATCAGAGTATTCCAATAGCCCAGTGTAATACCTGGCACACAGTGTGTGCTTAATAAATGCTTATCAAATATGGATGAATTTTTGAAAGTATTTTTTAAATAAAGCAGGATTTTAGAATGGCTATACAGAGAGAGATGACAGAGATTGCTGAGTGCCTAACATGGTTGATTGGAATTCAGTGCAGATTTTTTTGCTTGCGCAGACACTTCTGGTAATCTTCTCTTTCCTGCCTCAACAAAGTTCTCTTTGGGTGCCTTACTGCGGCGTGGAGGTAAGCCTGGCTTCATGAAGGCTATTCCTTTAAGAGCTCCATCAAGTCTTATTGTTCTGAAAAGTCTTTGAATTCAGTCCTGGCCTAGACTGAATCTGCTGTCTGAGGACCAGCCCAGGTAGGAGAGGCTTGTTGTGTATAGCCCAACCACAAAAGTGAATTCTATGGCTGTGGGAAACGAATAAAAGAAACGATTAAAAATGTAAAATGGACATTGGTCCTCTGGATCCCCTGCTGTTTCTTTAATGATACTGGCTGACTAGCAGAAGAGGGGATAGAAGGCATTAAGACTCTTGTAGTTTTCAGATGACCTATAAACTTTTGCTAGTTTTCTGTATTACTTACTAATTATATCCCCAAAGTGCTAATGCCCAGGCTCAGACCTGACCCCCTCCCTACTCTGTGCCATAATCTTCTATGCCTTGGGTCATGACTGCAGGCCTTTCCCTCCTTCCTGAATCATGATGATGATGTTTCTTTTCCCTGGCATGATCTGAGCTGGCTTTCAATAACCATGCACCACAGCTACATTTAAAGATTTATGGAAAGCTGAAGGTTATATTGCTTAAAACTGTGGATAGGGGGAGTATTTATAACTAGAAATAGAATAGAGGAGATTATAATCCATAGTTTTAATTATACAAAATGTTTAAAATGTTTATACTAACAGAATCAATGAAACAGATGAGAAGAAAAGATACAAATGGGGGAGGGAGAAGGAACCTTACATTAAAATATCTGAAAAAAAAGTTTGATATCTAAAATCTATAGCAAATTAAAACAAATCTATAAAACTAAGAACCATTCTCCAAAAAACAGGTGGCTAAAGTATATGAATAGTTTTCACAGAATCACAGATGTAAAGCTGGAGGGAACCTTGGTAGTCATCTATTTCAATCTCTTCTCCTCCTCCTCCTCCTCCTCCTTCTTCTTCTTAACAGATGAGAAGATTTAACCTGCCCCCTCAAAGTTATGTGACTTCCCTAAGTGGCTAAGCAAGAAATTAAAAATAACTCCTCTGACTATATATTCAGTGTTTTCCACTGTTTTTTTGTCTCCTAAGAGGAAACACAGACTATTAATAAGCATCTGAAAAAATATTCAGAATCACTAATAATATGAAATATACACATATAAATGAATTTGAAGTATTATCTTACATCAGTACAGTTAGCAAGGATGTTTAGATGTGGAAAAAAAAATCAACGTCTGAAGTGACATTTAAGGCACATTCGCACTGAGTGTAGAGCCTTGCATTGGTTTGACCATTCTGCGGTGAGAAAAAACTAGAATTATGTAAGAAAAATCGCAAAATTATTACTAGCCTTTCAGTCAATCATCTGCTGCTATGTTACCATAGAGATCAGTGACAGTAAGAAAGAAATTATACATATTTACAAAAAGAACCACTGTGACATTATCTTTAAAAGCAATAAACTAGAAAAAACTATATGCCCAATAAAAGGGGAATGGTTGAACAAATTGCTTTATACTAAAATAGTGGAACATCATTGTGCTATAAAGACAAAAATGAAGAATTTGGGGAGAATTAGTAGACTTGGATGAAGTGACACAGAGAGAAATAGGGCCAAAAGAATGATGCGTACAAAGACCATAACAACGTTAATGAAGACAATGCGAACAGGTTATGAAATTCATCAAATACAGCGGGCAATGCTGATGCCAAATTACCAAAACCCTGCTTTTGGCAGAATGTGCCCCCCTGCTTGGACTTTTCAGCCTCCTCACCTCTGCCTGTTAGAACTCCCTACCTCCCTTCAGAGCTTAGCTCAAGGTTCACCTACACCAGGCCTCCTCTTACCATTCCCCTTCTGAAATTACTTTGGGCTTGGAGGCAGGAAGACCTGAGTTTAAGTCCTACCTCAGACATTTATTGGCTGTGTGTTGAACCTCGGTAAGTCAGTTAGCTTCTGTCTACCCTAGTGTCCTCTTCTGTGAACCTACCTCCCAGGCTTCTTGTGAAGATCAAATGAGATAATATCTATAAAGCACTTAGAACAGTGCCTGGCAAACAACAAGCACTTAATAATATTTAATATTTAAATGTTTAATAATTTTATTAATTTTAATAAATGTGAAGTATTTAATAAATATTTGTTCTCTTCCCCGCCCATTGATTTTGTATTTATTTATGTATTTATTTCCCTTTAGATAAGCCCCTTGAGGACAAGGACTGTCTTTCTTTTTATTAATTGTATCCATAGTACTTAGCACAGTTTCTGATACATTGTAGACAAAATAATAAATGTTTATGGGATTGGATTGGGCACATATTGTTTACCCCAAATGTAATATAAGCTCTTGGAAGGTGAGAATGTTCCACATTTGTCTTTGTATCTCCTTTGTTAGCACCTAGAACATAGTAGATGTTTTATCAGTGCTTGTTACCAGCACAATGCCTGGCACATAGAGGGCATTTACTAAATATCGACTGACAGACTGTTGAATCAAATTGAAGTTGAAAACATAGGCCTCCAATTATGTTAATAAAAGGTAAAAGATAAAAGCAGAAAGTGAGGAAGGATTACAGATTTAGATGTGAGAGGGACCTTAGGAGGTCAACTAATTCAACTTCCCACTTTTAGAGTTGAATAAACTGAAGTCAAGAAAGATTAAGTAAATTTTCCATATGTCCATAGACATAAAGCTATTTAGTCCTAGTGGTAGAATTTGAACTGAGATCTTCTGAACCAAATTAAGTTCTTTTTTTTTTTCTCACTATACTGCTATGTACTACCAGTCACAATCACTCTTTCATCATAGCTAGGTTGCATAGTGGATAGAGCAATGGGCCTAGAGTCAGGGAGACCTAGCTTCAAATCTAGGCTCAGGTGCTTATTAGCTGTGTGACCCTGGGAAAGTTACCTAACTTCTTTAATTATAAAATAAGGAATGTCATAGTACCTTGTTGTGAGGATCAAATAAATAAGACAATATCTGTAAATGCCCTAGCATAGTAGAGACTTACCAAATACTCGTTAACCCCTCCCCTCTTTTAAGTGCTCCTTGCAAAGTTTCAGGCTCTTTTGAAGTATATTTACTTTGTCGTTCCTACACACACACACACACACACACACACACACACTGTTAATTAAAAGTATCTACAATGGGGAAAAAAGAACAATCATTGTGATGGACCTATGTGAAAATTCACTAAACACTTTCAGCCAATTAAGAGATTCGCTGCTTTCTGGGAGGTGTTAATACTCATTCCCCACTTCCACACATCCTTCCTTACCCTTAGTCCTTGGGATCAGTAGCAGTCAGTAGTCAATTGTCAATTATATGCCCAAAGCTAGGTTGCACAGTGGATACAGCATTGGCCCTGGATTCAGGAGGACCTGAGTTCAAATCTGGCCTCAGACACGTGACACTAGCTGTATGACCCTGTGTGGCAAATCACTTAACCCCATTGCCCAGACAAAAAGAAAAAAAAAAATATATATATATATATACATATATATACACACACACACACACACACACACACACACACACACACACACACATATGTATATATGCCCAAGGATATAATTTATGCAAGTAAAGTAATATTTAACCTAAAAGATTAATTCAACCAGATACATATTTGACACTGCTCCTCCAGTTCACAAAGACAACTCAGTTCTTTACAGGCTGTACAATGCCCAGTTAGGGATTCTTTCAACAGACAGAGGACAGTCACCCCTCAGTATTTAAGTATCCTTTGACATTTTTCTTAGGAAAGGCAGCTGTAGAGCATGGATAGCTAGTGACATATAAAGAACAGAAAGAAGGGAGGTGGCCAAAAAACCCCAGGCCCTTTCTGCCTGGTACACCCATAAATCTCACTGGGGTAGGTGTCAGCTAGCCAAGAGCCTGCTAGTCCAGCCACCAATCCCATCTATGGTGTCCCTTCAAAACAATCCCATACTCCCTGGGAAGCTCTAGTCTTTAAGAAATAATTGTGGCTATTTTTCTTGGCAGCAGGAACTTGGGAAGGGGCCTACTTCAAGGAGCATCAGCATCATCCCAAACCGAAGCCCAGGGAGGGACAAATACTTAATAGCTGGTTTTATATTCCTGTCCCAATCAGCTGGCCTCCTTAGCTTTCCAGCTACAAAAAAAAAAAAAAAAAAAGAAAAAGAAAAAAAAAACCCCATCTCTTGCCTGGGGAAGGGAAGAGGGAACAAAAACAAAGAATAATGAAAAGGCCAATCTAAACATTACATTCATCTGGCCTCTTTTCAAACCTTGATATGCAATTGCACAGTGGTTCTGTCCTGCAAGTTAGTACTGCACCAAATCTGCTGGAATGGTTCCTGATTAATACCAGAACCCGAAAGCTTATAGCTGCTTTCCTTTAGCTAGAATTTAACCTGCACCAGGATGACTTCGCCCATTCTCCATTAAAAAGCATTCCTGGGAAATATTTACTACTTTATGGCATCTAATTTCCCAGACAGCAAGATCCTCAATGAGGCATCCCATTGGCCTATGCGGCTCTCTATGATCATAACTTTCTTCCCATACCAGAGCTGTAACTAGAAATGCACTCATGGGGAATTGTATGAGGACATTGTCAGAAAAAAAAAAGATTAGGGCCCAGAACTCTCCGAAGTATAATGTGCTTCTAGTCACATGCATTTCTATTTTGTGTATCTCACTACCAGTGTATTCTAGGAATATGCTCACTCATCCTTTTGAAGCTATGAGAGAATGTGCCCCAGGTTCACAGGATGAGGAAGGGGAAATGTTTTGTTGTTACTGTTGTTACAATGTCATCTCAGTAAATGCCTTTGCTTTGAGTTAAATACGTCCTTTGGCTGAGTATTAAAGGTAAATGCAGTAGTGGGGGCTTATGAACTATAGCTTTAGGAGTACATTACAACAGAGTACCTTAAACCTTATAAAATAGTCACCTTCCTGGGTGATCATCTTCCCTTTGGCCCCCACAGTGGAATGTAAGATCGCTGAAGACAGAGGCTACTTTGTGTTAATCTATGACTAATAGACTAATGCCTAATTTGCATTTGTTGTATTACTTATCTAATTTTTGGTGACTAAGTCTGGACTTGTTCTTTCATTGGATGGGAAGCTACTAGTATGGGAACTCCCTTCACCAAGTGAAATTATAACTTACATCTTAGAAAGTTGCCTGGGGTAGCAAAAGATGAGGTGACTTGCCCATGATCACATAGTATGAGTCAGAGTCAGACTTCAAACCCAGATCTTTCTGACTCCAAGGCTGACTATACTATTTTGTCAGGTTGATTTGTACACAGTTAGGTTTTCAGTATTTTTAGGTGAATTCATTAGATCCTCACAACATCCTCATAAGGGAATTTAATACCAGCATCATATGTGAGGAAAATGAGGTCTGAAGACATTAAATAATTTCATCATGGTCACGTCGCTAATAAGAACCGAGATATAAACCCAGTTTTATGCCAACTTCCAGTCCAGTATTCATTCTATTGCATAATAATGACTCCTTTCAATTAATCGTAGATAGTCCCAAGAAAAGAATTAGTTTTTAGAATCATGGAGGAGAGCCTTGAGATTTAGAACTGAGGTGGAAGAATGAATGAAGCTAGATAGCAGAAAGCTTTAAATATCCAAGCTAAGAAGTTGAATTTTAAATATTCAATACTTTTCCTTTACAAAGAGTATAAAAAAGCAAGGGGCTGACATGAAAGTCATATTTGAGGACAATTCTATTTGCTGCATGTGCAGAATAGATTGGCGGTGGGAAATAAGGAGGCCCAATGAAGGCTGTTGTACCACTGGGGCCTGAACTAGGGTGAAGATTAAAGTAAATGGAAGCAGAGGTCTGACTGTCCCTCCCACTTCCCTACACTATGCCATACACTATGGCAAGCTCTAGGGATTCAAATACCAGCAAAATCAGTATAGTATTTGACCTCAAGGAGCTTACATTCTAAAAGGGAAGATAAAACATAAAAGGGAGCTAAAAAAGTGTGGGGGAACGAGGATCTGGATGGTATACTATAGGCGCATAGTAGCAAAGTCCAAAGAATGAAGGATGAGGAATAAAGGATGGTTGGTCTGGGGCCTTCCTCAAAAGGGAGGTCTCAGGAAGAATACTTCTGTGACGGAAGGGTGATGGAAAGGGGATTATGGGGGCAAAGGAAAAAGGCAGACGAATTATGGTGGTAAAGTCCAAAGAATAAAGGATGGTTAGTCTAGGCCCTTTCTAAAAATGGAGGGTTTGGAAAGAAACCACCAAAGAGACAAAGGGATAGATGGGGAAGCAGCTGAGTCATGATGGCAAGGTCCAGACAAAAAGAATAAAAGATTCTAGCATATTTCTATATAGAAAGATCAATAGCGACAACATCAGTGATGATGAAAAGATGATGATAAGATTGTATAGCAAACTGGATATCTGTTCTGTACAATTTTTTTCGTGTATGTTAAATTTAAAATGATGGTAAAATAATTGTCCTCTGTGTTTGAGTCCCCTTCTAATTTTTTGAAAATTTTCTTCTGTGAACTCTCTCTCTCTGTCTGTCGGTCTGTCTGTCTGTCTCTCTCTCTCTCTCTCTCTCTCTCTCTCTCTCTCTCTCTCTCTATATATATATATATATATATATATATATATATAGTTAATGTTCTTCTTTTTTGTAATTTCTTTCTAAAATAATTTTTATTGATGCCATTTATTTTTATATCTCTGTAATTTTCCCCAGTATCCCTCTTCTTTTCCCTCCCAGAAAGACATTTCCTATAATAAATAATATTTTTAAACTTGAAAAAGAGGAAAAAATTAACATAACTGATCAAAATATCAAAAAAAAAGACAAAAAATATGAACAATGTACTATGCTCAAAACCTGCAAAGTTTTTTGCAATTTGGCAATATTCACTTTTGAATTTTTTTATACTCGATCTCATCATTTACGTTATTTTGGTCATAGTATATATGGGTTTTTTGGGGCTTTGCTTAGTTTAAGTGAGTATATGTAGATGTTTTGTGTGTGCAAGTATTTATTTTTTAAATTAAATTTATTTTTTCATCATGGCGGCGGCCGGAGCCCCGGATGAAGTCGAGGAGCCCGGCATGGAAACGGACGCCCAGAAGCTGCAGCTCAACTGCGTGGACGCCGAGGCTGAGACCTCCTCCCGCTCCTCCTTCGCATCCTTGGCCGCGGCCGCGACGGCCAAGGGCAGCCTGTAGGCAGACCAGCCGCAGGGGGGCCATGGCCAGCGCCCAGGCCGCGGTCAGCAACGGCCACGACGCCGACGCCGAGAAGGAGCTGGTGGACCTGGAGATCATCTGGGACAAGAACAAATACGACATGCGGGTGCCCCTGGACAGCACGGGGGCCGAGCTGAAGCACAAGATCCACTCCATTACAGGCCTACCACCTGCCATGCAGAAAGTTATGTTTAAGGGACTTCTACCTGAGGGGAAAACATTAGGGGAGATCAAAGTAACCAGTGGTGCGAAGATTATGGTGGTTGGATCTACCATCAATGATGTCTTAGCAGGAAACACGCCCAAAGATGCAACACAGCAAGAAGTGAAAACACAGCAAGAAGTGAAAGCTGAAGAGAGTGAGAAGGAGCCACTTCGTAGGCAAAAGCAACACAGAAAAGTGTAAGATAAAGGGAAACCTGAAGATGTGATGCCTTCTGTTAAGGGTGCTCCGGAACGACTGCCAACAGCACCTTTATCAGGCATGTACAATAAGACAGGAGGAAAAGTGAGACTTAACCTTGAAATTACAAGACCAGTTGTGGATTGGCACTAAAGAACGGACTGAAAAATTACCTATGGGCTCCATTAAAAATGTGGTCAGTGAACCCATTGAAGGACATGAAGATTACCACATGATGGCATTTCAGTTGGGTCCCACCGAAGCCTCTGACTACTGGGTGTATTGGGTTCCAACTCAATATGTGGATGCAATCAAAGACACTGTGCTGGGAAAATGACAGTATTTTTGAAAGCACTTTCACCTCTGGCACAGAAGACTGACCCAAAGTGAAGGACATTGCTGGGAGAGGCCTGAGTGCGATATGCCCGGATTTCATAGTCCTGGAACTTTTATTAATTCAAATCTGAGGAGATATTGACTGAAGACAGAGGTGATGTACTTTCACCATTAGTTTACTTTTAACTCAAAATTACAAAATCTCTTCCCTTCAGTCGGCTTCAAACCATATTTAAAGTGAATACAGTGGAAATTGATAAATCTTAATTAAGAAGGCAAAAAAAAGTTAAATTTATTTTTTGTAACATTTTAAGTTCCAAACAGCCTCCCTCCCTGCCTTCCCACCTCATAGTAGAAAAGACTACCATTTGACACAGCTATACACATATGTATATATGTATCTATGTGTGTATATGTATATGTATGTATATTAATATATATGTGTAGATGTAAAATTATTGCTACGTGTACTTCTAATTATCAGTTCTCTCTCTGGAAGTGTATAACATCTTCTTTCATAGGTCCTTTGTAGTTGATTTGAGTAATTATGATACTCAGAATAATTTAGTTGTTCACAGTTCATAGTTCTTTGAACAATATTGCTGTTACTCTATACAACGTTCTCTTAGCTCTGCTTATTTCACTCTTCATTATTTCATGCATGTCTTTCCATGTTTTTTTCTCAAATTAACCTGCTCATCATTTCTTACAGCACAATAGTATTCCATCATAATCATATACCCCAACTTGTTTAGCCATTCCCATCTTTGCCACCACAAAGAGAGCTGCTTTAAATATTTTAAAACATACAGGTTCTTTTCCATTTTCCCTGATCACCTTGGGGAAAAGAACTAAAAGTGGTATTGCTGTGTCAAAGGGTATATTCCTCAGTTTTACAACTCTTTGGGCATAATTCCAAATTGCTTTCCAAAATATTTGGATCAGTTCATAGTTCCACCAACAATGTATTAGTGTCCCAATTTTTCCACCTCCCCTCCAATATTTGTCATTTTTCACTTCTATCATGTTAGCCAATCTGTTAGGTGTGAAGTGATACCTCAAAGTTGTTTTAATTTACATTTCTGTAGTCAATATTGATTTAGAGCATATACTATGAAGTGTTTTGATTTCTTCATCAGAAAATTGCCTGTCCATATCTTTTGACCATTTATCAGTTGGTGAATAAATCATATTCTCATAAATTTGACAAAGGTCTCTAGTTTATTTAGACTTTTTCATGCTTCTCCATAGCCATCATACATGCTATTTCTTTTGGTGCAATAATATTCCATTATATTCAGATACCACAATTTGTTTAAGCATTGCTCAATCAACAGATATTTCATTTGTTTCTAATTCTTTGCTATTAAAAAGTGATGTATGTGGAGAGTTTCTTCTTATTAGTGACCTCCTTGGGGATATAAACCTAGTAGAGGAATCTCTGGGACAAAGATTACAGACTTAGTTACTTTTTTGGTCTAATTCCAAATTGCTTTCCAAAATGGTTGTATTGGTTCACAGTTTCGCCAACAATGCATAAGTGTGTCTGTCTTCCCACAACTGCTCTAATATTGGCTATTCTCATCTTTTGTCATCTTTATCAATTTGTTGGGTGTGAGGTAAAGCCTCAGAGTTGCTTTGATTTGCATTTCTGTTATTAGTGATTTGGAGCATTCTTTCATATGCTTGTTAATAGTAAAAATTCATCTATTGAGAATTATTCATTCCTTTGCTCTCATTTATTGGGGAACAGCACGTGTGGGGGTTCATTGTCTATATATATTGTATATCACATTCTTATCATAAAAAAGTTTTTCCCACTAGAATACTTCCTTTCTTATCCAAGGTCCATTAATTTTGTTTGTACAGAAGATTTTCAGCTCCATAGCATTAAAGTCATCTATTCTATCTTTTGTAATTACCTCTATCCTTTATTTAGTTAAGAATACATCTCCTACCCATAACTGTGAAATAATATGATTTGCCTCTCTTCTAATGTTTTTTAATACTACAATCTTTAATATTAAGGGAAGGTATCCATTTAGAATGTATTGTGGGATGCAGTCTAAATTTAATGGTCTAAGCCTAATTTCTTCTAGATTACTTTCTAGTTCTCCCAGCTATTTTCATCAAAAAAGTAAGTAATTTGATGTGATTTGAATTCTCTGGTTTATTAAATGCTGGGGTTTTCCATTGTTTCTAATTCTCCTTTATACAGTATGTTCCATTAATCTACCTTTTTATTCTTTTTTGACCAATATCAAACAGTTTTATAATGTAGATTGAGATCTGGAAGTACAATCCCTTCTTTATTCCTAACCCTTTTCATTATTTCCCTTGATTTCCTATATCTTTTATTTTTCCAATAAATAGCAATTCAGCTATCATTTTACTAGTTCTATAAAATATCCCTTTGATAATTTGATTGGTGTGTCATTAAAACTATAAATTACCTTCATTAATATTTTCATTTTTATTATGATGGTATGACCCAGCCATGAGCACTGAATATTCCTCCAGTTATTTAAGATATTCTTTATTTCTTTAAGTAACACTTGTAATTGAAATTATACAAATCTTTCTTAAACTTTGGTAGACTGATCTCCAGACCTTTTATGTTTTTTATAGTTATTTTGTATGGAATTTAACTTTCTACTATTGACTTTTTAATTCTATTATTATATAGAAATCCTGTTGATGTTTGAAGGGTTTATTTTGTAGGCTGCAATTTTCCTGAAGCTCTTAATTGGGTCAATCAGTATCTTTTTTGATTCTCTATGATTTTTGAAGAAAACCATCTATCATTGGCAAACAGGAATAGCTTTATTTCCTCTTTACCTATTACTATACATTTAATTTATTTCTCTTTTTCTTGTTGACGTAGCTAGCATTTCCATAACCATATCAAATAATACAGAGGAGAGTGGGAATCCTTATTTTGTGCCTATATTTATTAGGAAGAGTTATATTGTATTTTCATTGTATATCATTATTGCTTTTAGTTTTAGATAGATAATTTTTATAATATTAAGTGAAATGAATGTTGTACTAGGTCAAAGGCCTTTTCTGCATCCATTGAGATAATCATCAGGTTTGAATGCTTTTGTTCTTAACATAATTATGTTGATTATTTTATTAATGATTTGTTTATTGAAGTGGGGATTTTTAGCTTATGGAAGAGAAAACCTAAGGGAAGATAGTTATTGTCATTGAGTATTGAAGGACTGGTATATAGAAGGATGAGATATGGAGGCTTTGAGCCAGATCCAGAAACTAGAAACAAAGTTGTGTAAAAGTAAATTTTCACGTGATGTAACTGAGAAAAAATCCTAATAATGATAGCTCTCCAAAAGTGTAATGGGCAGCCTTGAGTGGTAGTGAGTTCCCCAGAGGCTAGAAAACTGCTGTGATCAGATGTTGTCCAGAAGATTCCTGTTCAAGTAGGAGTTAGACTAGGTGACCCCTGTAGTCTTTTTCAAATTGGAGACTGTATAAATCTGTGAAAACATTACAAGGAGGCCCCTGCCTCACCACTATTCAGAGACTTTAGAGACCATGTCTTTGTCACCCCCTGTGCATTATGGGATGGGCAATCCACTAAAATTCCTTCACCTGTTCCTATAATGACATGGCAATACAGTCATTAAATTAATGATGAACTGTTCCATTTTCTTAGTAACTAAGGAGATTCATCCTTTTTCACAATTGTTTAATACTAAGAATATAAAGTTTGCTGGCTTAGCGCCTTCAATAACTTTTTCTTTTGCCCTGTGTGTGTGCATGCATATATATAATTATATTCACATATATATGCACATGTATGTATCTATGCATATGGATACAAACATACTTCTTTATTTTATTTTTAAAGACTTTCAGGAATTCAAACTGTTGCCCAGGGCAAAAAACTAATTTTCTTCTCAGAAATGACAGCAACAAGCTGCATACATAATACATCCTGTTATTGCTCTTATTATTAAAATAGGTTGTTGGGGAAATGGCCTTGGAGGCCCTTAGTCTGATGACAACTCTTTCTTCTTCTTAGCTCTGCTCATTTGACTTACTGATGGGATCTGCCAGGTTCAAAAATAATCCAGAGATGTTGATGGGACAGCTGCTGTTGCAGAGGAGAAAGTGGTGGGATTTGATTTGCCTTCAAGACTCCATATTGTGGGCAGCTTCAAGGTACAAAAAAGGGAAACAAACAAAAATAAATAGGCATCAAGCACAGCAGGGTCTCTCAGCACTGGTCTCAGAGATAGAACTGGGGACATTCCTTCCCAGCCTCTCCAGAATCTGGGCTCCTGTAGCTTCTCCAAGAGCTACTCCTGTCTCCCATAATGATTGACACTTATGTCTCACATCCTGCCATTCATTCCTTTGCATTAAAGCTCTCATTCCTGCTAAAGTGCAAGCCCCATAAGAGAGAGAGAGAGCATGAGTGCCTGGAGACAGAGGATATATGTTCCTCAAAATGATCAAATACACTTCATGACCAGGGATCAAATTCTAAAAGAATGTAGGAATGAAGGGGCGGAGCCAAGATGGCAGAGTGAAAGCACTGACTTGCTTGAGCTCTCCCCCAAACCCCTCTAAATAACTATAAAAAATGGCTCAAAACAAATTCTAAAGCAGCAGAATCCACAAAAAGACAGAGTGAAACCAATTTCCAGCCCGAGACAAGCTGGATGACTGATCAGAAAGATATATCGTGCCAGGCAGAGAAAGGAGCGCAGTTCAGCATGGGCACACAGGCCTCAGAGAACCTGGAGCAGGCCTCAGAGGACTGAATTGCGAGCAGCTGTGGCGGATTCCATACTTTTCAACCCATGAACTCCAAAGACAACTTAGCAGGTCAGTGGGAAAAATCTGTTTCTGCAGCGGTGAGAGAGGAGCACCAGGTCTCAGCTCCAATTCCCCAGAGTGTGGGCACCAGGGCAGAGGCTGCCTCCTGAGCTTCAGGCCCACAGACTGAGGGGGAATACAGTGGCTGATCAGAGGGAGATTGCAGGGATCTCTTTGCGAGTGCTGAGGAAAGAATCTCTTTCTTAGCCTGTGCCTGGATCTGAGTCACATTTCTGGGTGGCAATCCTGAGGCAAGGAGGAGCTCTGGCATGGTAGAGCTTGTAGTGGCTGTGGAGAGAAAACCCTCCTCACAGTTCCAGGACAGAAAGGAGTGCTTAGCCAGAGCACAGGCCAGGAAAGGAGTCAACACCTCTCCCCTTATCATTACCACCTTGGGACAACTGAAAATTTACAAGTCCCTACAAGTATATCTGAAAACAGCTGCACAAACCCCTGAAGCTTGGGACAGTACATTCTCCACATTGGAAGCAGACTCTTACCTTAACAAAGAGCTTAAAACTCAAGTAATTAGCTGGGATCATGAGTAAGCAGCACAAAAAGAGTCAGATTATATCATCTTACTTTGGTGACAAAGAAGATAAAAATGTACAACGAGAAGAAGACAACCAAGTCAAAACTCCTACATCCAAAGCCTCCAAGAAAAATATGAATCAGTCCCAGGACTTGGAAGAGCTCAAAAGGGATTTTGAGAAGCAAGTAAGGGAAGCAGAGGAAAAACTGGAAAGAGAAATGAGAGTGATGCAAGAAAATCATGAAAAACAAATCAACAGCTTGCTAAAAGAGATCCAAAAAAATTCTGAAGATAATAACACCTTAAAAAATAGCCTAACCCAAATGGCAAAAGAGGTCTGAAAAGCGAAGGAGGACAAGAATGCCCTAAAAAGCAAAATTGGTCAAATGGAAAAGGAAGTCCAAAAGATTACTGAAGAAAATACTTCCTTAAAAATTAGGATAGAGCAATTGGAAGACAGTGACTTTATGAGAAATCAGGACACTGTACAACAAATCGAAAAGAATAAAAAATTAGAAAATGTGAAATATCTCATTGGGAAAACAACTGACCTGGAAAATAGATCTGGGAGAGAGAATTTTAAAGTTATTGGACTATCTGAAAGCCATGATCAACAAAAGAGCCCAGATGTCATCTTTCAAGAAATTATCAAGGAAAACTGCCCTGATATTTTAGAACTAGAGGGCAAAGTAGAAATTGAAAGAATCCACAGATCTCCTCCTGAAAGAGATCCCCAAAGGAAAACTCCTAGGAATATTGTAGCCAAATTTCAGAATTCCCAGGTCAAGGAGAAAATACTACAGGCTGCCAGAAGGAAACAATTCAAGTATTGTGGAAACACAATCAGGATAACACAAGATTTAGCAGCTTCTACATTAAAGGACCGCAGGGCATGGAATATAATATTCTGGAGGACAGAGAAGATAGGATTACAACGAAGAATCACCTACCCAGCAAAACTGAGTATACTCCTTCTGGGGAAAAAATGGTCATTCAGTGAAATAGAGGACTTTCAAGCATTTCTGATGAAAAGACCAGCTGAATAGAAAATTTGACAAATACAGGACTGGAACATGAAGAGGTAAACAGGAAAGAGAAATCAAAAGAGACTTATTAAGATTTAACTGTTTACATTCCTGCATGGAAAGATGATATTTGTAACTCATGAGAACTTTGTCAGTGTTAGGGTACTTGAAGAAAAAAAAAATTATATGTATGTATGTATAGACAGATAGATAGAGGGCACAGGGTGAGGTGAAGATTAAGGGGTCATATCTGGAGAATAAAATTAAGGGATGAGAGAGGATGATACTCAGAGAAGAAAGGGAGAGGTAGAATGGGGTAAATTATCTCACACAAAAAAAAACAGAAAAGAAAAGTCTCACACAGTGGAGGGGAAACAGGGGAAGGTGAGAGGGAATGAGGGAATCTTATTCTCTTAGGATTTGGCTTAAGGCGAGAATAACATACACATTCAGTTGGGTATGGAAATCTGTCTTACCCTACAGGAAAATAGGGGGAGAAGGGGACAAGAGAGCAGGGTGATGATAGAGACGAGGGCAGATTGGGAAAGAGGGTAACCAGAAGCAAATACTTCTGAGGAGGGACAGGGTCAAAAGAAAGAATACAATAAATGGGAGGGCAGGATAGGATTAAAGGAAATAGAGTTAGTTTTTCAAAACATGTCTGCTATGGAAGTGTTTTACATAAGTGCACATGTACAACCTACATTGAGTTGCTTGCCTTTTCAGTGAGGGTGGGTGGGGAGGGAGGGAGGGAGAAAGGAACTCAAAGTTTTAAAAACACATATTTTAAAAAAATATTTTCACATGTAACTGGGAAATAAGAATTACAGGAAATGGGGTACAGAAGTCTATCCTGCTCTACAGTAAAATAGAAGGGGAAGGGGATAAGAGAAGGGAGGGGGGAGAGATAGAGGAGAAGGCAGACTAGGGGAAGGGGTATTCAGAATGCAATCCATCTTGGAGTGGGGGGAGGGGTGAGAAATTTGGAACTCAAAAACTTGTGGAAGTGAATGTTGAAAACTAAAAATAAATAAATTTATTTTTTTAAAAAAACGGAATAGAGCAATTGGAAACTAGTGACTTTATAAAAAATCAAGACACTGTAAAACAATCCAAAACAATGAAAAAATAGAAGACAATGTGAACTGTCTCATTGGAAAAACAACTGACCTGGAAAATAGATCCAGGAGAAAGAATTTAAAAATTATTGGACTATCTGAAAGCCATGATGAAAAAGAGAGCCTAGACATCATCTTTCAAGAAATTAGCAAGGAAAACTGCCCTGATATTGTAGAACCAGAGGGCAAAATAGAAATTGAAAGAATCTACCAATTTCCTCCTGAAAGAGATCCCCAAAGGAAAACTAGGAATATTGTAACCAAATTCCAGAGTTCCCAGGTCAAGGAGAAAATATTACAAGCTGCCAGAAGGAAAGAGTTCAAGTACTGTGGAAACACAATCAGGATAACACAAGATTTAGCAGCTTCTACATTAAAGGACCACAAGGCATGGAATATAATGTTCTGGAGGGCAAAGGAGATAGGATTACAACCAAGAATGACCTACCCAGCAAAACTGAGTATAATTCTTCATGGGGAAAAATGGTCATTCAGTGAAATAGAGGACTTTCAAGCATTCCTGATGAAAAGACCAGAGCTGAGTAGAAAATTTGATTTTCAAATACAAGACTTAAGTGGAACATGAAGAGGTAAACAGGAAAGAGAAAGCATGGAAAACTTATTAAGGTTCAACTGTTTACATTCCTGCATGGAAAGATGATATATATAACTCATGAGACCTTTGTCAGTATTAGGGTAGTTGGAGGATAAAAAGCATATGTAAGTATAGATAGACAGACAGACAGACAGACAGACAGATAGATAGATAGATAGATAAACAGACAGATAGATAGATAGGTTGATAGAGAACATAGGGCTGAGTTGAAGATGAAGGTGTTATATCTGGAGAATAAAATTAAGGGATGAGAGAGGATTATACTAGGAGAAGAAGAAAGGGAGAGGTAAAACAGGGTAAACTATCTTACAAAAAAAACAGAAAAGAAAAGGCTCTTACAGTGCAGGGAAAATGGGGGAAGGTGAGAGGGAATGAGTGAATCTTATTCTCATAGGATTTGGCTTAAGGAGGGATAACATACACATTCAATTGGGTATGGAAATCTGTCTTACCCTACAAGAAAATAGGGGGAGAAGGGGACAAGAGAGCAGGGGGATGATAAAGAGGAGGGCAGATTGGGAAAGGGGGTGATCAGAAGCAAATACTTCTGAGGAGGGACAGGGTCCAAAGAAAGAATAAAATAAATGGGGGGGCAGGATAGAATTAAGGGAAATAGAGTTAGTTTTTCACATGTCTACTATGGAAGTGTTTTGCGTAACTGCAGGTGTATAACCTATATTGAGTTGCTTGCATTTTTGATGAGGGTGGGTAGGGAGGGAGGAAGGGAGAAAATTTGGAACCCAAAGTTTTAAAAACACATGTTTTTAAAAAAAGTGTTTTCACATGCAACTGGGAAATAACAAATACAGGAAATGGGGTGCAGAAGTCTATCCTACCCTACAGGAAAATAGAAGGGGAAGGCAATAAGAGAAGAAGGGAGAGATAGAAGAGAGGGCATACTAGGGGAAGGGGTAATCAGAATACACGCCATATTGGGGTGTGGGGAGCGGTGAGATGGGTGAAAATTTGGAACCCAAAATCTTTTGAAAGTGAATGTTTAAAACTAAAAATAAATAAATTTATATTAAAAAAAAAAGAAGTGAGAGTTTACCATGGAAAAACACTAAATGCTTCCCCTCCCCCCCCCAAAAACAAGTCTGGAGTAAAGCATGGAAATTCTTTTAATTACTCTTTTAATATTATTTTGTTGTGCTAGACATGGTAGGAAAGACAATAACACAAGAGGAAGGAAATTAGATTCTGCTTCCGGGAGCCAAGATGGCGGAGTGAAAAGGTAGTCGCTCTCAATCTCCCCTATCAACCTCTGAGAACCCAGAAAATATCACCCCAGAAAAAAAAAACCCTGGAACACCTGAACTAGAAGAAAGACAAGGAGCAAGCAGTAGCCCAGCAAAAGGTCTCCCAGTGCCTCAGCAAAAACAAGGGGCCCCAGGCAGATAACTACCCTGCTGCATTCATCTGAAAGGAGGTGAAGAAAACAACCTAAAGGCTTCCTAAAACCCCGGCCTTGCTGATTCCAACCCAACACCAGGTGAGCTTTAGGAGCCCTGAAGCCTCAAATTGTGAAGACATCCTGAAGCCCAGGTGGTAAAGCAGGCAAACACCAACACCTGGACCTCAGTGCCTCAGTGAGGGGGGGGAACGGTGGAAACCAGCTCAGAAAACCACCAGAGTCTGGCATCCACCAAAGGAATCTCCAGTGCATTAGCAGAAACAAGGGAGACAACACTGCAGGGGCCCCAGGCAGATAAACACCTGCAGCACCCATCTAAAAGGAGCTGAAGAAAGCTAAAGGAAAGGAAAAGCAGGCAACCTAGAATTGCCTGAAAGTTCCAGCCTTGCTGATTCCAGCCCAACACAGGTAAGCTGCCAGAAACCTACAGCCTCCAATTGCCAGCATAAGAGGCCCCAGCACACAAAGCCAGTGACCAAGACCTAGGCTCCCAACACAAGAAGCTTGGGTCAGTACCCTCTGTTCCCCAGCAGGAGAGCTCAATCTCTTTAAAGGCCAGGGAATAAAGAAACACCATGAGTAAAAAGAAACGTACCATAGATTCATATTATGAGAAGAGTGAAGATCAAGACAGAAATTCTGAAGAGGACAACATTGTCAACAAACCCACATCTGCAACAACAAAAGGGAATATGAACTGGTCTGAAGCCCAAAAAGCCTTCTTAGAAGAGCTCAAGAAGGATTTTAATAGTCAAATGAGAGAGGTAAAGAGTCCTTCAAAAATACAATTGGCCAATTGGAAAAAAAATACACTGAAGAAAACAAGTCCCTAAAAAACACAATTGGCCAATTGAAGAAGGAAGGACAAAAACTAACAGAAGAGTACACTGAAGAAACAAGTCCCTAAAAAACACAATTGGCCAGTTGAAGAAGGAAGTACAAAAACTAACAGAAGAAAACAATCTGTTAAAAACTAGAATTGGACAAATGGAAACTAATGTCTCTATGAGAGAGCAAGAATCAGTCAAACAGAAACAAAAAAATGAAAAAATAGATGAAAATGTAAAATACCTCATGTAAAACAACCGACCTGGAAAATCGACTCAGGAGAGACAATTTAAAAATTATTGGACTACCTGAAAATCATGATGAAAAAAGAGCCTGGACAGTATCTTTCAGGAAATCATAAAGGAAAACTGCCCAGAAGTCCTAGAACCAGAAGGGAAAATAACCATAGAAAGAATCCACCGATCACCACCTGAAAGAGATCCCAAATTGACAAGCCAAGAATATAATAGCAAAATTCCAAAATTACCAGATGAAAGAGAAGGTGCTGCAAGCAGCCAGAAAGAAACAATTTAAATATCATGGAACCACAGTCAGGATTACACAGGACCTTGCAGCTTCTACATTAAAAGACCGCAGGGCATGGAACATGATATTCCTAAGGCAAAGGAGCTTGGAATGCAGCCAAGGATCAATTACCCAAAAAATGAGCATCATTTTTCAAGGGAGGAGTGGATATTCAATGAAATAGGAGACTTCCAAACTTTCCTGATAAAAAGACCAGAGCTCAACAAAAAATTTGATCTTCAAGTACAGGACTCAAGAAGGACTTAAAAAGGTAAATGGGACAGAAGATACAATATGTTGTTAATAAGGGGGGGGCTGTTTAAACCCCTACAAGGGAATATGAGACTTGCAACCCTTGAGAACTGTATTGTTATTACACCTTGTTAAAGGAGTATACATAAAGAGGGTGGATATTAGTTGACTTTGATGTAATGATAAAAAAAAAAATCTAGTCAAGTGGGTTAAATGGATCCAAATAAGTGGATCAGTCTGGTCTTAGAAAATGTACTGAGAAAGGAGGAGGCAGGCAAGGGTAAATTACATTACAGGAAAAGACACAAAATCCTATTACAGCAGAGGGAAAGAAGGGGGGGAGCATTGTTTTGAACCTTACTCTCATCAGATTTGGCTCAAGAAGGGCATAATATAATCAGTTAGGTATAGAAATCTAACTTGCCCTATAGGCAGGAGGGAAAAGGGGAAAGAAAAGGGAGGGGGGAAAGAAGGGAGGGAAGAAGCAGTAAGTAAAGGGGAAGAAAAGGGAAAGGGATAATAAAAGGGGGAAGGGACTGAAGGAGGCGGTGGTCAAAAGCAAAACACTAGTGAAGGGGGAAAGGAAAAAGGAGAAAGAAAAGCATAAATGGGGGGAAAAGGATGGAGAAAAAGACACAGATAGTAATCATAATTGTGAATGTGAATGGGATGAACTCTCCCATAAAACAGAGACAGATTGCGGAATGGATTAAAAGCCGTAATCCTACAGGAAACACATTTGAAAAAGAGTGACACACACAGGGTAAAGGTAAAAGGCTGGAGCAGAATATATTATGTCAGCTGAAGTAAAAAAGCAGGGGTAGCAATCCTGATCTCAGACAAAGCAAAAGCAAAAATAGATCTAATCAAAAGAGATAAGGAAGGAAACTACATCCTGCTAAAAGGCACCATAGACAATGAAGTAATATCATTACTAAACATATATGCACCAAGTGGTATAGCATCCAAATTCTTACAGAGAAGTACAGGGACTTACAGGAACAAATAGACAGCAAAACTATACTAGTGGGGACCTGAACCTCCCCCTCTCAGCACTAGATAAGTCTAACCACAAAATAAACAAGAAAGAAGTTAAGGAGGTGAATAGAACATTAGAAAAGTTAGGTATGATAGACCTCTGGAGAAAACTGAATGGGGATAGAAAGGAATATACTTTTTTCTCATCAGTACATGGCACATACACAAAAATTGACCATGTACTAGGGCATAAAAACCTCACAATCCAATGCAGAAAGGCAGAAATATTAAATGCATCCTTTTCAGATCATGATGCAATAAAAATTATATGTAATAAAGGGCCATGGAAAGATAGACTAAAAAATAATTGGAAACTAAATAATCTAATCCTAAAAAATGATTGGGTCAAACAACAAATCATAGAAACAATCAATAATTTCATTCAAGAGAATGACAATAATGAGACAACATACCAAAACCTGGGATGCAGGAAAGCAGTTCTTAGGGGAAGTTTTATATCTCTAAATGCTTACATAAATAAAATAGAAAAAGAGGAGATTAATGAATTGGGCATACAACTAAAAAAACTAGAAAAAGAACAAATTAAAAATCCTCAACTAAACACCAAATTAGAAATATTGAAAACCAAAGGAAAAATTAATAAAATTGAAATTAAGAAAACTATTGAACTAATAAATAAAACTAAGAGCTGGTTTTAAAAAAACCAATAAAATAGATAACCTTTGGTTAATTTAATTAAAAAAAGAAAGAAGAAAACCAAATTACTAGTATCAAGAATGAAAAGGGTGAAGCTACCACCAAGGAAGAGGAAATTAAAACAATAATTAGGAATTATTTTGCCCAACTATATGCCAACAAATTTGACAATCTTAGTGAAATGGATACATATTTACAAAAATATAAATTGCCCAGATTAACGAAGAGGAAGTAAAATACTTAAATAACCCCATCTCAGAAAAAGAAATTGAACAAGCCATTGATGAACTCCCTAGGAAAAAATCTCCAGGGCCAGATGGATTTACATGTGAATTCTATCAAACATTTAAAGAACAATTAATTCCAATACTATATAGACTATTTGGGAAAATAGGTGAAGAAGGAGTCTTACCAAATTCTTTTTATGATACAAATATGGTGTTGATACCTAAACCAGGAAGAGTCAAAATAGAGAAAGAAAATTATAGACCAATTTCTCTAATGAATATAGATGCAAAAATTTTAAACAAAATACTAGCAAGTAGATTGCAGCAACTTATCACAAGAATAATACACTATGACCAGGTAGGATTTATACCAGGAATGCAGGGTTGGTTCAATATTAGGAAAACTATCAGCATCATTGAGCATATCAACAACAAAACCAACAGAAACCACATGATCATCTCAATAGATGCAGAAAAAGCTTTTGATAAAATACAACACCCATTCCTATTAAAAACACTAGAAAGCATAGGTATAAATGGAGTCTTCCTTAAAATAATAAATAGCATTATCTAAAACCTTCAGCAAGCATTATATGTAATGGGGACAGGCTAGAAGCATTTCCAATAAGAACAGGGGTGAAACAAGGATGTCCATTATCACCACTGTTATTCAATATTGTACTGGAAACCTTAGCTTTAGCAATAAGAGAAGAAAAAGAAATTGAAGGCATTAGAATAGGCAAAGAAGAAACAAAGCTATCACTCTTTGCAGATGACGTGATGATATACTTAGAGAATCCTAGAGAATCAACTAAAAAGCTACTTGAAATAATAAACAACTTTATCAAAGTTTCAGGCTATAAAATAAACCCACATAAATCATCAGCATTTCTATATATTACCAACACAGCTCAACAGCAAGAGATAGAAAGAGAAATCCCATTTAAACTTACTGTAGACATTAAAATATTTAGGAGTCTACCTCCCAAAACAAACCCAGGAACTCTATGAACACAATTACAAAACACTTTTCACACAAATAAAATCAGATCTAAATAATTGGAAAAACATCAGTTGCTCATGGGTAGGCCAAGCTAATATAATAAAAATGACAATCCTACCTAAGCTAATTTACTTATTCAGTGCCATACCAATCAAACTACCAAAAAATTATTTTATAGAGTTAGAAAAAATAATAACAAGATTCATTTGGAAAAACAAAAGGTCCATAATATCAAAGGAACTAATGAAAAGAAATGCAGGGGAAGGTGGCCTAGCAATTCCAGATCTTAAATTGTATTATAAAGCAGCAGTCATCAAAACTGTTTGGTACTGGCTAAGAAATAGGGAGGTGGATCAGTGGAATAGGTTAAATATGCAAGACACAGTAGTCAATGACTGTAGTAATCTATTATTTGATAAACCCAAAGACCCCAGCTTCTGGGATAAGAACCCACTCTTTGAAAAAAACTGCTGGGAAAACTGGAAAAGAGTATGGCAGAAACTAGGCATAGACCCAAATCTCACACCATATACCAAAATAAAGTCAAAATGGTTCATGACTTAGATATAAAGGCTGATACCATAAGTAAACTGGGAGAACAAGGAATAGTTTACCTATCAGATCTATGGAGAACAGAAGAATTCATGACCAAACAGGAGATAGAGAACATTACAAAATGCAGAATGGATAATTTTGATTACATTAAATTGAAAAGTTTTGCACAAAAAAGCAATGCAACTAAGATTAAAAAGAAGGTACAAAATTGGGAAAGAATTTTTACAACCAGTCTTTCTGATAAAGGCCTCATTTCTAAAATATATAGAGAATTAAGACAAATTTATAAGAACACAAGCCATTCCCCAATTGATAAATGGTCAAAGGATATGAACAGACAGTTCTCAGATGAAGAAATTAAAGCCATCTATAGTCATATGAAAAAATGCTCTAAATCCTAATCGATTAGAGAAATGCAAATCAAAACAACTCTGAGGTACCACATCACACTATCAGATTGGCCAACATGACAAAGGAAAATGATAAATGTTGGAGGGATGTGGGAAAATTGGAACACTAATGCATTGTTGGTGGAGTTGTGAAATGATCCAACCATTTTGGAGAACAATTTGGAACTATGCCAAAGGGCTACAAAAATGTGCATACCCTTTGATCCAGAAATAGCACTTCTAGGGCTATATCCCAAAGAGATCATACAAATCAGAAAAGGACCCACATGTACAAAAATATTCATAGCAACTCTTTTTGTGGTGGCAAAGAATTGGAAATTGAGAGGATGCCCATCAATTGGGGAATGGCTAAGTAAGTTGTGGTATAGTAATATAATGGAATACTATTGTGCTATAAGAAGTGAGGAACAGGCTGACTTCAGAAAAACCTGGAAAGACTTACATGGTCTGAATCGGAGTGAAGTGAGCAGAACCAAAGGGACTTTGTACACAATAGCAGCCACGTTATGCAATGACTAAGAATGTTAAACTGAACCCTTCTCAGCATTACGAGGATCTAAGACATCTACAGAGGCCTTAGGATGGAAAATGCTGTCCACATCCAAAGAAAGAACTATGGAAGTCAAATCGCTCTCACTTATTTTTACCTTCTGTTGAGTTTTATTTCATCTTTCTGATGGTTCCTCCTATTGGTTTTAATTTTTACTTACAACTTCACTAATGTGAAAATATGTTTAATGGGTATGTAAATGTAAAACCTATGTCAGATTGTACGCTGTCTTGGGGAGGGTGCAGGGGAGAAAAAGGGAGAAAAATTTTCAACTCAAAAGTATATGGAAAAAAATTAAAAAAAATAAAAATAAAATCATTTTGGAAAGAAAAAAAGAGAAAGGAAATTAAGTCATAAAGACAGGCAAAGATAGAGAGGTCAGCTATCTTCACTGTATCACTCTGCCTCTCTTTGTGATATAAGTGTGAAATAAACAGTTTTTGGTGATATTGTCAACTTTAAATGCTGCAAGTATACTTAAGAAAAACACAATTTAATATGACAAATGTTAGTCTGTGAATTACTGCCTCTTTATGTAAACAACATGTGGAAAGAAGATAGATCAAGAGGCAATAGTGCATAATTGAAGAATTTTGGGAAACCTCTGCTCTCACCTAGAGTCTAGCTTTTACTAAATATGTAACCTTGGAGAAAACCCTCTACTTCGCTGGATTTTCTCTTCTATAAGAACAGCAGGATGTAAGAAATAAACTCTGATGTCTCTTCTAGCTCCAACATTAGAAGCATTCTACTACCTAAATTCAACATTTAAGTTTCGTAACTTCTGTTCTTCATCGTCCATTTGAATCCTTTTGTTAATTTGCCTATTTAAAGCTAAGGTAGATATTCAGATACAAAGCATCAAGGCAAAGATAAATACTTAGCTTCATTAGGAATATTGGTTGTATAATCTCTCTTCATACTTAGCCCATGTATCCATTTTGACCTTATCTTGGTAAATGATGTGACATATTGGTCCATGCCCAGTTTCTGCCATACTGTTTTCCAGTTTTCCCCACAATTTTTTCCAAGTAATGAATTCTTATCCCCAAATCTCATGTCTTTACACTTGTCAAATACAAGGTCATTATGTTTACAAAAAAAAATGTAGGAAGGAAAGATTGAAAGTGCAGCAGGGACCTAGGGAGTTAGGAAATTGTGATGAAAACTGATTCTTAACTTGTTATGTGGTCATGTCACTTTTTCCCAAGTCTCAGTTTCCTAATCTATAAAATGGGAGGACGATTATATAATTCATATGCTATCTACTTCACAGGGACATCGTGGGACAGTCAAACTCAAATAGAAAAGAGAGAGGCATTAAACATGCCTAAGGATCCCTGTGGGCACTATATTGTCTTAGAAAACCTTGTATTAATATTATCTATGTTCTATTTTAATTTTTTTGTTATTTTTTGTTATTTTGGTATTTGTTATTTTTATTTAATTTGTTAAATATTTCTTCTTTTTTTTTAAATCTGGTTCTGCCTGGATTAGAGTGTTATGGGCAAATGAATTTGACTCATCTTTTGTAGGGAATATAATCGAACTCTGTTAATAGGAAGCATTTTTGTTATTATTATTCCTCTAAAGTCTCCCTTGGATACTAGGTTAGGGTCTGGAAGAGGGCCTGGGTTCTCACTGGCTATGCTGGCAGAATTAAAGCTGTGATTGGTTGCAACAAACAGAAATAAATAAAGTCCATCCTAGCCTGGTGACAGACTGTGTTTCTGGTGCCTGAATTTCAGCCTAGCTAAAAATGACTCACTAAGTTGACTACACTAAGTTGATGATTTTTTGGCTGCAGAAACTCCCTAAGACCATAATCTGCATCAATGGAAACAGCACCCATACTGATGAAAACATAAGGCCTTGAAATACTGAAGCATTGTCCTCATCAATAACAGCAGCAATAGCAGCCTCATTATCATAGAAAATCATCCTTTTCATCTTGTTCAATGGAATTCAATAAGAAATAGACCTAAGGTCAAGTCACTCTTCTGCCTTTGTGCTTTATATTTAAGGTTCTGACTACTATTGCCTAGGCTAGGGAGAGGAAATGTCTGCTTTTTGTAATTTAATAATAGAGAGGTGATCTCTTTTTATCTGTCATCCTCTTCCAGGAAGACCTTGTTGGCTTCTGATTACGATACCCATATGTAACCCATTTCCAAGGGGCTTGGGTTCTGAGCCACATGGATTCTGTGGCAGCTCAAAGGTGGTATCCTTTTTATAATGTGGTATATAGGGCATTGCCTGCACCCTGGATCCTGACCAGCAGGATCCCTCCTCCTGTCCTACCCTATTGCCATAATCCTTTCCCCAGTTCTTGCAGTACTCAAGAAAAGGTTCTTTTGAGGACAATCAGCAGTTGCTAAAGGCTGTTATAATCCATAAGCTCCATGCAGCAACTTCAGTAATTGTCATTCTCCCTACCTTCTTGACTCATTCAAGGTCCTTCTGCTGTCTCCAAAGATGAGACAAACAATGTTTCCCTGCCTCACTGTCACACTTTTTCCCACAAATTCATAAACAACAGAGTGGGCAAGAGAAAATAATACAGCTTTTCTGTATGAACTTCTTACTCAAGAAGGAATAGTTGTGACTCACATTCAATTCCTAATGAAATCTAGAGGGGTTGTTTTGAAGCAACAATAATTCTGGGTGAGAAAAGTTACTGTTCAGTATCCTAGAGATACTATCAGGGAAAGAAAGGAAGGGGGGAGAGAAAGACAACACAGCCACTGGTCACTGTTCTTCATTTTTACTTGTCTTGCATTGTCCTGTATTTATCACAGTTTCTGTTGAACAGGTTTTTTTTGTTTGTTTGTTTTAAGTATTTGGGAGGGGGTTTTGCCTGCCATCTTCCCTCCTAGTCCTCTGTGCTCACTCGTCCCAGAACAGATCACTCTGTGTCCTGTGACTTTAAGAGAGAGAGGCTTTTTGTTTCGTTTTTTTTTTCTCCTTAGCAGTAGGACTTGATATTTTCAACTTTGGAAGAACTAAAAGATGAATAAAATGCGGTTTTTTGTAAATTCAAAAAAAAAATAGAGAGGTGACCTTCAAAGCCAAGAAGACCTGGGTTGAAGTCCCACTTCTGAAACATTCTAACTGTGTGAACCGGGACAAGTGGCTGACCTCTAAGTGTTCTAGGTTACTCTCTTAGAAGTTATAGAGAAGGTGCCAACCTGAACTGACAGAAAAAATTTCCATTACCAAAAGTTCCCTGTAGCAATGAAATCATAAGTCCAGTACCAATATCTAGCAAAATTAGTAGGATATGAGCTTAGTAATATTATTATTATTGGAAAAAATGGATCACTCTGCTATAATCATCATCTTAGACTCAGAGATTTGAGAAGCTTGAGATATACATATATATATATATATATATTTTTTTTCTTGAACCAAACCAAACAACTGTTAAAATGTACAGTGATCCTCTCTGCCAAATGGGTGGGAACAGTCTGACTCTCAAATCTATTGCCCTTCTGCACATTCCTGATAATCATTGTCCCCAATGAAGGAAAATTATGTAATCAGTGGAGATAATTGACCAGATCAAGTTGGTCAATTTTTTAAAAAGGGCTTTCTGCATTAGAGGAGCATCTCTCCTGGGGTAGAAGCTACCCCGACTCATTCTGATGAATGATAGCTTTCCTTGATTTTTAGGAATGTTGTTAGGAATGTTTGGTTTAAAAAACAAAATATGTCACCATGCACACATGCAAAAGGACAAGCAGCAGCAAGCCTACCATCCCTAACTGCAGCCAGAACTCCCCCGACCCCTAAAAATCCAACAACTTGGGCTAGTTTGTTAGTTTTATTGTTGTTTGATAGGGAGAGGAACTTCATGAAGCATCCAAGGGCCTGTGGGTGAAAATAAGGCTTAGAGGATAGTTCTTAATGCATGGCACAGTGGAAAGAGCATTGGTTTGGGGGCCAGTAGACTTGGGGTCAAACTTCTGCTCCACTGGTCACTTGCTGGTAGTGAGAAAATGAAGAAGTCTCAACCTTTCTGGGCCTCAATTTTCTTCCCTGTAAAATGGAGCTAATGATACTTTCACTACCTGCTTCACAAGGTCCTTTTGGGATAAATGCTTTATGAGCCACACAAATGGCACATGAACATGACCAGATAATGGGATATTTTTTAGGGCTATGCAAATTAATGGCAACATTCAATTGAAGGAACAGCAGGCCTTAAATCTCAAGGGAAATAATGAGGAAGAAAAGTAGAAATAAAGGGGTATTAACATTTATAGATATCACCTTGTACTATGAAGCAGGAGGTGTCCAGACTATTTGGTACCAGTTAAAAAAATAAAAGGATAGAATGGTGGTACAGACTCAGTGAGGAAGCATCAGAAGCCAACTCAATAATCTGATGTTTGACAAACCCAAGAATATGAACTATTTCAAGAAGAACTCCTTTTTCAACAAGAACTGCTGGGAAAATTGGAAAGCAATTTGGCAGAAATTAAGTTTAGACTAAAATATTTTACCATATGCCATAATAAATTAAAAATTGATACATGAACTGAATATAAAAAGTCACACCATTAAAAAAAATTAAAAGAGAACCAGATTAGGGACCTTTCACAATTATGGCTTTTAACCAAACAGGGATAGGAGCAATCACAAAAAGATAAAATTGGTCATTTCGATTTTATGAAATTCAAAAGCATATACACTGACAAAATCAGTTCCTCAAGGACTAGAAGGGAAATTTAGAGAAAGGGAAAATAATGCATTAAATGCCTCTGGTGAGGCTGTCATTTCCATGATGTACAGCATGAGGAATTAACACAAATGATAAGAACAGGAACTACTCCCCAATAGAGAGGTGGTCAAAGGATAGGAATAAATGGTTCACAAAAGAACTGTAAACTATTTACAATTATATTAAAGATTTCTCCAACACATTAATAACAAAGGTAAATGCTAATCAAAACAACTCAAAGGTGTCAACCCATGCCCAACAAATTGTCAAAAAAGACAAAAAATAAAAATAATTCATGTCACAGAGGCTGTGGGAAGACAGGAACCCTAATATTGTACACTGTTACTTGAGCTATGAACTCGTCCAACCCTTCTGGAGAAGAATGCGCTAAGAAAAAAAAAAGAGTGACTAAAATCTCCATACCCTTTGACCCAGAGGTTTTATAGTGAGACATATATATGCATATATACATACAAACATACATATGTTTTAGTATATGTGTATGCATATATACATATACACAAATGTGTATATATACATATGTACAAACATATGTGTATATATTATGTGTATATGAGATCAGAGACAGAAAGAAAGGGCCAATGTACACCAAAATTATCACAGCAGCTCTTTTTGTGGTAACAGAGAACTGGAAAGAAAGTAGATGCCCATCAATCAGTGAATTGCTTAAACACATTGTGGTATATTAATGTAATGGAATATTAGTGCTTCATGAGAAAAGTGAAGAAGAATTCAGATAAACATAGGAAGAGTTATACAACCTGATGCAGTAAAAAAACAAAACCCCAAAAAACCAATAAACACTATGACCACAACAATGTAAATTTAAAAGATAATAAAATGAAACTAAATGTTGTGTAATTATAACTACACTTTGCTATTAAGAGAACATTTGGAAAAATACACCTCACTCCCTTCATCACTGGGGTAGGGGGCTATCAGTGTGAAATATTGACTATATTGTCAAATTGTAGATGTTTCACTTAATTTGTTGAACTATTTTTTTCTCCTATTTACTTATTATTTGTTATGAGGTGTGGCTAACTGAGTAGAAAACAGGGAGGAAACATTTGGAAACAACTATAAGATAAAAATAAAAGACATAAATAAAAATATTTTCAAAGCGATCCATTAATACATAAATATAAGGCCTGGACTGTGATTTTCTTGATACAACAAAATCTTTAAGAATCTGACAATTCAATGCAGGGTGGCACTTCTCTACAATGTATAGTCCTAGAGAATTTTCTAGAGCATTAACTGTTTAGATGTATTACTCAGAGTTATGCAACCAATACACATTAGAGGCAAAACTTCAACCCAGGTCTTCTTGGTTTCAAGGCCAGCTCTTTATCCAGTGTCATGAATCCATAGATATTGTTGAAGAAATTTAGAGAGCTAGAATTAGAGTCAAAGTACCTAGCTTCAAATCTTGATTCTTCTGCTGATCCCGGGCAAGATGCTCCCTATCTCTCAGTCTCAGTTTCGTAAGTCATATTATGAGAGGACTGGATTAGATATAGCCATGGTTTTCTTTTAGTCTTATGAGGCTACTTAATGTGTCCCTTTCTGCAATAGCTTCCTAATTGGCACCCCCATCTTCATATATATATATATATATGATCTAGTATTTGGTGTAAGTATTCCCAAATTATTGTTGCATCTGTAACGCTTGTATAATTCTAGCCTCTGTCTTCTGCTAAATACTTTCTACAAGGAAACTAAGTAACATGTTATAAATCTGTTCCCTAAAAATTATTATTATTGTCACTGTCCAGCTCAAAAACTTTCAATGGCTCCCTATTACCTTTGAGATAAAATCATATAAAGCAGAAGTTCCCAAACTTATTTGGCCTACTGCCCCATTTTCAAAAAAGAATTACTCAGCACCCCCCTGGAAATATACTTTCTTTAACCCTTCAGTGTTTGTTTTTAATTTGCATCATTTAAAAAATACACATTTGTTTTAAAACAATGATGCATCTTAAATTTAATAATTTATTGTAAATTTGTGGGGCTTTTCCTGCATTAAAATTTTGATGACACACTATTGCATCACACAACTGTATAGTATTATGTTGTAAACAAATCATTACACACACATATTTTTGCAAATACATGCTAGACTTCCCAACAATGCACAACATGCTTGCCTGCCAAAACTTGCTTGTTAAGACCTGTTGGTGGACTTAGCCACTGATTAGTTATAACTTATATTTTATGTGTTTATTTGGAAAATAATGTAATCACTATGACTTTGTTACACAATAGATGAAACATATATAAATGGTTTTTCAAGTATCTTCTTTACTTTTCTTTCCTTATGCTTCCACCACCCTTTTATTTTTATTTAACACCTCCCCAATTGCACCCAAGTGTACTAATACCACCCCAGATCATTCCAGCACCCCCCAGAGTCTAGTGTTGTCCACTTTGGGAACCTATGAATTATGAAGCATCATTGTGAAGTGGGGAAAAATTCTGGATTCAGGAGGCCTGATTTTTTATTCTAACTCCATTTTTCCCTAGGTCCGCCATAACAAGCAAGTCATTTAACCCCTATGGGCCTCAATTTTCTGATCAATAAAATGGAGACTTGCATGAACTACCTTGCAGAGTTGTTGCAGGGAAACTATTTTGTAAACTATAAAGCACTATGGAAATGTGAATTGTTTTGTTGTGTTTAGCCTGGCTTTCAACGCACTTGACAAGTTGGCTCAAAAGTGGCTTTCTAAACTTATTTCTAGATACTCCTTTATGCAAACCCTCTGATATATTTGCAATTTCTGTTACCATCCCTTCTCCAACTCCACTGTCTCAACAGGTTATGCTAATTCCTTACCTCTACTTCAGTGACTGTGATGAATATCACCACCATTCTGATCCTTCCCATTCTTCCTATAGTATGGGAAGCAATGAGGAGATTTGTAGAACTAATGTTAGTTTCAAGGGACAAACATCCATCTCTCAATTGAGTCATAATCCAATTTTTCTTAGAATCCTTAGCATTTTTCCAATTTGAAATATGGAGGTTTATTTAATGAATTTTGGTAATGCCTGAGGCAGGTTTATGTACAAGTAGAGTGATATTGCAGAAATCCTCTAATAACCTATATGCCTTAGCCAGTATTGGTAGATAGGAAGAGGTCAGAAAAAGTGTTGGATATGACATCCAACAGTGTTGGATATGACAGCTGTGTTTGTATCCCCAGTCAGTCATTCACTAGCTGTGTGACTATGGGCCAAGTCACTGAATTTCTATCTATGAGCTTTTGTTTCCTGTTCTGTAAAACTGCGCGCATTCAAAAGCATTTGTATGAACAAAATCAATGCAGCTTGAACTTTAAAAAAAAAAAGAAATGAAAAAAATTAGGGAGAAATCTCTTTGGTATCAATATCTCTGATAAGGTCTGATATCCAAGAAAAAGGGGACTGCTGCAAATAATTAAGAATAGGAATCATAACCAATAGACAAATAATCAGAAGATATAAGCAAGTTGTTTTCAAAACAAGTGCAAAACTTTGATGGCTAAGTAAAAAAGAATGTCCAAAATGATCAAAAATAAGAAAAATTAAATTTGAAAATTTAAATTTTGAAAATTAAAATTGAAACTTTTTTTGATGAAGTGATTGGGATTAAGTGACTTGCTTAGTGACTTGCTAAGTGACACAGCTAGTTTAGTGTCAAGTGTCTTAGGCTTTGAACTCAGGTCCTCCTGACTCCAAGGCGAGAGCTCAAAATTGAAATTCTTTTTATTTTCACTATTGAGACATTTTATTAACTCATTTTTAGTTTTCAACACTCACTTCCATAAGCTTTTGAGTTTTAAATTTTCCTCTTCTCCCTCCCCCATTCCCCTCTAAGATGGCATGCAATCTGATATAGTTTCTACATATACATTCCTATTAAACATATTTTCACATTAGTCATGTTGTAAGAAGAATTAGAACCAGTAAGAGGAACCACAAGAAAGAAGAAACAAAACAAAACAGAAGAGAAAAAAAGAGCAAATAGTGTGCTTTGATCTGCATTCAGACTCCATAGTTCTTTCTCTGGATGTGGACAATATTTTCCATCATGAGACTTTTGGAGATGTCTTAGATCCTTGCATTGCTGAGAAGAGCTAAGTCTATCAAAGTTAGTCACTGCACAACGTGGCTGTTACTGTATACAATGTTCTCTTGGTTCTGCTCACTTCATTCAGCATCAGTCCATATAAGTCTTTCCAGGTTTTTCTGAAGTCTGTCTGCTCATCATTTCTGACAGCACAATAGTATTCCATTACATTCATATACCACCAACTTGTTTAGCCATTCCCCAATGGATGGGCATCACTTCAAATTCCAATTCACAAAAACAGCTGCTATAAATATGTTTGTACATGTGAGTCCTTTTCCCATTTTTATGATCTCTTTGGGATACAGACCTAGATGTTACTGGGTCAAAGGGTATGCACATTTTTGTAGCCCTTTGGGCATAGTTCCAAAGTGCTCTCCAAAATGGTTAGATCAATTCACAACTCCACCAACAATGGATTAATGTTCCACTTTTTCCACCTCTTCTCCAACATTTATTATTTTCCTGTTTTGTCATGTTAGCCAACCTGATAGATGTGATGTGGTACCTCAAAGTTGTAAAAATTGAAACTCTTAACATTTCACTTCACACCCATCTGATTGAAAAAGATGACAAAAGACAAATGGTAAATGATGGAGAAGCTATGAGAAGATAATCACATTAATGCAATGTTGTATGAGTTGTGAGGGCAACTACATAAATTCCACTGATTGCCCTGAGTCAGTCTTCTGGGAGCAGGAAAAATAAATTTAATTCCTCATCCAAATGCAGCCCTTCCAGTACTGTAAAATGGATGCAATCACATCTGCATTACCTCTTGGGTACCTAATACCTCTTGGACAAAGGTATTAGGGAGATAAAATTCTTTGCAAATCTTAAAACGCATTGCTATTAGTAGGATCCTTAGCCAACACTCCACATGGAGAGCTCAGTGCAGGGTTCAACCACCAGAATTTTGCCCTCAAATTGCATATGAAGCAAGAGACAAGAAGCATGCCACTAGAATACCTGAATGAGAGAGTTATACCCCATTAAGGACCATAAGATAGCTATCTCTTAACTTCTTTATTCTTTCTGGGTAGGAGCAAAGCAGATTCTGTTTGGCTGATTCAGACACCCTAAGATAGAGAACACAGAGTGGGGTGGAGGAAGCCTGAGGCTCTTCTTTAGCCACACACTTCTCTGCTTGTGGGTTATATGCAAATCTAGTGGTTTTGCTCTTGCTTTATGTGGAAAAGGAGTGGAGAAAGAGTATGTTGTTGTCTGCTCCCCCCACAACTGTCTGCAGGTCCTGAGTGTTTCCATGGTAAGGAAGTTTAAAGATGTGGGTGCTGCTATCATGTCTTTTCCTATGTTCTTTCCAACTCAGCTTGGAAGGAAAGTGCTCAGTGGTGTTTTGCTGATGTGGGCCTTGGGAAAGAAAAGATGCCTGGCTTTGACTTCCTCAGATCTTGGTGGAGGAGTGTTGCCACCTTTTAAGAGGTCCAATCCCATGACCATGAAGCTGATAGCAAACAATCAGTATGCATTTATTAAGCACATACTGTATGCTAGGCATTGGTGAAAAAAAAATATGAAACAACATTTGTCCTCAAGTAGCTAACAAAATATGTTCACCACAGGGACTAAGGAACATTAATGGTTCTAGCCCATCTTACTTCCCAGCATGCAGTGGTCCCATACCTGCTGTCTCCATACTTTTGGGAAGAGAAGAATTTGGTTATTGACTAGCCCTCCAAATTCATGTTTTCTAAATATTAAGCTAATTGGTCCAAAACCTTAGTTAGTTGCCCCTCCCAGATAGGCTCCACTAACCTCATTAGGACATTACTTTATTGGGGAGGTGGGCAAGAACTGACATGAAATCCTGTCCCCAAACCTTTCTTCCCAACTTCTATTTTATATGCCTCAAAACTTATACAAAGAGGTTCCAGAAAGAGAGTCTCACATATGGTCTGGGATCAGTAAATCTAATATACAGGTAGTGGCAGAAATAGAGATGGTTATATTATCAAAGTGTTTCCTAAGCCAGAAGTACTTTGGCCATGGAGAAACCATTAAAAGGGAGCAATGATTTTGGCCCTAGGGAATCATTCATTTTATAAGATCCGAGTGCATTTATGACCATTTGAAGAAGTTCCAGGCTAGCCTTCTCCACACTGTGAAGTGACCTATGTGATTTCAAATGCATCATTTTTTTAAAATGCTGTTTTCCAGTAACTCTTTGTAATATGGTGCCAAAAAACATCAACAGTTATTCAGATTGCACTTTTAATTGATACTTTATGGTGAGTTGTCTTGTGTGATGAATATAAACAAGATGTATTCTCTCCTACATTATGAAGGTTTAAAGCATCCCAGGTTATTTATTACCTCCTAAAATCTCCATCATTTTTCTTTTTTAGCTTAAAAAAAAATCACAGGATCCCAAGCTTGAAGGTACCTTAAGGATCATTTAATATAACTATCTCATTTTGCAAATGAAGAGACTGATGCCCAGAGAGGGGATGTGACTTACATAAGGCCACAGAGGGACCATATTTTAGTAGAATGTAAGGACAACTATATATTTTTTTCTGCCTTTGTATTCCTAATTCCCAGAAAAGTGCCTTCCACATATTAGTTGCTCAAAACAAGTTTAATGAATTTAAAGGAAAATTGTATTCCAAGGCTTCGAAACATTATTGCAAGCTACCTCCCTTTAGGTAGTTATTTCCTAAGGCTTCCTTCAGAATGAAAATCAGCCTGAGGGCCCACTCTGAGCCTCCAGGAGTTCCCATTCAATGTTAAACTAGACATAAGCACTTCCACCATAAGGAAGCTCCACACATAATCCTCCCATGAATCTTTAAGTATCCAAATGTGTCTTTTTAAGGCTTGCTTTTTTTTTCTTAAAGAAATCAATGCTACTGAAGTATGAAATTCTTGGAAGAAAAGTACCTACAAAGATTCATAGCACTTAAAAATTGTTGTGAGTTTGGTCACTTTTGAGTAATCACTTTCCCTTACAAGTATAACAAGCTACATATGGAACTAATCATGTTGCCATTTGCACTTTGGTACCCATAAGCTCCTCCCACAGTGAGAGAAGAGTGCTCCTATTTAGAAAGAAGATGAGGACCATTAGGGAGATGCTCTTTATAAGGTCAATGTGGTATAGAGGCAAGAATGCTGGACTTAAAATCAGGAGAAACTCATGTTTAAATGTTCCATCTGATACTTCCTATCTTTGTGACCCTGGACGAATCCCTTAATGTCTCTTAACCTCGCTGTTAATCCTGACTTCTTAAATGAGGATGCAGAAACTAGTAGTTAGTACTGTTTGCCATGTAATTGTTGGAAGGACCCATTGAGATAATGTAAGTAGAGTGCTAGATCTGCAGTGAGAGAATCTAGATTTAAATCTCAAATCTGCCACTTACTGCCTCTGTGGTGCTCTATGGGCCTCCGTTTCCTCTAAAATCAGACAGTTGGACTAGATGACCTCTAAGGTCTCTTCATGCTCTAAATGGATGGTCTCAGGACACTGTAAAGCACTTTGCAAATGTGAGAGTGCTATAGAATGCCAGCTTTTATGAGCCTTGGCTCCTGTAGGTGGATTTCTCCAGCCCTTCTCAGGGCCACTTGCCTTCTCTTCCTGATCAGCTCCTATTGCTTTTACTGTATTCCATAAATGGAAACAGACCAATGAACTCTAGAGAATAAAGGGACTAGAAGTTTGTATTGCTTTTGTCTGCATGAGGCTGTAAACACCTGGAATTAGAAAACATTCCTCATGAGGTATTCATGAAGGGCCATTTATCACATATATTAGTCTATTAGGCCTATGTATCCCAAATGGGAGAGAGTAGTATAAATCTTGTGTCTATGCCTATAAGGAGTAGAGCATCACTATTTATAGGATTACAGCTTTAGAGTTGGCAGAGACCTTAGAAATAATCTTGTCTAACATCCTCATTTTTATTTTTGCTTTTTGGTGAGGCAATCAGGGTTAAGTGACTTGCCCAGGGGCACACAGCTAGTAAATGTTGAATGTCTGAGGCTGGATTTGAACTCAGGTTCTCCTAACTCCAAGGCTGGAGCTCTATCTACTGCACCACCTAGCTGCCGTTAATGTCCTCATTTTCTAGAGAAGGAAACTGAGGCTCACTGAGGTCACATAAGATGTAAGTTGCAGGACTGAATATTGATCCCAATCTTAGATCACTTTTTTAAAAAAATGCTTATAAGTCAGTCCCTACCTTCATGCCTGGCACATTGTAGAACTTAATAGTTATCTATTAAGTTAGTGATTCAAAGTACATACCTTTGCTAAGGAGATACTGGTATGAGATTGATTTGTTCTGAGTTCATTGAGAAAGCAGGGCTACCATGCAAAACTTTTATCATCAAAGGTTGAACCTCACACAGGTCAGCCAGACAAGCAGGCCGCTACCTAAATTGTGTGGTAGGAGGGTCATCATGACATATCTCTACACATCTCCCTACCCATTGCCTTTCCATCTCTAATATAATTCTATACATATACATTATATATATATATATATATATATATATATATATATATGTATATATATATATATATACATATATATATATAAAATGTATACATTAGGACTATTCTTTGGGTTGGGAAGAATAGAACAAAAATGGTTAAGAGGGAGTTTAAACATAATCAATGAATACAAAGCTATGCTCAAAAAGTTCAAGGCGTTTAGTCTGGCTAAATTATACCCCAAGATACTGAATGAACTGAACTATATGATTGCTGAACAATTATGTGTGTGTGTGTGTGTGTGTGTGCCAATACAAAGAACTGCTAAATATATGACAGTTAGGTGGCACAGTGAATAGAGTGTCAAGCCTAGAGTCAGGAAGAACTGAGTTCAAATTCAGCCTCAGACATTTACTAGGTGTGTGACCTAGGCAAGTCACTTAACCCTGTTTGCCTCAATTTTCTCATCTGTAAAATGAGCTGAAGAAGGAAATGGCAAACCACTCTAGTATCTTTGCCAAGAAAAACTCAAAGGCAGTCACAGAGAGTCAGTCACAACTGAAAAAATGACCAGGCAACAAGAAGGTGTATAGATCAATGAGGTCAAAGATAGGAAGAATAGTCACATGTGTACAGAATATACATAGTAGTCCTTTTTGTGTTATCAAAGAACTGGAAATGAAATAGATATCTACTAACTGGTGAATGGGTAAACAAGTAATCATATCTGAATGTAATTGTATATTACTGCCCCATAAGAACTAATGTCTATGAAGAATTTAGAAAATCATAAGAAGATTTGCATAAACCAGGGGTGGGGAACCTGGTAGAAACTAATGCTGAGTCAAATAGACAAAAACATGAAAACAAACTACATGACTGAGTGGATGATAATGGAATAAACAACAACAAAATTATAGAAGAGTATTATCTTTCCTGAAAGCATTGTTTCTTCTCTCTTGTTCAACTTCCATTCTCCTTTCCTTTAGAATTGGGCTTGGGGCGACATAATGGAAGCATCATTTCACTTAACAGTCATAGTCCCCAGTACTTTTTTTTGGATCAGAATATGCTGATCATTTCTATCCCATCCTTCAGGCCCAATCACAGCTACTTTCTAGCTCATTGGGCTAAAGGAATCAGAGTGGAAGGGGCACAGTGCACTCCTTTCTGGAGTTAGGATTTTTTTGATCCCCTGCAAAATCAGCTGCAGCACATGTGACATCTTCAATCATATATCACAGCATCAAAAGAGCATCCACAGTTAACAGAATAGGAATGAATAACCCAGAACCCCAGGTAATCATCTTGGCATACTTTTATAGAGAATATATAAATTATATTATATGTGTGTGTGTGTGTGTGTGTGTGTGTGTGTGTGTGTGTGTGTGTGTGTGTGTATATATATATATAGACAATGCATGCAGTAGACATAGCATAACAGAAAGCATAGCTGCATAGGTGGCATATATACATGTAAGACATGTTCTAAGCCCATCTCACAGACCTGCATGCATATCGGAAAAATATAAACAAGGCAGCTAGGTGGTACAGTGGATAGAGCACTTGGCCTGGAGTCAGGAAGAACTGAGTTCAAATCTGGCTTCAGATATTTACTAGCTGTGGGATGCTGGGTAAGTCCCCTAATTTTCTGTCTGCCTCAATTTTCTCAAATGTAATAATAATATTGTTATAATAATATAGGATAATTATAGTACCTACTTCCCAGGGATGTCATGAGAATCAAAAGAAATGATATTTATAAAGTACTTCGTATAATGCCTGGCATATAGTATTCACTTAATAAATGCCTATTCCCTTAATCACTAAATATGCATAATAGCAATTCACAAATAAAGTAATAATAAATTGCAGAATAATGGAAATACACAGAATAGCCATGTATACACAGATAGGCAAACAAGAAAAACTAAATATGGCTACTAGACATGCATGATCTTAGAATAAACTCAAATAAATGTGAATGAGAAAATAAAACAGATTCAGTCTCAAAACATAACACGATTATCCCCTCCATCAATGAGTTTGTATAAGTACCAAGGCACACATTACATGAGTGAACAGCATTGCTCTCTAGCTATATGTATAACTATTAGTAAAGTTTCTCCTATAAAAGCATAAGTTAGTCTAGTTACTAGTTGAACAGGCCCAGCTCTAACCTGTTGACCTTTCTGCCCCTAAATCTAAGCTAGATTGATGGTAAGGGCTGGTCATAGCCCTCATCAGAACTATAATCCCATATCCCTAAACCTGACTTTATGGAAGGCTCTGTCTGGCTGCCAGTTTCTTTGCTCTGTGGGATGTGTCCCAGGGGTGGGAACCTGTAGCTTCCTGGCCATATGTGGCCCTCTAGGTCCTTAAGTGTGGCCCTTTGACTGAATCCAAATTTCACAGAACAAATGCCCTCAATAACTGCACCCAAAGACCTAGAAGGCCACATGTGGCCTCGAGGCCACAGGTTCCCCACCCCTAGGTACCCTAAGGGTAGCAACTTCAGAAATTCTAGGCAGAACAGGTTTTGCCTCTGAATTCTTATCTCCCTTTATTTGAACTGGCTCTTGAGTTAAGATACACAGAGCATTCTTCACTTTAAATGCCTATTTCGGAGCGCCTTTCTAGCTCAGTCTTCATGCCAACGGCAAGCAGTGTCTTTTGCTTCGAGTCTGCTGAAGTACGTGTCCAGCAGTCTCTACTGCCTTGTCAGTGAGTCCAAACAACTCACCAAGAGGCACAAAGTGGTCTCAGTGAACCATCTTTACAGAGGTTCTGTCAATCCTGAAGCTTTTTTTTGTAACTAGGCAAGCTGCCCAGTCTCTCTACAACTAGGTGAGGAGTAGTTTTGATCGATCAGCTAATTTGTATGTCTCATAAGCACCAAGATTTCTTAGTAAAATTTGACAATGAACTAGAATATCACGCTGTCATTCGTTTTTGCCAGCACTCTCTTGAGTTGCTGTGGTAATAACTGTGGTGGTGAGTTTCTATCAGCCTTTCTCTCAACTGAAAGATAGGCTGGACATGAGTATCTCCAGGCTCTCCTCCCCATAGATTCCAAAATACAAGGCAACAAGTAGGAGTGCCCAATGTCAACAGGTCCGGGCTAAAGTGGTGCCATGATTCCTGGTGGAGTTGTTCTTAAGTACTAGGGAAATCACTTGCTGACTCCGCTGAGATTTTTATTCTGTTCTGTGTCTATAACATGTTTGAAACATAGACATCGAAACATTCAGGTTATGCATCCTCTTGAGGGTGGGAAAGTGTAGTACTAGACCCTATGATGCCAGTCAATGCTTGTGTTTCCTTGAGTAGCATGTTATCCATGTCTCTGACTTGGTCCAAATGGACTCTGGAAGGAAGTCCACGCCCTGAGAAATACTTCTCTCACATCATTTTCTGGCTCTTGCTTGGGTATGCCATCTGGAATGGTCCATTACCACCAATATCTGACTTATTATCCTATCTTTTTTTCCAGAGATGGGAAGTCAATATATACAAATTCCAAAGGTTTGCTAGTGCTTATCTTCTCCAAATACATAGCATGAGTTGGCAGTGATTTTCTACGTGCACAACAAATGTATCTCATACTTCTTGGTGACATCTGCAGCCATCTGCAGCCAGTAAAAGCTGATCTTTACTAACTCCAGGGCACTCTCTTTACCCATGTGTCCAAAGACATCATGCAAAGCTTTCATGGTTATATAGGAATATGGGCTATGTAGCACCAGCTGCTTTCTGGCACCATGTGTGGGAATAGTCATAGGATTATCCAGCAGAGGTGTCAGACTCATGGCCCATAAACCACATGCATCCAGCAAAACTCCAGAGTGAGGTCCAAATCAGATTAAAATGTAATTGAAAAATATTTACAGAAAAAAAATTAAAATACGCTATGGCACAAATAATGCTAATTTGTGGTTTTCTAAGTCAGTATGCAATCCCCAGGGATCTGTTCTTATTTAAATGTGACACCATTGTGCACAGTACTCCATTTGCTGTTATTGTTAAGTTGTTTCAGTCCTGTCTGCTTCCTGGTGATCCTAGGTGGGGTTTTCTTGGCAAAGACACTGGAGTGGCTTGCCATTTCCTTCTCCAGATCATTTTACAGGTGAGGAAGCTGAGGCAAACAGAGTCAAGTGACTTACTCAAGATCACACAGCTAGTAAGTGTCTGAGGCTGGATTTGACATCAGGCTTGAAACTCTATTCATTATATCACCTAGCTACCCACAGTACTCCATTACACAGTTACAATTTTCTGTTTTTATTCTAACATTAAGAGGCTTTCAAAAGACTGGAACACTAGTCCTTTGGATTCATTGCATCAGTTCTTGGCTTGTATCACTTTTTGGAGTCCCTCGTCCACCAGCTGCTCTTGCTACCAATTCTCTACCAACAACCAATGTTAGTTCAAGGAAACAAGATTCATACTCACTGTTGACATGCTGGCATGGAGAAGCTCCAATCTGGTGTCAGTGTTCATGTTATCATTCCAATGGTGTAATCCATGTGAATTTGTCTACTTAATCTCTTGGTTGTGATCCTCCTCTCCCTCCACTAGTATGCTCTGTCCTCCTTTCTTTTCTGCAGCATTTCAATGAGTTCTCATCACCTGAGCATGGCTTCATGGAGCTGACCACACAAGTGTGGCTTGACTGAATACTGTGCTTTGTTCATTTCTGTTTGTGCAAAAGGGATAAAATCAAATATATTAAAATAACTACTGCATGTTGCCTGTGGCTCCTTACAGCCCTAAATAGCTGTTAACTGGAGCAAGAGGATGCAAACAAACATTTATTATGTGCCAGGCATTGTGTTAAACATGTTATGTTTATCCTCATAATATGAAAAGCAGGTGCTATTATTATATCCATTTTACAACTGAGGAAACTGAGGTAGACAGAGATTAAATGACTTGCTGAAAGTCACACAGAAAGTTAAGTATCTGAGTGGATTTGAACTCAGGTTTTCCTGACTCCAGGTCTACTACTCTATCCACTGTACCACTAATCTGCCTTGCCTAACCACTGTACAGGCTAGAGATCAACTGATGCATTTAAGGTGGTTAGAATCATACATCCCATCAGTGGCTCCCACGTGGAGCTAAAAAAATTGTCCCCAAGTTTTTGTTTTATTTTGTTTTCTTACTTATAGTCTCTAACAGAGTCAATATCTAAGGAGTTGTGACTCAGTATATCTACATGATCTCCTTCTCCAGGGCGGCCAACAGCAATCTGGACTAAGATGCTGAATCCTTCTCCAACTGATCTTGGCTACTTCACACTAGCCACACTTGCAACCTCTCTTGCCTTGGAGCTTGCTTCACGAACCTGGTACTGCCCAGAAGCAAGGCAAATTATCACATTCTCATCATGAAAACATAACTTGAAGGTCTACAAGCCAATGCAGTCCTTGGCCAATATCATCTTGTTTCCTTTTCTTTTTTTTGCTTTTTTTCTTCTCCCCAAAACTTGCATGACAACTAAATTTTACCTCATTTCTGCCCTCCTTTGGTATACTGGCTCCCTGAACAACCAAAGCTTGGTGGGCACACTGACCTTTGGAAGATCCATGGAAACTCTATGGCTCCAGGGTGTCAGGTCATCAGCTTGTTCCATCCTCTTTCTTACAACTGTTGAAACTGAGAGAAGATCAGGTTCCATTTAGATTCCAAAAATAAATTCCCAAGCATATGATAGATGTGGTGTGGCTAGACAACAGATTTTGGCTAGAGATCTTAATGTTTTCTATATACACTACAAGCTCAGAATGAATTGATTCCAATATGGCAGCCCTCAAAGCCAATGCAATCTCATGCAGGGTTTAGAAAAGCTTTGTGTCCAAAAGAAAGAAGACATTCATGTGGCTACCTTTAGCTCTGCTTAGACCACGGCTGAAGTTTGAAGGGGGCACACATTTTGAGCAAATAACATTTTAGGAAGTTGGAGATTATCCAGAGGAGGATGTCCAGAATACGGAGGAAGCCAAGAGATCACAAGGATGATTTGTTAAAAGAACTGAGTATGATTAAAATTGGGAACACTCAGGTATGGTGTGATTTTTGCTTTGTATTATTCAAAGGGCTATTAGGTAGAAAAGCAATTTGATTTGTTCTTCTTAGCTCTAGAGGAATGGTTCTTTTTAAAAAAATTGTTTATTTTATTTTTAATTTATGGAATAAACCAAGCATTTCTACAACATGTTATAATAATAATAATAATAGTAATAGAAAATGATTGCACATGAAACTGCAAATCTATTACGTACAATTTGCTATTCTTTTTAAATATATAGTAATCATGTAAATTTCCTTTATCCCCCCTTTTTTTCTTCTGTTTCCCCTCCTCCAGGAAGGGTTCTAAATCTTTTTGTGTCTCTCATATACCTCTGTGGCAGTCTAGTTATTACCTCTGATATCAAATATAAAATCTTTTGTCGGGCTTCAAACCCTTCACAAATTGATTCCCTCCTATTTTCCTACATTATTTTATACCTTCTACTCCTCCAAGGACTCTGGGATTCAGTGACATTGATATCCTTTGTGTTCCTCACACAAGATACTCCCCCTTCCAATTTGGTGCATTTTCTCTGGCTGTCCTCTGTGACTGGAAGGCTGTCCCTCCTTCTCTTTGCCCTGACTCCCCTGGGTTCTGCCAAATTCCAGGTAAAAGCCCCACCTTCTATAAAAAGATTTTCCTCATCCCTCTTAATGCTGGTGCTTTCCCTCTGTGATTGTCTCCAATTTACCTTGTATAGATCTCATTTGTACATAGTTGTTTGCCTGATTGTTTCTTTTCTCCCCATTAGACTGTGAGCTCTTTGAGAGTTGGTACTGTTTTCTTTTCTTTTTTTTTTCCCTTTCTTTGCTGCCCCAGCACTTAGCTCAGTATCTTAGTAGGTACTTAGTACATAAGTATATAGTAGGTACTTCATAAATGCTTCTGACTTAACTTGGTGAAACTTATTGACCCCTTTTGAGGATAATTTTAATTATTTTTATTAAAGTTATTAATTTATTTACATTAAAATTTTTTTAAATAACTGAAAGAAATGATAAATTAGAGAAATGAATGAAAATAAAATATGTGATTTTTCCCTTTCTATGTTTATTGCTCTCCAGACCCCAGATTAAGAACACATTCTAGAGGGTCCAACTAGGATATCCAGAGTGGAAGATGCAGAAAGGTGTATTTGCATTTAGGTGTGTTGGCAAGAGTGGGGAGTACAGAAAAACTTCCTAACAAATAGATCAATTAGGTTGCCTTTAAGTGGAATGCTTTTTTTTTTCCTACTGGAGATGTTAAGGAAGAAAAGAAATAAGCACTTATTAAACACCTACTACCCACGCTAAGCTCTGTGCTAAACTCTTCACAAATCTCCTTCAACCCTCACAACAACTCTCAGTGGTAGATGCTATTAATATCTCCTCCTTACAGCTGAGAAAATTGAGGTGGACAGATGTTAAGTGACTTGCCCAAAGTCATGTAATTATTAAGTATTTGAGGTTGAATTTGAACTAAGGTCTTCTTGACTCTAAGCCCCGAGCTCCATCGGTTGTGCTACCTAGCCTCAAGGAAGGCTCCATGAACTTTGATGAAGGAACTTGCAGAGGGAATTCCTCTTCAGCTAAAGGCCAAATTAACTGATTTCTGAAGTTCTGTCGATTTCATAACTTATGATCCTGTGATATGTATAGCAAATAACAGAACTGGTTTTTCATTACAAGTGAGACTTCAAGAGTCTTCAAGAAGACTCCAAAAAGACTTGAGACTCGCCTTCAAATCCATTGTTCTTTCCATTGTGCCACACTGTCTTGACCCTCCCCCCCCATATGACCTGACTGTAGGAGGCCCTTTAGAATGTCAGTCCTCAGTGGAGGAACACAGATCACTAGAAAGCGGAATCCAGTCCTGCTACCAGGCTTGAAATCAGTGTCCCTATTCAAGGAGAACCTTATTTGCATCACTGTTCTTAAAAGGAAGCACCTCAGACTTCCATTCAAACCTGTCTTTTGGATTTTACAGCAATTGCATAGTTCCCTTTACACACACACACACACACACACACACACACACACACACACACACACACACACTCATTCGCTCACTCACCTGTCTTTTTAAGGAGATTATGAATAGCCCTGTGATGCTGGATAAAAAGCCTCAGGTACAATCCTGCAAGGCCCTTTTGTGAAATGGGAGGACAGACTCTCAAGGACCTTGAATCCACTCTGGGAACTAAATACCAAGTTAGGAAGCCAATACTGGAAGACTTTTCTAAGTATGCAGCAAATGGACTAAGCCAACTTAAAAGACATTGCATGTAAATGATTGCTCTGAAAACAAATAATTGATATGCCAATTACAAACCTTTCTTATAATTCACTGAAGCATGTCCCCTAAGGAACTCTGTTAGGCAAGACTGACAAAGTGAAAAAGTTGTTAGACGATTAATAACAGCTCACATTTCTGATGCACTTTAGCTTTTACAATTTCTTTGCCTCACCATAACCTTGCAAGGGCAATAATGCATGCTCTACTATCCCCATTCTACAGGTAAAGAAAGAGAAGTTCAGAGAGGTCATGTGATTAGTCAAGTTCTCTGACTCCATGGCTGCTGTTTCCATCTACTCCATGCTAGGAAGTCACAATAGTACCAGAGGTACTTAAGCTAAGTTTCTGAGCATGTCTCATGTGTTGATTTGTTTTCTTTGCTCAGCTGGAGGGTTCTATTGCCATGGTGGGGGGTACAGGATAGGGGAGTAGGAGGAGGGGGAAGGTTGGAGAACAGCATGGCATTGTGGGAAAAGTGATGGAATTGGGTTCAGAGGACCTGGGTTTAAATCCCAGTTCTTCCATTCACCTGGGTGATCTTGGGCAAGTCATTGGGCTTTGATTTCCTCATCTCTAAAGTGATAGAGTTGGACTAGATGACATCTGACAGCCTTCCAGCTCTTGATCTAGGATCCTGAGTCAATGGAAAGTAAAAGAAAGGTGGAAGGAAGGAAGGAAGGAAGGAAGGAAGGAAGGAAGGAAGGAAGGAAGGAAGGAAGGAAGGAAGGAAGGAAAGGAAGGAAGGAAGGAAGGAAGGAAAGGAAGGAAAGGAAGGAAAGGAAGGAAGGAAGGAAGGAAGGAAGGAAGGAAGGAAGGAAGGAAGGAAGGAAGGAAGGAAGGAAGGAAGGAAGGAAGGAAGGAAGGAAAGAAGCACAAATAAGACATTTATATGTTGCAATATCAATAAATATTTTATTAAAAAATAGACAAATTTAAAATACAAAAATCCCCAAAATGCCAAACAGGTTTTCTCTCTCCTCACCAGACTCTGAGATAGACTAAATTTATTTTTAAAGTGAATCAATGATTGAATGAATGAATAAGAAAGCATGTATTAAACCCTGTACTAGATGCTAGGGATATAAATAAAGTTAGACAATCCCTACCCTCAGGGAGTTTATATTGTATTCTAACAGGGAGTGATCATACATATAAGGGAGTAAAGGCTAAGGAAGGGACTTCTGCATGGGGAATAACAAGAATGATGAGTGTAGTCCTAGGACAGCCCATCTCTTTTGGGAAAGGAGTGATGTATTCATTTGAATATGATTCCTAGAGCAAAATATGGAAATGAGACAGTCTGAACAGATAGGAAGGTGGATGTCAAGGTGCCTGGGGTGAAGTAGATGGATGAATGGATGGATGAGATGTAAAGTTTAGCCTGGGTAAAAGAATACAGTAGTTCTATGTCATTTTTTTTAACGTAACCCTGAATTCTATATATATTTTTTCCTTTATTTTAAAAAGCATGGCTGATTTGAGTCAAAGGTGATAGAGTTCAAGAATTCTCTGTTCAGGCAAACATCACTTGTGGCTGTCGGTGTGTGGCCCTAGTTAGCTCTGGAGAGAGACATATCTGGGGCTTGCCAGGGTCTCATCTGGGGTAAGGACAGGAACTAGGCAGAATTCCTCGGCCAGCCCAATTCTGCTGCCACACTGTCTGCTCTGGTTGGTAAAGAGGGGGTCCCTTTACTGTGGTCTCCTGGAACTTGCTATTCCTGAGCTAAATTCGGAGTTGAAGGAGGAGAGAGAGGGGGAGAGAATAAATTGGGGGGGAGGGAGGAATGAAGAAGGAGGAAGCCTTTCATCATTAAAAACATGAAAGGACACAAATCTGTCAGAGGGTGAAGGCAGTCACTTCATTGGGAGGGTGATTTATAATAAAACTAATTTTAAACAAGTGTGTGCTTCCAAAGAACAGGCAAAGAGCCCATTGGTGGGAGGCTGAGAGCTGCTGAACTATTAAAGCAGTAATCTCATTTGCTCTGAAGCATAAAAAGCCCTAAGTGTCTGTTTACTGTCTGAGGAAACAGAGGATGAATCACAAAAGCCCATTTTTGTTTACGTAATATAAGGCTGTGAAGATTGTCTTTCCTTAGTGTTTAGGTCCAGGAAGATGTGTGTATCCCAGCCCCTGTCTGTCCCCCTTTCCCCAGCCCACCATTAATGCGTGGAATTCTCTGCTCTGGCAGCCTGCTGAGTGAGGCTGTTGGCGCGGATGGCTCCAGAGAGGAGGGTGGCTTTGTGCTTCAAAGGGGAGCCCCAGCCTTCTTACTGGCTTCTTGGTACTGTGGACTGAGTGCTGGATTTGGAATCAGAAGACCTTGGCTTGATAGAATTCTGGCTGTGGTACACACGACCTCTGCAACCTCAGGCAAATCACTGCTTCCCTAGTCTCCAGCTTTCTCAGCCGTGAAAACAGGACATTTGGAACAGGCGGATCTTCTCCAGTTCCTTCCAACTTGAAATCTATGATCATGCTGTTACAAATGCCTGGCATATCGTACATAGAAAATGTAAGTTACGTTAAAAATGTAAATAATTAGAACTCAAATTAGGTTGTACCATATATGTATATGGTCATTATAAGAGCCCTTGAGTGACATAGCATTGATTAAAAATGGCACATAAAGGCCTTTTCTTCCCTCTAGCTTTCCACCATTAGAGAGTCATTCCTTTGGATTAGTCCATTGAAGATAGCCCATTACTAATATACAAAATACCCCAGGAAGGATAAAATAGCAGGATACTTAGTTCTTTTCTTTTCTTTTCTTTTTTGCATTTCTGCCACTGATTGAATTGTAATCCAATGTTATGTTACATCATGTAGCCTTTCTTTACCTCAATTTCCCTATCTGTAAATTGGGGGCATTGAATTCTATGATAGTCAAAATCCCTTCCATTCTATTATTCTATAACTTTGCTTCTTCCTGTGTCATCTTGCCTGGTTTGAGCTTCTGGGTATTGATCATAAGCCTCTAAGTTCTGACTCTACTTCTATCTGTGGTCCCTGTCCAGGTTACAGCTCTGAACACTAGTCATAGCCTTTCTACTCAGTTTTAGATCAAACTGGAGGAGAATTACAGTAAGATTCAAGCTCTATAGATTTTGTTATGAGCTTGAATATGATGAAGAATATACCCTTTTTATAGATTAATTGAGCTCCAATCATAATCTCTACTCTTCTAGTTACCCTACCCATTAGCATATCCTTGGTCCTGATCTGGGATGCTCTTTACCTTCTTCATCTCAGTCACACATGGTTCATTGTTGACAACTGGCTAGACACAAACCTATCACTCAGCCGGCTATTTGATCTCCTTGTGTCTCTGTATTCACACCCGGAAAATGAGAATAATAATACTTGCTGTTTCCATCTCAAGAGGGTTCAATTCAACAAGCATATTAAACTCCTATTATTTACAGGGCCCTGTGCCAGACAGTAGGGATGCCCATCAAAGATGGAAAATGGCACTATTCTTTCTTCCAAAGAACTAATGGTCTAGTGTGATGAATGTTTGAAACATGTCCCCAAATAGCTATAGTGCAAATTAGTATGATGTAAGTATGCAGGAAAGGCCAAACAGAAAGGGATATGACAGGTAAGGTGAGAGGGAATAGTTTTAGCTGAGAGGGCCAGCAAAGGATTGGCTCTTGGAGAAGATAGCACCTAAGCTAGATTTTGAAAGAATGGATGGATTTCAAAAGGAAGCCTTGAAGATCATTAGATTATTTCTAAGGTCTCTATCATTTTAATATTTTGAATGATAAAATAGGATGAGTAATTAAATGCATCTGTAAGTCATCAAAAAAATCATAGAATTTAGGGCAAAAGATTTTCCAGTTGAGTCTACTAGTCTTATTGCCTCATTTTATAAATGAAGAAACTGAGACCCAGAGAAATGAACTATGCATTAAGTAGCAGACCTGGGATCTGAACCTAGCTCCCATGATGCCATATCTATATCTCTATCTATATCTCTATCTATATATCTATATCCATTATCTATCTAACCATCTTTTTTTTCTTTCCAGTACCTCAGGCTACTACGTAAGTAAAGATTTTGGAATTAGTGCTATTAATGACAATGATAACAGATTTAGATTAAATTTCCCAGAGAGGTCTAAAGGACACTTTAATATTGATGGAAAGCTTGGGTCCTTTCTTGGTCAGAGTGAGTATCTCTGATGGTTTAAAGCACTCTCAATATATATTAAAGTGGAATCTGACAAGGTTGTAGGAAATTTACTTGATAGAAACCCTTCTACCACCAGAATTTTTAAAATGTAAAGCCTTCAGCTCTGAGTGATAGATTGATCTTTTGAAACAGTAAAATAAATACAAAGTAGGCAAGGGGATGGGGTGGGGCAGGGTGGGAGAGAGGCTGCTGACAGAGTAAAAAGGATTTGATCTGTCAGTCGGCTCTCCAAGGCTTTGAAAGTTGAATTGTGGGGGCCAAACTGAGAGATTCCGAATTTGATTCTTTGGGCAGGTGGCCTTGGTAAACAAGGCCTCAGTGGGAAAAGCAGAGCCATGACCCTGGGGAATGAAGCCTCCTTGGACCGGCTGGTTTCTCTGAGTAAGATGTGGTTTTGGCTGTCCCGGAAAAACCACTTACACCTGGTTCACTGGAGCAGTGCTAGGCAGGATATGGTTTAAGACTTGGCTCTTTGCAGACCAGGCATACCAGATATTCTCCCCAGAACACAGCCTCCCACCGTGGGGTCTGGGCATGACCCGGGCCCATTTGACTCTCCTGACCACAGCCCCATAATGGAAACAAGTCTTTCTTTGTGAAATGCAGGGTAGGGGAGAGGGAAGGCAGGCAGGGAAGGCACCTGGGCAGAGGGTGATGGGACACAGAGCTTGGAAAACAACCATTGGACTGTTTCAGCACAAAGGTGTGGGACTGAGGCCCAAGAACTTGTTTTTACACATATTTCCTTACACTTGGACCTCATGCTAATTTCTGAATTTCCCCCTGAAAAGAACCCAGAGTCTATTTGTTTACTTTGACTGGACACACACACACACACACACACACACACACACACACACATAATTTTTTAGCATTTGCTCCTAATACAAATCTACACTGACCTCAAATTTAATAGCCTGGGCTTAGGTTCTAAGGTCAGGTCATTTGGGAAAGGGCAGGGAAGGTACTCTTACCTCTGCCACAAAGCAGAAACAAAGAATGGACAAGGTCTCTGGTTGACCACTAAAGGGTAAGAAGCAACAGCAATAGATATAAACATTGATTAAGTATCTACTATGTGCTGAGCACTATACTGAGTGGGTTGGAAGAAATACACAATTTAGGTAAGACAATACCATCCTTGCTGTCATAGAGATCTCAGTCTAGTAGAAGAAATAGAGAGGAAAAGCATATTTAGTGATAATTATAATATTTATTCCCTTATTTTCTCACTCCACATTAATTGAAAAATAACCATATGCAAAAGTTCAGTTGTTTCAGTCATGTCTGATTCTTTGTGAACCCATTTGGGGTTTTCTTGGCAAAGATACTGGAGTGACTTGCCATTTCCTTCTCCAGCTCATTTTACAGATGAGGAAACTGAGTCAGACAGGGTCAAGTGACTTGCCCAGGGTCACATAGCTAGTAAATATCTGAAATCACATTTTAACTCATGAAAAGGAGTCTTCTTGACTTCAGGCCTGGTGCTCTATCCACTGTGCAGCCTAGTTGCTCCATATGCAGAATACTATACTATACTGTACTGTACTATACTATACTATACTATACTATACTATACTATACTATACTATACTATACTATAATTAGATTAGACAGAATGCTTGCCCTCACAGATCCAAAAAAATTTTTGCAGGGGAGAGTTAGAAACAAACACAGTATTATCCATTTATTTACCCACTCATTCAAAATTTATTGAGCTGCTAATGTGGACAGAGCAAAAGATACAAATTTTAACACGTCATCTCAGCCCTCATGTAGTATACCTACACACATATATGCACATGCACACATATACATGTATAAACATACACACACACACACACACACATATACACACACACACATATTTATCACAGTAAAGGGATAATCCTGGCAGCCAGGTGGTACGGTAGATAGAGCACTGGGTTGGTAATTAGGAAGACTCTTCCAGAATTCAAATCCGGCCTCAGACACTAGCTGTGTGACCCTGGGCAAGTCATTTACTTCTATTTGCCTCAATTTCCTCATCTGTAAAATGAGCTGGAGAAAGAAATGGCAAACCACTACAGTATTTGCCAAGAAAATCCCAAATGGGGCCACAAAAAGTCAGACAGGATTGAAATGACTCAACAAAAAACAAACAAAAACAACACTAAGCCACCAACATAAAACTATGATACTAAATATTACACTATAAGCACGTTAGAGAGTTACAAAATGAGGTGGTTCATGAGTCTTGATGCCTTAGGGGCACAATTGTTACCAATAGAACAGGTGCCCTGAGGGATACTTTTTAATATGACTGGGCTTTTTTTGTTTGCTGTTTTTAAATCAATAAAGGTTTTTAATTACAGAAATCCTACTTTCTGTTACACATTGTTAGTTATTTGGTAATAATCCCTCTATGCTATGGTGAAACCTCAAGACCCCCAGTGTTGGGTATTACAAGGAGTTTCCAACCTTCCCTAGATCACATAAATGCTACTACTTAGAATCCTTGAATCATAGAATATCACAGACAAACAGACCTGGGAAAGATCTTAGCTTAAGAAGGTCAAGGTCTCTTCCTACATCCTGGGCCATTGCTATTGTCTTGACTTATATTTTGCTGCTGGACTCCACTGACTGGAGGAGAGAATGAGGCTGATGACTTTGCCCAGCTCTGCCTCACTTAAATCCAGTTCACTTGCCAGTCAAGACATCACCCTCCTGGTGTCATTGGTCCTCTTCGAGAACAAAGGCTGACCAACAATGAAGGCACCACTATCCTCCAAGCCGTCCATGCTTGCTACCTTGATGTCACCACCAATACCTCACTCACACCTCGTATATACAATCTGTCGCCGAGTCTTGTCAGTTCTACCTTCACAACACCTCTTGTCTCCACTGCCCCCTTGTTTCTGCTCACACAACTGCCACCCTGGTGCAAACCCTCATCACATCACACCCGAACTGTTACAACAGCGTTTTGGTGATTGCCCTGCCTTGTACCTCTTCCTTCTAGTCTATTCTCCATACAGCTGCTAAAATGATCTTCCTAATACATAGGTATGACCATGTCACCTCTCCACTCAATAAACCCCTCTGCCTCTCTATTACCTCTAGGATCAAAGGCAAAATCCTCTCTTTGGCATTTAAAGCCTTTCACAACCTGGCCCCTTCCCACCTCCAAAGTCTTTTTATACATAGTCTGCATTCCAGTGACACTGGGCTTCTTACTGCTCCTTGTACATGATACTCCATGTCCTGACTCTGTACCCTTTCACTGACTGTCCCTGCTGCATGGAATGCTCTCTCTCCTCACCTTTACCTCTCAGCTTCCATAATTTCCTTCTAGAGTCATATCAAATCCCACTTTTCACAAAGGGTCTTTCCCAGAACAATTTTCCCAATTTCTCCACTTTCTGCTATGACATATTATCTTCCATTTATGTTGTATTTATCTCATAGGTATATATCTTATTTGTAATGTATATATCTCATATGTTTTCTGTGTCCTCTGCCCCATTGGAAAATGACCTCCTGAGGGCAGGGACTATATTTTTGCATCTTTACATCCCTCACGTTTTAGCATAGTACCTATTACTGATAAGCAATCCATCAGTCTCACAGGGATTAAGTGACTTTCCTGTGTTCATGCAACTAGGATGGACCACAATCAAAATTCAAACCCCCGACTCCTGACTTGGGTTTGTCACTTTCTTCATATGCAACCTTAGTCAGGTTATTAAACCTGCTGGGCTATAATTTCTTTGTCTGTTAAAAGACTGGGCAGGCCTTGATATCTAGGTTCCCTCCTAATGCTATATCAATGATCCTATGATTCAAATTTCAGCACTCTTTCCACTATTTATAAACAATTCTATCCTGTTCCATCATGGCCCCAGATGAAAAGCCATCATGGACAAACTTGGTGCATTGCTCAGGACTGATATAGTTAATGTCTTTCTTTCTTATATGGAAAGTCAAAGCAGGTGATTGGGGCTGTGTTTGGCACCATGCTTAAGACCTCCTTGTGTTCCCGTCTTGGGCTGCTGTTGGGTCTTCACAGGGTTCGCTGGCTGTTGAATTCCATATGCCTTTACCCTTGTTTAGCAGTCCCCATCTAATAGACCTGGGGGAGGGAGGCTTGAGGAAGACCTGGGAACAACGCCTTTCATGGGACATGCAAAAACAATATTTATAAAAACAGCCTTTCCAGGAACACTTGGGAGCCTCTATCACTGAGCGTAAACTTCTCGCTCTCTGCATGTGGTCTTGTCCTGGCAGGAAGCAAATGCAGAATTGACCCCAAGACCAGTACGATGCAATGATTTGGGGGGTTCACCAAAAGGTGAAGGGAAATGAGGCACTTTCTAGTCTCCAGTTAAAAAGTTATTGGTCCACATATTGCCTGAGATCTTGGAGGAGAAGTTGATCCCACCAAACTACCAGGACTGTGGACTTTCCTGTCTGGGAATACTTCAGAAATAAGAGCCTGTGAAGGGAAAACAAGTGATTTTGGGGAGGTATGGAGGTGAGGAGGAGATAGCTGCTAGCAAGAAAACTCTGGTTCTTAGAAGTAATGTGATATTGGATGAGACGTTTTTCTTTTGGCTTCCATTTCTTCATGTGTAAAATGAAAAGGACAGAACAGGGGTGGGAACCTGTGGACTTGAAGCCACATGTGGCCCTCTAGGTCCTCAAGTGTGGCCCTTCGACAGAATCTAAACTTCACAGAACAAATCCCCTTAACAAAAGGTTTTGTTCTGTAAAACTTGGATTCAGTCAAAGGGCCGCACTTGAGGATCTAAAGGGCCACATGTGGCCTCAAGGCTGCAGGTTCCCCACCCCTGGGACAGGCCAAGGTTTCCTCTAGCTCTCATTTTCCAGGTTAAGAGGCTACATGATGCTGGAGGGAAAGTGCTGTAGACCTGAATTTGATTCTGGACTCTGATATTTCTTCACATTAATTGATGAGATTCCTCACCTGAAAATGGGATGATATTTATTACTTACTAATAATTTATCCACTATTTGCTACCTACCGCATTTGACTTGTGAATTTTTTTTTTTTTTAGGGATCTCTGTATTACCTTAGCTGGATAATGAAACATTAGGTGGCAAGGTGGACACAATAATGAGCCAGCAGTCAGGAAAACCTGAGTTCAAATATGACTTCAGACATTTACTAACCTTATGACCATGGGCAAGCTGCTTAACTGCTGTCTGCCCTAGTTTCCTCAACTGTAAAATGGGGATCATCATAGCACCTCTCTCACAGGCTTGTTGTGAGGACCAAATGAGATAATACTTGTGAAGCACTTAGCACAGTGCCTGGCATGTAGGAGGAACTTAGTAAATGCTTATTCCCTAATCTTCCCTTTATGCTTACTTTGGAATCACCAATGTTGACATGTTCTACTCCTCCTCCCGTTCCCATTTCCCCATGGTCAAAAAGAGTTTCAAGGTATAGATTTCCCTTTCCGTCCCAGTGGTTTCTTTTTGACAAGTGTCATTCAGCCAACATGAAAATCTTTGGGTAACTCATTTCCTGTCTTTGGCCTAGTTTCTTCCTCTATCAAATAAAAGGGCTGCATTGGACGACTTTGGAGGTCCCTTCTAGTTCTAAATAGATGTTCCCTGAATCAATGAACCATGCAGACCATGTATGTCCAAAGAAAGCAGATTCATCAAAGTCATGGAAGGCACCTTGAAGATCATTTAATTCCACTTCTCCTTTGGACAGATTTGAAAACTAAGGCCCAGAAAGGGAAAAATAATGCTGCAAGATTGTTCATTTCCTCAAAGCCAGCTGGTGTCTAATTCTAGGTTTCCACACTCCCTATCCACTGGTCTTTGAGAAGACCAAAGTAGCCTTTGGGAATTTTCAGAGTTATTTTAATAATCCCAAGCTTCTACCTGAGACAAATACCCAAAGTTTCAAAAACCATCATTTTAAAAAAAAGTCAATTTTATTTAATTTTCAGCTCCAAATTCTCTACCTTTCTCCCCCTTTGAAAAAATCATGAGGGGGCAGCTAGGTGACATAGTGGATAGAGCACCGGCCCTGAATTCAGAAGGACCTGAGTTCAAATCCGTCCTCAGACACACAACACTTACTACCTGTGTGACTCTGGGCAAGTCACTTAACCCCATTGCCTAGCCAAAAAAACAAAAAAAGAAAAAAAGAAAAAGAAAAAATCATGAAAAAACAAAATCAATTACAAGCATGTACAATCAAACAAAACAAATCATACATTGGTTATAATATATATAACATATGCACACTTGTTATATATGTATGCATGTGTGTATATATATCTATAGTATATATGTATAAATATATTACGTATTGTACATAAACACACACATATACATACATACATATGTATATTATATATGTATATGTGTGTGTGTGCGTGTGTGTGTGTGTGCGCGTGTGTATGCCTCATTTTGCCTTCTGAGTCCATCACTTCTCTGTCTGGAGGTAGGTAGCATGCTTTATCACACATCCTTTTGAAAGCTGTTTGTCTTTACAGTAATGCTTTTATTTTATAAATTTTCTCTTGGTTCTGCTCACTTCACTTTGCATTTCTTCATATAGGTCTTCCAAGGTTTCTCAGAAACCATTCTCTTCATCATTTCTTATAGCAGAAGAGTATTCCATCACATTCACATATCATAACTTGTTCAGCCATTCCCCAATCATTGGAACCACCCCTGTTTCCAATTCTTTGCCATCACAAAGATTTTTTGTATATGTGAGTCCTTTGCCTCTTTCTTTGATCTCTTTGGAAAATAGACCTAGGAGTGGTATCAGTAGGCAAAAAGGTATAACAATTTAATAAATTGCTTTCCGTAATGTCTAGATCCTTTCACAGCTCCACCAACAGTGCATTAATGTATCTATTTTCCCATAGCCCCTCCAGCATTTAACACCAACATTATCCCAGTGATGTTCCACGTAAACTATGGGTTATGGCACACTAAGTCTAGTCTCAGATGAATTGAAATTGAGGGTCACATAAGAGAATTGAAGAGATTCCTGTTGGGTGTGACCAAGCTATAACACCTTACAAAAAAAGGAATTATAAGAAAGATTGTAAAGCATGTCATCAAAGAAATGTGTAATCAAAAAATAAAAGATGGTCTGGCTGGTCATGTGACAAGAGTTATAGATAAACTATGGCAACCCATGGGTTTTCTTGGTATCTTTTTAATGTTAAGAGAATTCAAAGAAGGTCTCCTCATGTTATATGGTTTAAATGAATAGAAGGAATAAACGGAAGGAAAAAAAATTTAGGCACTTACTATATGACAAGCACTGTGCTAAGTCCTGGGGATAACAATACAAAATCAAAGACAGTTCGTGATCTCAAGAAGCTTACATTTGTTTAGGGGGAACAACACATATGGGTCACTGTTAGTGAAGGAGAATATTTTCATTTAGAAAGTTACAGGAACAATGATTTGAACCACAGGAGAACAGAATGGTACACCCTTTCCAGTAGCAATATCAGCATAGATTTGATTTTGGTTTTAGAACTGGAAAGTAGTACTTACAATTGAGTAGGGGTGAAGAGAGGGGTAGAGATTACACCTATGCTAGCTGACAAAAAGATGATTGTGAAGTAAAGTGAAGTATGTCTGGAGCTAACCTAGATATAGGGAGCCATGTGAGGCACTCATCAGTTAGAATAGTAGAACCTCTAGGCTGGGAATTCTGGACCTGAAAGCTTAAAGTCCTCTAGTCCATTTATAGTCTCTGGTCTAGGCAGGTAGGCAACTGGTGAGAAGATTAAAAACTGGAGACTAAAATGAAAACAAGACAAAAGAAATCCATGGATGGGCAAGTATGAACAGGTTGTGACCTTCATCACTGGAGTATATACCCAAATTGTTGAGACCATAAATCTATTAGATGATTTGAATATTGAGCTACATCAAGGATTCTATTCCTTCATCACAAGTGGATATGGTTGAAGTCTCCATCTAGTCATCAGAGGTCAAGGTGGAGGAAGGACTAGAAGGCCTACAGTCATTCTAGAGTCAAGAACCCCAAGCCAGACTCTTTCATGAAGGGATGAAAGGGATGAAGCAACTTGCTAGGCTGGAGTTGGATACACGAAAATCAGGCTTTAGGATATGAGAGGGGTGGGGGATGGGGGGTGGAAGGGATGGAGGCTACCTCCTGTAGAATGTAAACTCTTTATTACCCTTGATGGTGTCTCCTTTTAACCTTAACCCTAGCTCAAAGATGAACACTCCACCCAGCCTGCTGCTTCTCCACATATTACCAACAGTGGGGCTGGCCTTCTGAGCCCCTCTCTCCAGCTGGCTACGTCCTCAGGGTGAGAGGTCACACGTGGGCTACTAGTGTTTGGTGGGAGGCTGGGCTAACTTTCCAGCTCTTACAGCTTGTTGCCAAGATGAAGAACAAACTTTTTAGTTTGACTTTTTTTTTGTTATTACTGTGCTTTAAAAAAAAATCTTGAATCTCTCCAAGGTTTCTTCTGATTGTCCCAGAAAGAAAACATTTTGATTGTGTGGGCTGTGATTAGGAACACATGCAGGAGCCACACCCCACAGGGCTTAGCTTCCTTCCCCTTTCTTCTCTCCTAGCCTCCTTTCTCTTTTCTCCTTGCCTTTCTCTTTCTTCCTATTCCCCCTCTTCCCTCTAATTAGTAACAGAGGAAGAATAACCAAACCAACTTTAAGAGTTTATTTCCCAGACTTGGCTTGGGATCCTGTGGATGTTTAATTACCTGAAGTGGCTCTGCCTTCCCTTAGGGACAATCCATGGTTAGGTTTGGGGGGCCTAGTAGTCAGAGAGCCATATCTAATTTAAATTTCTACCCAATGGGAAAAGAAATTAGTACTAATGGAAGGCTGTGTGGTTAGGAGGCTAATAGAGGAGGAGAGGAATCCAGAAGTCAAGTTTTCTATTTCTACCTCCATCACAAACTTTTTTTTTGGAGATTTGAAGCACATCATTCAGCTGGCTTAAAAAAATGTCCTAAGGTCACTCAGGGACCCATGCTCCTCAATGTCAGGTGAGGTCAGGAGGGACAGTGTTGGAAAAAACTTTTGTGCAGCCTTCTCTTGAAAAACATGCAGAAGCAGAGCCAACATGGCAGAGTGTAAGCAAGGACTCTCCTGAGTTCTCCCCCAAAACCCTTCAAATACCTTTAAATAATGACTCTAAACACATTCTAGAACAGCAGAACCCACAAAAATACAGAGTGAAACAATTTTCCAGCCCAAGAAAACTTGGAAGGTTAGCAGGAAAAGTCTGTTGCACCAGGGTGAGACAGAAGTGCAGTCCTTCACAGGCCATGCCATCACAGACAGGGCCCCAGCAAACCCAGAGCAAGCCCTGGGATGACTGAATTAGTGGCAGCAGTGGTGGTTTCCAGACCTCTCAGCCCACAGATGCCATAGACAACTTAGAAGGTAAACAGGAAAGGTCTGTGACACCTGGGTGAGAGAGGAGCACAGGCTGGGCGCAGTAAACCAGTAGTGGGCCTTGGAAGTGACTAAATCAGCTGTGGCAGTGGCAGCAGCAGTGGCTACTTCCAGAGTTCTCAGCCTACAGATGATAAGGGGGTTGAAAAATTGGTCAGAAGGAGATTGCAGGGTTGTTGTTGTTGTTGTTTTAATTTTTGGGGTTTTTTTTTTGTTTTTTGTTTTTTTTTGGCTAGCACTGAGGCAGGTCTCTCTTGCTTTGCCCATACTCAGATCTGGGTCACCATTCTGTGTGGCAATCCCAGGGAGGGGAGAAACACTAGCATAGCAGAATTTGTACCCACAGTGGAGGAAGGGCTTTCCTCACAGTTCCAGGCCAGAAAAAAATGGTTGTGGTCAATCATAGACCACAGTATAGGCCAGGAGAGTAATAAGCACCTCTCCTTAGATCATACCACCTTGGAAGAACTGAAAACTTACAGGTCCTTAGAAGTATCTCTGAAAGCAGCTGCACAAAACACCTAAATCTTGGAACAGTGTGCTCTCCATCCTGGAGAGCACTTTAACAAAGAGTTAAAAGTCAAGTAATAGGATGGGAAAATGAGTAAACAGGAGGAAAATTTTCTGACCATAGAAAGTTACTATGGTGACAAGGAAGATCAAAACACACACTCAGAAGAAAATAATTAAGTCAAAGCTTCAAGAAAAATATGAATTGGTCTCAGGCCATTGAAGAGCTCAAAAAGGATTTTGAAAATCAAGTAAAAGAGGTTGAAGAAAAATTGGGAAGAGATATAAGAGTGATGCAAGAAAATCATGAAAAATGAATCAACAGCTTAGTAAAGGAGATACAAAAATACTGAAGAAAATCATGGCTTAAAAAACAGATTAGGCAGAAAGGTAAAAGAGATACAAAAAAACCAATATGGAGAAGAATGCCTTGTAAAGCAGAATAGGCCAAATGGAAAAAGAGGCACCAAAATTCACTGAAGAAAAAACTCCTTAAAAAGTAGAATTGATCAAATGGAAAAAGAGATACAAAAGCTCACTGAAGAAAATAATTTCTTAAAAATTGGAACTGAGCAAATGGAAGCTACAGACTTTGAGAAATCAAGAAATAATAAAACAAAACCAAAAAAATGAAAAAAATAGAAGATGATGTGAAATACCTAATTGGGGGGAAAAAAAACAACTAAGCTGGAAAATAGATCCAGGAAAGATAATTTTAGAATGATTGGAGTACCTGAAAGCCATGATTAAAAAAGAGCCTAGACATCATCTTTCAAGAAATTATCATGGAAAGCTGTCCCAATATTCTAGAACCAGAGGGTAAAATAGAAATTGAAATAATCCACCAATCACCTTCTGAAAGAGATCACAAAATGAAAACTCCTAGGAATATTATAATCAACTTCTAGAGCTCCCAGGTCAACAACAAAATATTGCAAGCAACCAGAAAGAAACAATTCAAGTATTGTGGTGCCACAGTTAGGATAACACAAGATTTAGTAACTTCTGTTTTAAAGGATCAGAAGACTTAGAATATGATATTCCAGAGGACAAATGATCAGGGAGTACAACCAAGAATTACATACCCAGCAAAACTGAGTATAATCCTTCAGGAGAAAAAAAAATAGATATTCAATGAAATAGAGGACTTTCAAGCATTCTTGATGAAAAAACCAGACCTGAATACACAATTTGACTTTCAAATACAAGATTCAAGAGAAGCATAAAGAGGTAAACAGGAAACAGACATCATAAGGGACTTAATAAGGTTAAACTGTTTACATTCCTTCGTAAGGAGATGATACTTATAACTCATAAGAACTTTCTCATTATTAGGGCAGTTAGAAGGAGTATATATAGACAGAGGGCACAGGTGTGAGTTAAATATGAAGGGATGATAATAAAAAAAATAAAATTAAGAGGTAAGAGGAATTTACTAGGAGAAAGGGAAAGGGAGAGGTAGAATGGGGTAGATTATTTCACATAAAAGAGACAAGAACAGGCTTTTGTAGTGGAGGGAAGTGGCTCAAAGGAAAAATAACATACATACTCAGTTGGGTATGGAAATCTATCTTAAGGGATAGGAAATAACACAGGAAAGTAGGAGGGGAAGGGAATAACAGAAGGAGAAGAGTGATAGAAGGGACAGCATATTTGGGGAGGAGGTAGTCAGAAGCGAAACACTTTTTTTTCAAAGTGTTAACTTTTTTTTTACATTTCTATTAAACATATTTTCACATTAGTGAAGTTCTAAGTAAAACTTAATACCAATAGGAGGAACCATCAGAAAGAGGAAACAAAACTCAACAGAAGAGAAAAAAAGATAGCAATTCAACTTCCATAGTTCTTTCCTTGGATGTGGATAGCATTTTCCATCCCTAGGCCTCTGGGGATGTCTTAGATCCTTACATTGCTGAAAAAGTTAGGTTTATCAATACTGGTCATCGCACAACGTGGCTGTTATTGTGTACAATATTCTCTTGGTTCTGCTCACTTCACTCAGCATCAGAACATACAAGTCTTTCCAGGTTTTTCTGAAGTCAGCCTGTTCATCATTTCTTATAGCACAATAGTATTCCATTACATTCATATACCACACCTTGCTCAGCCATTCCCCAATTGATGGGCATCCTCTCAGTTTCCAATTCTTTGCCACCACAAAAAGAGCTGCTATGAATATTTTTGTACATGTGGGTCCTTTTCTGATTTGTATGATCTCTTTGGGATATAGCCCTAGAAGTGCTATTTCTGGGTCAAGGGTATGCACATTTTTGTAGCCCTTTCGGCATAGTTCTAAATTGTTCTCCAAAATGGTTGGATCATTTCACAACTCCACCAACAATGCATTAGCGTTCCAATTTTCCCACATCCCCTCCAACATTTGTCATTTTCCTTTTCTGTCCTATTAGCCAATCTGATATGTGTGATGTGGTACCTCAGAGTTGTTTTGATTTGCATTTCTCTAATCAATAAGGATTTAGAGCATTTTTTCATATGACTATAGATGGCTTTAATTTCTTCATCTAAGAACTGTCTGTTCATATCCTTTGACCATTTATCAATTGGGAAATGGCTTGTATTCTTATAAATTTGTCTTAATTCTCTATATATTTTAGAAATGAGGCCTTTATCAGAGAGAATAGTTGTAAAAATTCTTTCCCAATTTTCTACTTTCCTTCTAATCTTAGTTGCATTGGCTTTGTTTGCGCAAAAACTTTTCAATTTAATGTAATCAAAATTATCCATTTTGCTTTTCATAATGTTCTCTATCTCCTGTTTGGTTATGAATTCTGCTCTCCACAGATCTGATAGGTAAACTATTTCTTCTTCTCCCAGTTAGAAGCAAAACACTTTTGAAGAGGGACAGGGCTAAAGGAGAGAGAGAATAGAATAAATGGTAGAAGGGAGAAATAGACTTTATGGAAATACAGTTAACAATAGTAAATGTGAAAAAAAATTGAAGTAAGTTTCTCTGATAAAGGTTGACCTCTCAAACATATAGAGAACTGAGTTAAATTTATAAAAATAAGAGCTATTCCCCAATTGATAAATGACCAAAAGATATGAACAGTTCTCAAATTATATAATCAAAACTATATATAGCCATATGAAAAAATGCTGTAAAGGGCTGTAAAACCATACATACCCTTTGACCTTGCAATACCACTACTAGGTCTGCATCCCAAAAGAGAAAAGAAAAGAGAAAATGACTTATATGTACAAAAATATTTATAGCAGCTCTTTTCTAGTGGCAAAGAATTGGAAATTGAGAGGATGTTCATCAATGGGGAATGGCTGCACAAATTGTAGTATGTGATTATGATGCAATACTACTGTGTTATAAGAAATGATGAGCAGAATGCTCTCCAAAAAACCTAGAAAGACTTACATGAGCTGATGCAAAGTGAAATATGCTTTGTACAAAGTAACAGCAATATTGTAAGATGATCAGCTGTGAATAAGTTGACTATTCTCAGTAATACAACAATCTAAGACAATTCCGAAGGACTTATGATGAAAAATGCTATCTATCCCCAGAGAAAGAACTGATGGTGTCTGAATACAGATTGAAGTATACTTTTTTACTTTCTTTATTTTTCTTGTGGTTTCCTTTTTTCTGGTCAGTTTTCTTTCACAACATGGCTGTCATGGAAATGTTTTGCATAGCTACACATATATAACCCATATCAAGTTGCTTGCCTTCTAAAGGAGGGGGGGAGGAGAGGACTGGGAAGGGAGGAAGGGAGAGAATTTGGAGCTCAACATTTTGGAAGCAAATGTTGAAAATTGCTTTTGCTTGTATCTGGGGAAAAATTAAATACCAAATATATTAAAAGAAAAGCATGCAGCACGTTTGAAGAGAATTCTGGCCCCAACACTGTTACCGTATACTTCACTCTTCATGATCAAAAATGGAAAAGAAGTTCAGAAATCCAAATAATGTGGATATTCTTCCTTCAACCACAACAGTTACCTTGTTCAAGTTATTTCCAACACAGCATTAAGGCCCTTCAATATTTCAAAGTTGGAGACTGTACCATATAGTTGATAGATCCCTTTCTCTTTGGGGCAAGATTTCCTATCATTTTAGAAATTATATTTCAAATATTGTACAAGTTCTGAGTTGTCCCTTGGTGTGGGTAGGCCCTCCACCAATGTCTATAGCAACCCCTTAGTGCCTTAGTAGATAGTATATTTAGAATTTCTTGTGGCAATAAACAAGTGAATGAATAAAATTTCAGTTAAAATTAAAAATATTGATTTGAGAAGAGAAAAATGATGAGAAGCTTCATGCTCATTAACTGGGAAATGGTTAAAACCATTTGTACATGAATGTAATGTAGTACCTCCACCAAAAATGATGACTATAACAAATTCAGAGAAGCATGGGAAGACTTTTGTGAACTGATGCTGTGAAGTTAAGAAAAAAAAAACAATAGCAGTCTAAATTGAAGGACAAAAGCCTTCTCTTTGATTCCTAAGTGCTTTCACTAATCGTAGCTGCTGGGAGGTTCTAACTTTGGCTTACCCCCTTCCCTTTTGGGGAGTGTTAAGAAATAGCCTTGGATAATGTATCTAATCCAGACCAATCACACCTAAAGGAGATTGGGAGGAGAAGGTGAAAGGAAAGAGGGCAGAAAAACCTCAGTAAGGGACACTAGGAAGTATACTGGCTAGACATTGAGGGAGGGTGGGGGTAAATGATTCCAATCATTCATTGAACAGACCCAGGGCATTAACCAAAGTCTTCTTTCCACCCCACTCCCTAATTTTTTTAAAAAATTAATTTTGAACTTAAATACATGAAAACAAAAAAAAGAGGACATTTTCACATACATAGCGCAACATAAAAAGAGGATTCAATATAAAACCATGAATTTCCACTTCACACTTTACTTTGAGGAAAAAAAAACAGCAACTATGTAATGAGTACTGCACATCATTTTCAAAGCTACCCTACTCTTCTGGGCTTCCTTCTAAGTTTTCTTTTGTTCTTTACTATGTACTTTTATTCTTTTTTCTCTCTTCTTTCCCCCACCCTTCCCCTCTTTGAAAACAATCCAGAAAAGAGACCACAGACACCAAAAGAGCATTTTTGCGTTTTGCGCAAGGCTACAAAAGGCATTTTTTTGTTTGTTTTAGGGCAATGAAGTTAAGTTACTTGCCCACGGTTGCACAGCTAGTAAGTGTTATGTGTCTGAGGCTGGATTTGAACTCAGGTCCTCCTGAATTCAGGGCCAGTGCTCTATCCACTGCACCACCTAGCTGCCCCTACAAAAGTTTTCAAAGGCCAGAGGTTCTTTAGAGCCTGGAGATAAGAATCAGTAGTCATGCTATCACTTTAGTTCCAGTGTGATGCATTGGACTCTGTCTCTTCCTAAGCCCCCTGAGAGTCAGTGCCATCTGCTGAAAGAGTTGTAAGCATCAGGGAGAAGTGATACAGAGAGCTCAGAACTAGAGAAGGAGAAAGGACATACAGCACAGCCCTTCCAAAGGCAGTGGAAAGGTAGAATACTCTCAACAGGAGAATTGCAGGTGAAAACAAAAACAAAAAACAAAACAAACTGAGGGGTAGAATTTTAGTGTAAAAGGCAACCCCTGGCCTTCCACCATACTGAGGCTCTATCTAGGCTAGCAGTATAAGTCACAGGGACTGTATTTATCCTTTGGCACAATATTTACCCACCAGGACAAGGATGTCTTCACTCTCTAGGGGATTCAAGGTGAGCATCCTCCATTCTTGTATGTATTGAACTTTTACAATCCTGAGTGCTTATAAAGGGAGGTGCCAAGTAGTAAATTCTAAAGTTTTTCAGTTCTGTTTGGATGAGGCAATGAAGGCAGAAACCTGACAAGTCCTTGTGTACTTGGGTCCTTTGTGCCAGAAGGGAGTGTCTGACACATTCTGAACAGAAAGTTAGGGTTGCACATTTTAGAAAGGTTTTCATCACAACCAAATGTTGAGATGCTAAGATTGTCAAAAAAAAAGTTCATTATTCTGAGCTGTCATTTCTAAAACATTCCTGTTAGTCTGTTGTTGTTCAGTTATTTTCAGTCCTGTCCAACACTTTGTGACCCCATTTGGGCTTTTCTTGGCCAAGATACTGGAGTGGTTTGCCACTGGAACCATTGGAGTGATTTCTTTCTCCAGCTTATTTTATGGATGAGGAAACTGAGACAAACAGGGTGAAGCAACTTGCCCAGCGTCGCACAGCTAGTGTTTGAGGCTAGATTTGAACTCAGGAAAATGAGTCTTCCTGACTTCAGGTCTCGCACTGAGCCACCTAGCTGCCCTGCTAGCCTGGGGTCTGCTTTATTGCTTCATTGCTATAGTGTCTAGATTTATAAACTTGCTTATTTTTAAACAAAATATCTGTGTTTCAATACAATTGGTTTCCTTTGTAAGTCTATATATTTTATTCTATAAAGGCTATATACTTTATTCATTTGAGAACATTCCTCTGAGAAGGGGTCTGTAGACTTCACCAGATAGCCAAAGGGATCCACAACACCTACAGACAAAGATATCAAGAAGCCCTGTTGTAGATATACCAGGAGGCTGGCAAAACAAGAATCTTGTGATCCTGGGACCCAGCCTTTCCTCAGGCAGTGATAGAGCTCATTATTCAAGTTCACAGAAATCTTTCAGGCATGTTTATCAAGACAGGTCCTGGACTGCTCAGCTCCAGAAGAACACAGTATTAAGACTACTGTGTATACCTCTTCATACTCCTCACCTTTTCCATTCTTAAACTCCAGGGAATTCAAGCAAGGTATTAATACTGGAGACCCTAGAATTCCAGAGGGACATCAGGGGAAAGAAATAATCTTGTTTCCTGTCAGGATATTGTATGCCCCTATTAAACAACAAGAAGTCAAGAGAGGAAAGCTCACTTAGAGTATAAAACCTACCTCTAAAAGAAGGGAAAGAACAAGGCTTGTTCCAATCATCATGCCTTGTTCAGTAATAAAAATGTATTTTTTTTCTGAGAACAATTTAGTGCGGCCAATAAAAGCCCAGCTAATTTCTAAATCAGCATGGAGCCAAGTCAGCCACCCAGTAGCTCTATCCTAGGGCAATATTATTGAAGTGCACGCAATCTATACTAAAGAGATCAGGCTCTCTTGGTCCTGCCAAGGAGATGTGTTAGTGGAGCCCAAAATATGACAGAAAAAAATTTATGTGCAACTTTTACACATAATATCTCATTATGACTCTTCCCAATCTTTCAATTTTAAAAATAAACGGCCTTTGTAATGATTTTACCAGGAGGACATTGGAAGTAAGATTAAAAAGGAACGAGGAAAGTGGTTTGGCTTCTCTGATTTCTTTCTTTTCTCTTCATCTCATTTTTATAAGTCTTCTTCCCACCCTACCCTCTTTCTTTCTTTTTTGTTTTTTGTTGTGAAGATATTTCAATTTAGGGAAAAATGGATTTTTGTTTGGTCATAGTTTTCAAATAACAGAATGGCTGAATTAATGTGATATCTGTCAATGGCAAAGGCACTTTGACTACTTGATAAACAATGAACGTTTCTACTTATGAAGTTGACCCAGTTCACCCCAAAGTCCATAAGTGGCTTATATGGCCAGTCAGAAATTACTTTCTGTCTTAGCTCCACTGTTGCCGGTTTTCCTCTACCTCTCATAGAAAACAACGTAAAAAAGAAAAAGAAAGAATGAAAAATAAAGAAAAGGGGAAAAAAAGAAAAAAGGAAAAGAAAACACATGGTGGCTAAGGGTTATACCAACAAAATCTCATCTCTGGCCTAAAGGAAGCAAAACAAAGCAAAATAAAATACAAAAATAATAACCCCAAATAGAATAGCTTCAGCCCTTTACCCAAATGAATGAGACTTAGTAGACCTATACACAAAATTTTATTTTATTTCATAGATTTAGAAGTAGAAAGCATTTTAGAGATCACTTACTCCAATCATCTCATTACACAAAGGAGGAAACTGAGGCCCAGAGAGGCAAACTGCTTTACTCTAAGTCTCAGAGGTACTAAGTGGCAGAAACATGACTCTAACTGAGGTCTGCTAATTCCAAATCTAGCTCTCTTTCTATGCTGCCTCCTTATCTTATATGTTAAGCAGACCCTGACTTTTGATTATCTTCTCAGGATGGAACCTGGGGCATCAACTCCTAGCTTTGTTTTCTGTGTTGAGCTAAAGAAGGTGAATATAATAATTCTCTTTTCTGGTTTAATAAAGCACTCTCCTCCTGCCAACCCAATGAGACACATAGTATGAAATTAGATATCCCCATTGTACAGAGAAAAAAAACTGAGCTTCAGTGACATTACATAAGATTTTTTCCCATGGTTTCATAGCCAGCAAATGTCAGGCTGGGCATTTGAATCTAGATTTCTCCTGCTGGTCCAGTGCTCTTTTTAATAGACCACACTAGCTTTCTGCAGTTAAAGGAATTGGAGAAGAGAAAGAAGTTCTTTGTCAGACATATGTATATTTCCCTGAAGCTTTGGGAAGGAGCCTTCCCAATGTTTGTTGAGTTCAGTTTGCTTATATTCAGTGGCAATCAATCCATCAACCAACTAATTAACAAGCATATCTTAAGTGCCTCCTATTTGCCAGGCACTGTGCCAAGCACTGAGAATACAAATACAGAGCATGAAATGACCCTTTCTACCACTGAACTCATGTATACTATTAATCCAGATGGAGCAGTACCCAGTTTGCCGACTTCCTATAATTTTCAGTTTCTTTCTTCTATATTCATTTTCTCTTCATGGGCCTTGTGAAGCTTTCATTGATTATGGGTTGAACTATTATTGTCTCTCAAGAATGACCACGTAGAATAGGGTTGCCTGAGCCACAAGCTTCTGCACCTTCTACTAGCTGAGGGGATGTTTGATAATATCTGGCAGTGGACAGACCATTAGGCTTAAAGTCAGAAAGATGTGAGTTCAAATTTAGCCTTAGATACCTGATAGTTGTGTGATCATGGACAAATCCCATAACTTATTTCAGCCTCAACATCTTTATCTGTAAAATAAATGGAGTGAATTCAATGACCCCTAAGGTCCCTTCCAGATCTAATTCTTTGATCTTATGATTTTCAAATTGCAAAGAAAAGCTATGTCTTTTGTGAGCAGATGGTAAGAAGTTAAGAACTAGGAAGCAATAGGTTAAGAAGGCAAATTCCTTAGCCCACTGCTTTTTTTTTTCTCTTAGTAAGAAGGCATGTGGGATACCTCTCCTTAGTCAAGGGACCCAGGAAACAACTAAAAAAAAATGACTGAAATTTGTGTAAGAGATTGTTCAAATCTAGCCCACCTGTGTCCTACCCTTATCCCACCTCCTATACACACCTTGGATAATAACCTGTACTCCATCTTTCCAACTCCAGTGAATGCTAGATGAAAGATAATATCCCTTCAGTGAATTTGACTGTAATTCCCTGAAACCTGGCACCATATAACTGTAGTGCTATAGAGACAAGGAACTTTATAGGATAGAACACATATGGGTTAGTTCATCATTCTTGCCCATAGTGAAAGGGAAGGATAGAATAAAATGCCTCCACAAGAACTGTAAACCCAAGTATATGGAGGTAATAGTTGGAAACTTCAGAAGTGCCTATAATTTCCTAAAACTACCATCAGACTAAGTGCGAGCAATGCATTTCTCCACAACTTGATACCATTATGTCTGGAACAAAGAAAATGGTGGTCCCATTGCATTCTGCATTCTGCCCTGCCAAGGCCACATCTGGAGTATACTTTTCAGTTCTAAGGACTCTTACAAACTGGACAGTCCTTAGAGAAGGATAACCAGAAGACCCATGCTATGGAAGAATCAATTGAACTAATTAAAGATGCTTACCCTGGAAAGAAAAAAAAAACTTAAGAAGGACATGATGGTTATCTTCAAGAACTCAAAAGGTCATCATATGGTAGAGGAATTAGGCTTGTTCTGCCCCAGAGAAAGAACTATAAATCATGGTTGCTGACATTACATAAAAGTAAATTTTAGCTCCATGTAAAGAATAAATTCCTCACAATGAAACTTGCCAAAAGTGGAATAGATTGACATTAGAGAAAGTGAAAGTCCTCAAGTATGTTTGAGGAAGATTTCTGCTCAGGTAGAGTTGAATCTAGATAAGAATTCTCTGAGTTCCCTTCCATGGGTCTATGAATTGGGAATTCATTTGGGTTAATAAGAATGTTGGATGACATATCTCTGATAAGTTTAAATCCATTAATTGTTAACACTGATAATCAGAGTAATACTCAGCTGAGACAGGGGAGAATGGAGTACACATAGAAGATGGGAGCAGTTTTTTTAAATATATTAAATATTAATTAATTAAAATTAATAAAATATTAGTATTATGTATATGTACATATATACAATATATCATTTTCCCAATTACTTGTTAAAACAATTTTTAACATTTTTTAAAAGTTTCATGTCCCAAGTTCTATCCTTCTTTTCTTCCCTCCCTCCCTGTCTCCCCTTCCACCTCCCTGAGATGGTATGCAGATATAGGTTATACATGTGTAATCATGTAAAACATTTCCATATTAGTCATTTGGTACAAGAAGACTCAAATAAAAGAAAGAGAATAAAAGAAAGTGAAAAAATAGCATGTTTCAGTCTATAGTTAAACGATATCAGTTCTTTCTCTGGAGGCAGATGATATGCTTCATCATTAGTCCTTTGGGATTGCCTTGGATCCTTTTATTGCTGAGAATAGCTAAGTCATTCACAGCTCATCGAACAATACTGCTGTTACTGTATAAAATGTTCTCCTGGTTCTGTTCATTTCACTATACATCAGTTCGTGTAAGTGTTTCCAGGTTTTTCTGAAATCATCCTGCTTGTCATTTCTTATAGTATGATAATATTCCACTACAATCACATACCACAGCTTATTTAGCGATTCCCTAATTGATGGGCATCTCTTAAGTTTCCAATTATTAGCCACCACACAAAAAGCTGCTATAAATATTTTTGTACAAATAGGTCTCTTTCAGATGGGAGCAATTTTATATTGGTTTGGGAAAAGCATCTTGAGATGAACAGATGGCAACATGCAGGCATAAGGGAACAAGGGGAGAGAAAAAAAGTAGTCAATGAATGAATAAGTTTTTATTAAGTGACTAATGTACTAGGTACTATGTTCATAAGTACAAAGAATGAAACAATCACTGCTCTCAAAAGACTTACATTCTTTTTAATTTTTATTTATTTTATTCTTAATTTAGGGAATAATACAAGTGTAACATAGTATATTAAACAGTATAATAAACATAGTAACATAGTATAATAAAAAAGATGACTGCACATGAAACTGCAAATTCTATTATGTACCACTTGCTATTTCTTTAGACTTACATTCTAATGGGAGAAATAATAAGAACATATAAAATATATAAATATAGAGTTAATAAATTCAAATATGCAGAGTCCCTAAGTACAATGAAATCTGGAAAGGAAGATGCTAGTGGTTGAGGGAATCAGGAAAATTTCATGCCGAAGTTTTATCTTAAAGGAAAAGAGGCAATCTGTGACACACAGATAAGGAGGAAAGATATTCTAGAATAAGGAGTCACCAATGCAAAAGCATGGAGGTGGAAAACTGGAGTATCACACGTAAGTAACAGAGAGAAGACCAGTTTGGCTGGATAGCAGAGCGTAGAGAAGGAATAAGGTGTAGAAAGATAGGTTGGGACCAAGTTGTATAGGTCTTTAAAAGCTAAATAGAAGACTTTAAATTTTATCCTAGAGGCAATAGGAAGGCATCAGTGCTGGTTGAGTAGGGGAGTCACATTATTAGATCAGTTTTTAAGAAAAATTACATAAGTAGTAGTGTGAAGAATGATGAATAGAGGTAAGAGGCTTAAGGGAGGGAGATCAATTAGGAGGACAAAGAAGTTTTTACATAAGAAGTGTTGATACTTTGCAACTTTGTGTACAGCCCCAGTAGTTGTGACATGCCACTGGAAATAATGGAAGCATAATGACTAGTAGAGGGAGCACCAAACTGAGTCAGAAGATCTGCGTTTGACTCTAAAATGGGATGCATCATGACGTACAGTGACCATGCCTGTTCTCAGAACTCTGAGATAAGTCGCATATGCAAGAGGATTGCAATTTGGTTTCTCCTCTTTTTCCTGGGGACGCTTCACATTTCTTTGGTCTTTGGCCTAATATGTTCTTTTAGCAAAACAGACCCAACCCAGGCATCAATGTGAACTGATTCCTGAGGACTTCTCCTGAGCTATAACTGAGATATCAGTGTCTTTCCTCTTATTTATGGTTACCTAATGAGTTAGTGAGCTGCCATATCAAAACATAACAGCAACTTTTCAGCTACTTCCAAAGCTTCGTAAGATTCCCTGTAGACTGCTGGCTTGACATTTCCACACCTCCGAGTATCTTGTCATTTGCATTTATGGAGATTTCTCTGTGTCCTTTCCCTAGGTTTTTTATGAAAATATTACATGAGACAAATTATTACATGATTAGAATTATTACCTTATTAAAAGTGGAGTCCACAAGAAATAGGCTATTGGTTCAATCTCCAATCCTACGAGGCCTCTTAACATCCCATGTTTCTTCCTCCATCCTTAAAGGAGATGGTGAGACATATTCACTTAAAGATTCTGTTTGAAGAGAGACCTGCATATGATTTGTTGTTGGGGAGAAGTAGGACAAAAGTGACCAAGCCCTTCTTCTATGACCTTTCAGTCCATTGTGATCTGCAGAGCAGGAGAGTATGATGGAGAGGGTTTAAAAGTAGTTTGCTCATCACAGAGTCACTCAGTTGCTTATCCATTTGAGGAAGTAGAGCCTTGGCAACTTGCTATAGTTTTGGGGGTGTGATCAAGAACCAAAAACTTAATCAAATTTCTCACCATAAATAATGTGAAAGTGAAATTGAGAAAAATTGAGAAGAAATTTTAGCAGAGAGTCAAAGAAGATATGTAATATCATCCTAGACATGTTATCTTATATGTAGCCTAGTTAAGGGTAAATGGTTTCTAGCTAGTGTCTGGAAGAGCTGTCCCCTTCCCAAGAGGGGCAAAGCTTACTAAGCTCAGGACACATAGTAGATAGTGGACAGGGTAACCTATGACCCTGAAAATAGCACTTGAGCTAAAGACTATAGCTGAGGCCCAATATAAGGTTGATAGAGCTGTCAGACAGAGCTGGGACTCTCCCTTGTAGGAGGCTGACTTACTAACCATAGCATTCCCCAGCAGATGGCGGACAGTATATTTGTTGCCCTAAAACATAGTTGAATACCAGAGCAGAGAGCAGCACTTAGGGAAGAACAGCAGACAGCAATGCCTCATGGGGAACGGGCCCAGAAAACAACAACAACAACGGCAATGGGATGATGACATTGCCAGATACACTAGCAGCTTAGCAACATGGAAAGTGTAGATGCTGTTCCTTCATGTTTATTTCCTAGTCAAATATGTTCCCAAGAGTGTGGCCATTTACCTGGGCACCCTAGTCATGAATATTCCCCCAATGCCTATGCTGCACATGTGGTTCTTATACATGGTTGTATCTTTTCTGGACATACATATTCTCTGAAAGCATACCCATTGACGTGAGTGTTCTGGCTGTGTGTATTCCCCTTTTATGCTTTGTGTTTAACCTCTCACAAAAATTCTCTCCCTTCTCAAGTTTTTTTCTCCTAATCTGGACTTCATTTTCATCCTTTGGAAAATGAGAGTGTTGGAATGGATGATCTCAAAGGTTTCTTCCAGTTCTGTGTCCCACAAGAGAGCATGAGGACATGGATATGATGAGTAGGCATGTGAGGAGAAAGGTAAGAGGAAGAGAAGATAGGAATAAAACACTCAGGAAAGGTATTTTTTCTTCACACAAGAGATTTAGGGGTACATGTCCAAATGCATAAAAAGCTAGATAAGAAGAGGGATGAATTTGGACTGCAAGATAGGTCCTCCTTCTCGATTTCCCACCGGATATATGTTTATGGCATATAGTAGGTGCTTAATACTTTGTATTGACTGATGATGTTCATTGTCAGAAACATACATCAGTATTTGGTCTTCAAACTAGCCATGGTCAACAATTTGTGGTCAATAACTCCCAATATCTACCTCACCCCAAAATAACAAATAACAGGAATTTAATTTGAAACAGTCTCAAAATGGAGGATTTAACCAGTTCTTCATTTTCCCAAACTGTAAACAAGAGTGTTTTCCCCCTTTTTCTTTCTTCTCTTCTTTAAATGATAAACTTGGGCCTAGAACATCACACTGCGCACATTCTGCAGAAAGAGCTCATTTTCTTCTGATGTCTAATACCAAGCAGTATCGGTAAACCCCAAATTTTGTTTCCCTTTTCAGGCAGCCTGTCATTTTTGTTGAACAAGAAACTGATTGAGTCTTGATCAAAAGAACGAACTAAGCTGGGGCAGAATTTTCTTGGAAAAGGAGTGACTCCAGCTGAGTGCCGGGAAATGAGAGGTTGAGTGATCATGTCTACAGCTTCTGGATTTAAATGATAGTCATCCTCTATTGCTTCACTGCTTGGCTCAGGTGGAGTCATTCCTGACTTGCTTTACTATTTGCATAGCCCATGCTCCAAGTAATTTGATTCCTTGAAGGGACAAGACAGTGAGATATAGTGAGGCGAGCCTTAGGTTTAAAATAAGAGAATTGGGTTTGAATCCCAGCTCTCTTACATGCTACTTGTGGAATTTTACTCTTCATTCAATCTTTCTGAGACTCAGTTTCCTCACCTGTAAAATGAGGACATTAGACTAGTAATCTCTCAAGTCCCAGAATCTAAGCATTAGAAGGGATCTCAGAAGCCCTACAGTTCTTCATGTCCCCAAACAAGAATTCTCTTCCCAACATCCCTAAAACTGATTGTTCAGTATTCCTTTCCATCTCTAAATTCTATAGTCCTATAAATCATCTTTGCACTGGTTACTAAGAAACAGTGATGAGTATTTAGTTACCCTAAATCATTGTGACCAGCTTATTCTGAAACTGGAAGGAGAGGACCACAAGATGGGTGAGAAAGGGAAAATACCTTGAGTTTTTATTTTGCATTTTGTTTTACGGGATTCTTTCCTCATTATACCCCTGTAAGGAAGGTAGTGCAAGTATTATTATGCCCATTTTGTAGATGAGTAAACCTAGCCCCAAAGAAGTGCAGTTATTTTCCCACAAAGCCAAAAGGTATTAGAAGGAGGACTTGAACTCAAGCCTTGTAATTTCATGTCCAGCAGTTTTCTCCAAACTTCTCTTTTTCTCTTGGATCAGGGAGTCCCAATATCTCGACTCTAGAGATTTGGAAGTAGGTAAAGGAGCACTAAATTTGTGTTCCATGAAGAATAGCTATGAATTCAAGCTGTTGAAATGATAGTTCACAAGTAACCCCCAAATACTTAGTATATGTTGAGTGTTGCTGTTGAATACAAAAATTCATGAAGCAATTGAACACCTTCTGGTGTATCCATAGGGTGAACTCAGCCATGGCTGCTCTTCCTGTGACCCCCCTCCATCAGGGATGAAATTGTCTGAACCTACAGTTTTTGGTCACTTTCTTCTAAATTCAGTGGTTCTGGAAGAAGGCCTAATCAAGCCTTTATTCTTCTAGCCAAAACAATTTTCCACTGGGAGTCAGGCACTGACCTTGAAGAATTTCCAAAGGTTCTAACCTCACCTAAAGTTAGAAAAGCCACTATGCACATATGGCCCAGAAAGTTTCCAGCCTTGAGAAAGTTCCCCTATCCTCTAGTTAGTGCGGGGCTTGCAGGACCTTCTTTGTGTCTTGGGTATCTTTGGCAGTCCCATAAAGCCAAGGAGCCCCCCCCTCAGAATAATATTTTTTAAACATTCATAGTTGCAGGAAATACTAAATTTCATTTAGAGGTCAGTGAAAAAAAATGTGTGTGTGTGTTGTTCATATACATATGTATATATGTATGTATATATATATATATATGTCTGTACATTTATGTATATATTATATGCATATAAGTGCATTGTACACATGCATGTGTATATTATATAAGTAATATATATGCATGTGTATGCATGTGAATCTTAATTTTCATTTACCACTAAATGAAATTTAGTATTTCTTTCAATATATATGTATTTGTATGTATACATAAGTATATATGTTGCATACACACACACACACACACACACACACACACACATACATATTGATTCCCATGTAAGTTCACAGATCCCCTGAAATCTGCCCACAGGTCTTTGCTCATTTAAGAACTTCTGCCCTAGTGGATGAAGGGAAAGAGGAGAAGGCCAAAGTTACTTCTATTTTAGGCTTATAGATTTAGAGCTGGAAGGTATTCTCTCTTTTTTTTTTAAGGCAATTGGAGTTAAGTGACTTGTCCAGGATCACACAGCTCATAAGTGTCAAATGTTTGGTCTGAAGTCGCATTTGAACTCAGGTCCTCCTAACTCCAAAGCCTGAGCTCTATCCATTGTGCTATTGAGCTGCCCCAACTGGAAGGTATTCTCAAGCTCCTCTAGTACGACCCATCTATCTGTTTTACAGATGAATAAAATGGCAGCACAGGAAGGCCAAGGGACTTTCCCAAAGTCAACCATGAACTAAGTTGAAAAAGGTAGAATTTGAACCTAGGTCTTCTTGTCCCAAATTCAGCATTCTTTCCACTGTACCCTGCTGATTTTCGTAATCATAAAGTCTTTAAATGGAAAGTGGGAGGTCACTAGGGAAAAGTTCAATTGCGTTTTTGTTTGTTTGTTTGTTTGTTTGTGTGTTTGTCTTTACCAGCTGCCAGGCCAATATTCTCCTTGACCAAAAACTGCATCAGTGAACTCAGTTAGGAAAACAATCCTGATTACACCATGCTGCTGCTTCTTCTTCTTCTTCTTCTTCTTCTTCTTCTTCTTCTTCTTCTTCTTCTTCTTCTTCTTCTTCTTTTAATTTTTTTGAGGAAAAGTCAAATAAACTTAATCTGAGGTTTCTCAGGGGATATTTTATGTTCTTGTTACCACAAAGAATATTCTGCCAGCAACAACATGGATGGGACACAAGTGTCCTAACACAAGCATGCCTTTTTATTAGACCACGGGCAGAAAAAGAAGGAAGGGTGCTTAGGAGACATCAAAGGTCCTCTTCCTGTGCTTTCTGGAGGCAGGAAGGGAAAACCACAACTTGTTTATCCCAACATTTCTAATCATGTTAGCAGCATGAACTTACAGTGCTGGCCTGGCATTCTCCTGCTCCTTTGCTGAAAGGAGTGGAGCTCTTAAGGAACTGAAGGCATTGTCATATGGTTGAAGAAACAGATGAATTTGATTCCATCCCTTTCTGACTGTGGAGAGCCCAGCTTTGTTGGGTAATGGGGAGAAGGGGTTGGGGAGAAGGATTGGGACTTCTTCTGAGCTATAATTCACTTCAAGATGTTCTCTGGAAAGTCTTTATCCTCAAAACTAGAAAATATTCTAGAAAGGAAATTGGCTTTGAGGAGGGGATGATTTATTTCAGGAGGCAAATAGCAGCAAGAGTAGGGAATGGGGCCAAGTGGGAGAGGAGGAGGAATCTGGAGGTTGGGAGAAAGGAATTGTACTCTTTAAGGTCAGGACTATTGGCCTCTACAATGTCCTAGCAATGATTCTGTAGTGATAGAACCCAACGAGTAACTTCTTTCTGATCCTCTGTTTCCTCAGCAGTAAAATAAGGGGCTTAGACTAGATGATCTCTAAGGTCCTTTCCAGTTTTAAGTCCTGGGATTACATGATACATGACTCCCTATGGATGAAGAGCTTTGGTTTACAAAGTTAGGGCAGTGGGGTGGGAAGAGCAGGGAAGGATTTCTTCCCAAGTGATAGCTATTTGGGATTTTTTTTTTCTTTCTGAGAGGCAATAAGGGTTGAGTGATTTGCCCAGGGTCAAACAGCTAATAGGTGTATGAGGCTGGATTTGAACTCAGGTCTTCCTGACTTCAGGGCTGATGATCTCTCCACTATGCCACCTAACTGTCCCCACCCCCCCACACCTCTTTTCAGGAATTCTTTTTTTTTTTGAGAGGCAATTGGGATTAGGTGACTTGCCCAGGTTCATACAACTAATAAGTGTCTAAGGCTGGATTTAAACTCAGGTCTTCTTGACTCTAGAGCAAGTGCTCTACCCACTGTACCACCTAAGCTACCTCTTAGTCAGGAATTCTTAATCTTCTTTTCTGTGTCCTGGACCCCATTTGGCAGTCTGCTGAAGCATATGGCCTCCTCAGAATAATTTTTAAAATTCATAATTGATTGATAGAAATGCTAAATTTCATTCAGAAGTTAGAGAAGATAAAATACTTCCCATTTAAATTCAGAGACCCCCTAAAATCTATCCATGGACCCCATAGGGACTCATGGACCTCAAGTTAAGAACACTTTTTATAAAGTCTCACAAAATGATTTTTAATTGGTAGACCACCTCAGACTAGTGAAAGGGAGGCAGGGCTGAATCAGAAATGTCTGAATTATAGGATCCTTTGAAATAAAGGCTACTTTGTCTCCCTCTTAGTACATATAAAATGTAGAAGTAAGCTAACTTCCCACTTTAATAAAATGTTTTAAAATGCTATGTAATTAATATGGCAAAAGCAAAGTTGGGGTCTACTTAAATTGTTCTTAGCAGAGAAAGATAAAAAAGATAAAACTTACTATAATATCTGTATGTATAGTTGTATCTCTCTACACATCCATGTGCAAATGTACACACAAACATACATACTTAAACATTCTATAATAACATAAAAAAAAATTTGAAAGGAGAGGATTTACTTACCTGGTTTTTCCATTACCACCTATCTTCACAAAAAGTACAACAGGCTGTTTATGAGAACCAATTTTGTACCCACCAGCAGCTAGTGCAGTGCCCTGTGCATTGCTTGAATTCAATAAATATTTGGGATTTAGGCATCTGTACATGCTTTCTAACTGAGTGAAGGCAAATTAATGAAGTTTCTCCATATTTCACTTATCTGATTGCATTGAGATAAAGCAGTAACACAATATAATACACTTGAGCCTTTATACACATCCCAGAATACTAGCTTTGGTATTCTTTTTTTTTTTCATGAGTCTCCATAGCCAAAATGGTCATCAGCTATTGGGCAACTACTCTAAATTTAGCCAATCTTGTCTTCAGACAGCACGTGTAGAGCCAAGATGGCAGAGTGAAAAGGTAGTCTCTCTCACCCTCCCCTAACAACCTCTGAAAATCCAGAAAATATCACCCTAGAAAAAAAAAACCTGGAATAGCTGAACTAGAAGAAAGACGGGGAACAGCAGTGTAGCAACCCAGCAATGGTCCCATGCCTCAGCAAAAATAAGGAAGCAGCACTACAAAGGGCCCCAGGGATAAGCACCCTGCAGCATTCATCTGAAAGGAGCTGAAGAAAACAACCTAGAGTCTTCCTAAAGTCCCAGCCTTGCTGATTCCAACCCAACACCTCCAACTGTCAACCAGGAAGAGATCCTGAAGCCCAGGTGGTAGAGCACGCAAACAGCAACACCTGAACCTCTGAGTGCCTCAGTGAGGGTAGGTGAACTGGTGGAAACCAGCTCAGAAACCACCAGCTGCCTTGGTACTCTACCACAAGGGAATCTCCCAGTGCATTAGCAGAAACAAGGGAGGCAGCATTGCAAGGGGCCCTAGGCAGATAAACACCCTGCAGCACCCATCTAAAAGGAGCTGAAGAAAGCTAAAGGAAAGGAAAAGCAGGCAATCTAGAATTGCCTGAAAATTCCAGCCTTGCTGATTCCAGCCCAACATGAGGTAAGCTGCCAAAACCCTACAGCCTCCAATTGCCAACATAAGGGGCCCCAGCACACAAAGCCAGTGACCAAGACCTAGGCTCCCAACACAAGAAGCTTGGGTCAGTACCCTCTGTTCCCCAGCAGGAGAGCTCAATCTCTTTAAAGGCCAGGGAATAAAGAAACCATGAGTAAAAAGAAATACCATAGATTCATATTATGAGAAGAGTGAGATCAAGACAATTCTGAAGAGGACAACATTGTCAACCACATCTGCAACATCAAAAGGAATATGAACTGGTCTGAAGCCCAAAAAGCCTTCTTAGAAGAGCTCAAGAAGGATTTTAAAAGTCTAATGAGAGAGGTAGAAGAGTCCTTAAAAAATACAATTGGCCAATTGGAAAAAAGTACACTGAAGAAAACAAATCCCTTAAAAATACAATTGGCCAATTGAAGAAGGAAGTACAAAAACTAACAGAAGAAAACAATCTGTTAAAAACTAGAATTGGACAAATGGAAACTAATGACTCTATGAGAGAGCAAGAATCAGTCAAACAGAAACAAAAAAATGAAAAAATGGATGAAAACTTAAAATACCTCATTGGTAAAACAACTGACCTGGAAAATCAATCCAGGAGAGACAATTTAAAAGTCATTGGACTACCTGAAAATCATGATGAAAAAAAGAGCCTGGACAGTATCTTTCAGGAAATCATAAAGGAAAACTGCCCTGAAGTCCTAGAACCAGAAGGTAAAATAACCATAGAAAGAATCCACTCACCACCTGAAAGAGATCCCAAATTGACAATGCCAAGGAATATAATAGCAAAATTCCAAAATTACCAGATGAAAGAGAAGGTGCTGCAAGCAGCCAGAAAGAAACAATTTAAATATCATGGAACCACAGTCAGGATTACACAGGACCTTGCAGCTTCTACATTAAAAGACCACAGGGCATGGAACATGATATTCCTTAAGGCAAAGGAGCTTGGATTGCAGCCAAGGATCAACTACCCTGCAAAAATGAGCATGATTTTTCAAGGGAGAAGATGGATATTCAACAAAATAGGGGACTTCCAAACCTTTCATAAAAAGACCAGAGCTCAACAAAAAATTTGATCTTCAAGTCCAAGATTCAAGAAAGACATAAAAAGGTAAATGGGACAGAAAGATACAAAATGTTGTTAATAAGGGCACACTGTTTACATCCCTACAAGGGAAGATGACACTTGCAACTCTTGAGAACTGTATTGTTATTACACTATGTTAAAGGAGTATACATAAAGGGGTGGATATTAGTTGACTTTGATGTAATGATAAAAAAAAATCTAATCAAGTGGGTTAAATGGATCCAAGTAAGTGGATTAGTCTGATCTTAGAAAATGTACTGAGAAAGGAGGAGGCAGACAAGGGTAAATTACATTACAAGAAAAGACACAAAATCCTATTACAGCAGAGAAAGAAGGGGGTGAGCATTTTTGAACCTTGCTGTCATCAGATTTGGCTCAAGAAGGGAATAACATAATCACTTAGGTATGGAAATCTAATTTGCCCTATGGGCAGTAGGAGGGAAAAGGGGAAAGAAAAGGGAGGGGTGATGGAAGGGAGGGCAGAAAGGGGAGAAAGGGGAAGAGGGGGGAGAGGGATAATAGAAGGGAGGAGAGACTGAAGGAGGCAGTGGTCAAAAGCAAAGTACTGGTGAAGGGGGGAAGGGAGAGAGGAGAAAGAAAAGCATAAACAGGGGGGGAAAAAGGGATGGAGAAAAAGACATAGTAATCATAACTGTGAAAGTTGAATCACTATCTTTTTTTTCCTCTTCTGTTGAGTTTTGTTTCCTCTTTCTGATGGTTCCTCCTATTGGTTTTAATTTTTACTTACAACTTCACTAATGTGAAAATATGTTTAGTAGGAATGTAAATGTATAGCCTATATCAGATTGTGCACCATTTTGGGGAGGGTGGTGGGGAGGAAGGGGGAGAAAAATTTAAACTCAAAAGCATGTGGAAGTGATTGTTGATAAATCAAAATAAATTAATAAAATATCCAAAAAAATGCAAAAAAAAAGATAGTACATGTAACTGAGGATGTATTGAAAGCCTTCTCTTCCATCTCATTTATTTATTTATCTCATTTAAATAAGATAGGACCAGAGCCTGTCACTTAGTAGGCACTATACATATGCTAGTCATTCGTTATTATTATGATTATGATTGTGATTATGCTTCCTTGTCAGAGATTACATGCCACTGGTTTATCTTTCAAAAACACTGGGTCAAGGCATTGTGGGAAGATGGCCAAGTAGGTCAGAAATTTCTAGGCTCTCCAGATCTCCTCCATAAACAGAAAGAAAATCATTGCAAAATGAACATAGAGTAGCAAAAAGAAAGGGGTAAAGCAGTTGTTTTCCTAACTTGAGATGACCTCAGAGAAGACTCCAGAGGCTGAGGTTTTGTCTGAGTGAAGTGTAGACGCCTCTAGACCAACTCCATAAAATCAACAAACAGCAGGCCCTGTCTGGATTGGCTCTGTCCTGAGGGAAATTTCACCTCAACTTTCACCTCACTCCCAGCCTCAAGAAATTTCACCTATTTGTGGCTAATGGTAGCTATCTCTGGGGCAGATGAGGGAGGGAGGGAAGAAAAAAAAGAAATTTACATGATAACTTTGTTTTATATTTGGAGGAAATAGCAAGTTGTACCTGGTAGATTTGCAGTTTCATTACCAATCATCTTTTTTTTTTAATTGTACTGTGTTATGGAAATGCTTGCTTTGTTTCCTGAATTGAAAATAAAATAAATTTTTAAAAATATAAAAAATAAAAAGAACATGGGATCAATCATCATGCTATAATGACACACTGGTTGTGAAAAATAGAGTTCAGAGTGACTTAAAGAGCTCATAGCAATTACTTTGCCATATTTCTCTCTCTTTGAGGATGGGGGCGGGCTAATATTCTAATCACAATTATTATTGATCATCAGAGTTTCATTTATTTACAAAAAGAAACACTTGGAGAATTTCAACTCTAATATAAAGTGTTAGGCCTGATCTCTTTCGCAATGTGTTGTTCACATTATGCTTTTATTTAAATTCATTAGGACTAGGAAAAGAGGAATCAAGGCTGTTTTGGAAGTTTCCCACATTGCTTCAAATTGAATTGTATGATAGTCAGGATGTAGCGTGAGAATGAATGGGGAAAATTCTGTCTCTGAATAATGATGAGAAGATATAAGTCATGTGTCAGGCAAGTCTTCCTTTTAAAGTAGGCTGGGACAGGGGAGTATGACATGGAAGATTTAATATATTTAGCTAAGTTTTCTACCAGGAGTTCTTAACCTTTTTTATATCCTGGGCTCCTTTAGCGGTCTGATGAAACTTATAGTCCCCTTCTCAGAATAATGTTTTTAAATGCATAAAATAAAGTACACAGAATTACAAAATAAATCAATTATATCAAAATGCCATTTTTAATAATAAAAAAGACATGTATAACCAAGTTAAAAACCCTTGTTCTAAGAAAGTGTCCCAGGAAAGACTGGGCGAGTTAGTGACTAATCTGTCTTTCATGATCTGAAAGTGGCCACCTTTATTGTAGTGAGATCCTAGACTAAATACTTGTAAAGTAGAAAGAACACTGAACTAGGAATCAAATTTTAATTTTGCTGTGTATCTTTTGGTAAGATCCTCTCCCTCTCTGAGCTTCACTTACCTGTTTTATGAAATTACTGTGACTAGACTAGTGTGACTAGTGGTTAGATTAGTGTGACTCAAAGGGCCCTTTAAGTTCTAAAACTAGATCAAATGAGCTAACATACATATACATATGCCACTTCATAAACTTTTAAAGTCCTGTTATTTGTGGTTGTTCAGTCATTTCAGTCATGTCCAACACTTCATGACCTCATTTGGGGTTTTCTTGAAAATGATACTGGAGTAGTTTTATCATTTCCTTCTCCAGCTCATTTTACAGATGAAGAAACTGAGGCAGCAGGCAAACAATATTGCTAATAATGATCCAAAGACAATTCCAAAAGCCTCATGATGGAAAATGCTATCCACATCTAGAGAAAAAACTATGGGAGTCTAAAGGCAGATCAAAGCATACTCTTTTCATTTTTTCTTGGTTTTTTTCTTTCTCATGTTTTTTCACTTTTGTTCTGATTCTTCTTTCACAGCATGACTAATGTGGAAATACATTTAACATGATTGCACATGAATAATCTATATTAGATTGCTTGCTGTCTTGGGGAAGTGGGAGGGGAGAGAATGAAGGCAAAAATTTGGAACTCAAAATCTTATAAAAATATGAATGTTCAAAACTATCTTTACATGTAAGTGACTAGCCCAGGGTCACACAGCTGGTAAGTTTCTAAGGCTGAATTTGAATTCAGGTCTTTTTGAGATCCCACTGTACTACCTAGGTATCCTCAAAATATTATTACTAGTAAGATATAATCCTAAAGACTTATTATAAATGCAATTTAATTTAATTAATAAATACATGGGAAAATCTGAATTACTAACTACATATGACAGACTAAATTCCATTCAATTTAGATCTGGCTCCTCCCAAAGCAAAGACTCACTTTAGGCTGGAGTCCATCAGTGATACTCATTGCCATAAATATATGGGTAAAATAGGAAAAATAAAAATAAATTCTCCAGGATCTGGCTCTTTTTTTCCCTCTATGTTTATGGGGATACCCCAGAGATCCACTCCAGATTGTCATCCTGTCCCATCTGACCCTGAAATCCCAGGACTGAAGGTTCTATACAAATGCCACAGAGGCTAAAATACATATAACCCTGCCTCCCTGTCACAAGTCAAATGTCAAAAAAGGCAGGGAGATAAATGTGCCTCAGTCACTACTGTGCCACTCTTAGACTCTGTATTTTGTCTTCAAAGTTTACACACCTTCTTTCATTGTAAGTAGTCCCTTTCACCATCTACATCAGCCTGGGTGGCCAAAAAGTATGATGAAGTAATGGCAAGAATGTCAGAATGGTGGCAAAGGAAGCAGAGTGCCTCTATTACACATGAAGCCTTCACTACAGGCTAAATTAAAATTTGATAATACAAAACAATCACAACACAGGTCAGTGTGCACTTGTTTAAAATAAATTTCTCTTAATACCTTCTATTTTTATGTTACCTGTGCTTCCCAATGTATCTCTTCCCCACACACAGAGAAGCATGTCTTGCAATGACATGGACAGAAGAGTATATACCTGGTTTGAGTTACTATTTTATACTTAAATTTTTGCTATAACTTCTCAGGAAATATCTCCTCATAAAATCTAAAGCAAAATAAAACAAAATGGATAGAACAAAAAAAAATCAGCAAAATTAACAAACATTTAAAAAGTTTAACAATCTACACTACAATATATTCTTTTTTATGTAACATCTATCCTCTCTTTTCAGCTAGATCACAACTCCCGTGAAAGCAGAAATTGTGTCAGAATTATCTTTGCTTCTTCGGTGCTTTGCAAAGGGCTATACTGTAAGTTTTTAGGAAGGCCCCAATGCAATAGAAAGAATAATGAACTTGACAGCAAAGCCTGAGCACTTGAGTCCTGGTTTTTAAACTAACAGAGAACTTGAGAAATACTCTTAAAGGTGTGTAAGGGATTATGTGTTGTCTTATTTTGTTTGTTGAGAGAATGTTTTATTTCATTTAGCTTTTACAAAGAAATATTTACAGAGAAGGGGTTGCAAGGACTGTAATGAAACAATATCTCAAACTGGGAACATGTTTTTCTCTATGTGTCCCTCTCTGTAGGAAGAGTGGACTAAACATTCCCTCCACTAAGTTCACATCTGTGTGACATAGCTAAGGCACTCACTACTCCCTTGTTTATAAAACCCAGCTACCCAGTTGATCCACTGCTGGGCTTGATAAGAAGGTAAATTTTTTTTTCAGACTCTGATCCTCACCAAACTCAACTGCTGAGATTACTGGAAAACTCTATTGACTACAGTTACTAGAGCTCAGATGGTTCTTCTAACACTTCAATCATCAGAAGGTTGTAATCTGGTTCTTTCTTTGCTACATATCTGTTGGGGCAGCTAGGTGGCACAGTGGATAGAGCACCAGCCCTGAAATCAGAAGGACCTGAGTTCAAATCCGGCCTCAGACTAAACACTTGACACTTACTAGCTGTGTGATCCTGGGCAAGTCACTTAACCCCAACTGCCTTAAAAAAAAAAGATACATATTTGTTGAACATCAAGAAATAAGGCACAACAAAAACAGAGGTATCATGTGTTCATGGACATGTGGCAGGGGAAAAAGGAGCTCCGCTGCCCAATAGCTATCAGCAACTCTTAGCTCAAATGCCACAATGAAAATGAACATGAAATACCATTCAATAAGCATTTAATAATGACCTACTAAATAAAAGATACTGTCACTTTCCCTCTCTCAGTCTCAGTTTCGTCATCTCTAAAAATGGGAGCGTTGAGCTAAACTTAACTAAGGTCCTTTCCAACTACAAAAATGCTATGATCCTAAATGTTGAGTCAGATAAAAATGATTATGAGGATGAAAGAACCCAAAGTTAAATGAAAATTGTTAAAAATGAAAAACAATGCAGTGGGCTATTTGGATGAAAACCTCTGTCTCACTCCTAATTTGGCCCATTTAGTGCCTACTTAGAGACTAAAGCATAAACCTTCTCATGTTATGTAAAGAAGAGATCCTCCTATTAAGTGAAATGGAGATAAATTCTCTAACACCCAAACACTTGCTCCCTTTAGATCCATGCCTACTCATCTAGACTTCTCCCAATCTCCAATCTGGGCATCTAAAACTCAGACTCCTTGACACTTCCATGCTCCGCTTTCATGGAAGCTTCCAAAAAGGAAAGTCTAGTTATGCAGAACTTTTATCTCATCCATCTACTTAGACTCTCTCCCTGTGAACAGATGAATCTTAGAACACTGGAATTTAAAGGATTGTTAAAATATAGAATATTAAAATGGGAGAATACAGAGAATATCATGGAATGTAAGAGAAAGAGGAGACATAAGATGTCTCCAGTGATCACCTTCTGATAGATACCCAGAGAAGTGAAATACTTGCTCCAGGTGATTCATTTAGCTCATGGTCAAGGCAGGGCTCTTAAGCGGATCTTGGTCTTCTGTCTCTAAGCATGCTTTGTTCCAACCACACCATCTCTCCTGTGGGAAGGTGGGAAGGATGCTGAGACATAAGGCTGCCTTTTCAAGAAGTAAATACCTTTTTAAAAACGTCTTCTGTAGTCTAAAGACAAATGCAGTGGAGAAAAGATTACAACACATGGATGATGCAATGTCTGTTGTAGGTGATATTCTCTCAGGGAGCAGGAGAGACAGACAGTGATAGGCAGGGGAGCAAGACTGCAGCTGAGATTTGCTTTAAGCTGTTGTTTTGGCTCTGTCAACACAACCACAAGTCTGTTCATGTTAGCAACAGTCTTATTGCAATTGATTTCCAGGAATCAGCCTTGGGGATGGCAAAAACCAATAGTTAAAAGTAACTCGGAGCCCAGGCAAGGAGGTACCACCATTGGGAGCCCTTTGGTTTTGCTACACAGCTCTGTTATGAGACAGAAACTTGACACAAGGTTATTATCCTAAGGTAGTTAATATTCACAAATCTCATGCATGCATACACGCACACACACACCCCATACACTCAAATCTCTACAGCATTTTCAGGTTTACAAAGTACTTTCCTCACAATAACCAAGGGTTAAGGGTTATACAGATATGGAAACTGAGGCTCAGAGAAATTTATATACATATATTATATATATATATATATATATATACATATATATATATATATACACACACACACACACACACACACACACATAAATGTATGTTTATATATAATATACATACATATTCACATAAGGACCACAATCATGTCAAGGAAAATGATTAGACTAAAAGACATCACGATTTGGACAGAATGGAATGTCTAATATTGGTGGTAGAATAGACTTTAGGGATGAGACATTTGAGTCTGGGATCTGTCAGTTTTGTGAAGCTCTTTCCTCTAGGTAACAAGGGAGGTGTTGGGGTGGGGAGCGGCGGCACTAAGGAGAGGTTCATAGTCAGTAAGTATCAGTACCAGGATTAAGGCTACGTGACTTGAATCCAAGTCCAGATTTTTCTTCCCATTATAACATTCTCCCTGTCTGCATGTTTATAGACACATGGGCTTATGTGGCCCTAGATGACTGTTGTTGTAATGAGTTTGAATGATATTGTCAAACTTCATGATATCACAGATTTAGAACTGGAAAGTACCTTAAAGATCTAACCCTCTCGTTTTATAGATGAAGATATAGGCCCACAGAGGTTAAGCAACTTGGGAAAGATCACAAAGGCAGTACGTGATGGAGGTGGGATTTGAACTCTAGTACTCTGATTTCAGATCTAGCACTTTACCCATGGAAACACTTTCCTTATTGGGCCACACCCCAATCTTTTATCATTCTGGATACAGATTATTCTGAGAGTTGCTTGTAACAAATGGGCTTTTGCTATGTGCAGGCAACCCCGACTTTTATGATAGAAATTCTGAAGTAGATGAATTAGACTCGGTTGTTTTTGTCTGCATATGCATATTTGGTGCTATTAACAGAAACTAGGGGCAGAAAAAGGCAGCATCATATGGTGGTGAAATAGTGAGATGTGACTGTTGAAATCTAAGATCACCAGTACAGCTGTGAGCAGAAGATGGAAGGGAAGTACAGCTGCCTATGACCACTAATTATGCCTTTGGACTATGTAAATACCATTGGGATATATTCTTGATGTTGGTATTTATGACAGCATGATGGTAGAAACTAATTATTGGGTCTATAGGAGGTTGGGGGATGTTCATGAGAAAAAAGAATGAAAAAGAAAAAAATTAGTCTGTTTTCAGAAAGGTTGGATATGGGGTAGGTTAAGGAGGAGAGCTAATATATATATATATATAGTGAGTGGCCTGTATGAGGCAGTCTGAGGTCATGGTCAATTAAGTGATTGGGAATGAGAGTAAGTGTGGGGAGGGAGGGGAACTTTCTGTGTTCTGTGTACTTGTGCCCTCTCAAAATCCCCACTGACCAATGCCAGTCTTGGGGAGTTGTGATGAGAAAGCCAGATCAGATTGCACAAATAAATAGAAAGTTTCTGAGTTCCTGGTCATGCAAGAGAGTGTGCCCAAGAGTTACAAGGTGTTCTAGAGCATGGGCTGCCTATAAAGAGATTTGAATTTCAAGGCAAAGATTGTCTATACAGAGGTTTATATTTCAAATAAAACCTAACTACACAATGTGCATACCAGGAACATGCCTAAGGACTCCCACAGTTATACGAAGTAAGCAGTCACTTCCTCTGACTTTTTACTTTCATGGCACCTCTCACACCTGACTTCTTCTCTCCACTCACATAATTGCCCCAGTTTTGTCCTTTATCATCTCTCTCCTAGACTATCGTACTAGTCTCCTGAGATATCTCCTTGCTTCTAATTTCTCTTCTTGAAAATACAACCCTTCCATACCTCCCAGGAGAAATTTTCCATTATGCAAGTCTGACCATATTCAACCTCCTACTCAAAAACCTTCTACAGCTCTCTCCTTTCAATGGATATTAATGTAAAACAAGCTCCAGTCTACATTTGTTATTTCACATTAATAATCTCATTAATTCCAGACAAAGTGAATAATTTAGGCATTCTCCAAACTTGATATTCCATCTTCTATCTCCATGTATTTGAGCAGGCCATCCTATAATGTACTCTTGTAATATACTCCCTGTGTGTTCTGTCTTTCAAAATCCTTCTTTTCCTTCCTCATTATGCTTCTTCCTCTGTGGGACCTTTCCTCATCTCCCAGCAGAAAGTGTTCTTATTCTGCTCAAATTTTCATTTAGCTCTTTGTATCTCTCTCTTTCTCTGTCTCTGTCTTTCTCTCTCTGTCTCTCTCTGTCTCTCTCTTTCTTGCTGTGTATGTGCATATGTGCATCTGTTCCTGTCTGTCTGTCTCAGTTTCTCTGCCTGTCTCTGTCTGTCTGTTCTCTCCTTTTCTCTCTCTATCTGTCTGTTTCTGTCTGTCTCTGTGTCTGTGTGTCTGTCTCGTTGTCTCTCTCTTTTCCCCCACACAGATCCCATAGTACATTTCTCTGAGTACGTATCACAGAGGGCAGAGAACATGACATACATTACATTTGTCATCTACATATGCACAGTGCCTAGAAGAATGCCATGCATATAGTGGGCACTTAATTAAATAAATGCTCTTGCCCTAACACTGTTGGAAAATGCCTTATTTATCCTGGATCTACTTCTTGACTAGGATTCAGAAAGTTCACTTTATCACCTTGTTTTAATGGCAGCTCTCACAAATGACTGGTATGGAGCAGGGAGTTGTAGGCGCTAAGCCAGAATCACTGTCAAAGTCTCCTGAAGTGCATAAGTATTGACAATTAAAGAGATTCATTTATTATTCATTCATTCATTCATTCATTTGACAAACATTTATTAAGTAAGTGTGCAGAGCACTGTTCTGAGTGTTAGAGGAGAAAGAGAAAGCTGACATTAGAAAAGTCTTTGTAGTAAGATGACTGGAACTGGGTTCATAAGACTTTAGTTCAAATCTTGGCTCTGCTGCTCATTACTTGTGAAACCTTGGACAAATTGCTTCCAGCCTTTGGAGTCCCCAGTTTCCTCTTATGAAAAATGATCAGGTTGAATTAGATGACCTCTGTGGTCCCTTCTATCCCTAAATCCATGATCTTAGTGGAGTCAGCAGGTCCAAAAAGCAAGAAGGAAACATTTACATAATTTCGAAAAGTCCCTAAGCCATAATTTTACCAAATTTGAGAAATGTTTCTTTTATCGTCACCAAACATACCTGGTTAATACAGCTTATAAAATCACAATGTATTAATTTTGCCCCCTGGCTACACTGATTTTAGATTTCTTTGGCTTCTCTGGATGCATTTGTTCTGTATTTCTTTGCCTTCTCCATTATGCCCCCACATCGGGTAGCTTTCTACTCCTTTTCAGGTTTCTTCTGTACGTTGTCTTCCCCCATTAGATTATAACCTCCTTGAGGACAGGAACTGACTTTTTTTTTCATACTTGTATCCCTGTCATTTGGCACAATGCCTGGCACAGAGTAGGCAATTAATAAATGTTTATTGACTATTTTATTGACCCAATTTATTGGTCTAGCATTTCCTATCAAAGGAATAATTTCATGTACTCCCCATTCTTTTCTTTCTCATTTCTTCCTCTCGCTCTTTTGTCAGATTGTTCTAGTTAGTATGTAAGTCTATGACTCTTCTGGTCCTTGGAAAAGAAATATTGTTCTGATGAGATTTAACAATTTCACTTAATTATGATCACATAGCCTCAAATTCCTTTGGTTTCCTATTTGTTGTTTCATTGAATTTACAACAATTTTTTAAAAATCTATTCTCTAAATCCAGTTTCTCTTTCACAGCTTGACAAGCCCTTGTTAAGTCTCACGAATCTACACAGTATAGCAGTAATAGGGTACCATTTTATCTAATCATAAATGAAACTATCACATGAAAAAATTGTAAAATGCCATCAAATTCTAGGGAGTTCATCCAAGAAGTTCCTTGATCAACTTAAATTAGTCTTACACCAGTATGATGAGTCTTGGGAACTCTTGATGGTATGTTCTTGAAGAGACCACGGACATGCCCCTTGGAGTCTTATGGAGGATGGGTCTCAAGTCATTTGGGATAAATTGGTTGCTTAAAATTGTTGAAGGAGGAACACCCTTTTCTGAAGACAGGGTGGGATAATGAAAAGAGTGTGCAATTTGGCATCAGAGGCATCTGCACTTGAGTCATAGAACTGTCAATCACTAGCTCTGTGATGTTAACAAATCACAACTTTCTGCTCCAGTTTCTTCAATTATAAAATGAAAGGGTTAAACTAGATGACCTCCAAACTCTAAAGTAATAATCATACAAAAAAAAGGAAGCTGTAATCACAGACTCAGTCTTTTCCTTTTTTGAAGGATAGACTAGAGTATAGCAGAACTTAGAGCAGGGAATATGGTAACCAATCCCCTCTTCCCAAACCCCTCTAACTATTAATGGCAGAAACAAATGAGAGAAAACTGTGCCCTCAACCACACTGGCCAAGAGGAGAGTTTCTAGACACCCAGCTCCTGGTCCTAGCAGAGCCCTCCTTGTCTGCAGTATATTTGAGCTATATGAAGGGAGAAGTTGTTATACTGTTGAGAGAGGGGAGCTCTTGGGGTACTCAGGTGTTTTCTTTGTACAAAGGACTGGCGTTAACTAAATCACCTGCAGTGATCTGTGTACAACTGTGAAAGGCTACATGGTGGCTGGAGATGAATATAGAAGAGAGTCCTAATATGGTGCCTTTGCCTATGCTACCTATTGGGAGCTGTAGGGTAGCTCGGATGTTCTCAGTCAACATCTACTGAGAACCCTACTTCATATGTGATTATAGAAGATTTTGTAGGTTGCTGGAGAAAGCTTGCTCATTGACAGATACTATATGCATATATATGCATACATACACACATACACACATGAAATAATGACTTTCATTTGTTTCCTCTAATCTACAAATAAAACTGTTCTTTGAGTTTCGTGGACTAGGTGTCTGTGGCAGGGGGCAGGAGAAGGAGAAATTATAGATGACCACAAACTGGGACCTGTCAAGAATGAACGAATGAATAAATTAAAAAATGAGTGAATAAAAAAACCATTTATTATATGCTTACTATGTGCCAAGAACTGTGTTAAGCACTGAGGATACAAATATAAATATGAAGATAGTCCCTGCCTCAAGGAACTTTGATTCTAATAGGGGAAGATAGTACTTGAAAAGGGCTAGTTGACAGGGAAAGGTATTTTGATTTAGTTGGTGAGTGGAGTCACAGAAGAATAAATTGATAGTGGAAAAGAGGGAATGGAGGACACTGTGGAGAGTACTTTGTGGCAGCAAAGGGGTTTATGAAGAGATAGCTGGGGAATAAGTTGAAGGATGGAGGAAGCCATCATGGCATGGTATATTGACTTATGTTAGACATTCATCAATTAGGACAATGGGACTGTAGGAAAAAAGTTCTGAAAATGAAACGTTATATAGTGTCACCAGATTTTAGACAATTAGCCAGAAAAGTGAAGAATCCCATAAAGCGCACCTGACCCATTTTATGTCATGTAAAAACCTGTGATACAAGGGTTCGATGCAATTACATAATTTTTTCCCCTCTTGGGCCTCAGTTTCCTCATCTGTAAAACAGAGCTAACAATATTGGTGCTTATCTCCCTCTTTTGTAAATGTTAAATGATTATGGAAAAGTAAATTGTTTGGTGGGAAACCAGTCTCACATCAAAAATATTCTCAGAATATGTAAAAAAAAAAAGCACCTCCACCCAAAGAAAGCACAAGAGGAATCAGTGGTTTGAGTTTTCAAAATTCACTTGAGATTTCTAGATGTGAGGAGGATGTGTCTCCTTTATCTCTTCGGTCTCTTCCCCAAAACCAATCTCAACCACACAGAAGAGAGAATTATGGGAACAATAACATCACATATTTATAGGGGAAAAAAAGTGCTGGAAATAGGAACTGTTTTCCTTTAATTTGATGGGAATTAAAGAATCTAGAATCATCCTGGAGGGAGATGACAGGCTATTTGGGAAAGGAAAAAGGTGAAAGGAGATTGATAACCTTAGCCAAGGTCCCTACCCTGTCCAGTGTCCTTCCTTTGCACAGACTGATGTGGAGGAAGGAAGTGGGCAATTAAGAAGTGTGTGTCCTTCCCTGACAAATGGAGACAATTCTGCTCAGCCCTCATTCCAGGGCATTTGGCTCAATTTTTGGAAGTTCAGTGTCGTCTGTGATTTGGAAAGTACTAGAATGGATATGGCCATAGGCCAGTGTTCTCTGGCTGAGGATTTAGCTTCAGTTGAGAAATGAGATAGACAGGAAGCAACACTCAGAATCTGGAGTGACCCGAGGAATGTCACACTGCCCATGCATGGAGCTCTCTGTTTCCCTGAATGATTTTCACCTTACAATATGTATCTGAGACCAAAACTCTTAATGGATGTATTATCCACATATTTGATACTACCCACTAATTCTCCCACTTCCCTCCCACTCACTTGCTCTGACTAAGGGAATGGGTTTCAATTCTAATTTTTATTAAAATATATATAAATATAAGAAGCATCAATTTTAAAAAATAATCATATGAAAATGTTTATAATAATACAAAAATATATGACTAAAAGAATGATATGTGATTCATCAGCATAGAGAAATGGCGCTATGGGAATATCCTATGTTTCCTTCTCCCACTACGGATTGCAGCCTGTCTGGGGCTTAGTAGATGAATCCTGTGGAGTTGATGGAGGCACTTAGAGGTCACACATCTAATGTCAGGGGTAGAGAGAATTTAAAGCCAAGTCTTCCTTTCTCCACTCAGTACTCTAGCCATTCCCTCATGCTACTGCTATAATATATTAATATTCTAATTATATAAAATAATTATGTAAACTATTATACAAGTTGTTGCATTCCTGGTTGACCACGGAACCAGATTTCTGAGATGCCACTTGAATGATAGACTCCCTCCTTTCCTCCCCCCTTCCCTGCCTTCTTTCCTTCTTTCCTTCTTTCCTTCCTTCCTTTTCCCCCTTCTTCCTCCCTCCCTCTCTTCCTTCTTTCCTTCTTGTCAGCTTGACTATAATTCTCCATTCTGACAAGTATTGATCAGCACTGTGTTATAAAGCCTGGCTATACCTGGGTAGGTTACAACCACTGTGCCTAGAGCTTCTTATGGGTGGTCAATAAATATTGCATCATAGATTTAGATTTGGAAGGGACCTTAGAGAAGGGACCTTAGTCCAACCCTTTCATTTTACAGATGAAGAAACTGAGGACTAGAGAGGCTATGTAAAAGTGGAAGCCTTTGACTACAAAGGTAGGACTCTTCTACTGCAGAGACATGCTGCCTCTCCCTGTTTAAATGCTTGATTACAAGGTGCAGGGCTGGACTTAGAATAGTTATTTCTTTGCTTATCTTTTAATTTTTAACGTTCTATGTGGTTATGATAACAACAGTGTGGATATTTCTTGCCTAGGTGCAGATCATAGTCCTTTTCATCGTGTGTGTGTGTGTGTGTGTGTGTGTGTGTGTGTGTGTGTGTGTGTGTGTCCCTTTCCTGAACGTTCAACAGAGCATTTACCCAATGCATTGGAAGCTTTCCTCCACCCTTTTTCCTATATCTTGGATACTAGTGTAGCATTCAGACTATATTTATCGCCCCTTCCCTTTAGCTACAATCTTTCTTTCTAATCTTACAAGTCCTGGACATCTTTTATAGGACTTCTTTTGTTGTAACTGCTGCCTTGAATTGAATAACAGCAGATGGATGCCCAAGGGAATTTCTCAGACCGTGTCCTCTTCCCAAAGCCACTGCATGGTGCACAGTAACAGCTTCTGCCTCAGAGTAGTAGCACAGGCTGCCCTGTTTGGGATGCTCTCCCTCCTCATCCCAGCCTCATAGCATCCCTAGCTCCCTTCAAAGTATGTCAGCTGGCGCCACTTCTCATGGGAAGCTTTTTAGGATGCCTCTGTCTCCCTTTCTCTATCTCAAAATTACTTTGCATTCACTGACCTGTGTACCTGCTACAGTCAGTCCCCTAGGAGAATGAAAGTTCTTTGGGGCAGAGTCTCTTTCCTGTCTGTCTTTATTCCAGCCCAGTACTACCTTGCATTTAACCCATCCTCCGTGCAGCTGCCAGTGACTTTCTAGTGCACATATCTGACCACATTGCTGTCCTCAGTAAACACTGATAGCTCCCTATCTAGGAATAAAGAGAAACTCTTCTGCTTGACTTTTAAAGCCCTTCACATCTTGGCTCCTACCTACTTTTCCATCTTCATTACACATTACTCTTCTTTACATTCTTTATATCAGCCAAACTGCCTTTATTATTGTTCCTTATACACAGTACCTCATTTCTTACGTCCATGCTTTTTGCATTGACTATTGTCAGTTCTTGTAATACACCTCTACTTCATAAAACCCCTTGTTTCCTTTACTACTCAGCTCAATTCCCGCCTTCAACATGAAGCCTTTTTTTTTATGCCTCTGGCTGCTAGATCTCTCCCAAAGAAAATTACCTTGTATCTCTTATATATACACACCTACATGTGTGTGCATCTTGTTGTTGTTCAGTGTCATTTCAGTCATATCTAATTTTTTGTGACTCTATTTGGGGCTCTCTTGGTAAAGATATTACAGTGGTTTGCCATATCCTTTTCCAGCTTATTTTATAGATAAGGAAACTGAGGCAAACAGGGTTAAGTGACTTGCACAGGGTCACTCAGCTAGTAAGTGTCTGAGGCCATATTTGAACCTTCCTGACTTCAGACCAGACATTTATCCACAGCGCCACCTAGCTGCCCCTTGTGTGTATACATATACATATACATATACGCATACATATACATATGCATATGCATATACATATGCATATACATATGCATATGCATATACATATACATATACATTCTCATGTACATTTATACACACATACACACACACACACACACACACACACACACACACACACATGTTCTCCCTTGATAGAATGTAAGCTTCTTGAAGGCAGGAGCTATTCCACTTTTGCTTTTGTATCCTCACCTTCCATCACAGTGACCGGCACATAGTAAATGTTTAATAAATGAATGTTGATTATTGATAAATGTTTGTGGAATTAAATGTATTGAATTCAATTGCTGTCACCCAAGGTAATTATGATCCTTCTCCCATGACATTGATATTATTTCATTTGTACACACCATCATTGGCTATAACCTAAAGTCGATTTGTATCCACCATACTTTTTTTTTTCATTACTCTTCGAAAATGGAAATTACCATCTGAAATTATGATTCTTCTGAGATTGTAACATTCTATGAGTCACTAAATTGTATCATCCCAGGAAAAATATCAGTGTTAAAAAGATAAGTTTTTTCAGTTGATGAGCAACCTGGCATCACTGAAAACATGGAACAAATTCCAAATGTGATCTGATCCCCTCCCTTCTCCACTGGCAATCAGGCTAGTGTCATGAGAAAGAATACTGAATTTGGAGTTACAAGACCTGAATCCGAATTGCAACTCCACCCTTGACTATCCATCTGACTTTGAAGAGTCACTTTAAATTTCTTGGACTCAGTTTGCTCACCTGTAAAATAGAGGGATAGAGTTGTGGTTGGCCTCCAACATCCCATCTGGCTCTATGTCTATGATTTATATTATTCCATTCATTTTGGTCATAACTTGAAAAAAATAGCAACTTTTGCCTTACTCTGTATGGCTCTTAATGTTAAGTTCTAAAATTATGCAGATTGTGTCTATAACATCTGGAGAGGTGATTATTAACACTGATAAATATGATTCTGACTGCTTAGCAATGACTTCAACTGGTGACCAATTTCAGATAAAAAAATCTCTTCACTCATATATAAATTATTTCAACAGTCCTTGGAGAGAAAGGGTTCCCCTCCCCCAGCTCCCCAGGCCCAAAAGAGTAAACTTCTTCAGCTACTGCCTCGGTGATGATTCTGGATAAATTTGGAGTTTGCCTCCACTCCCAGAAACCTCTTTTCACTTAGTTACTTCTTGAAATCCCAAGTGACACTTCCTATGAGACACCTTGCCTGATTCCTCAGGTTTGTTGACCCCTCCCTCATTAAATCACTATCTATATACCTTGGATGTATTAATCTATGAATTTTTAATAAAATGTAAGCCCCTTGAGGGCAAAGAATGTCTCTTTTTTTTGAGGCATTTGGAGTTAAGTGACTTGCCCAGGGTCACACAGCTAGTAAGTGTCAAGTGTTTGGTCTGAGTCTGGATTTGAACTCAGGTCCTCCTGACTTCAGGGCCAGTGCTCTATCCGCTGCGCCACCTAGCTGCCCCCAATGTCTCATTTTTTTATATACTAGAACAATTCTCACTACATAGCAAGTGTTTAGTAGATGTTTATTGGCTAATAGAAAGACTTTGCATATAGACCTGGTGATGTCATATATGCCTGATATCTATAGGAGTAAGAATGAAGTAATGAGAGTAATGAAGTAAGAGAGAGAGAGAGAGAGAGAGAGAGAGAGAGAGAGAGAGAGAGAGAGAGAGAGAGAGAGAGAGAGAGAGTCATCACTACAGAGAAATGAGCACAGCAAGATCTTTTTTTTCCTATAAAAACTCACAAAAATGATACACTTACTAGAGTGTAGAGGGCCTGTGAACTGCATTGGTGGAGGGAGAATCTAGACCAATGATATCACACACCTCTAAAGGATTTACATTCAGAAGCTTAGGGTTCCTTAGTTTAGGAGTTGAGGAAGCCAAGAAAAGTAGGGACAGTGAAAGGAGAGGAGCCTCGGGCATATTTCCTGCCTATGCAGTGGAGCCCCTGCCCTCAAATATCCTTCCCTTGTTACATATACTTTCTGGATATTTATCAGATTACTTAATTCCACTATTTAGGTAGCTATTAAAGTTAGCAAATTTCTTCTTTTAAAGAAACAAATGCCTCTGGGAGAGCTGAGATATTAAGAACTTTGCACTTGATATTTTGCAGCAGAGGTCAGAAGCCCTGACAGAATGTGATCTTTGATTGGGACAGGATTAATAGGTCAGCCTGTGGAACAGAATACTTTAGGAGATAGCGTGGGCCAGAAGAGAGCTTTACTTCAGGTCTCAGGGAGACAGAAGGCCATCCCAATCTAGGGAAAGGGACCCTAGGAAATCAGAAGTTCAAAAAGAGATAGAAAGGAGCTGAAGACTAATTTGATCTTTTCCTTTTAATCTGAAAGCCTGTCCTGTTACTAGAAAAGGAAGACAAAAAAGTCTTTTCTTCCTCTTCCACCTCCTTGTCTGCTAACTCACCTCTTTTCTGTTCTGGGTCACCCTTATCCTGTTCTCATACCTCTAGTTTTATTTATTGTGTCTTAGATAGGTCTTTTAGAGGCTAGCACATCCTAGGGGTGGGGACTATCATTCCTAACAATCGATGCCAAACATATTTTATTATAAATGTATTACCATTTTACTATCTCCTTCAGAAATGCATTGCTAAGCTGGTTAGTTAGGTCAAGTCAACAAGTATTTGTTTAGTGCTTACTGTGTGCCAGGCGCTGTGCTAAGAGCTGCGGATACAAATGCAAGCAAAAACTAAGATAGTTCCTGCCTTCAGGGAACTTGGATTCTAGTGGAGGGAGACAGCCCATTAAAGGGAATTGAAAAACTGGTGGAGGTGAAGAAAGAAAGGTGATCTGTCCTGGATTGCTCAGGCCCCCTAACCCAGTGGAAAAGTCTGTAGAATGAAGGATGGCTTGTCTGAATCCTTCTTCAACAAGGAGGTTCTGGGAAGAGCTCACCAATGAGACAAAGGAGCCCCAGGAGCTGAGGGGGAGTCACATCCCCTGCAGGGCTTCTTAAACGTTCTCCCACTTAGACCCCTTTTCTTGTTTAGGCAGCATTTGTTGGCCTTGCATGGCCTGAGGGCATGCGCAGTGCTTTGGGTTCATAACTAAGGCTGCAGTGAAGTTGCGTGATGCAACAGGGCAAGAGCTGCCAGAAACACCTTTGATTCATTATGCATTTAATTTGGAATTAGTTTTTGGTCCTTACGTGTTCAGAAACCTTTTACTATTGCCAAATTTTTCGCAAACCCACATGAGGTCAAGACCCACAGTTTAAGAAGTGCTGTGGAAACTTTTGCTTCCCTTTTTGCAGAGCATCCAGGAATAGTATGCAAAACCCTGCAGCAGGAGTCAGAAGAGCTGCATTTGAATCCTGGTTCTGCCACTTACTTACTAGCTGTGTGATCTTAAGGAAGTCATTTCTCCTTTCTGGGCCTCAGTTTCCTTATCTGTAAAATGAAGAGGTGAATTGGATGATCCTTAAGGGCCCTTTCAGTTCTGAAATATCATTCTCTGAGTCAGGTGCCATCCCAGATATTTGGATTCATAGAAGTAACCCTGAGATGTCCCAGAGGTCCATCCTCATGGAAATTGCCTCAGAAGCCCTTAGCCCAAGCTTGACTATTAACCTCTGCTGCCTGATGTTACTGTCTGCATGGGCACACACCAATCACCATGTTTACATTCCTTTTCAGTCAGAGGCTGTTGCTATGCCCTATGTTTATGTTGAGTGAGCTGATTTTCATATTCTAGCTTCCCCTTCTACATGTCACTTACAAATAAATAAATTGGACAGTTACACATTTTGTGTGAATCATGCTTATATGTGCAATGTAAACCTCATTTTTCATATCATGTCAGTAATTTCCTTTCCCGAAATGGTTTTCAGCCTTTGTAGGAGTTGTTGCTCGGTGGGGGAAGGGGGGGGGAAGCAACGCAAGGCAGGGAATGTTTGGCTTCATCTATACTCTCTCCTAAAGCTTTCCTATGATGCCTCATCATGGTGTGGCATGACCTTGAGTTCCGAGGGCTATGCCATTCACTGTAGGCCATAGCAGAGCCTACCTACCAAGCTATAACACCTTCATATAGAGGCCCCACAATAGACTATGCTTCTGTCACTGAAGCATCAACTGAACTAGAAACTTAGAAGCTCTTCTTGGGCTGACTAGTGGTCATTTTTTTAGCCATCACAACTCAGGCAAACCAAGGCATCGAATATAAGGCATAGAGTGTTGTGCTCTTTCTCAGTGGACAGAACCCTACCAAGGAAGTAAAATACAGCTGAAATCTAAAGGGTATATGAATATGTCAAATGAAAATGTACAAGAAGCTAAACTTGGAATTGAAAGCTAGGAATAACTTTTGGGGGAAATAATCAGATAATTTGTACTAAAAAGTTACAAAAAAGTAATCACATATTTTGACCCAATAATTCTGTTGTTGGGGATGTGCCTTGAAAATGTTATTTTTTTCAAAGAGGGGTTGTGTTTGTTTACAGGTTTGTATAGCAGCTTTACTTTACACTAACAGCAGTATCATGGAGTTTAAAGATCCAGCCTTGGAGTCAGGAAGACCTGGGTTCTAGGTCCTGGCACTGAAACATGTTACTTATACAACCATGGCTAAGTTACCACCTCTCTGTGCAGGCAGGTGACTCTTTAAGACATGGAAGGCAGAATGCTGCAAGGAAAGAATACTGACTCCGGGGCAGAGGAACCATATTCAGATCCTGCCGAGATCACTTTCTACCCAAGTGACCTCAAGCAAGCCACTTAATCTCTCTCAGACTAAATTTCCTCCTCCATAAAATGAGGCAGAGGGCCTCTAATGTCACTTCCTACAATAAATCTAGAATATTGTACATTATAAGTTATAGAAGAATGGTGGATCTACATTTGTGAAAGTAGTTTCTGTGCTGGGAATTTCCTGCATGACGAATCACAGTACTTAACCAACACTCCACCTCCCCTCCCCCCAACACATATTCTCACATACAAATCCACACACATTCATATGCACACGTCATTTATAATTGTAAAAAACTAAAAGCAACTGAAATGCCCAACGGTAAGGGGATGGCTAGATAAATCATGGTACATTAAAGTAATGGAATACTATAACGCAGTTAAGATTGACAAGTATAAAGAATATAAAGATATCTAGAAAGACTTTTATGAAATAATGCTAACAGGGGCCAACAGGTGGAACCAAAAGAATAGACAGTACACTAAATAGAACCATTTAAAAGAATATACAAATGGAAACAAGTGGTCTATAAAAGAAACTAAGTGGAAACTTGGAATAACTAAAAATTTATTACATTTTATATGTTGATGTCTGTCTATTTAGATATAGATATTTATGAAGAAAGTTCAATCAATTGCATTGATGCCTAATACTAAATTTATAATAAATTATTTAAAAGAGGAAAAGTTATTTTTACTGATGAATCCATAATATTTTTAATTTCACGTAGAGACAAACCACTTCTTGAATGGTGGCAATGCCTTCAAAATCATTTCCTTCCTCCCCCAATTTCAATTTTAAAAGTTCAGTAATTTCCAATGTGCAAGTCTTCTTTTTTCCCATTCAAAGCCTTGATTCTTTCATACATTATTTAGGGGATGGTTCTCATGAGTTGCAGAGGCCCCCAAACCAAACCAAAGCACAAATTTCCTGGTGGCCAGCCTTTTCGTGATGAGCCTTGCCACAATTCCCTAGATTAGTCTAGACTGCATTTGAAACTTTTCCAGCTTAGTAGGAATTGCTAGCCAAGGTTCTTTACTAGGGGCCTTGAATATTTTTTTTACATATTTTGACAACTATTTCAACATTTCCTTTGTAACTCTGTATTTTATTTTATTCCTTTAAAAATATAATTCTGAGAAGTAATACATAAGCATCACTGGACTTGCCAAAGGTATTTATGACACATAAAAAAGGTTAACACTCCCTGGGCTGGATCCCCTAAGGCTTAACTGCAGTTACCTTTGAGAACTTAAGGTGTCACTTCACCAAAGTGATGAGCTGTTGGGGAAGAACTTTGGAAAGGAAAGAAAACCCTCCCCTGAAGATAAAAGCCCCAGCCAATCAGGGACTGTGTAACATCAAGTAAACATGATGTGTCAATGGAGACACTTTACAGGAGATGTAGCTGTACAGTGATTTTCTGAACAAGCAGCTTTAGGATTTTTATCCCTCCATGACCAGCCAAGCAACAGCATGGATTTTTCTCTCCATTGAGGATTTATTCACTCAAAGTTTATTTGGGGACCATGTGAATTTCAAGCTTTCATTTTGTCCCTGGGAGAAATGCAGCATTTGGCACTAGGATGAGGGTAATAGCAAGTAGAAGCACAAGTGACTGGAGCTCCAACCCCTTTCCCCTCCATTTCCAAGAATGTGCAGGGAGCCTAATGAACATGGCCTCCTTTGACCTTTCACTTTATTTATTATCTTTTATTTTTATTTTTAAAACTAAGTTTTTTATAATGCCATTTGTTTTATTCCACAGTCGTTTCTGGAAATATGCCTCCCCTCCCTTTTCTCTACCTCCCCACTTTTTAACTCTTCATTTTATTATCATAGTGTACCAGTGCTTAGCACAAGGCGTAGCACATAGTAGGTGCTTAATAAATGCTTATTGATTGACTGATTATTAGGAACCAAACAAATAGGTGTTTCACAATCTGAAGCACTAATCATGCCAGGCACTTCCCTCTAGTGATTCAAGTTTAATCCTATTTTTGAAATAGGACAAGATGTGGTACAATGGAATGACCACCAGATTTGGAGTGGGAGGACTTGAACTAACCTTTAGGCTCCAAGTCTGTGATCCTATGAGACTGTAACCCTATGATGCCCAATAGGTCTTTGAAACTGTGGACTTCCTGATCCTCACTGGGGCCTCTTTCTGACTTCTTCTGAGAAAGGGCACCACTGGCCTCTGCCTCTCATTTCTGAACCAGGCTTTCACTTGTACTTACAAGAAACATGTGGAAGTGTGTGCTTCTCATGATATATCAAGGCTTCAGATGGAGGCATTCCCAGATTCAGAACTAGCAAAGGACAAATGCAATTTTGCCCAAGGGTGCTGAGGTAGAGGGTGGGGGTGAGGTATGCATGATTCTTTCCAGAGAGAGCACACTTTTGCCCTATGCTTCACCTCATGGTCTTGTGCCAGTCCAGCAATCACTTTATGTAGCCGTCACTGGCCTTATCACTCCCAGAGTCCTAATTTCAAGACGTGACTCTCCTGGGCCAACACATCTCTAGGGAGGACCATACTATTCCTTCTGTATATTTGTATATTTTGTGTACTTCTGTACATTTAAATCCTAAAATGACTGTATACCAGCCCTCACCCCGCCTTAGACACTCCCCTTCCCACATACACACTGAGACCACATTTGTCCTAGATTAAAAGAAAAATCTATGTAAAACTTTGTAGGTGTCACACTTCCTATACCAACAACTTCGGCTCAACATTCACATTATAATACAATTGAGCTTCTTAGGATCAGAGACTGCTTTTGCCTTTCATTGTACCCCATTGCTTAGAACAGTGCTTGGCACAAAGTAAGCACTTAATACATACTGACTAATGAACTGACTATTTCATGATTGTAACATGGTGTAATGGAAAGGACACTGGACTTATAGTCTTAGGAAATAAGTTTGAATTCTGAATCTGCCATGTGGTTACCTTGGTTGCTTTGGTCAATTCATTCAACTCTTGGGAAACTCATTTCCTTCATCTGTGACATGAAGTCATTCATCTAAACTATGCATAAAGCCTGTTTCTGGTTCAAGCATTGCCTGTCCCACTTTGCCCCCAATTTTCTCCTCCATTATGAAAATTCTTCTTTGTGTGCCTCTTTTATGTGAGCTAATTTTCCCCATTCCTCCTCTCCCTTCTCCCTTCTGGCGCACCCCTCTTCCTTTCTTCTTTTGAGATCATCCCAACATAATAGACTTAAACCTATGCTTTCTGTATACACATCTTCCTTCTATGGGGACTTCGAATTGCCCTAATGAAGATAACATATCATTTTCCCATATAGGAATATAAACAATTTAACCTTGCTAAGTCTCTTATGATTCTCACTCATGTTTACATTTTTATACTTCTCTTGAGTTTTGTGTTTGATTGTAAAATTTTCTATTCACCTCTGGTCTTTTCATCAGCAATGATCAAAAATCCTCTATTTCATTAAATATCTATTTTCTCCTGTAGGATAATACTCAGTGTTTCTGGGTAGGTTATTATTTAGAATATAATTTTCTAAGCAGTCACTCCTTTATAGCGATAGTTGCTAAATCCTATGTGATCCTGATTCTGGCTCCACAGCATTTGAATTATTTCTTTTGGACTGTTTAAAGTATTTTGTCCTTGACCTGGAAGCTCTGGATTTTGGCTATATTATTCGTAGGAGTTTTCATTTTGGAATTTCTTTCAGGACGTGACCAATGGATTCTTTCAACTTCTATTTTGCTCTCTGGTTCTAAGATATCTGGGTAGTTTTCCTTTATAATTTCTTAAAATATTATAGTTAAGATTTTTTTTATCCTAACTTCCAGGTGTTCCAAAATCCTTAAATTATCTCCCCTTTATCTATTTTCCAGGCAAATTATTTTTCCTATGAGATTTTTTTTCTATTTTTCATTCTTTTGAACTTGTTTTATTATTTCTTGAAGTCTCATGTAGTCATTAGCTTTTACTTGACTGAGTTTAAATTTTAAGGAGTTATTTTCTTCAATACTTTTTGTGCCTCTTTAACCAAGCTATTAGTTCTTTTTTTTTTATAATTTTCTTGCAAAACTCTCATTTCTTTTCCAAAACTTTCCTCTATTGCTTTTATTTAATTAAAAAAAATAATTTTCTTGCTCTTTTATTTTAAATCTCTTTAGCTTTTCTAGGAATTTCTCTTGTGCTTATATCCAATTTGAATTTTTCTTTGAGACTTTGCTTGTAGATGTTTTCAAGTCATTGTCTTCTTCTGAGTTTGTATCTTGAGCTTCCTTGTCGCTATAGATTTTTATGGTCAGGTTGTTTTTTGCTGTTTGCTCATTTTTTTCAGTCTCTTTCTTGACTTTGGACTTTATTCTACAATTAAATTCTGCTTATTTTGTGGCAGGGGGATGGGCAAGGGAAGACTAGTGGAAATGACTGGCCTAGTCTTTTAGTGTCATTCTACTGCTTTCACAGATAGATCTGGGGGCCCGTCAGTTTTCAGGGCTTCCAAATTGATGTAATCCAGGGAAATGTATGGCCACTGTCCTTCAGGCCTGTTCTCCGGTCTGAACTCAGGTAGGGGCCCTGTTCCCTCTCAACTACTACTGCTTCTTGCCATCTTGAAACTTCAACTTAGAACTGGGCAATTGGGTGACAGACCTGACAAATGAAGCCTGATCCTGTGTCCAATGCTAACACAGAGATCCTATGGAATCTCTTTCTGACAAGATTTTCAATCCCCTTACTGACCTCCAATTCTGGGCACTGTTTCCCTCACAGGCATTCCTGTGAACCCCCACCCCAGTGTCTGCAAACCTCTATTTCTCTCTGGGTTGGAGAGTCCAACCCTCTGGGTTGGAAAAATGACCTACTATATGAGCTCTTCCACTCAGAATTTGGTTAGGTGCATTTTTAAAAGTTGTTATATAGAGGGGTATATTGGTAGAGCTCAGCAAAAATGCTGATCTCACTGTGACATCTTGGCTCTGTACCACCCCATTCCCACCCAATTCCTAATCTAAGTTCCATGACCCACAGATCCTTTCAGCTCTGAATCACACAATGCCACATCTGGCTCCTCTATCCCTAGACTTATTTCCCACTGGACCTCTCAAGATGTCTTAAATGATCCTTGCATTCATTATATTTTAAGGCTGTCGAAAACAGTTAAAGTATAAAGGTTATTTGGAAACAGGTGAGGATATTATTGCCCATTAACACTTTAGCTTACATTGGCCCCTTGGAAAGGAAAGGACTCTGAGGGAAAGAAATCTAGGCTTGAGAGCTTTGGTGGAAAGCCGTTGATTCTACCCAAACTCCTGTTGGATTAGCCATGAAGTCTTACACTGAAATTTAGATGAATCCTTATAATGACATGATCAATATGTTCACCTACCAGAGATCAACCTTTGGGTGATGAGCTTCTTTGAAATTAACTACGAAGGCAGAAAAGTTCAGGTAACAGATATGCATAGGAGCTGGAAGGGACCTTAGAGACTATCTGGTGCAATGTACTCATTTTAGAGACAAAGAAACTGAGGCCCAAAGAAGGTAAATGACTTGTTTAAGGTCACCTAGCCAGTAAATGGAAAAGACTGATTTTAAAACCAAGTCCTCAGATTCCAAACCAAGAAGACTTTCCGTTCTACTCCACTGCCACTCTCACATAGTTCATCAGCAGTCCCATGCTCATAGCCTTTCTGGCAAAATCTGAGTTCCATTGAGATATCTTATAGACAAAACTTGATGAGGTATTAGGGTAGAAATTTAATGGAATGAAAGGTGTTTTTTTTTTTTATTTCACAAATCAGGAAACATACTTAGAGAGGTTAAGTCACTTGCCCAGGTTTTTATACCAAATAAGTTAGCATTTGAGAGTTGGAATTGGATGAAAGTTTAGAGATCACCTAATCCAACTTCTTCATTTCATAGCGTCAAGAGAGGGAGTAACTAGCCCAAACTGACAGAGATAATAAATAGCAGAGACAAGATTTGAATCTAAATACTCTGGTTCTTCCAACCCTCCAGTTCTTCCATTCCAGAGCTCTTTCTATTTACTCTAAAGGACAGAATTGAGACTCAGAGTAGGGATACACGGGTTTCAGTCTTGCCCATTGTGTGTGTGGTGTGCGTGTGTGTGTGTGTGTGTGCGTGTGTGTGCGTGTGTGTGCGTGTGTGTGCGTGTGTGTGTTTGCATGCTAGAATGGGCCCTGGGATAACTTGGACAGCTGTTTTAACTGATTACATTGGAATTTTCTTCTCCGTTTTATTACTAAGATTTTTTGTTCTTGTTATTCACCAAGTGTCCAGGATACTGTTTGTGTTTTGTTACCAAGACTGCTATTGATCTGGAATCTCCAGGACAAGCAAGACCCTTTCAGAATGTGACTATCCAATCCCACGCAGGTCTACTCTAAGGTCCAAGACAAGGGACACACAGTCTAGATCTAGTTCCCTTGTAAATCACTTGTAAAATTGGGAATTTATGAAAATAGTTGACACTTGAAACAAGAGATACGGAATTTGCTCAACGAAAGGAATCTTTTTATAAAGCACAAACATTCTGGGACTGATGGTTAACTTCGGACTGCTTACAACCCAGTCTTGCTTGGGCAAAGAAGTGGTCCATTCAAGAGCTCAAGCATAGTGTATAGATAGGGAAATGGAGTCATTCAGAAATCATACATTGGTTGATGCCAGAATCAGAATTTGAAACCCAAAGTGTGTGTATTTGTCTATATTCCTATATTAAATTTTAAGCTACATGAAGACAAAAGCTGTCATTTTGTTGATCTTTGTATTTCCTCAATCATCAAGCACAGTAAGTCATATTTCTACAAAATTTCAAACAATCCATGATTTCACTATAGCCCCTCTTCCAATTCAGTTCAATTAATCAAGTGTTCACCAAGTACCTGCTACATACCAAGGGATATCAAACAAAGAACTGAAAAATTGCATCCTACTGAGGGCAAATAACAAATACAGAGATAAATAAATATATCATCATTCAGTCATTTCAAACTCTTTGTGATCCCATTTGGGGTTCCTTTGGTAAAGATACTAAATAGTTTGCCATTTCCTTCTCCAGCCCATTTTACAGATGAGGAAACTGAGGCAAACAGGGTTAAGTGACTTGTCCAAGGTCACACAGCTAATTAGTGTCTGAGGCTAGATTTGAACTCACAAAGATGCGTCTTCTTAATTCCAGGCCCAGCACTTTATGCAACATGCCACCCAGCTGCCTTAAATAAATATTAAGTTAATGCAACATAATTTCAACCCAATGTAGGTAGAGATTACAATATGTCCACGCTTCAGATATAAGTTTCTATAGCCAAAAAAAAAAGTGTCACCTGCTGGCTAATTTTCTGTGCATGAGGTCTTGCCCACAGATTATTTCTTGAATTGAATTATATCAACAAAGTATTAAAATTGTCTAGAAATGTGAAAAAGAGAGCTTATTTGGCAAATTGACTACAGTAAAACAGTATAGCAAATTCCATTTTCTTTCTTCATTCTCTTTCTCAATGACAAAGGTTAAAGGAAGCTGAGTTGATCGGTCGTTCCTCCACTGATGATCAAGCCCATCCCTGGATCACAGGTTTTCCTTTTGTAAGTGTTTTTCAAAGGAGAGAGAATTAAAACATCTGTTTTTCTCCTGTGCGTCTGCTAGACTGGGAGACAAGAGGAAGGGAGAGGAGAAATTAGAGGCCCCTCATGGATTCTATGGAGCCTTCCACAATCAAGATCATTTAGAAGGAGATTAGAAAGACTCCCCTGCCCCTGTAGCTGCTTGGCTTCAAAGATGCCTGAAACTGCCACGGTAAGTTTTACTTCTGAAATATCAACCCATAATCTATTCTATCAACAGGACCCTGAGGGGCTGCCCAGGACTGACTAATATTAATGGAGAATTAGTACAGAAGGGGGATGAGGAGCATGGGCCACTGTCCAAACTTGTGTGGAAATTTTATAGGGCAAGGGAAGAGACAGTCAAAAGATGGCATTTGGGCCCCAAGAAGGAAGAGGGGAAGTAAGTATTTATTAAGCACCTACTATATGCTGGGCACCATGCCAAACAAGTTACAAATATGTCATTTGATCCTCACAATAATTTTGGGAAGTAGGTGCTATTATTATCCCAGTTTTTATATATGAGGAAACTGAGGTGGGAGGTTAAATAACTTGTCCAGAGTCACACAACTACCAAGTGTCTGGCTCCAGATTTGAACTCAGGTCTTCCTGACTTTCGGCCCAGCATACAATTCATTGCAATACTTAGCTGCCACCAGGCAACAGGAAAAAAAAAATTGGACTGAAGGCCAAGCATGCAAGGAGTCTAAGAACAATATGTCCAATTTCACAAATTTTTCCAGGGTCACTCTTTCATATTTAGTTACTAAATTACCCACTCAAAGATGTGCTTTACCATCTTCCTGGAATCAAAGTATTTGACTTCCATTAAAACAATTTTTCCCCCAGCCAGGTACATGTGAAGACAGCTTCTATCATTCATATGAAAAAAATCTGTTCTAATTTTTGGGAGCCATGTTGACTTTTGGTATTTGGGGGGAAAAAACATCCCCACAGGGGAACCTATACAATATAGAATTCTCTTTCTAATGTGAACCTTACCTTTCCCCTCTAGATCCCATCACTCTCCTATGGTTCTCCTGGAAATTCTATTATTTCAAATCCCACGCCTGATGCTTTTTAGCAGTGTAACCCTAAGAAAATCACTTAACCACTATGAGCTTCCCCATCTATAAAAGGAGAATTTTAACACCTGTAATATGATACCTACCTCCCAAGCTTGTTGTAAGGATCAGGTAATATAATGTAAATATAAGTAAATATAAAGTTTTTCAAAGTACTTTACAAACTTTTAAGCTCCACATAATTGTGTGTTATAAAAAAAACACCAATTGGACAGCAGATAATCTACTAGAGACAATCCCAATCTTGCTATTTTTCTCACCCCCCACCCCAAACCAGTACTCCCCCCACCACACACACACACCTGAAAGAGACCTGAGGCTTTATCAGGCTGTTTTGGGGCGCATTGTAACAGGATCAGGAGTATATGGGAGACCGACATTAGGAGGCAGAAGTTAGCAGGAAGGAGTGATAATGATGTATGAAGTTTAATTGCTCATTTAATGGTCAAATTAGGCACTTTAAATTTTATGTTAAGGTTTTGTAATTCATTGCTGAAGTTCGGACTGGAGGTGGCTTGTTGAAATCATCCATTAATGCCAGCCTGGTTTTCATGGGCAGGCAAATATAGTGATGTGATTCTAGGTTTTAAAACCATAAAGACTTCAGCTCCAGGAGAAATGCTGGTCTCTGTTCTGCATTAATATTTTCAAATATGAAAACCATATTAAAACACTTAGAAATACTTAATGACTGGCACGCAACAGGTTCCACGAAATGCTAGGGCTTCTTGCTGTGAGCAACGTGAGAGTAGCATGGAGAAAGTTCTTAGGAAGAGCCCTGGGTCACTGGTGTGCAAAGGACATCCTGAGCATGGGGCTGGCAGGAGGCTGGGACAGTCTGCTGTCCTCTGGAAAACTGCCAACTTAGAGCAGGAGTCCATTTCTTCTTAAACTGTCAGGCTTTGGGCATAGAGTTTTCAAGAGTTTTAACATTTAGCTGGACAGAGTGTCTTCATATATCCCATGTCACTGGGGACTCAATGTTGGGTACAAAAGCATGGATTCAAAATAGCAGGTAGCTGGTTTATTGGCCATATAGCTCAGGAAATGGCCATGTTGGAGGAAGAACTCAGATGTGATCTCCACAGCCAGAGCCCAGCCCTTCTTATGTAGAGATGACTGCCTTCCTGGGGCATGGAGAAGACCTTCTTTTCCATCACTCAATCAAGAAGTATTTATTAAATGCCCTACTATGTGCCATGCACTGTGCTAAGCACTAGGGATAGAAAAAGAGGCAAAAACCAGTGCCTGCCCTCAAAGAGTTTACAGTCTAATGGCTTAACCTCCCAACTGTTACAAGCTGTGTGACCTTAGGCAAGTCACTTAACTTTTCTGGGCCTCAGTTTTCTTATCTGAAAAGTGAGGGGCCTTGGGAAGATTGTTTGCTAAGGTCTCTTCTGCTAGGATTCCTTGAAGTGACTAAGGTAGTTTAGATTCACAAACTGTGTAGCAGAAAAATCCCCGAGTTAAAAGTTTTTATCTTGTGGTGTGACATTGCTTAAGTTACTTTTCTTCTCTGAATCTAAATATTGACCTCTGTAAAATAAATAATTTTCATCTTTAATGTTCAATGTTTAAAATCCCTTTCTTTTCTAGGCCTCAGTTTTCTCAGCTATAAAAACAAAGTGTTTGAGATGGTCACTTCCTGCTTTCATAGTAGTGGATAAAGCATTGGACTTAAAATCATAAAGGCCTGAGTTCAAATCCTTACTCAGATACTTGTCGGCTACCTAGCCCTAGCAAGTCACTTATTCTCTCTTGGCCTGAGTTTCCTAAGATGTAAAATAAGGATACTAATGGGATCTATCTCACAGAGTTATTCTGAGGTTCAAATTGGGGTAATATAATGTAAAGTGCTATACAAATGGGCAGCTAGGTGGCACAGGAAGTAGGGAGCCTAGCCTGAAGTCAGGAAGACACCTTCCTGAGTTCAAATCTGTCCTCAGACACTAACTAGCTGTGTAACTTTGCCTCAGTTTCCTCATTTGTAAAATGAGCTGGAGAAGGAAATGACAAACCACTCCATATCTTTGTCAAGAAAACCCAAAATAGGGTCACAAAGAGTTGAACATTACTTAGGTAACTGAACAACAACACAGCTTTACAAATACTAAAATCTATATAAATTGTATCTAGCTGTCTCCCTCTCTGTGTCTTGTTCTGTAGTCTGAACAGATCCTGGCCCTGGAGCTAGGCCTTAGGGGTGGGGAACCTGCGACCTGGAGGCCACATGTGGCCCTCTAGGTCCCCAAGTGCGGCCTCTGGCTGAATCCACACTTCACAGAACAAATCCCCTTAATAAAAGGATCCGTTCTGTAAAGCTTGGACTCAGTCAAAAGGCCATACGTGAGGACCTGGAAGGCCACACGTGGCCTCCAGGTGGCAGGTTCCCCACCCCTGACTAGGCAATAGCCAAAAAGGTGTGTAGGGATTATCAGAAACAAAGGGCAAAACAGGTGGGATTATTTTTCCCTTTCCCGGGCCTTCAATATGGAGCCAAAGGACCATTGAACCAAAGGCCTTTGCCCTATTATGATAATGGCATGGGACACACACCTAAGAGCAGACATAGTCCCTGCCTTCAAGGAGTTTATGGTCTAACAAGGTTACAAATGACAACACAGCCTATGGAATAAACAGAAATATTGAATAAGAAAGTGGCAGATGTATGTTGAGGGGAGAAAGATTGTGGAATGGGCTTTCTTAAAGAGGCGGCAGTGACTCCACCAGAATGATTTAAAGGAAGAGAGGGTTGTGGCATGGTGAGCAGGAAATTCTTGTGGTGTTCTCTCTGTATCTCTGCTCCCTCCTGTCTCCCCAGTCTCCTCAATATCCTTTCTCCCACCCCCAGAAAGCCCATGTGGGTGATTTTTACATCTGCTGCCAGGGCATTTCTGCTCTGGGACCTCAGAAAACCAGACAGCTCAGGGGTTTGCTCACTTAGGCTGTTTCTTAGTAGTCTCTGGGGCCATCTGTTCGGGGTGGGGGAGAGGTCTGAGAGACAAAGTCTTCAGTCACGGGGACCCAGGTTCCATTTCTGAGCAAGGGGTTCTCAGGCCTCTGGAAAAGTCTTGGGCCACCCAGCCAAGGGTCAATGTGTGACTGGAAAGGCTGGTTAGGAGAATGCTGAGAAAAGGTATGTCCTGCCTCCCTCTTCCTTCCATCTCACTCCAAGTGAATGTCAACTCCCAGGGTAAACTTTCCCATCTGTGTTATTCTATTAACTGAAAAGGAAGGAATTAGCACATGGTCTTGTCACATCTTATGACCTGCTGCACACTGAGACTGGAGGTAACAGCAAAACAAATAGCATTCTTTCTCTGGGGCTTCTCTCCAGCTAGCTATGGGGTGCCAGGTCCCTTCCCTTCCCATCTCCCAACGCCTCTCTGTCACTTGCTTGGGGGGCTCCAGTATTTTGAGAAATAAAGAAATTCTGACTACAGGAAGAGCACACTTTCCTAAAATCAATCCTGAGAGCCCAGAGCTCTCCACATTGCACCTTATAGAGAGTTGAGAGAGGCAGAAAAGTGGGTAGGGGAGGGAAAAGGGGGAGAATGAAAAAAAAAAACCCTCAAAGGAAAGTTTCCCTTTCTGCCAAGCTCCAGATGGAAGACCTTCCCACGGAAATACTTACAGGAGACAGCTCACTGACAGAAAGCCCTGCCAAGAGAAAAGGCCTGTTTGTCCGACTGCTTAGACCCCAGCTTAGAGGATGAGACTATAACACTGACATGAGACCATGTTCAACCGGTCTGTAAGGTGAGGCCTTGGGTACTGCTGTCACTGCACTGAGACAAAGAGGACAAGAGAGATAGACATAAAGAGAAAGTGAGAGAGAGACAGAGGCAGAAAGAGACAGAGAGAGACTTTCAGACACACATAAAGGGAAAATGAGAGGGAGAGAGACAGAGACAGAGAGACAGACAGAGAGATAGAGGCAGAGAGACATAGAAAGAGAGAGACAAAGAAAGACAGAGACAGAGACAGAGAAATAAAGGCAGAGATACCGAAGGAGAAGAGACACAGCAAAGAGAGAAATGGGTGGCAGCTTTTCTTTCTTTTCCCGTGCTCTCTGAATGTAACATGACAACATACGGGAAGCTCCTTTGATCCCCCTTTTCCTTTTTACAAGGCTTTTACAAGGATCCAGGCTGGACAGAGTGTTGAATACAGACACTGGTGGAGAATTCATGTGGATATAAATATTGGAGTGGATTAGGCATCAACAAAATCTTTCCCTGATGGCTTTACTCTATGCCAGTTTGCCTTGGCACCAACTGTGTTTGAAAGAGAGAAAGAATCGAAGAGAAATGGGATTTTTTTTTTCCGTTAGATTGTTGGTCTCCAGTTCCCTTTTAAATCCAGCAGTTCTGCCCGGTTTGGGCTAGCTCCCAGGATGGAAGAAGCACACAGTGTTCCATAGGGCAGCCTTGGCCTGGGCCTCAGGACTGCAGTATGGGAAAGTAGGAAGACAGTGGATTTGGGAGTCAGAGGAAACTGGGTTCAAATCTCAGCTTTGCAGCTTACTACTTAGAAGATCAGCTTGGATAACTTGTTAAATCTCTCTGGGTCTCCAGCTCCTCATCTGAAAAATGGGAGAAGGAGGAGAGGAAAGGATCAGATGACTACAGCTTGCAGCTCTAAATCTATGATCCTATGATGAGAGAAAGTAAGGTTTATGGGGAGGTATTGGAATGGATCGCTGGGCTTCAGGAGGACTTTCATGGAAATGAGGGAGCATCTGCCCCTCAAAATTAATGATGTTAAAAACAAACAAATACATAAATTCGACTATAGTCTTGTACTCAAGAAACAACTCCTATTAGACAAAAGACATTAAGAAAACATTTAGAACAGACAAAAAGATAAAGGCAGGTAGCCAAGGAAAGACAGAAATAAAGATGGGAAAATGAAAGAAGGAAAGAAGGAAGGAAAGAAAGAAAAGGAAGGAAGGAAGGAAGGAAGGAAGGAAGGAAGGAAGGAAGGAAGGAAGGAAGGAAGGAAGGAAGGAAGGAAGGAAGGAAGGAGGGAAAGAAAAGAGTCTCACATGTCAAAAACAACTTTAGTTGCTTTTTCCTCCCACCTCCCCAAAGCTATGTGTAATATAAAGGGGCTGGGGGATGGTCATTGCCTAAATAGCCTCTATCAGCCTTAGAAGTTTAAAAGTATACCATGAAAAGTCATCAGGAGACTACTCTAAAATGAGATTACAACTTAAATCCAATTTATGTATTCAGGTTTCTGTTTATTCAAATAGAAGGAGTTACTGAGAATCCATGGGATCACTGGTAGCAATGAGAGGGCTAACTGTTCTCGGATTGACAGCTACCTGTCCCCAGGATTCTTTATTGTGATGGGTTCTAGGAAAAAATGACATTATAAATATTATAACAAATATAATTTTAAATGCTTTTGTTTAAATACAATTATATTCTATTCTAGCATAATTGGATAAGTATAATATAATGGATTGGGGCAAATGTGAGGAGTGTCAGATTACTCAGTTGGAGCTGAGGGAAATAAATATCTCACAGTCAAGGTAGCACCTGAGCTGGGCCTTATAAAAAGGGGAAGATTTTAACAGGGAAAGATGAGGAAATAATGCATATTATAATAAATAATGTATAAAAGAGCTAAGTTTGTATGAACTGAAGAAGTAGAAGAGGAAGAAAGGATACAATTGGGGAATAGCTTCAGTACAACTATAGTCCAATTTAGCTACAGCATATGTGAAAAGGAATAATGGGAAATAAATTTGGAAAACTAGTTTGACAACAAATTAAGGAGGCTTTGAATGCTGGCTTCAGAAATTTATATTTTATCCTAAAGAAAATAGGTTCTTCTCAACACCTCAATTTAAAAAAAAAATCATTTATCAGGCATTCATTTTTCTCCCTCCCACCTCATCAATCCACTAAAAAAATGAAGAGGAAAGCAGGAAGAAAGGGGGAAAAAAGACAGATAAATAGAACCCCTGTCTGATATAAATACAATCAAGTAAAACATATTTCCCAATTGGTCTCATCCAGAAAAGCATTTATTGGTCTGCATTTTAGTCTATTGTTTCTTTCTCATGTACTAAGTAGCATTCTTCTTTATTAGGCATTTAAACCATGATTAATCATTTAGCTGGCCAGAATTTTTATGTCTTTCAAAATATACATATTTTTTAATAATATTGATGTTTTGGTATAAATTACGCTTCAGGTCCCGCTCACATCATTTTGTATCAGCTCATACATGTCTTTTCATGTCTCTTTGAAATATATTTTTTTATTTCTTGTAATAATATTCTAATGCATTCATGTACCACAGTTTGTTCACTTGTTCCTCAATTGATATCTATCCTATTACAGTTCACAGTTTGTTATCACCACAAAAAGAACTGCTATAAATGTTTTGTATATATAGGACATTTTCTTGTTCTGGTGTATATTTGTTTGTTTTTAATATATTGGTTTTGTAGTTTTTGTTGCTATTGTTTCATGTCCTGTTTATTGATTTGTTCTGTTTTTTCTTAAAGTGTTTACAGAGAGAATCTCTTTCCCCCCTCAACCCCAAGGATTGCTTTGGCTGCATCCTAAAATTTTTGGCATATAGTCCCATTGTGATCACCTTTAATGAAATTATAATTTCTGTAATTTGTTTTTTGACCAACCAATTCTTTACAATGAAGTTATTTATTCTCCAGTTGATTTTTAATGCTTTTCCCCAGCAATACTTTATTTAATATAATTTTATTGAATTGTGAGCCACAAAAAAAATGTGATTAATATTTTTGCCTTTTGTCATTTGATTGTGAGATTTTTATGCTTTGTCATGTGGTCAACTTTTTGTAAAGGTACCAGGCAGAGCTAAAATCTATATGGTTCTTTCTATTTCTATTCAAGAATCACCTAAGGTCTAATATACCTAACTTTTAAAAAACTCTGCTCAGGCCCCTAACTTCTTTCCTGTATAGTTTTTTGGTTAGATTTATCTAAGGTTGAAAGGAAGCACATTGAGGTCCCCCACTATTATAGTTTTACTGTTTATTTTTTTCCTTCTAATCCATTTAACTTACATTTAAGTATTTAGATGCTGTACCATGAAATGCATATATTGTGAGCATTGAAAATAATTCATTGTCTATGGTACCTTTCAGCAAAATGTAGCTTCTCTTTTTAAACTCTTTTAATTAGGTCTATTTTTTGCTATTGTTTTGTCTGAAATCATAATTGCTACTCTTGCTTTTTTACCTTCGTCTAAGACATAATGTATTTTGCTCCCAATCCTTAGTTTAATTCTGCATGAGTCTATGTTTTAAGTTTGTTTTTGTAAACAACATATTGTTTTGTTAAAAAAAAACAATGAACAGATAAAACATTAGCTTATTTGATTCAAAAGACGAAAGAAGAAAACCAGATTTCCAATATCAAAAACAAAAATGGAGCACTCACAACAAATGAAAAAAGGAAATAAAAGATATTATTAGAAACTTTTTTCCCAACTATATTCCAATAAAAATGACAACTTATGTGAACCAAATAAATATTTACAAAAATATAAATGCCAAGATAAACAGAAGAACAAAAAAAGAATTTAAACAACCCAATCCCAGAAAATAATAATTTACCAAGCCGTAAATGAACTCCCAAGGGAGAAGAGGGGAAAGACTAGTTAAATTTATAAATGAATTCTATCAAATATCGAAAGAACAATCAATTATAATATTGCATAGTTTACAAAAAATAGCAAAAGAATCTTATCAAAGTCTTTCTATGACAGAAAACACTCCTCACATTTGCCCCAGTCCATTTTATTATACTTATCCAATTATGCTTGTCATACCTAAACCAAGGAGAAGTCAAAACAAAAAAAATAAAACTTCAAATAAATATTCTTGATGAATTTTGATTAAAAAATGTCAAATGTTAGCAGAGACCACTATTATATATAATGTATGTACGTACACAAATACACACATATGTGTGTGTGCATACATACATACATATATGTATATTGTCACCCCTCAAAAACAGAGTTTATTTTAAGAAAGAGACAAATGGATTAGGGCGTGTCCACATTAAAATCCAGCAGGAAGAGCTAAAAAAAGAAAGTTCATATGAAATAACTACTGATTATATAAAATATTACTTACCAAGATATGTATAAAAACTATACCTTGACATACTTTGCATGGGAGTTACAGTACAGAACTAGTCCCCCGCACCTCATCCAAGGAGGCCATTCCAGAACTGGCTTGATTTGAGATTTGGGGGTACAATGTTATATGCCCTTCAAAGAGTAGGTATTCCCAAGGGGTGCCAATAAACTCTAATTGGTCAACACACTAGGAGGTGGGCTATATTAAAATGAAATCTTAAGTACATGACTTAGGTCACTTAATCCTGGTATAATACCTTTTCAACAGGGGCTGATATCATCCCGACATCCAGCAGAGGAAATACTTGACCCTCCAATCAGACCACTCTCAGCCTTGGGCTATCTAGGCAGAAGAATCTGTCTCCACCCAAACCTGAGCAGATTAAATCGATTCAGGTCTGGGTTGGGGTATGTGACCAGGGTAAGACTCAATGCAATCTTATTATCAGTAATGTCCTTCTGGAGAAGAGAGCTGTTGAGGGGGAGGTGAGAAACTCTGAGAACCATTTTTCACAATATATACTATGAGTAGATTGGATTTGTTCTAAGAATGAAGAGTTGGTTTAATATTAGGAAGACTTATTTAACCACATTAATAACAAGAACAAAAATAATATTATTATATCACTAAATTCAGAAAAAGGCTTTTGACAAAATACAAGACTGTGTGGGACAGCGACCCCAACCCAAATTAAACTCAGAGACTTCTAGAAGTGGAAAGCAAAGGTTACCTTTATTACAATCTCGGGAGATGGCTGTCTGCTCCTCCGATACACAAGGAGGGAGGGAGAGAGAGAGAGAGAGAGAGAGAGAGAGAGAGAGAGAGAGAGAGAGAGAGAGAGAGAGAGAGAGAGAGAGAGAGAGAGAGAGACCGCCTAACAGGGGCCGCCTTATAAAAGTAAATCTCCACACACCATCCTTTATCCCCTTACCCCCTTAACTGGGGGTAGGCTTACATTCTAAGCTTGAAAGTTTCTTCCTATCCCCTTAACCGGGAGGTGGGGCTTACATTCCAGGCCCGAAATTCAAAGCCAAGGACAAACAGCTCAGGTTGGGGGTGGGGCAGGGCTTATTCTTTCTGTTAAGTGCCTAAAAACAGGGTCTGAGTAGGGGAGGATTTTGAAAGTCGTAATCAAGAATTATTTGACCCTTTGAGGAACCTTCACTTCTGAGAGTTCATTTCTCACACTACCTTCTGAACTCATTACCTTAATTACGCTGAGAAGTCTTCACTGGGACATCCCATTCAAGACTCATTTCTGTTCTAAACACTGGAAAACATAGGCATAAATGAACCTTTCTTTAATATGATAAATAGTTATGTATTTAAAACTAGAATCATTTCCAATAAGACTGGGGTGAAACAAAGATGCCCATTGTTGCCATTTCTATGCAATGCAAACAATAGCAATAAGATCCTCCCCCCCCAAAAAAAAATGAAATTGAAAGAAAAGGAGTAGACAAAGAAGAAATCATCACTTTTTGCAGATGAAATGATGATGTGCTTAAAAAATCTTAACTAAAAAAAAACTGAAACTGTAACAAAGTTGCAGGATATAAAATAAATCCACAGAAATCATCAGTGTTTCCATGAGATATTAATAAAATCCAGCAGGAAGAGCTAAAAAAAGAAATTTCATATGAAATAACTACTGAGTATATAAAATACTTAGAATTCTACTTACCAAGATATACATAAAAACTATACAAAAACAAGAAAACATAGTTGACAGAAATAAAAAGACCCTCAATAATTATAAAAATATTAATTGTTCATGGTTAGATCAAGACAATATAATTAAAATGACAACACTATCCAGTGACATATCAATTGACTAACAAACAATTTCTTTACAGAACTAGAAAAAAATAATGAAATTCAAATTGAGTCACAAAACATCAAGAATCTCAAGGAAATAATGAAAAAAGTAGTAATCAAGTAAGCCTAGTTGTACCAGATCTCAAACCATATCTAAAAGCAGTAATTCTCAAAATAATTTGCTACTGGTTAAAAAAAATGGATTGACAAATGGAACAGATCTAGGATACAACATACAGAAAGAAGCATGTAAACCTAGTTGTTTGGGGTAATGACTTACTATGTGATAAAAACTGTTAGGAAAACTGGATAGCAATCTGGAAGAAATTAGATTTAGACTAACATTCACAGCTTATACTAAGATAAATTGTGAATTGATATATGACCTAGATATAAAGTCATCATTAAAAAATAAGAGAAATAAGGAAGAAATTGCCTCTCAGATCTGTAAATAAGGGAAGAATTCATGAGAAAACAAAGGATAGAAAAGATCACAGAAGATAAAGTGGATAATTTTTATTATATAAAATTTTGACAGTTTTACACAAATCCAATACAGCTTAGATTAGAAGGGAAACTGTTAATTGTAAAGAATATGCATATATATATATATATATATATATATATATATATATATATATATATGTGTGTGTGTGTGTGTGTGTGTGTGTGTGTGTGTGTGTGTGTGTGTGTGTGTGTGTAAACAAACATATTTGGAGGAAATTTTGCTGATAAAAATCTTATTTTCAAGATACATAAGGAATCAATTCAAATTTATATGAAATAGAACCGATCCTCAATTGATAACTGTTTTAAGGATATGAAGAAGTAGTTATCAAGGGAAAAAACCAAGGCCATCCATATTCACATGAAAAAGGGTCAAAATCATTAATAAGTAAAGAAATACAAATTAAAGCAATTCTGAGATTCTGCTTTACGCCCATCAGATTGAAAGATGAAAAAAAAAGGAAATGACAAATGCTGAAGGAGCTGCATGAAAACAGGCACATTGAATGCACTATTAGTAGAGCTGTGAATGGGGCCAACTATTCTAGAAAGTGATATGGAATTACTCAAAAAAGTTACTAACTGATAAATGACCTTAGACCCATTTATACAACTTCTAGGCCTATACCTCAAAGAGAGCAAAGAAAAGTATGCAGTTTAATTTTTTTTAAAAATCCTTATATCACCTACATTTCTCACTATATTTCTCCCCTTGTTTTCTACTGCAGAACCATACTTTAGATTAAGGAATAAAAAAAGAGGAAGAAAAAATATTCTGTTAAATTAACCAAACCACTGAAAAAAAAATCTTATGTTATATACAGTTTCCCACACTCAGGATCTGTTATCTCTATAAAGAAGTATGGGAGGTATCTTCTCATGTCTCTTCTTAGGAGTGAAACTTGGTCACTATAATTTCAAAGCATTTAATTTTGATTGCTTTGCTGTTATTATTGTTCTTTCTATGTATATTATCATAGTCATTGTATACATTATTTTCCTTGTTCTGTTTATTTCACTTTGCATCACATCATATAAGGTTCACCATATTTCTTTGTGTTCACCATATTCATCATTTCTGGCAGCACAAAAATATCATGTCATATAGCAATTTGTTTAAAAAATAGATATATACATAGTCACATATATATACACATATATACATATAGGTACACATATACATATATGTATGTGTGCGTGTGTGTGTGAATTTGTTTTAACATTCCCCAGGCAATTGGTATCAACTTTGTTCTCAGTTCTTTCATACCGCAAAAATTCCTGCTATGTTTTTTTTGTGTGTGTGTACCAGAGCCTTTCTTTTTGTCATTGACCTTCTTGTGACATATGGAACCTCTGAGGCAAAATGTATTGAATTATTTGCATATTTCCAAATTACTATGCTGAATGGTCAAACTAATTCATAATTCCATCTACAATGCAATAGTGTATCTGTCTTTTCACAACCCCTACAACATTGACATTCCATCTTTTGTCATCTTTGCCATTTTATCAGATGTAAGTCAAAACCTCAGAGTTGTTTTGATTTGCATTTCTTTTATTATTGATTCAGAGCGTGCTCCTATATTGCTATTAATCATTTTTAAATTCTTCTTTTGAGAAGTCTATTTATGTGTTTTGATCACTTATTTATTGGGGGAATGGCTTTTGTTCTTATATATTTCTCTTAATTATCTACATATTTTGGATATCTAATCCTCATCAGAGATATTTGATACAAAGATTTTCATTAGTAGATCTTCCCTTACCCTAGTTGTGTGTATTTTGTTCATGCAAAAGCTTTTCAATAATTGGTGATACCATAAGCAAACTGGGAGAGCAAGGAATAGTTTACCTGTCAGATCTATGGAGAAGAGAAGAATTTATGACCAAACAAGAGATAGAGAACATTATGAAATGCAAAATGGATAATTTTGATAGCATTAAATTAAAGAGTTTTTGCACAAAGTCAATACAACCAAGAGTAAAAGGAAATCAGAAAGCTAGGAAACAATTTTTACAGCTAGTGTCTCTAATAAAGACCTCATTTCTAAAACATATAGAAAACTGAGTCAAATTTATATGAATATAAGTCATTCCCCAATTGATAAGTAGTCAAAGGATATGAACAGGCAGTTTTCAGATGAAGAAATTAAAGCTATATATAGTTATGAGAAAAAAATGCTCTAAATCACCATTGCTTAGAGAAATGCAAATTAAAACAACTCTGAAGTATGACATCACACCTATAAAATTGGCTAATATGACAAAAAGGGAAAATGATAAATGTTGGAAGAGATATGAGGAAATTTGAACACTAATGCATTGTTGCTAGAGATGTAAAATGATCCAACCATTCTGGAGAGCAATTTGGAACTATTCCCAAAGAGCAATCCCTTTGATTCAGCAATACCATTTCTAGAGCTGTATCCCAAAGAGATCATAAAAAGTAGGTAAAGGACCCACATGCAAAATGTTTATAGCAGCTCTTTTTGTGGTGGCAACAAATTGGAAATTGAGGCTATGCCCACCAATTGAGCAATGGCTGAACAAGTTGTGGCATATGAATGTAATGGAATACTATTGTGCAGTAAGAAATGATGAGCAAGCAGACTTCAGAAAACCCTGGAAAGACTTTCATGAACTGATTCTGAATGAAGTGAGCAGAACCAGGAGAATATTGCACACAGCAACAGCAACATTGTGCAGTGACCAACCTTGATAGAATTAGCTCTTCTCAGCAATGCAATGATCTAATACAATTCCAGAAGTCTTATGATGGAAAATGCTATCCACACCCAGAGAAAGAACTATGGAGTCTGAATGCAGAATGAAGCATACTATTTTCTCTCTTTTTTTCTTTCTCATTCTTCTCTTTTGTTCTGATTCTTCTTTCACAACATGGCTAATGTGGAAATAGGTTTAATATGATTGTACATGTACAATCTATATCAGATTGCCTGCTGTCTTGGGGGGGAGGTGAGAGAGAGAGAAGAAAATTTGGAACTCAGAATCTTATAAAAATGAATGTTGAAAACTATCTTTGCATATAATTGGAAAAAATAAAATACTATGAAGTGGGGGGGAAGCTTTTCAATTCTATGTAATTGAAATAATCTATTTTACCTTTCATAATAACCTCTATTCTTTTTTTGATTAAAAATTTACCCCTCTAACTACAACTGTAAAAGGTATATAATATTTCCTAATTTTATGGCATATTCTTTAATTTTCAAAGCACATATCCATTTTAAATTCCTTACAGTATATTTTTCTAATGATTAAAAAATTATACTTATAGAAAAACCAATTGACACAAAAATTTCTGCATTCATGAAAAAAAGGAGGAATTCATATGAAACCACAAATCTCTATTATAAATATCATATTATATGGTATAAAATATTAGTTTAAACCTAATTTCTGCCAGAATGCTTTTTCAGTTTTCCCAACAATTCTCAACAATTGAAGAGAATAAATTACCTATTTCTGAGATAATTTGTGTTTGCAGATTTATTGAACTCTAGGTTATTAAGTCCAATTATTTCCTATTTAATTTTTTTTATGTTCCATTCATCTGTTTAAAAAAAAAATTCAAGCAGTATCAAATGGTGTTGATGATTACTGCCCTGTAATAAAGTTTGAGGTGTAGAAGTGCTGTTCCTTTTTCAATCCTCCATTTTTTTCCTGTTATTTCCCTTGATAATCTTTGATTCTTGATAAACTAAATCTCAGTGAATTATGCTATTTTGTCTAGCTCTATAAAGTATCCCTTTGGTAGTTTGGTATAGCATTAAATCTATAAGTTAATTTTGGCAGTATTGGCATGGTTCAGCTAGGAGCACTGAATATTTCTCCTGTTATTTAACATGTTCTTTATGTCTTTAAGGAGCATTTCATAATTTTATCTATTCAGGAATTGAATCTGCTTTGGTCCATTGACTCCCACATATTTTATGCATTTTGTAGTTATTTTGAATAGTTCTCTTTCTATTATGAAGCAATAGGTTTTGGAACAGACATATGCATTTAATTGGTAATCATGGTAAAAATACATAGTTGTGAATGTAGTCCCTTATCTGCAAAGGAGATGATAATAAGGGTAGTTTATAAGTTTTGTTTGTTTGTGTGTTTTCCTCCAGCAGGAAAAATGGAAGCTGTGTGGAATGGGTAAAGCCAGAGAACTTTGGAGCTCTAAGAAGAGATGTAGATTCTGATCAGCACCAGTAGCCAGCCAATTGCTAATGAAGCACCCCACCCTGAACTAAATAGAATCATGAGTGTTAGAACTTTATCTGTCACTTTGGTTTGATTAAAGAATGCTCTGCTGAGATAGAGTTTCCTCTTTCTCTGACTGTCATCATTATTGGGATCTGAACCTAGATGGCACAGGGGATAGAATGTGGGGCCTGGCATTGGGAAGACTCATTTTCCTGAGTTCAAATCTGGCTTCAGATACTTACTAGCTATGTGACCCTGGGTAAGGCACTTAACCCTATTTGCCTCAGTTTCCTTATCTGTAAAATGAGCCAGAGAAGGTAATGGCAAACCACTCCACTGTCTTTGCCTAGGAAACCCCAATTGGTGTCATGAAGACTCAGACCCAACTAAACAACAATATGAATTTATTCTCTCTCTGCCTTTCCTCCCTCTCCTACCTTACTAAAATGGTTAGTCTTGCCCTTAAATCTTTTTTGGTGAGGCAATTGGGGTTGAGCGACTCACCCAGGGTCACACTGATAAGTGTCAAGTGTCTGTGGCAGTATTTGAATTCAGATCCTTCTGACTCTAGAACTGGTGCTCTATCCACTGTGCCAGCTAGCTTCCCTGCTCTTAAATTTTAAATCTTAATTATATGCTATCCATAGTTTTTAGTAAGTTTTGTCTCCAGATAAAGGTAAGTCGATTTGCGTTGCACTCTGAGTTTTGCTAAAATGGATTTGAACCTTGCAATAGAGGAAGGACAAAAGGGAATCCATGGACCCTTAGCCTTCAATTGCAAGCATATAATGAAGTCACTGAAGTTCCCATTCTCTCTGTGTGCCTCTGTGTCTCTCTGTGTCTCTGTCTCTGTTTCTGTCTATTTCTCTCTCATCTGTCTCTGTCTTTCTCTGTTTCTGTGTCTCTTCTTCTCTCTCTCTGTCTTTCTCTCTCTCATCTATCTCTGTCTCTCTATGTCTCTCTCTATCTCTCTCTCTCTCTGTCTCTTTCATCTGTCTCTGTCTCTCTCATCTGTCTCTGTCTCTCTGTCTCTGTCTCTCCTCCCTTTACACTGTGTTGTTTGGTGAGCTCATCATTTCATGTCAGAACCACTATGGCATCTTGCTGATTGGTCTCTTTATCTCCCGGCTCCAATCCATTCTACACTTAGATGCCAAAGTGATCTTTCGAAAGCCTAGATGCGACCAGATTACTTCGCTACTCAGTAAACTCCAAATAGCTTCAAGGATCAAATATAAAAGCCTATTTGGCTTTGAAAGCACTTCATAACCTGGACCCTTTCAACCTTTCCAGCTTTCTTACACTTCTGTTCCCTCTTTGACTCAACAACACTGGCCTTGCTATTCCTTGTGTAAGACACTCCATCTCCTATCTTTTCACTGGATGCCCTCAATACTTGGAATGCTTCTCTTGTTCATATCTACCTCTTCCCCTGGCTTCATTCAATCCACCTCAGATCTCATCTTCTATAAGAGGACTTTCCCAGAATCTTCCCATATCATCCCCCCCAGTCCCCTCCATTAACTCTTTCACACTGCTTATATCTCTCACGTACATAGTTGTCTACCTGTTGTCTCCCTCCCCTGGAATGTGAGCTCTATGAGAGCAGAGACCTTGCTTTGCTTTTCTTTGTATCCCAAGTAATTAGAACAGTGCCTGGCCCAGAGTTTAGTTAATTTCTGCTGATAATTTTATGAATGAGGAATAGGTCCTGGTAAAGTCTTGATATTATTTAGGATGAAGTACAGGCAAGAGAATGTACAATGTGTCAAATGTGTACCTCTCCAGCTCTCAAATCCTGTGGTCATAGATTTATAGCTAGAAAGGACTTTAGAAATCATCTGCCCTGGTCCTCTCGTTTTATAGGTGAGCACACTAATAGCCAAAGAGTTTGAGGAACTCACAGCCACATTGGTAGTAGGAATCAGAGCCAACAGCTGAATCTAGGTATTGGGACTTTAAAAAATCTAGCAGTCTTTTCACTATGTCAAACTATTGGGATCTTTTCAGCTATTAAGTAGAAAGGAGGTTAGTATTTGCTTTGCTTTCCCTGTAATATTTTGTAATGAATATATTTTTAAAACACCTTTGGGGTTGCCCTGCCCTCTGGAAGCAAGGGGAATGGGAGAGAGAAAAAATTAGTAGAAAACTGGGGAAACAGTAACTAAAGAGATGTTGGCAGCTGCAATCCAATAGACAGAGCTATAGATCCTAGTCCCAGACTTCCTGATGGCCCTGGGCTGCTGCAAGGAAACACAGGGGACACTGGGCAAGGCGCCCTGCTTTCTAGACTCAATCCTAGTGGTGAAACAAAAATGGATATTTATTAGTAGAATAAATATTTTAGTTTTTTTTAAGTAGGTACCATGAGAAAGTTGAGAGTGTACTTGGAATCAGAAGTTGTGAATTTGAACCCCAGCTCTTCCTCTTACTATCTGTGTGACCCTGGATAAGTTCTTCTCACCTCTAAGCCTATGACCCTATTAGTGCCAACCAGCTCATTTCTTCACCATCAGAAAGGTGGGGACTCTCTTTGAATCATCTCAGGCTGACCACCTCTGACCATAACTATGAGATAGGGTGTGTGGGGGGCAGGGGTGGAGGGGACAGAGGGGAAGTGGAAATGTACTTAAAACAAACTGGGAGTGACTCTGGGTTCTAAACTCTGGGATGTTGTCCTCTCACTTAGGAGGTAATTCCTGTTCTTACTTGAACAGATATTATCATTAGAGTCATATAACTGTATCTGGGGGAAAGCTAAGGTATGCACACTTAGGATTCTATGAATCCAACACATCTGATCCACGCTCTCATGGTGCTTATAGGCTATTAAGAGGAATGCAGCACATCTGCAAATAACCATGATAAAACTAATACACAACAGGTGCATTTAAGAGGTGAAAGGAAAGTGCTTTGTGAGATCTGAAGGAGGATAGGTCATTATAGACTGGGAGATGGTGGCCAGGGAAAACTTATTAGGGAGAGGGCATTTGAAGCAAGCTTGAAAGAATAGGCAGGAACTCATCAAAACAGAAGACTGAGAAAGTGGGACGAGAGCCATCTGAGCATAGAGGAGAGTGTGAACAAAGACTTAGAGGCAAAGAAATATGCTGCATAAGATTATAGGATTAAGATCTGAAGGGGGTTTTAGCAGTTATTAAATCCAACTACCTTAATTTTCATGAGAGGAAACTGAGATGTACGTAAAGTATGCTGAGTAGTTCTATATGGCAGGGACACAGAGTAAGCGTAGGAGAGGGGAAGGAAGGAAAAAGGAAGGAAGGAAGGAAGGAAGGAAGGAAGGAAGGAAGGAAGGAAGGAAGGAAGGAAGGAAGGAAGGAAGGAAGGAAGGAAGGAAGAGGAAGGAAGGAAGAGGAAGGAAAGGAAGGAAGGAAGGAAGGAAGGAAGGAAGGAAGGAAGGAAGGGAGGGAGGGAGGGAGGGAGGGAAGGAAGGAAGGAAGGAAGGAAGGAAGGAAGGAAGGAAGGAAGGAAGGAAGGAAGGAAGGAAGGAAGGAAGGAAGGAAGGAAGGAAGGAAGGAAGGAAGGAAGGAAGGAAGGAAGGAAGAGGAAGGAAGGAAGGAAGAAAGGAAAGAAGGAACAAACCAACAAAGGGAGGTAGGGAGAGAGGAAGAAGTAAGCAAGTATCAAGTACATATCATGTACCATGCACTGTGCTAAGCACTTTATAGATATTATCTTATTTGATTCTCATAACAACCCGAGGAAGGAGGTGCTGCAATTATCCACTTACAGCTTAGGAAGCTGAGGCTGATATAAGCTAAATGATTTGCCCAAGGTGACACAGCTAGTTCTTGACTCTAAGCCCAGCCCTCTAGCTACTGTGCTACCTAGCTCTGCCTTGATGTTGCTGTTGCTGTCATCGTCATTTTTGTATAGGGGAAAAGGGGGATAACAAAGAATTATTTCCCTCATTTAAAAGATGAGCATGCTGAGCTCCAGAGAAGTTAAATGGCTTATCCAAAGTCACACAGGTAGTGTGAGGTGAAATTGGAACCCAACACCTATGATTCCAAATACTTTTCACTGTACCACATAGTTTCCCAAAATCCCTTATACTGTCCTCAAGATAGAATGTGAGTTAGGTAGAACTGTGGTTGTACAGCTGTACAAAAAAGATCAGTGAATAATTTGCTGATATCAATATGGAATTAGTCTCAAGTAGAGTTCCACAAGGCCTTAGGCCCTGATCTGATAAAGAAAAATCTTTTATCAAAGACTAGGATAGAAGTATAGATGGAATTCACATGAACTGAAGAGTAACAGAAAGTCATATAGTAGGAAGGGGAGATTGAAGCATTTGTACATAATGATACCTTACGCACAAGAAATGGCAGGAAAATTATCTGTGAAAGTTACACTCAGAAAAGGAGATAGAGCACTCAAATAGGAAGCCAAGAAAAACAAATTAACAGCCTGGTACATTGGCACCAATAATGTATACAAAACTAATGTATGTAGAGGAAGGTCCCAGCTCAATGGGTAGATCCTCAATGGAGGATTGTTATACCCATTCACAGGTCTACCAACAATATGTCAATATGCCTGTTGTTCTATAGCCCCATCAACATTTCTCCCCCCCTTTTTTTTTTAATATTTGCTACTCTGATAGGTTTGGCATGGGAATCTCAGAGTTGCCTTAATTTGAATTTCTCTAATTAGTACTGATTTGGAGCATTTTTCTTAATATGGCTATAAGTAGACTGGGCTTTCCCCCTTGAGAACGTTGTGTTATATCTTTTTCTTAAATATTTATTGATTGGGGAATGGCTCTCTTTCAAATTTAATCAGTTCCTTATATCCTTATATAATTATATATTTAATGATATAAATTTAATATATAAAAATTTAATATATTTAAAAATGTAAATTTAATCAGTTCCTTATATTCTTATACAATTATGCATATATGTATTAAACACTTTTCAGAGAAACTTTCTACAGATATTTCTCCAGTTGATTGTTTCCTTTTTAATCTTAGCTTGATTAGATTTGAGCAACAACAAAAACTTTGAAATTTTATCAATCAAAATTATCCATTTTGTCTTCTGTGAACCACATTACAAGTCTATGCACTATGAAATACAGCCTTTGGACTTTAAAAGAATAGAGAAACGTGTTGGAATTCCTGTGGAATATCACCAGCTGCCTTTTTTTTTTTGTATCCCTACTGCTTAGCACAATGCCTATCACAGAATAAGAGTTTAATAAATGCTTGTTGACTCATTGAAGAAAAAAATCTTCATTGGAAGATTTATAAAAGTATGAATATGGATAGAATTATACAATATGAGAAGGCATAGACACAATTTACCCTTTGGGAAAGATTGTTCAAAATAATATTAATGTCATCCACTGAAATATGAAGAGAAACTTCCTGATTAATTAGTAGCTCAGAAAATTTGGAATGGCCTGCCTCTATCAATTGTGCTTTTACTACCACTGAATATTTTCAAATGGAAGCTGAATGACCATTTTAAAAAAGTAAATTTCTATTAACCTCTTTTGTTTTTTACATCACCTACAATTTTCAATACATATCCACCTGCTATGCCTCCCACAGAGCAGTCTCTCATTGGGATTGGTGCTTGACTTGTTATTTCAACTGTATAGAGAACCCCACAGGAACCACTTCCACCAAAGCAGGTCCCCATCTTCTTTGCAGCTTATAGTCTTCAGTAGTTAGTGAGAGCACTGATAGGTCTATGACTTATTCAAGGTCACACAGTCCATAAGGGTCAGAGGCTGGATTAGACTCAGGTCTTCCTAACTCTGTGGACAGCACTAAATATACTGCTCCACACTGACTCTCCCATAATGCCTTTGTAATAATCTCTTAATAACAAGAATTAAAAGCAAGGAGAAAAATAGTTCAGGAAAATTAGCCAACATCCAAAAGTCTGACAGTGGTTATATGCCATATTTCAAACCCACAATTCCTAATAGATATGTAATAGGAAGAGGTATATTTTTGTCTTTTTCTATTTCTTTCTTTTTTTTCTTCCTTTCCTTCCTTCCTTCCTTCCTTGTTTCTTTCCTTCCTTCATCCCTGCTTTCTTTCTTTCTTTCTTTCTTTCTTTCTTTCTTTCTTTCTTTCTTTCTTTCTTTCTTTCTTTCTTTCTTTCTTTCTTTCTTTCTTTCTTTCTTTCTTTCTGCCAAACTTGGATATTATGATTTCAAAACATTTAGCTTCAATTGTTTCTATTGTTGCTTTATTTGGTTTTTCATTTACATTGTTGTAGTCACTGTGTACCTTGTTTTTCTGGCTTTGCCTTCCTTACATTACATTAATTCATATAAATCGCTCCATGTTTCTCTTTACTCACCATGTGCATAGTTCCATGTAGCACAGTAACTATTTCATTACATTGTATTCACATATGGTCTTTTTTTTTAACCATTCCCCAGTCCAGTAGGTATCTTCTTTGTTTCTGATTTGTTACTATAAAAAAAAATAAAATAAAGTGCTGTTGAAAATATCATGATAAATAGAAGGCTTTTCTTTTTGTCATTGTCATTCATTGACCTCTTCGGGATATATTCCTAGCAATGGAATTTCTGGGTCAAAGGGCACGGATATTTTTGTCACTCTCTCGATAATTCAAATTTCTTTCCAGAATTCACAACTCCACCAGCAGTATATTACAGTTTCCCTCTTTCCATTCCAACCTATTTCTGTCTTTTTTTTCTTTTTGCCAAGTTACTGGCTGTGAGGTGAAAACTCAAGATTGTTTTGATTTGCATTTCTCTCATTATTAGAGATTTGAAACATCCTTTCATGTTCCTGTTAGCAGTTTGCAGTTCTTTTGGGAACTATTCGTTTGTATCATTTGACTGCTACTCTGCTGGGGAATAGCTTTTGGATGACCATTTGTAAGGGGAATTTTAGAAGGGATTTGTGTCTAAGTACAGTGTGATGGGATCACTTCTAGGGTCCCTTCCAACTCTGACATCCTATGACTCTGATAACAGTGACTGATCATGATTTCTGGAATTCACAATAAAAATTCCACAAAACCCAGAGGTTTCTAGGGACCATATGTGAATTTAAATTGTCTATCTTCCAAAAATCCCAGCCCTCATGACTCCTCAAGGAAACAGCAGGCAGGAGGACTCATAAGCTGGCCTTGACTTTGTTCTTGTCTCCCCATGTTCCTTGTGTTCTTTCCCTCTTTGGGGAATCTACTTCCCCCTCAATCCATCTGTAGTACTTCAATCCTGAATCTCTTTTTGGCTTGGCCAGATTCCTTCTGTGTAAACATGTGGCTGCCTCTTCTTTGCCCTGCTAGTCACAGCAGGGCCTCAGGAGGCCTACCACATCAGAAGCTGAAATGCAAGAGATAAAAGTACGATAATGTTGGTTTTAATAGAGAAATGATAGACGATTCCCTGCATTAGAATCCCATGATCTTATGATTGGAAGGAACTTAGAGAAAGAGACGATCTTTAGTCCAATAGCCCTCATTTACATACTACCAGAGAAGGGTAGTTATTTGCCCAAAGTCACACAGCTAAGGTCAGGGTAGGGACTACAAACCAAGCCTTTAGAGTCAGTTTTGGTACAGTGTCAAGAAAATTGGATTTGGTATCAGACAATCTGGGTTTCAATTCCAGCTCTGTCACCTACTAGATGTGTGTCCTGGGTCAACACAGTTACCCTTTCCAGGCCTCAGAGTTCCTGTAATCTCATTTTACTGAAGAAGAAAATAAAGCATTCCTAGCTTCAAGTACTAAGCTATGATTTGATCACCTTTCAAGTCCTTTCTGTCCTTTCCAGCTCTAAATCTAACCTAGGATCCTATGAATCCTGGATCAAGACTCTTTCCTCCACACTGTGATACTAATCAGAGTCATCCTCATTGGTTTTTGTATAACCAGTGGAATTGTAAGTAGTAATAACAGCATTTATATGCAAAGTGCTTTATACATCTTAATTTATTTGATCCTGGTAACAACTTTATGAGTGCTATTATCATTCCCATTGGACAGATGAGGAAACTGAGGCTCAGCAACGTAAGTATCCGAGGCAGGATTAGGGCTCAGCTTTTCCTGACTCTGAGTCTTGTGCCCTACCCTCTGCACCACCCAGCTGTCCCTCTACTTTTTGTATGTTATCTTTTGAGACTAATTTGACTAGTATGTTTATAGTCAGAACCACAGCTAGAGTAAGGAAAGAAGGATTTTTCTCCAGGGACCTGAAATTTAGAAGGTACTGACAGCATTTACCATTCTTTAGCTGATAGAAATAATTGTGCTTAGCAACTATATTTTTGTTTGTTTGTTTTACAAGAGTTGTAATTTTATTGGTGTAGGGAATTTCCCATAAGAAAAGTTCCTCTATCAATTTAGTTCAGCACTTGCTCTACCTCTTATAGTCTTAGAGTTTTCTGAGGGGGGATGGGGTACTGAGAGGAGAATTGATTAATCCAGTTTAACATAGCTAGTAACTATCAGAGATGGGATCTGAACCCAGGTCACCATGATTCAGGGCAGCCAGGTAGAGCAGTGGATAGAGTGCCAGGCCTGGACTCAGGAAGACATCTCCCTGAGTTCAAATCTGACCTCAGATACTTACTATCTGTGTAACCCTGGGCAAGTCACTTAACTTTGTTTGCCTCAGTTTCCTCATCTGTAAAATGAGATGGAAAAGGAAATGGCAAGCCACTCCAGTATCTCTGCCAAGAACACTCAAAAGGGGGTCATGAAGAGTCAGACATGACTGAAAAATAACTAAACAACAACTTCCTAATTAAGAGTCTGGCTCTCTTGCCACTGTGGAGCATTGCCTCACTCACTAGGTGGCACCAATAACAAATAAAAATAAGAAGTAACCCCAGGAGTGTTGTCTCTTGGGTAGCTCCATCCTAGATGAGCTTTGCCTTGGCCTGGCCTGATCTGGTGCTCAGTTTCCCTGCTCTATGATGACCTTCCCAGAACAGCCTCCCAGGGCCCTTGGGTCCCTCACCTCAGGCACAACACTTCTAATTGTGTCATCAGGGAAATAACCTGGCACAGCAGAGAAGACACTGGCCCTAGAGTCAGCTGACCAGGGTAATCTGACACTTCTGACAGCTACAACCTGGGCAACTTTGGCAAATCTGTTATCTTCCCTTGATCTCAGTTTCCCCTCCTGTTAAAAGATAGGTTTGGACTAGGTGGCTTGTGAGGTCTTTTCTAGCTCTGAATCTATGATCCCCTGTCATGAAAGACAGTGTTTGTGGGGTTTTCTGAAATGTAGTCAGATATTATGTCCCAAGTTTATTGCCCTTCTCGATTTCATCTGGCAAACCAGAGGGTCAAATGGTAACCATATAGTTACTAAGCTACATGGTTCTAATGGTGATACCCTGAGTATACTACAGGACAAGGGACCATAGCTCCAGTCAAGGATCTTTAGATGATGAGTCTTAGATTCTGACCACTGGCTCTCAGCTTCATACCCAACAGGATTCTGGAAAGGTCTCTTGAATTTGTCTTTCTTTACTCACCTCTCTTACCTCCACATTCCAGAGATCCCTGTCAGAGTAGTCGAATCCAAATTTTTCTGAGCATATGGTTACATAGGGAACTCAAAATTCCATGAGACGGGACTGATAATTGTTCCTTTGGACTACAGTAATAGTGGCTGTCAGCACAAGCTACAAAATTCACTTTTTTCAGAGAGAATACTTTGGTGTTATAACTATGCCCATTTTATAGATGAAGAAGCTGAGTCTGAGAGAGGTTCAGTGACTTGCCCATGGTGACACAATTAAAAAGTATCTATGGCAGAATTTGAACTCAGGTTTTCCTGAGTATAACCTGAGGACATTGTGCCACCTGGGAGTGGGGGTGGTCTGCACCATTAGGTGGGGGCAGCAAGAATAACTGTTGGCATTGTACTTAGAGAAGGTACAAGGAAATTCAAGGACCAAGTGAAATACATTGGGAGTAATTGCAAGGCCATGCCAGCACTGTACGGAGGAGGCAGTAACTGGGATGTTTTTGGAGGAAGAATAATGTTCACTATTTGCCCATGGATTTGTAGGTTGACCACCTTTAGTATATTTGGGACTCTCTAGACCAAGTCATCTTTCCTTGGTCACCAATTCCCTATTTATGTTGTTTCCTCTTATTAGAATGTAAGTTCCTTGAGGGTCAGGACCATCTTATTTTTACATTTGGAGTCCTGATGCTTAGCATGATGCCTCACACACAGTAAGCATCTGGAAAGTGCTTTTTTTTATTCATTTGTCCAGGTAAGCTTCTGAGACTTGGCAAGGATACAACGGCATTGCCTGAATTTCCTGAGGAAAGTGTCACTGATAAAGGTGTATCTCTGTGTCTCTTCCCCAAGATGCTCAACTGGCATGGAGCCAGTCAGGGATAATTATCTGTGTCTATACTTCATTTCCATGGGAAATTTGGGTCCCTGAATTGTGGTTCTGACTTTTAACTGGTGCAAGCTGGGAAACAGGGCAGGGAAGTAGGCACATGATTCCCTTATTATATTCTCTGATTTAAAAAAATAATGAAAATTTCTTTCTTCTTCCATTCATCTTCTTATGGTCAAAAAGTTCTTCACAGAGTCATGGGCTTAGAATTAAAAAAGACCTTTTTAGTCCGACACTCTCATTGAAGGATCAGGAGTGTCACTTCACACAAAAATTGGTTTGGTCATTTGAGGCATTTTTCAATTCCAATCCTTCTAGTGTCTTAAGAAAAATTTGGATCCAGAGAGAGAAAATTTTACCCAAAATTGTACAGGTAGTAAGGGGTATAAGGCAGTAGTTCTCAACCTGTGAAACAAAATTTTATAGAAGGAGTTCTCAGATCTGTAAAGTAGCAAAAATACCTCGCATAGATTGAATACTTAGTATTTCTCACATGTATATGCCCTGCTACTTTTCAAATGTATGCTGATGTTATTAGAACTCATAAAATGCAAATTCATCTAAAAGCATTACTGAGATTATCTTACTACTCTGAGTTAGTTTTCCATTTACACTGTATATATGTTGTGTGTACAGTTATTTGCTTGCTTTCTCCCCATTAGAATGTGAGCTCCTTGAATGTTTTTGCCTCTCTTTGCATCCCTAGTATTTAGTACAGTGTCTAACACATGGTAGATACTTGAATGCTTATTGACTGAATAGGCTATATTCTTCCCTTCATTATGTCTCAATATGTTTACATGCTTCCCTTCCTTTAAGATCCAAACTACGAGCTACCTCCTCCGCAGAGTCTTTCCTGATACCCTGAGGAGAAAAGGAAGTCTGGGGGTCTTCAGTCTGCTCGGAGCATTTTGTTGGACTCTCTCTTTCGCACCTATCATGTTCTTACATATTGTTACTTGTTCCTCTATTTAATAAACAGGCTTTAAGGACCTAATCCATGAAAGAGACTGCATTAGACAGTAGTGATAGAATTTTTTTTTAATTGCACGGTTCTTGTCCTCAAGGACTTTACATTATAGTGTGAAGGATACACCTACTAAATTAGATATAGTGTAATAGAGCCAAGGGGGCACCTAGGCAAAGTGCTTTAGGAAAATCTGAGGTGGGAATAAATGCTTTTAATTTGGGAGACCAGAAGGAGCTTCACAGAAGAGAAGGCATCTGAAAGCTGTTTTGAAGAAAGGGATTTTAACAGGCAGAGAAGAAGAAGGAGTGCTTTCTAGACATGGAAGACTACCTGGGTAAATTTGCAGGGCAGGAGACAGCATGATGAGATCAGGGAATAGCTAGCGATTGAATTTGGTTGGAATATAAAGTATATGAAGGGGAAGAGTTTGAAATAAGACTAAAATGGTAGGTTGGAATGACTATAGAGAGACTTAACTGTTAGGCAAGGAATTTCTATCTTATCCTATAAGTAATAGGGACCCACAGAAGTTTTTTGAGGAAGGGAATGATATGGGATAGACCTGTGTTTCTGTTTTGTCTTCCACATTAGATTGAAAATTCCTTGTAGGTAGAGATCATAGAGATCATAGGACTGAGACCAGGAAGGAACCTCAGACATCATTCAGCCCAACATCCATTTTAATCATTTAATAAGCATTGATTTCTAATGTTTTTATTTTTCATCAAATATTTCCCAATCACATATAAAATTTTTAAACATTCATTTTTTCAAACATTTTTAATTCTAATTTTTTTTTCTTTCTCCTTCTCATCCTCCTTCCTTGAGAGGGCAAACAATTTGATATTGATTTACATGTAAAATATATTTCTATAATGGCCATGTCAAAAAAGAAAATACAGACAAAAAACAAACAAAAAAAAAAGAAAAATAAGGAAGGTTAAAAAAAACCTCTTCAGTCTGCATTGAGAGTTTATCAATTTCCTCTCTGGGTATGAATAATATTTTTCATCATGGTTCCTTTGGAATTGTCATGGATCATTGTCTTGATCTGAGTAGCTAAGTCATTAACAATTGATTATTGTACAATATTTCTGCTACTGTGTACAATGTTCATACTTCACTTTGCATGAGTTCATATATGTTTCCAAGGTTTTTTTTCTGAAACCATTCTGCTCATCATTTCTTTTAGCACAATAGTATTCCATCACAGTCATATACCACAACTTGCTCAGCCATTCTACAATTGATGGACATTTTATTCATTTTCAATTCTTTGCACCAAAATTTTTTTCCCTTTTCTTTGATTTCACTGGGATACAGACCCAGTAGTAGTATTGCTGGATTAAAGGGTATACACAGTTTTATAGTCTTTTAGGGTATAGTGCTAAATTGTTTTCCAGAGTAGTTGGACAACTCCACCAACAGTGTATTAGTGTCTCAATTTTTTCACATCCTTTCCAGCATTTGTTATTTTCCCTTTCTGTCATGTTAGCCAACCTGATAGGTGTGAGATGGTGCTTCACAGCTGTTTTAATTTTCATTTCTCTAATCAATAGTGATTTAGAGCATTTTCTCATTCGACTATTGATAGCTTTGATTTCTTCTGAAAATTGCTTGCTCATTTCCTTTGACCATTTGTCAATTGGGGAATGGCTCCTATTTTTATAAATTTGACTCAGTTCCCTATGTATTTGAGAAATGAGACCTTTATCAGAGAAACTTGCTGTAAATTTTTCCCTAGTTTCCTGTTTTTCTTCTAATTTTGACTGTATTAGTTTTGTTTGTGCAAAAGCTTTTTATTTTCATGTAAAGAAAATTACCCATTTTACTTCCCAAGAGCCTTTCTATGTTTTGCTTTGTCATAAACTTTTTCCTCATTCATAGATCTGACAGGTACATTTCTCCATGCTCTCCTAATTTATTTATGTCACCTTTTATGCCTAAATCATTTATCCATTTTGACTTTGTCTTGATATATAGTATGAGATGTTGGTCTAGGCTATTTTCTGCCATATTGCTTTTCAGTTTTCTCAAAAAAATTTTGTCAGATGGTGAGTTCTTATCCCAAAAGCTTGAATCTTTGGATTTATCAAACACTAGATTACTTTGGTCATTTGCTAAAGTCTATTATGTACCTAATCTACAGTATTCCACAGATCTACCACTTTATTTCTTTTCCAGTACCAGATTGTTTTGATGATCACTGTTTTGTAATGTAGTTGAAAATCTGGTACTGCGAGGCTGCTTTCCTTCACATTTTTTTCATTAATTCCCTTGATATTTTATTTTTTATTCTTCCAGATGAATTTTGTTATTAATTTTCTAGCTCTATAAAATAACTCTTTGATAGTTATTTGGGTACAACAGTGAATAAGTAAATTAACTTAGGTGGAATTTTTATTATATTAGCTTGATCTACTCTTCAGCAATTAATGTTTCTCCAATTGTTTAGATCTGTCTTTATTTGTATGACAAATGTTTCATTACTGTGTTCATATATTCCCTGGCAAGCAGACTTCCAAGTATTTTATACAGTCTGCAGTGGTTTTAAATGGCATTTCTCCTTCTAGCTCTTCCATTGTTGGTAGTATATAGAAATGCTGATGATTTGTGTGGGTTTATTTTATATCCTGCAACTTTGGTGAAGTTGGTAATTGTTTCACCTATTTTATTGGTTGATTCCCTTGTGTCCTGTAAGTTATGTCATCATATTATCTGCAAAGAGCGATAGTCTTCCTTCCTCGTTGCCAATTTTTATTTTTTCAATTTCTCTTTCTTGTCTTATTGCTACAGGTTGCATTTCTAGTACACTATTGAATAATAGTGGTGACAATGGATATCTTTGTCTCACTCCTGATCTTATTGGGAAGGCTTCCAGTTTATCCCCATTGCAGATAATGTTTATTGTTGTTTTTAGATAGATACTACTTATCATTTTAAGAAAGGCTCCATTGATTCTTATACTTTCTAGTGTTTTTAGTAGGAATGGGTGTTCTGTTTTGTCAAAAACTTTTCTGCATCTATTGATACAATCATATGATTTTTGTTGTGTATGTTATTGATCTGATCAGTTATGCTGATAGTTTTCCTAATATTCAATAAGCATTTATTAAACACTCACCATATACCAGACATTATGCCAAATAACGAGTACATAAAGAAAAATCAAAAGCAGTTACTGTCTTCTAGAAGCTTATATTCTAACAGTAGAACTAATATGTCTATAACTAGCTATACAGAAGATGTTTGCAGAGTAGGTTTTACAAATAAAGTAGTTAAGAGACTTGTTCAAGGTTATGTTGATAACTAAATAACTCAATCAGGATTCGAATCTAGGTCTTCTGACTCCAACTCCAATATTATTTTCACTATACCATGACACATTCAAGATCTTTGTCTTATTTCATCCTTGTATACCTAATCCTAAGTGCCGAGTCTTGTACATTGTGGATGCTTAATAAATTATGAATTGAACTGAATACCACTTCTGGCTTCTCTACAATACCTACATAACCTCTCCTATTTACCATTCCTCTTCCCCCATATTTTAGATTACTCTCACATATAGAAAATGCCCTGGAATGACAAAGAAACAGATATCTGGATGGACAGATTTCATGGCATATGCAATCCCCAGGATAGCAGGCCCTCTTTGGATGAGAAAATGGAAGGGACAGTCTTTCATTCTCAGGCTAATCAGACCGTGGTGCAATAATGTATGAACTGGTACCTGGAATTGGACCAACTGAATTCAGGAGATGTGGGAACATTTTTCTTCCAAAACCCTCCTACTTCCCTTCTGCTGTTGGTTTGGAATGAGAAAAGTACAGAGGTTTATGACCCCCCCAACTTTTTTTTTTAATTTAAAGTTAGGGACTTTGAAGTGCCATAGAAGAGTGTTTTTTTCCTTAGTTCAATGTGAGTTCTGGGTGTGTTCACATATTGGTTTAGCTTTACCCCAGCCAGGTCAGCCTTCTCTAACACTTCGAGGTTAACATAAAGATGGCAAAGCATTTAAAATCAGCAAGTTAAACAAGCTCTCAGATTCCCATGTAAACTGTGTTTAAGACTGGAAAATTTCTGTTACCTATTCTTTGGGTGGTACAAACCCCCCACATTCCTTCAGTGCTGCTTTTTGAGCCCAAGTCAAACAAGAAGATTGTCCTTTTAATGTCTTAAAGGCTCTATTTTCGTGTAATGCCAAATGCAATATTTTTTTGAAAACACTATACCAGAAGTTTCCCAGCTGAGAAAACAGGCTGGTGAAAAATGGTTTCAAAAAATGAAATAAACCATGCAAAAGCTGTTCAGGGTGTGTGTATGAAATGAACATCTGGATCTGGGTTGTTAAATTACCTCCTCCTCCCCCCACTTCTTTTTCTCACAGCTGTTTGAAAGAGTCCTGAGGGCAAGGAGACAGGTCAATGGACTTAGCTGCACCTTTCCCCACCCCACTCCCCACTCCCATCCTTTTTGCATTTACTCAAGGAATCCAGCGCACATATGTGTTTAATATGTGGGCACAAATACGAGAAGAAGAAGAAAAAAAATTATCTCCATTCCTGTTGATTCTCTGCAGCAACACCAAAGGAAAATAAACTCCGGATTTCCAAATTTCTCAAACAAAACTTATGGTCCTAATAAAATATTGCTTTAAACTTGATTTTTTTTCATCAGGAACTGAATGGATCTTGTATTTCTCTTCATTTATTTTAAAGAAAGTTATTATCTTACACTTACACCAAAGGGCAGAGAGGCCTTGACTTGGTGCACTATAGCCTCCAGCAGTCCTCAAGAAGGGCCCATAGCTATAAAGTGAAGTTCTGTCAGATTGCTGGCTGCATTACATCCAAACAGGGCCTCCAGTTGAGCTATTGGCAAGGTGGTCCCTGGGATTCGTTTCTCCTGAGATAAGTAGTGGCCTCAACAAATACTATAAACTGCCCTCAACTGGAAACCTTGTCATACAAGGAACGGATGAAGCAACTTGTAAGGAAAAGAACTTCAAATGAATTTGGAGGAAGAGAACATTGGTTAAGATCCTGGCTCTGGCATCATTACTCATGTGCCCTTGGATAAGTCGGGCCTCAGTTTTCTCCTTTGCAGAAGAAGGCTGTGGGACTAGATGATAACAATAATAGCTACTATTTTATAGCACTTCAAGTCTGGTAAAGTCATTTCATTTGATCCTCATCACCCTGTGCGATAGGTGAGGAAAGTGAAGTTAAGAAAGGGATTAAGTGACTTGTACAGGGTCATATATCTAGTGATTATCTGATGCAGGATTTTAATCCATATTTCCCTGACTCCAGACCTCGAAGGTCCTTTTGAGCTCCTATGAGCCTATGAAAGGGGCTGTTTAATCTGGAGAATAAAATGCACAGGGCAACATGATTGTTATGTTCAGATATCCGTATTGTTGAAAAGGTGGAAGAAGGACATGATGGACTTTCCTAAAATCAGGCCATCAAGCCAGCCTTGTCTAGATGGGATTCTCTAGGGTCTGGGGTATAGAGTATGGGAACTTATTTAGCCTAGGTAGGTTTGGGAGAGGCAACCTGGTAATTCTGATATCAGGAGATGCTGGGGAGGTTCAAAGGGCAAAACTTAAGCCAATGAATGGAAGTTAGAAGGAAAAATATTTTGATTCAATATATGAGAAGGGCAGTGGATAGAGTTCTGGCCCTTCAGTCTGGAGGACCTGAGTTCAAATCTGGCTTCATACACTTACTAACTCTGTGACCCTGGCAAATCACTTTACCCTGTTTGCCTCAGTTTCTTATCTGTAAAATAAGCTGGAGAAGGAAATGGCAAACCCCTCCAGTATCTCTGCCAAGAAAACCCAAATAGGGGCACAGAGAGTTAAAGACAACTGAAATGACTCAACGACAACAACAACAACAACAGACTGAAAGGTGGCATGGATAGAGGACCATCCTTGAAGTCTACAAGACCCAGTTTCAGGTTCTGTCGCTGATGCACACTAGCTGTATGTCTGTAGGCAAACCACTGAAACTTTCAGTACTTCAAGCAAGTCTCTAAGACTGAGTTGCCAGCATGTATCAATAGAGGTATTTTCTATTAGGAGACTCCCCACAATTTGAAGTATCCAACAATGCAATAGGTACCTTTGTGTATAATAAGCTTTCAACCAATGAAAGTGTTCAAACAAGGGCTAAAAAGATCATCTGTCAGGAATTTTCAGTCCTATTCAATTGGAATTTATTACCAGATATTGCACAGAGGATTCTTGGGTGTGGTAGGAGCTTAAGTATAGAATCTTAGTTCAGAATTTAGAAGGTACCTCAAAGCTGATTTAGTCTAGTGCTTCTTAAACTGGGGGTCATGACCCCATATTAAAGAAGCCCGGGAGGGGTAGGGAATAGAAAAAGTTTAAGAAGCCCAGAGGTCCAACCCCTTCATTTTAGTAGAGGAGGAATCTGAGGGTGACTTGTCCACGGTCACTCATAAGTAATGAATAACAGAACTGGGACATAACCCCAGCTTCTTTGACTTCGGATCCTGGGCCCCTTCCCGGATCTATGGTACCTTTCAAGCTGAAGTTCTTTCCAGTTCAGGTTCTGTGATTCTCTAGCAGTGTGTATGCCTGCCCACTCATTGGACAGAGGCATTGACTATCTACCCAGAGACTAGATTTTCCTAATGAAGTCCTTTCAATGAGCAGCACAAATGAAAGCTGTTGGACATGGGCCATGTTGGATGGGGGACACGGCGGGAAGGGGCTCCTGATAGGAAGCTGGAGTCCTGCACATGGATAAACACGCAGTCAAGGCCTGGCCATTACTTTCCTTCCCTGGAGATTTGGAAAGGCATCTAGTTAGAATTAAAGAACACTGGACTTAGAATCAGAATATCTGAGTTTGAATCCCAGCTCTGCTACTTACCATCCATTTTAGTTGAGTGAAATCTTTCAGTTTCCTCGTCTCTAAAGTGTAACAGAAATAAAAGTACTGGTCTGGGAATCTGGACACTTAGGTTCTAATCCCAGCTCCAAGAATCACTCTTTTGTAACAGGGAAAAGGAGGCCCAGAGACAGGAAATGACTTGCTTAAGGTCACGCAGCTAGTAAGTAGAAGAACATGGAGTTGAACCCATGCCATACAATACCAGACCCCACCAGGTCGCTTTGTACCAGACCACACAGGTCATTTTTCAGGTCATTGTCGGGTCATTTTTCTATACCATAAAAGCTGTTTGCTATACCCTACAACTCATAATCCAGAGTCAACTGTGCCTACCCTAGATAGTTATAGAGAGTAGTTACAGAGAAATCTCCTCTGTTTTCTTCCCCCTCTCCCCCAGCTCCTTCTCCCAGGATCTGGTACTCCCCACGATGGGGGTCCCTGGCTTCTAGAAGCACAGTATGCTCTAATTCTATGATTGAAGGGATGCTAGATTTGCAATTATGATCCAGATTCACATCACAATTCTCCCACTTACTAGTTGTGTGACTTTATCCCCACTTAATGGATTAGTAAAACAACACCTGAGTAATTTAATAACAGATGTGCCGCTTATCTTTTGGAATAACTGTGAGTCTCAGATGAGATAATGATAACTGACATTTGCATGATACTTAAACATTTACGCATGCTATCTCATTTGAGCCTCAGAATAAAACTGCAAGATGAGTGCTATGGATACTACTATCCCTATTTTAAAGATGAGGAAACTGAGACTACATAATTTGAGTCACTAATCACCCAACTAATAAGCTTCAGAAGCTTATTAGTGAACCTAGATCTGCCTCACTCCAAGTTCAACACTCTATTCACTATGAAAAACTGTCTCTTTGGAGACTGCTGTGGTGATGAAGGATGCAAACTCATCATCAGAAAATAAACTCGTTAAGTTGAGATTATTTCAGACATTGTATACCCAGTGCCTAGCAGAACTCAACACATAGTAGGTGTTTGATGAATGCTTGTTGATTGATTGATGCGGGAATTGTAGATCTGGAACTAAAAAGGATTTTTGTTGTGAGCTTTTGAAAGCCCAGAGGCTGTAACCTATATTCCATAAGTCATCATTGCCCTCTCCCTTCCCCCTGAAATGAAGGAACCAACATTCTCATGGAACTGACACTTTCATTAGGATACATAACACATGTAAAAGTGCACAGCAATAGGGTGCATGGAAAGGCCTTATGATCATAAATCTACTACATGGTCAATGGCAAAGCTCAGGGGTCCTTAGGTGATTGGTAAGACATATGGCAATGCCTGAGGGGTCTGGAAAGTATAGCAGTAGGGCAAGATGATAAGGCCTGATGGCCTATCATACCAAAAAGACCAGTTGGTGATTCCCTGCTCACCCAAACTGCTTTACCCATGTAGCAAATGGGGGAGAGGAAGAGTCAGGGATGGGTGGGCTGGCCATTAGGATGAGAGTAGAGGCCATGGGTTCACACTCATAGAAGTGGGGATGAAAGGATGTCATTGAGGAGGGGTAAAGGGGAAGAGAACTTTGACTCAAGTGTTCAGAACTGTGGTGGGATGGTTCAGCTATGATCAATAGAGCCTCAGAGCTGGCACTGGCTGCCACAAACATTACAGTTTTAGCTACTCCTTAGAAAGGAAATGATGCGCAATATTCAGTCATGGGCTGTTGGAAACCAATTCTTCCAGGTGAAGCGTGAAGTCTTTGAACTGATCCTCACTCTTGGGTCTGACTTGGCTCTTCTGACATGCAGAGGAGAGCCTCTGGCAGGCCTAGGGGAGGGTGCTGCTAGTTAGAATTTGCCCCCAAGTCATGAAGGACCTGAAGGTGAGAGAAGTAGACTTTTACTATTGTTGCTGTTCTTTGAGGTGGGAAGTTAACTTCAGCTGGGAAATACTGCAAACTTGGAGCAATCTTCCTTCCCTCATGGGAGGGCCTGCTCCTCTACAAAAGAGAAAGGAAACTCTACTACGCAAATCACCAAAGCAGGAGCCATGATGGTGGAGAGAAGCCAGGAAGCTGCCTGAGTTTTCCTCAGTTTCCCTCAGAAACAATGTTAAATCAAGCATCTAAATGGATTCTGTAATGACAGAACCCACAAAAAGAAGGAATGGAACAATTTTCTAGCTTAAGATTCTTTAGAAGGTCTTCAGGAAAGGTCTATCTCACTTGGGTAAAAGGGAAGCATAGCCCAGTACAGGTGGTGTCCAGGCAAGCCAGCGGGTGGCTCTGAGCCACAGCACAGATCAGCCACCAAAGCCCCATGGTCAGCAGGCCAGCTATGAGGCCTCCAGTCCTATTGAGAGGGCAGATTTCGAGTCCTGGAACCCCAGCACAGCAGGCACAACTAGGCCGGGCCACCCCTAGTGAATTGGGCAAGCCATAAGCACCTGAGGCCCCTGCATGGAAAGCCAGTGACCAGGTACCTGGCCTCCTGCAGAAGAAACTTGGAAGAGAGCCCCTGGAGCACAGCTCCACCTTAAAAGTCATGAAATAGGCTGGACAATGAGTTAGAAACAGAAAAAAACCCTGATGAGAGAAAGCCACTACAGTGACAGGGAAGATCAAAACACTAACTCAGAAGAGGACAGCAATGTAAAATGCCTATGTGTGAAGCCACAAAGAAGAATATAAATTGGCCTCCAGCTCAAAAAGTCCTCTTGGAAGAGTTCAAAAAGGATTTTAAAAATCAAGTAAGAGAGGTATAAAAAAATTGGGAAAGGAAATTAGTTATGTAGGAGAACTATGAAAAATGAGTCAATAGTTTGGAAAAGAAAACACAGAAACTCACTGAAGAAAGTAACTCCTTTCATAAAAATTAATTAATTGATTGATTTTTTGTTTGCAACATTCACTTCCATTAGCTTTTGAGTTTTAAGTTTTCTCCTCCTTTTCCCCACCTCCCTCCCCAAGATGGCATGTAATATGATATGGGCTCTACATATACATTCCTATTAAACATATTTTCACTTTAGTCATGTTGCAAAGAAGTATTAAAATCAATAGGAGGAACACAAGAAAGAAGAAACAAAACAAAACAGAAGGAAAAAAAAGAGCAAATAGTATGCTTTGATCCACATTCAAATTTCAGTCCTTTCTCTGGATGTGGATAGCACTATCCATTATGACACTTTTGGAGACATCTTACATCGTTACATTGCTGAGAAGAGCTAAATCTATCAAAGTTGATCACACAGTGTGGCTGTTACTGTGTACAATGTTCTCCTGGTTCTGCTCATTTCACTCAGCATCAGTCCATACAAGCCTTTCCAAGTTTTTCTGAAGTCCACTTGCCCATCATTTCTTATAGCACAATAGCATTCCATTACATTCATATACCACAACTTTTTCATCCATTCTCCAATTAATGGGCATCCCCCAATTTACAATTCTTGGCCACTACAGAAAGAGCTACTATAAATATTTTCGTACATGCGTGTCCTTTTCTGATTTGTATGATCTCTTTGGGATACAGCCCTAGAAGTGCTATTGCTGGGTCAAAGGGTATGCACATTTTTATAGCCCTTTGGGCATAATTCCCATATTGCTCTCCAAAATGGTTGGATCAGTTTACAACTCCACCAACAATGCATCAGTGTTCCAATTTTCCCACATCTTCTCCAATATTTATTATTTTCCTGTTTTGTCATGTTAGCCAATCTGATAGGTGTGATGTGGTACCTCAAAGTTGTTTTGATTTGTATTTCTCTAATCAATAGTGATATAGAGCATTTTTTCATATGACTATAGACAGCTTTAATTTCCTCATCTGAGAACTGCCTGTTCATATCCTTTGACCATTTATTAATTGGAGAATGATTTGTATTCTTATAAATTTGACTTAGTTCTCTATATATTTTAGAAATGAGGGCCTTATCATAGACACTGGTTGTAAAAATTCTTTCAGTTTTCTACTTCCTTCCTAATCTTGGTTGCATTGGCTTTGTTTGTGCAAAACTTTTCAATTTAATGTAATCAAAATTATCTATTTTGCATTTCATAATGTTCTCCAGCTCTTGTTTGGTCATAAATTCTTCTATTTTCCATAAATCTGACAGGTAAACTATTCCTTTCTCTCCCAGTTTGCCTATGCTATCAGCCTTTATGTCTAAATTGTGTACCCATTTTGACTTTATTTTGGCATATGGTGTGAGATTTTGGTCTATGCATAGTTTCTGCCATGCTCTTTTCCAGTTTTCCCAGCAGTTTTTGTCAAATAGTGAGTTCTTATTCCAGCAGCTGGAATTATCAGATGGCAATGCCTGAGAGGTCTGGAAAGTATAGCGGTAGGGCAAGATGATTTATCAAACAATAGATTACTGTAGTCATTGACTACTGTGTCTTGTATAACTAAACTATTCCCCTGATCCACCAGTCTATTTCTTAGCCGTCATCAAATAGTTTTAATGATTGCTGCTTTATAATACAATTTAAGATCGGGAACAGCTAGGCCACCTTCCCTAGTATTTCTTTTTGTTAGTTCCCTTGATATTCTGGACCTTTTGTTCTTCTAAATGAATTTTGTTATTATTTTTTCTAGCTCTATAAAATAATTTTTTTTTTTTGTAATTTGATTGGTATGACACAAACAACTCCTTTAAAATAGAATTGACCAAATGGAAAAGGAGGTACAAAAGTTCACTGAAGAAAATACTTTCTTAAAAAGTAGAATTGGGTAAATGGAAGATAATGACTTGATGAGACAGCAAGAATCAGTGAAAAAAAATCAAAAGAATGAAAAATTGAAGAAAATGTAAAATATCTTATTGGAAAAACAACTGACCTAAAAAATAGATCTAGGAGAGAAAAGTTAAGAATTATATAGCCATAATAAAAGGCCATGATAAAAAAAAAAGAGCCTGGACATCATCTTTCAAGAAATTATCAGGGAAAACTCCACTGATATCCTAGAAACAGAGGAGAAAATAGTCATTGAAAGAATCTGCTGATCACCTCCTTAAAGTGATCTCAACACGAAAACTCTAAGGAATAATGTAACCAAATTCCAGAATTATCAGGTGAAGGAGAAAAATCTTCAAACAGGCAGAAAGAAACAATTCAAATATCAAGAATCTACAGTCAGGATTACACAGGAATTAGCAGCTTTTACATTAAAGGATTGGAGGGTTTAGATAGGCACTGGGAGACCCTTTTTGCTGGGCTGCTGCACTGCTGTTCCCCATCTTTCTTCTAGTTCAGCTGTTCCAGGGTTTTTTTTTTTCCCTGTGGTGATATTTTCTGGATTTTCAGAGGTTGACAGGGGAGGGTGAGAGTGATTATCTTTTTACTCCACCATCTTGGCTTCTGGAAGCAGAAACCTCTAGGAATTTCTACTACACAATTAAACTGAGCATAATCTTTTAGGGGAAGAGGTGAACATTAATTGAAACAGGGGACTTTCAAACTTCCCTGATGAAAAAAAAAACTGCTGAAGGGAAAATTCGATTTTCAAATACAAGACTCAAGACAAGCATAACAAGGTAAACAGGAAGGAAAAAATGTTATTCAATAAGATTAAACCATTTACATCCCCACACATGAAGATGATACTTGTAACTCTTGAGAACTGTATCTCTATTAGGGCAGTTAGAAAGAGTATAGATAGACAGGATGTGGGTATAAGTTGACTTTGATGTGATGATATAGAAAAAATTAAGGAGTTAAAAAAAGGATTGTACTGGGAGAAGATGAAAGGGGAAGGCTTAATAACATAAGTTACATCACATGAAGAGGCTCAAAAGAGCACAGTAGAGGGAAAGAAGGGAATGAGTGAGCATTGTTTGAACTTTACTCTTATCTGATTTGGCTCAAAGAGGGAATAATATACATGCTCAGTTGGGTATAGAAATTTTATCTTACCCTATAGGGAAGTAGGAGGAGAAAGAGGAAAGAAAAAGGAAAGGAGGAGTTGATAAAAGGGAAGGCAGATTGAGGGAGGTGGTCGTCAAAAGCAAACCACTGGCGAAGATGGGACAAGGTGAAAGAAGAGAGAAAAGTATAAACAGGGGAAAAATAGGATGGAAAGGAAAATACATTTAGTAATCAAAACTGTGAATGTGAATTGGATGAACTCTCCCATAAACCAGAAGCAGATAGTAGAGTGGATTAAACCATAATCCTGCATTATGTTGTTCACAAGAAATGCACTTGAAGTAGAGATATACACACAGAGTAAAAGGTAAAGTGCTGGAGCAGAATATATTATGCTTCAGTTGAAATTTTAAAAGCACAGGTAGTAATCCTGATCTCAGATAAAGCAAAAGCAGAAATAGGTCTAATTAAAAGAGATAAGGAAGGAAACTACATCTTGCTAAAAGGTACCATAGACAATGAAGCAATATCAATACTAAACATAAATGCACCAAGTGGTATGTTAAGTGACTTGTAGGAAGAAATGGACTGGAAAACTATATTAGTGGGGACCTCAAACTCCCCCTCTCAGAACTAGATAAATGTAACCACAAAATAAACAAGAAATAAGTGAAGGAGGTGAATAGAACTTTAGAAAAGTTAGATATTTAGTCTGCTAGAGAAAACTGAATGGGGATAGAAAAGAATACACATGTTCCTCAGTGGTACATGGCACCTACACAAAATTTGACCATGTATTAGCACATAAAAACCTCACATACAAATGCAGAAAAGCAGAAATATTGAATGCATCCTTTTCAGATCATGATGAAACAAAAAGTACATGTAATAAAGGGCCATGGAAAGATAGGTTAAAGGGGTAGCTAGGTGGTGCAGTGGATAGAGCACCGGCCCTGAAGTCAGGAGGACCTGAGTTCAAATCTGGCCTCAGACCCAACACTTGACACTTACTAGCTGTGTGACCTTGGGCAAGTCACTTTACTCCAATTGCCTAAAAGCCAAAAAAAAGAAAAAAAAGAAAAAAGGAAGATAGATTAAAAACTAATTGGAAATTAAATAATTTAATCCTAAAGAATGAATGGTTCAACAACAACTCATAGAAAGAATCATTTCATCGAAAAGAATGACAATAATGAGACAGCATACCAAAACTTATGGGATATAGCCAAAACAGTTCTTAGGGGAAATTTTATATCTCTAAACACTTAAGTGAATAAAATAGAGAAAGAGGAGATTAATAAATTGAGCATGCAACTAAAAAAGGTAGGGAAAAAAATTAAAAATCTCCAATGACATACCAAATTGAAAATTCTGAAAATCAAAGGAGAGATTAATAAAATTGAAATGAAGAAAAATATTGAACTAAAAAATAAAACTAAGAGCTGGTTTTATTAAAAAAAAACAATAAAATAGATAAGCATTTGATTAATTTGATTAAAAAAAGAAAGAAGAAAATCAAATCATAGTATCAAAAATGAAAAGGGTGAATTCACCACCAATGAAGAGGAAATTAAAGCAATAATTAGGAGCTATTTTGCCTAACTGTATGTTAGTAAATCTAACAATCTAAGTGAAATGGATGAATATTTAAAAAATATAAATTGCCCAGATTAAGAGAAGAGAAAATAAAATACTTAAATAGCCCAATTTTAGAAAAAAAGAAATTGAACAAGCCATCAATGAACTCCCTAAGAAAAAATTTGAAGGGCCAGGTTGATTTACAAGTTAATTCTATCAAACATTTAAAGAGCAATTAATTCTAATACTATATAAACTATTTGGAAAAACAGGCAAAGAAAGAGTCCCAAAAAATTCCTTTTATGACACAAATATAGTGCTGATACCTAAACCAGGAAGAGTCAAAACAGAGAAAGAAAACTAGAGGCCAATTTCCCTAAAGACTATTGATAAACAATTTTAAATAAAATATTAGCAAAGACATTATAGCAATTTATGACCAGAGTAATACACTAGGACCAGGTGGGATTTATACCAGGAATGCAGGGCTAGTTCAAATCTAGGAAAACTCTCAACATAATTGACCATATCAATAACAAGACTAAAAGAAATCATATGATTATCTCAATAGATGCAGAAAAAACTTTTGACAAAGTACATCACCCATTACTATTAAAAACACTAGAGAGCATAGGAATAGAGTTTTCCTTAAAATGATAAGCAATATCTATTTAAAATCATCAGCAAGCATTACGTGTACCAAGGATAAGTTAGAAAAATTCCCAATAAGATCAGTGGTGAAATGCCCATTATCACTACATAATTCAGTATTGTAATAGAAATGTTAGTTTTAGCAATAAGAGAAGAAAAAGAAATTGAAGGAATTAAGATCAGCAATAATGAAACAAAGCTATCATTCTTTGCAGATGATATTATGGTATACTTAGAGTATCCTAGAGAATCAATTAAAAAAACTACTTATAATAATGAACAACTTTAGCAAAGTTAGGAGATATAAACTAAATCCACAGAAGTCATCAGCATTTCCATTTATTGCCAACAAAGCCCAGCAGCAAAGAGGTAGAAAGAGAAATGCATTTAGAATAACTGTACACAATATAAAATATTTGGGAATCCACCTGCCAAGACAAATCCAGAAACTATATGAACACAATTACAAAACATTTTTCACACAAATAAAGTCGCATCTAAACAATTCAAAAGATATCAACTGCTCATGGGTAGACCAAGCCAATAAGATAAAAATTATAATTTTACCTAAATTAGTTTACTTATTCGATGCCATACCAATCAAATTACCAAAACATTATTTCATAGAGCTGGAAAAAAATAGTAACAAAATTCATCTGGATGAACAAAAGGTCAAGAATATCAAGGGAATTAATGAAAAAAAAATGCAAAGGAAGGTGGTCTAACTGTACCAGATCTAAAATTATATTATAAAATGGTGGGCATCAAAACTTTACTGGCTAAGAAATAGAGTAGTGAATCAGTGGAATAGTTTAGGTATACAAGACACAATAGTCAATGACTATAGTAACCTTCTGTTTGATAAACCCAAAGACCACAGCTTCTAGGATAAGAACTCACTATTTGACAAAAACTGCTGAAAAACTGGAAAATAGTGTGGCAGAAAGTAGGCATAGACCAATACTTCACACTCTATACCAAAATAAGGTCAAAATAGGTACATGATTTAGACATAAAGGGTGATACCATAAGCAAATTAGGAGAGCAAGGAATAGTTTACATATGAGATCTATGCAGAAGGGAAGAATTTATGACCAAAAAAAAGAGATAGAGAACATTATGAAATGCAAAATGGATAACTTTTATTACCTCAAATTTAAAAAAAAGTTTTTGCACAAACAATAATGCCACTAAGATTAGAAGGAAAGGAGAAAGCTGGGAAACAATTTTCACAGCCAGTGTTTCTGATAAAGGCCTCATTTCTCAAACATATACAGATCTGAGTCAAATTTGTAAGAATACAAGTCATTCCCCAATTGATAAATGGTCAAAGGATATGAACAGGCAGTTCTCAGATGAAGAAATTAAAGCTATCTATAATCATATGGAAAAAAATGTTAGAGAAATGCAAATTAAAGCAACCCTAAGGTGACACCTCTCACCTATCAGATTGACTAATGTGACAGAAAAGGAAAATGACAAATGTTGGAGAAAATGTGGGAAAATTGGGACAGTAATGCATTGTTAGTGGAGTTGTGAAATGATCCAACCATTCTGGAAAGCAATTTAGAACTATGCCCAAAGGGCTACAAAACTGCACACCTTCTGATCTAGCAATACCACTACTAGATCTGTATCCCAAAGAGATCATAAAAAAGGGAAAAAGACCCATATGTACAAAAATATTTAAAGCAGCTCTTTTTGTGGTGGCAAAGAATTTGAAATTGAGGGAATGTCTATCAATTGGGGAGTGACTAAATAGATTGTGGCATATGAATGTAATGAAATACTATAAGAAATAATGAGCAGTCAGATTTTGGAAAAATTTGGAAAGACTTGCATGAACTGATGCTGAGTGAAGTGAGGAGAACCAGAACATTGTACACAGTACCAGCAACATTATGTGATGATCAACTATGATAGACAGGTCTTCTCAGCAATACAATGATTCAAGACAATTCCAAAAGACTCATGATGGAAAATGCTAACCACACCCAGACAAAGAACTATTGATTCTGAATGTAGATCAAAGCATACCATTTTCATTTGGTTTTTTTTTTGTTTCTCCTTCTCATGTTTTTTTTTTCTCTTTTGTTCTGATTCTTTTTTCTTTTTCTTTTTCCTTTCCTTTCTTTCTTTTTTTTTTTTGGCTAGGCAATGGGGTTAAGTGACTTGTCCAGGGTCACACAGCTAGTAAGTGTTTGTGTCTGAGGTCAGATTTAACTCAGCTCCTCCTGAATCCAGGGACAGTGCTTTATCCACTGCACCACCTAGCTGCCCCCCTGATTCTTCTTTCACAACATGACTAATGTGGAAATATTTTTAACATGATTGTATATGTATGACCTGTATCAGATTGTTTGCTGTCTTGGGGAATGGGGAGGGAAGTGAGGGAGAAAGAAAAATTTGGAACTCAAAATCTCACAAAAATGAATGTTAAAAACTATCTTTTTCATGTAATTGGAAAAAAATAGTATTGAATGTTAAACAAAAAAGAAAACCTATATTACATAGTTTTCCAAAGAAAATCACCAAGTCAAATCTCATCAGTATCCCTAATCTTGGGCAGGACAGGCTTTACAATCTGATTATGACGATGAATTCCTGATCTGATAGCACCAATTGTCAAAGCATCCAAATTCTTAAAGGAAAAGTTAAATGAATTAAAGAAAGAAATAGACAGTAAAACTGTGCCAGTGGAAGATCCTAACTTTGACCTTTAAGAGAGAGATAAATCTAAATACAAAACAAATAGAAAAAAAGCCAAAGGGACAAATGGAGTCTTCAAAAAGATATTATAAACCTCTGGAAAAAATTGAAGGAAGACAGGAGTATACCTTTTTCTCAGTGGTACATGATACCTACACAAAAGTTGACTATGTATAAGGGCATAAACCCCTTAAAACCAAATACAGAAAGCAGAAATATTTGATGTCTCTTTTTCAGACCATAATGCAATAGAAATTGTGTTTAATAAATGGCCATGGAAGCATAGATTAAAAGCTAATTGGAAACTAAATAAGCTAATCATAAAGAATGAGTGGTTCAAAGAACAAAACAGAAAAAGATAATTCCATTAAAAAGATTGACAGCAATGAGACAATATTTCAAAATATGTGGGATATAGCAAAAGCAGTACTTAGGGGAAGTGTGTGTGTGTGTGTGTGTGTGTGTGTGTGTGTGTGTGTGTGTGTGTGAATAAAAGAAAGAGTAGATGAATAAATTGGGCATGCAAGTAAAAAAAAAACTAGAAAAAAAAATTAAAATCCTCAATTAAACACCAAAATGGAAATCCTGAAAATTAAAGGAAAGATTAATAAAACTGAAAGTTTAAAAAAATGAACAAATAAATAAAACTAGGAGCTGGTTTTATGAGAAAAAAAAGGCAATAAAATAGGTAAACCAGGGGAGAAGAACCTGTGTCCTCGAGGTCACACACAGCCCTCCAGATCCTCAAGTGCTACCCTTTGACTGAATCCATATTTCAGAGAACACATCCTTTTATTGGTTAATTTAATTAAAAAAAAAGAAATAAGAAAACTAAATTACTAGTATAAAAAATGAAAGGGGTGAATGTACCACCAATGAAGATGACATAAAAGCAATTGTTAGGAGCTATTTTACCTAATTATATGCCAGTAAAACTGACAATGCAAGTAGAACGGATGAATATGTACAAAAATATGAACTGCTCAGATTAACAGAAGAGGAAATACAATACTTAAATAATCCTATTTTAGAAAGATACGTTAAATAAGCTATAAATGAACTTCCTAAGAAAAAAATCACCAGGACTACATGGATGTACAAATGAATTCTACTCCATTTAAAAAAAATAATCCCAATTGCTGTATAAAATTTCTGAAAATATAGATGAAGGAGTCCTATGAAATTCCTTTTATGACACAAATATGGTTTTGATACCTAAACCAAGAAGAGCAAAAACAGAGAAAGAAAACTATAGACCAATTTCCTTAGTGAATATTGATGCAAAAATTTCAAATAAAATACTAGCAAGGAGATTACAACATATATTATAAAGATAATAAATTGAAACCAGGTGGGATTCATACCAAGAATGAAGGGCTGGTTCAATACTAGGAAAACTATCGCCATAATTGACTGTATCAATAATAAAACAATAAAAATCATAATCATATAATACAAGAAAGTGCCTTTGACAAAATACAATATGCATTTCTATTAAAAACTTTAGCAAGTATAGGAATAGATGGAACTTTCCTTAAAATGATAAATACTATTCCTCTAAAGCCAACAGTAAGTATTATCTGTAATAAGGATAAGCTAGAAGCCTTCTCAATAAGATCAGAGGTGAAGCAAGGATGTCCTTTATTACCACTATTATTCAGTATTGCACTAGAAATTGTACCTGTAGCAATAAGACAAGACAAAGAAATCAAAAGAATAAAAACAGGCAATGAGGAAACAAAACTATCACTTTTTGCATATGATATGATAATATACTTAGCACTAGAAAATCAACTGAAAAACTAGGTGAAACAATTAATAACTTTATCAAAGTTGCAGGATATAAAATAAAACTACCTAAATCACCAGCATTTTTATATACTACCACAAAAACCAACAGGAATAAATAGAAAGAGAAATGCCATTTAAAATAACTCCATGCAACATAAAATACTTGGGAGTCTGGCTGCCAAAACAAACCTAGAAACTATAGAAACGCAATTACAAAACACTTGTCACACAAATAAAGACAGATCTAAACAAGAGGAGATATATTAGTTGCTCATGATTAGGCCAAGTCAATATAATAAAAATAACCATTCTGCCTAAGTTAATTTATTTATTCAGTCCCATACAAACCAAACTACCAAAGAATTATTTTATAGAGCTAGAAACAATAGAAACAAAATTCATCTGGAAGAACAAAAGATCAAGAATATGAAGGGAATCAATAAAAAATGTCAAGGAAAGAGACTAGCAGTTTCAAATTTCAAACCATGTTAAAGAATGGCAATCATAAAAACAGTCTGGTACTGGCTAAGAAGTAGAGTAATGGATCAATGGAATCAATACACAATAAACAGTAGTAAATGACTATAGTAACCTAATGTTTGATAAAACTAAGTATCCAAGCTTTCTGGGTAAGAAGTCACCATTTGACAAAAATTGTTGGGAAAACCAGAAAGCAGTTTAGCAGAAATTGAGTATAGACCACCACCTCACACCATATACCAAGATAAAGTCAAAATGGACAAATGATTTAGATGTAAAAGGGGATATCATAAACATGGAAAAATGTACTTTTCAGATATGTCAATAAGGGAAGTGTTTATGACAAAAAAAAATGCAGTGAAGATCATGAGAAGTAAAATGGATAATTCTGATTACATGAAATTAAAACACTTTTAAAAGCACAAGCAAATCTAATGCAGTGAAGATTAGAAGGAAAATGGGAAACTTGAAAAATTTGCAGCAAATTTCTTTGATTAAGATCTCATTTCTCAAATAAATAGGGAACTGAGCCAAAATTATAAAAAATAAAAACCTTTCCCCTGTTGATAAATGGTCAAAGGATAAAAACAGGCAGTTTTCAAAAAAAAGAAATCAAAGCTATCAATATCCACATAAAAATGCTCTAGTTCACTACTGATTAGAGAAATGAAAATTAAAACAACTCTGAGGTCATCTATCAGATTGGCTAGCATGACAGAAAAAGAAAATGACAAATGATGGTGAGGATGTGGAAAATTTGGGACACTAATACACTATTGATGAAGTTGTGAGTTAGTCTAACCATTCTAAAGAACACTTTGGAACTATGCCCAAAGGTCTATCAAACGATGCATACCCTTTAACCCTAGCTACTAGGTCTGTATCTCAAAGAGGTCAAGGAAAAGGTAAAAGATATTTTGTACAATAGCAGCTCTTTTTACCACGTAAAGAATTGGGAATCAAGTAAATGCCCAATTGAGGAATGGTTGAACAGGCTGTGGTATATGATTGTGATGGAATATGATTATGCTAAATAAATGATGGGCAGGATTGTTTCAGAAAAATCTTGGAAGACTTATATAAACTCATAAAAAATGAAGTGAGCTGAATCAGAACATTGTATAGAATTACACAATATTTAAAGATTCAGCTACTCTGATCAAGATAATGATCCAAGACAATTCTAAAGAACTCTTGATGAAAAATGTTATCCATATTTAGAAAGAGAACTGATGAACTCTGAATGTAGATTGAAGCATACTTTTAAAAATTTTTATTTTTGTTGTTTTGTTTTATTTTTTAACATGGTTAATATAGAAATGTTTTGCATGATCTCACATATATAACTGATATCAAATTTATTGCCTTCTCAATGAAGAGGTAAGGGTGGTAGGCAGGAGACAATTTGGAACTAAAAGTTTAAAGGAAATGATTGTTAAGATAATTTCACATATAACTGAGAAATATTCAATGAAATAAACTTTTTTTTAATCTGATAGATGAGAAAGGAATATTGTACTACAAATCAAAATCCTAGATTTGGGCTGTTATAGAATATGGAGGTAGCATAGCAGAATGGACAGAAAACCAAACATTAAATATGTCTGTCAGACCCAGGTTTAGTCCTATCTCTGTCACACATCAAGTTTCCATATTTGACCACAGGTAAGACATCTAGAGCCTCATTGCTCTTTGGCAATACCCTTGAAGATGAATTGTATATATTAATGAAGGTGGGGTGCCTGAAGAAGGCATTTGCATACAATTCAGTGTATAAGTTAAATAACAAATCTAGATACTTTACAGAAAAAAGTGGACAAGAATCATATTTTTTAAAGCAACAAACTTTGATACATACCCAAAGGAAAAAGAATTAAAACAAGCAAATATGATGCTATTGTTATAACTTTGTTAATGTTTGTAAATATGTTTATTCTTTTTACAAATTATAAACTAATTAGGAGTTCATAGTTTACTGCATTGTTTTATTTTTATTTTATTTTATTTTTTAGTAAAATGATTTTGTTGATGATGATTTTGAAAAAGCACTGGATGAAAAGTATCCTTAATTTGGAGTTAGAAGACAACTTCAAATGTAAGCACTCTGATCTTGCTAGCTCTGATTTCTCCCCTCTGGGACTCAATTTCCTCATCTGAAGAGCAATGATAATAATTTTTTCTCCATCTACCTTAAAGAATTGTAAGGAACAAAAAAAGATGATGCAGGTAAGGCATATGATATTTTGTTGCTATTCAACTCATTCTCATCCTTTTTGACGGAGTTTGGTTAGATAGAAACAGTTCCATGATAAGTTGCTATCCTATTCTTGTATTTTAAAATATTCTGCATATTCGACAATCTACAGGCTATCACTCAGGCAGTTGGAATAGCTGTTTTTTGCAATTATCTTTATCATTGCATAAATAGATAATTATCAGACTCCTACTATGTTCCAGACATTGTGCTAGGTCCTGTAGGCACAAAACCACAAGTGAAATAGTCCCTGCCCTGAAGAAGGTTATGTTCTGTACGTTTCTTTATCTTTATTTCTTGAACTATACCCAAATAATTTTGGTTATTGGGTTAATGCATATTAGTCAAAGGTCACTAGTGGTAATTATAGGGTTGCGATCTTGGCTCTTTACCTTCATAATATTACATAATAATTGCCTATGTTTCTGTCTTCTCTCCTTAATTGATTATAAGCTCCTTGAGGACAAGGAATGGGTTACAAAATCCATCCTAACATGGCTTAATTGATAATCTTGGAAATTATGGTGTAGTAGAGAGAGCATTTGGCCAACAGTCCTAAGACCTGTGTTCTTGTTGTGATCCACCTTTCCACTATTTATTAGCTTTGTGACTTATGGCAAATCACTCTCTGAGCCTGTTTTCTCATCCATAGAATAGGGACCAAAGAGGGTAGGACAATAAGAGACCTGCTCTACTTACTTCATAGGACTGTTGGTGAGATGGCAACATTCTCTCTGTCAGCATTTTCAGAGACATTGTGATTATACACTGTCTTATCCAATCAGACAAAGCTTCTTATGCTTTGGCAATCAGAGGAAATATTCACTCAATTCCTCCCTGAGGAACATGCTAGAGAAGATTTGTATTCTGCAAGCTTCTTTACCCAAGACTCTTCAATTGGACTTAAGAGACTCCTCACTTTTCTCCTGTGCATGAATAGAAGCCTGATAAACTTCAGGGGCACCTCTCTATACAAACAGCTAATGTAATAATTTATCATCCTGACTATTAACATACTCAGCCACATTGGTTTTAATCATTCCCTTCAGGGCTTTCATTGAATCTTTCCATTGCTTGTCATATTGCAGGCATATGTTTAACACTTCACACTGTGGATGATATGCTTAGAGCTTGGCATGTCCAAGGTGTTCACCTCTGAAAGCAAATTTATAGGAATATAGACAGATAGCTCAAAGGGAACATGGGAGCAAAGATTAAAAGTTGGAAGGGACCTTAGGGGCCATCTGTCTAAACTCCTTTGTTTTATAGATGAGAAAACTGAGGTGTTGTGAAGATAAGTGACTTGTTCAAGGTCGTGCAGGTAAGCATCAGTGAGGATTTGAACCACTGACTGGAGAGTCAACAGTCTGCCCCTTGTGCTATACTAATCTCATATTTGTGCTCATATCAGTAGGTTATTTCCAGATGGCCTATTTCTATCTCTATATATGCATATGAGTATGCATTTGTGTATGTATATGTGTTTATATGTAGGTGTAGACATGCTTTATCAATAAAAGATTCTGGGTACTTCGAAGCATCATGTATTAAGGCAAATTTATTCATTTTTTTCCTGTCAGATGAACTCAGGAAAGGCATCTTCAGTGATCAGTAGCTTCAAAGGACAAGATAGGGGAAGTGTGATTAGACAAGAGTGGATCTGAAAAATATCTGAGGGGTGAGTATTAATGGACTCAATAGCAAACATCAGATGGAAGGATGATGGGTGTGAAGGAAAGAATATTGGTTTTGTATTCAAAGAGCCAGAAGTGGTCTGACCAGGGGTGAAAAGCCCTCATCTTGAACACTAGGTTTCTTTTAATGGAGCCTAAAGTGGCATTTTCTTTCTCTCTCTCTCTCTCTCTCTCTCTCTCTCTCTCTCTCTCTCTCTCTCTCTCTCTCTTTCTCTCTCTTTCTTTCTTTTTTTCTTTCTCTTTCTTTCTTTCTTTCTTTCTTTCTTTCTTTCTTTCTTTCTTTCTTTCTTTCTTCCCTTTTGTCTATTTGTGGGATTATAGTTCTAAAGAAACCTAGTGTTCAATATGAGGGCTCTTCACCCCTGGTCAGACCACTTCTGGAGTAGTTTGCTTAAGTCTTGTTACCCCATTTTTATAAGGACCCTGATCAGTTGGAGAGAGTCCAGAGGACAGTAACCAAGATGATGAAGGACTTTGTGATCACACCATATATATGAGGATAGGAGGAAGGATCAGGGGATATTTAACCTGGAGATGAGTCAAGGGGATGTGATAACACGTCAAGTCACTGTACAAAGGAGACTTGTTCTGCTTGGCCCCAAAGGGCTACACTAGTATCAGCAGGTGACAGTTGCAAAGAAGGAAATGTGTCTCAATGCCAGGAAAGCAAAATAATATAGAAAAAATTTCTAATAACTAGAATTATTCGGAAGTGCAACAAACTTTTAGGAAGTAGTATGTTTCTCCCTCCCTGGAGATGTTCAAGTCAAGTTGGAATGACCACTTTCCAGATGTTGGAAAAGTGATTCCAATTTATGTATGACTTTTACTAAAGGACCTCTGAGATCCATTATAACTCATTTCTGGAGGTTCTGTGAATCTATGATGCTTTCCACCCCATGGTATATATTCCGGAGATTCTTAACTAGGAGTCTGTAAACTTTAAAAAATGATGATCATATTTCAATATTATTGATTTTCTTTGTAATTACATACATTTTATTTTATGTGTTTAAATACATTATTCTAAAAAGGGGACCTTGAGCCACAAAAGGCTTCCAGAAAGGTCTAGGACACTCTCTAAAATTGAGGACTTCTAAAGTAAAGGGTAGAGAAGAACTAGCATGTGCTCTCTTTGCTTGCATTCTTTATATGTCTCAGAGGACTTAAAATGACCTGCCACTTGTAATATTTCAGAACTTTTGGAATCCAGGAAAACTATCACCTATATTTGATGACCCCTAGACAAGCTGATAAAGCAAATTGTCTCATTAAAATTGTTTAAACTGGCTCATGGTCAATTGCTTATGAGATTCTCAAGAGAATATTTGATTCTAGGTTAATAATAATGGTAGTAATACCTTCCCCTTGTATACCACTTTGCCAAATGTCTTTATGGACAGAATCTCATTAGACCTTGACATGCTATAAAGTAGGTATGGGGGTATCATTATCCTCATTGTAATAAAGAGAAAACAGAGTCTCAGTGAAATGACTTTTCCAATGTCATGTATCTTAGTAAATGAAAAAGGAGGGACTTTAAGCCATAGATTCCATGAATTTCAAGTGAATTTTCAGTAGAATGCAAGTTCTTTGAAAGGAGAAACCTTTTAATTTTAGTCTTTGTATCCCCACCACCTACCACTGTGCCTGGCACTTGATAAATACTCTATGCATTGAGCTCAAGTTCAAAAGGATCAGAGATTCCATTTGCTCACACAAATCTTCCTTCTCCTGGTAAAGAACACTTATTCATCAGCATAAACAAGTTATTTTCAAGGATTCAGGCTTGGAATTGAGAGTGGCTTCTTATGTAACATGAAAGGATTAAACGAGGTGACTTCAAAGGTCCTTTGCATCTCAAAATCTGACATACACTTCTGTCAAAGGCACCAACATCCTTCCAATTTCCAAGGTTTGTAACTTCGAGGCTTGTAACCTCTCCTTTTCACTCTCCCTCACCTTATATATCCATTCAGTTGCCAAATCTTGCCATTTCTACCATCAAAGTATGTCTTGTATTTGATTCTTCTCCACTCACACTGCTACAACTTTGGTTCAAGTACTCATTGTTTCTAGCCTGGATTATTGTAGCAGTCTCTTCATTGGTCTCCCTATATCAGGTCTCTCCCTTTCCAAATTCATTCTGCTCCCACAGTAACTTTTCTTAAGTGTGGATTTGATAATGTGAGACCTCTACTCAATCAACTACAGGGCTGCCCCTAAGTTAAATATACTCCTGTGTTTAGCTTTTAAAGCACTATACAACCTGGTCCCAACCTCTCCAGCCTTATTAGTTCTCCTCCCACACTCTTTGATGCTATAAAATTGGCCTTCTCTCCACTCTTTCCACATTGCATTCCATGCCTCAGCACTGACTGTCCCACATGTCTATAATTCACTTGCTCCTAATCTCTACCACCTGGTAGTCACATCCTTTCTTTAAGGCACCGTGTTTTGTGTGAAAACTTTGCTGATTCCCCAACTACTACTACCCTCTTTTCCTATCTTGTATTTAACTACTTTGTATATATTTGCATGTTAACTTTGTGTTTACATTGTATATGGTTGGATATGTCCTTCTTGTCCTCCACCTTTAGAATGCAAGTTTTTTGAGAGCTAGAGTCATCCCATTCTTTGAATTTGTACACCTAGTGCATGGCTCATAGTAAATACCTAGTAAATGCTAGTTGATTGATTGAGTGATTGATTGACTGTGGTCTCCCCAGTGACTAAGCTGTATTTCCTGAGATTCATTCTGTCTAGGACTAATAACCCTTGGTCTGCTTTGTGGAATGTTGTTCTTTACCACTAGAGGGAGTTGCATTTACTTTTATCAGGGGGGGTGGGGGAGGGCTTCTTCTTTTCCTTCTTCTCCCTCTCCCCACCATGGCACCAGAGAAAATTGATATTTCCATTTCCACACAAGAGGAAGCCTCCAGGCCCACATCCTGTTCATCTTTCTCCCCTTGGGTACCAAAGCCTCTTACACTGGCCTCTGGTTACCACAAAAACGTCAGCTTCTGTTCCCATAAACCTGGTCCTGATAATTATGGAAAATGACATAGCATGGAGTTATTCCATGTCCCCTCCATGTCAGCTCCTCCAGACTCCCCCAGACGGATACACAATGATTTGGTAACTTCAAGAGCTGGCCTGGATTTCCATGTATCTCCCTAGAGCAGCCAGTCTATTTCACTAGGTCATAGTGTTTTAGGAAAATTGAGTCCTTGCTATCTAATAATCCCAACAGGAGTGCCACATATTCCTTCAATTTGTGGTTGATTTCCTCACAAGGAATCTCAAACCCACATAAATGATTCTATTTTTCCATAGTGAAATCCTGAGTTTCTCCATTGCTAGGACTGTCTGATGAGGCTTGACAATTATGCCACCTCAATAGTGTGAACACTTACACAACATGGTAGAGTGGTGAGAATCCTAGAATTGGAGTAAGAAGACTTGCATTTGAAGCCAAAAAGGCAGAGTAAGAGGAGCAATTCTAGCCAGAATCTCCCTACATTCCTCTATAAATGACTTTAAAGTATTGTGTCAAATAGAATTCTGAAGCAGCATAACCAACAAAAGGTCAAGGTGAGATATTTTTCCTGCCAGGGACAACTTAGGAGTCAGAAGGAGTGGTCTGTGGCACAGGGTGGTGACTGGCTGGCAGTATAGTGAAGTAGTTGAGGTCCTTGGAGGTAGCAGCAGCAGCAATAGCAGTACCAGGGGCTGTCACTGCTCAGAGTTGGTAAAGGGGATTGAATAGCTAGTCAGAACGAGATTCCAAGTGACCCCTGTGTTATCCCTGGGCATAGAAATGGGCACAGTTTGGAAACTCCATTGCCCATTATCCAATTCCTAGTCTCAGCTCCAGGGAGAAGAGGAGTTATGGTGATGGAAGAGCAGGAGCCCTACTTGGGTAAGGGCCAGAGCACAGACCAAGAGAGCAGTGACCATACCTCTCCCCAAATCACACTGCCTTGAAATTACCAAAAACTTACAGGCCCCCAGAACTAGGGAAACAGCAAGGTGAAAAAGCATGAAGCTTGAGACAGTGCCCTTCTCCCTTCCTGGGGGAGTGAGAGGGTAGAGCCCAACTCTACCATAAAGTTCAAAGTCAAAAGACCTGGAAAAAATGAGAAAATAGCAGCAACAACAACAACAACAACAACAAAGAATTAGAAACTAGAATTCCAAAGTATGCTGTTTCCGAGAAACACACTTGAAATAAGACACACACACACAAAGTTAAAATAAGGGACTAGAGAAGAATGCTTTACCTGAAGTAAAGAAGTTAGAGGTGGAAAGCATTATCTGAAACAAAGCAAAAGCAAAAATAGACCTAATTAAAAGAAATAATGAGGCAAGCTACATTTTGCTAAAAGGTATCAAAGATAATGAAGTTATATCAGTACTAAACATATACACACCAAATGACAGAGCATTCAAATTATTAAAGGAAAAGTTAAATGAGTTACAGAAGTTACAGGTAGAAATAGACAGTAAAGCTATATGATTGGGGGAACCTCAATTTGTCCCTCTCAAAATGAGATAAATCTAACTGTAAAATAAATAAGAAAGAAGTCGAGGAAATAAAGACAATTTTAGAAAAGTTAGGTATTATAGATCTCCAGAGGAAATTGAATGGGAATAAAAAGTATACCCTTTTCTAAACTTCACTTGGTGCTTCACAAAAATTGACCATAAATTAGGACATAAACACCTCACAAATAAATGTAGGAAAGAAAAAAATATTAAATGCACCCTTTTAGATCATAATGCAATAAATTATGTTTAATAAAGGGTCTTAGGAGAGATTGAAAAAATAATTGGAAACTAAAAAAGCCTAATTCTAAAGAATAAGTGGGTCAAAGAGCAAATTATAGAAACAATCTATAATTTCATCAGAGATAATGAAATCAATGAGACAACATCCAAGAATTTGTGAGATTCAGCCGAAGCAGTACTTGAAAATGTATATCTCTAAACACTTATAGCAATAAAAGAGAGATAGAACATATCAATGAGTTGGATATGCAACTAAAAAACAAACAAACTAGAAAATGAACAAATTTAAAATCCCAAATTACACACAAAAATAGAAAACTTGAAAATCGAAGGAGAGATTGATAAAATTGAAAACAAAAAAATCAAACTAATAAATAAAACTAAGAGTTTGTTTTATGAAAAAAACAATTCATTTGATAAACCATTGGATAAATTTATTTTAAAAAAAAAGAAAACCAAATTATCAGTATCAAACTGAAAAGGAAGAATGTACCACCAATGAAGATGAAATTAAAGCAATGATTGGAAGCTATTTTGCCCAATTCCATGCAAATAAAATTGACAATCTTGACAAAATGGATGAGTATTTACAAATATATAAATTGCCTGGAATAGCAGAAGAAGAAATGGAGTGCTTAAAAACCCTGCCTTAGAAAACAATTAAATTGAACAAGCTATAAATGAGCTTCTTAAGAACAAATCACCAGCACCAGATGGATTCACAAGTGAATTCTATCAAATATTTAAAGAACAAATAATTCCTATACTATATAAAGTATTTGAAAAAAAAAAGGTAAAGGAGACCTACCAAGTTCCTTTTATAAAACAAATATGATGCTGATACCTAAACCAGGAAAAATAAAAACAGGTCACTCTAGCCATCTTCCTGGAAAAAATATCTTCACAAAAGAAGGGACCTCAGTCTAACTTCTGGAAAAGAGTTTCTTCAATAAGTATCTGTCCATCCTCTATTTGAAGACTTACAATGATCAGAGAAACATTTCTTACTCTCCATTTCACTCGTAGGCAACTGTATCACGAAATTTTTCCATATATTGAGTTGAAATCATTCCCTCTGAGATTTTCACACATTGCTTCTAGTTCTGCTTTGTGGGGCCAAATAGCCCAAACAGATTCTGTCTAACACAAGACACATTTAAATACTTGAAGACAATCCCAGACACCCCCAAACCCAGAAAAGAAGTCTTCTCTTCTCCAAGGTAAACATCCTTAAGCCTTCAATAATCCTTTTATGGCACTATTTCCAGTCAGCTTACCATGTGGGCCTCAGTTTCCTCACCTATAAAATGAAGGGCTTGAGGATCTCTAATGCGCCTTAAAGCTCTAAATCTACAGGCCTATAATTCTACCTCTGAACCTATGACAGACTGTCAAAGAATATCCTAGCATGTAGCGCCTAGAGCATAATGCATTTTATGAAATAGATAATATCACCTCTTTTATTCTAGGCAACACACCATTCAGTGCTGCCTAAATTTATGCTAGCTATACCAGTTTATACTAAGTATATACTGTTATTGTTGCCATAGCCATCTATTGAAACATATTAACTCATGCTAGTTGGCAAAAATCCCTAAGTCGGACTCACACAAACTGGGGCCCGCCTGGGCCTTTCTCATAGCTGTACGCTTACGTTTTGGAACCTAAATAAAGGGCTTCACATTTATTCCTATTTGATTTTCTCTTCTTAGATTCAGATTATTCTTCTAAGTTTTTTACATCTTAATTCTCATCCAATATGGTAGCCAACCCTTCAAGCTCTGCCACATTGTAGATTTAGCAAGTATGTTTTCTGTGCCTTTGTCTCAATCCCTCACTAAAACATTAAATACCGTGGTTGATCACTATGGAGCTACCCTAGGGTTCTCACTGCAGATTGGCCCTTTTCTATTTCTTAGGCCTTTTTGGCTTAGGTCATTCAACCTGTTGCAAATTTACCTGCAATTTCATTATCTTACAACTCTCCATATTGTCCACAAGGATAGTTACAAGGCTTTGTCAAATTTCTTGTGGAAATGTAGATGTATTTCTTCTGTAGTAGTCCTCTTATTAGGCAGTCCAGTGACACTGTCAAAAAAGCGAATGAGAGTTTAGACTAGAATGTTATTGTTCTTAGACATCAGAGCTTCTCTTTCTAACACTTACAATCTATCCCTTTAATAATAAGAATGTTTCCTTAAAAAGAAGTAGAACAAGAAATAGAAGAAACTCATAATCCTCTTGTTTAGAAAATCTACCCTCTCTCCTTTTTGGAAAATTAGGGAAATAATTGCTAATCTTAAGTCTTAGTTGAAGAGGTAGCTGCCTATTGCAGCTTAATTGCAAAATGGGCAGAGTACCGAGCCTGGAGACAGAAAGATCTGAGTGTAAATCTGGCCTCAGATACTTCCTAGCTATGTGACCCTTTGTCACATCTCTTACATACATCTCTTGTCTCCTCTGACACTGCCACCACTCTGGTTCAGGCTTTCATCTCTTTATGCCTAGACTATTGTGATAACTTGCTATGGGTTTGCCTGCCTCAGGTCTCTCCCCAGTCCAATCCATCCTCCATTCAGCTGGCCAAATGATCTTCCTAGAGTACAGTTCTGACCATTGTCATCCCCCCACCCTCAATTTAATAAACTCTGCTGGCTCCTTATTACCTCATGATCAAATATAAAATTCTTGCTTAGCTCTTAAAGCCCTTCATAGCCTAGTCCCCTTACATCTTTCTAGTCTTTTTATACCTTACAACTCTGCTGTGAACTTTGTGATCTAATGATGCTGGCCTCTTTGCTGTTCCTCAAATAAGACACTCCAGCTCCTGACTCTGGGTATTTTGACTGACTGTCTGCCATGCTTGGAATGTCCTCCTTCCTCATCTCCACCTCCTGGCTTCCTTCAAGTCCCAGCTAAAATCTCATCTTCTACAGGATGCCTTTCCAAATAGCCCATAATACTAGTGCCCTCCCTCTTTTGATGATCTCCAATTTATCATGTGCCTATCTTGTTTGTACATGGTTATTTCCCTGTTTTCTTCTCCATCAGATTGTGATTTCTTGAGAGCAGTAACTATTTTTTGCCTTTCCTTGTCTCATTAGCCCTTTGCATGATGCCTAGAACATAATAGACACTTAATAAATAATAAATATTGGGTGACATATCTATATCAATACCATTCATATCTATATCTACATATATACATACACATACATACATACATACAAAATAGATAGTATAAATATATTCCTGATATCTGTGACCTTGTACATGTGCTTACATACATATATATATGATATATCTGTAGTCTTACATGTATATATGAGTATTCATTATATAATATCGAATTTTGTATATTTGTTATATATTTATGTATAATTATATTTACACATACTATATTTCTATATAATTTTGCATTTAATGTACATAACAAATGAGATGTGTTGGGGATTATTAGATAGAAAGTTGGTCTCAAGCCCAGAAGTTCTGGGTTCAAGTCCCACCTTTGATACATCCTGGTCCTGTGACCCTAAGCAAGTCAGTTCACCTCTTAGTGTTTTATTTTTTTTTATTTTTTATTTTTATTTTTTGGCTAGGCAATGGGGTTAAATGACTTGCCCAGGGTCACACAGCTAGAAAGTGTTATGTGTCTGAGGCTGGATTTGAACTCAGGTCCTCCTGAATCCAAGGCCAGTGCTCAATCCACTGCACCACCTAGCTGCCCCCACCTCTTAGTGTTTTAGACAAATCTCCAAGACAATCAGTTATAAGAAAGTCACCTACCTGAATTGAAGAGAGAGCCTTCATCCAGGATTTCCCTATTTCAACAAAACCAGGATTTGATCCTAGGTCTTCTTATTGACTCCAAATTCAGTGCTGTTTCTGCTGCATCACACCTCCTCCTTTTATTGTTATTATACCAGCGTTTCATTGTTTAGAGGTAGGGGGACTGAGGTTTTTCAAATAGTCAAAATGTAACATCAAAGCTATGGTGGGGGATGGGGATGGGGTTACTGCTGACAGATACATGTAATAAGGGTAGGAATGTGAAACAGGATTGTTGAAAATAATGACCTTATCTTGTTTACTTATTTTTGGCACTGATCCAAATTCATATCTATGTCAAGCCAGAGAAGATCTTGGACATATAGTATGCAATGTAACACAGCTTCCACATAGCTATGGAGCATGCTCAAAAATTAGTTTTAAGGACATAGAATCCCCATAATATATTATCAAAATTTTAATCCTTACATAGCTGACTACGATTCAGCCCTGGTTGTAAGGAAAGAAAAAGAAAAAAAAATCCTTGGTCTGGAATAAACTCTAACTTCTACTGCAGTCCCATAGCTATATGTGATTGATCATAGCCTCTGCTATGATCAAAGAGAAGTCAACCAGTCACTATAGGGGAGAGGCTTTCTAGGCATTACACTGTAGCAAAAAATGTTTAGTATAATACTTAAGAAAGGAAGTTTGGAAACTAGTAGCAAAAAGAAATTCAGTGAACCCAAACTGAACACATGCTCAGTAGTAACCAAATTATTAGAGCAAATGTGGCCAATGTTAACCTGAGACCAAAAAAGCAAAATCTTACAGAGATGATACACTCATTGGAGAGCAGAAAAAACAGCATGATTGCATCACTAGAGGATACCCACATCCCTGTGGTCTGTAAAGGATAAGCTGTGCTGGCCTCCTATGCGTGATAGTCATGCATGTCTCCCATGCATATGCCCTAGCCAAGCAAGTTCCTGATAAGGTCTCTTGTTATATTTATCTATCACACATGTATCCTTGTTACTGGTTTTATGGTAAATCATGGGAGCATTCGTTCCATGTTCACAGGGGGATAATGTTCTCTTGTGACTCTATTTACTATGCTGTTACATTAAATATTTTTGTTCAAAGTTTTGTGTACTCAGACTTATTGCATACAGATAATCGGGGGCTTGTGAGCTATGCTTTTTAACTGGTGAATTACTCCCAGAATATATTAAGTTAGATAATAGCTTTTCTGGGGAAGCCACATATGAGAGAAGATGTCCAAGGGGCCACACACAGAAAATATCTTTGGCATGGCTCTAAAACAGGATTGTTGTCCCAGAGGTATCTCTTTACTCTGCTAATTTTTAATGTACATTTTCAAAAATTGTAAATTGTGTATTTTTCATAAGTAAATAATTTCCCAGGAAGTGGATGGGGAGAGTATGAATTTTTCTTTGAAATTTTAGTCTCTCCATCCCATTGTCATTGCTTGGTCTGACATTTGCCATTATTGAAACTACAAAATGGCCCCTCTTTGGATGGATTTTATTCCCTGTCCCTGAAGACTGAAGGTCTTCAAACAATGAATGACTATATGTCAGGCATAGGATCACAAATTTAGAACTGAAGTGGACACCAGATGCCATTTAGTCCAACTGTTTTTTTTTCAGTCCAACACATTTTGCAAATGAGAAACCTGAGGATCAGAAAAGTCAGGTGATTTCCAAAGATAACACAGAAAGTAAGTAGCAGAAGCATGATTTGAATCCAGGTTCTCTGACTCCAGAACCAGTGCTCGTTTCACTATAGAATGGATCCTTTTTATGTTGCAGAAGTTATTCCTATTTAGGTGTGTGTGGGAATTGATATCCTGTAAGTCCCTTTCCAAATATAAGATACTGAGATTCTGCAAATTTATATTGAATTTCAAGGCACATTCTTTAGAATGGTGGTGTCTAAATGCTTTTTGTCATGTGCCCCATCATTTAAAAATATGAGAATGCACCCCAAAAATATGTATACTTACTTATTTTTAACTACATAAATGTACTACTAATAACTGTGCACATTATAAAATTTAAAAATATATTTTTTTAAAAGGATGAGATCAAGATGAAATAATATTTGATGCTAGAATCAATAGGGATTAAATGGAATTTATTGATCAGGGAAGTGACATGGTTGGACCTGCACTTCAGGAAAATAGTTTTGGCAGCTATGTGGAGGATGAATTGGACTATGGAGAGACTTGAAGTAGGGAGATCGAATAGGTGGCCATTACAATAATCCAGGTGAGAGGTAATGAGGTTTTGAACTTGGGTGATGGCTCTGTGAATAGAGAAAAGCAGATAGTGTGTGAGAGATGTGTAGGTAAAACCAATAATATCTGGTAATTGATTGGATATGTGAGATGAGCAAAATGAAGAGTAGAAGTTGATACCAAGGTTATGAGAATTAGGGTGACTGGAAGGGGCTGCTCACAGTAGGAATGAGTGGAAGAAGGGCTAATTTGGGAAGAAACATAATGTAATGGTATCTGCAAATCATAATTCGTTGATGCCTGTTCATCCTGCGATTCACTCCATCGCACCTAAATTGAAAAAGTGGGAGGGAGGGCTTTTTCACTGGTTGTTGTTTCTGAGCTTAGAGCTTGTCCTTCGAGGATCCTGGGTACTTGCACATCCTTAGGCTGATCTGGGGAGACGATGGGTGGGCAATGAATTTTCCAAATGGCACTTAGACAGCTGAGGCTTTGGGTGCCGGAGAGATTTTGGGGAATAAAGTCTGGCTCAGAAGTGGAGTATTTGAAAGCTTGCACAGCAGAGGGAAGGGTGGGGTGGGTAGTGCTGTGGAATCGGGGGCATAATAGTAGGAATGATTGTATTAGAGACAGGTTTCATAGTATGCTAATATAGCAAGAGTGGAATTCAACCCACAACTCTCCAATTGTTTGATTATACCCTTTTTGGGGTTAGTCTATGGCCTTGCTAAGGTAAGGCTGTTGCCTGCACATTACACTAGAGAATGGTTTATTTCCCCTCTTCTCTCTCCACTCAAAAACATATAAACTTTTCCTTCAGTACCCACCCCGACCCATTATAGTTCTGAGATAATAGAAATCATAGATTTAAAACTGAAATTAACCATAAATTAGCCATATCTTCTAACCCATTCATTTTATAAACAAGGAAAAGAGGTTAAATAACTTACTCAAAATCACACAGATGGTGTGGCAAAGCCATTTTCTCTGACTCCAAACTTAGTGCTCTTTCTGCTGTTCTATGGTGCCACTTATTAACAGTGTGACAATACAAATAGAGGCTGTTTTTTTGTCTAAATCTTGCTTGTACAAAAAAGCATGACCAATAAGGCTCTTAGTAAGAAAATGTCAATAAGAGCAGTGAAAGGCAGAAGTATTAAAATTAATAAAACATCTTTGTTTGACCTTTTGAAAAGTTCAAAAGAATGCATAGCAAATGTTTTATGCAATAATTGTGTGTGATTATTTTTCAGTTTATACTTATGTGAAAATACGACCACTTTCATATATGGGCATTTTAGTTACTGAAAGGGGCTGAAAAAGAACATCTCTATTTTTTTCTCAGACTGAGCTAGTTCTGAGGATCTGAGAGAAAACTCAGATAAGTGTTTTGAGAGGACCTGTTAGAAAGCATGTTAAAGGCAAAAGTGCTAATTGAAGAGGGGGGCATAAGGTGTTATTGTCCCAGTAGTTCATTTACATGTGAATTCCTCAAAGATATTCAAGTATATGACTGAGAAACTATGAATTGCAGTATTGCTTGGGGACTAAGGGAAAATTTTATATACATATATGTATGTATGTCTATATGTACATATATTTAGACACAAATGTATATAATATTATATAGTATTATAATTAATATAGATAAAATTTCCTAAAATTCTAGAATATATGATACACATACACACATATATGCACACACATGATACATGCATAGATATGTATACATATGTATATTATATCTGACAATACTTTAGATTTTGAGTTCATTAACTTGAATTTGTGATTGGTCATTATTCATAAATAGATCATAACTATAGACATTCAAAGCCACAGGTTACCAGATAGGAAAGTAAGAGACAAGAAGTTAAAAAGCTTGAGAATCCAAGGATACTTGCAGGCAGTATATCAAATTAGAAAAACACAAATTAACATTTATTGTTGTATTTTTTAAAAAATTAAACATTTCCCAAATACATTTTAATTCTGGTTTCTAAGAGTTTGACACTTCTGACTTTCAGAATACAGAAGCTAAAAGAAACATAGTACAACTTGCCGAAAGACTCAGCAGCTAGTGTGGGGAGCTATTTGATTGGATGGAGGATACTGTAATTGACGAAGATTATGGAAGGAGACAGAGCTCTTCTGGAGAGCTGGCTGGGTTTATAGCTCTTTGAAACTCTGCCCTGTCTATCTTGAGAGGAAAAAACTCGGCAGATCTAGGTGAGGTAACTTTAAGGAACTTCTTGCCAGTGAAATAGCTTAACATTTCTTTAGCATTGGCTGCAGCTTTATTAAAAAACTAAAACAAAAACAAAAATTAAAACAAAGAACAAAAAAACCTTAAGACTGTTTCAGTGTCTTAAGAGTAGCCAAGAAATGGCTTCATCCAGCAGGAGAGTAGGAAGGCTTGTGACAGCGGAAAGTGGTTTGTACAGAGACCGGTGACATACAGAACTGCAATTTGAAATCAAGTTCCCTTGGACACAGGGGTTTCCCTACTCATTTTTCTCACTGCTGGGTCTCTATAAGTGTATGTATACTCTCCCCAATGAAAACTGTGTGTTGGAGGGAGAATGTGACCCAGGTTTATGGATAGATTGTTGTATTTTGACTTTCTTGCTTTTGTCTTCTATTAAGTAAATTTAACTTTATTATTAGTATTGGTTTTGCCTTCTTATTTAGTAAATGTTTCATGTTTAAGAGTTAATGGAGCCATTATAAGCACTTCATGTAAATGGGAAATAACAGTAGAGGTCAGGAGCTACAGTGGTGAATAGTAAAAGTTTATCCTGCTACCCAAACCCCTAGAACCATTAAAGAGTGAATTGGAGCTGTGTGCTACCCCTCTGCAGACACCACCTTAAACAATCAAAGTTGCTGAAGACTTTTGAGTGAGCAAACTAGATCCAGCCTAGGAAGAGAGACAGCCTAAAAAACTTGATTTTTCAGTAATTCTCTCTCTGTCTCTGTCTCTCTGTCTCTATCTCTGTCTCTGTCTCTCTCTGTCTCTCTTTGTCTCTGTCTCTCTGTTTCTCTCTATTTCTCTCTCTCTCTCTCTCTCTCTCTCTCTCTCTCTCTCTCTCTTCACCAGCTAAGTGGCAGATTGGAAAGGAGGATGGGCCTGGAGTCAAGAAGGCTCATCTTCCTGAGTTCAAATCTGGCCTTAGACACTTACTAGATGTGTGACCCTTGGCAAGTCACTTAACCCTGTTTGTCTCCATTTCCTCATCTGTAAAATGAGCTGCAGAAGGAAATGGCAAACCATTCCAATATCTTTGCCAAGAAAACTCCAAATCAGGTCACAAAGAGTTGGACATGACTGAGAAAACAACTAAACAACCTATTTCTTTTCATCTATCCATTCTTCTTTGTGTGTGTGTGTGTGTGTGTGTAAGTGTATATGTGTATGTATATATGTGTATATGTGTATCTGTATATATGTGTGTATATGTGTTTAACATCTATTTTACAGAGAATGTACAGATATCCCCTGTTTCCTTTATGTGGAAACTCTGGGGTTCCTGCTTCTGACTACGTATGACTCAAAAGGGGTTTACAATTGAATTTGACAAAGCGTTTCCTAATTGGCTATTAGTCACTGTCTCAGTAGACCTACTAAAAGATAAAGCAATTTTTGGGTAAACCTCTCTTGGTTGCAGTTCTCCAAGTGGTCAGATGTGACTAATAAGAGATGGGGAAGAAAAGATCTTTCTCTATCCTGGTGTCATGGTGCTCATATTCATGTGAATAAATGAACAAAACATTTACTAAGACCTTACGAGAAGCAAAGCACTGTGTCAAGTGATGGAGTTACATACAGAAATGTAAAACAGTAACAACTCTCTAGAAATTCAAAATGTAAGGGACAGACGACACTTATGAAAAATTTCGGCTGTAAGTCAGATGGAAAGGTCCTATGGTCCTTGGCATGCAACAGCAAAGCAGACATAAATGCATCTTCTTGATATCAGTTTCTGATGTTGAACTACTGGACAGTGCCAAGGGCTTTGGTGGCAAGGTTTTTCTTTTCTGGGTCTTCAGTAGCTGTTGCTGCAGCACCTGTAGGTGCAATTGCAGGGCTGCCTCTATCTCCATAAGGGTTATTGTTTCCCAGAAGGACAACTGAGGGCACTGGGCTGGAAACATTGCTATTTCCAAGGCTCTTCATTCCAGGGTCCTGGACTGTCCTCATCTGAGATGAGACGGTGATCAAGACTCACCAGGCACATACTGCCTCCTGTTTCTCTATCAGGCTATATTGCTGCTTCAGTTAAACTGACTTGTCCAATCTGTGTGTGGCAGCTGACTGGAAGTTGGTGGATATATCTGATCCCATTTTAATATTGCTTCCCAGGATAATATCTGTGAGCACTGGGCTGGTAGCAGGAAGAGTGGCTTTTTCAAGGGAGGACCATGACTTGCAGAGGTTCTGTGCCCATCTGCCTATTGGTGGTAGTTGACAGCAGCTATTGTTGGTGAAGATAGCTGGTGCTAGGGGAATTAAATAGGTAAGCATGCCAAGAACCATTGGCTCCTTTTGACTCTATTTTGTGTTTCTTTTCCTCAACTAGTTGACTTTGAGTTCAGGCAGTATCTGGGACTGAGATGAAATGTGAAATGGCTAGTTAGAAGTCCTTCAAACTGTTTTATGTCCTTATAAGTCTTCACTGCCAGTTGTCCAACAGATTTTAACCAGAATTATAAGTTACATGACTGAATTTTGCTTAAATCATTTTGTTAATGTGTGCTATACTTCTTCTAAGATTACCTCAGACACTTACTAGCTGTGTGACCCTGGGTGAGTCACTTAACCCAAATTGCCTAAAAAAAAAAATAAAATAAGATTAACCTTTCCTTATATAGAGGAATAAAGGACTTGCTCAATATTTGATGTATATTGTGCAAAAGTCTTAGAAATCTAAACATGAAACGTTATTTAAACTATAATTGGCATTTCCTTTGGGAAATAGGTGTGGGAATTTTGCTAGCATGGCAATGAGTGTCCAGGTAGGCCACCTAATGCTGCTACTCTGGCTTCCCCAGCACTGAACCCAAGCAAACATGAATGGCTGGGTATAGAGCAGTGGTTCAGACTGTTAGATCCAGGGGCTTTCGCAGAGAAATGTCTCTATTCTAGACATATGTTTTCATTTCTAATAGATTTCACTTTAGGGGTAAGACAATATTCAGGGACAGCTTGTATTTGGAGTGATAAGAAAGAATGAAAAAACGTATTAAGGACTGCTAGGATAATATGCTAGGAGCTAGAAATATACATACAAAAACATGGAGAGACTCTGCCCTCAGAGAATTGACATCCTAATGGGGGTTACAGCACATATAAGGAAGTTGTGGTCAGAGAAAGATGAAGTTGGATGGATACCAGCACTCTGTTAAGTACTTTACAAATATTATCTCATTTTATCCTCGCAACAGCCCTGTGAGGTAGATGCTATTATTGTCTCTATTTTACAATTGAGGAAACTGAGGCAAACAGAAGTTAAGTGACTTGTCCAGATTCACACAATTGGTGTCTGAGGCCAGATTTGACCTCAAGTTTTCCACAATCCAATCCCAGCACTCTATCCCATGCACATATAGGTGTGATTATGGTATTGATATGATTACTATTCCTAGAGCAAGAGATAAACAATCTATGTGCTGGAGCAGTGGGAGGGAGGTGGGAGGATGATGCACAGAAAGAAGCCTAGGGTAAAACTTGAAGATATAAAATGATAAATCAATATACAACAAACACTGATTAAATGATTGTTATGTTGATGCATTGCCTTTGATGCTGGAGATTGAAAACAAAAAGATAAGGATTTTTTCCCTCAAGAAGCTAACCTTTACTTGGGTTATATACAGCAATCAATACAAGATAATTTGAGGAAGGAGAGAGTAGTTATAATTGGTGGGGATCTAGAAAGGCTCTACCTAAAAGGTTGGATCTAAGCTAAATGTTGAATGAAGATATAACCCCTGTCCCAAAGCCCATTGGTACAGGATTTTCTCCTTATTTGTGAGGATGAAGGCCCTGCCCTTTGTGATGTGTGCGGCAGAGTTGTCAAGAGACAGAGCACTTTAGCTCTCAGTTGCCCCTCTTTCAGACTCTCCAAGAGAGTATCTTCTTCAAGGGTTGAGTCAGATTCAACTTCAAGTAAGGAGATGGAAAAGACCAAACCCACTACAGGTTGCTGAAGGAAAAGTCTCTGGGAAGGAATGAAAAGAGTGGGCAATCTCCATCATGTCCCCATCCCTAGCTCTCTACTCTAGAGACTTCAGAGAATTTCCTTTTGGGTGAGATCAAAGACTTTCTCTCTTGGTTGAGCTAAGTTGCTTTCCTCCCAATGGGAGAACTCTCATTCTGTATTGCCTGGTATATATTCTTCCATGTGCGTCTTCTATGATTTCTGTTTTAGAATGATTTGAATAAATGAGTTTATTTCCTATGTGTGTTCATTGTGGTTGTTGTTATTAAGTCATTTCAGTCATGTCCAACTCTTTGTGACCCCATTTGAGATTTTCTTGGCAAAGATAGTGGAGTGGTATGCTATTTCCTTCTACAACTCATTTTATAGGTGAAGAAACTGAGACAAACAGGGTTAAAGAACTAGCCCAGGGTCACACAGCTAGTAAGTGTCTGAGGCTGGATTTGAACTCATGAAGATAATTCTTCCTGATTCCAAGGCCAGTGCTTAATCCACTGGGCTACCTCTCTGCCTGTATTATCAATGTGGAACTGATATTAGATGAGAAAGAGGTCAAGCAGTGGATATAGAGCTTGGGATCTCCCTTCCCCCCAAACTGAAAAAGCAATCAGAAGTTGGAAGGAACCCAGTCACAACCCTACATGAACAATATGCAAGAGAGCTAATAGATATACTTCCAGCTCAGTAACACCCTTTCTCTAAGGAAAGCAAAATGGCCTCTGGCTCCAACCTTCTGCTTCATCTCCAGGCATGAATGAAAGATTCCCTTGGAGAACGGAGGAAGGAGAAGAGGCTAGAGATGTCTATTCTGCTTCACTTCAAGCCACACCATAACCAGCCTATGCTACACATGGGGTCTCACTAAACATGGAATGTTCACCCTTTTCCCTACACAGGGAGTTTTCCATCCTTACAAAGATAAGCATTCAGAGAAGAAGAGGTGTGTTTATCTTAGGCATGGGAGATAGTCTATGGAAACTCCCTATAAGTATACATTGATTTACAGATTTCAGGGTACCTTTTCCTGTTCTGTCTCCATCTAAGACCACAAAAACTCTGAAAGAAATAAAGGAATTGCTAATGATTCCCATTGATAAGGAAACAGATACCCAGTAGTTAATTGATTTGTCTGAGGTTACACAGATCAAAAGTAATAAAAATTAGAATGACAATAGAAATCTCCTGGCTCCTTGTCCTTCTCTAATGCACCACACATACTTTAATTTGTCTATGCTTGAATATAGCATACCTTTTCTTATAAAAATGTGGCTATTGAAATAAAATGCAAATAATTAGATAACTAACCCTAAGAGATGAATACAATTAAAGCTGTAAAAGAAGGTGATACTAAACCAACAATAACAACAATAACAGCTAGTATTTATAAAGGATTTCAAGGTTTGTAAAGTGTTTATAGATATTAACTCATTTGATCCTCCCAATAACCTTGGGAGGTTGGTGCTATTGCTATCCCCATTTTAGAGATGAGGAAACTGAGGCTAGAAGACTTTCTCAGGGTCACAGAACCAACAAGAATAATTATATTTGAACTCAGTTCTTCCTAACTGCAGATATAATGCTCTCTATCCACCACACCACCTTGCTGCCTCCATTAAGATTACGTGAGCCTTATAGATTATTAGAGTCTAAGAGAGGCTCAGAGACCACCTAGTTTAGTCCCCCATCTTAGAAATGAGGAAATTGAGGCTCAGAGAGAAGTTACTTATTCAAGTTCATTCATCTTACAAGCAGAAGTGGCACTTGAACCCAGATTTCCTGAGATGAAGGCCAGTGACTAAAACACAACACCTTATAAAATGCATCTTAAGGCATGTTTCACCTTTTATAGCATAGCCTTATAAATGAGTATTAGGCAGCCTTGTCTCTCATCTGACCCTACTCCTGTACCCTCTTTGGAGCTATCCTCAGTCTTCTGACTTTGCAAAACTAGGTGTGAGCACCCTCAAGCTGCCTTCTCTCCATTCAGATTCCTGCTTTCCCCTTTGAAAGTGGGAAGGCTCACCCAAATGGCAAGGACCCTTTCTTTTTGGGAAGTCAGTCACCACTGCCATCACATCAACTTCCATTTAGGGTTTGTTACCTGGGTGACCAGCAGGCATCAAGACTGAACCTCTGATATCATTAGCATTTGGAACTCCCAAGGGAGAAAAAGTCTTTCTCCCAAAGCAGGTCAGCATCTTCTCTGCAACTCATAATCTTACAGAGTTGCCTAGAGCACTGAGAGGTGTGTCCAGGATCACGCAGACAGGATGTGTTAGAGGCAGGACCTGAAGCCAGCTCTTCCTGGCTTTGAAGCCAGTTCTAAATGCCTCTAAGTTAGTCATTTAATAACCTATTATTTGTGAAGAATTATCTTGTCATCATAGTCAGGAATTCCCTCCACCAAGCTAGACAGCCCCTCTGTTACTTGGAGATAAATCCTAAGGTATTCATGGAAGCCCAGAAAGGTTAAGTGACTTTCCCAGGGTCACACACAGAATAAGTGTCAAATGAAGAATTTGAAAGCTGACATTTCTTAATACCAACCTAGCATTCTATTTTATATACAACATTGCCTTCTTTTGAAGTAGGTATGTGTTCATTCATTCAATAAACATTTATTAAGCACATGCTGTGTACCTGTGTACTGTACTAAATGTGTATATGTTTGCATGTAGTACATATATGTATGCATAGACCTATGTGCATATATAATATATGTATGCATATGTTTATTATCATCTTCATTATCATCATTCAGTCATGGATCTGATAACAGGCCTTGTATCTTTGAACACCATAAAAGCCACTATATTCTTCCATTAAGGAGAGGTTATTGTCTCCCTCCCCTCCACCTTTTCCTTTTTTGCCAGAACCTTTATTTTCCTCTATTCTTTTATAATGTATAGTGGTTTTAAAATAGTTTCCCACCCGCCCTCTGACCAGCTGTGTGAACACATTGACAAACATCTGGATCTTGGGAAACATCTGGATGACTGGCTGAATTTCTCAGTTTTCATCAGACATCACAGTGGGCATAGCCTAAGTTTCCATTACCAGGCTTCCTGACTTGCTTTAATTAGTCAGACTTCTTTAACATGCTCGTCTTCAGCGCACTAGGTGACTTCAATAAAGTATTATTTATGAAGCACCTATTAAAAATGCTATGGGGAAATAATTCCTGGAAAAACCTCATCATGTGTCTGTAAATGATGAAGCCTTGCCTGCTGATTTAGTGGACAAGGACTTAAGAGAGATGTGCCCTATTTTTACCAGTTCTAAACCTTCTGCCCTCCTAAGAAGCTATGAAGATTTTGTTTGTATAAGGATTTTCTTGGACTGAGGCTGTGAAAATCTTCCACAGAGTATTTAAACCTCTTGTAGAGAGGTTCAAATTTTAGAGAAAGCTGAGACAGCAGCTATAATATCATTGCCATCATTTGAACTAATTCTAATGTAGAAATCTGAAGCTATCCATGGCCCTCTTCTGGTCATGGAGGCAGGAAGCACAGGGGACTGACTTTCTCAATCTGTGGGACAAAGAAAAAAAGGAAGTTAGTAGATTCATTGAGCAAATATTTATTAATACCTTACTATGTGAAATTCACTTTAGTAGGTTCTAGAGAAATTTACTAAAATATTCCAATGAATTTGCAATATCATTGATGTATAACAATACAAATTGTCACCACCCATCTGTTTCTACCCATCTCATGCCACTATTCTGTATGTCCTTCCCAAAATTTTTCCTACGAGGGCTGCAAAGAGTCCACTCAATGTGCTAAGGTGGCCTTCCTTGTATTTTCTTGACATTCAATTGCTAGCAATTGAGATTGTAAGCAGTCCATTAGTTATTTCTTGTTCTTACTATGAAATAGTCCATTTTTTCAGAGGCATCAGACATCTCCCTGAGGACATTCTTCATGCCATTTCTATATAATTTCTTATTTGTAATCTTTTATAGCCTATCCACATTCACCACACACCTCTCCATTTCCATTTGAGGCCATTCATCTACTTTAACTCGTTTGAGGTTGTTTCATTCAATGAAACATCAATACAAGAGTATTGATGTTTTAAAAAAAATTAAGATGAGACTTTGTTTCAGGAAAAAGTATGGGGTCTTTAACAGACACGGCATTTCACAAAATCTTTCAATCAAAAAATATTTATTAAGCACTTTTTATGTACCAGGCACTGTGCTAAGCACTGGGGATACACAAAAAAGATAAAAGTCAGACCTTGCTCTCAAGCGTAATGGAAGAGATAACATGTAAATAGATATGTACAAATAAGCTATGTACAGGATAAATTAGAAATAATAAAAATAGAGAAGGCATTAGAAGTTTTAATAGTATTTTATTTTTCTCAATTACATTTAAAGATAATTTAAAAAATGCATTTAAAATTTTTTTGAATTCCAAATTTTCTCTCTCCCTCTCTTGACTCCCCCCTTCCTAAGATGATAAGCAATTTGATATAGGTTATATATGTGCAATTATGTAAAACATATTTCTGCAGTAGTAATGTTATGAAAGAAGAAACAGACCAGAAAAAAAAACACGAAACATATAGAAAGTGAAAAATAATATGCTTTGATTTGGACTCAGACTCCATCAGTTCTTTCTCTGGATGTGGATAGTATTTTCATTGTGAATTCTTTGGAATCATCCAGGGTCATTGTATTTCTGAGAATAGCCAAATCATTCATGGTTGATCACCACACAACACTGCTGTTACTATGTATAATGTCCTCCTGGTTCTGCTCATTTCACTTTGAATCAGTTCATATAAGCCCTTCCAAGTTTTTCTGAGAGCACAATAGTATTCCATTACATTTGTATACCACAACTTGTTCAGCCATTCCACAAATGATGGGCATTTCCTTAATTCTAATTCTTTACCACTACAAAAAAAGATCTGCTATAAATATTTTGGTTCATATAGGCCCTTTCCCTTTTTTTTGATACCTTTGGGACACAGACAAAGTAGTGGTATTGCTGGATTAGAGTGTGCACAGTTTTATAGTCCTTTGTGCATAGTTCTACATTGCTCTCCAGAATGGCTGATTCAGTTCACAACTCCATTAACAGTACATTATTGTCCCACTTTTCCCATATCCTCTCAACATTTATCATTTTCCTTTCCTGTCACTAGCCAATCTGATAGGTGTGAGGTGGTATCTCAGAGTTTTTAAATTTGCATTCTCTATTCAATAGTGATTTAGGTCATTTTTTTCAGATAACTATAAATATTTTTGATTTCTTTCTTTGAAAACTGACTGTTTACATCCTTTGAGCATTTATCAATTGGGGATTGATTTGTATACTTATTAATTTAACTAAGTTCTCTGTATATTTGAGAAATGAGGCCTTTATCAGAGACACTTGGTATAAAAATTGTTTCCCAGCTTTCTCTCTTCCTTCTATTCTTGTTTGCATTGGTTTTGTTTTTGCAAAAATTTTTATTTTGATATAATCAAAATTATGCATTTTATATCTTGCAATGGTCTTTATTTCTTGTTTGATCATAAATTCTTCCCCTCTCCACAGATCTGACAGGTAAACTATTCCTTGCTGTCCTACTTAGTTTATGGTATCACCTTTTATATCTAAATCCTGTACCCATTTTGACCTTATCTTGATATATAATGTAAAGTGTTGGTCTATATTTAGTTTTTGACATACTGTTTTCTAGTTTTCCAGCATTTTTTTCCCAATTAGTGAGTTTTTGTCCCAGAAGTTTGGGTCTTTGGGTTTTTCAAACATGAGATTGCTGTAATCATTTGATCCTGCATCTTGGGTACCTAATCTATTCTACTTATCCACCACTCTATTTCTTAGCCAGTACCAGATTGTTTTTAATGATTACCATTTAGAATATATTTTGAGATCTGGCGCAGCTAGGACACCTTACTTTGTATTTTTTATAAGGCACTAGAATTAAGAGGGATTGGGGATTTTTTTTTGTAGAAGATGCATTTTTAGATAGAATTTAAAGGAACTTGGGAAGCCAGAAGGCAGAGATGAAGAGGAATAACATTCCATGCATGGGAGCAGTCAGTAGAAATACCTCAGTCTGGGAAAATGGAGTGTCCTATAAGGTGGTTGGGAGCAAATTATGGAGGTCTTTGAATGCCAAATAGAGGTTTTTATATTAATGGTAGCCATCTCTAGTGTTAGGGAAGGGAAGGAGAAAAAAATAAATTTACATGATAATTTTATTACAAATTTAAAAGAAATGGCAAATTGTGTATAATAGATTTGCAGTTTCATGTGCAATCACCTTTTTTTTTTATTATATTATGTTATGGAAATGTTTGTTTTATTCCAAAAAAGGTAAAAATAAAATACATTATAAAAAATGATTGGAAGGCACTAGAGTTATTGAATGGGGGGGGGTTAATATGGTCAGACTTTCACTTTACAAAGACAATTTTGGAAGCTAAGTGAAAGATGAACTAAAGTGGGGAAAGACTTGTGAGATGGAGACCAATCAGCAGGCTATTGCAATAGTGTGGGCTAGAGGTTAAGAATACCTGCACCAGGGTGGTATCAGTGTCAGAGTAGAAAAGGGGGGTGTATGCAAAAGACATCGTGAAGGTAAAATCAGCAGGCCTTGGCAACAGATTAGATATGGGGAGAGTAAGAAATTAAAAATAACACTTAGGTTGCCAACTTGACTGACTGGAAAGATGATGGTACCCTTGACAGTAATATGGAAGTTTTGAAGAGGGGAAAATTTGGAGGGAAAGACAACAAATTAAGTTTTGGGCACATCAAGTTTAAGATGTGTGTATAGAATATCCAGTTTGAAATGTCCAATAGGCAGTCCTTAGATAATCCAGCTCACCCTCATCATGTTCAGTTCTGTGCCCAGTTCACTGTCCATTTTCGATGGCTGTCCAATATATATGTACCAATGGATGAGCTCTACAGGTTTTCCATCCAACTGCTCATTATAATCTATACAAAAGATTTTTTCTTCTTTCATTTTTTTTTCCAGTGTGGATAGCAATGCATATTTCTTTTGAAGTCATTATGGATCTTACTTTGGAAGCTTTGCAATGATTCTGGGTGGGATGCAGCAAAACAATTTCATCTCCAAATAGGAACATCTGATGAACCTCACTGTTTATAAGGAATAGCTTTTCCATTTGGATGCAATACTGGACATCATGCACTGACAACAATGATTACTTCTGGTTAGCATTAACCTTCTTGTTCTGTGACTTATTTGATATTAATGTGATGTGCTTAGTATGATCTTAATAATGTTATAATATATTAACAATTATTTCTGTTGCTTCATCTTTCAAGGAAACTTATTTTGCCACATGCAGAAGACAATGCTGACAGAAGAGAACATTTTGTTGTTGTTCAGTTGTTTTTTAGTCATATCCAACTCTTTCTGACCTCATTTGGGGTGTTCTTGGCAAAAATGGGCAGGTAGGTGGTACAATGGGTAGAGTTTCTGGCCTGTAGTCAGGAATACTTTACCTTCATAAGTTCAAATCTGGCCTCAGACACTTACTACCTATGTGACCCTGGCAAGTCATTTGGCCTTGTTTGCCTTATTTTTCTCATCTGTAAAAAGAGCTAGAGAAGGAAATGGCAAACCACTCCAGTATCTTTGCCAAGAAAACCCAAAGAGGGGTCACTAAGAGCCAGATATGATTGCAAGATGACTAAATAAACAATGGCAAAGATACTGGAGTAGTTTGCCATTTCCTTCTCCAGCAAGGGAACATTTAAGGCTGTGCATTTTTCTCTATTAAATCAAATATTTTAAAAAATTTGTATAGTGAGATATTGTACTCTCCATATTTTCATGCAATTGTGTGACTATAAAGATAAAATTTATGGAAGAGTATCATTTCAGAAAGTCTTATAATGCCTCATAATTTCATCAAAAAGCATCATCTATATGTGTCTAGATTATTTTCATAAAGGTATTGTAGAACCTTATACCATGTGCCATAATAAATGCAAAACAGATATGCAATTTGAATATAGAAAATACAGTACTGAAAAATGAGGAGAGAATATCAGGTGCCTTTTAGAAATATAGTTAGTGAAAAATTTCAAGCCCAAAAAGGACATATATGAAATCCTAAAAGATTATATGGATTTTTGGTTACAATATTTTAAAGGCTTTGCTTAAAACCAATGAAAATGGAATTTAAGAGATATGGTAGAAAGGGAAAATATTTGCATCAAATATCACTGGTAAAGTCTGATATACACACAAATGTAGGCATGTATGTATATATGTATGTATGCATGTATATCTCCAAAATATATTGGGAATTGAAACAAATATAGAAAAAGAGCCATTTCCCAATAGATAAGTTGTCATACACTCAGTTTTCAAAAGAAGAGCAAGTTAGTAACAAGACCTCACCAATATTTTAAGAAGATAATTTTAACAGCTGCATGAAAGGAAGTTTGAGAGCAGAGAGACTAGGATAAGAGATGGAAAGGGAAACAAATTAGCAATACTATCATAGTAGTCCAGGGAGAGGTAATGAGGACCTGAGCTAAGGTGTTGGTTGAAAGAAGATGAGAGGAGAAAGAAAAGGATAGAAGCATATGAATTTGAGACATTTTTTTCCACTCCAAATTTATGATATATTTGATGTAGGGAACTCCCAGTATGGAAACTGTCTCCCAGATATAGATCAACAACTCCATCATATATATATATATATGTATGTATTTTCAAATTGCTTAGGGACACTCAGAAAATAAGTGACTCGATGACTACACATTATGCATTAGAAACAAGACTTGAATCCAAGTTTTCTTGACTCTTTGCTACTGCTCAAATTTGAGGAAATATTTCATCTGCACATATAATCAGATGTGGTCATCTAGGAGGTGTTCTTGAAGGAGATAGCATCTGAATTAATCCTTGAAGGAGAGAGGAACTTCTAGAGGCATAGATAGGGTGGAAAGAAGAGTCCATTCCAGGAATGGGGGATGACATAAACAAAGGCAGGGAGGTATGACAGAATAAACTAAGAAAGGACAGAAAGAAATCCCACTTGACTGGACCACAAAGTATTTGGAGAGAAAGATTATAAGATAAATCTAGACAGCTACGTTGGAGCCAGACTATGGGACATTTTAAATGCCAGGAGTAGGAGTTTATCCCTAATTCAGCAAGCAATGGGAACATGGAAGGCTTTGTAGTAGAGAAAGGATGTGATTAGGGTGGTGCATTAGGAAGATTACTCTTGGGCAGTGTATGGAAGAATCATTAGGAATTAGAGAGGAGATAGACTGAAGAGAGAATTCCAAATAATACTAATAAGTACTTAATGGTGTCTATTGTTGAAGGAATGTAACTGGAATTTTAGGACTAACCTATCTATGATGAGAAATTTCTTTTTCTTAAATTGGGACCTATCGTAGTTTCTCCAATGAAGCATTTGATCTCTATCTCCCTCCCCATCCTTTCCCTCCTTTTTCTGCCTCTTTTATATCTGTCTTTTCATTTTTCTCATCTCCCCCTTATCCTCTTCACTTCACTTCCTTTTCTCTCCTCTTTTCTCCACTATTCTCCTCTCCCCTGCCATTTCCTCCTATTTCCTTACTTTCTCTTCTCTACTCTTCCCTTCTTTTCTCTCCCCCACTCCTCTTTCCCTTTCTTTTTCTTCTCTTCCCTTTCCCCTGTTTTCCTTCCTCCCCCTTCTACTCTTTCGACTTTCATCCTCTCTTTTCATCTCTTTCTTACTTCTCTCTTTCTACTTCTTTTCTAGCCCTAGCAAATCAGACCATGGCCAGGACACAGGCCCATTGAGCAGGATGCAGAAAATTATCTCAGCTGCCTCTGAATTATGGTCTTATTTATGATTAGAAAAGCCATTACAAGGAAGTCTCAAGTTACTCATCAGTCCTTCATGATTCTCCAAATAGGTGAGGAAAGAATGAGGCAGGACTCCATTTTCAGAAAGCAAGAGCTGGTGTCTATTCTCCAACACAGAGCAAATAAGGAAAGATTACACCAAATATTCCTGCCCTGGTGATGATTTATAAAATCCTTTCTGAGACATCAAGGCAAGGGATTGAGCTATAAATAATCTGGTTTCTCCTACTGTTACAGAAATTGAAGTAATATGGTATGGCAGGAAGAGAACTGAATTTGGACTCTACCCATCTCCATTTAAATATTAGCTCTAGCACTTCCTGACCTCCTTACTTGGAGGAGGGAAGGGAAAGAGGAAGGAAATAAGCCTTTACATAATGCCTACTATGTGCCAGGCACTGTGACAAAAGCTTTACAAATCTGTCATTTGATCCTCACAGCAACCCTGCAAAGTAAGTGCTGTTATTATCCTCAATTTGTAGTTAAGGAAACTGAGGCAAATTACTTGCCCAAGGTTACACAGCTAGTTAATGTCTAAGGCCACATTTGACTTCAAGGCTTCCTGATTCCAGACCCAGAGCTCTATCCACTGTACCATCTAGACCCACAGTTTGTTTCCTGTAAAATGAAAGATGAGACTACATCCTCTAAAGTCACTTCCAGCTCTAGAATGCTATTGTAGCATTCACCCCAGGTCTACTTCTTCAACTTCCATTTGCATTGGAGAGTAAGGTCCCAAGAAAGTCTCTAGTACTTCCCTAAGATACTAGGGGTAACCCATAAGGTTTGAAGTTTCAAGAATTGTTACTCTGGACCCCCCTACAGGTGTACTTTCCATTGCTTATGAGACAGGCAATCAATTTTTGGAAAGTTTAGTTACTAGGCAGGCAAAGCAAAGACAGATTTTTCAGAAACAACACCCCTACACCCACCCAAAGCCAGGGTCATACTCTTTTCTTCCAAACACTGTGATCATAGAGAAAAGTGGTTCAAGTTTACAGCAGAAAGGTGGTGAGATAAACTTGTAGAGAACACATGTGGAAAAGAGGTAACTCACAGCTCCTGATTATTCCGAGTCCTTTTATATCTCCCTAGATTTCTCATGAAGTTTTCCCAAGGCGTAGCTCTATGCTGGGTTCTGAGAGTTGGTATCTTTATAGAATCCTTAGTCAGCACTTCTCTATGACAAAAGGGGTTATGATTCCTGAAGCTACCACTGTTCTTAGGTGAATGGTGCCATCTTGTTGAAAGAGGATGGGTGTAAAAAAGCTCTCTACACTACCTCTTGCCTTCCTCCCAATGTGATCCACTCTAAGGAGATGAGAGGGCAGATCATTCCAGGCATGGTGGTCAGATATATAAAAGAATGGAAATGGGAGATGGAGTGTAATTTTAAAGGAACTACAAGCAGTCTACTTTAGCTAGAGACCATGGTTTCTGAGAGTAAATTGTAAGACTGAAAAGGTTGGAAGAGTCAAGATTATGAAGAACATTAAATGCCAAACAAAAGACTTTGTATTTGATCATGGAGGTAACAGGGATCCCCTGGAGGTCATTGAACAGGGAGAGTGATGTGGCCAGTCCTAAACATTAGGAAAAAGAGTTTTCTTGACAGCCTTGTGGAGGATGGATTGTAGTGGGGAGAGTCTTAAAGCAAAGAACCTAGTTAGAAGGCTATCATAATAATTCAAGCAAGAGGTGATAAGGAATGAACTGCATAAGTAGAGAGAAAAAAATGTATATGAGAAAGATCATGAAGATAGACATGATGAGATTTGGCAACGAATTGTGAGATGAGTGAGAATGAAGAGTTGAGGTTGGGTCTGAGTTGCTAAGCATTGTATTTGTTTTATAAGAAACAAACAATAAAAGTTGTTTTATTTTTCTTTTAGATTATGTTGTTGCAGTGGCATCTATTATTTTTTCTGGTTTTGCTGGCTATACTCTATACCTTTATCTTCTTATATTTCTCTGAATTCTTCATGTTCCTGAAGAATTCTTACAATGTACTAATTTGTTATTACATTCATGGACTATGATTTATTTAGCCATTTTCTAATTAATAAATTGCAGGTCTATTTCCATTTTTAAAAGTAGAATTCTATTGCTATATTTTGTTTTTATAGCACCTAGATTTTCCCCTTTATCCTTCTTCTCAATTCTTTTAGAAAGCCATCTTTATAATGAAGTATTAAAATGAAACAGAAAAAAGAAAGAAAACAAGGAAGAAAAAAAATTAAAACCAATTGACACATGACAAAAAGCAAATGTTATAGGTATTGTGTCAGACCTATGGACCCATTGCTTTGAGATTGTTTTTCTTTCCACTGAAATTGCTGTGATAGCTTTTTTTTTGGTGGTATACTGTTTTCTTGGCTCTGCTTTGCATGAGGTCATGTAAATCTTTCTATGCTTCTCTTGTATTCATGATGTATTTTATTTCTTATAGCACAATGATATTCTATTGCATTTATAAATATCTGTTTTGTTTCTAATTCTTTACTATGACAAAAAGTGCTACTATAAATATTTTGGTGTACATTGAGTTCTTATTATCAATAGCTTCCTTGAGGTATATTTTTCAAAGCTATTCTTTTTTAAAATTAATTTATTATTTATGTTTATCATTCATTTTTTAAGAAAAATTTTGAGTTTTTAACTCTTTCCCCTCCTTAAGCTTCTCCCACATCCATTGAGGCAAGAAATGTGACATCAATTATACAGTTGAAATCATACAAAACATTTCCATATTAACCATGTTTGTTGTATAAAAAGTAAAATAAAGTAAAAAAAAAATACATGCTTCAACTGCACTCAGATTCCAAAGCATTTTTCATCGTAGGTCCTTCAAAATTGTCTTGGATCACTACATTGATCAGAATAGCTGAGTCACTCAGAGTTGATCATCATAAAATATTGCTATTATTGTGTACAATGTTCTCCTCATTCTGCTCACCTTACTCTACATCATATCATATAAGTCTTCTCAGGTTTTTCTGAAATCAACCTGCCCATCATTTCTTATAGCACAACAGTAATCCATTGCAAACATATACCACAGCTTCTTCAGCCATCCCCCCAATTGATGATCATCCTCTCAATTTTTAATTTTTTGCAACCATAAAAATAACTTCCATAAATATTTTATACAAGTAGGTCCTTTTCCTTTTTCTTTGATCACTTGAGAATATAGAACCAGTTGTGGTATTGCTGGATCACAGACTATGCATAATTTCATAGCCCTTTGGACATAGTTCCAAATTGTTCTCCAAAATGGTTGGACCAGTTCACAAAACTTCTAACAATGCATTAGCATCCCAATTTTTCCACATTCCCTCCAACATTTATCTTTTCCTATTCTGCCATGATAGGTGTGAGTGAGACCTTAAAGTTATTTTACTTTGCATTTCTCTAATCAGCAGTGAAGGGGCAGCTAGGTGGCACAGTGGATAGATGCTAGCACTGGAATCAGGAAGACTCATGTTCTGAAGTTCAAATCTGGCCTCAGAAACTTAATATCTCTGTGACCCTGGGCAAGTCGTTTAACCCCATTTGCCTCAGTTCTTCATCTGTAAAATGAGCTGGACAAGGAAATGACAAACCACTCCAATACCTTTGCCAGGAAAACTCCAAATGTGGTCATGAAGAGTCGGACAGAACTCAACAACAAAAACCGATAGTGATTTAGAGCTTTTTTTTAATATATTACTATAGATAGCTTTAATTTCTTCATCTGAAAACTGTCTGTTCATATCCTTTGACAACTTATCAATTGGGGAATGACTTGTATTCTTATACATTTGTCTCAGTTCTCTACATATGTTAGAAATGATGACTTCTATCAGAGACACTGGCTGTAAAAATTGTTTCCCAGTTTTCCACTTTCCTTCTAATCTGGGTTGCATTGACCTTGTGCCAATTTTTAAAAATTTAATGTAATCAAAATTATCCATTTTGCATTTCATAATCCAACTATGATTTTATAAGACTAATGATAAGGCATGCTACTCACCTCCTGACATAGAAGTAATGGACTCAGGGTGTAAGCTGAAACATAGTCTTAGTCATGGTCAATATAGGAATCTGTTTGCGTGACTATGCCTATTTGTTACAAAGGTTTTGTTTTCCTTTCCTTCTTGCCCCCCACCCCTACCCCACTCCATGATGATGATGCTGGGAGAAAAAAAATATATTCTTACTAATTGAAAAATAAAATAGTTTAAAATAAAAACAAATTCATAATCACATGGGGGTATCAAAATAAGCAGTGATCAAATTTAAATAAGGCCTATATTACATGTGTTACCTTTATGTCTCCAGGGCCTAGCACACTGTACACACTTAATAAAGCTTTGTAATTTACCTTGGAATTCTAGTAGATGCATATAAATAGAGGATGTTAAGGTATTTCACTTGATTTATTTCTATCCATATTGTTTGTAACCTCTCTCTGAGGACATTGCAATGGAGACTCAGAGGATCAGGAATGATAATCCACAGGTGTTACTACAAATTCTCAAAATTTTAAGGGCTTCATTCTACTAAGAAGTCTTGTTTGGGACCGAGATGGAAGAGGAGGACTGTGAGCCTTGCTGTTCCCCCACACTTCTAAAGAGTCATCAGGGAACAAGGGTGACTCCACATTACTTCTGAGGCAGCAAAAAAAGCAAGAGGAATTCAGACCTCTGGGCAACATAGAATATCACTGGAGATGGCCAGAGACAAGACTGGATAGCAGCAAGTCCTAGAGAAGAAAAGATTCGACTAAACCAGCAGCAGCATGGCAGCAGAGTCTACTGAAGTTGATTTCACTACTTCTCTCCCTTCTGATTTCTCTTTTCCTGTTAACCACTTCATTTTCCATTCTCTGTCTCCTCGAAACTATTCAATGCCGCCCCCCCCCGCAATTCATGTTGCACTCTGTTGTGTTTTATTTTAGTGGTTGTTTCTGTTTCTATGCTATTCAAAATCACTGTTAAAAGTTTATGATTTTAGCTGAAGTCAACAAGTGTAGTTTGATTTTGAGAAAGGGAAAGCTAACCCGAAAGGGAGAGGAAGGGGGGAGAAAAGAGAAGGTAAAATTTGTTCTCTTTCTTGTTTTCTCCTTCCTTCCTTCCTTCTTTCTTTCCTTCTTTCCTTCTTCTTCCTTCTTTCCTTCTCTCCTTCCTTCCCTCCTTCTCTCTGTCTTTCTTTCTCTGAGTCCCTTCTCTGTGTCTCTTTTCTTCATCCCTCCTCCCCCTCTCTCTTTCCCTTTCCCTTGTCTTTTTCTCTCTCCTTACCCTCTGTGTTCTCTCTTTCTTTCTCTGTCTCTATCTCAGTCAGTCTGGCTGTCACACACACACACACACACACACACACACACATACACACACACTTCCCTTCAACTACAAGTCGGTTGCTAAAACCTATGGTTTCATTGTTTCTGCTCCATACATCATGCCCAACTAAAAAGCCTCCAGAATCAGAGGCAGACTTGGCAGTTATGTTGATCCATGAGGCAGAACAGAAGGCAGCTCCATCTTCCCCAGCTACAGTACATTGGTCCTGCAGTGCTGACAAGAAGGAAAAATGTGTTTTTCTCAGTCAACAAAGCAGTTGTGACTCTAACATGGATACCCAGGGTGCCCTGGAACATGGACAGTCAGTTGCAAGCCATAGTTAAGGCTTCTGACCATACTCACACTACAAGAGATCTGGGAGATACTTTCCGAAAGCTATTCTACTGGTTCCTGACATTAGTAAATGACTCCAGGAATCCAATCATATTTACTCTTGATTGGTACTTTTCTAAAAGGTGAGGCCATAAAGGTAAATACAATCTCCCTCTACAAAAAATAGTAAGATCGTCAAGTAAAATACAAATTCCACAAGAACAAGGACTGTTTGATTTTCAGTTTTGCATCCCCAGCACCTAACATAAGTTGGCGCTTATTAAAAGCTTGTTGAATGAAAAAAAATTCCAGCATACATGAAAATTAGTCTCCATTCTAAGGTCTATGTTACTTAGAATAGAAAGTGAATTTTGGAGAATAAAAAAAAAGATCACTTAAAAGAGGTTCTAAATCCCACAGCTGTAGGTTATTTAAATGTATATAAAGCAAATTACCTACTCTCCAGTATAGTCACTATTCCTTTTAATTAAATATTTTGCTTAATTGGTTGGTTGTTGTCCTTCATTCTCAAAGAGGACCAAAATGACATCACTATGTTAGAGTCAAGTTACAGTGTTCCCAACTGTGGCTGATTAGACCAGTGTAAGCTCGGAATACTCTCCCCCAGGTGGGGCACAAATAGTCCACGTGAACATTTGGGGTGGATTCTCTAAATATGAGAATATCATGTTTCTCTTGAGCTACTTCAATTCTGCTTTGCTCATAGAGCACAGCCCCTTCTCTGATGAGGGCTCCCCGTGCTGGGCAGTCCTGTGCCAGTGTCTCCTATGTCATACAATTTTACTTAAAAAAGTAATAGCACATACATGGATTACCATTTTTTAAAGAAAAAGAATACAATAAAAACGTTTAAAATTCAAATATATTGAACATTTAGTCTCTCCTAGATGGATAAGAGGACACTTGAGAATCTCACTTAGCTTCAGTATATTTATTCTGAACATGAATTCCTCTTGTAATGAAGATGCATGGAAGTGCTGGTTAATAGTGGGTCCTAGTTAATATCCTTTTAAATTTGCTTTATTTTAAAACAATCTATGCTCATGGGGTTTAAAGCCGTTTTAAGTGAACACTGAAAGAATACATCAGGTTATGAAAAACAAATCATTATATCAGTATCTATTAAAAAAAATGTGACATTCAAAACTCGTACAAAATTGACACAAATGTATAAGATTAACAGCTACTCTGCCAACAGAAAGCTACTCAAAGAATATAAACAATCATTCTCAAAAGAAGAAATGCAAACTATCAACAACTTTATGTATATATATTAAAACTAGCTATAATCAGAGAAATGAAAATCTGAGCTTTCTTCTCATATCTATCAAATAGTCAAAAATGGCAGAAGTTGGGAAGAATCAATGATGGAGGGGTCATGGGAAGACAGACACACTAATTCACTATTGGTAGAATTATGTGTTGGAGCTCTAGCAAAAAATAAATGGCTGTTTGAACAGGACACAGCTTGTCTAGCTCCCTACACCTTCTCCATCAAAATCCTGAATTTCAAATCAGACCAAATAATACTCAAGAAATACAGTGAGAAACCACATGAAGTGATTTGTTCCATTACAAACAGGAGGTTGCCAGAAGCATGAGGGAAGTAGAAAAGGGCATCTCTAAAACTCCAGTGCACAGTAGCCTCTCAGCATGACCAGAGATAATCCAGAGACACTAACAGCCTCTGTGTCTGAAGGAAGAAAGGGTCAAGGGCTCCCCTGGGAAAGTTCCAGGATGGTCAGAAAGCCCCAGAATATGAATTTTGGAAGTCCTGAGATAAGCAATATAGCAGGCAGAGAACAGCAATGTGGCAGTATTCAGACTGGGATACCCCAGAATTTCTGAGGTACCTAACACTCTGTTCTGAGACTACAGAGAAGGCCCTAACGATCCAGCACTGTGTATCTGAAAGATCCAGGCGGGGCTAACATCAGGAAGTAGAGATCTGTGAGGAATCCATATGCTGGGCAAGACCCAGAACTGCCAGCCACTGTACCACAAAAGCAAAGCAAAGGGTGAAACCTGGCCCTGGCACAAAGCCCCAACTCAGGAACTGAAATTGAAGAGATAAATAAATAAAAGAATATATTAACTAGCATAAAATGACTATATAGCTAGAGATCCCCTGAAAGAAGTAGTGAATAAACCCATAGCAACTCCAAGGAGAGTCTCAAAGAAGAGCTGAATATGTGTTCAACCAATTTGAAAAACAATTTCAAATTGTGAGGGGAAAAGCTACTTAGTTATTCATACTCATATAGCAGTCCCACCACTGAGTTTATATGACAAGAATGTCAGTGATGGAAAAAAATAACCCATATATGCCAAAATATACAAAGTAGCATGATTTGTAGAAAACAGAAGTCTATCATTGAATTGTGTGCTCAAATACAGGCTAATAACTGAACATACCATGATGTATGAATATCATGGAATATTACTTTATTGTAAGTAAAGATGCTTAAAGAAACAATTCAGAGAAACTTTGGAAGACTTGTATGAACAAAGAGAAGAAATCAGAATCAAAAGAACAATACTATGGATATAGTATTGAAGGCAACAAAATTCAGGTTAAATATAATGGGCAATTCTAGGTCCAAAGCACTAATACAGGCATACCTTGGACATATCGTGGGTTCAGTTCCAGACCACTGCAATAAAGTGAGTCATATGAATTTCTTCATTTCCAAGTGCATATAAAGTTGTACTTCCACTGTAGCCTATTAAGCGTGCCATAGTATGTCTAATATATATATGCATATTATAATTAAAATTATAATTAAATTTATAATTGAATAAACTAGTTAAAAATACTTTATTGCTAAAAAAATGCTAACCATCATCTGAGCCCTCAGCTAGTCAAAATCTTTTTGCTGGTGGAATGTCTTGCCTTAATGTTGATGGCTGTTGACTGATCACGGTGATGGTTGCTGAAAGTTGGGGTGGCTGTGGCAATTTCTTAAAATAAGACAACAGTGAAGTTTGCCTCGTCGATTGACTCTCCCTTTCACAAAAGATTTCTCTGTAGCATGCAATTTTGTGTGATAGTGTTTACCCATAGTAGAACTTCTTTCAAGATTGGATCAATCCTCTCAAACCCTGTTGCTGCTTTATCAACTAAGTTTATGGAATATTTTTCAATATTGTGTCTCGGGAAATAGGGAGGTCCAAGGAGAGAGAGAGAGAGAGAGAGAGAGAGAGAGAGAGAGAGAGAGAGAGAGAGAGAGAGAGAGAGAGAGAAGAATGACTGCTTGATGGAGCTGTCAGAACACACAACATTTATGAATTAAGTTCACCATCTTATATGGGCACAGTGGCACCCAAAACAATTATAGTAGTAACATCAAAGATTGCTGATCACTGATCACCATAATAGGTAAAAAGCTTTAACTATTGTGGGCGTTACAAAATGTTATTCAAAGATGCACTGTGAGCCCATGCTGTTGGAAAAATGGCACCTATAAATTTGCTAGAAGCAGGGTTGCCACAAACCTCCAACTTGTTTTTTTTAAAAAAAAGCAATATCTGCAAAGTTCAATAAAATGAAGCACAATAAAATGAGCTGTGCCTGTATTAAAGCACATCCTTTCTGTTAACAAAAGGCAAGCTACAAAAATGTCAATTATGTATATGACAGTCACAATTGAGATTTTGAGTATTTTTACTTAGTTATTATCATTTTTAATAGAAAAGTCCATGTGGGCAGGACCAGGGTGAAGGAGGTGCCATAGGATTATAGAATCATAGATTTAAAGCTGTGTTTAGAATTCCCCTAGTCCAAAACTCCCATTTTATAGATGAAGAAAATGAAGCCCAGAGAAATTAAGGGACTTTCCTAAGCTCTCACAGGCAAGATTTGAAATGATGTCCTTTGACTTCAAATTCAGTATTATTTCCAGACTTTATTATGTTGTTTTTCAGGAAGCGGCTGGTGGCTCCAAACAAAATGTATTGAGACTTTTTTTAAAGTCTAAAATATAATCGGGCAGATCAAATGCTACTTCTATGGTGCATTCAGGTTCCCCTGGACTCTCAAAGACTAAAGCAGGAGAAATCAACTCTATCAGGTTCCATTCTGCTAAAAAGGGTTCAAGTATGTTCCTAACAAAAAGATGTTATACTTGTCATCAGGTGGCTAGCCTAACTAAGTGTGAAGAGATGCGTTACCTGGGGATGATTTTTATTTTTTTTCCAGCTATAGCAATTTATGTCTACTAAAATATGAAGGAGTTAACCTCTATGATAGTGGAGGCAATGGCCACAGTGATGAAATGAGTGTCCCTCTCAATTTGAAATACTGAAGTTTGCCAAATAATACTGCATGTGTAAAGATTTAAAAACACACGCACACACGTGCACACACACACACACACACACACAAAACTAAATGCTCTCCAAGAGCTCTTTCATCATAAAGCAGTCTCAGCTTGGCAGCCAGTGTAAGATAACAGCCACAAATGAATGAATGAATGAATGAATGAATGAATGAATGAATGAATGAATGAAAAAGCATGTAATAAGTGCTTACAGTGTTCAAAGCATCATGCTAAGCCTTGGAGAGACAAATGGAAAAGTAGAATGGGAGGTAACATGATACTGTAGAAAGCACTTAGTGTGAGCGATCTCGGGTCAAAGTCCAGCTCTTCCACTTACTACCTCTATGACCATCTCTAAATCTATCACTTTATGAAAGTCTAATAGATACACATATATCTCTGCATAGTTACAGTATAGGAAGTTACTGATTCTTCATCAAAGTTGGTCCAGTTTCAGGGCAGATCCTACCTAGACCCCCACATTATCCTTTGCATTTGGAGAGACCAGTGCTTGAAAGTCAATGATGGGGAAGCTTGGTAGCCAATCCATAGAAAAAAGCCACTACTTCACTACCTCTTTTAATGTTTCCTGGATGGCAGAAAAATTCTGTTCACCTATTAGTTTTTACTCTCACTGGAGGACTCATCTGTGTCCTGTATTGATAGTTCAAAAAAACAAAAAAAAAAAACACTTTCTCTCTCTCTCTCTCTCTGTCTCCATCTCTCTCCCTCCTGTCCCTTCTCTCTGAGGGTAGTGGGATCTTAGATTTAGAGTTTAAGGGACCTCAGAGGCATCTAGTTCAATCGTTTCATTTTCACCATAGATAAAGAAACTAAGGCCCAGAAATGTTCAGTTACTTACCTAAGGGTCAGAGGTGGAATTTGAACCCAGGGCAGCTAGAAGGCACAGTGGATAGACTGCTGGGCCTAGAGTCTGGAAGCCTTATCTTCCTGAGTCCAAATCCAACATCAGACATTTACTAGCTTTGTGATCCTGGGCAAGTCACTTAACCCTGTTTGCCTCAGTTTCCTCATCTATAAAATGAGCTGGAGAAGGAAATGGCAAACCACTCCAGTATCTTTGTCAAGAAAATCCCAAATGAGGTCACCAAGAGTTGGACACAACTGAAATGGCTGAACAGCAAGAACTTCTGACGAGAGCTGGCACTCTCTCTACGGTACCGCACTGTCATTCCGGTAACATGCACTGGTTTGCATTCACTAACTGTCTTCCTATAGCCTCTTGGGTCACCTGAAGTTTTGATTCTTTTGAGCACATGACAGACACTCTCTAAGTGTTAGGTAGATTGTAACACACTGCATTGTGTACATCTAGCCCTTCTCCCTAACATACCTCCAGTCCTGTTGACTCATTTCCTTCATTAGGTCGCCTCTAGAAGGGGTCCTATTTTTCCTGAGGTGAACTTTCCTAGGATGGAGAAGCCAGACATACATTCATTCCGGGAATCCTTCAGTGGGCAGACAGTAAAAGCCATTTAGAGGTTTCTGAGTCTAGCCGGACTTGGCCAGAGCAGCCTGGAGCCAGGCAGGATTCCATCCTGGGCCTGAGGTGACCAGCAGGGGATTCCTGGGAGTTAAGAGGTAATGATGAATGCATGATTTCGGGTTGGGGGGAACTAGAGGGAGGAAGGAGAACCAGATGTGTGAGTCTAGGCTAGACATTCCTTTTATCCTTAACCCCTTTCACCCTGGACTAAGAGAGTGGTCATGAACATTCTTCTCCCCAGCATCGATTGAGATGCAGGGAATCACTGCTGCACTAGAGCTTTCTGTGGTTTAAGGGAGGAGCAGGTCTTTGCTTATATTAAAACTCCCCAATGGTTCTACATCTCTCTTTCTGAAAGGAGGGAAAACATCTGTCAGTGAAGAGAAGACATGGATGAGAGGGGAGAGGAAGGAGGGAGGAGAGAGCAGGACCCTCCTCTGGTAGAATTGATGTCTGGCCCTAGAAATTACTCCTTTTTATCTCAGTCAGGGGCAGTGACCCTTGGACAGCTACAGACTCACGATCCTAGCTGATTAAATAGGTTTCAGAAGCTACTTGGTGAAATAGAAAGAGCAGAGCACTTGAAGTCTTAGCTCCCAGTTCTGACATTCACTAGACATGGGATGTGAGATCAAGTCTGATATTTGGGCTACCAACGTGAATGCAGAACATTAAATTCAAGTTTTATTCAAAGTAGCTTTTTTGGGGGAGGGAGTGGTGAATTGACTAGAAATGGAGGAGATCAGGGTAGGGTTCTTGAAAGAGATGGAATATGAATTGAGTTATGGGGGCGGCTAGGGATTCTATGAGGCAGAGATTAAATGAGATTTAAAGTGCCATAAAAATGCCAGTTATTGTGATTCTGGGAAGCATCATAGATCAAGAGGTAGAAGGGACCTTAGAGGCTATCTAGTACCACCCCCTCATTTGTAAAGGAGGAAATTGAGGTTCAGAGACACAGCTGGTGTCACAGTAGATGGAGAGCCCAACCTGGAGTCCGGAAGACCTGAGTTCACATCTGGCCTCAGACATTATTAGTTAGGTGACCCTGGGTAAGTCACTTAATCTGTTTGTCTCAATTTTCTTGACTATAAAATGGGGATAATAACAACATGTATTTTCCAGAGCTATTGTGAGGATTAAATGAGATAATATTTACAGAAGTGCTTTAGCTTAGCACATAGTAGCCACTATAGAAATGTTTATCCCCTTCCCTTCCCCCCAGAGAGAGTACATGCCTTGCCCATAGCCAAACATAGGTACAGGTGGGATTTGAACCCCAGCCCTTTGATTCCAGGTCCATTGCTTATTTATACTGGGCCGCGCTGATAAGGACTAATTAGATTACACTGTAAAGTGAATCCCAGTGAAGGGACTTTGGCAACATAGAAAGCTCTTATGATAGATATGTGCAAGATGCAAGCTTTATGTAATTAGGTAGGTTCTTAAAAGCTTTAATAAGAAAGTGTTTTATATACACACACACAAACACACACACACATGTGTGTATGTATATGTATATACATATATATACACATATACATACACATATATATTTACTATGATTTACAACATAACTGTCATTTTAATTTTATCTGAGTAAAAGATCAATGATATGCCAATTACTTATAGGTTCTGAATTCTGGGAATCTTAATAATATAAATATCTCCAGAAGACTTTCTTTGCATTCTCCTTGGCAGGAAAGAAAGGAAAATGCCCTGTTCTTTTTTCTTTTCTTTTTTTTCCCTTTTTTTAAATCACTAGTGCTTGGCACAGTTCTAGGCCTAGACTAAATGCTCATTGAATGGAATTATTTAATTGAATTGAATTGAAGAGAAACAAATGTAATACAAGTACTAGAAGGACCCCAGATCTCTATTTGAGTTTTTATGGGGCAATGGTTGTGAGATATCTTGACCCAAGAAAATGAACCTAAAAAAGACGGACTCCCTTGTGTCCCACAAGGAAAAAAAAAATCCAGCGTACAAGATTATTGTCCCAATCCATTACTGGATGAGACTCTGATGGCCAATAATGGCTCCTTATGTGCTATGTTGGCCGGACAATCTTCTGCATTACATCTGGGCCCGTGTAAATGGACTCTAGGCAGCTCAGAACTCTTTGTCTCTGCTTCCTAATTAGTCGCCTGTGTTCCGCCCAGTACAGGAGTCTGCCACTCAGCTCTGCACTGCCAATATGGTAAGCATCTGGAGCAGAAGCAACAACAACAGCAACAACAAAAACAATCTCCTATTATCCTGCAGGCTGGTGAGGTCAGAGTGACATGGCTGCGTACGTCAGAGGCCACACAAATAAGAACACAGTGATAATCTAGAGGTTGTCCTATGGCTTAGAGCCCATGCACTGTCCTAGAGCTGAATTTCCATTGCCTTGCCAGTTTGAGAGAAGACAGTGTGGCAGTGAGGGAGAGAATATAGCCTAGCATTTCCGCTAGAGCTCTGGACTTGGACTCAAACAATTTTGGGTTGAGAAGTGTGGTTCTATGGAAAGATTTGTGGATTTATTATTCTCAAAGTACCCAGGTTCTAATCTTGGCCCTTCCTTGGACAAGTCATTTTATTTATCTGAACCTCACTTTTCTCATAAGTAATATTAGGTAGAAGGATTTGATGACTTCTAATGTCTCTTCTAGCTCTAAATCTGTAATCCTAAGTTCTGTCCACCATTCATAGATGTATATTGATTCTTAGATACAATACTAAAAACAGAAAGAGTGATATTCAATCACTCAAAAAGCATTTATTTATTTCTTACGTTCCTATTAAACATATTTTCACATTAGTGATGTTGTAAGTAAAAATTAGAACCAATAGGAGGAACAACCAGAAAGAGGAAACAAAACACAACAGAATAAAAAAAAAAACATAGCAAATAGTATGCTTCTATCTGCATTCAAACTCCACAGTTCTTTCTTTGGATGTGGATAGTATTTTCCATCACGAGGCCTTTTGAGATGTCTTAGATCTTTGTATTGCTGGGAAGGGTTAAGTTTGTCAATATTAGTCATTGTACAATGTGGCTGTTATTGGGTACATTTTCCTGATTCTGCTCACGTCATTCAGCATCAGACCATACAAGTCTTTCCAGGTTTTTCTCAAGTCAGCCTGTCCATCATTTAAAAAAAATTATTTATTTATTCATTCATTCATTCATTTATTTGTTTGTTTGTTTGTTTTTTAGGCAATTGGGGTTAAGTGATTTGCCCAGGGTCACACAGCTAGTAAGTGTCAAGTGTTTGGTCTGAGGCCAGATTTGAATTCAGGTCCTCCTGACTTCAGGGCCGGTATTCTATCCACTGTGCCATTTACCTGCCCCTTTGTTCATCATTTCTTATAGTACAACAGTATTCCATTACATTCACATACCACAACTTGTTCAGCCATTCCCCCATTGATGGGCATCCTCTCAATTTCCAATTCTTTGCCACCATAAAAACAGCTGCTATAAATATTTTTTGTACATGTAGGTCCTTTTCGCATTTGTATAATCTCTTTGGGATACAACCCTAGAAGTGCTATTGCTGGGTCAAAAGGTATGCAAATTTTGATAGCCCTTTGGGCATAGTTCCAAAATGTTCTCCAAAATGGTTGGCTCATTTCGCAACTCCACCAACAATGCATTAGTGTTCCAATTTTCCCACATCTTCTCCAACATTTATCATTTTCTTGTTTTGTCATCTTGATCAATCTGATAGGTGTGATGTGGTACCTCAAGAGTTGTTTTGATTTGCATTTATCTAATCAACAGTGATTTAGGTAATTTTTTTCATATGACTGTAGATGGCTTTAATTTCTTCATCTGAGAACTGCCTGTTCATATCCTTTGACCATTTCTTCAACTGGAGAATGACATATTTTTATAAATTTTACTTAATTCTCTATGTATTTTAGAAATGAGGCCCTTATCAGAGAGACTGGTTGTAAAAATTCTTGCACAGTTTTCTTCGTTCTTTCTAATGTTGGTTACATTGGCTTTTCAATTTAATGTAATCAAAGTTATCCATTTTGCTTTTTGTAATGTTCTCTATCTCCTGTTTAGCTATGAATTCTGTTCCCCATAAATCTGATAGGTAAACTATTCTTTGCTTTCCCAGTTTGCTTACAGTATTGGCCTTCATATCTAAATCATGAACCCATTTTGACTTTATTTTGGTATATGGTGTGAGATTTTGATCTATGCCTAGTTTCTGTCATACTCAAAAATCATTTATTAATTGAAGCTAGGTGGTATAGTGGCATAGTCCTAGTGTCAGGAAAACCTGAGTTCAAATCAGGTCTTAAATACTAGCAGTCTGAACCTGGTGATTCATGTAACCTCTCTGTGCCTCAGTTTCCTCATTTGCAAAATGGAGATAATGATAGCACCTGCATCCCAGGGTCATTATGAGGATGATAGACACAAAGTAATTGTACTTATTTCATATATCAGCAAGGTTATGCTAAAGATTCTTCAAGCTAGGCTTTAGCAATATGTAAACCAAGAATTACCAGAAGTGCAGGCTGGATTTTGAAGAGGCAGAAGAACTAGAGACCAAATTGCCAACATTTGCTGGATAATGGAGAAAGCAAAAGATTTCCAGGAAAAAAAAATCTACTTTTGCTTCACTGACTACACTAAAGTTTTGATTGAGTGAATCACAACAAAATGTGGTAAGTCTTCAAACAGATCATCTTACTATATGTGGGCCAAGAAGCAACAGTTAGAAATTAACATGGAATAATTGATTGGTTTTAAATTGGGAAAGAATACAATAAGGCTGTATATTGTAACTTATTTATTTAACTTACATGCGGAGTACATCATGCAAAATGCCAGGCTGGATGAATGAAAAGCTGGAATTAAGGTTGCCAGGAGAAATGTTAACAGTCTGAGGTATGCAGATGATACCACTCTGATGGCAGAAAGTGAAGAATACTGAAAAAGCCTCTTTAAGAGAGTGAAAAAAGAGAGTGTAAAAGCTGGTTTGAAGCTTAACATTATAAACTAAGATCATGATAACTGGTCCCATCACTTCATGGCAAATAGAGGGAGAAGAAATGGAAGCAGTATCAGATTTTACATTCTTGGGCTCATAGATTAGCATAGATTATGACTGCAGCTATGAAATTAAAAGACACTTGATCCTTAGAAGGAAAGCTATGGTAAATCTGAACAGCATACTAAAAAGCAGAGATGTTACCCTGCTCACAAAAATTGATATAGTCAAAGCTATGAGTTTTCCAGTAGTAATGCAGAACTGTGAGAGATGGCCTATAAGGAAAGCTGAGCATGCAGAATTAACACTTTAGAATTATGGCACTAGGGGGCAGAGCCAAGATGGCAGAGTAAAAGCAGTGACTTGCTTGAGCTCTCCCCCAAACAGCTCCAAATACCTGTAAAAATGGCTCTAAACAAATTCTAGAGCAGCAGAATCCACAAAAAGACAGACTGAAACAAATTTCCAGCTCAGGACAACCTGGAAGGTCAGAAGGAAAGATCTCTTGCACTGGGCTAGGAAAGGAAAGCGGTTCAGTGTGGGCCACACTAGCAAAGACCGGGCCTCAGCAATTCTGGAGCAGGCCTCAGGGGACTGAATCACAGGCAGCTGTGGTGGTTTCCAGACTTCTCAACCCACAAATGACAAAGACAACTCAGAATGTCAGTAGGAAAGGTCTGTAGACCACAGTAAGAGAGGAGCTTGGTACTGCCCCAGTCCTGGTACAGCTCTGGAATGGCAACTGGTTCTGGAGCTCTTTGCCCACAGATGTATGGGGGATCAAGCTGCTTATCAGAGGGGCATTGCAGGGATCTCTTTGCTGGTGCTGAGGCATGATTTTCTTGCTTTGCCTGTGCTTGGATGTGGGTCACAGTTCTAAGTGTCAGTCCTGGGGCAAGGAGGAATGCTGGCGTGGCAGAGCTTGTTGTGGCAGCAGAGAGAGAAGCCCCTTCCAAGACAGAAAAGAGTGCTCGTGGTCGATCATAGACCAGGGCACAGGCCAGGAAAGGAGTAAACACCTTGACCCTGATCATGCCACCTTGAAAGAACTGAAAAATTGCAGGTCCCTAGAAGTATCTCTGAAAACAGCTGAATGAAACCCTTGAAGCTTGGGAAAGTACGTTCTCCACACTGGAAGCAGACCCCTACCTTACCAAAGAGTTTAAAAGTCGAATAATTGGCTGGGAAAATGAGCAAATAGTGCAAAAAAGCCAGAGTATAGAATCTTACTTTGGTGACAAAGAAGATCAAAGCATACAACCAGAAGAAGACAACAGAGTCAAAGCTCCTACATCCAAAGCCACCAAAAAAAAAAAACATGAATTGGTCCCAGGCCATGGAAGAGCTCAAAAAGGATTTTGAGAAGCAAGTAAGAGAAGTAGAGGAAAAACTGGGAAGAGAAATGAGAGTGATGTAAGAAAATCATGAAAAACAAGTCAACAGCTTGCTAAAGGAGATCCCAAAAAAAAAATACTGAAGAAAATAACACTTTAAAAATTAGCCTAACCCAAATGACAAAAGAAGTCCAAAAAACCAATGAGGAGAAGAATGCCTTAAAAAGCAGAATTGGTCAAATGGAAAAGGAAGTCCAAAAGCTCACTGAGGAAAATACTTCTTTAAAAATTAGAATGGAGCAAATAGAAGCTAATCACTTTATGAGAAATCAAGAAATTGTAAAATAAAACCAAAAGAATGAAAAAATAAAAAACAATGTGAAATATCTCATTGGAAAAACAACTGACCTGGAAAATAGATCCAAGCGAGAGAATTTAAAAATTATTGGACCTGAAAGTCATGATCAAAAAATGAGCCTAGACATCATCTTTCAAGAAATTATCAAGGGAAATTGCCCTGATATTCTAGAATGAGAGGGTAAAATAGAAATGGAAAGAATCCACTGATCACCTCCTGAAAGAGATCCCCAAAGGAAAACTCCTAGGTCTATTGTAGCTAAATTCTAGAGTTCCCAGATGAAGGGGAAAATATTGCAAGCAGCCAGAAAGAAACAATTCAAGTATTGTGGAAACACAATCAGGATAACACAAGATTTAGCAACTTCTACATTCAGGGACCACAGGGTTTGGAACATGATATTCCCCCCCGAAAGAAAGAAAGAAAGAAAGAAAGAAAGAAAGAAAGAAAGAAAGAAAGAAAGAAAGAAAGAAAGAAAGAAATAGGGCAGCTAGGTTGCACAGTTGTTAGAGCTCTGACCTTGGAATTAGGAAGACCTGAGTTCAAATCTGACCTCAGACACTTGATACTTACTAGCTGTGTGATGCTGAGCAATTCCCTTAACCAGAATGCTTCACCCAAAAAGAAAGAAAAGAATATGATATTTTGGAAGTCAAAGAAGATAGAATTACAACCAAGAATCACCTACCCAGCAAAACTGAGTATAATCCTTAAGGGGAAAACATGGAAATTCAGTGAAATAGAGGATTTTCAAACATTCTGGATAAAAAGACCAGTGCTGAATAGAAAATGTGACTTTCAAATACAAAACTCAAGAGAAGCATGAAAAGGTAAACAGGAAAGAGAAATCATAATGGACTTATTAAAGTTGAACTGTTTACATTCCTGCAATGAAAGATAATATTTGTAACTCATGAGACCTTTGTCAGTATTAGGGTAGTTGGAGGGGAAAAATATATGGATAGATAGGTAGAGAGACAGACAGACAGACAGACAGACAGATAGATAGATAGATAGATAGATGGATGGATAGATAGAAGGCACAGGTTGAGTTGAAGATGAAGGGGTGATATCTAAAAAATAATATTAAGGGGTGAAAGAGTATTATACTGGAAGAAGAAGAAAGGGAAAAGTAGAATGGAGTAAATTATCTCACATAAAACAGACAAGAAAAAGCTTTTACAGTGGAGGGGAAGTGGGGGAAGGTGAAGGAGAATGAATGAATCTAATTCTCATCAGATTTGGCTTATGGAGGAAATAGCATACACACTCAATTGGATATGAAAATCTATCTTACCCTACAGGAAAATAGAGAGGAAGAGGATGGGGGGGATGATAGAAGGGAGATCAGATTAGGGGAGGCAGTAATCAGAAGTAAACACTTCTGAGGAGGGACAGGGTCAAAAGAGAGAATAGAATAAACAGACAGTGGGATAGGATGAAGGGAAATATAGTTAGTTTTTCACAACATGTCTACTATGAAAGTGTTTTGCATGACTATACATGTATAACCTGTATTGAGTTGCTTGCTTTCTCAAAAAGGGTAGGTGGGAAGGGAGGAAGGGAGAGAATTTGGAACTCAAAGTTTTAAAAACAAATCTTAAAAATTGCTTTTACATGCAACTGGGAAATAATATATACAGGCAATGAGATATAGAAATCTATCCTGCCCTACCAGAAAATAGAAGGGGAAAGGGATAAGAGAAGTAGGGGGTGATAGAAGGGAGGGCAGATCAGGGGAAGGGGTATTCAGAATGCACATCGTCTTGGGGTGGGGGGAAGGGGTGAATGTTGAAAACTAAAAATAAATATTTAAATAGAATTGTGGTACTAGAGAAGACTTTCGAGTGTCTCTTGGACAACAAGGATATCAAATTGGTCAATACTTAAAGAAATTAATTCAGACCATGCATTGGAAAGATAAATGCTGAAGCTGAAGCAGAAATGATTTGTCCACATAATAAGATAAGATCATTGGAAAAGACTGATTTGGGGAAAGATTGAAGATAATAAGAAGAGGGTACAGCAAAGCTTGAGATTAATAGTGTCATGGAAGCAGTACATATTGATAGACTTTGGGAGACAGTGGAGGATTGAAGGGTGTGGCATGCTATGTGGTCATGAAGAGTCAGACCCAACTGAATCACTGAACAAGGCATAAAACATTGTACAAATCTTAAAGAGCTACATAAATGCTAGCTATGATTATCATTGTTGTTACTATTATGCAAAGATCAAAGAACTCATTCTTTTTTTAATATAAATTTATTTTTTAGTTTTCAACATTCACTCCTACAAGTTTTTGAATTCCCAATTTTTCACCCCATCTCCCCCCTCCTCCCACGCCAAGATGGCATGCATTCTGAATATCCCTTCGCCTAGTCTGTCCTCTCTTCTATCTCTCTCCCCTTCTCTTATCCCCTTCTCCTTCTATTTTCCTTTAGGGCAGGACAGACTTCTGTACCCGATTTCCTGTATTTCTTATTTCCTAGTAGCATGTCAAAACATTTTTTTAAACATATGTTTTTAAAACTTTAGGTTTCAAATTTTCTCTCTTCCTCCCCCCCACCCACCCTCATTGAAAAGGCAAGCAACTCAATATAGGTTGTACATGTGCAGTTATGCAAAACACGTCCATAGTAGACATGTAGTGAAAAACTAACTCTATTTCCCTTAATCCTATCCTGCCCTCCCATTTATTCTATTCTTTCTTTTGACCCTGTCCCTCCTCAGAAGTATTTACTTCTGATTACTCCCTTTCCCAATCTACCCTCCTCTCTATCATCCCCCTACTCTTTGTCCTCTTCTCCCCCTATTTTCCTGTAGGGTAAGACAGATTTCCCATACCCAATTGAATGTGTATGTTATTCCCTCCTTAAGCCAAATCCTATGAGAATAAGATTCACTCATTCCCTCTCACCTTCCCCATTTCCCCTCCACTGAAGAGACTTTTCTTTTCTGTTTTTTTTTGTGAGATAATTTACCCCATTCTACCTCTCCCTTTCTTCTCCAAGTATAATCCTCTCTCATCCTTAATTTTATTCTCCAGATATGACCCCTTAATCTTCAACTCACCCTGTGCCCTCTATCTATCTACATATACATACATATAATTTTTTCCTCCAACTACCCTAATACTGACAAAGGTCTCATGAGTTATAAATATCATCTTTCCATGCAGGAATGTAAACAGTTCAATCTTAATAAGTCTCTTATGATTTCTCTTTCCTGTTTACCTCTTCATGTTCCACTGAGTCCTGTATTTGAAAGTCAAATTTTCTATTCAGCTCTGGTCTTTTCATCAGGAATGCTTGAAAGTCCTCTATTTCACTGAATGACCATTTTTTCCCCTGAAGGATTATACTCAGTTTTGCTGGGTAGGTGATTCTTGGTTGTAATCCTATCTCCTTTGCCCTCCAGAATATTATATTCCATGCCCTGTGGTCCTTTAATGTAGAAGCTGCTAAATCTTGTGTTATCCTGATTGTGTTTCCACAGTACTTGAATTGTTTCCTTCTGGCAGCTTGTAATATTTTCTCCTTGACCTGGGAACTCTGGAATTTGGCTATAATATTCCTAGGAGTTTTCCTTTGGGGATCTCTTTCAGGAGGAGATCTGTGGATTCTTTCAATTTCTATTTTGCCCTCTGGTTCTAATATATCAGGGCAGTTTTCCTTGATAATTTCTTGAAAGATGATGTCTAGGCTCTTTTTTTGATCATGGCTTTCAGATAGTCCAATAATTTTTAAATTCTCTCTCCTGGATCTATTTTCCAGGTCAGTTGTTTTTCCAATGAGATATTTCACATTGTTTTCTAATTTTTCATTCTTTTGGATTTGTTTACTGTGTCTTGATTTCTCATAAAGTCACTATCTTCCAATTGCTCTATTCTAATTTTTAAGGAAGTATTTTCTTCAGTAATCTTTTGGACTTCCTTTTCCATTTGGCCAATTTTTCTTTTTAGGGCATTCTTCTCCTCATTGGCTTTTTGGACCTCTTTTGCCATTTGGGTTAGGCTATTTTTTAAGGTGTTATTTTCTTCAGTATTTTTTTGGGTCTCCTTTAGCAAGCTGTTGACTTGTTTTTCATGATTTTCTTGCATCACTCTCATTTCTCTTCCCAGTTTTTCCTCTACTTCTCTTACTTGCTTCTCAAAATCCCTTTTGAGCTCTTCCATGGCCTGGGACATTCATTTTTTCTTGGAGGCTTTGGATGTAGGAGCTTTGACTCTGTTGTCTTCTTCTGGTTGTATGCTTTGATCTTCTTTGTCACCAAAGTAAGATTCTACGGTCTGACTTTTTTTTGCACTGCTTGCTCATGATCCCAGCAAGTACTTGAGTTTTAAACTCTTTGTTAAGGTAAGAGTCTGCTTCCAATGTAGAGAATGTACTGCCCCAAGCTTAGGGGGGTTGTACAGCTGTTTTCAGAGATACTTGTGGGGACCTGTAAATTTTCAGTTCTTCCAAGGTGGTATGATAAGGGGCAAGGTGTTTACTCCTTTCCTGGCCTGTGACCACAAATATTCCTTTCTGTCCTGTAACTGTGAGGAAGGGTTCCTCTCCACAACCACTCCAAGCTCCACCATGCCAGCGTTCCTCCTCACCCCAGCACTGCGACCTAGAACTGTGACTGAGATCCAAACACGGGCAAAAGAAGAGATTCCTGCCTCAGCACTGGCAAAGGGATCCCTACAGTCCCTCTCTGATCAGCCACTGGATTCCCCCTCAGTCTGTGGGCCGGAGGCAAGGGACAGCAGGTGCCCCCCCCAGGCTGGGCTCTCCTGGAATGGAGCTGAAACCCCACCTTCCTCTCTGAGCACCGACAGAAACAGACTTTTCCCACTGACCTTCTAAGTTGTCTTTGGCATTAGTGGATTGAGGAGTCTGGAAACCTCCACAGCTGCTCAGGATTCACTCCTCTGAGGCCTGCTCCAGGTTCCCTGCGGCCTGCGCTCCCATGCCGAGCTGCACTGCGCTCCCAGCCTGGCACGATACACCTTTCTGATCAATCATCCAGGTTGTCTTGGGCTGGAAATTTGTTTCACTCTGTCTTTTTATGGGTTCTGCTGCTTCAGAATTTATTTACAGCCAATTTTTATGAGCATTTGGAGGAGTTTGGAGGAGAGCTCAAGAAAGTCACTGCTTTCACTCCGCCTCAAAGAACTCATATTCTAAGCAAATTTTCCCTTATGTCATCCATAGATAAATCTTAGTAGTCTAATGCTATTTATTATACCAGACAGCCACTGAAATGCTTTACAAACATTAAAACAATAGAAATTCATGAGTTGCTGTTATTATTGTAAACATTTATAATTTTATTATTATTACAAAAGGTATAGTTGCTTCAATAATCAGGTTCTACTTTGATATCTAACTGAAATCTCAATCCTGAAATGTGTTAATTTTATGCTTTATGTCATATGTTTATGTTTAATTTTATCATGATTGAAGCAATAAGAACAATGGATCTAAAAAAATTCTCCCCTTCCTCAATCCCTCAATCCCTCTCCTCCTCCCTTGCCTCAATCCAATGAATACATGAAATGTGAATTTGCATAGAAAAGAAAAAGAGTATGGAATAGTCTTTGTTGAAAAGTTGTGACTTGGGGAAATTTGTACTTGTTCTGTTGGTTTTTTATTGTTGAGAATTTCTGAGATAAAAGGTACTATTTGTCATTTAAAGCCCTTCATAATCTTGTCCTGTCCTACCTTTCCAGTATTCTTATACCTTACTTCCCACCATATGTTCTTTAATTTAGTGACACTGGCCTTCTGGTTGTTCTTCAAAGAAGACACCCCATCTCTCAGCTCCACAAATTTTTCTAATTGTCTCCCATGCCTGGAATGCTTTCTCATCTTGGCTCCAACTATTAAACTCTAGAGATGGAGCCAAGATGGTGGAGAAAAGGCAGGGACTTTCCTGAGCTCTCTCAAATTCCCCTCCAAATAACTTTAAATAAATAACATTTCAAAACAAATTCTGGAGCAGCAGAACCCACAAAAGGATGGGGTGAAACAATTTCCCAACCCAAAACAACTGAGAAGACTGGCAGGAAAGGTCTATTTCATCAGATGGGTAAAATGCAGGCAGAGCCCCAGAAATCCAAAAGCAGGCCTTGGGGCAGCAGCATCAACAGCAGTAGTGGCTGCTGCCACAGCTCTCAGCTCACAGATGATAAGGAGGTCAGACAACTGGTCAGAAGGAGATTACAGGAGTCCCTTTGTTGGCACTGAGTGTAGGACTTTGTTGCATTGCCTGTAGTTGGAGAAGGGGGAAAAGAGCAGTAAAACAGGTTAAATTATCTTACATAAGAGAAGCTTGAAAGAGATTTACAGTGGAGGAGTAGACGGAGGAAGGCAGGACCTCCTTCAACCTTACTCTTATTGTAATTGGCTCAAAGAGGGAATAACATACACATTTAGTTGGGTATAGAAATCTATCTTACCCAACAAGAAACTAGGAGGGGAAGGGGATAAGAGGAGGGCATGGCTGATAGAAGGAAGGGCAGATTGTGGGAGGCAGTAGTCAGAAACAACACTTTTGAGGATAAATATGTTGAAAGGAGAGAGAAGAGAATAAACAGAGGGAAAACAGGATGGAGGGAAATTGTAATCATAACCAAATTTTGTTACAGAAAGTTTCTCTGATAAAGGCCTCATTTCTCAAATATATAGAGAACTGAGTCAAATTTATAAAAAAATAATAAGAGCCATTCCCCAATTGATAAATAGTCAAAGGATACAAACGCTCAGTTTTCAGATGAAGTAATCAAAGCTATCTATAGCCACATGAAAAAAAATGTTCTAAGTCACTATTCATTAAGAAATGCAAATTTAAACAATTCTGAGATACCACCTCACACCTCTCAGATTGGCTAATAAGACAGAAGAGGAAAATGACAAATGTTGGAGGAGATGTGGGAAAATTGAGGCACTAATGCACTGTTGTGGAGCTGTATAATGATTCAAACATTCTGCAGAGCATTTTGGAACTGTGCCCAAAGGGCCATAAAACCACACATACCAAATACCCAAATTAACTACAAAGGGCCTATGAAGGAAGATGCTATCTGCATCTAGAGAAAGAACAGATAAATAGAAGTAGGTATAGTATGGTTTTACATACATATAAGCATTTGTGTCTAATGGTAGCATCTGTAGGGTGTGGGGAGGGGGTTGTTGGAGGGAGGGGAAAAAAGAGAAAGTTACATGTTAACTGTATTACATGTTTAAAAGGTAAAGCAAGTTATACATAATAGATTTGCAGTTTCACTGCAAGCCTCTTTTTTTCTATTCTACTTTGTTATGGAAATGCTTGTTTTATTTAAAGTTTGAAATAAGAAAAATTTGAAGTCCAACAAATAAATAAATAACTCATGCATACCCTTTGACCCGGCAATACCACTACTTGGTCTGTATCCCAAAGAGATAAAAGAAAAAAGAAAAGGACCTACAAATACAAAAAATATTTATTGCTACTCTGTTCTGGTTGTAAAGAATTGAAAATTGAGGGGATGCCTGTCAACTGGGGAATGATTGAACAACTTCTGGTCTATGATAGTGATGAAGGGCTATTGTGCCATAAGAAATGACAAGCAAGAAGCTCTCAGAAAAACCTGGAAAGACTTACATGGATTGATGCAAAATGAAATAAGCAGATCCAGGAGAGCACTGTATGAAGTAATAGCAGTATTGATCAAATGTGAATGACTTAGGTCTTCTCAGCAATGCAATGATCCAAGACAATTCTGAAGGACTTGAGATGAAAAATACTATCCCTTCCCAGAGAAAGAACTGATGGAGTCTAAGTGCAAATTGAAGCATACTTTTTTTAAAACTTTCTTATTGTTCTCTTTGTGTGTGTGTGTTTTCTTTCACAACATGACTAATATGGAAATATGTTTTCCATATGTTCCAACTATGTTTGTATGACTGCAAATGTATAACCTATATCAAATTGCTTGCCTTCTCAGTGGAGGGAGGGGAGAAGGGAAAGAGGGAGAGAATAAGAAACTCAAAATTTGAAAAAAAATGTTAAAAATTATTTTCACATGTAATTGGGAGTGAAATAAAATATTAAATAAATACTTTAATTTAAAAATATTGACCTAACTGGATTCCTTTAAGTCCCAACAAAAATCCTACTTTCCACAAGAAAGCTTCCTTAACACCTTGAATTCCTGTGCTTTCTCTCTTTTATTTCCTATTTATCCTATATATTGCTTGCTGTGCATATCTGTGTGTATGATATCTCCCCATTAGTCTGTAAGCTCCTTGAGGGCAAGGACTGTCTTTTGCTTCTTTTTGTGTCCCCAGGTCTTAGAATACAGTAGCCCTCAATAAATGTTTACTGATTGATTGTGAGACAACAGAAGAAAAGTTGATGCAAAATACTGTCCTGTACTGCCTAGTACCTTTAAGACAAACATACAAACTCCTTTTATACCTCATTCTACCCCTTACCTACTTTTCCATGTATATTTGACATGATTCCCCTTCATTTATTCTGTGTTCCAAGTAACTAGGCTATCAGTTTTCCTTGAACTTCACATTTCATCTTGTTTCCCTGCCTTTGCACACACTGTCCTATGATCTGGTGATTAATTCTATCACTTTATCTCAAAATGCTTATCTTCTACTAAGGCTCATCTTAGATGCCACTTCTTCAAGATGCTAACCCTTAATGCTTTCTCTCTCAAATTCCCTTGTAGTTAATTATTTGTGTATCCACTGCCAGAATAATTTTGTTTTTATCTTTATGTCCATAACACCTAGACAGAGCCTTACATGTAGTAGACCTTTAATAAGTATTTGTCAAGCAATCAGGCACCTTCCACAATTATATGTATAGGGAGAATACCTAATAAAATGAAGATAATAATAGATTAAAATGGATAATTTTGATTATATGAAATTGAAAAACATTTCTCTAATAAAATCAATGTTATCGAGATAAAAAGGGAAACAGTCAATTGGGGGAAATATTTGCATCAAATATCTCTAGAGTTGATATTCAAGGTATATAAATAATTAACTTAAATGCGTAAGCCTAGGAGTCCTTTCCTAAATGGATAAATTGTCAAAGAACATATACAAATAGCTATCAAAAGAAGAATTAAAAAGTATTAGCAGCCATACTTTTTTTTTCCTAAATCATTACTGAAATGATTGAAAGTCAAAATAATTCTGATGTTTTGCTTTACACCTAACAAATTGGCACAAGTAACAAAAAATTACAATTGCTATCATTAGAAGGTCTAAAGAAGCCAAGAGAAATAACATACTCCTAATGGGGATTTGGTTTGTTCCAGCCATTCTGGAAAGCAATTTAGAATTGGACCAAAAGAAGTGATCCAGATGTCCATACTCTTTGACCTTGCTAAGCATATATGCCAAAAGAAGCAAAAGTTAGAAAAAAAGGTCCTAGATATACTGGAATATTCAGAATAGCACTTCTGGTGGTAGCAAAAAATTAAACAAAGCACATACCCATAGACTGGGGAATGGCTAAACAAAATATGACACATAAATGTAATGGAATTTTACTGAGTCATTAAAAAATCCAAATATGAAGAATACAGAGAAAAATAGGAAGACTCATTTACAATGATACAGAATGAAGTAAGCATAATCAGAGAAAGAACACTTTTATATATCTCACATTCCTTTTTACTGGAAACTAAAGTCTGTGTAATTATAATGAACAAGCTTGGATCTGAAAAAGAATTTAGAAGATGCATTTTACTCCTTCTTTGCAAAGGTAGGGGACTAAAGGTAAGAAATATTATACATACTTTGTATAGGTTGATTTTATTGGACTGGTTTCTCTCTCTCTCTCTCTCTCTCTCTCTCTCTCTCTCTGTCTCTGTCTCTGTCTCTCTCTCTCTCTATTTCTCTCAAATCTTTAGGTAACAAGGCATTGACACATATCCAGATAAGACACCCATGTGGAAGAGGCAACCTGCTTCTGGGAAGAGACATTCCATTTTCTCCTACCACATGTGTAGGAGTAGATTTTTCCATTGGCTATCTAATAGGAACATGATGCATCTTTAAAACTACACAAGTGGAACAGTCTCACTCTATTTCCAGTAGTATTCAAAGGGTGAAAGTGCTGTTTATCCACAGCAGAGGAGCCATGAACTGAAATGAGTGGAAGGAAGAGCTACCTTCACACTCCCCTCTCCACTTTGGGCCCTGAGAATCGGGCTTGGCATTCTGGTCTGTTTCATTTGTCCTTTTTAGTTCTAGGTGCAGGCAGTAAAGTTCTCTGACCCATGAGATCAAGTATACTGGCCTTGGAGGAAGGATGCCATGCTAGATGTTATTGCCAACCTAGTATGGAAGCTCTGAGAAGCCAGGGTGCCAGAATTTGAGTCCAGCAGGACTTTGGACTTGGAACTTGGTGGGGTTATGCTATATGGGAACTGAGCTAAGCTGTGAACTTAATTTCCTTTCCATCTTTAGAAACTGGTAGAATAGGGGGGATTGGGCCTCCATAGGTTGGAGGTGAATGTTTATATATTTGATTTTGTCATATCTTTGGAGTAAATATTTCTTGGTATAAGCTAATCTGATTGTAAAGTGGTTAAAAGAAGCGAGGATGCAGATTGTTCTCCTTAATACTGGGAGAACACTACCAGTGGAAGCTTGAACCAGTGGCAAGGATAAGAGATAACACCAACCCCTTAAGGGGAACAGATAATCTGAGAGGATGTGTGAATTAAACATAGCTGGTATTCAGACAGTACTGGTGAAGGCAGTTGTAATGGATGACATACTGGGTAAAGAAGGAGGTATGATAGATTTGGAATTAAATGTAATATAGCAACAAAAACATCAAAAACATTTTTAAATTTGTAAAGTGCCAAATTGAATTGAAATATAAACAAATATGTTTGTATATAAGTATGTATATATATAAAATAAATATATGTGTGTGTGTATATATATATATATATATATATATATATATATATATGTGTGTGTGTGTATATATATATTCAATACAGAGGTGCCATCCTAATTTCCTTTGGGTTAATGTTTCTTCAACTAGTATAAAACCTGGTGGGTCAGTAGGAATTAAGTGGAGAAGGTTGTGGTAATAGGAAATGCCTGTAATCAGTTATAAAATCAGAGGAGTGAGAGGAGAATCTATAAAGGGTCTCTTATGTCATGGAAAAGGTATTTTGATGATATCCTGGGTGAAAGCTGTCTGATTTTTCATTATAGCTCTCCTAGGGCATGTATTATGTTTTGTACATAATGAGTGATTAATAAATGCTTGACTCCAGTCTATTCAATTCAAGGGTCCTGGAGATTAGAGTCATCCATAATACCGTACAGGACATCAAAATCAGGGCAGCTGGTAAGAATGATCTGAGCACACAGCCTACCAATGCCGGTATTACTTTAGGAAAGGTGTGGAGTGGTGAGAAGAGAGCCCTCTTACTCCTATATTGGATCAGTGCTATGTCTGTTGGTGTCTAGGCAGATTCCATTATACACTGGGTTCAGGAAAATGAATTGGGGGCTTAGAAAACAAAAGCATGTGGGACATGATTGTCTAATGCTTAGACCAATTCCCAGGCAAGCCCAAGGGGGAGTATACATTTCACAGAACATTTGACTGAAGACTGGAGGTTTTCCAGAAACCAACTCCAACTCACCTAATTTTGTATTTGAGAATAATTCAATTCAGTTGAGCAAGTATTTATCAAATATCAGGCTAGGCTCTGGGGATGGAAGACAAAAACAGTCCCTACCTTCAAGGAGTTTACATTTGAAGAAGATTAATATAAACGAAAGGCTGTAAAGATAGGTTAGAGCCATACTGTCAAAGACCCCAAATGCCTGGCTAAGGATTCTATATTTAGCCTAGATTCAATGACAAGTTGCTGAAGGCTTTTGAACAGGGCAATCATATCGTGCACCTTAGCTAGAGGACATATTGGAATAGGTTTATTCCCCATTCTCTGATTTGGGGCAAATCACTTTCCTTTTCTGACCTTGTTTCAAGAGATCATTGGTGTATGTGTGTGGAGTGATAAATTCACAGAAACTCAGAATTGGGCCACCATACTGAGGGAAAAGAACTAGCTAATTGGGGATACAATAGGATTAAAAAACAAAAGGGATGTCAAGAATTAGAAAAAGGAGAAGGCAAAGTCTTTAATAGATAAGTACTTTCCTGCCAAATCTCAGCCTTCTGGGTCCATCCTGGGCTTGAATATCCCATCAAACCCAGTGGCTCCCAAGGCTGCTGTGATCAAGGCTTATGGTTTTTGTAAGGAGTCTTTGGCCTGTTGAATCACCAGGGCTTCCAACAACAGCACAGGCACAGGAACAGCTTGAGCAGCTCCAGATCATCTGCTTTGTGAATCTTGGCTTCTTGGGGCTTCTGATAGCCAGCTCCCAGTGGATATTGGTGTTTTCCAAAGAGTTTGGTCCAACAATAACTTCCAGAAGGGGGCAAGGACAGCAGAGGAAGAGGAAGCTTTTCCCCCATTCACTGAGAGCAAATACCACAACTGTTTCTCACACAGTTGGGAGAACATCCCTTTCTCTTTCCCCGTCTTGTTCCCATTTTCCCCAACTTTTCCCCCAACCTCCAAAGTTTCAGTTTTGAAGGTTTCCTAGAGTAAGGGTTTAATCTACTTATGTATAAAGAGCCCCAAATTTGGAATCAGAGGACCTGATTTCAAAACCTGGTTGTGCTATTTACTCTCTGTGTGAATTCTTGCAAATCATTCCTCCTCTAGGTGTCTCAGGCATACAGACTCACTTAAGGATCCTATGTAAGAAAACATGCACTTCATCTAGTCACTCCCTTCAATTTTATAGAGGATGAAACTACAGCCCAGAGAAGTGGGAGGAGGGGGATTATAGAAGAATGTGAGACTTGTATAAAGCTATGTAAGTGTAATATCATCTTTGGAATATTCCTCCAACTTGTACTCACATTTGAGACCCCAGAGATGGCTGCTACTTCAGGCTCTAGTGTTATCTGGTGCATCATTACTCCTATTACTCTAACTCACAAGCCCCTAGCATTGCGCTTCTCATTAACAATTAATCAGTAGACAAAATTAGTCTTAACAAAGATATTTATTAAGCTGACATAGTAAAAAATAATGATTACAAAACGTTCCCTCCATAAATCTGAGACATACTGTCTCACAAATACAATTAGAGTCTGTGATAAGAGTGGGTACAGAAGACAATATAGTACAACAAGAGGAATAAGTCTAGGGAACATGTTGCTAAAGCCACTTACAACTTTGGAGTTACAAGTTACAACAGTCCTTTCTCTCTTTGTTAAATCATCTCTTCAGCTTAACTCTCAGCATCTAGGGACACCTCTAACTGAGTCCATATCCTACTGTTCTCTGCTGCCAGGAGTCATGCTCCTGTTTCCTTCTTCAGGTGGCTTTCTCTTTGTCTGTCTGGAACATGAACTCTCTCAAATTGACTCTCCGGTTTCTAAATGGAGTATTTCCTTTTGAATGACAAAATTTGCTGCTAGAGTCCGTGGCTCTATGCTAGGGATAAGAAACAAATCCTCCCTTTCCCTTCTTTGCAAGGATCTCTTTCACAAAATGGTCCTCAGCCTGGACTCTCTCTAACTCCCCAGCTGAGCCTATGATTTGGCTATTTAAAGTTCTACTCGTACAATGAGGCTGGTCCTTTTCTTTCTTTTTTTTTTAAAGAGTGGGGTCACAAATTACGATCAGTTGGTGCTGACATCTTGTTATACACCAGCAACATCAACTGGGGTAATAGAGAGGACCCCTTATTTACATGTGGTAGAGGGAAACAGCCCTGGATTTGCAGAGTGAAGACCTGGGTTCAAACCCCAGCTTGACTACTTATGGTCTGTGTGATCTTGAACAGCTCAAGGTGCCTCTCTGGCCCTCAGTTTCCCATCTGTAAAAATGAAAGAGTTAGACTAGGTAATATTTAAGGTGTCTTTCAGATTGAAATAGACAATCCACTAGAGGTAACATGACTAATAATTTGTAGAGGACGCTAGTCTTGAAAGCTAGTCTCACATATTCCCTTTTCATTTTGTTCTTGGTGAATCGAGAAGGTTGGACTAGGTGATCTCCAAGGTCCCTTCTCACTCTGAATTCTTGATCCTGTTATTTGGATCCTGTTAAAGGGTCTCCATCTGAGGCTCTGAATTTTAAATTTGAAAACTGTTTTATGTCCATTCAGCCTGGAAACTATAAACACTGCTTCTGTCTGGGAGGGTAGGGAGGGGGAACTGGTCATAAACGCCTGTCTCCCACCTGCTGGCCAAGCACAAAGCATGGAGAAGGAATGCCAAGAGAGAAAAGGGACTGCAAACCAGAGACAGCCCCACAGAGGAAAAACCTAAGGTTAACTCCTCAGGAGCTGCTCGACTTTATTAACCTCAGTCGCTTGTGGCATCTGATTGAAGTTCTGGAGTTTTCCTGGCCCTATAGTATGCACCAGGAGGAGATGGATGGGAGCAGACAAGGGAGAGAGATTTCGGTCTGCTCTAGGGAATTGATTCCTGGGGAGAAGAAAGTAGCTATTTGAAATGCAAATGCTGCTTCTCTGTCTTCTTAACTTTCTTATTCTTTCACAAATGAGGAAGTAATCTCAGAGATTGAAGCCAAGATTACACCTTGCCATTTTTTTTGGGGGGAGACTATATTGAGACAAAAAAATCATAGAATACAGAACTGGAAGGAACCTCAGTGCTTTAAACCCCAATCCCCTCATTTTACAGATGAGGAAAATGATGCCTGGGAAAGTTAAGTAATTTTCTGAAGATCATACAGGGAGTTAGCATGAGAGATGGGATATGAACCTGGGTCCTTTGCCCAACTCACCAGAACTCCACACACCATGACCAACTCCAATTGCAGAATGACTAAAAAAAAAAAGATAGTGTATAAATGCAATAAAATACTATTGGGCAATAAGAAACAAATATGAGGAATTCAGAAAAACAAAGGAAGATTTCCACAAATTGCTGCAGAGTAAAACGATCAAAGGGCAGCTAGGTGGTGCAGTGGATAGAGCACTGTGCTTGAACTCAGGAAGATTTCAAATCTGACCTCAGACAAGATCAGTGTGTCCCTGGGCAAGTCATTTAACCCTGTTTGCCTCAGTTTCCTCCTCTGTCAAATGATCTGAAGAAGGAAATGGCAAACCACTCCAGTACCTTTGCCAAGAAAACCCCAAATGGGGTCATGAAGAGTCAGACACGACTGAAACAACTTAACAACAAAAATGAAGTGAGCAAAGTAAAAAGAACAATACACAGGATTATACTAAAATAAGTGGAAACATCACTAAAAAACAGGGTTGAACTCTGAATAATGTGGGAAAAAAATGAAGGTCCCAGAGAAGAAATAATTGTGTTTCCTCCCCTCACCTCTGAGAGGTGAATGACTACGAAGGTAAACTATTATATGTATTGTCAGTTTCTGTATTGAATATTTTGCTTACTCTATTTTCTTAGTCCCAAGCTAGGGTTCAGTCTGGGGTGGGAAGAGGTGAGAAATAATTTTGATTTAAAGGCAAAAGGCATCAATAAAATGTATCCTAAAAATAAATAAATAAAATGAGGGGTTTGAACCAGAGGTCCTCAAAGGTCCTTTTCAGGTCTAAATCTATAAATCTTTGATTCCGGATTAGAAGTGAGTAGGAGGCAGAATGTATATTCCGGCCACCCATTGGTGACATCCTCCAGTCAGCTGAGAGGTGGAAAGAAGGAGGCTGTAGCTAATTAAGAACCGACTGTAAGAGACAAGATAATTTTCATAAGAGAAAGTGGTCTCTACTTTTATCCCAGGCACAGAGGGGAAAGTGTGTGTGAATGGCAGCTGGGGCACAGATATGGGTGGATTGTGCTTTATTCTGGCTTTATCCAGTAGTCTAGTATAAATTATTTTTTTAAATTGTGTTACATTGCATTTTCTGAACATTTGCTCTCTTCCGTTAGTGTAGGAAATTAAAAGTTGATTGTAGCTTCATGTCTTGTATTCTTGGAGATCCTGAATCTCACACTATTTTAGGAGACATTTTATTTGCTTCATGGCTGCTGTAGGGCAGAGAGAAGAGACAAGATCCTTATTTATGTGCTACATTTAAACACCACATGTAGCCAATGGGAATGCATCCTCATAGCCATTGCTTCTTTCCCTATTTCCAAGCCTTCTATCAGATAACATGCCCTAGCCTTTTGTCAGGTATAACCTTCAGGCTAAACAGTCTGCAGTATCCACAAGTCATCCATTCCCCTTTACAGAAAACTGAATGTATTTGTGCATCTTTGATCATTTGTTTCTCCTTTGGTGGAAAATTAATGGAAAAGCATTTATTTAGTTCTTACGATATTCCTGGCTTTGTGTTAAGTACTGGGGATACAACACAATCAAACAAGGCAGTTCCTGCCCTCAATGAGATTATATTCAAACAGGCAAAGACAACACATACCAGGAAGTGGTAGCCAGGGAAGGAAGTATTAATTTGATTATTAATCTCAGAGCTGGAGTAGGGGAAGGGGACAGAGTGAGAGACAGAGAGAGAGAGAGACAGAGAATTGCAGCATAACAAGAAGACATCCGGGGACTAAATTGGTGGGAATCTCATCCTCCATGACTTTTCAAAATCAATAAACAGTAGCTCTGTGATCATATCTACCAATTCTTTCTATTCTTTCTAATGTAATTTATCTGACCTTGAGCTGAACTCACTTAAGGAAATTGGGTCCTTTTTTTAGGATTACAGATTATAAAGTGATTATATGACCAGATCAAGAGCTCGAAAGGACCTCTGAGCATATCATATTCAGTCTTTACAGAAGAAGAAAACATATCTTGAAAGGTTTAGTGATTGGCCCAAGGTCACATAGGTAGTAGGTACCAGAGCCAGAATTTAAACTCAGATTCACTGACTTCCAATCTAATGCTCTTCCCACCATATAAAACTGCCTCTTGAGAAACAGATTTTCAACAAAAATCCAATTATTAAAAACATTTTTGAAAATTATTCAATATTTGTAACGAGGGGTGACTCTCTGGAAAGGAGAGGAAGAAAGGATACATGTGTGATTTTTTTTTGTTTGTTTTTTGTCTGTTTTGTTTTCAGAGATTCAATAATCACTCTGAGGTGATTTAGCACTTTCAGCTAGCATTTTGCACTTGTAACTTTCCATGGAACCATAGAATGTTAGAGCTGGTCCATTGGCTCGATATCCTCATTTTACAGAAAAGGAAAGGAGGTGACCTGCTGGAAGGGATATAGCTAGTAAAGAGCAGTTAGGATTTGGACCCACGATTGGGGCACCATGCATGCCATCTTGTGCTTCCTCTTACCATGGCTGCAATTCCCACTTAATTACTTGAGCTATTATCTCCATAAGTACATACATAAGTGGTAGGAGCTCAATAAATATATGTTAGCTGAAAATAATATCTTTCTTTCGAGCCAGGGCACAGCATGGCTGCTGGAGATCCACACAGTTTCAAGCTTAACAACTTCATCTGTAGCAGAAATATCTTCATGTCTCCTTTTCCCAGAGCTCCCACTGTGCACCTAGGTCTGCACCCTCTCACACACTTTACTTCTCACTGGTCCATTGAAAAGTTGGACTCTCTTGCTGTCTCCACTCCCGGTGCCAGCTTGATGAAATGGGGTGGCTGCTGACAGGTCCTCTAACCTCCTCACCTCTCACCTTTGCCCTCTGTCTGGTGCTTGAGGCTGTTAGGGACAGTTTAGAGAGGTGGGAGAGATTAAATCAGGTGGTCAAAGAGAATACCATCTCTAGCAGTGACATTCCATCTCTTAGCAACCTTTCCCAGTTCCCTGGGAATGTCATCTGGAATGTTATTTCCCAATAAAAAGAGAGACTCCTAGAGTTTATGCCTAAGGCCAAATCTTGGGCCCCCATTGCCATGATGTGGGCTAGGTTGGAGCATTCTGTGGAGTGAGTGGAGAGGGAAAGATAGGGACCTAGGGCACATCTGTCAGGAAGCTGTGGAGGAAGGTACAGCATGTGCAAACATGTGGGACCGAGCTGGGGTCCGTACAGAGAAACCAGAAATCTGAAGTCATCCGAGGAAACAGCTAACAAGTGTGTGGAAAGCATATATTGCTAAAAGATAGATAGGTAGATAGATAGACAGACAGACAGACAGACAGATAGAGATAGATAGATAGATGATAGAGATAGACAGACAGATTAGGAAGAAGAGATATTAAATATCAGAGCCTCTTGTAGGGAAGTCAAAGCAGCATTATATTTAGGGCAAAAGACTAGAGCTTGAAGGCTAAATCTATTGCTTTGAGACAATGGAATTTTGAGGCTGGCTCTGTCATTTTACAGTCTGTATGACCTTGGGTAAGTCACATAAACTCTCTGGGCCTCAATTTCTTTACATGTAAAAAAGAGTAGGTTAGACAATATAGACTCTAAGGTCTCTTCCAGGACTAAATCTGTCATTCTAAGTCACTTCCATTTTCTGTGGGCCTTAGATAGATAGATAGATAGATAGATAGATAGATAGATAGATAGATAGATAGATAGATGGATGGATGGATAGATAGATGGATAGACAGACAGAAGCAAATTTATGGATAGATAAGTAAATAAGTAACTAGATTGAGAGATAGGAACAAAGAGACAGAAATAGACAAAGAGAGACCGAGAGGATGAGAGATAGAGACACAAAGAGAGAGAGTCAGAGGAGAGAGAAAGACAGAGAGGGAAGGAGACAAAGGAAACATGTCTAATAGGATTGTATACGTATAGACTATATCATATTGTTTGCTATCTTGGGGAGGAAGGAGGGAGGAAAGGAGGGAGGATGAAAAAATATTTTGGATCAAAATCTTATAAAAATGAATGTTGAAAACTACTATTAAGTGTGGGGGGGAGGGAAGCATCTAGGGAAGGGAAGCTCACTTCCTCTCCAGGGAGTCCTTTAGGCTCTTATGCAGTTCTAATGGTGATGAAGCTTTCCTTTTGTTTAGCAATTTTTCCATCTCACTTCTCACCTTTGGTCTCAGTTGTCCCCTTCGACAAAGACTATGTTTACTGCTTCTTCTCCATGACAGGGCAGCAGCTATTTGAAGAAAAGAGCCATGATTCTCCTAAGCCTTCCCTTCTCCAGGCTAAATATCCCCAGCTTCTTCACCTCCTCTTCACGTGGCCCATGCCCCACCTCTACCTTGCTCACGCTCCACTGAACAGATTCCATCTTGTCAATATCATCCTGAAAGCGTGGCCCCCAAACTGAACAGAATACTCCACCTACATGTATGTAGTCTGAAGGACACCAACCAAGCAACAAAAATTGATTAAGTGCCTGATTTATGCCAAATACTTTTCTGGACATGAGCATCCATAGCGCAAAAAAAAAAGTTTCCTCCTTCAAAAATGTTATATTCTTTCAAGGTAGAGATTTGTATATCTATGAGAATATAGCAGATAGAGAGCCAGGACTAAAGCTATGGGACCCTGGGCAGGTAATTTAATTTTTCAGTGTCCCAGGAGTGGCAATGCAGGGTCTGACCTGCCTTAATAAAGGAGTTTCCTCATTTGGATTTACTTGTACCAATGATCTGGCCAAAAAAAATAAAAAGTCATGTTACCTTATGATGAAAAGGCATGACATCTCACTGTTTATTCATCACTCATCCTGAGCTTGCAGTCCACTACAACCCCCAGATCTTTTTCATCAACCTTCACCTCATACTAGCCTGTCATAACTGCAGCTGCTTCTCACCTGTTTGCCTCAGGCTCTGCTGCATAGACCTGCAGGCGAATGGCCATTTCAGCATCCATAACAGTGATATACCTTATCATGAGTGCATGCCTTTGTCAGGTATCAGTCATGATGTCAAAGCTGTGTTTTGTTCACTACAGCTTTTTGGCTGCCTTCCATCCTCTTTCTGCTTTCTTCAAGCCTTGCCCTGGGCCTCAAATCTCTTCACCTCTCCCCACATCCCTACAAGAACAACTCAGCAGCAAGCCAAGCATGGAGGAGGCCCAGGAGGAACTGCAGCGTGGGCTGTCTTGGCTAAAGCCTTCCCAGGGGCATCTGGGTCTCATTAAGGCTGCACATCAAACAAGGGAGAACACCAGTGCCCCTTGACATACATGTTGCCACTTCATTAATGATTATTTTAGGAAAGTTTTTATGAAGTATCAGAGCAGATGTGAACAGACATAAGGAAGTGAATGTCTTACTGCCAACATCACAAAGGGTGAAATGAGCAAGGCTGACCTCTCTTTTATACTCTGTAATCAGTCAGCAAGTATGTTCTAAACACATTCTGTGTGCCTATGTTAGGCACTGTTTGGAAACAGAAGAAGAGGAAGACATAGTCCCTACTAGTCATAATCTCAGGGTCTCTGTGGAAACATAGGATCCTAAACTCAAATAATGGCCACAAGCATTTATTAAGTACTTGCTGTATGCCAGGCATCATGCTACATTCTGGGAATACAAAGGGGAAAAAATGAAGTAGCTCCTTCCTATGAGTGGTTTATATTTGATTGAGGGGGTGGGGCACAGTATAAATACACATATTTATATGATACAAATTATATATAATATATATATATATATATATATAATGTATACATATAAATATCAAGGTAATCTCAGTGCTGATGGGCACTCCTAGTGGACAGTATTTTTGTTGGGTTTTTTTTGTTGTTGTTGTTGAGGCAATTGGGGTTAAGTGACTTGCTCAGGGTCACACAGCTAGTAAGTGTCAAGTGTCTGAGGCCAGACTTGAATTCAGGTCATCCTGACTCCAAGGCCAGAGCTCTATCCACTGTACCACCTAGCTGCCCCCTATGGGCACTCTTAGTGAAAGGAACAAGGAAAACTCCATGTAGTATGCTTGAGATAAAGAAAGCATTTTAGAAATTACTTAACCAACCAGCTGGTTTTATATTTGGGAAAACTGAAGCCCAGGGAAAGGAAAATTGTCAATCTAATTCAATGTTTAAGAGAATAGAGACTAAAATTTCTTTCTTCCATCCTCTCCTCTGACACTATCACCACTCTGTTACAAGCCCTTATCACCTCATGCCTGGCTTATTGCAATTGCCTGCTAGTGGGTCTACCTGCCTCAATTTCTCTCCACTCTAAACCATCCTCTATTCAGCCACTAATGTGATTTTCCTAAAGCACAGTTGCAATCATGTTACTCCTCTATTCAATAAACACCGGCGGTTCCCTATTGCTTCCAGGATCAAATAGAAAATCCACTTTTTAGTGTTCAAAAGTTCTCCATAGAAGGCCAAAACTAAAGCAAAAAATTTGAACTCCAATATCAAGACCCAAGAGAAGCATAACAGGTAAAAAGGGAAAAGAAAACATGAGGGATTCAATAGAACTAAACTATTTTACATTCCTACATGGGAAGAGGATACTTGTAATTCTTAAAAATTGTATCACTGTTACAAGAATATAAGTCATTCCTCAATTGATAAATGGTCAAAGGATATGAATAGGCAGTTTTCAGATGAAGAAATTAAAGCTATCCATAATCATATGAAAAAATGCTGTAAATCACTATTGATTAGAGAAATGCAAATCAAAACAACTCTTAGATACCACATCACACTTATCAGATTGGCTAACATGACAAAAGATAAAGATTATAAGTGCTGGAGATGTGGAAAATTGGAACACTAATGCATTGTTGGTGGAGTTGTGAAATGATCCAACCATTTTGGAGAGCAATTTGGAATTATGCCCAAAGGGCTATAAAAATGTGCATGCTCTTTGACCCAGCAATACCACTTCTAGGGCTGTGTCCCAAAGAGATCATAAAAATGAAGAAAAGACCCACGTGTACAAGAATATTTATAGTAGCTCTTTCTGTGGTGGCCAAGAATTATAAATTGAGGGGATGCCTATCAATTGGGGAATGGTTAAACAAGTTGTGCTTTATGAATGCAATGGAATACTACTATGCTATAAAAATTGATGAGCAAGTGGACTTCAGAAAGACCTGGACTTACATGAACTGATGCTGAGTGAAGTGAGCACAACCAGGAGAACCATAGCTCTTCTCTGCAATAACAGAATCTAAGACAACTCTGAAAGACTCATGATGGAAAATGCTATCCACATCCAGAGAAAGAACTGTGGACTCTGGATGCAGATTGAAGCATACTATTTGCTCTCTCTCTCTCTCTTTTTGTTTATTCTTTCTCATGGTTCCTCCTATTCATTCTAATTCATCTTTACAACATGACTAATGTGAAAATGTTTAATAAGAATGTACACTTAGAGTCTATATCAGATTGCACGTCGTCTTGAGGAGAGGGGAGGAAAGGGAAGGGAGGTAGAAAACTTTAAAACTCAAAACCATGTGGAAGTGAATGTTGAAAACTAAAAATAAATTAATTTAAAAAAAGTATCACTACTAGTGCAGCTAAAGGAAGACAGAGGATATGAGTATAAGGTGAATTTGATGTAATGACATAAAAAATTAAGGGATGAGAAAGAGGAGTACAATGGGTACAGAAGGAAGGGAGAGGTAGAATGGGGTAAATTATTTCATATGAAGATATGCAGAAACCTATTGCAGTGGAAGGGAAAATAGGAAAGTGGGTGATGAGCATCACTTGAACCTTACTCTTATCAGTACTGGCTCCAAAAGGGAGTCATATACACAATCAGTTATGTACAGAAATATATCTTACCCAACAGGGAAGTAGGAAAGGAGGAATTCAAGTAAGGGCGGAGGGGACTGACAGAAGGGAGGGCAGATCAGGGAAGGTGGTAGACAGAAGCAAAACATTAATGAAGAGAGATACAGGGAAAGGAGAGAGGATAGACAGGAGGAAGAATAGGATGGACAGAATACAGTTAGTAATTGTAACTGTGAATGTGAATGGGATAAACTCTCCCATAAAAAAAGTAGATACCAGAGTAAATCAAAAACCAGAATCTTACAATATGTTGTTTACAAGAAACACACTTGAAACAGAGAGACTCACACAGAGTAAAGGGAAGGGGCTGGAGCAGAAAATATTATGCTTTAGCTGAAGTTAAAAAAAGCAGGGGTAGCAATCCTGATCTCAGACAAAGCAAAACAAATATAGACCTAATTAAAAGAGATAAGGAAGAAAACTACATCTTGCTAAAAGGTACAGTAGACAATGAAGCAATATCAATACTAAACATATATGGTACAACATCCAGATTATTAAAGGAGAATTTAAGTGAGTTACAGGAAGACATAGACAGCAAAATCATACTATTGGGTGACCTCACCTGGCCCTTCTCAGAACTCAATAAATGCAACCTAAAAATAAATAAGAAAGAAACCAAGGAGGTAAATAAAATATTAGAAAAGTTAGATATGACAGACATTTAGCATGATTTAGACATAAAAGGTGATACCATAAGCAAATTAGAAGATCAAGGAATGGTCCACCTGTTAGATCTATGGGGAGAGGAAGAATTCATGACCAAACAAGAGATAGAGAGCATTATCCAGTGTAAAACAGATAATTTTGATTATTTTATATTTAAAAGCTTTTGTACAAACAAAGCTAATACAACCAAGATTAAAAGGAAAGTAGAAAGATGTGAAACAATCTTTACAGCAAGTGTCTCTGATAAAAACCTCATTTCTCAAACACATAGAGAACTGAGTCAAATTTACAAGAATATAAGCCATTCCCCAATTGATAAATGGTCAAAGGATATGAACAGATGGTTTTCAGATGAAGAAATCAAAACCATCTATAGGTATATGAGAAGCACTCTGAATCACTTATGATTAGAGAAATACAAATTAAAACAACTCTGAAGTACTCTGTGACCAAAAAAAAAGGAAAATGATAAATGTTGGAGATGTGGGAAAATTGGGACACTAATTCATTGTTGATGGACTTGTGAATTGATCCAGCAATTATGGAGAACATTTTGGAACTATGTCTGAAGGACAGCCAAACTGTGCATACTAGGTCTGTATCCCAAAGAGATAAAAAAAAAAAAAAGGAAAAGAACCTATGTGTGAAAAAATACTTCTAGCAGCTCTTTTTGTGGTGGCAAAATATTGGAAATTGAGGGGATATCCATCACTTGGGGAATGCCTGAACAAGCTATTGTATATGAATGTAATGGACTCCTATTGTGCAATAAGATATGATGAACAGGCAGATTTCAGGAAAAAAAAACTTGGAAAGATTTATATGAAATGATGCAAAGTGAAATGAGCAGAACCAGGAAAATGTTACACACAGTATCAGCAACATTATGTGATTATCAGCTATGAATGACTCAGCTCTTTTCAGTAACAAGTACAAAGGACTCATAAAGAAAAATGCTATCCATATCCAGATAAAGATTCAATGGACTCTAAATGCAGAACAAAGCATATTTTTTTTCCATTTACTTTATTCTTTCTCATGGATTTTTTCCCCTTTTGACCTGTTTCTTCTTTCACAACTGTTACTAATACAGAAATATTTTTATATGGTAGCACACGTATAAGCTATATGAAACTGCTTACCATTTTAAGAAGAGGAGAAGGGAGGAAGAAAAATTTGGAGCTCAAAATCTTGTGAAAATAAATGCTAAAAAAATTTCTTCACATGTAACTGGGGAGAACATAAAATACTATTGAACATTGCCCCCCCAAAAAAAACCCCAAAAGTTCTCCATAACTTAGGCCCCTTCTACATTTCCAGTCTTCTTACTTCTCAATCTAAACTCTTCAATCCAGTGACACTGGCCTTATGGCTGTTCCATTAACAAAACACTCCATGTCTTAGCTCTGGGCTGTTCCCCATGTCTGGAATATTCTCCCTCCTCAACTCCAACTACTGACCTTCCTGGCTTCCTTTAAGTCACAACTAAAATCTTGCCTTCTACAGGAAGGGTTCCCCAACTTCTCTTAATTTTAGTGTCTCCCTTTTGTTATTTTTTTTCCTATTTATCCTGTATATAGCTTATTTTGTATATATTTGTTTGCATGTTGTTTTCCATTAGATTGTAAGCTCCTTGAGGACAGGAACTACATTTTGCTTCTTTTTTTGTTTCTAGACCTTAAAACAGTATCTGGCAGAAAGCAGGTTAATAAAAAATGTTTTTATAATAAATATTTGATAAACAATGTTATTGATTGATTATCAGCTAGGAAACAAAGAGAGAACAATTTACATAGTAAATTGTGAGGATTGGTGGTTATTCACAAAGTTCTTAACTTAGAAATATGTTTGGACATAACCCCTTTTATAAAGCAGTTCTTTGGACATTGGTTGTCAAGTAATGGGTGGCTGCCCCACACAAAATGATGGAAATATAACATAGCTGAATAGTGTCTGGCACATGTTAGGTGTTTAATAAGCCCTTGTTGAATAAATGTATAATACTAATAGTACCAGTCTAGATCCTAGGAACAAGAGATCATGTAGCTTAGAAAATATTGTTCTCCCTGTTTTCTATGATGGAGTTGGTCTTCAGAAAGAAACATCAAGATAATAGGTAATTCAAGTTTGATACCTTCCCACTTGCCTCTTTGTATCAGCTTCCATCTCTGACAATACTCTGTATCATTCACCTGAAAATGTTTTCAGCTTCCCCAATGTAGTACTCCTACTATGGGGAAGTTTTTCTTGATCCTTTTAGCTGCTTACAAAATGCCTTCTAAGATAGATATAGGTTAGATATAGATTTGGATAATAATATGAATATAAATGTAATATGGATAGGTGTATATATTGTTTGTCCTTCATTTTGAAGGGACCAATCTTGACTTTCAAGTGAATTGAGTTGGATTTAAACTAGCCAGAGTTGCACAAAGTTGTCAGCCTCACTTTCTTTTCTGGAATCATTGAAGTCTATTGGTAAGACAAAAGTTAGGATACAGTGGATGTAGTGGATGACCTTGGAATCTTTGATGCCTGACCAAGCTGTAAGCATCCCGCAGTGCCTGCTTCAGCTGCCTTCAAGGCCATTGGAATAAATTGTTCTCCTAAGTCTTCGCAGGCTTGAGGTAACTCACAGACAAGTTTGAGGCTTGTCAGTTACCTTCAACTTGATTTAGCCTGTCTGTCAAGATAATCTTACTATGGTATGACCACTGCACATACTACAGCTTCTAGGAACCACAGGTGGGAGTTGGGTAACTGGTTGAACACCAAAGGTGGATGAGCAGCCCTGCAAAGGGGTTTGTCAAGCTTTCCCATCAGAGGTGCTATTCCTCCCTGAACACACCACACACCTTATGTAGATATAGACATACATATATGTATGTACATGGATAAGTACTTAAATATATATATCAAGGTTATATCATGTGTGTGGTTCATAGGGAGGCAAGAATAGATATATCTAGCTTCTCCTCACCATTCTTCTCCAAGGAAGACTTTAATTCCTGTCAGGAAGATAAAAAGGAACTGGACTAGAAGCTGAACATTATGCTCTTACCTGTTCCCTTAAATATTCTTAGTCTATGGGAAGTAATTTCAAAGTTCAAGTTAAATTCAGGTCTCTATTCATTAAAGAGGAAAGGAAAGGGCCAAGCTTTATATCCAAGGCTTTACTCCCTTCCCACCAAATACCAGTTCTACAATGAATACACACATATCAAATAGCAAAGAAATTTGTTTATTTAAGTTGAATGAAAAAACAGAAATCAGAAAAGGTATAGATATGAGAATATGTATCAGACAATACAGTTTGAACAAGCTTTCCCAGTGGGAGTGAGGTAAATCAATTCAACCAAGAAAGTGAGTCCCATATCTAACCCAAGAGGAAATTTCTCAGTCTCTAGTGCAGCAGTTTAAGAATAAGGACATGATGGAGGTTGTACATGTTGGCTTCTGCCCAGTCTTTCATCCTTCATGAAGGTTGGAATCCTGCCCATCTCTCTTGATACTGAAAACTAGAAGAAGCTTGAAAAGACTCAGGAGGCTAGATCTCTCTTTTCTTTCACTCTTATCCCCACCCCTCTTATGTCATTGATCTTCAGTAATAAAGATAAAATCCCATACCAATGGACTTTGGGCTTGTGTTACATACATTCATACACACACACACACACACACACAACACACACCATATGCGTTCACGTGCAGAGATACACTCACCTGTCAGTATCAAAGGTTGGAGTCCAAGGCTTGAGAAGGGTGGAGGAAAAATGAAAATGATGACCAGAGTGTGCAAGGCATAGTGAAGAGATGGCCAAGAAGTGACAATGACAACCATGCCAAACTGTGATCACTTAGAGGAACTGAAGATATTTTGCCTGGAAGATATTAGGGGAGACTTGATAGCTTTCTAAGTTTGGAAGGTTGTCAAGTAGAAGAAAATGTTTGCTTTATTCTAAAGGTCAGATCATAGGACTAATAGATACATTACAGAAAGACATATTTCAGATTAGTACAAAGGGAAAGTTCCCAACAATTGAAGTTATCCAAAAATAGAGATAGCTGTCACTGGAAATGATGAATTGTTCATCACTGGAGATTTCAGTAAGAGTCCAAATGACCACTTGTTGGAGATGCTAAAAAGGGTATCTCTCTTTTAGGTGGGAGTTTTGTTTTGGATAGCCCCATCCCTTCTTCCTTTTATACAACTTAAACCCACTAAAAAGGTTGCAAAAGGTTGATCTCTGGGCCCTAAGGAAGGAGTACAGCTCATCTTTCCTCAGAGCAGAGCAGGGACAGCTCATAGTTGAGTTTCATTTCCCAGACAGACTATTTTTTGGAGTCATACTTAGAAGCCACTGGGGCGGGGGGGACCTTAAGTGTTAGGTAGAAAAAATTAATTTACCATTGACTTTCTTTCATGAATAGCCCCCTTTCATTATGACATAGAGGGCAGGAAAGAAGCAGCCTAGTATAGAAGTGACATGAGACTTTGGGAATTAGGACCCTTGTTCATGACAATTCAAGGGTAGCATTTCCTGTCCCAACCCTGGAGTAGTGGAAGCCCAAACACCCACATGCAGTAAGGGAGTGGGTGGGAGGGGGAGAAGGGGATAAGAGAAGCTCATTGCACCAGGATGAAAGCCCTCCAAATCTCCCCCAAATTCTGACCCTCTGAGTGTCTTCAATTCCCTTGCCTTTGCCCAAATATGACCTTTTATTATATTTTAGAATATTTTGGAGACATCAAATAGATTTCAAAATTTTATTTGGATGATATAAGTGTAAACAAATCAAAAAACAGATGGATTAAATTTCCCTTGTAATATATATGATTAAAAATTAAGGAGAAAAATGTTTGCAGCAAATATGTTTTGGATTTCCTGAACCAAAAGCACTTGCAAAATAGTTTGAAACTTCCAAAGCACCAAAAGGCAGCTGCTTTGGCCTTTCTTCAATGGAACCATCAAACTGCTCCCAGTTGTCTTGGAAACCACTCTGCATCCAGGGATGTGTTCTCCATTGTATTGTTGGAATGGCACGAAGTCTTCTAGGGTAACATGGCTTGACTGTAGTCTGTCTCTTGGGAACCTCCACAAAAACAGCATGACTATCTCCTGAGCCCATGCCAGTGAGCAAAACCACACAAATAAATAGAACAGAAAGAGGACTGAGTATTTTTTAGGGTCTTTCCTGAAAGAGAAAGAGTGTCTGGGATAAATAGCACTTGGACCCTAGGGACAGTTCCCTCCTGGGTATCCATGCCAGGAGAGACAGAATCCTGGAGCTAGCCCAATGGAGCAGCCATGATGTCTCAAAGTAAGACCACCCAGGCCTCTTAGAAGATCTCAAACAGGAATGTTCTATGAAGACACTGGGAACCAGTTTTTGAACCTTATGCCCTGAATTCTAATTGTGACATTTTTGGACATTTAGTGTTGTCCTGATTACATACAAAAGTAACCAGGATCATAGATTTAGATCTGGAAGGGATTTTAGAGGCCACCAATTCTAACCTTTTCATTTACATATGAGGAAGTTGAAGCACAGAGATTCTATTATGGAACCATCTTAGCTGGTATTTTTAGCTTGATAGCTCTTAGTAGAGAAGATCTGTGTACTTATTTTGCCTTTGAAAGCTAGCTTTAGAGGCCAAGCTCCCCAAAGCTCTGCCCCTACTCCTCTCCTCCAGTCCCATTTTCTCCCAGGAGGAACATGGTAATTGCACTCCCAGGAAGCCCCCAATATTTCCCCACTGTGGGTAGTTTTCATTCCCATGGGGTAGATATTCTCTTCCTTTGTTGTTGTTGTTTTTGTTGTTGTTGTTGTACTTCTGCAGAAGATTGAAGTTGTGCTACTTTTGAAAGTCACTCTTTGACTTTCTGTCCTGTGACTAGGCAAGCTTAACTCTAGTTAGGCTGATAATCCATTGTCCAAGATATTGTCTGTCTTGAAGAATCATGAGATTTAGAGCTGAAAGGATTCTGAGAGGTCATTTAGTGTCACCCCCTCATTTAACACTTGGGGAAAGTAAAGCTCAAAGAAGATGACTTGCCCAAGGACACATGGATACTAAATAGCAAATGAGAAAAAAAAAAAGTTTAACATTCCCATCTTCTGACCCCAGAATCATAACTATGCTGGAGCAACAGTGCTAGCCCTGTGCCTGACTTGTACTTAACCCAAGGACCAAGCAGAGTTTATTTCAAGCCCTTCCCAATTTTCCCACCACAGTGTTTCTTAACATTCAAATTATTATAGTTTAAGGGCTGGAAAGGACATTAAGACATCATTTAGCCTGACCTCATCCTTTTGGAGATGAGGAACCTGGGGCTCAGATTTAGTGTTGAAAGATTTTATTTCAAGTCTTTACTCCACATTTTCCTAGACATGTGACCCTAGAAAGCCACTTAATTCCTATAAATTTCATTTTCCTCATATGTAAAATGGGAATAATAACACACAATCCACCTCACAAGATTGATGTGAAGATAAAATGAAGTGCAACTAAACCAGTCCCTAGGGAGAATATATCTCTAAATACTTTAATCAACAAAGGAGAGAACAAACCAATGTCTAATTCATTTAACTAAAAACAAACAAAAAACCCAACCTTAAAAATTCAACAAGTCAAAAAACCTCAATTAAACACCACAACTGGAATTTCAAAAAGGGAAGAAAAAATTTAATTGAATTGAAGATATCAAGAAATATGGAGAGCCTGTATGCCTTGGCTTAGGAGGGATTGGGGGAAGGGAAGGATATGGGAGTTAATAGCCTCTGGTCCTTTGGCCATTGACTAGAGTTCTGATTCCAAATAACCTCTGAACTTCCCACTGACCGGATCTGATGGCTCCCAGTCAAGGTTGGAACCAAGCCCCGGAGCTGAGTGGATCCCATTGGGACGCCGTAGAGGACTGACTGCTGGCAAACTGATTAGATTCACATCGAGTGAGAGGAGTATATGAAAATAGGTCAGTGATTATGGAAAAACAACCTCAACTGGGGACACTGATTTGATGCCATAGCCTAGATTGCTTTCTAGAGCAAAGTAATGGAGGATAAACAGATGACTCAGTCCCAAGAGTCTCGAAGTCTGAGTCAGCACCATCCACAAATAGTCATGCCTCCTATTTTTATTCCTATCTCCCATTTAAACTGCTGCCTTATAAATATCTCTCTTTACAGATCTCCCTTCCCCTCCCTTGCACCCCCAGGTTTTATTGCCTAAAGCTGGCAAGTATCCTCTGCTTACTTCAAGGAGATTGTCCTAGTGTTTATTCTCCCTAACCATGACAAGTTCTAAGTCAGAACTGCAATCAGCCAAACGTCCCCCAGGCCTGTGTAGGTGGGCTACTAGGGGCAGGCTGCCCCTAAAGAGTCTCCAGTCCCTGTGCCTGAACCTTACTACCTAGCACCTCACTTGCCTCTATAGTTTGAGCCAGAAGGATAAAGCTGTACCATGCTTAATCTTTGTGTCTTGCATCTCATACATATGGAGGTTTTTTGAATGAATGAACAAAAGTGAGTCACAGAAAGGAATTTTCCAAAGACAAAAAAATAGAGAAATTGGTACTTTTCCTTATGGATCTTATGGGGAGAGGGAAGTAAATTTGAATAATGCTACAAAAGGCTCTCTTTTTCCTCTGTTTCTAATGTAGAAAAGATGAACACAAAATATTTATGTCAGAGATCATAGGATCACAAATTTAGTGCCAGAAGGGAGCTCTGACTTTGAATCTGCCCCTTTGTCTCCACTCACATAGCCACTGCCCTAGGTCAGGCCCTCAACACCTCTTCCTTGGCCAACTGCAGTGGCCTTTTCATTGGTATCTGATACAAGTCATTCCCTTCTCTATCCTATCCTACTCTTAACTGTTGAACTTAAATCCCAAAGAACAAGACTGACCAAGTCACTCACCTTGCTTGTCCTTGTCAAGTGAGAAGTGAGGAGTGAAAGCATTCCAGGCATGAGGGATAGTCAGAGAAAATGCCTGGAGCCAAGAAAAGGTTGTGGAACAGCCAGGAGGCCAGTGTCACTGGATCAAGGAGTACATATTGGGGAGTAATGTGTAACAAGTAAGGAGGGGCTAGGTTATGGAGGGCTTTGAATGCAAAACAGAACATTGTAAATTTGCTTCTGGAGGCAATAGGAAGTCACTGGAGTTTACTGAGTGTGGATATGTGTGTAGGGGTGGGATAGGATGAGGGGAGGGGGAGAATTGACATGGTCAGACCTGTGCTTTAGGAAAATCACCTTGGTGACTGAATGGAGGATGAATTGGATCAGTGAGAGATGTGAGGCAGACAAAACCACCAACAGGCTGTTGTAGTAATCAAGGCATGAGGTATTGAGGGCCTGCAAGAGAGTGGTGGCAGTGTCAGAGGAAAGAAGGGGACATATTTCCTGCCTGGAATACCCTTCTTCTGCAAATCCACCTCTTAGACTCTCTAGCCCCTTTCCATGATCAGCTCAAGGTTTACCTCTGGGCCTTTTCCTTTCCCTTCCAGATTTTAGTGCCCTACCCCCAAATTTTAATTGGTATATTTTTTTATATTCAATTATATGTATAACTCCTGTTTCTCCTCATAAAATTTAAGCTTCTTGAGGGCAGGACATGTTTCATTTTTTTGTCTTCATATCCCCATTGCCTAGCTCAGGGCCTGGCACATAGTAAATAAATATTTATCAGTTGACTTAAAGACATCCAGATAACTCCCCGGATTTTACAGATAGGGAAGCTGAGGCCCAAAGAAGAGACTCATCCATGCTGACTTTAGTACACATGTATCATCCATATTTTCTTTACTGGATAGCCAATTTCACCATCTAAAGCCTCCATTCCCATTCCCTAGTCTCAGGATATCTGATTCTGTCAGTAGATACTCCTTCTCTTCCTCCAAAACTCAGCCACTCTATAGTTTAGCAGGTAATGTTTGAGAATTGTGGTGGCTGAAAAATTCATCACTCTTGAGTAGTCTGGTGATGTTCCAGTTGTTCTGGGATGGTCTTCAGATAGCAGGAATATAGCTCATAGCTAAACCGTAATTTCCCACGTTTAAGGAGCTCATATTCCTTTACTACAGCCATACATGAATTAGGGTCATCTCCACACACAGAGTCAGACAACAGAGATGGGCTTTTGTGGAGGGTTTCCATCAGAAACCAATGAACCAACGATGCCACTAGAGCCCTGCATCACAGGCCCAACCATCGAAGGACACATTAACCTAGGCAGTCACACCTTCTTCCACTTGGGAATCCAGAGCCTGCTCACTTCATCACTACTACCATCTCTGTCTCCTTAGTCCTGGCCTCTTTCTTTCCAGCTCTGCTTCAGAAAGGAACTCTGGCTCCCAACTTTCCCCTCTAAGAATGTCTCAGAAAGAGGCTTCCTGTTTAGTTTTTCGTTTGTGCTGGTTTTAGATTTGTTTTGTTTTGTTTTTCCTGCTAGTGACTACAAGGAGGTAGCCAATCAGCCTGGAAACCCAACTATCCAGACTGTGATGACAAAGGCCTTACTGGATTGGGGACCAGAAGTCCTGGGTTTGAATAGAAATTTTGGTACTGATGGTGTGACCATAGACAAGTTGTCTCTTCTCTGTGGGCCTCTCTTTTTTTATCCATTAAATGAGGAATTTGAACTTAGACAACCTCTAACAATTCTTCCAGCCCTAAATCCTGATTTTTGCCTACCTATGGGACATTGTTTTTTTTTTTTTTTTCTTTTTTTGGATATAGCTTTGAATGGAAATGGACAAACAGCAAATCACACCACATTTCAGTATGCTGCAGTGCCCACTTACTCTGCTCCTGCTCCCATGCCACAGAGAGCTGACAAGAGATGGAGAATGTTTTTACCCCCCGGAGTGGATAAACCAATCCTATCACAGAGCTCCCCTTCACGAAGTCTCACAGCATTTCATCAAGCCTTTCATTCATGTCAATGCACTTCCTTTCATACATCTCAACAGGGCTGTTCCAAACCTTCTCTTTTCTACAACCTTGAGTCAATTCCCCAATCCCACTACAATCCTTCTCTTGGCATAATCAATTTAATTTAAAAGCTTTTATTAATCACCTACCATGCAGCAGCATGCTGTGGTAGATTGAGAGCTCAAAGCCAAGAAAACTTGGGTTCAAATCCTGCTTCTGACATAAACTGGCTTGTGTGACCTTGGACAAGTTATTCAGACTCTTGCAGTGTTCTAGGCCAGAGATGTCAAACATAATCCAGCAGGTCACGCCAAGGGCCTCTAGATTAAAATGTAATTGAAAAATATTTGTTGTTGTTGTTCAGTTGTGTCTGACTCTTTGTGACTCCATTTGGGGTTTTCTTGGCAAAGATACTGGAGTAGTTTGCATTTCTTTCTCCAGCTCATTTGACAGATAAGCAAACTGAGGCAAATAGGGTTAAGTGACTTGCCCACGGTCACACAGCTAGTAAGTGTCTGGGGTCAGATTTGAGCTCAGGACGATGAGTCTTCCTGACTCTAGACCTGTAGCTCCATACGCTGTACCACCTAGCTGTCAGAAAAATATTTACAAAATAAATTTTAAAATACGATAAAACATGACATTAACATGTGGTTTTCTAAGTCAATATGTGGCTGGTTTAGTGCCCCTGTTTCTATTAGAGTTTGATATTGCTGCTCTAGAGACTCACTATTATAAGTTGCAGAGAAGGTGCCCACCTGCATTTGTGGTGGTAGTTTCGTCCCCTGGGAGTTGCCTATGCCAATGAAATCACAGTTCCCTATTCCTATAACATTATGTGCTAGGCACTGTTTTAGGTTAGACAAAAATGTAACAGTTCTTCCCCTCAAAGATCTTATACTTTACACCAAAGAAATGGAATACACAAAGGTACAGAAAATGAATATATATATATATATATGTACACACACATACATGAACACACACATACATACATATACACACATGTATTTTTTTCTATACAAAAAGTAATTTCAGGGGAGTAATAACACTTTGTGAAACCATAAAAGGCTTTTTGTAAGAGGTGACAAGTGAAAACTTCACTTCCTACTTTATGTAGAAGATTGAGACTATTCTGTTTGACTCTTTTATGTCCTTATGTCTTTACCTTGACAGATACCCCTGCATCTGTTAGCCACACTTAGGTACTATTGTGCTAATTGGCATTGTCACAGGTATTGAAGCATCTGGCTCGTTTTCCACAATCAATACAATTCAAGAAAATGTCTTTCTTCCCAAGATGGCATAACTTATCAAACATACGCAAATATGCTCTGAATTGTTAATCTCTAGGCCTGATTGGCGATTAAATTTGATTATGATCAATCACTACTTATCATTCCTCATAAGATGTTCAAAGCAAACTGCACAGAGATAATAACAAAGGTTTTCATCCAATCTTCTAATGAAATTAAGACTCTACAATGTTTCTTTAAAATCTGTATTTCCAGAAGGAATCAACCCATTTCCAATAGAAGAGACGTGCCAGACAGAGGAGTTGGTTTGCCTGATGGTAGCTGAAAGGATTAGTAAGACAAAAGTCAGAATAAGACATTTTTCCAGCCTAAGAAAGTTTAAGAGGTCAGCAGTCTGTGACCCTGGCCCAGAGCACGCAGAGCACAGTAGCAGATTTGGGAGCCCTAAGTTCAGAGATGGAAGGTAGTTGGACAACTGGTCAGAAAGAGATTACAAGACACCTTTTTCACTGGGAGCAGCTGGTACTGCTTGACAGCTCTATTGCCCATACACAGTCCTGGGTTGCAGCTCTAAGGCAGAGAGAAGCACTAGTGCTTGTGGTTGCAGGGGAACAGCCCTTCATGGATAAAGACCAGAGTACAGACCAAGAAAGCAGTGAGTGCATCTCTCTCAGTATCATTCTACCTTGGAACCACCCAAAACTTTCAGAGCCCTAGAAAATAGCTCTAAAAATAGTAGCATGAAAAAGGCTAAAGGCGGGGGTGGGGGGGTACCTAGGTGGCACAGTGGATAAAGCACCAGCCTTGGAGTCAGGAGGACCTGAGTTCAAATCCAGCCTCAGACACTTGACACTAGCTGTGTGACCCTAGGCAAGTCACTTAACCCCAATTGCCTCAAAAAAAGACTAAAGAAAAAAGCTGAAGCTTGGTACAATGCCTCCTTACACCCAAGTGAGCAGAACCTAATTTTAACATAAAATTTCAAGACAAGAAATAGGCTGGAAAATAAGCAAACAATGGACAAGGAACTTGATCATAAAAATCAACTAAGATGGCAGAAGAGACCAAGACATAAACTCAGAAGAATACAACAATGTGAAAGCAAATACAAGTAAAGCCTTAAAGGAAAATGCTAATTGGACCCAAGCCCAAGAAGAATTCCTGGAAGAATTAAAGAAAGAAAGAAGAGTGGTGGAGGAAAAATGGGAAATTAAATGAGAATGATACAAGAAAATTATTTTTAAAAAATGATAGCTTTATAAAAGAAGCACCAGGAAATACTGAAGAGAATACCACCTTAAAAAACAAAATAGACTAAATGGTAAGGAAGGCACAAAGTCCACTGAAAAGAAGAATGCCCTGAAAAGCAGAATTGCCCAAATGGAAAAGAAAGTACAAAAGTTCACTGAAGAAAAGAACTCCTTCAAAAGCTGACTTGACCAAATGGAAAAAGTGATCCAAAAGTTCACTGAAGAAAATAATTTTTAAATTTTAATTTGGGCAAGTGAAACCAAATAACTCCATAAGACATCAAGAAGCAATAAAATAAAGTCAAAATAATGAAAAAAAAGAAGAAAATATGAAATATCTCGTTGGAAAAACAACTAACTTAAAAAAATAGGTTGAGGGATAATTTAAGAATTATTAGACTGAAAGCCATGATCAAAAAAAAAAAATCCTAGACATCATATTTAAAGAAATTATCAAGGAAAACTGCCTAATATCCTAGAATCAAATGGCAAAATAGAAATTGAAAGAATCTGCCAATCATCTCCTGAAAAAGATCCCAAAATGAAAACTCCTAGGAGAATTATAGTCAAATTCCAGAGCAAACAGGTCAAGGAGAAAATATTGTAAGCAGCCAGAAATAAACAATTCAAATATTGTGGAGGCACAGTCAGTATCACACAAGATTCAGCAACTTCTATATTGAAGAATTGGAAGGCTTCAAGTATGATATTCTGGAGGGGAAATTAGTTAGGATTGTAACCAAGAATAATCTCCCCAGCAAAACTGACTATACTCTTCAGGGGAAAAAATAGACATTTAATAAAATAGAGGACTTTCAAGCATTCCTGATGAAAGAGCAGAACTGAATAGAAAATTTGACATTCAAACACAAAACTCAAGAGAAGAATAAAAAGGTAAATGTAACAGCCTAAATCATAAGGACTCAATAAGGTTAAACTGTTTACATTTCTACGTGGGAAAGTGATATATGTAACTGCTAAGAATTTTATTATTATCAGGGCAGATAGGAGTCCACATAGACAGAGGGAATGGATGTAAATCAGTTATGTTAGGACAATTTAGAAAAAAAATTAAGGAGTGAGATACATGCATTGGGAGAAGGGGGAAGGGAGAGGTAGAACACAGAAATTTTTCTTTTGTAAAAGAGGCATGCAAGGAAAAGCTTTTATAGTGCAAGTAAAAATGGGTGGGGTAGCAGGAAATGCTTGAACCTCACTCTCATCAAAAGTAGTTCAAAGAATGAAGAATATATATACATGTTCAATTGGGTGTAGAAATCTATCTTACCTAATAAGGAAATAAGTGGGGACAGGGATAAGAAATATGGGGAGGAGAGGTGGGGAACGATAAGAGGGAGGGGAGATTAAGGGAGGCAAAGGTCAGAGGCAAAACAAACTTTTGAGAAGGGACAGGATAAAAAGAGAGAGAAGGATAAACAGAAGAAAATAAGATAGAGGGAAAAACACAATAATCATAGTTGGGAATGGAATGGAATTTGCTTACCCACAAAATGGAAGCAGATGGAAGAATGGATTAGAAACTAGAATCCAATATATTGTTTACAAGAGATACACTTGAAACAGAAAGATACACATGCACACATAGTTAAAATAAAGGGCTGGGGCAGAATCTCAGGTGAAGTAGAAAAGGCAGGGGTAGCAGTCATGGTCTCAGACAAATCAAAAGCAGAAAGTGATCTAAGTAAAAGACATAATCGGGAAAACTACATTTTGCTAAAAGGTACCATAGAAAATAAAGTAATATCAAATAATTTTATAGCAAGTTTTGATAAAGGCCTTATTTCTCAAATATATAGGGAACTGATTCAAATTTATAAAAAATAAGAGCCATTTCCCAACTTGTGAATAGTCAAAGGATATGAATGAACTGTTTTCAGAAGATGAAATCAAAGCTATCGATAGTAATGTGAAAAACTGCTATAGATCTCTATTGATTGAAGAAATGAAAATTAAAGCAACTATGAGGTACCCCTTCACACCTATCTGAAATGACAAATGGTAAAGGGGATGAGAGAAAATAGGTATGCCAATAAAATTGTTGAATGGGTCCAGTCATTCTGGGGAACAATTTGGAATTATGCACAAAAGGCTATAAAATTGTGCTTATCCTTTGACCCAGCAATAACATGACTAGGTCAATACCTTAAAAAGATCAAGGAAAAAGGAGAAGTACCTATCACATACAAAAATATTTATAGCAGTTCTTGTATGGTGGCAAAGAATTGGAAGTTGAGGGAATACTCAACAATTGGGGAATGGCTGAACAAGTTGTGGTATATGAGTGCAACAAATCACCACCGTGCTTAACGAAATAACAAGGTAGAGGGGGTTCAGGAAAAAAACAAAACAAAACATGGCAAGACCTTTATGAGCTAATGCAGAGTGAAGTAAGAACTGGGAGGTCATTGTCCATAGTAACAGCAATGTTGTAATGATGATCAACTTCAAAAGACTAGGCTACCCTGATCAATACAATCAATCCAAGGTCATTCCAAAGGATTCATGACAAAAAAAATGCTATCCACCTCCAGAGACAGAACTGATGAACTTTGAGTTCATTGAAGTATAATTTTCTTGCTTTATTTTTTTTTCTTTTTGCAATAATGCTAATATGGAAATATATTTTGCTTGATTTTGCACGTATAGTTGATATTATTTTACCTGCCTTCTCAATAGGCAGGGGAGGGGAGAGGAAGAGGGAAAGAATTTAGAACCCCAAAATGAAAAGAATGTTAAAATAAATAAATATGTAAATATGTATATACATAAATATTTAAAAGATATTTGTTGAATTACATTACTTCAACTCAAGTTATTTTGGACCCACTTTAGGAAATAACAAATAATACTACTAGAATTAATAAAAAGTTGTTTTTCTAGTATTGAAGATGAACACACAATCAAACATTTATACTCTCTATCTTGACTGCTTCTGTGACCAGGGCAGGCATTTATGCAGCATTTGGCCAGGGTGAGGAAAAGAATTATGAGATCATATTGTTTGGAGCTGGAAAGGGTCTTAGACACCATCAAGTCCAACCCTATTTATAGTCTAAGTAGCCCTTTTTGTTACCATTTCAGACAAGGGGATGCATCAGAGTCTAGGACACCACAAAGCTGCATGTTAGCATGTCAGTCTAGAGCAGGATTTCTTATCCTTTCTTGTGTCTTGGGACCCTTTGGAAATCTGGTGGATCCTCTAGATCCCTGTTCAGAATTATGTTTTTAAATAATTGAAAGAAATGTTAAATTTCAGTTAGAGGTTAGTGACATTAAAGGTGTCATTTTTTCCCTATCCAAATTCATTAATCTACTGAAATCTATCCATTGACTATCCCGTGGGGGTCTGAGAATGCCAATTTAAGAACCCCTGAATTCAAATGAAATAATGTTTGTAAAAATATGTAATAATCTTTGAGATCAAATAAGAAAATATTTTTTAAAAGCACTTAGCACAGTGCCTGGCAAATAGTAGGAACTATATAAATGGTTATTCCCTTCCTTTCTCCTCCCCCACAACTCAAAGCGTAACAGATATGCCTTTGCCTTGAGAAAAAAAAAAGAGAAAGAAAAAAGGGGGTTCTAGAGCCAGAGTGGGGAACCAACGTGTAAAGAGACTCATTGTTTCTCTGATTGCTGGCACTGTTGCTACTAGAACCTTTCCAGAGTGGGAAGAGTCAGGATGAGGTGGCAAGACCAATAGAACTGTTAGAAAAATCTGAAACAAAAATCTACTAAAGTGAGTGAATGAAGGAAAGCCTTTATTACACTTCTCACCAGAGAAGTGGGCACAATGCACTTTAGTAGCACATTGGCACTGGTTTAGTGGTAGAATCAACTTTTAAACCATTAGTAAGATCCATACTCCATCCATCAGGGCTATGATTGGTCTGGTTCATCTGAGTTACACCCTTCCTGGACAGCCCATTGCATATTCGTTCATGTTCTATTGACTCTGCCCACTTCATGGGTCCTATGTTCAAAAATGGCTGCTATCACCGCCCTTGGGGTGTGTCAGTTAATATTCAATAAGCTTATTAAGCAAGTGCAATGAAGAAAAGCCTTTGCCCTGTCGAAGCCATATCCTTGAACCTGATGGGTTGGGACTGGTTTAGCCTCTAGGGCTCTTTCTTAAGGAACTGGTTACTTGCTGTACTTTCTGATTGGTTGAGGGATTATCTACAAGATCCTGGAATTTCTCATCCTGCTGTGGAAGCCTAACCCCCTAAAATCTTTCTTACAGAATGAAGACCAAATGGAACCTTTCAGGTCTAGCCATTGATAATCTCAGAGGGCCTGACTACTGTTCTAGTGACATGTAGACCAGTCCCCTCCTCCAACTAGAAACCGAGGTCCTTAGAGTGGCCCTGCTTCTCAAACTAGGCTGAGCACAGCTACTTACTAGCCATTTTAATACCAATGAACGCAATACTTGCTCAAGACAAAGGGCATTAAAACACCTTCAGAAAGCTGCCGTTGAGGCAATGGGGGTTGGAGCAGGGGAATGCAAGGCAGGATGATAGGGGAAGGAAGAGCTCATGTGAAGTTTGCAGCCCGTGGTGTATGCCATCTCTTACCTTTCTATTCTGGCCAGTAATTCTCGCTAACTAGGTGCTAAGTTTAGTTGTTCCATGGTGGTGAACTGCAAATGCCATCAGCACCCTCTAGCTTGGCACCTTGAGGCAAAAGCCCTATTTCCCCCCCCCCAAATCCTTAGTTAATGTTCTGGGAATGAGTTTCACACACACACACACACATCTTCTGATTTCTAGACAAGAGTTCTTTTACTGCTCCTTGGTGCCCGTACTTTTTGCTGATTAGCAAAGTTCTATTAATATTTGCTGAGAGAAACTAAACGTTTCAACCTCTTCTGTGTGGGCTAGAATTTCTTTCTGGGGCTTGGGTTCCCCTCCAGTTTTAACTTACAAGTATTTTTTTTTTAATTCATCAAACTGTGAGGACCAAGTGCACCTATTAGCTTTCGGGGCAATAAAACTGTCAAGTGAGTAAGAACCACTCTCTATCCCTAGTTAGTGAAATATGATGATCACAGCTGGAGGATGAATGGATATTCCAATCAAAGGAATCAGCCTAGGAAGCTGCAGGATTCTGGGCCCTCTAGAAGAAATACTTGATCAGGCATAAATTTGTAAGGACAAGAATCTAGGGTCTACATTTCAGAGTGGCTTTCTCTAAATAATTGTTATTACTGTGGAGGCAGTTGAGAAAAGAAGATTCTGTGATTCTTAGAGATGGCATTCTGAAATCAGTCTAATACAGAACTTCGTTCTCTTCTAAAAAAGTCTATGTGAGCCACTGTGGCTCTTGAATAGGAGTGAAAAGAAGGATTGGGTCTTTCTGAAAAGAGCTGTCAAAAGATATGAGAGATGGGAAATAATCAGTTTATAGACTGTGAGCTAGAAGGAATCTCGGGGTTCAGCCCTCACATTACCACTTTTTGCAGATGGGAAAAGTGACCCCCAGAGAGGTCCAATGATGTGCCCAGGGTAGTAAGGAGCAGGGTTGCAGTCTAAACATAAGTCCTTTGTTTCTAAGCTCAACCCTCTTTGGACCTCACTGCTTCTACTTTCCTGCCATGGTGACTAGCTCTCAGGCAACTCACAAAATGTCAAATCTGGATGGGTCTTTAGAGCCAGCCTGGATCAACTCTAATTTTATTGAGGAGAAAATCAAGGCTCAAAGAATGGAAGTAATTCACCCAAGGTCACAAGGGTAACAAGAAGTGGTTAAGATCTGAACTCAGGTCATGGAATCATAGATTTAGGGCTGATGCTGCTGTCATCCATTTGGCACCCACTATCATGGCCCATGATGATGCTCTACTGGGGTCTCTGTTGCTCTCCACCCTGCTGGGACCGTTGTTGCTGCCTGCAGTCAAGGGGGTTCCATTCTTTCCCTCTGCCGCCTGATCTCCTGCCTGTGTTGTCCCCTGCAGCTGCATAGAGACCAGAGCACCAATGGCCATGCTTTCTGGTGCCTATAGGCCAATCCATTACTGCCTCATTACTGCCTGGCTGCTACCTCCAATGCTGCTAATGCTATCTATGATGCCATTGTACTAGATTCCTATCAGTTATGCCAATTTGTCCTGGGACTAGGAATTCCCTCATTTGGCACAAGGGACCACTCAGAGATCAAGGTTTGTGGTAAACAATCCTTTTGACTAAATAGAGGTACATATGAGCACATCTCACCTATACATTCTCCTATCAAAGAGCGCTAGTTAACACTTCTGTACCCCAAGGCAAGGGCAGCTAGGTGGCACCATAGAGCACAGAGTGCTGGGCCTGGAATCAGGAAGACCCATCCTGATTCTGAGTTCAAGTCTGGCCTCAGACACTTGCTAGTTGTGTGACCCTGGACAAGTCACTTAACTGTTTTCCTCAGTTTCCACATCTGTAAAATGAGCTGGAGAAGGCAATGGCAAATCACTCCAGTCTTTTTGCCAAGAAAACCCCAAATGGTGTCACAAAGACTCTGACAGGACTGAAATACCTGAATAACAAACAACCCCAAGGTAAAAGCAGCTTCCAGGAAAGTTCTCTTGGGCCTGAGGAGTTCCCAAACATGATTTATTCTTTGCCCTAAAGAATCCAAAACTAGGTTTCAGGTCAATAGGTGGAGGAGAGACAGGGGTAGAAAATTTAACTCCTAGAAAGCCCGATCTACTTACTCCTGGCCATTAACAAACATATAGAATGTGTATCAAAGGGCAGACTTGAATCCAAGCCTTCCTGACTTTAAGGTTGGTCTTCTATTCATCACTGCCTTTGTGGAAAAAAAAAAAAAGGCAACATCTCTGACCTTAGAGTTATTGTTAACTTATATTCCCCTTTGGTTTCTCTTTCAAAGTTTCAGCATCACCACCTCCTAGGAAGTACTTGGCACTGAAACGATGCTTGTTTTCCTTCAGTGCATTTTAACAAGGTGAAAGCGGTAAGGGTTAGGGGGAAGAGGGAAGACCCACCAAACAGCCTGTCTGTGGAGGTCACAGGCAACCCAGCCAAAACCATGCTCAGGGAAGGCCCATTTATCAAAGGAGAAAGGAAATGAGGGGCAGGGAGCTGCCATGATTACGGACTGCTCATAAGGAAAGACAGAAGCCAGAGGTTTGATGTACAACTAGACAAGCAGAGGTTATGTGGGAGCCAGGGCCGGGCTCATTTGCAAACTTGGGTCCATTTCATTAAGTGAGTGCAGAGACAGGCTGTCTCAGTCCAGCAGAGAAGGATCTCATTATCCACATAGGGAGCAAGAGATAAGAATCTTTTAATAATTGCTGGGAATTTTTTTTTTATTCTTATGTGGAATGCCAATTTATGCCTTTCCATACAAGTTGGATACAAACCAGTCTCTTTGGTAGTTAAAACTACTACCCCCTGGCTATGGTCATTAAGGACAAAGGGGCAGCAGAGACTAATGTTTAGAGACTCCAGAGAGCTGACTGCTAAGGCCAGTGAAGGCCCCTGCAGGGAGAGCCAAGGCACAGACAGGGCAAATGAAGTCCCTTCCATCCATCCTTATCGATGTGAGCCCCTTCTAGCTGGAATCCAGAGGAACCCAATGGAGTTTCCCAGAGAGATTTCTCTTTAGAGCAATCCCTTTCCTAGAGTTTTAGTTTTAGAAGGATAGAACCCTAACATGGGAACTAATGGAATTCAAAAGGGAGTCATTCTTAATAAACTAAGGTAAAGTTTCCCTTCAAAGACTGACAGAAGTGAAAAGGGTAAACATGTCTAAATAACTGTTCCTCCATCATCCAGCAGCAAACTTTTGATAATTCCTTTTCTTCTCATGTATTATTGGCCATTAAGTTGCCAGGCTCCGAGGCAAAAGTCCTCAATCATTTGTGTGTATATGTGTATGTCCCGGATCCCTCTGGTAATTTAATCAAGCCCATGGACCCATTCTCAGAATGATTTAAGAATCTTATAACAGTGAATGTTGAAAACTAAAAAAAAAAAAAAGAAATTTTTACCATTTTACAGAGAAGGAAACTGAGGTTGACAGAGGTCACTGTCTTGAAGGGCAAAGAGATACATACATATATAGGTAATCACAATACATAATATAATATGATCAACATATTAAAGAGGTGAAAAATCAAGTACCATATGATGGGAAACATGACTCAAATTTTTCTGAGGTGAATTTGGCTCTGTTTTCTTCTTTCCCTACCAGGAGTCTCAGCAGAGGGTTAGGCTAATTGATCAAATTACAATAGTAGTAACTTCTATTTCTTATAGTACTTTACAGTTGATAATGTGCTTTCCTCACGACAATCCAAAGAGATAGGTAGTATAAGTAGTATTGGCTCCATTTTACAAACTAGGCAACTGAGTCTCAGAGAGGTGCACATTGGTGCAGCTTTTGTGGGTATCACAACCAAGGTCTCCTGATTCCAAGTCTGGTGCTTTCCCACAGAATGAGAAGTCTTGGAGCCTAGCAAACCACTATCCCAGGAGGATATTTGCCTTTGGAATTCATCCATTTGCAAATTCTCACTTTGGCTGTTAATTTGGCAATGACAATCCCCAGGGTCTGGGGCTTCAGGGCAGGGTCAGGTGCCCAGTGTTTGTCAGGAAAGATGTGTCCACCATGTTAGCACCTCAATTTTCCAGAGCTTTCTGGAGCACAACCAAAGTTGCCATACCAGGAACAGGGGAAGCATTGAGTCTGGTTAGGAGAAGAAAATGTCGAAGTGTCATAGAGTCTGAGCATCCGAAAGGCCCTTTGAGGTTGTTTAGTCTTACCTTCCATCTCACATAATCATGGTACAGTAGAAAAAGCATTCTGCCAGAAGTCAGAAGTTGTTGTTCAGCCTTTTTTCAGTTGGGTCTGACTCTTTGTGACCCCAATAATGGTTTCCTTGGCAAAGATACTGGAGTGATTTGCTGTTCCCTTCTGTAACTCATTTTACAGATGAGGAAACTGAGGCAAACAGGATTAAGCAACTTGCCCAACCATTTGGCTAGTAAGTGTCTGAGACCAGATTTGAATTCAGGAAGATGAGTCTCTGGACTCCAGGCTTGTTACTTTGTCCTGGTTCTGCCATTTATTACCTGTGTAGTAAACTTTTAGAAAGTTCCTTCACTTCTCTGGGCTCCAGCTTCCTCAACTATAAAATGAGGATGTTAGATTGGATGATTTTTCATGTCCAGCTCCAAATTTCTGATCCTAGGTTGCCCTCAATTGCATTGCTGGGGTAGGGACTCTACCTGTGATTTCACTGGTATAAGGACCTCCTATATGAGAATACTCCCATTGAGAATTAAAGTCAGCACCTTCTCAACAACTTATAGCCTTAGAGATTTGCCTACAGGACCTGAAAGCTAAGTGACTTGCCCAGGGTCAGGTTTTAATGTGTCAAAGGCAAGATTCAAACCCAAGTCTTCCTGGCTCAGAGGCCTTCAATCCATTATACTCATTATGCATCCCCAATAAGGGGTTGACTGGCCTCTGCTTGAAGATTTCCAGCAATGAGGAGGTCCTTATTTAGCTATTGAATCAAGATGATTTAGCATCTAGCTTCAAAAATTTCATGAAATGCTTTCCTTTAAAAAAGAAAAAAAGAAAGAGTAGCTCCATTCATTTTATTTATTTTTTTAGGCAATTGGGGTTAAGTGACTTGCCCAGGGTCACACAGCTAGTGTCAGGTGCTTGGTCTGAGGCTGGATTTGAACTCAGGCCCTCCTGACTTCAGGGCCAGTGCTCTATCCACTGGGCCACTTAGCTGCCCCTCTCCATTCATTTTAAATGAATAAATACTATAGAGGAAAATGTGGTTTTTCTCCTTAGGGTGAAATAGACATTGTTCATTATCTGTCTATGGAAAAACATAAGAGGGAAGGGATATTCCTTGTCAGTGACAGGGGTATGGAAACTACAAGCCAAATGTGGCCCTCTAGGTCCTCAAGTGTGGCCTCAAGGCCACAGGCTCCCCACCTCTGGAAGGCCCACAGAGCATTCTGGAACTAGGGATTAGCAAAATATATCTTATTATAATATTGAAAGTTTGACATGTGAGTAAGTGGGGAGAACACTGTCCGCAATATCTGGGGAGAGCACACTCACCCTGAGGCCTAGCCAATAACTTTATTTTCTGAATTTGAAGGTATAGTAATTCAAGCAGTTTTCATCTCATACACCGTGGCCTAAGACCCACCCCTGACTCCTAGGTATACCTGGTGCTGAGAGCCTGACTAGCTGACTGGCATCTGTAAAGCCTGTGTATAAAGATGTGGGGAAACCACTTTCTCACCTCTCTAGCTGAGCCATTGTTAGGGGAAGTTGGGCCCAGTTCAGCCCTCCTCCTAGAGCAATATGCACCATTTTACAGACACAACATAAATGACTTATTTGGACTAGCAGCTGATACACGCAGAGTTCTTGAGTTAGAAGTGACTTCAGTAGCCTTAAGATCCAACTTATACCTTAGTCAATCAAAAACACACTGACATTCAGCAGGTGCTTAATATATGCTTCTTGATTGATTGGCCACTTCATTTATCAAGCATTTATTAGGCACCTTTAGTGTGTTAGGTTCTCCAATGAGGGGAAAGACACTATGAGACAGCCTATCTTCTTTGGACAGGTCTAACTGTTAGAAAGGTTGTTTTGGTTTGGTTTCTGGTTTTCATCCTGACGTGAAGCCTAAATGTTAAAACTTCCATCCATGCTCTAGGTCAAGGATGGGGAACCCGTGGCCTGGAGGCCACATATGGCCTTTACATTCTGCCCTTTGGGAGTGCAAGAAACAAATCTAATCCCTTTTTCCAAGTGACAACCCTTCTCAAAGGCAGTCAATTGTATTCTTGAGTCTTCCCTTTCGCCGGTTAAGTGTCCCCAGTTCTTACTATCAATCACTGTACCACGTTTTCCAGGTGTCTCGCCATGGATAGATACTTGAATTTGTCAGGGTTCCACATATCTTCAAAGTCAGAACAACAGGGAAGAAATTTTGGAATAGAATCAGCCCACCTATTGGTTCCTTCCCCCTCTAAATCCTATGATCCCATGATGCTTTGAGCCTTTACATAAATATAGATAAGGCTTCTACCATTGGCCCCAGAGTCAGTGGAACACTCAGAGCTACTCATGAGCTTTAGGCTTGGAAGCCCATTTCCCTGCAACCTTAGAAGCAAGTGCTACTAAACTCCCTATTGCAGATCCAACTCTGGTTCAGGCTTTAGCTTAACCCTGCCTGAAGAGAGGAATAGGGTGCTTTCGGTCATTGGCTCACCAGCTACACATTCAGAGGCCAGTGGCTGGGGTTTCTGCTTTGAATTTGCACTCTACTCCCTGGATCGCAGTTTGCTCTTGCTGCCTGTGCCAAAGCTCCCTATCATTTATCCTACAGTTGTGTGTGGAATTATTTGATAGACTTGTGTTGAAGCCATTGGTGTAGAAAACTCCTGGTATGGAAACACCTTCCCACCAAAGCAGATTGACAACTGATCTGTGATTTATAATTTTAGGGAACTAGTTGGAACCCTGAGAGGTTTAGGGATTTGCCCTTGGTGACAGAACCAGTACGGGTGGGACTTGAACTCGAATCTTCCTGGATCCAAAGCCAAGGTTTCTATATCTATTACAGTAGTTTGCCTCTCATTTATAGTATTTTGCTGCTCAGTCATTCAGTCACATCTGACTCTTCATGATCCTCTGGACCATAGCACGCCAATACTGTCCATGGGTTTTCTTGGAAAAGATCTTGATGTAGTTTGCCATTTCCTTCTCTGTGTCATTTTACAGACAAGGAAACTGAGGCAAACAAGGGTAAGTGACTTGCCCAGGGACACAGAGGTAATAAGTGTATGAAGTTGTATTCGAACTCAGGTCCTCCTGACTCCAGGCCTAGAGCTCTATCACTGAGCCACCTAACTGCCCCCCTTTTAGATATATGGTATGTACCTAACAAATATTTATTGTGTTGAAATTAATTGCCTGACTACACTTATTCATGGTCTTGCTTTGGTTATCCCTTTTGTTTGCTTTATTTCTGTGTCTCTGTTTAGTTTCTCCTATGGTAGGAGATTCGGTTAATCAATCAATCGATTTAATCAACAAGCCTTTATTAGGCACTTACTAAAGTATCATCAAAGGTCATCTCCTTCATTTTATAAATAAAGACTCTGGGCCAGGAGGGTTTACATCACCTGTCCAAAATCACCCAGATAAATAGTCATCTAATTCTATAACAAGTGTTTCTTCCTATGAAAATACTGCCTCATGGCTGATGTTGGACATGCCCAATCCAGCCTATCACGACAAGGATCAAGCTGCATGATTAAAAGTGTGAAGCGAATTCACACCCAGGAGGGAGGGAGGCAACAGGAATGGGGTTCAATCAACAGAAATCACAAGAGTACAAGACATGGGGCAGGCAGCTCATGAGGAGGGGCTGATTTGAAATGTAAATTATGTGCAATGTGGAAGTCAGCACATCTATTCTAGTATTGATCCTAGCTCTTTGGAAGCTATTAACTTTTTCAGCACACCTATAAGGCTGAGATTTATACCACATTTTGCTCTTAACTAGCCTCCTAATGCACCATGTTGGGGGCTTCCTATTGGTAGCTGTATTGTAAATTTCAGCCTTATCACTGCATTGATTTGCTTAGTAGAGTTGAATTTGGGCCTTTAAAATAAATAAATAAAATATGTAAGTGGCACTTTCAGGCCCTCACATCATTAAAAATCAAGCAACAGTACATAGTACTTACCCTTCTGGTCAAAGATTTATAAGACGTAGCATACTTAGAGCATTCAGTTTCCCTATGGAAATGGAGGATTGGTAGATGCTAGACCCAGCTGGAATAGGATCAGAGATTTAGACTTTATTCGTTCTTTATTTATGCATTCATTCATTCATGAACACATGTATGCATGCATTCATTCAATAAACATTTACTAGGTGCCAAGAGCTGGGTTAGTCACTGGTGATGCAAGAACAAAAACAACCCCTGCCCTCAGGGAGTTGGGGTGGCACAGTACAAAGGGCACTAACTAACTCCAGAGTCAGAGAATCTGCATACCAATTTCATATCTGAACCTCGCTATCTGTGTGACGTTGGACAAGTCACTTAGCTTTTCTAGACCTCACTTTCCTCTTCTTTAAAAGTAGGGGTTCAGACTCAATGGTATCCGAGGTTGTGTCTAGTCCCAGGTCTATTATCCCGTGAACAGGTATCAGAGCCTTCGAGATGACTTCCAACTGGAGATCTATGGTCCTATGAGTTATCTGTATGAAATTTCAAGCCCTGCCCTTAGGGAAAAGAAATGATAATAAAAAATATAAGATTGGGGAAACATAACTGGAAAATCACTTGTTTGAGAAGGGCTTGGGGGTTTTAATAAGCTGCAAGCTCAGTATGAGTCAATAGTGTGATATGCTCAGCCTCAAAAGCTGCCTCCATATTAAATTGCATTAATAGAAGCATAGTGTCTGTAGTGAGAGAGATGATAGTGCCACTACTCAGTCCCCACGTGGATTAGTGTTATTAGTTCTGGGGGCAACATTCTAAGAAAGACATTGACCAATGGGAACACATCCATCCCATCTCATGACTGATGTGAAATGGAGGCTGGACATAAAACTTTAATAATAACTAACATTTATATAATACTTAATATGTGCCAGGTTAATATGCACTTAATATGTACTAAGCACTTTACAATTATTATCTCCTTTTATCCTCACAACAATCATGCAAGGTAGGTGCTATTATTATCCCCATTATACAGAGGATACTGAGGCAAATAGAGGTTAAGTGATTTGGCCAGGGTCACACAGCTGGTAAGTGTCTGAGACTGGATTTGAAGTCAGGTCTTTCTGACTCCAGGTTCAGTGTTCTATCCACTGTGCCACCTAGTTATTTGAAGGGTTTTTTTTTTGCACTGTAATTATTTGAAGTTTTGTAACATAAAAGAAGGGTTAGGAGGCCAAACAGCACTATCCATGGAAAGAAACACTAGCCCTGGAGTAATAGGAACTGGGTTCAATTCCTATCACTGGCACTTCTTATCTTTGTGAGCATGGACAAATCACTTAACCTCCCTGGGATGTAGTTTTCTTATCTATAAAATAAAGGGATTGGAATACATGGCTTCTGAGGTCTTTTCTAGTTCTAAAGCTATTATCCTATGAATAGGTTTATTATGACTCAGAGGCTGGAACATGGAATAAATAGAGAAGGAAGGTTACAGAGGCAGATTTTGGCTGGATGTAAGGGGGGGAAATACTTTCTATCAATTGGAGCTGGTCAAAAATGGAATGGGCTGTCTCGAAGGAAGTGGATTCCTCCTCTTTAGAGGTCTGGCTTAACCACCTCGGGGGGTGTTATAAAGGGTTATTTCTCTGCAGGTGGGAGTTGTGCTTGATGCCCAACTAGAAGCCAGCACTTACATTCTGTAATATTCTGCTGCCCTTTAACACTGTTCCTTGTGGTTTCAGAACTCTCTGGGAATGAAGGTCAACTTTACAGAGAACAGTTCCTCCCTACTAGCCTTTTGATTTCATATAAGAATCATTCTTTTCAGATACTTCCCCCCTTTATTTGCAGAGGTGGGGGACTATGGGTGTGGTATTCTGTATATAACATCAGACTTTTTCAATATACTGATTAGTTTTGATGTTTTTCCCACCCTTTTTTATTCTTTATTATAAAAGATTGCCTTCTGGGAATGGAAGAAGGGAGAAATACATTGGGAATTGTAGATGATATGAAAACAAAGTAGATGAATAAAAATTTGCTTTAAAAAAGAATCACTCAGTTCCACATCATCCCTTCTCTCCCCTCTCCCTGCCCACCCCCAGCCCCCATGCCCAGCTCCAAAGGATGTAACTCAACTGATTCACCACAGCCATCAGGGTACCCAGAGCAGGGCTGGGCTCTTCATCACTGAAGAGGCTATAACCATCTCTGACCTACAAACTAACTCCTCTAGATAGAGGAGTTTGTGGTTAGGTGAAAAAAAAAGCAACAGTACAATGGAAAGAATACTCACCCTCAAGCCAGAGGACATGGGTTCAAATACTGCCTTATATGCTCACTACCTGTGTGAACTTGGGCAAATAACTTCACATCCTTGGGCCAAGGAGGGGATTATAGTAAATCCCTCCTAGCTGTAGTCTGTGATCCTATGTATTTTTAATCACATGACTTGGCTCCAAAAGCCAGACTCAGTCCTTCTTGTCTGACCCTGGGAAAGTAACCATCTCTCTTGGGACTCAGCCTCATAGTCTGGAAGGTGAAAGGGTTTAGACTAAGGTTCCTTCGAGCTCTAAATCCTATGGTCCTTTGGAAGACATCCAGATTCTACACATTACCCCTTTAGCAATAAGCAAAGGATTATTGCAGCCTCTGAAGCTGGTAGTTAAGGTCAGAGTGCAGGAAAACTTCCATTACTCTTGTTATTTGGAGAGCTATAGATAGGTGCTCACACAGACATATACTGCATAAAGAAAGAGCATGTCTGGTGGTCAGACTTACCAGTCCAAGGGAAGGTGATTTCACATGAGCATGAACATAGGTTACAGCTGCCTTATTATCTTTATTTGCCCACTTTAAAATAGAGGTTGGGGAGGGGAAGACAGCAAAGACCAATGAATAATCTGAAAAGCAAGAAAGAAAAGAGAAAACTATCTTGTAAAGACTAAAAGGTCAAGAAGTCAAGCAATATTTAAAGAACTATGTCATCTAAAGGGTGGTAGTGACAGAAGGGAGTTGTGTCCACAGCTCAAACACCCACCTAGAGGTGTCAAGAATAAGAAAGAGACAATATCTTGTAATGGTAGGAAACTGAGGCACAGGGAAACTGGAGGTTGGGGCAGTAGCTATTAGACTCTTCACCTCCCATTTCCTTGGCTCATCAGTCAAACTGTGGTGCCCGCTGAGAACTATTGTGCCTTGTCCCTGAGAACACCGTTCTGCCACCTTTTGGAAAAAAGAGTGGCTTTGAAACATAACAAGTTCCTGGATCAGCCTTTCTGTAAAGTGAACCCTGAATCTATAAGCAGAGACACAGTCACTGTCCCAAGCATTGTGTGAGTTACAGAGGGCAGGCAGGAAAGAAATTCGCCGCAAAGTTAATTTTGTTGTAAACTAAAAGGGCCTTTCTTTCTGTCTTTTTCTCCCAGAGGCGACAAATGGAAACTCTTCCACTGAGTGGATTAATTTTTGTTTGTTTGTATTTCTATCTCTTCTTGTATCACTGTCATTTAGCTCTTTGGTGAAAATTATATAGAAAGATCTGATTAAATTTAACCCCACAAGCATTAGGAGCTTACTGCACCAGGCCTTGTGCTAGACAGTGGATAAAAACAACATAATCCCTGCCTTCAAGGAGCTAACAGTCTACTCAGGAGAAATGACATTTGTACACATCTGCAAGAAATCCAGATTATATTCATTCTACAAATGGATACAAAAAACAAAACAAACACAAAGTTATTTCTGATGACTAGGGGGAGAGTCCTTATAACTGAGAGAGTAGACAGGGCTCAGAAAAGCCTTCAATAGGAGAGTACATTTGAGTTGAACCTAGGCAAGAGCTAGGGATGCTGAGGGATAGATGTAATGGGGGACAGCATTGCAGGCATTAGGGGTACCCAGGATGAAGTCACAGTGGGAGAAGATAGAATATTGTGTATAGGGAAAAGCAAGGAGGCCAGTGCTCCTGGAATGTAGAGTATACTCTAGATCCATCTCTATCTGTACATAGATCCATATTGAGTGGTAAAGGGTGGGAGAGGACACTTTAATTCCTTGAATATGGCCATTAAACAAAAAATTTGTCCTCAGCTTTCTGCTTTCTTCTGTGTATTCTTTTACTTGATGTTATCATCCATTATCATCATTTCAACTATTATCTCCATGTGTTTACACTAAAATCCAGCATTCTTTCCACCATATGATATTGTCTTCTCAGTGTCTCCTCTTAGATTCCCCCCAAAAGTCAAGTTGATGCTACCCTTCCAGGGGGTCTTTCCTCATCCTCACTGTTGGTAGTCCCCCATTCCCACCTTGAAATTACATGGTATTGCTTTTGTACGCTTTTGTAATTATCCGTATCTGCATACACATTGTGTATGTAAGGAGTTTGTGGTTAGGAAAAAACAGTACAATGGAAAGAATACTCATTCTGGAGATGGAAGATCTGGGTTCAAATCCTGCCTTGTATGCTCACTACCTGTGTGAACTTGGGCTAATAAGTTCACATCCTTGGGCCAAGGAGGGGGTTATAGTGGAGGACCTCTGAGATCCCTCCCAGCTCTAGTCTGGGTCTCCTCAAACAAACACATCCACACACACACACAAATACACACACACACAACACACACACACACACACATAAAGTATAAGTTCCTTGAGGACAGGAACAATTTATTTTTTAAAAAAATCTTTTTTTTTCTGAACTTTACAAATACTAGCAAGCATTCAAAAAAAGAACAGAAAAGGAGTATAGATTATGAAATGGAATTTCTACTATGAACAAACTATATAACAAATTTAGCCCATCAGTTTCAAGGTTGGCCTGCTTGTGTGCATCTACCTGTGATGTTCCTTGTATTCTCCTCCATGCATTCTTTTTTTAAATTATTCAATGACCCCCTTTTCTTTGTTTTCTTATTGTTTTTCTTATTGTCAGCAAGAGTTAATAAATATTTGTTGAGCACTTATTATGTACCTCGCACTGGACTAAGCTCTGGGGATACAAAAAGAGGCAAAAGACAGTCCCTGCCCTCATCTGATGGGAGACTATGTGCAAATAAACTATCTACAAGATAAATAGGGAAAAAAAAACATTTATACAGGATAAATAGGAAATAATTAAGAGAGTGAAGGCACTGAATTCAAGAGGGGTTGGGAAAGGCTTTTGTATCTCCAGTGCCTTATAAATAATATTAACAGGCAACATTTGTATAGCACTTACTATGTTCCAGACAGTGTGCTTTGTGCTTTACAATTACCATCTCATTTGATCCTCACAACAACCCTGGGAGATAGGTGCTATTACTATTCCCATTTTACACATGAGGAAACTGAAGCAAACAGAGGTTGTGATTAGCCCATGGTCACACAGTTAGTAAGTATCTGAGGCAAGCTTTGAATTTGGGTCATCCTTACTCCAGGGCCAGTTATCTCTCCACTGCACAGAGGAGGGCTGCAAGAAGACTGCTTGGAGCACTTCCTCAAAATGGAAAATCCAAGAGTATCTCACCAATAGGAGAAAGGGGCTACAAGCGTGGTGGACGGTTGCCGGGTGAGAAGGCCATAGGAGATAATAAAATTCCAGGTTGAGAAGGCAATTGAATCACGGTGGTAAAGTCCAGAGAGTCAAGAGAAGAGCCTAGAGAGGAATCCATAAAGGTTGAATTGGATCCTTACTCAAAATGGAGGTTCTAGGAGTGAAAGGGGCCACAGGAGCAGGGGTATATTCCAGAATGAAAAGACCACTGAGAGTGGGGGGCTTTAAGATAAGAAGGCAACTTAGGCTGCTGTTTAATAAATTTGTCCTCTCTTTATCGTGGTAGGACATAGGGAGCCATGGTAAATTCTCCAATAGCATATGAAACAAGTCATAGCCTGAAAAATAATAGAACTGTATAGCCAAGAGGAAGCTTAAAGGCCATGCAACTCAATCTCTCACATTCTGTAGATAAGGATAATGAGGGTATGGGCTTTACCTTAGGTTGCATGATGTGAGTAATATTTGAGAAAGATTGATTTGGTGACAGCATCCAAGAATAAAGTGAGGAGGTCCTAGCCCAAGAAGCTTCTAAGGTGTATGGGAAGGCAGGCAGAAAATCTGAGAGATCCTATAATGGAAGAAATTCTTGGTTATTTGACCCACTCCTTCTCACACTGAAAGAAGGATTGGCAAGGAATAGCTCTAGAACAGTTTCTAAGTCAGAGAAGCACTAACAGTCTATGGCTTTTCCCCAGAGCAGCTGGAGTCCTGAATGGCCAGAGGATAGGCCAAGTTCATTTTGTAGGGGTGAGTTCTTCAGCACCTGTATCCAAGCGGGGTGGCACTACTGAGATGTCTGAGAGCTACCTTTGCCCAAACCATCCGTTCTGGATCTGACCTGATCTAAATGAGAAACTTGGGTTATCAAAGTACACACGCCTGGCTCCTCTCCAAGAGAAGCCCTGGGACTTTTCAAGAGCCGGCAGTGATTTCCCCTCAGCTAATCGTTGACCACAGACAGAGCTGCAACCTGCCAGGCCTGCCTTCTCCCTTCCTCTGTCTATTTTTTTCATATGCCTGGCCAGACAACTTCCAGAGCCTCATCTTCCGTGGCTGATAAAATGGACCGATTCTGGCAAGTGCAGACAAAACCGCTTCAGGGACAGAACAAAGGGCACTGCAGGGAGGAGTGGGGAAGAGACAGCTCTCAAACATGATGGAAAGCAGGGCAGTTCTGGTCCTCGAAAAACTGATAATTTGTTCTCTTTTGTTTCTCACCTGCCCTTTGCTCTCTCATCTTCTCCCCTTAAATCATGAAAAGAGTGGCAATGACTCAAAGGCACACTGCAGCAGTGCCTTGCGGCTCCTTATTCCTAATGATTTGGCAGCTACGTGGTTCAGAGAGTCTCCTGGCCAACAGAAGTAAGGAACTACACTAGATCTAATCCCAGTCACCAGGGGGAAGGAAAGCATAATCTAATAACTTTCTCTTTCTGTGACAGTAATTGTAGTTGTAGGAATTCAGAAGAATGCTAAAGTTTTGCACACTTAGTTTTATTCCTTCAACAGCTTGGCTACCCTGAAAAGTAGATAAGACTTACCTTTTTATTTCTAGCCATTTTTCTGTATCTTTGGGCCTATTCCTTTCCCTTCTCTCTCAGCTGCATTATTCCCTAGGCTCTAGATCTATTCTGTCCCTTTATACTTCATCAATTTTTGATCACTTGACTAGTGGTTTTTTACACATCTTGCTCTCAACCCTGGAATTTACAGAATCACAGATCAAAGGGAACTCAACAGCAATCTAATCCAACTAATAATCTTAAAGTAACTCCAATTATAATATACTTGAAAAGCGGTCATGCAGTCTCTCTACCTTTGATTGAAGACACCCAATGATGAGGATTCTACTACCTCCAAAAACTATCCATTCTACTTAGGGATAGCTCTAACTGTTGGGATATTTTTCTAACAACGAGCCTAAATTTTTCCCTCCAACTCCTACCCATTTCTTCTGACCCTTCCCTCTGGGGCCAAACAGAACAAGACTAATCCTTCTTTCACATGATATCCTTCAAATACTTGAACACTTAGCCCATCGGTTTTAAGGTTGGCCTGCTTGTGTGCATCTACCTCTGACCTTCTTTGGATTCTCCTTCAGACATTCTTTTTTTTTTAATGATTCAATTATCCCCTATCATATCTACCCCTCTCCTCACCCCTTGCCAGTCTTCTCTAAGCTAATCATTTCAGTTCCTTCAATACATCCTCATATGGCATGGACTCCAGAAAGGCCCTTCACTATCCTGAGTAACCTTCTCTGGATGATCAAATGTCTTTCCTAAACTATGATGCCTAGAACTATTATTGTTTCAGTCATGTCTAACTCTTTGCGACCCTCTTTGGTGTTTTCTTGGCAAAGATACTAAAGTGGTTTGCCATTTCCTTCTCCAGCTCATTTTACAGATAAGTAACTGAGGCAAACAAGTTTAATAATTTACCCAGGATCACACAACTGGTAAGTGCCTGAGGCCACATTTGAACTCAGGTCCTCCTGATTCCGGTGCTGGTGCTCTATCCACAGTGCTACCTAACTGCCCTGCCCAGAACTGTACATGGTCCATAAAAAGTGGTCTGATCAGGGCAGAGTATGACGGGACAATCACCCTTTTATTCCTAGAACACAATCCCAAGGGTACCTTAGCTTTTCTGGTTGTCTCATCCCTCTGATAACTCATATTAACATTGTGGTACACTAACTCCTCAAGATTTTTTCAGAAAAACTGAAAGCGATATCTCCTCCATCTCATACTTCTAAGGTTGATTTTACATTCCAAATATAACTTTATTCATTCCTATCAAATTCCAACCAAGTGTTTTGGTGTATCAAGGGCTTTCAGGATTCTGGCTGTCAATCAGAATATTCCTTATCCTTCCTACCTCTATGTCTTCAGCAGATTTGAAGAACATACCATCTATGTCTTTTTTCAAGTCATTGAAACAAAATATTAAACAGCATAGGACTGAGCCCAGATATCTGGGGCACTGGAGATCTCTGGCCAAGTTGACATTGACCCATTAATTACTACTCTATGAGTTTAATTACTGAATAAGTTCTAAATCCATATCATTTTATTATTATCTAGTCCACATCTCTGTCCTCTTACCATGTCTCCCTTTCCTCAACTTCCTGTCCAAGTAAACTCGGTCCTGTTTTCTCTCTACTCCTCTGAGGTACCCCTGGCCATCAAATTCCCTCAAGGGATCAAAGAATCAACATGAAGAACTCCTCTGGATAGAATAAAAGAGAACAAAAGCATTGTGTGGAAGTTAGATTTTTTATCCTATTTCTTGGTAATTGTAAGAATCTGGGGTTTTGTACATTCAGTCTCTCTTACTCCTTTAGGCAAACCCAGGGCGTGTACATGGCAATAGACCATACTAAGAAGTACAACAAGATTTTTTATTTTTTAGCTCTAGCTATCTCCAGTCCTACTCCAACCCAAACACCCAACTCTATTTTCCTTCCTTTTCCTCCCTCTTTGGCTACCCAAGAGTCAGCTGGAACATTCCTCAAAATCTGTGCTTTTTCTCTTTCATCAAAGCTTCCTTCATCTGCACCTTCAGCGACCTAAAAGGTCCAATGACTATGTTTTTTGCTTTTCTTTGTATGCCTAGCACTTAGCACAGTCTCCAGTACATAGTAGGGGCTTAATAAACGTTTATTGGAAAAAAATAACGGTTTATTGGCCAACTGACATATGAAACACCACAGAGGATCAGCCCATGGTCTTCCTACTCCACAAGGGTAAGGGGTCACATCTAACCTAACTTTGCACATTACCTAATTCCTGGAATAATGCTCTAGAAACATTAGATCCTTCATTTTTTTTTCTTTTCTTTTTAAAAAACTGAATGAAAATAACATGGTATAGTGGAAAGAGGGTAGAATTTGAAGCTGGAAGACATGATTTGAAATTTCAGCTCTATTACCCATTATACCAGACAAGCCACTTCCCTTCTTTGAGGCTCAGTTTCTTCTAATGAGGTTACTCTAGAAAAATTTGAAAGTCCTTTTCTGCTCTAAGTCCTAGCAACCTATGATGAGAAGCCTTCACTGAACCCATTCTGGCAGTGGTGGGCCACAGAGGAGAGATTCTGTGGGAGGACTTGACTCCCAGGTGAGTGACAATCTCTTAAGTTACCTGTTTTTCACAGCAATTCATCATACAGCAACTACGCGTTAATGTCAAAGGAATAAATAATGATAGCTGGCATTGATCGAGAGCTGTAAGGTACCCAAAACAGGCCTTCATATCCATTTCCTCATTTGAGCCTCCCCACCACCCTGTGAAATAGGTATTACAGGCATTAATGCCCCCATTGTGTTGATGAGGAAACAGATTTAGAGATTTTAAATGACTTGTCTGTGGTCACATAGTATTCCTGATCCCAAATCTGCTGTTCTATCTGCTGCGTGAGTCTATCTTTCTAATCAGTCTAACAATTTCCTACATACTGGACACGTGCCATAAGAGACACAAATATTACAGAATTTCAGAGTGGAAAGGGGTCCCAGAGGCTACCTAGTCTACTCCACATCTGAACAAAAATCACCACAACACACTTAACCGTTGGTCAACTGGCTTCTGCTTGGAGATCTCTAATAAGAGGGAACCCACTGCTGACTCAGGTAGACAATTCCACTTTTAGAAAGCTCTTCTTCATTTTTTTAACAAACATTGATATTTTTAGGCCATTGATTATTAGTTCCCTAAAGGCTTGAGCCAGGCCTCCTCCTCCTCCTCTTGACTACCCCATGGTACCTAAAACATAGTTTAAACAGAGGAAAAGGAAGAGAAAAGTGGGATCCTTGAGGTCTGCCATCCCCTTGTGCTAGGTCATCAAAGAGGCCCATACAGAGCTGAGCAGCTGGACAAGCCCATTCCATGGCCACCACCAAGCCCAGTACCACAGCTGCCATTCAATGCTCCTTATCTCACCTTTCCAGATGTCAGCATGGTCCTCGAAACTAGAGATTGCCCAGAAAAGATGGTGGAAAATTGGAATCTGGGGATTCTTCTTTAATTTTTTTAGGATATCCTACCTGTCTTCCTTCATGCATAAATACCTTTAAAAAAGCATTACTTAATCTACCATTTATTTTCAGAAAACCAGAAAGGGCTATAATTGGACAAGTCATTCCTGAACTGGGAGAGTTAATGAGAGCCCACAGCCCTAGTCAAAGAGAACTTTGGAAAATACCAGGTGATATGTGGCTGGGACAGAGACTCTGAAAACCTAAGTAGATTTTGACAGCTGGACAAACTTTCACCAACTGTCTCACTGCTCTGCTAAAATGCTCAGAAACACCTGCTTATCCCCTGCTAATGAGCTCTTGGATGACAGGTGATCTCAGGCAACCTCATCATGTTGGGTTGGGTAAGTCAATAAAGTAGTTTGCTAGGTGTGATGTAAGCCAAGTGGCTATTTCATCTGAGCCTCACCTCCCAAAGAGTGGCTCATGGGATCTGGGGAAGTGAGATGAACAACCAAGAATATTCATAATATTTCAGAGTTAGAAGGGACCTTGGGGTCAAACCTACCCTGAAAAGGAATCTCCTGTACCACAATGGGTACAATGAGCATCTATTAAGCACCTACAGTGTGCCAGGCAGTGTGCTGGGTACTAGTAATAGAAAGACAAAACAAACAAAGAACTCATACTTAAACATTGTAATCCAGTTTCTTCTTGAAGATCTCCCTTGACGGGTAATTCATCAGCTCCTGAAATCATCCATTCCACCTACAAAACCCATTTAAGTCTTGACCTCTGAAAAAAAAAAGGTTATGTCCCTTTTTCACAAGACAAAGACTTTTCCCTAAGCTAAACTTCCTCAGCTCTTTCATGTGATCGCAATTCAGCCTAGTTTCAAATCCCCTTATAACTTGGTTCTATGTTTTCTAAGCATCCACCAGCTTGTCAACTTTGTCTTTCCGATAATGTTGGGACCCAGATTATAAACAATGATCCAGATATTTGATCCAACTAGGGCAGAGGACAGAGCAATTATCGATTAGCTCATATTTCTATTAATTCAGACTAAATTACACATTTATTAAGTACTTACTATGCGCCAAACATTATGTTACTGCTGGGAATATAAACACAAACAAAAAGGAAGATGGTCCCTGCCCTCAAGGGGCTTATATTTTAGTTGGGGAAGACAATACATAAAAAGGAGCTGAAAGGTGTGAGGGAAGGAGAAGGTGGGAAGTGGAAAGGTGAAAGAATTGGTAAGTCAAAAGTGGAGCCGGGAAAAGAGTAAGCTATGACTACTGGCCTGGACCCTTCCTCAAAATGGAGTTTCCAGGCAAAGGGAACTGCTGGGGTGAGAAGGTAGCTGAGGTAGAGAAGCCCAGAGTGTCAGACTAAGGTCACATTTTGTTTCATCCTTTTTCATGTGAAAGGCCTCTGATCACTTCACCTAATAAGAGAACTATAGGGAAGGTTGTAATCTTTGGCTTTATTGTAGAAACTATACAATATAATATAATACAACATATCACAAAAATAATAAATATCTGTTAAATTTATAGTGGAGAAAGAGAGGGGAAAAGAAGGAAGAAAATGCTTAGGTAAGGAAAGAAGCCTCTGAACTCAAGAAACTTGCAATCTAGTAGAAAAATAAGATACAATATGCTCAGATAAATAAATGTATAATATTATATGATAAATGTGTTACAGTGACACAGAAACAAAATGTTATGTGCTTTCTGAGGGGAGAGCTTGTTACTTGCTGGGGGTAGAGGTAGGGGTAGGATCATGAAAGGTTTCATAGAAGAGAATTCGTATAACCAACTTATATATCGAGACAAGGATAGGATTTCCTGGCAAAGGCAACCTTATACCTAGCTGGAATAGGTGGCTGTCTATATGATATGATTGGAGAGGTACCCAAAAGGCTTCTACTCCAAATAGGTTCGTATTAGATGGTCATTTACCTAAGAGCCAGCATGGCTTCAGAAAGGGTTGAGGCATGGTCGACACGGTGTTTGCTGCCCAACAACTCCAGGAGAGATTCCAAGAGCAGAATAGAGGTCTTTACACAACATTTGTAGATCTGACCAAGGCCTTTGTTACAAATAGTTGTGAGGGCTTATGGAAAATTATGTCGAAATTTGGTTAACCAGAGAAATTCATTGATATTATGCATCAATTTCATGACAGTGTACTCGCCCAGATGCTGAATAATGGACAATGCTCTCGTTCTTTCCCAGTCACCAGTGGAGGGAAATAAGGCTGTGTGTTTGCTCCCATGCTTTTTAGCACGATATTTTCAGCCATGTTGTCAAACACCTTCAATGAGGACAAACACAGGATCATCAACTACTGCACTGATGGTAAATTCTTCAACTTGAAAAGGCTACAAGCCAAGACCACAGTGGAGAGAGTGTTAATGCATGACTTTTTGTTTGCAGATGATTGTGAACTCAACATGGTTTCTGAAGCTAAGATGCAACAAAGTATTGATTGATTGCTTCTTGTGCTAATTTTGGCCTAACAATTAACACCAAGAAAACACAGGTGCTCCATCAGCCAGCACCATACTACCCATACATGGAACCATTGGTTATAATAAATGGAGCAGTTTTGAATGCTATGGTTAAGTTCACTTGCCTTGGCAGTATACTTTCTGGGGATGCACATATTGATAATAAGGTTGACACATGCATTGCCAGAGCTAGCTCAGTATTTGGGAAGCTCGGAAGGAAAGTGTGGGAGAGAAGAGGTATTAGACTGACTAACAAACGGAAGATCTACAGAGCCATTGTGCTGACCTCATTGTGGTATGCCTGTAAAACCTGGACAGTATACTAGCGCCATGCCAGGAAACAGAATTGCTTCCATTTGAATTCTCTTAGGAAGATTTTGAAGATCACCTGGTAGGATTAGATACCAGACACTGAGGTCCTTTCTTGAACTATATTGCCAAGCATTCGAACTCTACTTCAGAGAGCTCAACTCCAATGGGCTGGCCACATTGTTTGAATACCAAATGTACACTTGCCAAAAAGACTATTTTATGGAGAACTCACTCACACAGGGCAAGCATTCAAAAGAAACTTGAGATGCACAAATTTAGAAAATCCACCAGAAATGTTCGCATGGACTATTTGTGCCTGACCTGTGGTGGAGCATTCTGAGCTTATATTGGTCTGATCAGACACAGTCCGATGCACCTTAAATTCACTTTAACATAGTGATGTCATTTTGGTTCTCTTTGAGAATGAAGGACAACAACCAATCAGTAATGTGCTTTCAGAGTGATTGTATCACGTTATCTAGATGAGATAACACCTTAACTAGCATGTTAGCTCCCATTAATTTGGTTCCATTCAATTCAATACAACAAGTTTGGTGAAATAATATCACAGAATTTAGGAATCAGTGAGGATCTCAGTAGCTATTTAGTCCAACTCATACCCCAGGGGAATCTTTACTACATGTAATATACCCTAGAAGTGGTTTTACTTGGAGACCTCCAAAGAAAAGGAAACCAACCACCTCTTGAGATGGCCCATTCCTTTTTGGACAACAATAATTGTTATAAAAAACATTCCTCTTGAGATCAAGTTTAAATGTATTAAATGAATTACCTTTTATTTTATCTACTTTGTGGCAGCCACTGTGTTAAGAAATACAAGGACAAAAAATAAAACAGTTGCTGCCCTTCAAAAGTTTACATTCTGCTAGGGGGAGCATTGTGCCCACAGGCAAATTAATACAAAGTCAATGCAAAATTAATTTCAGAGTGGACAGTGGGGACCACAAACAGCTGAGGGAGTCAGGAAAGGCAATTTCTTTAGGAGCTTCAACAAAGTCAGGGCAACTTGAGAATGTCACACATGAGAAACATCAAGGAGGATGAGTTGAGGGGTTCTTAATCTGGGTCCATGACCTTAGCTTTTAAAACCATTCTGATAACTTTATTTCACTATCATCCCACCCTCCAGTCTGCATGTCTATATATTTTATTTTATGTATTTAAGAACATTATGCTGAAAGGGGCCCATAGGCTTCTCCAGACTGCCAGAGAGGTTCATGACACAATGAAAGCTAAAAGTTTGTAACTAGGCAGGGAGGTAGAGTGCTGGACCTGGATTCAAGAAGACCCAGTTCAAATCTGACCTCAGATGCTAGGTGTAACCCTGCTCAAGTCACTTAACTTCAATCTCAGTTTCCTCATCTGTAAAATGGGGATAATAATAGCTACCACTCAGGATTGCTTTGAGGGTAAAAGGAGGTAATATTTGTAAAGTACTTTATGAGCCTTAATAGGCTATATAAATACCAGCTATTTATTATTACTAGAAGGAGTGTGATGGGGAATAAGGTACAATTAGCATTACAGAAGCTTGAAGCCAGATTCTAAAGGGCTTTAAATGCCAAGCAGAGCAGTCTGGCTAACCCATTTATACCCATTATCCTCAGGGAAGCTCTTGGTTAAGTTAAGGTTGTGTTGGGGAGGGGGAAATGTCAGAAACTTGGGGTACTTTCCTAGTTCAGGAGAATACTCAAAGCAGTAGGATGAGTTGACCTTCCTTAACACTAGGTGTGGGGGCTGTAAGTGCTAGAAAGTGGAGGGGAGGAAAGAGAGAGGGAGAGGTAGAATAAAGAAGGAAAACTTGACCTTCATTTTTGTGTCTTTGGCCAGCTCTGGATCCTGTCCCATTAAAGATTTTAGTGGGGCATGATAGTAAGAAAAAGAGGACAGTATACAGGAAGAGGTCTCAGCTGGTCACTTCTAAATAACAGAGCTCAGGCTTGAGTTATTGCAAACCGGACTGGTGCTAAGTGCTATCTATTTGCAGGAGTAGGGAATATGTGGGTAAATCACAGAATGGGTGGAGGGTGTCTGAGTCGGGAGGGTTGCACCATGGTTAAGGGCAGGAGGATCCAGAGATTTAGCAGGACTGCCTGTAATATCCAGGCCTGATATCCAATCTGGTGTGAGCTTTGAGCTCTATTTCCCTTTATTTATTTACACTAGGTCCCATGGATGTTTTCCTTGGCAGCCGACAAGTTTAGACCAGTGCCAAGCCCCGATTCCCTTGCCCAACCTGACAGACCGTGGTGTACACACCTGAAAGTCATTAGCTCAAGGCCCCATTTTGCTCTCACATTTTGAGGCAGTGACCTGCAGCCATGTATAAGAATACAGGCACTCTATCATCATTCCTCACCTCCCTCACCCCATCCCTCCCAACCCCTTCAATCTTTGCTCTGTACCTGCCTTCACTCTGCTGGACCCAGGAAGCACTAAGCTAATGAAGGCCCTTATAAAGCCTTCATCTTAGAAGATGACTGCAAGCAGCTGAAAGTCTCCCCCTAAGACATCCCAGGAGGTGATCTTCCAGTCTGAGCTGCCCTCTTTGGGGCAGCTGGTGTTTTATAGGCTTCTCCTGATTTTGAAAGAAACACACACACGTGAAGGAGCAGCTAGCTGGGAAATCAAGCTGCCAACAAGAACAGCCAGAAGTCCCTCCTCTTCTCCTCAGCACTCTTTGGACCATGGAGCATTTTCTCTGAATGCTTGATAGAGTCATATGACAGATTTATGTGGGAATAAGTGAATGTACATAAGAGTAATTTATAGGAGTGGGAGAAAGGGGGTGAGGAAGGAGCGAGGGAGGAGAAACAGAATTTTCCAACAAAATTTCAATCCCTCCAGGTGGTAGGGAACTGCCCAGGGAGAGAGAGAAACAAAAAAGAGAGAGTATCTTACTGCTGGAGATGCTGAGGGACAGCAGTTTTCTCACCAAGAGAGTAAATGTGTCAGGTACTGGAGAGAAGGGAGAGAGCCCCCTTATTCCAGGTCTGTCTATACATCATGGAATCAGAGGATTTAGATCCAGAAGGAATCTTACAGAACATGTAGTATAATCTTCTCATTTTACAAATGAAGAAACTGAGATCTGTGGAGGGAGAACTGATAAATATTTAACAACCAGTATACATGGGACACACTTTCAACTTTATTCTATATATTTTTTTAATTTTTTCTCTGCCTTTCCTAAATCTTGATAATCAACAAAACAATAAACCAAGCCCCAATTTGTAACATTTACTGATTTCTGGGGTGTAAATGCTCACTCTAAATATTTAACAATGGAATCTCTCAAGAACTGTTCAAATGGACACCAAAACAGCCCTGGGAGTATTTTGGTCAAGGTCACACCAGTTGTTAGTAACAGAAATGGGATTCAAACCCAGGTTCTTGGACTCTACAACCAGAGCTCCTCCATTAAACTCTGACACCTACTTATTTCAGCAAGTATGTCTAGTATCTTCCACCCCAGAGACCCACAGTATTTTAGGAATGGCCTTCTTCTCTCCCAGCACCCATTGAAAATTGAATTTCCTTGCTTGAATACTTATGGCCTTCTCATTAATTACTTTGATTGTTTCATAACAATAACAACAATATAATAACTAATGTTCACAAAGTAGGTAAAGGTTTATAAAGTGTTACATATGCTATATTACCTCACGTGGTCCTCACAATAACCCTCTGAGGGTTTCTTCTTATTTCCCCATTATCCCCACTACACAGATAAAAAAAAGTAAGCTAAGAGAGGTGAATAATAATAATAATAATAATAACAATAATAATACATTTATGTAGCACTTTAGGGTTTGCAAAGTACACCTCCACATTGTCTCATTTGATCCTCACAACAACCCTGAAAGGCAAGTGCTATTGTTATCATGCTCATTTCATAGATAAGGAAACTGCAGATGAGACAAGTTAAGTATTTGAGGTCACCCAGCTAAGTGAGGTAAGATTGGTCAAAGACCTTCTGAACTCCATGTCTAATGTTCTATTTACTAACTACAAAGGGAAGTCATTTATCTACAAAGTGGTCAACAAATGAGTCTAGGATGATGTGTCCTAGTAGGAACAAGCTGAGAAGGAGACAGATTGGTCAGGAAAGGTGACTAGAATGAGTCCATTGAACTTACAGAGTCATTTAAATCCAAAAACCATCGAAGAAGAAAAGGTTCTCTAGCAAGAGATGTTTCTGGCAAGAGATTAAGAGAAAGGGGACCTAGATCCAAATATTTGCTTGGACACCCATTATTTGGGGCACCCCACCTTAGGGAAAGTCACTAAACTAGACCTCAGTTTCCTTATCTGTAAAATGAAAGAGTTTGGGATAGATAGCCTTGGAGCTACCTTCCAGCTTTCAATCTATGATCCTATAATCCTGTGCTGGACAGATTATTTATGTAGAATTTGTTGTGGGATATGGGCTGATGTCACCCAGGAGAAGAAAACTTGAATGAAGTCAGACCTTTACAGGGCAAAGTAAAGCCAACAACAAGAGATCACAGATCCATTAACGGATCAAAGTATTCTGGGACTGAAAATGGAGACGAGAAAAACCATAACTACTCTATATAACTGGGACTTTGTCTTGGGGTACCTAATTTAGAAGATGCTAAAAGCATTTATGGTCTTCAAAAGCTTACAAGCAACAGAACTCAACATCTAGTTAGCAATATATCTAGTAAGTAATAAAAGGCTAACAGAAAGCTTGCTGTCTTCCTAACCCATGCCTCTACCCCTGCTATAGGGCAGTGTAATTAACACTCGATTTTGTGTCAGAGGACCTGGAACTGGATACCAGGACTACTGGTAAAACTATTTGATCTAGGGAAAAGTACTTATAATTCTAAGCCTCAGCTGCCACATCTATAAAATGAAAGTGTGAGACTAGACAATCTCCAAAGTCATTTCTAGCTCTAAATCTATGTTTTTTATAATCTTAAAGGCTTTTCTCTGACCTAACTTTAGCTATCTTCCCTGGTGTTTTAGGTTATGCCTGAGGCAGGCCAGTCTGGTGGTTCAGTCTTGGAACTGGAGTGGAATGAGATACTCATAGATAACATAATATTTAACAGAAAAAGCCTTCTTAACAAGAGCACAGAAAGTATACTCAGCAAAGATACAGCATTGACCCAGCTTGACAGTTTCCCTACTGTTACATTTGCTGGAGTATAGTGCCTGGTCACAAGAATGTTTCAAACATGAGGAACTTTAGTGCTTTTATGCTTAAATGACTAAGAACCTTTATCAATGATTCAAGACTTATTGCTCTGGAATTCCCTTTAGGGATTTCCCTTTGTTTTTCTTTAAGGAAAAAAAAATCTCAACTCAACTAACCTAGCCTATGTGTGCTTCTACCACACTTCGATAGGGAAAAAAAAATACAGTCAATTCTCAACTTACATGGGGGTAAATGTTCCTAGAAAACAGCATGAGTCAAAAACACAAATGCTGGTGCATCAAACCTATCGGAAATAGAGGTTAGGCCACCAAAAACTGTCATCTTTTGCTAGAGATTGCTGAAAACACACTTTTCTGCATGCAATTCTTTATAACAAAACATTAATTCTGATAATACACAGTGTTCCTAACACAGTAACCATGAAGTAACCCATAAAATGCAGTAACAAAATTAAATTGGTAACATGCAAAACATCTTTCTCACTAGTAATTACTGACAATTTTGTGACCTTTTGTGTTAACATCTCAATTAAAAAACAAACAATGATTTCAGACAATATTCACTTTTTATAACATATGAAATATATAAAATTGTAAATATTGTAGAGCAAATAAAATTTTTAAAACTAAACATTTTTTAACCAGAATCTTACCTTCCATTGTATCAGATGATGGTGTGAGGGTGTTATACTATATATTATGCAACTGTAAACCTCTCCAAAAACCAAGGGAGAGGTTGCTGGGATTTAGGCATTACTGTTGGAAGACATCAGGTGATCTTAACATCACCTTAGAGCTCAAAGGACTTGAACCACATTTGGGGGCATAATTGCAACACAAAACTTGAGTTTTAAAGGCAGACAATGAAAATGTGCAACAAATGCACAGAGCTTTTACAATAGTAGGGTGAACAAGACCAGTGAAGCGCCTAATAGGATACCAGCCACTCCACAAACTTGCACATGTCACACTTCTCGTTTTTTTTCTCTACTGCACATAGCTCCAAATATGAGTGGGTGCCAATGTGAAAGTAAACATGAAGTTACTAATAAAACCATGTGAGCACTTGAAGTCACAAAAGTGAAACATAAAAATGCTGAAGATTGACTGCATATGTTAGTTATGGCTCTGGAGATGGAACACAATCAGCAAGAATGTTATCTTCATACTAGGTGTTACATCTATTGGATCTTCTGAAGTTTAATCAATCAATCACAATGCATTTAATAAGTGTCGACCTGGTACCAGGTAAAATGTTATGATTCTGGTCAGCCTACTGTGAGAATTCTGTTTTATATTCTTTCCAAATGATTGTCTATATAGCCTTTAGCTACCCCAACAGAATCCTGAGACATGCCATAATACCTCATTTCACTCCCAAAGTCATTTAAGTACTGATTGTAAATGAATATTCATTCTTCTCTATACTTCACTTCTAACTTTCTCAACTTTCTCTACCTAGCTGTAGCAGCTTCCTCTTCCTAGAAATTCACTCTGCCTCTGTGGCCTTTTTTCTGATTGACTGGTTCTTGCCAACACCTCCATTTTAAGAAATCTCCTAGGCTTACCACATCTCTATTATACCCCTAAATATGCACCCACACATATCCCTCCTGCCTTGTAGCTTCCTTTTATGGGTTGGCATCCCTCATTAGAATGTAAGCTTCATGAGGGGTGGGAACTATCTATCTTCCTGTTTGTGTTTGTTTTCCTAGCATCTTTCTGGAACATAGTAAGCTGCAACTTAATAAATGCCTATTGAGACTTGCTGTCTTGAGGGAGCCCAACTCTCTCACTTTTTCTCCCCACCCTCTAAAGAGATTAAATAATTATGAGTTGATGTTTACATCTCACCTGATATCTGACAAAATGCTTTACATACATTTCCTCCTTTAGTTCACCCATGAAATCTATGAGGTGGGTACTACAGGAATTGTCTCCATTTACAGACGATGAAATTGAATCTCAGAGGGGATGAGTAAGAAAGCAACTTTTCCATGGTCACACCTAGTAAAGAGTAGAATTAGGTTTCAAACTTAGACTTTTTTGTGAATTAAGGTATCAGCTCTCTTTCTAGCATCCCTGCTGTTTCTAAATACATTGAGAGGAGATATATGGCAGGTCATTTTTAGCTGGATGAGATCATCTGAAGACATAGATAGTGGGCTTTGAAATTAATTTTTATGGAAGCAGGAGGAGAAGATTGTAGAGAAAGAGGAAGAGGAGGAGGAAAAAGAAGAAGAGGAAGAGGAGGAAGAAGAAGAAGAAGAAGAAGAAGAAGAAGAAGAAGAAGAAGAAGGAGGAGGAGGAGGAGGAGGAGGAGGAGGAAGAGGAGGAGGAGGAGAAGAAGAAAGAGGGGGAGGAAGAGGAGAGAAGAAGGAGAAAAGGAGAAGAAGAAGAAATAAAAGAAGTAAAAGAAGAAGAAATAAAAGAAGAGGAAGGAGAGGGAGAGGGAGAGGGAGAAGGGGAAGGGGAAGAAGAGAGCAGGAGAAGGAGAAGGAGAAGGAGAAGGAGAAGGAGAAGGAGAAGGAGAAGGAGAAGGAGAAGGAGAAGGAGAAGGAGAAGGAGAAGGAGAAGGAGAAGGAGAAGGAGAAGGAGAAGACTGCACCAGGCCATAAAAGACCTGCTGTGTTTCTGCTCAGGTCAGAGGTAGGGCCATGCAACTCCACAGGGCAGAGTCTCTCAGGAATCCTGAGATACTGAGAAGCTCTCTCTCCATTGGCATGCTCTTAGGATCAACCTAGTAGTCATTGAATAGACAAGAAATTTCAAATATTATTTCTGGCATCAAGTTACCAAAAAGGTAATCACTCTGCCGAAGTGACTGCCTCTTTTCCACTTTGCTTGCCATTCTTATTTTTGTGTTAGTTTCGGAGCATATCCTTTTCTTCTCTTATCCAATGACTGATTGCCTCTCTCCCTTCAAATCTCATCCACCCTTGCCATTGTGTTACTGCCAGCTTGTCATTTCCCCAGTAGGGTGCTACCTTATATCTTCTAAATGGAACCTGCTTAGCCTCAATGTTGCCTTCTTCCTTCCTTCATTTCCCTGGATCTGATATATTAATAACAAAAATAGATGATTTGTTCTCTATTACTCTGTGGATGTATATTGTTGTGTGGCTCTAAGACAGAAAACACAAGGTCCAAAGAATTGAAAATGAATGCCACACGATCAGGATGCTCTCAGAAAAACCTGGACTTACATGAACTGATGCAAAATGAAATGCACAGAACTAGGAAAATATTATTTACAGTAACAGCAACCATAATATTGTATGATGGTCAATCATTAATGACTTAGCTATTCTCAGTAACACAATGATCTGAATGATTCTGAAGGACTTATGATAAAAAATGTAATCTATCTCCACAGAAAGAATTGATGGAGTCTGAATGCAAATCAAAGCATGCCTTTTCTTTACTTTACTTTTCTTTTTTTACTTGTGTTTCCTTTAACAACATGACTAACATGGAAATATGTTTTGCTTGACTACACATGTATAATCTATATTAAATTGCTTGCCTTCTCAATGGTGTGAAGGGAGGAAAGGGAAGGAAGGAGGCAATTTAGAACTTTAAAAAATTAAAAATGAATGTTAAAGAAGATCAGTGTCACACAGAAGATAGCAGAGAGGCTTATGGTATGTATAGGCAGATCATAATGTACAAGCAATGAGGAGCTTTGGAGAAAAGAGGAGTAAAACATGGCATCCAGGGAATTCATGTTAGAGAAAGATATATGGAGAGGGCAAGAGATGAGATAGACAGCTAGACTGCTCTACTGGTAATGTCCACATTTTAGGAGAGAGTGAGAAAAGCCTCCAGCTTGTCAGATGAACTTCTTGTGTTGAGGCCATAGACTAGCATGGGCAGGCATGGATAGAGTGAGACCTGAATCATTAGAAAGAATATGCACAACAATGAAATCATAGATCCTCAACTTTTTTATTGTATTGCAAGGCCAACATAGTACAGCCAGGTCCCAATTAGTGTGATTAAATAATCCCCTAAAGTGTTTGCATTATTTGAATTCTCAAGACATATTTTCATTGGTCTGGAACCAATGACCATATTTTACATAATTATAATTTGAATAGTGTGAATTCAGATACATGAAATCATTTCAGAGGATTCATTATTCGCACTAATCTGGACCTGGTTGTACTTTACATAAAACATTTCATTTGCTAGAGCCAAAATTTAAGGTACAAAGGACAAGTGTTATTATAGCCCATTTATAGGAGAGGAAAGTAAAAAGTGAATTAACTTGCCCACACTGCCTACTACCAAGTGGTGGAGCCAAGATTTTAACTCAAGTCTTTGTCTGCAGCGCCAGCATTTTTTCTACTACGCCTCCTGTTAACTCTTTCTATTTTTCTCCTTTAGCCTCCTTTTCTCCCCAGTGACTTTCTGTACCCCTGTCTTTTCCTTCCTCTGAAATTCTCCCTCCCTGTTCCATTATTTTCCTTTCACTCCTCTTTGCCACCTTTTTGACAAATGAGATCACACCCTCATCTCTTCTGGACCATAAATACATGCAAACTCATTCAAACATGCATGGGAATGAGGCTTCATATAACTCTGTCAGAGGGGCTTGTAGCTCCCAATCAGGTCAGACTCTTATTTGTGAATCCCACCCAACCTCAAGTACCTCTATCAAAAAGATGCGTAGGCACCTTCAGGCCATTTCTAATAGAACTCTATGAGGTCTGTTATAATTAGGAATTTTGTTCCTAGACAAAGTACCAACAATCATGTCTGGGGCAAGGAAAACAAAGCATTCCCTCAAGTGAATGGGATAGTGGAATGCGAGTGGGACAGGAAAGTAGTTCATCTTATTCTGCAATGTAATAACTTACAATTTAATTAGTTATTTTTGCTAAGTGGTGAGTTCTCTTGTTTCCCTGATGGACCTTTAAGTGCCAGACCGAGTTTTGGCATCCTGGGGCAAAGTCCTGATTGCCCTACTCTGGGTAGGCCTCTGAGGTCTCCCACTTCTCACTTTTCTAAAGACAATAATCATCTTAGAGAGCAGAAATGAAACCTGTTGCCAGCACATACTAATAAATGTCTAATCAAAAGGAAGAAAAAAATAACAAAGATTTGTTAACAACTGTCAAATCCTATGGGCAGCTGTTCTCTAATACTTGAAGAATCCCCAGTGATTTCAGCTCACTCCCGCACACAAGGAATGATTTACTCCATAAGCTTTGTTGAAATGGTTGTGAATGTTGGAACTGTATTCAGTCCTTTATATTTCCTGTTTGGTGGGGCTGCTGTGTACCCAGAAAACCCCCTTGGAAGGGAATTTCCTTGTAAGTTCTACATTAGGGCCTTGGCTGTGAGATTGTGTTACAGCCTTGGTTTACTAATTCCAGCTTTTCTGCCCTGATAGCATTTAAACTTAAATAGCTATATAAGTTCAAATGTTCTTTTATAGGGTAAAATAAACAGCTTTTTATGACTCAAAAACTGCAAGCTTCAAAATCAGACATTCACCACTAACTCAGGCAGGTTGACGCTCAAGAAATGAGTAGGCATCTTCTTTGCCATAGTTAGTGGGTTTTTTTTTTAATTTTACATTGAAGATGTCACATAAATTAGCTACTGTCTCAGTTGTCAAGGAAGAAAGCTGACACTGCATCAGGACATTTTGCTACAAGACTGCCACCCTCTGGCTCCCACCACCAGAGAAGTCCCAGGAAAACTTTGGCTGGGGAAGGCTTTGAAGACCATCCATGGTCTTGGTAATTCTTGGTATCCCCTCACAGAAACAAGCTTATAATTGGAAGGAAACTGGAGGACATCTAGAGTGTAACTTGTTTCTGAATGGAAAACCCTTCTTCAGCTCCCTAACCCTAATCCCTTTGCCCCTGCATAATTCCTAACAGGCCAGCAAAAAACCTTTGCCTCAGAACCTTACTGATGGGGAATTCACTAAGTCCTGAGGCAACCAGTTCATCCGTGGGACAATTGTTGGGAATCTCTTTTATCTTTTGCTTAAATAATCTGTTCATTGCTTCTAATTAAATGCCTAGCAATCAGAACATTGGAGAATCTCAGAACTGGAAGAAACTCCAGAAGCCATCCAGTACAGTCTGTACCTGAGTATTGTTCATTGCTCAGTCATTTTTCAGTCATGTCTGACTCTTCGTGAGCCCATTTTGGGGTTTTCTTGGCAAAGATACTGGAATTGTTTGCCATTTCCTTCTCCAGCTCATTTTACAGGTTAAAGTGACTTGCTCAGGGTCACACAGCTAGTAAGTGTATAGGGTCTGATTTGAAGTCAGGAAGATGAGTCTTCCAGACTCCAGGCCTAGTGCTCCATCCACTGCAACACCTAGCTGCCTGCCTGGCACATAGGAAGCATTTAATAGTTGCTTGTCTACTGAATGATGAGAGATTTAATAACTAGAAGTACCTGAACTTGAGTCTAGGTTTTCTGACACACACCCCAACCCTATCCTGAGCCCAGTTCTTTCCACTAAACTTCGTTGCTTCCCACTGTCATCATCACTCAGTTATTCACGGCTACTAGATATGATACTTTCCTCACTTCAGTCCTTTCAGGCAGGTAGAAAAAGTATTATTGCCTCCTTTTCGCAGATGAGACAGCACAATAACAATAGTTAGCATTTAGCCGAAACTCTCTATGGGCTTACAGCTTCCTCTCTTAACCCTTTGTTGCCTCTGACTAGACACACAAAGGATATATCTTCTCTAAAGACTCCTGAAGTTGACTCCCAAAGCAGTTGCTGGAATCTCCTTCTCTGATATACACAGATCAAAGGTGTGCCTAAGTCTTTCAACTAATCCCAACACTTTTCATCAACACATTTCCTCTAGTGGTCTGAAGCATCTTACTCCTTTCCAATTTGAGCAACTAAGTAGTTTGAATCTAGTTTATATCTTTGATTGATTAATTAATTCTATGACCCAAAGAACTGTTTTTACCTGGTAAAGGTATCAGAACTAGGAATAACTTGTCAGTTAAATTCATTGTTGTTGTAGGTTTTGAAATACCCCTCTCATACAAGCATCAGTTTTGGTTTTAATTCAATTTTATTTTCAAATTTTGAATCTGCTTCCTACATCCTCTTTATTCCCCACCTCCAGCAGAACTAAGATCAAAGAGTTGAAGTTGTAGTCGATGAAAGGAAAAATTTCTAATAATTACAGCTACCCAAAAGAGAAATCGCCTTCCTTAAGAGCTGGTGGGTTCTTCCCCTGAGGAGGTCTTCAAGCAATCAATCAACAATTATTATTTATTAGATACTGAATGTGTGCCAGACATTGGAGGAACAAGGGCAAAAAGTAATTTCTTGCCATCAAGGATTTTTTGGTCTAATTGGGAAGAGCAGAGAATGGATGACCACTTGTCTTGGAAATTTTTTATAGTGGAAATTCTTTGGGACCAGCTGGACTAGATGACCTCTGAACTCCTTTCCATGCCTGAAAGTCTGTGATACTGTGATGTCAAGGAGGTGGTCTCTAAAATTCTATAGAAATGCCAGAAGGCTATTTCCCTGCCTGGTTACTCCTTGCTTATCTTGTGCTCCTAAATCAAGAACTTTCTAGATCTCTACTTGTTTTCCTTGTTTTACCTTCCTAGATAAGGTAGATATAGCACTACCATGACTCTGACTGTTCCCTGGAGAGATAGACTCTTTCACTTACAAAGAGTTAAATGGTTTAGCTATCAACACAGAAGGCAAGAAGTGAATTATTTCAAAGCTCTACCACCCGTCCAGGCTTATATCACCACATCATAGATTTAGAGCTGAAAGGAACATTAGAGGGCATTGAGTCTAATCCCTTCATTTTACAGATGAGGAAACCAAGGCTGAGACGGGTTAAGGGACTTGGCCAGAGTGACATTGCTAGTAATTATCTGAGTCAGGATTTGAACTCAAGTCCTTTTGACTCTAAACCTGGAATTCTTATACTGTACCACCTGGTCATGAAAGGTTTCCTTGTAGTATTTTGTGTAATTCTTTGAGGAGGTCTGGGCGAATTGCCAACTGAATGATTAGACATATGAATGAGATAACTTATCCATTCTCCATTTGACATACTGAGGTAATTCCTACAAAGCTGTTTCCTTTCCACATTCAGTATTGTTACCTCATTACTACCCTTTACTGACACTGCACAAGAACACTGAAGAGATACCTGGAGAGGAGATCTTGGTTAGAGCCAGCATTTTTGCTTCAGTCTACAAGTGTCTGGAGCTATAACCAAGTTAGAAAGGATTGGAATTCTGAGTCTAATGCTGGCTCTAACACTACCTATGCAATCTTGGGCAGCTCACTTACCCTTCTGGGCCTCAGTTTCTTCTTCTGCACAATGAGGGGATTAGATAACATGACTTCCAAGGTTCCTCTCTGCTCTAGAATAATGTCCTTGTGATCACAGGTTAAACTCTAAAGCTCTGATTCTTTCCTGGACGTGCCCACAACTTTATGAGACAGAGCATTCTAATACCCAAGGCTGGCCCAGCTCACAACAGTGTAATCAGTAGCACCAAGAAACAAACAAATTTCAATTATTCCAAGCCAACATTCTGAACATCTTGTAACATTTTTTCCTGGGGCCCTCAAATTACGAAGTTGTTCTGCTCTGTTGCTTTGTGGTAAATAAATTTAGGATAGTTCCCTGGAAAGAGTGAATTGTAGCTCCCTCGATGAGCTGTTGAGGTCAGAGACCACAGTCCTCAGCCCCACCCTCATGTTCACTGCAACCAACAGGGTAAACAGACCAGGGTGTCTTCACCCTAGGGGAAGGGGAAGGAGGACTGCTGGCTAGTTTCTAAGTGATCAAAGGTTATGAAATTGAATGGGACCCTGAAACATCATCTAGTCCCACCCCTTCATTTACAGATGAAGAAACTGAAGTCTAGAGTAGACTTGACTAAAGTCATATAGGAAATACAGTATAGTATAACACACACTATACAAAATGATAGCAATATAATGAAAGACTATAACCAATACAAGAACAAGGTTCAAGGCCAAATCTTTCTTCCAATCCAGTGCTTTCTACACCAAGATCCATCCATCAGCAGAGAATATAGTAGATGAAATGATTGCTTGGTGATCACATGATCTGAGCAAAAGGAGGTGGATATTCCTAAGGCACATTTCCATCAAACTAGGGCATCTGTGAGGTACAGTGGATAGAGTGCCAGGCCTGGAGTCAGGAAGACAGAAGTTCAAATCCAGCCTCAGACACTTACTAGCTGACTGACCCTGGATAAGTTACTTAATCCTGTTTGCTTCAGTTTATTTATCTGTAAAATGAACTAGAGAAGGAAATGGCCAACCATTATAGGATGTTTGCCAAGAAAATCCCAAATGGGGTCATGAAGAGTTAGGCATGACTGAACAACAACAATAACAGGGGGCATCTTGGTGAATCCTCCTCCTTTCTCTCTCCCTTCCCTCTTTCTTTCCCTCCTTCCCTCTGCCCTTTCCTCTCTCCCTTCCTCTCTCTGTCTCTTCTCTTTGTTCCCCTCTGTCTCTGTTTCTTTCTCCCTCTCTCTATCTCTCTCTTCTTTCTTCTCTCTCCTCTCTCTCATCAGACCTGTGATTCCATTGGCATAGAGAACCTTTGATAGGGAAACTCTATATCCGTTCAGACAAACACCTTGAAATAGTTGCTAGAACAGTGAGAAGGAATGTGACTTGTCCAGGGTAATACAAACAGTATCAGAGGCTGGACTTGAGTCCAGTTCTGTCACTAAAACTAGGTCTTTCTGCAGCCTCTATCTCTCTAGCAGAAGTTCTTCATCATGTGTGCGTGTGTGTGTGTGTGTGTGTGTGTGTGTGTGTGTGTGTGTGTGTGTTATGGACCGCTTTGGCAGTCTAGTAAAGCCAGAATCATGTTTTTAAATGCACAAGATTACAAAGGAACCCAATTAGATTTCAATCTATCTGTCTCTGTGTGGTGTGTGTGTGTGTGTGTGTGCGTGTATGTGTGCATATATATGTATGTATATTCACAGTTCTCAGATTAAGAATTCTTGCCTTCGCTAGAGGAATTTTTTGGTCTACAGAAATAATCTTGGTCATTTCCTACTAAAATACTCTTCCTCCTGTGCAGTACAAGAGACAGATTGAACACAGTTTTGCTTTCCAAATTTGCTTCATTAATTTAAAGCAATCATTTATTCATCCATTCAATAAACATTTATTGAGCATCTATTATTGGCTCAGGGCTGGGAGATGCTGGGAATTGCAACCACTGTACTTCCAACTCTAATAAACCTCACAATCTGAGGGTGGGTGGGAAGGGGATGGATGATATGTACACAGAGATATAATAATTATTCCTTAACTACAATTAATTGTGAGGAAAAATATAATTTAATTAGAATATAAGAGAAACATGAAGTCCAAAGTTAATAATTTTTAATGTAAATAGGAAAAAAGTTGTAAATCAGGAAAGGCTTCCTGGGGGATATTAACTTTTGTGTTACACCTTGAAGAATTAGTAGGATTTCTGTAGGTAAGGATAGAAAGCTTAAAAGGGACAGAAGAAGGAAAAGGATACAGTTAGTTAGGGAAAACTCTACATTAGGCTTCAAAGAAAGAGTATTCTGCAGGATGTAAGAGGACTGGCTTCTCATCTTGCCCCTGCTACCTCCTCATCAGATTCCACTGGTTTCAACTGTAGGGGTCTAGTGAGAAGGACATAGACACACACAGGATAATTTTGTCCATGAGCCCCACAGAAAAGGCTCGCTTAACTTATTCTTGTTGCAAGATAATGCTTAAGGAATTAGCCAATCGGAAAGTTTAGTAATGCAGTAAACCTGAATGAGAATTGTAAGGATAACTCTGTGGTTGTGATCACATGCCTATCCTTTTTCTGAGTCTCTTATTTACAAGTCAAAAGATTGTTTTTTTCCCCCCTAAGTACCTTACCATGGATGCAAACTCACCCTGAGATCGGAAAATACAGCTGTGTTCTTTCTGCTCCATGCATTACAACGTTTCCGCAATCAAAGGAATTTCACTGATGAAGCTATTGATGATACATACATCAGGCAGATCTGAATTCCACTTTGCTCTCCCAAAGGTATGCAGACAAATGGAACCCAAGATGGAAGAATATCTGTATCTGTCATTTAAAAATGCATATCCAATTGGAAAAAAAAAATAGATTGGGGAGAGATCTTGAACGGGTGATTTTTCAGAAAAATAATCAAGCACTTAAAGTCTCTATTTTTTCCTGCCAGGTGAAAACCACCATATTTCAAGAGGAAACTTGGGCACTGCGAATTGAAACTCCAGTGCTTACTTTCTGTGAACTTTCCAAGGGAGGTGAGAACTGCCAACATAGCAGGGATGGGTGCATTTTGACATTAGCCATACTTCATACTTTCTTTGGAGGTGGTCATAAAATTGGGAGAAGGGATGGAATTTCACCAATTCTGTCTAAATGCAGAGAAATCTATCTGAATTAGAAGCAAGACTTAGAGAACTTTTTTTTAAAAGAGAAAAGAGTATTAAAAGGGAAAAGAATAGATTCTTGGTTTGACAAAAGTAGGAGGTAGGAGAAAAGGTAGGAAGTTAAGTGATATATACAAAGGCATAGGACAATAGCAAGCCTAGACCTAAAGTAATGTGTTCTTTCCAGTAATGCACTACAACATATTACTTTCTACTACATATAGGCAGAGTGGTAAAGTAGATATCTCACTGGCAATGACATTTAAAAGCAGGTGGAGTCAAACAATTTCCCTAATACTACCTATGTGACACTGAGGAAGTCAGTTAATATCTTTGGGCCTAAGTTTCTTCAAAAGTAAAAAGAAGAAGTTGGTCCAACAACCTCAGCCTTCCAAAAAAAATCACTATAATTTGAATTATAGATACTTGTGGAGTATCACCAAATCTTAGAATCTGAAGGAACCTAAGAGATCAATTTCTCCAACACATAATTAAAAAGGTAAATTTTTCTGCAAAGTCCTAGACAAGTAATCCTCCTACCTCCCCTAGAATGAGGGAGAACATCTATACTCCTAATATTTTCCCTCCCCTAATTCCCCCCATTACTATATTTCAAGTAGGGCAAATAGAAGTGATAATGAAGGGGCAGAGCCAAGATGGCAGAGTAAAAGCAGTGACTTGCTTGAGCTCTCCCTCAAACCCTTCCAAATACCCATAAAAGTGTCTAAACAAATTCTAGAGCAGCAGAACACACAAAAAGACAGAGTTAAACAAATTTCCAGCCCAAAACAACCTGAATGGTTGATGGGAAAGGTCTATTACCCCAGGCTGGGAGAGGAGCACAGTTTAGCATAGGCCATGCAGACAAAGACAGGGCCTCAGCAAACCTGAAGCAGGCCTCAGGGGATTGAGTCACTACCAGTTGTAGCAGTTTCCAGACTGACCTTCTAAGTTGTCTTTGCAATTTGTGGGTTGAGAAAACCCACAAAAACCAAAGACAGCTTAGAAGGTCAGTAGAAAATTTCCACTGGACCTTGAGTGAGAAAGGAATGTAGGCCAGCCCCAGTCCTGGGGCAGCTCCAGGATGGCAGCTGCTTCCAAAGTTCTCAGCCCACAGGCAGTGGGGGGGGGGGAGTATCAAGCAACTGATCAGAGGATTGTAGGGATCTTTGCTGATGCTGAGGGAGGATTCTCTTGCTTTCCTGTGCTTGGTCTGGGTCACAGTTCTAAGTGGTGGTCTTGGGGCAAGAAGGAGCACTGGCGTGGTAAAGCTTGTGATGGTGGTGAAAAGAGAAGTCCCCTCATAGTTACAAGACAGAAAAGAGTGCTTGTGGTCAATCATCGACCAGAGCACAGGCCAGGAAAGGAATGAACACCTTGCCTCTGATCATACCAACTTGGAAGAACTGAAAATGTATAGGTCCCTAGAAGTATCTTTGAAAACAGCTACATAATGCCCCTGAATCTTGGGACAGTATATCTTCCACACTAGAGGCAGACCCTTACCTTAACAAAGAGTTTAATAGTCAAATAATTGGCTGGGGAAATGAGCTAATAGTGCACAAAAAAACCCCCAGAGAATAGAATCTTACTTTGGTGACAAAGAAGATCAAAACATACAACCAGAAGAAGACAACAAAGTCAAAGCTCCTACATCCAAAGCCTTCAAGAAAAATATGAATGGTCCCAGGCCATGGAAGCAATCAAAAAATATTTTGAGGAGCAAGTAAGAGAAGTAGAGGAAAAACTGGGAAGAGAAATGAGAATGATGCAAGAAAATCATGAAAAACAAGTCAACAGCTTGCTAAAGGAGACCCAAAAAATACTGAAGGGAAAAAAAATAGATTAACCCAAATAGCAAAAGAGGTCCAAAAAGCTAATGAGGAAAAAAAAGCAGAATTGGCCAAATGGAAAAGGAAGTCCAAAAGCTCACTGAAGAAAATACTTCCTTGAAAATTAGAATGGAGGAAATGGAAGCAAATGACTTTGTGAGAAATCAAGAAATTATAAAACCAAACCAAAAGAATGAAAAAATAGAAGACAATGTAAAATATCTCATTGGAAAAACAACTGATCTGGAAAATAGACCCAGGAGAGATAATTTTATAATTATTGGACTACCTGAAAGCCACGATCAAAAAAAGAGTCTAGACATCATCTTTCAAGAAATTATCAAGGAAAACTGTCCTGATATTCTAGAACCAGAGGGTAGAATAGAAATGGAAAGAATCCACCAATCACCTCCTGAAAGAGATCCCCAAAGGAAAATTCCTGGGAATATTGTAGCCAAATTCCAGAGAAGGAGAAAATATTGCAAGCAGCCAGAAAGAAACAATTCAAGTATTGTGGAAACACAATCAGGATAACATAAGATTTAGCAGCTTCTACATTAAGGGATCAGAGGGCTTGAAATATGATATTCCAGAGGTCAAGGAACTAAGATTAAAACCAAGAATCACCTACCCAGCAAAATTGAGTGTAATCCTTCAGGAAAAATAGACATCACTAAAATAGAGGACTTTCAAGCATTCTTGATGAAAAGACTAGAGTTGAATAGAAAATTTAAGCATGAAAAGGTATATAGGAAAGAGAAATCATAAAGGACTTATCAAAGTTGAACTGTTAACATTCCTACATTGAACGATAATATTTGTAACTCATGAGACCTTTGTCAGTTTTAGGGTAGTTGGAAGGGGAAAATACATACATATATATATATACATATATATAATATACATATATATATATATATATATATATATACATATATATATATATATATACACATATATACATATATATGTATGTGTGTGTACACATATATATATATCCATACATACACACACACATATGTGTGTGTGCATGCGTATGTGGGTGAGTGTGTGTGTGTGTGTGTGTGTGTGTGTGTGTGAACAGAGAGAAAGAGAGAGAGACACATCGAGCACACGGTGAGTTGAATATGAAATTAAGGGGTGAGAGAGGATTATACTGGGAGAAGGAGAAAGGGAGAGGTAGAATGGTAATTATCTCTCATAAAAAAGACAAGAAAAAGCTTTCACAATGGAGGGAAAGTGGGAAAAGTTGAGAGGGAATGAATGAATCTTACTCACATCAGATTTGGCTTCAGGAGGGATTAACATACACACTCAGTTGGGTATGGAAATCTATCTGACTCTACAGGAAAATAGGGAGGAAAGGGACAAGAGAGGGAGGAATAATAGAAGGGAGCACAGATTGGAGGAGGGGATAATCAGAATGAACATTGTCTTCAGGTGGGAAGAAGGGAAAGATGGGGAGAAAATTGGGAAATCAATATCTTGTAAAAGTGAATGTTGAGAACTAAAAATAAATTAATTACTTAAAAATATTTTTTAAAAAGTGATAGGGAAGCTTTACCTTTTATCAAGGTTAACCTTGTTTCTCAGAAGCTCCAAAACAGTGAGGGTGGGAATGGGGCTGGGAGTGGAAAGGAGCCAAGATGGCAGAGTAAGGCAGCACTTGCTTGAACTCTCTCAAATTCCCCTCCAAACAACTATAAAATAATGCCTCAAAATGACTTCTGGAGCAGCAGATCCAGCAAAAGAATGGGAATGAAGGAATTTTCCAGCTGAAGATAACTTAAAACATCAACAGGAAAGATCTGTCTCACTCAGGTAAAAGGGGAGCATAGTCCTGCGTTGGAGATATGTGGGCAAATCAAGAACAGGCTGTACCCCAGCAAACTGATTGTGAGACCTGAGCTCCAGAGCAGGTCAGTGGTAAGGTCCTGTTGCCCTGGCCAAGCATGCCAGTAGCCAGGCACTGCAGCCCTAACACAGCAGGGCAGTGGTGAGGCCCTGAGTCCCTGGTGTAGCAGGCCAGTGGTAAGGCCCTGGGACGCCAGCTCAAGAAGCTTGGGACAATGCCCCATCTACCCCAGGAAAAGTTATGAATGCATAAAAACGAGTTGGAAAAAAAAAAAGGAAGATCAAAACACTAACTCTGGAGAGAACAACAATGTCAAAACATTGTGAAGCCACAAAGAAAAATGTGAATTGGTCTCAGGACCAAAAAGAATATCTGGAAGAGTTCAAAATTATAAAAATCAAATAAGAGAGGCGGAAGAACAACTGTAAAAAGAAATGAATGACACAAAGGAATAATGGGGAAAGAGTCAACAACTTGGTAAAGAAAGAACAAAAAGTGGAAAAAGATGTACAAAAATTCACTAAAGAAAACAACTCCTTAAAAGTAGAATTGACCAAATTAAAAAGGAGGTACAAAAGTTCACTGAAGAAACCAACTTCTTAAAAAAGAAATGCCCAAATAGAAAAGGAGATACAAAAGCTCCCTGAAGAAAATAATTCCTTAAAAATCAAAATTGGGCAAGTGGAAGCTAATGACTCTATGAGACATCAAGAAACAATTTTTTAAGGTGTTATTTTCTTCAGTATTTTTTTGGGTCTCCTTTAGCAAGCTGTTCACTTGTTTTTCATGATTTTCTTGCATTACTCTCAGTTTTTCTTCTATTTCTCTTACTTGCCTCTCAAAATCCTTTATGAGCCCTTCCATGGCTTGGGACCAATTCACATTTTTCTTGGAGGCTTTGGATGTAGGAGATTTGACTTTATTGTCTTCTTCTGGTTGTATGTTTTGGCCTTCTTTGTCACCTAAGTAAGATTCTATAGTCTGATTCTTTTTGCTCTGTTTGCTCATGATCCCAGTTATAAACTCTTTGTTAAGGTGGGGTCTGCTTATAGTGTAGAGAATGTACTGTCCCAAGCTTTGGGAGTTTTGTGCAGCTATTTTCAGAGATACTTCTAGGGACCTATACATTTTCAGTTCTTCCAAGGTGGTATGATCAGGGGCAAGCTGTTTACTCCTTTTGTGGTCTGTTCTCTGGTCTATCAGTGACCACAAGCACTTTTTTCTGTCTTGGAACTGTGAGGAGGATTTCTTCTTCACTGCCACCACAAACTCCATCACGCCAGCACTCCTCCTTGCCCCAGGACCACCACCCAGAACTGTGACCCAGATCCAAGCACAGGCAAAGCAAGAGAAACCTGCACCAGCAAAGAGATCCCTGCAATTCCCCTCTGATCAGTCACTCAATTCCCCCTCAGTCTGTGGGCCAGAAGCTCCAGAGGCCACCTTGAGGCCATGCACCATGCTACTCTATCACCACAGTTACAGACTTTTCCTAATGACCTTTTAAGTTGTCTTTGGAGTTCATGGGTTAAGAAGTCTGGAAACTGTCATAGCTGCCCGTGATTCAGTTCACTGAGGCCTGCATGCCTGCACTAAACTGTGTTTCTCTCCCAGCCCAGTGTGATAGAGCTTTCCCATCAGCCATCCAAGTTGTCTTAGGCTGGAACTTGGTTTCACTCTGTCTTTTTGTGGGTTCTGCAGCTTTAGAATTTATTTACAGACAATTTTTAGAGGTATCTGGGGGGATTTGGGGGAGAGTTCTAGCAAGTCACTGCTTTTACTCTGCCATCTTGGCTCCGCCCCCAAGAAACAATTTTTTAAAAATCAGAAGAATGAAAAAATAGAGGAAAATGTGAAATATCTCATTGGAAAAGACAACTAACCTGAAAAATAGACGCAGAACAAACAATTTAAGAATTATTGGACTATCTGAAAGCCATGATCAGAAAAAAAAAAGCCTAGACATCATATTTCAAGAAATTACCAAGGAAAACTGCAGCAATATCCTAGAACTAGAAAGTTCTAAATTAAAGGACCAGAGGGCTTGGAATATGATAATCTGGAGGGCAAGAGAGCTAGAAGTACAACTGAGAATCACCTACCCAGGGAAATTGAGTATAATGGATATTCAATGAAATGAAGAACTTTCAAACATTCCTTATGAAAAGACCAGAGTTGAACATGAAAACTGATTTTTAAATACAAGATTCAAGAGAAGCATAAAAAGCTAAAAAGGAAAGAGAAAATGTAAGAGATTCAATAAGGTTAAACTGTTTGCATTCCTAAATAGGAAGATGATATTTTTACCTCTTAAGAACTTTATCACTATTAGGGCAATTAGGAGTATAGAAGGCACAGGTATGAGTTGACTGATGTTATGACATCCAAAAAACCCCAACCAAGACCAAAACCAAAAAACACAAAACAAAATTAAAGGATGAGAAAGAGGATTGCACTGGGAGCAGAGGCAAGGGAGAAGTAAAATGGGGTAAGTTATTTCATACAAAGAAGCACTAATGACCTGTTAGAGTGGAATGAAAGATTGGGAGTGGGCATTGTTTGAACCTTATTCTCATGAGAATTGGCTCAAAGAGGAAACCACATACAAACTCAGCTGAGTCTAGAAATCTATCTTACACTATAGGAAGAAGGGCATAAGCGAAGGTGAGACTGATAGAAGGGAGGGTAGATTGGGAGAGGAGGTAATCAGAAGCAAAACACTGGTGAGTAGAGACAGGGTGAAAGGAGAGAGGGAGAAAAGGATAAATGGGGGAAATAGAATGGAGGGAAATACCCATTAGTAATTATAACTGTGAATGTGAATTGGAAGAACTGACCCAAGAAATAGAGGCAAGTATCAGAGTGGATTAAAAATCAGAATCCTACAATATATTGTTTACCAGAAACACATTTGAAGCAGAGAAATGCACAGAGTAATGGTAAAGGGTTGGAGCAGAATATATTTTATGCTTCAGCTGAAGTGAAAAAAAAAAGCAGAGCTGGCTATCACGATCTCAAATAAAGCAAAAGCAAAAATAGATCTAATTAAAAGAGAGAAGGAAGGAAATTGTGTCTTGCTAAAAGGTTCCATACTAAACATGCACCAAGTGGTACAGAATCCACACTTTGAAAGAAGTTAAATGAGTTATAGGAGGAAATAGACAGTAAATCTTTGCTAGTGGGGGACCTCAACTTTCCCCCCTCAGAACTAGATCAATATAACCACAAAATATACAAGAAAGAAGTTAAAGAGGTGAATAAAAATTTAAAGAAGTTAGATATGCTATATGTCTGGAAAAAACTAAATGGAGAAAGAAAGGAATAATACCCTTTCTCAGTGGCACATGACACGTATACAAAAATTGACCACTTATTAGGACATCAAAACCTCATAATCAAATGCAGAAAGCCATAAGTATTAACTGCATCCCTTTTGGATCATAATGCAATAAAAATCACATTCAAAAAAGGAAATGTAGATTAAAATTAATCTAAAATTAATTAATCTCAAATAAATCTAATCTAATCTAACCTAAAGAATGAGTGGGTCAAAGAACAGATCATAGAAACAATCAATAATTTCATTAAAGAAAATAACAACAATGAGACAACATACCAAAATTTATGGGATGCAGCCAAAGCAGTACTTATGGGAAAATTTATATCTCTAAATACTTATATTAATAAAATAGAGAAAGAAACAGATTGATGAATTAGATTGCATGAATTAGTCATGCAACTAAAAAACACTGGAAAAAGAATAAATTAAGAATCCCTAATTAAACATCAAATTGGAAATCTTGAAAAATCAAAGTGGATATTAATAAAATTGAAAGTGAGCAAATCATTGAACTAATAAATAAAACTAGAAGCTGGTTTTATGGGAAAAAAATAATAAAATAGATAAACCATTGGTTAATTAGGTTTTAAAAAATAAAGAAGAAAATGAAATTATCAGTATCAAAAATGGAAAAAGTGAATGTACCACCAATTGAAAATCAAATTAAAATTGTCAAGATCTATCTTGCCCTATTATGTTCCAATAAATCTGACAATCTAAGCAAAAAGGATTGATAGTTACAAAAATATAAATTGCCCAGATTCCACAGAAGAGGAAATAAAATACTTAACCCCATTTTAGAAAAAGAAATCGAAGAAACCATAAACGAACTCTTTAAAGAAAAAATCCCCAGGGTCACATGGATTCACAAGTGAAGTCTACAAAACATTCAAAGAGCAATTAATTCCAATAAGATATACAACATTTTTTTTAAATAGTAAAGGAGTCCTACTAAAATCCTTTTATGACACAGATATGGTGCTGATACCTAGACCAGGTACAGAAAAAGAAAACTACAAACCAATTGTCCTAATTAATATTAATGAAAAATTTTAAATACAATACTAGCAAGGAGATAATAGCAATATATCACAAGGATCATACACTATGACCACTTGTGATTTGTATCAGGAATGCTCAGGGTTGATTCAATATTAGAAAAACTATCAGCATAATTGACCATATCAAAAACAAAACCAACTGAAATCATATAATTATTTCAATGCATTCAGGAAAAGCTTTTGACAAAATATAGTACCCATTCCTATTAAAAACAATACAGAATGTAGGAATAAATGGAGTTTTCTTAAAATGCTAAGTAATATCCATCTAAAAACATCAGCAAGCATTATCTGTAATGGGAATAAACTAGAAGTCTTCCCAATAAGATCAGGTGTGAAGCAGGGGTGATGCCCATTATCACCGCTATTCTTCCATAGTGTACCAGAATTGTTAGCTTTAGCAATAAGAGAAAAAAAAATTGAAGGAATTAGAATAGACAATGAAGAAATAAAACTGTCACTCTTTGCAGATGATATGATGGTATACTTGGAGAATCCTAGAAAATCAACTAAAAACTAGTTGAAATAATTAACAAAGTTAGCCAAGTTACAGGTTATAAAATAAACCCACATAAGTCATCAGTATTTCTATAAATTACCAACAAAGCCCAACAACAACTGATAATTTGACTAACTTTAGACAATATAAAATACTTGGGAGTCTACTTGCCAAAACAAACCCAGGAACTATATGAACACCATTTCACTTTTCACACAAAGTTATATCTAAACAACTGGAAAAATATCAATTGCTCATGGGTATGCCACACCAATATAATAAAAATGATAATTCTTTCTAAATTAATTTACTTATTCAGTGCCATGCCAATCAAATTATCAAAATATTATTTTATAGAGCTAGAAAAATAATACAAAATTCATCTGGAAGAAGAAATGGTCAAAAACATCAAAAGAATTGATGAGAAAATTTGTATAGGAAGGTGGCCTAGTCATGTTAGACCTCAAATTCTATTAAGATGTGGTAATCATCAAAGCAAACTGGTACAGGCTAAGAAATATAGTGGTGGATCAGTGGGATATATTAGGTACACAAGACACAATAATAAATGACCATAGTAATCTAGTGCTTGTTTAACCCAAAGACCTAAGCTTTTAGTACAAGAACTCACTCTTTTACAAAAACTGCTGGAAAACTGGAAAACAGTGTGGCAGAAACTGGGAATATACCATCATTTTACATTGTATAGCAAGATAAGGTTAAAATGGGTATATGATTTAAAGGGTGATACCAAAAACAAATTAGAAGAGTGAGGAATAGTTTGCTGTCAGATCTTTGCAGAAGGGAAGAATTTATGACCAAATAAGAGCTAGAGAGCGTTATGAAATGTAAAATAGATAACTTTGATTATATTATATTTAAAAGCTTTTGTACAAACAGAATCAATGCAACCAAGATTAGAAGGAGAGCAGAAGGCTTGGAAACAATTTTGACAGCAAGTATCTCTGATGAAAGCCTTATTTCTCAAATATTTAGAGAACAGAGTCAAATTTATAAGAACAAAAGTCATTCTCCATCTGATAAATAGCCAAAGGATATGAATAGGCAGTTTTCAGATAAAGACCTCAAAGCTATCTATAGTCATACAAAAATGTTCTAATTAGCTATTGATTAGGAAAATGCCAATTAAAACAACTCTGTGGTACTACCTCATGCCTATCAGATTGGCTAATAAGAAAAAGAAGGAAAATATTAAATGTTGGAGGGGATGTGGGAAAATTGGGACACTAATGCACTGTTGGTGAAGATATAAACTGATCCAATCATTCTGGAGAGCAATTTGGAACCGTGCCAAAAAGACAATCAAACTATACACATCCTTTGATACACCAATACCACTACTAGTTCTGTATCCCAAAGAGATTTTTAAAAAAAGGAAAAGGAAAAAAGACATATATTTACCAAAATATTTATAGCAGCTCTTTTTGTGGTAGCAAAGAATTTGAAATTTAGGGAATATCTATCAATTGGGGAATGGCTGAACCAGCTGTTGTATATGATTGTAATGGAATATTATTATGCTATAAGAAATGACAAACACTCAGACACGTGATACTTACTAGCTGTGTAATCCTAGGCAAGTCACTTAACCTCAGTTGCCTCACCAAAAAAAAAAAAAAATGACAAGCAGAAATATTTCAGAAAAACCTGGAAAGACTTACATGAACTGATGCAAAGTGAAGTGAGCAGAACCAGGAGAATGTTGTACATAGTAATTATAATATTGTATGATGATCATTTGTGAATGTCTTAGCTATTCTCAGTAACACAACGATACAAGACAATTTCAAAGGACTTGTGATGAAAAATGCTATCCACATCCAGAGAAAGAACTTATGGAGTCTGAATGCAGATTGAAGCATACTTTTTTTTTTTACTTTCCTTATTGTGTGTTTGTATGTGTGTGTATTGGTTTGTGTCTTCTTTCACAATATGGAAATATGTTTTGCGTGATTGTACATGTATAACCTATATCAAATTGCTTACCATCTCATGGAGGGTAGGTGGGGAGGGAGGGTGGGAGAGAAATTGGACCTCAACATTTTTTAAAAAGTGAATATTACAAATTGCCTTTACATGTAATTGGGGAAAAATAAAATATTTTTAAAAAGAGAAGAAGCTCTGAAATTCCCATTCACTGACAGTTTGCACCTACTTCTAACCTTTGAAGCCAAGCAAGAAAATTTCATGACACAGACATGTCAGATATTTAAAGACACTCTCCTACTCCCCTTTGTTGTCTCTTCTCCAAACTAAATATCCCTAATTCCTTCCACTGATCCTCTTGTGACATCATCTGCATTCCTCTCCAAGCAGATCAGCTTCAAATATGGCTAGATGATTGAAATATTTATTTTATGTTGTTCAGAGCTTTCTCCTGCAATTCATTCACTCATTCAATTAATTAAACCAACTGCTTCTTTATGAATAAAATTGTCTTTTTACTTAGAGAAGTTTTTCTAGATGAAAAAATTGCGTGCTTCTAGTGTTCATTGTGTGACCCTGACCTTGTTTGGCAGATAACCCGGGATCTGAAGGCCTTTGGGCACCTTGAGGGAGAAACATTTAGCCTGAGAGAATCCATTCACAAGCTCTGAGGGACTCTTGCCCAGTTTTTTAAACATCTGAAGGGCATATTCTCTCTGATAATCCCTCTATTTGGGTAAACACTGCTCATCTCTGTCAGCTTCTCTTTTCCTCTGACTTTGCCTGACTATCCCAATACATTATTTGAAAAACCTTCTACACTGAGTTGAGATAAATGAAACTCATTTTGAGCAATTAGGAAGAGTACTCACCATTATTAGTGAAAAGTCTTTCAGTGCAGAGCATTCTAAAAATAAAGTCAAGGTTTTATTTGAATTGGTTTGGTTTCCCTGTTCTTGTTTTAACCTTTTGATTACTTGGAATTCTAAGAACTAAGCTAAATGATGATCATTAAGATGGTGGGAAAACACTGGAATCATGTGAAGACCTGTGGTTTTATCTTCACAGACAGCTCTTGATTGGGAGTATCCAGAAAGCCTATCTGGCATGCTGACTCTGCCTCCTAATCATGACTTAGTGGATGTATCCTAAGGAGTAGGCTGAGTCTGAGAGGGGTTAAGTGTCATTCCCCGGGGTCACAAAGCTAGTGTCAGAGGCTAGACTTGATCCCAGGTCTTCTTGACCCCAAGTCCAGCACTGAATCATCTAAAGTTTATTTATATGAAGGAATGAATATGATTTGTTTTTCATTGATGTCTTCCCAAGGTACCTCATCATGGCACAGAGAGCCCTTGGCTGTACTAGAGCAGCATAAGCTTGGCCAACTCCTCCAAACTGGAAAGAAGACACATACAGATCTGTTGATGGACTTTGCCTATGCCTGATATCCAAGGATGATCAGGCTGGCTTCAGGGTGAAGACTTTTTTTGGCAGGAGGTTGAGTAGTAGGCAACTCTCAGAGACCAAAGTTATTCACAGACAGCTTTGCAGGGTGGACAGAAAACAGGGATTTGAGTCATGATATCTGTGGCCAGATCTTGCCATAAATCTAGCTTTGGAACAAAAGGCAAGTCATATAGTTCTCAGAGCCTCACTTCCATCATGTATATAGGGAACAATAATTCTTGCCTGTCCTAACTAACAAGAGGAGGAGAGTGCTTGATAAGTTGTAGAGCACTCTACAAATGTGACCTTGGTCATGGGAGGGAGTGAATACAAGTAAAATTACTGTCCTTGAGTAATTCAGGGTAAGTTTCATCTTTGCTACTTCCTGGTGGTATGGGAATGACCAGGCACTCTTGAAGGCTACTTGAGTAGAGTCCAAATTCTGCACAGTAGCTCATTGTTGAGAAGCTTGGCACCAAGGGACTAGTTCTTGTGGCCACAACATTCTTTGATAAGATCTGCCATCTGCTTTTGTGGAGTAGGTACCCACCTGATAAAATGATGGTTCCTCTGGAATATTAGGATCATCAGCTCACAGACCTAGAACTGGAAGGTACCACAGGGACCATTTGGTCCAGTTCCCTCACTTTACAGATGAGGAAACTGAGGTACAGAAAAATAAAGTGACTTGCCTAAGTTTGCACAGGTAACAATTATTAGAGGTGAAATTTGAACCCAGAATCTCTAATTCTATAATGCCTTTTCACTGTATCATTTGGTCTCCTCTTACTGAGAATTTTTTTAATAACTAGTATCACATTTATTTGATGTAAAACATCTTTCTGAAATGCTTAAACTTAAAGAATCCTCCACAAATCTTTTCCCCCCATTAAACTAGAATCTCCTGATGGGTCAGGATGATCATTTTTCATCTTTGTATCCTTAAAGCAGAAAGACAGGCCTTATACATAGTAGAAACTTAATAAATGTTAATTGACTCTTTGACTTCCTTTAAAGCACAATTCTGTTGGCAATTTCTCTACATGGCTTCTCCTGAAGACTGCCTTCCTCCTTGCTATTAGCAGTCTCTCTCTTACAATTATTTTGCATATTGTTTTGAACTTGTTTATCCGTGTATGCCTTGGGATCGCCCAAGAGCATGAATATGCACATGTGCACACACACACACACACACACACACACACTTACACAATGTAAGCTCCTCAAGAATAGGAACTATTTTATTTTGTTCTCTTTATCCTCAATGCCTGAAACAATGCATGTCACATAGTAGGGCTGCCTTTTATTTTAAAATTATAGTCATTGCCAGATATATTCACTCATCCTCAACTTTTCCCAACACTCCATGAACTTTCTCTTACATAATGGGTATTTAATACATCCTCGTTGAATTGAATTAAATTGTTCACTTACTTTAACAGTTCCATGAAATCATTTACGTTATTTCCAGATGCTCATTCCATCTGTAGATGTTTCAATCCTACCTGAGACTGAATGTATTATTATCATCCCTGTAAACCTTATTTAAACTTGTAACCCATGGCCTACTACCTGCCAAAGACTATGGGTCCAAACAGATGGATTCATATCATGGGGACTGTACCAGAAGAGTCATTTTCTCTCTTTGACTTATCACTTCACCTGGAGGTAATTCCAGAAAATATCCAAATATAAGTTAATTTACATAGCTTCAGTTTACTTAAATGTAGGGAACACATCAGCAACTCTTGCATGAGCACTAATGACTAATGAAAATGGACAGAGGACAGTCTTTATTATAGCTGCTGATAAGAAAGAATGATAAGAGCCTGTAAACTGATATTGAAAATACGTAAGGTACTAAGAAAGCTTCACATAAAGAAATTCCCATAAATAAATACAGAAAACACATGAGCATTCAAAGAACCTTCTGTCACAAAGTAAACACTCCTTGGGTCAGCTAAACAAACAATCTCCCTCCTATTGGACATGCACTATGCAAATAACTCACTGTAACTATTGTAGACAGGGCCAATTTCAGATCTTGTGCTTCATCAAGCCATGTGTTTCCTTCCTTGATGCTCCATTTAAAGATTCCCACGTGAATTATGTATTCCTTTCTCTAGGCAGTAAGATTGCTCACAAAACCCACTTCTTTCTCTAAAACTACTGATTCTAAGCCTCTCAAACTTAGAAAGTCTTAAATGGATGGCTTTCTATAATGCGATCTTCACAGCAGTCGCTGCCTAGGAAATATCTGTTCTCTCACTAGATAGTGAGATTCTGAAATTGTACTGTCCTGGATATTGAAAATTATCTCCCCACTTTACATAGAAAGTTGAAGTTTCAGGAACAACTCCTTGTTGAAGTGGATTAGGCATGTACATGCCTGATTTAGCCATGTACTTATTCAAGAAATCTGTTAAGATTTCAGATGTGACTATGCTGTAAAAAACATAAATATGAAGACTACAAAGACCCATGGGGAAACATTTATAAACTAAGGCAGAATGAAGTAAATGGAGCCAGAAAAATAATACACCCAGTAAGTCAATAAGAAGTTTTTAAGGTTTACCATGTGCCAGGCATTATGCTAAGCATTTGGGATAAAGAGACAAATCAAAATGAATATTTCCTTCAAGAAGCTTACACTCAAACAGGAAGACAATATATACAAATATAGTTATATACAAGCGCAAGGGAGTGGGGAATTTGATTCCATTCTAGATGTGTAATATAGTCACAGGATGTAATCTCAGAGTTGTTAATACAGTTTATTGTTAATTGATGTTAACAGGGTTAAAAGATGTTAACACCCTGTTGTACCATTAAGAATTACTGATGGGACTTCCACTTCTGGGAGCCAAGATGGCGGAGTGAAAAGGTAGTCGCTCTCACTTTCCCCTATCAACCTCTGAAACCACAGAAAATATCACCCCAGAAAAAAAAAAACACTGGAACACCTGAACTAGAAGAAGGATGGGGAGCAGCAGTGCAGCAGCCCAGCAAACGGGTCTCCTAGTGCCTCAGCAAAAATGAGGGAGGCAGAATTACAAGGGGCTCCAGTCAGATAAGTACCCTGAGGCATTCATCTGAAAGGAGGTGAAGAAAACAACCTAAAGGCTTCCTAAAGCCCGGACCTTGCTAATTCCAACCCAACACCAGGTGAGCTATCAGAGCCCTGCAGCCTCCAATTGTGAAGAAATCCTGAAGCCCAGGTAGTAGAGCAGGCAAACACCAACACCTGGACCACCCAGTGCCTCAGTGGGCAGGTGGAAACCAGCTCAGAAAACCACCAGTGCCTGGCACTCTACCAAAGGAATCTCCCAGTGCATTAGCAGAAAAGGGAGACAACACTGCAGGGGCCCCAGGCAGATAAACACCCTGCAGCACCCATCTAAAAGGAGCTGAAGAAAGCTAAAGGAAAGGAAAAGCAGGCAACCTAGAATTGCCTGAAAGTTCCAGCCTTGCTGATTCCAGCCCAACATGAGGTAAGCTGCCAGAAACCTACAGCCTCCAATTGCCAGCATAAGAGGCCCCAGCACACAAAGCCAGTGACCAAGACCTAGGCTCCCAACACAAGAAGCTTGGGTCAGTACCCTCTGTTCCCCAGCAGGAGAGTCTCTTTAAAGGCCAGGGAATAAAGAAACACCATGAGTAAAAAGAAATACCATAGATTCATATTATGAGAAGAGTGAAGATCAAGACAGAAATTCTGAAGAGGACAACATTGTCAACAAACCCACATCTGCAACAACAAAAGGGAATATGAACTGGTCTGAAGCCCAAAAAGCCTTCTTAGAAGAGCTCAAGAAGGATTTTAATAGTCAAATGAGAGAGTCCTTCAAAAATACAATTGGCCAATTGGAAAAAAAATACACTGAAGAAAACAAGTCCCTAAAAACACAATTGGCCAATTGAAGAAGGAAGTACAAAAACTAACAGAAGAAAACAATCTGTTAAAAACTAGAATTGGACAAATGGAAACTAATGTCTCTATGAGAGAGCAAGAATCAGTCAAACAGAAACAAAAAAATGAAAAAATAGATGAAAATGTAAAATACCTCATCAGTAAAACAACCGACCTGGAAAATCGACTCAGGAGAGACAATTTAAAAATTATTGGACTACCTGAAAATCATGATGAAAAAAAGAGCCTGGACAGTATCTTTCAGGAAATCATAAAAAAACTGCCCAGAAGTCCTAGAACCAGAAGGGAAAATAACCATAGAAAGAATCCAAACCGAATCACCACCTGAAAGAGATCCCAAATTGACAACACCAAGGAATATAATAGCAAAATTCCAAAATTACCAGATGAAAGAGAAGGTGCTGCAAGCAGCCAGAAAGAAACAATTTAAATATCATGGAACCACAGTCAGGATTACACAGGACCTTGCAGCTTCTACATTAAAAGACCACAGGGCATGGAACATGATATTCCATAAGGCAAAGGAGCTTGGAATGCAGCCAAGGATCAATTACCCAGCAAAAATGAGCATCATTTTTCAAGGGAGGAAGTGGATATTCAATGAAATAGGAGACTTCCAAACTTTCCTGATAAAAAGACCAGAGCTCAACAAAAAATTTGATCTTCAAGTACAGGACTCAAGAAGGACTTAAAAAGGTAAATGGGACAAAGATACAATATGTTGTTAATAAGGGGGGGTGGCTGTTTAAACCCCTACAAGGGAATATGACACTTGCAACCCTTGAGAACTGTATTTTTATTACACCATGTTAAAGGAGTATACATAAAGAGGGTGGATATTAGTTGACTTTGATGTAATGATAAAAAAAAATCTAATCAAGTGGGTTAAATGGATCCAAATAAGTGGATCAATCTGATCTTAGAAAATGTACTGAGAAAGGAGGAGGCAGACAAGGGTAAATTACATTACAGGAAAAGACACAAAATCCTATTACAGCAGAGGGAAAGAAGGGGGGGAGCATTGTTTGAACCTTACTCTCATCAGATTTGGCTCAAGAAGGGCATAACATAATCAGTTAGGTATAGAAATCTAACTTGCCCTATAGGCAGTAGGAGGGAAAAGGGGAAAGAAAAGGGAGGAGGGTAAGAAGGGGGGGGAATAGGGAGGGAAGAAGCAGTAAGAGTAAAGGGGAAGAAAAGGGAAAGGGATAATAAAAGGGGGAGGGACTGAAGGAGGCGTGGTCAAAAGCAAAACACTAGTGAAGGGGGAAAGGAAAAAGGAGAAAGAAAAGCATAAATGGGGGGAAAGGATGGAAAAAAGACACAGATAGTAATCATAACTGTGAATGTGAATGGGATGAACTCTCCCATAAAAGAAAAGATTGCAGAATGGATTAAAAACCATAATCCTACAATATGTTGTTTACAGGAAACACATTTGAAAAAGAGTGACACATACAGGGTAAAGGTAAAAGGCTGGAGCAGAATATATTATGCTTCAGCTGAAGTAAAAAAAGCAGGGGTAGCAATCCTGATCTCAGACAAAGCAAAAGCAAAAATAGATCTAATCAAAAGAGATAAGGAAGGAAACTACATCCTGCTAAAAGGCACCATAGACAATGAAGTAATATCATTACTAAACATATATGCACCAAATGGTATAGCATCCAAATTCTTACAGGAGAAGTTCAGGGAGTTACAGGAAGAAATAGACAGCAAAACTATACTAGTCTGAACCTCCCCCTCTCAGCACTAGATAATCTAACCACAAAATAAACAAGAAAGAAGTTAAGGAGGTAAACAGAACATTAGAAAAGTTAGGTATGATAGACCTCTGGAGAAAACTGAATGGGGATAGAAAGGAATATACTTTTTTCTCAGCAGTACATGGCACATACACAAAAATTGACCATGTACTAGGGCATAAAAACCTCACAATCCAATGCAGAAAGGCAGAAATATTAAATGCATCCTTTTCAGATCATGATGCAATAAAAATTATATGTAATAAAGGGCCATGGAAAGATAGACTAAAAAATAATTGGAAACTAAATAATCTAATCCTAAAAAATGATTGGGTCAAACAACAAATCATAGAAACAATCAATAATTTCATTCAAGAGAATGACAATAATGAGACAACATACCAAAACTATGGGATGCAGCGAAAGCAGTTCTTAGGGGAAGTTTTATATCTCTAAATGCTTACATAAATAAAATAGAAAAAGAGGAGATTAATGAATTGGGCATACAACTAAAAAAACTAGAAAAAGAACAATTAAAAATCCTCAACTAAACACCAAATTAGAAATATTGAAAACCAAAGGAAAAATTAGTAAAATTGAAATTAAGAAAACTATTGAACTAATAAATAAAACTAAGAGCTGGTTTTATGAAAAAACCAATAAAATAGATAAACCTTTGGTTAATTTAATTAAAAAAAGAAAGAAGAAAACCAAATTACTAGTATCAAGAATGAAAAGGGTGAAGCTACCACCAAGGAAGAGGAAATTAAAACAATAATTAGGAATTATTTTGCCCAACTATATGCCAACAAATTTGACAATCTTAGTGAAATGGATACATATTTACAAAAATATAAATTGCCCAGATTAACGAAGAGGAAGTAAAATACTTAAATAACCCCATCTCAGAAAAAAAGAAATTGATGAACTCCCTAGGAAAAAATCTCCAGGGCCAGATGGATTTACATGCGAATTCTATCAAACATTTAAAGAACAATTAATTCCAATACTATATAGACTATTTGGGAAAATAGGTGAAGAAGGAGTCTTACCAAATTCTTTTTATGATACAAATATGGTGTTGATACCTAAACCAGGAAGAGTCAAAATAGAGAAAGAAAATTATAGACCAATTTCTCTAATGAATATAGATGCAAAAATTTTAAACAAAATACTAGCAAATAGATTGCAGCAACTTATCACAAGAATAATACACTATGACCAGGTAGGATTTATACCAGGAATGCAGGGTTGGTTCAATATTAGGAAAACTATCAGCATCATTGAGCATATCAACAACAAAACCAACAGAAACCACATGATCATCTCAATAGATGCAGAAAAAGCTTTTGATAAAATACAACACCCATTCCTATTAAAAACACTAGAAAGCATAGGTATAAATGGAGTCTTCCTTAAAATAATAAATAGCATATCTAAAACCTTCAGCAAGCATTATATGTAATGGGGACAGGCTAGAAGCATTTCCAATAAGATCGGGGTGAAACAAGGATGTCCATTATCACCACTGTTATTCAATATTGTACTGGAAACCTTAGCTTTAGCAATAAGAGAAGAAAAAGAAATTGAAGGCATTAGAATAGGCAAAGAAGAAACAAAGCTATCACTCTTTGCAGATGACATGATGATATACTTAGAGAATCCTAGAGAATCAAAAAAAACTACTTGAAATAATAAACAACTTTAGCAAAGTTGCAGGCTATAAAATAAACCCACATAAATCATCAGCATTTCTATATATTACCAACAAAGCCCAACAGCAAGAGATAGAAAGAGAAATCCCATTTAAACTTACTGTAGACATTATAAAATATTTAGGAGTCTACCTCCCGAAACAAACCCAGGAACTCTATGAACACAATTACAAAACACTTTTCACACAAATAAAATCAGATCTAAATAATTGGAAAAACATCAGTTGCTCATGGGTAGGCCGAGCTAATATAATAAAAATGACAATCCTACCTAAGCTAATTTACTTATTCAGTGCCATACCAATCAAACTACCAAAAATTATTTTATAGAGTTAGAAAAAATAATAACAAGATTCATTTGGAAAAACAAAAGGTCCAGAATATCAAAGGAACTAATGAAAAGAAATGCAGGGGAAGGTGGCCTAGCAATTCCAGATCTTAAATTGTATTATAAAGCAGCAATCATCAAAACTGCTTGGTACTGGCTAAGAAATAGGGAGGTGGATCAGTGGAATAGGTTAAATATGCAAGACACAGTAGTCAATGACTATAGTAATCTATTATTTGATAAACCCAAAGACCCCAGCTTCTGGGATAAGAACCCACTCTTTGAAAAAAACTGCTGGGAAAACTGGAAAAGAGTATGGCAGAAACTAGGCATAGACCCAAATCTCACACCATATACCAAAATAAAGTCAAAATGGGTTCATGACTTAGATATAAAGGCTGATACCATAAGTAAACTGGGAGAACAAGGAATAGTTTACCTATCAGATCTATGGAGAACAGAAGAATTCATGACCAAACAGGAGATAGAGAACATTATGAAAAGCAAAATGGATAATTTTGATTACATTAAATTGAAAAGTTTTTGCACAAACAAAGCCAATGCAACTAAGATTAGAAGGAAGGTAGAAAATTGGGAAAGAATTTTTACAACCAGTCTCTCTGATAAAGGCCTCATTTCTAAAATATTAGAGAATTAAGACAAATTTATAAGAACACAAGCCATTCCCCAATTGATAAATGGTCAAAGGATATGAACAGACAGTTCTCAGATGAAGAAATTAAAGCCATCTATAGTCATATGAAAAAATGCTCTAAATCATTATTGATTAGAGAAATGCAAATCAAAACAACTCTGAGGTACCACATCACACCTATCAGATTGGCCAACATGACAAAACAGGAAAATGATAAATGTTGGAGAAGATGTGGGAAAATTGGAACACTAATACATTGTTGGTGGAGTTGTGAAATGATCCAACCATTTTGGAGAACAATTTGGAACTATGCCCAAAGGGCTACAAAAATGTGCATACCCTTTGATCCAGCAATAGCACTTCTAGGGCTATATCCCAAAGAGATCAAACAAATGGGAAAAGGACCCACATGTACAAAAATATTCATAGCAGCTCTTTTTGTGGTGGCAAAGAATTGGAAATTGAGAGGATGCCCATCAATTGGGGAATGGCTGAGCAAGTTGTGGTATATGAATGTAATGGAATACTATTGTGCTATAAGAAATGATGAACAGGCTGACTTCAGAAAAACCTGGAAAGACTTATATGGTCTGATGCTGAGTGAAGTGAGCAGAACCAAGAGGACTTTGTACACAATAACAGCCACGTTATGCAATGACTAATATTGTTAAACTGAACCCTTCTCAGCATTACAAGGATCTAAGACATCTCCAGAGGCCTCGGGATAGAAAATGCTGTCCACATCCAAAGAAAGAACTATGGAAGTCGAATCGCTATCACTTATTTTTACCTTCTGTTGAGTTTTGTTTCATCTTTCTGATGGTTCCTCCTATTGGTTTTAATTTTTACTTACAACTTCACTAATGTGAAAATATGTTTAATGGTATGTAAATGTAAAGCCTATATCAGATTGTGCACCATCTTGGGGAGGGTGGCAGGGAGGAAGAGGGAGAAAATTTTTGAACTCAAAAGTATATGGAAGTTTGTTGATAAATGAAAGTAAATTAATAAAATAAAAAAAAATTTTAAAACTAAAAAAAGAATTACCAGTGACACTTAAATTCCCTAATTTGGTTAGTTGGAGGCAGTTCTGGTAAGATCCAACTGTAAAGGAAAAACCCAGTTCTTGAAAGGAAATCATTGGGTGGGGTGGAGGAGGGCATTGCTTTCTCATCTTCCTTTCATTGAGCATGGCATCTACAAGACTTGCTAGAGAGAGAGAGAGAGAGAGAGAGAGAGAGAGAGAGAGAGAGAGAGAGAGAGAGAGAGGAGAGAGACCCTATCTAGCAGTTGGAGAGAGTTAAAGTTAAAGTCACAGATTCTCTCCAAGGAGGCAAGGATACAGAGAAATAGTCATATCAAGCAGGAAACAACTTCAAGGGATATGGCCTCTGGCAGCAAAGAAGAGAGCAGATTATGAGCTCAAGAGAGAACTGTTGAGTTGGGCTGCTGATATGACCACACAAAGAGAGAAAGAAAAGTATTAGAAGCCTGACAGGACCAGGGGCGTGAATAATCTTGACCACTTGTGTTCCCTACGTATTCACCACCACTGTGGTCCTCTTTCCCAAGGATTCGATGTATTAATGGAGAATATGTTGGTGATTTATGGGTAAAATCTTTTCTCATTATTGTTTTTATTATGTTATCTTAGTAAATGCCTTTGCTAAGACGTAATTGTGCTTACTGCTTTTCTGTTGGGGAAAGCAAAATAGTATGGTGTAATGCACTACAGTCTTTGGAGCCTGGGCCCTCATGATACCCTCATCCTAAAGGTAGTAGCTGTCCACTTCAGGTCACACACTAGCCTGGAGAACGTAATACACAAGATAAACATAAAATAGATACAAGGGAACGATGGATGAGAAGGCACCATTAGCTGAGTGGACCAGGAAAGGCCCTGCAAAAGGTGGACTTGAGCTGATTCTTGAAGGAAACCAGAAATTACAAAAAGTATAAAGGCAAAGCAATCTAGGAATATAAGCTAACCAATGCAGAGGAGCAGAGATAGAAAATGAGATGTTCTGTGTGAGGAAGAGTAAGCATAACTGCATCACAGACTGCATGGAAGAGAGTAATATGAAAAAGATAAGAATAGTAAGGGGCGCAAGTGTAAAGAGCTATAAACACTTAACAGAGGAGTCTATATTTTTTATCTTAGAGATAATATGGAACTACTGGAGCTTTTTGACTAGGGAGTTGGGGGAATGACTTTCACTTTAAGAAAATCACTTTGGTAGCTTTGTAAGCATAAATTGGAGTCATGAGAAATGAGAGATTGAGGCAGAGCAATAGATTGAGTCAGAGACAGTGAGACAGAAGTAGACAGACAGTGACAGAAAAATGGAGAAAGAGGGACAGACTAAGTCTGAAAAAAAGTGATAGGCTAAGGGAGAGAGGGAGAGAGAGAGAGAGAGAGAGAGAGAGAGAAGGAGAGAGAGAGGGAGAGATTGAGGCAGACAGAGATAAAGAGACAGAGGCAGAGAAAGAGAGACAAAAAGAGACAGAGACCGAGTAAATAGGTATTGACAACAGTGGAAATGGAAAGAACAATTACAGTAAAATATGTTGTGTAATGTTGTGTAAAGTTAATGACCAAGCTTGTTTCTGAGAAAGAGATGAGAAAATGCCTTCTTTGCAGAGGTAGGTGATTATGTGTGTAGAATATTGTATAGATTATCAGACTCTGCTGAGGTCAGACCATGGGGAAGTCAGAGAAAATTCCCCTTCACCAGGGGCACTCTTTCCAATTTCCTCCTTCCTCTGCACCAGGTGTCCCAGAACTTTTGGGGCACAGAAGATCCTGGAAGATCAAATATTTCAATCATTCCTTCTCTCCAACCTTCCTCTTCACATTCCTCCTTCCTGGGTGGACAATAACTCCTTCCTTTCTGAGCCCTCCAAGACAGAATCCCAAAACTCCATTTCCAATGGACTGTGAGACCCATTGCATGCTTCCAATGCTGATTAACTGGGCCTTTATAGATTTCCACGCCCCCCCCCCCACCTTGCAGAGTGGCTCTGACTGTTCACACTATTTGGATAAGCTCAGAATCATCATCTACAATGATTCCAATAAGATGAAGAACACCAAGTCCTTAAATTTCATCTTTCTCAAGACTCTCATGGTATTCTTCTCCCCCTCCCTTAACTTCTCAGTTCAAGACCTCAATTTGTACTTCACTGAAAAAACTGAGACCATTTGCTAAGGGTTCCCTCTTCTCCCCTCCTCATGTCATATTCTTCAGATATTTCCTTCACTATCGTCTCCCCAGTCTCACAGGAAGAAGTGCCCCTCTGCTTGACAAGGCAAATTCTTATATAGGAACCCTTGATCCCAATCCATCAAGTTTTCTACAGGAGATCTGTCACTTGACCACTTCCACTTTAACTAATCTTCAATGTCTACCTGTCTACTGGCTGCTTCCATGCTACTTACACAGAAGTTCATGTTTCCCCCATCCTTTAAATACAGCTAACTCCTGATTAATGGCAATAACAAATTGTGAAGTGGTCAAATTGTTCCACTTCTTATTATTTAGAGTCATTATTATAAGTAAATTTTGATCATTGGTTCCAACCAAATGGAAATAGATAATGAAAAGATTTTGAATAAATTTCAGTCAGTTTATTGACATAATATAACAGTGAAGTATAAGAAAAATATATCTCTGATTCAAGTTTAATACGAAGTATTTATAGAAAGTAAAATTTAAAAAAATTAAAAACCGGAATATTGTACCTAAGGATAAAGCTACACTGACAATATAATGAAAATGTCATATTATCATTTAATTGAATTCTCTTCTTCTTTAAATCTTCGTATATACACCAGAGGGTTCAGAGAATTTTACCTATATGTTGACCAATTTGCACACTCATATTCTCACACAATGAGCCAAAGTGTAGTTGGATGACATGGGACATTATCTAAAATCAGTAATGCTTTAAACATGTTTGATCCTTGCAATATTTTTCAACAGCTGGGTTAAAATAGCTTGAAAACCAATCTTCACAAAACAGCTTTAGTCACCTTTGCTTTCTTATCACACCAGCAACAAACTGGAAGTGATTAATGGTGGTAGCATCTCTGAGGATGTTGCCCTCCCCACCCCAAAACCCATTGGCTTCTTATTACCTCCAAGAATAAATATAAAAAAGCTACTGCTAAGCTTTTAAAGCTCTTTGTAATCTGGCCTCTTCCTACTTTTCCTTTCTTTTTATACTTTATTCTTTCCATGTACTCTATGATACATTGGCTTCTATGATAGTCCTTGCATACCACATTCACTCTCTACTTTGTGCTTTTGTATTGGCTGTCCCTCATACCTCCTCAACTCTACCTTCCACTTTCTTGGCTTTTGTCAAGTCTCAGTTCAAAGCTTGTTTGCTACAGGAGACCTTTCCCAGGCTCCAGTCCTGACTCTACCTCCAGTCTATTATTAGTGTTTTTTTCTCTACCATTACCTTCCATTTATATCTATATCTATCTGTCTATAGATCTATATATGTGTACACACATATACAAATGTGCATAAATATGTAGACCCCCACATATATACCACAAACACATATACACATACCATATATACCACATATATACTACATGTGGATACATACATACATAAAGATATACATACATATACTATATATACAGAGTGTAAAATTTTTTTGCATGTTATCTCCTCCCATCAAAATACAAGCTCTTTGAAGGCAAGGCCCATGTTTTTGGCCCTCTTTTTGTACCCCCAGAATGTAGCACAGTGCCTAGCACAATGTTAATGCTTAGTAAATGTTAACTAAGGACTTGTGCTAAAATCCTGCCTCTGATACATTCTCTGTGTGACTTTAGGCAAGTTATTATTTTCCTGGGACTCAGTTTCTTCAACTGTAAAATAAGGGGTATGTAAAATAAAGTCCCTGCTAGCTCTTTATCTATCATATTAGCAACCCTGCCAACACTGAGATTCTTTTTTTTTTTTTGAAATTTTTACTTTTCTATTTTTTGGATTTAATTTCTTTGTTTTTATTTTTTTTCACTTCCACAAGTTTTTGAGTTCCAAAATTTCTCTCCCCTCCCCCACCCCAAGTATGCATTCTGAATATCCCTTCCCCTGGTCTTCCTTCTCTTCTATCTCTCCCCCTCCCTTCTCTTATCCCCTTCTCCTTCTATTTTCCTGTAGAGCAGGATAGATTTCTGTACCCAATTTCCTGTATTTCTTATTTCCCAGTTGCATTTGAAAACATTTTTTTAAAACATGTGTTTTTAAAACTTGAGTTCCAAATTTTCTCCCTTCCTGCCTCCCACCCACCCTCATTGAAAGGCAAGCAACTCAATAATGGTTGTACATGTGCAGTTATGCAAAACACTTCCTTAGTAGGCATGTTGTGAAAAACTAACTCTTCCCTAATCCTATCCTGCCCTCCCATCTATTCTATTCTTTCTTTTGACCCTGTCCTCCTCAGAAGTATTTACTTCTGATTACCTCTTTCCCAATCTTGCCCTCCTCTCTATCATCCCCCTGCTCTCTTGTCCCCTTCTCCCCTATTTTCCTGTAGGGTAAGACAGATTTCCATACCCAACTGAATGTGTATGTTATTCTCTCCTTAAGCCAAATCCTATAAGAATAAGATTCCCTCATTCCCTCTCACCTTCCCCTGTTTCCCCTCCACTGTGAGAGACTTCTTTTCTGTTTTTTTTTTTTTGGTTAGATAATTTACCCATTCTACCTTTCCTTTCTTCTCCAAGTATCATCCTCTCTCATCCCTTAATTTTATTCTCCAGATATGACCCCTTAATCTTCAACTCACCCTGTGCCCTTATCTATCTATCTATTATATATACATACATATTTTTTTCCTTCAACTACCCTAATACTGACAAAGTTCTCATGAGTTACAAATATCATCTTTCCATGCAGAATGTAAATAGTTCAACCTTAATAAGTCTCTTATGATTTCTCTTTCCTGTTTACCTCTTCATGTTCCACTTGAGTCTTGCATTTGAAAGTCAAATTTTCTATTCAGCTCTGGTCTTTTCATCAAGAATGCTTGAAAGTCCTCTATTTCACTGAATGACCAATTTTCCCTGAAGGATTTTACTCAGTTTGCTGGGTAGGTGATTCTTGGTTGTAATCCTATCCTCCTTTGCCCTCTGGAATATTATATTCTGTGCCCTGCGGTCCCTTAATGTACAAGCTGCTAAATCTTGTGTTATCCTGATTGTGTTTCCACAATACTTGAATTATTTCTTTCAGGCTGCTTGTAATATTTTTCTCTTTGATCTGGGAACTCTGGAATTTGGCTATTAGTATTACTAGGAGTTTTCCTTTGGGGACCTCTTTCAGGAAGAGATCGGTGGATTTTTTCAATTTCTATTTTGTTCTCCAGTTCTAAAGTATCAGGGCAGTTTTCCTTGATAATTTCTTGAAAGATGATGTCTAGGCTCTTTTTTTGATCTATGGCTTTCAGATAGTCCAATAATTTTTAAATTCTCTCTCCTGGATCTATTTTCTAGGTCAGTTGTTTTTCCAATGAGATATTTCACATGTTTTTCTAATTTTTCATTCTTTTGGATTTGTTTTACAGTGTCTTCATTTCTCATAAAGTCACTGTCTTCCAATTGCTCTATTCTAATTTTTAAGGAAGTATTTTCTTTAGTAATCTTTTGGACTTCCTTTTCCATTTGCCAATTTTTCTTTATAGGGCATTTTTCTTCTCATTGGCTTTTTGGACCTCTTTTGTCATGTGGGTTAGGCTGTTTTTTAAGGTGTTATTTTCTTCAGTATTTTTTTGGGTCTCCTTTAGCAAGCTGTTGACTTTTTTTCATGAGTTTCTTGCATCACTCTCATTTTTCTTCCGAGTTTTTCCTCTACTTCCCTTATTTGCTTCTCAAAATCCCTTTTGAGTTCTTCCAAGGCCTGGGACTGATTCATATTTTTCTTGGAGGCTTTGATGTAGGAGCTTTGACTTGGTTGTCTTCTTCTGGTTGTATGTTTTGATCTTCTTTTTCACCAAAGTAAGATAATATAGTCTGACTCTTTTTGCTCTGTTTGCTCATGATCCCAGCCAATTACTTGAGTTTTAAACTCCTTGTTAAGGTAAGAGTCTGCTTCCAATGTGGAGAATGTACTGTCCCAAGCTTCAGAGGTTTGTACAGCTGTTTTCAGAGATACTTTTAGGGACCTGTAAATTTTCAGTTCTTCCAAGGTGGTATGATAAGGGCAAGGTGTTTATCCTTTCCTGGCCTGTGACCACAAATATTCCTTTCTGTCCCATAACTGTGAGGAGGGGTTCCTCTCCACAGCCACTACAAGCTGCACCATGCCAGTGCTCCTCCTCACCCCAGCACTGCCGCCCAGAACTGTGACCCAGATCCACACACGGGCAAAGCAAGAGATTCCTGCCTCTGCACTGGCAAAGAGATCCCTGCAATCCCTCTCTGATCAGCCACTGGATTCCCCCTCAGTCTGTGAGCCGGAAGCTCGGGAAGCAGCTGCCCCCCCCAGGGCCACGCTCTTGGGAATGGAGCTGAAACCCTGCCTTCCTCTCTGACCAGCGACAGAAACAGACTTTTCCCACTGATCTTCTAAGTTGTCTTTGGCTTTGGTGGATTGAGGAGTCTGGAAACCTCCACAGCTGCCCATGATTCAGTCCTCTGAGGCCGGCTCCAGGTTTACTGAGGCCTGCGCACCCACACTGCGCTGCACTCCCTGCCTGGCACGATACACATTTCTGATCAATCATCCAGGTTGTCTTGGGCTGGAAATTTGTTTCACTCTGTCTTTTTGTGGGTTCTGCTGCTTCAGAATTTGTTTACAGCCATTTTTATTGAGTATTTGGAGAGGAGAGCTCAAGCAAGTCACTGCTTTCACTCTGCCTTCTTGGCTCCGCCCCCAACACTGAGATTCTTTGATTCTTCACAGATCCCTAGAATCCTATGTATTATCTAAGTCCACTTGGGAGCTTGTCGGGATAATAGGTCACATGAACACACAATCTTATCCTCTAGTTTCTTTTCACTAAATTTCCATAGTGTTCTACATGCTCTTCAGCTTGTCTTCTCTACCCAGAAAGAAAGATTACCAGGAGCAATAACTTATTATTCAAAGTAGAGAAAATATTCTTACACTTGTTTTTCTCCTCACGTGTGTGCTTCTCTCAAGAAGCCCAAGATGAAACTTTTAAAAAATTGTAAAGGAAGCTGATTATACATAGTGGGCCCCAGGAAGGGTTCCCTCCCCTTCCCCTATAATGGGGCACAGTTGGGGCAGCAGTGCCAGACAAGGAAATCTACAGGATTGTTGTGGCAACTCATCATGGTGATAGGGATGCAGAGCTAATCAGCTGGGAAAATATCAAGGGCCAGGTACAGCAATCATTATGAGGCTGAGACAAAAATTCTCCAGAATTAAACTTAAAAAAACTTTCTCTCTCTCTCTCTCTCTCTCCTCTCTCTCTCTCTCTCTCTCTCTCTCTCTCTCTCTCTCTCTCCTTTCTCTCTCTCCCTCTCTCTCTATGTCTCTCTGTCTCTGTCTCTCCATCTCTCTTTCTCTCTCTCCTCTCTTCCCCTTCTTCCCTAAGTGGTAGGCTTACCAACCCCCTCCACCTCTCTCCTTTCTGGACTATTTTAATATTGTTTTTGGGAGTCAAGTGTTACTTGGCTTGAGTCTTGTCAACCTTTGAGGCTAATGGAAGCTGACAAACTTGAATTGTACAGTCTCCCAAGGATAGACCATCTTTTCACTGTGGATAGATTGTTCATCACCCCCAGGAAGGTGTGTACAGTGCACTGGATTTGAAATCCTAAGATCCAGGTTTGAATCCCAAATCTGTTATTTTATAGCTGTGGCAACTTCCTTTCTCTGGGCCTCAGCTTTTTTTTTTCCATCTGTAAAATGATGGGGGCGAACTAGATGATCTTTAAGGTCCCTTCCAGCTCTAAATTCTGCGACCCCAGCAGAATGGAGTGGTGCTGAAACCTCCCCCACACCCTACTGGTTCCTTGCAGCAAGCCCTCGGTGAAAAGTCTCACAGACTCATCAGAAAGCACAGCCTAAGTATTAATTGGTTTCCATTTCTCCTAATTAACTTGTCATCCACCTGGACGGTTGCTTTGTAGCTGGTTGGCAGGCCCAGTGCCTTCCCAGCAGATTTCACAACTCCAGAGTTAGCAGTTTAGAAGTGTGATTGTAATGACAATCCAGCACGGTATGTACATGCATGCACAAACTCACACACTTGAACACACACAGACACACATAGACACACACATACACACACACCTTCTTATGAAGATATAGCAATTACAGCAGGTTCTCATCACGTTGCTAACAATCTCATTAAGCTGTATTGTGTTAAGAAGCAAGAGAGTTTTCCAACTTTGCTATAATAATGTCTATGCCAACTCCAAAGCTACATCCCCCCCTCAGAGCTGGCTGGCAAAGGTCTGGGAAGAGGAAGCCAATTTTCTGTTCCTGGTTCGGAGGTTTCTGCATTTGTGGCAAAATCCTATCCCTTGGAAATGGCTTAGTGACCATAGCACAGGCCCACAGAAGGACCAGCCTGTCTTCTCATCTACCCATGGCTAAGGCAGGCTCATCAATCGTAGAACCCCTCCCTTTAACTAGGAGAGATTATTACCTTGCTAAGGTTTCACAGAACTTAGAAGTATAAGTGATGGTTAGTTGTAAGGGGGGTCTCCCTGTATCTCTTTATTGTTTAATAAATTGGAATAGATATCTCAACCCCTTCATTTTACAGGGTAGGTAACCAAGGCCTGAGGAAAGAGCAAGAATCAATCCCAGACTACCATGATAAAGTGGAAAGAATGATGGATTAATCATCAAAGAACCTGGATTCAAACCTCACCTGTTCCTTTTAGTACCATATAGTTACCTTTGGGACATTCAGCGTATCTCTTAAAGTCTCTGGGCCTTAGTTGTCTCATCTATAAAATAAAAGGGTTGGAGTAAATAATGTCAAAGATCTCTCCCAATTCTAAATCTATGATTCTTGTATTAAAGGAAACTGAGACCCAAAAGAGTAAAGACCAATTCCAAGGTCCCCATTGGTGAATTACGGGAGCTGGAATGTGGCCCTGGACAGGAGGTCCCAAAGACAGCTTGGAGTCCAAGTGGACCAAAGATCTGAACAGGAAGATTTGGATACGATCCACAAAGGTTTTGGACCCACCTCCATCTAGTCTGTAGAATCTTATACTAGTCAGCAAATTCATTTTTAAGCTTTCTTGACAGTAGTGGTTTCTTCCCTGTGTCTCTTTCTGGTTCTAATAAAAAGTTCCTTGTGGCAAATTTCAGTCTTTCTTGGCTATATTAAGAAAAAGGAGATATGTACATGTGACCCTCATCTTCCCCTGTTGAAGAAAGAGGAGAGAACAGCACAGCACATCCCCATGGATTTGGGGTGGTGAGGGCCAATAACCTTAGTGCCTATAGCAAGAGCCTGCATTTAGAACCAGAGGACTCCAGTTCAAACCTCATCTCTTCTACTTACTGCCTATGCAACCTTGACAAATTATGACCTTTCTGGTTCTATTTTCTCCTCTATAACATAAAGAGGCTGAACTAGACAACTTGTAAGGTCCCTCCCAACTCTATATCTAAGACTGCCCCCAAAAAAAGGGCAGGGGAAGGGGGAGTTCTGGTTAATGGGTAGATCTCAGGATGTCTGTGACCTCAAATGGGGGATGGGGGGAGATGACATTTTTATTCCAGTAAAGTTGGTTTCCTTTGTAATCCTGTATAGTTTGTCACATGCATTTAAATAATATTCTGAGAAGGGCTTCACTAGATGCTAAGGATATATATGACACAAATGAAGGCTAAGAATTTCTTCTCCAGTAGAACTCAAGGTCTTGGATATCATTGAGAAAGCTGGCATAGAGACAGCAAGAGCTTTCCCAGGAACAATGAAGTTGGAGGCCAATGAAGGCTGGAGCCCTTTCTTGCCTGGATCAGCCCCTCTCCATTTCCTGATTCAGCTGGTTAAACTTCCTGACCCACAGGAGTGGGCTGGTGCCAGGCCTGATTTAGGTCCCCTTTCTGCCAAGACAGGTGACTCACTCTACTGGATCAGCAGCTGGGGGTGGGGGTGGAGGTGGGAGAGACCTCATCAGAACTAAAGCCAGACCCCTTGCTGAGCACAGAAAATAAGCTTGATCAGCTATTGTTTTCCTAAGGGCCTGTGTCCCATATTGAGAAGTCCATTTCTACTCACACCTATTTAAAGTTCATTGAGCAATTCAGTCTATTTCTTATACTTAAGTGATGAGTACTTTTAATTTATTTTTTTTAATCTTATTTCTGGGTGTGGTGGTATACACATATAATTCTAGCTGGGAGGCTGAGGAAGGAAGAAAGGAAGGAAGGAAAGAAGGAAGGAGGAAGGAAAAAAGAAAGAAGAGAGAGAAAGAAAGAGAAAGAAAAAAGAGAGAAAGGAAGGAAAGAGAAGGAAAGAAAGTAAAGAAGGTAGAAAGAAAAGAGAAATAGAAAAAAAGAAGGAAAAAGAGAAAAGAGAAATAAAAGAAAAAGGAAAGCAGAGAAAGAAAGAAAAAAGAAAGAAAGAAAGAAAAAGAAAGGAAGGAAGGGAAGAAAAAAGAAAGGAAAGAAAAGGAGGAGGAAAAGAAACAAAAGAGTAAAAAGAACATAAAAATCGATTTAAATATATATTGAAAAAATAATAGATTGAAATCATTTATAATAACAATTCATATTTGTATTTACTATTTACCATAATTTTCCATACTGTTGGGGCAGCTAGATGGCGCAGTGGATAGAGCACCAGCCCTGGATTCATGAGGACATGAGTTCAAATCCGGCCTCAGACACATAACACATACTAGCTGTATGACCCTGGGCAAGTCACTTAACTCCATTGCCTAGCCAAAAGAAAACAAACAAACAAACATAATTTTCCATACCCTATCAGGGAAGAAGAATGGACAGTGTGTTCTCAATTGTATATGTGAGGAAACTGAGTCTAAGAGAAGTAAGGGCTTTCCATAAGGTAACAGAAGAGTAGCATGTGTTGGTCCTGTCCTTAAGAATGTGTTTATTCTGTCCCTGATTCTCTGTCTACTTCAAGTTTTGAGGATACAGGTTTGACTCTTAATAACTCAGACACTTAATTACTATGGGATTCTGGCCCAATCACTAAGCCCCTTTAGACCCCACTTGCTTCATCTCTGAGACTTCCACCTGTGGCCTGGCTGAACTTGGAGTTCTTTCTAGTTCTAACTCTACAACGCAGTGATTTTATGATCTTCCCCTAATCCTTAAACCTCTAGGCAATCACGTCTGAAGTAAGCAAGTTACACATTTGGCTGCCGGGTCACTTGGCTCCCTGTGAGCTTTGGCCGGTCCAGCCCAATGGTTATTCCATCCTAGAAGAATGCATACTACCCTATGTAACCCCCACACCCACCCTCCTCTTATCCCCCAGCACACACACACACACACACACACACACACACACACACACACACTCACAGCTGAAGAATCAGATCCCTGGGTCAGATTTGGTCTCATGATTGAGGGGTCACTTGCTCTGAAGAAATAGCCAAGTCCCAGAGAGGAAACAAAAAGACCATTACTGGATCTGTCCAAGTCAGTAACTTGGGCTCCAATGTGGTGAAATTAAAGTTTTCCTCATCCCTGTAGGAAGTTAGTGAGGTTATGGAAAAGATGACTTGGAAAACACTGGATGTTTCTAGCTGGCTGACTGTCAAAGGCAGACAAAGGAGGAGTGCGGTACAGTGGAAAGAGCCTTAGATTTGCAATCAGAGGACCTGGGTTTGAATCTCAGCTTCAGCACTTACTAAGAGTGTGACTTGGGACATGTCAATTAGCTGATGGGGGCCTCAGTTTCCCTGTATGTAAAATGAGAAGGAAGGATGAAGTGATTGATAAGATATGTTCTAATTCTAAATCCTATGAACAAGTGAGGAAGAAAATTTGCTCAGTTGTGTGGCTTGAAACTTTTTCTTTTCTCTGTATTGCCTGTGGAACAACCAGCAATTGATAGACCCAGACCTTCCCCCAGGCTTCAGACTTGCAGAGTAGGATATTCCCAGCAGAAACAGATCCAGTTGTTGGTTACTACTCTGACAAGAACATATAGACTGAAGCAGAGTGAAGTGAGCAGAACCAGGAAAATAATATATGAAATGCCTAAGACAGCACAGATGTAACAATAATAAACTGAAAAGGAGCACAGATGTATGTATAATGATCAAGCTTTGCCTCAGAGAAGAATTGTTAAAATACACTTCCCTCTCTTCATTGCAGCAATGGGGAACTACAGGTACAGAACATTGAATACACTATCAGACCCAGTCAATGTGATTGTCTTGTTTCATTTGTTTTTCCTCTTTTAATCTTTATTACAAGGGATGGTTTCCTGGTCATGGAAGGGGAGAAAGTCATATATCTGGTAATGTGTATGGTATAACAATAAAAGGTACAAATTAAAATATTTTAAAAAAACATAAAAATAAAGTAAAATTGCTGGGTTTTACCTGCCGGATTACATCATCCATTTCTGGAAGGAGTTGGTAGTGCCTTAGGGTATGAGAAGATGGTGAATTTTACCCATATTGGCAAATACCTCCTAAATACAATACTTGCTAGTTTCAAGACATAGATAATGGGAGTGACAAGCTTCTCCTCCATCAGTTATTAAGGAAGATAGCTGTAATCACACACATTTATAAACTCACCTACATTGCCATGAGAGTTTATTCCATCAGCTAGCCTTTTCTCTCTTGCATAATAATGATTAGCACTTACATCACCTTTAAAGTTTACAAAGCACTTTATACACATTACCTCATTTAAACTTCATAATAACCTTGTCATTGTTACTACAAGTATTACTATTCCCATTTTAGAGATGGGTATACTAAGGCTCAGAGAATTTAATGGGCTTGCCCATTGTCAGACAGCTAATAAATGTTTGAGGTGAAATTTGTATGAAGGTCTCATTGACTCTAAGTTGCGTGCTTGATCCACTATTCCATGTACTTCAGTGTCCTCTGTGACAATAAATATTTATTAAACATTTACTGCATGCCAGGCACTGGGTAAAGCACTAGAGATACAAAAAGAGTAAAAAGACAGTCCCTGTGAAGCAGAAATCTTGGCACAGATTTGTCTTTTTTCAGTGGACAGGTCCCAAGACCACTGATTGCCTTCCATTTTTGACATAGGTATGTACCTAAAATTAGGAAATTAGAAATCAGGAATTATTGTGAAGTCTATAGCTCTTCATCTTTTTAGGGAGTCATCACTTCCTATCCCAGAGGTTCCTGACCTATCCCAGACAACAGAAGGAAGCATAAACACAGAAATACTGGGAAAGCTGTCCAAGTAACCAGCCTCCCCAGAACCACCTACAGATCTCATCTGTCCCTCTTGCTCTCCTTTCTCCCAAAGCATATAGCTCAATCACTATAGTCATGGATAAAAAACAAACTTAAAAAAAAAAACCAACAACCCCAACATACTAACTCAGAGGCCCAGCCTCCCTTTGCTTTTAACTGATAGGCAGTGTCAGAGTGGAAGAAAAAGGTCCTCCTTAGGAGTATTGGCAACATTTGCTGTCTTCCTGACTCACAGGTTAATTGCTCTGACTCTGATTATAGCAACATTCAGTACCCTTCTTCCCCTTCCCTTTCCTCTTTCCCTTGTTTCCATATAGGACTTTCTTTTGAGGCATGTAGGGATGCCCAGTGTGGCATGGGAGTTTTTTAATCTTTCTCTTTTCTTTATCAAAACTCACTTATTCTTTGATCCACCTGCCCCCAATCCAATTCAATCCAATTTAGCAAACTGAGGAACTGAAACTATTCTGACAAACTGATTGAGAATGCTTAAAAATGGCCCCATTCATCCTAGTTTGTCCCCCTCTGAATCACATATGAAAAAACTTTAAGTCCTTACTATATACCAGATGCAGTGATAGGTATTGGAGTACAAACAGAAAATTAAAACTGTCTCTCCCCTCAGGGAGCTTACATTCTAACAGGGGACCATAACACATGTAGGGAGTGGTGCCAGGTAAAGAGTTTTGGTCTGGGGAGTCACAGAAATAGTGGAAGGAGTCCTAGGACAGTTGATAGTAATTTCAAAAATAATGGTAGGGTTGATTTCATGACTGGTCCCTGAGTTATACATATATGTACATTCCAACAGGGGCTTACAACGTCTGAACCTAAATAACTAATGGCAAACATTTTCAGGCTCTGAGGCAAGTTATTTGGTGAGAGGGGAATGGAGAAGGGGGGAGGGAGGAACAAAGAACATCTGTATGGACAATCTCAACTCATCACACGTAGCCAGCAACCAGCTCCTACTATATGTAGGTTGCCCCCTCCTTCCCAACCCCCCCCATCCTATTCCCTCTCTTACTTACACAGGCGGCAGGAGTGAATATGTAAAATAAGGACAGCATTACATAATATCCAGTAGGTACCACATTGGTGATTACTGATCACTGTGGGAAGAGATGAGGCAGGTTAGGCTTTGAAAAAGATCCCCACAGACCTAGGAATTGTATCCAGGAGAATTCCTGTTACTCTTACTTCTCTTTTCCTAATGGAGATTATCTCTATGAGAATATGTCATTTCCATTTTAAGTAACAAAAATCCAAAGTTGGACACTGGGACTCGACAATGGGTATAAAAAGTGGAGAGGCAAGACTGCCTGTAATCCCCAAGTAGCCAGACCTTAGTACATCCCCACTTAATTAAATTAACTAGCCAGATTTGGATCCTAGAAGGTACTAAAAGTGAAGTACTCATGGGGAGGCCATGAAATAAGCCATGTTTGTCTATATCCCCTGCCTATCATTCCCCTATGCTATATTTCCCCCCCTCTCTTGAGTGTTTCAGGGGCTCCCCATCTTTCTCATCCAGTCCTAGGGCTCTTCAGTGGTTAGTCCTCCTTTCCAGTGACTAAAGTCACTAATCCTGGAATTCTGGGAATAAAGGATGGGAACTGACTCTTTGGCTCCCAGGGTCCCAGTTCAGGCATCCCAAACCTATTCTGTATCCAGGGGGAAGGAACTGAGGCTGATCACCTTGGTTCTACTAACCTTAGAGCCCCTAAGGTCCTTTCCTAGTTAGCCTGCTGTATAATTCATCTCTGGATAGGATGATGTAGTCCATGGAGAATTCCTGGCCTATATAAATGCATCTGGTGAAGGCCTGGGCTCTGAGTGGAAAATGAGATGATCATGAGTCAACTGTGGAGCCCTATTATTTTTATATGTGTGTATTAAAAAGGCCTGATCCTGGGATGCGAATAAGAAGCAGACCATGTATGAGCCATGAGGTAATTCTCCCATAGAACTCCTGGCCACATCCTTAGCAGCAGAGTACTGTACTGAAGTGGAGAAGATTCTACATTAGGAGGAGGGGGCCTGATGCCCAGTCCTAGATCTGCCATGATCTGCCACTCACTATCTGAACAGCCCTGAACTAAACACTTCCTCCTTCCCTTTAAAAGGGGACAGCCTAGACAGCCTGTCAGAGCCGAATGGACTTGAGGCCTGAATATCGCATCCAGTTTGGGGCTCCTCACGTGGAGAAGGGATAGTGGAGGAGAGGCATAAAAAACCCGTGATTACAGGGTAGGATAATATAATGAATGGGGAGAGATTAAAATAATAACAGTTTCTTTCAACTACGATTATTAATCCAGAAGAAAAAAGAAGGGTAGAGAGTAATGGAATACCATACTTAAAGTAGTTGAAAGGCTAATATGGTAAATGAGGTGTGTCTATCCTCCACCTCTCCTGGGTCTATTATAAGAGAGAATGGACTTAAATAAACTGTGTTGGAAAGGATTGGTGAGAGAATAGACTGAAATTAGTAAAACTTTCCAAACAGTACTGAGAGGCAAAAAATGATGTTTTTATAAGGAATATAATTAAACTTTTTGGACAAAAATATAGGATTAAAAATTTTGCCTAAAAAAATATTGACCCCAAATTGTGACCCATCATTGTTTCTCTAATGAAGATTTCAAGCTCTCTCCCTTCTCCCTTCTCCTACTTCCTCTTTCTTACTCTCTCCTATATCCCTCTATTCCTCCTTATCCTCTCCTCTCCTGTCCTGTCCTCTCCTCTTTTCCTTCCATCTCATCTTTCTTCTCTTTTCCTCTTTTCCCTTTACCCCTCTCTTCTCCATTCCTTTCTCTTCTCTCCCTTTTCCCTTTCCCCCTTTTGTCATCTTCTCCTGTGCTCTCCTCCTGTCCCCTCTACTCTTCCGACCCTCTGATCTCTTTCATTAGTTGGCAGCTGGAGACCTCTGGCTATTTCTTGTCACTGTGCTATGTCATGTCCAGAAAGCAGAAATTGAAATGAGCCGTTAACCTGGCTGAAATAAGCTTGAATTTGGCAATGGATTAGTCAGTGAATCAATCCAAAAGTCTCTGGAATGCTAATTAACAACTGAAGATGGGAGCACCAGAAGTTTGGGAATAGCTAAAGGCAGGGGACATGAAATTTTCCATAGGTTCCTCCTTCATGTTTTAAAAGTCATCACTGGTACAGAAAGAAGTGGAGATGGGGTGGCAGGCGGTGGAGGGAGGAATTTATGAAAAGATAGATGTTGCAATGGAAATGTGCCTTGGCTGATTTTCCCCTTGGAGATAAAATGTCATGGGGACCAGGATGAAAGCCTTCCTCTCAGTCTTCTCCAGAATCTAAAATCCCTCCTACCAACATTTGTGGAGTACCCTAGGAAGGGAGACAAAGGAGGCAATTTCAGGAAAGCATTTTTTTAAACAAACAGGAGCAGAATTATGCTTAATTAAATATTAAACAGAAGACATTATGGTTAAGCAGGACAGCTTTGAAAGTGACATATTGAATTTATTATATATTTAAAAAGAAATTAAGCTGCCTATAATAATAAATTTGCAATTTCATATGCAGTCTTCTTTTTCAGTTCATCTATGTATATGGAAATGCTTGTTTTATTTCATATATGTTAAAATTTTAAAAGAAAAAGAACATTTACTTGATTGTCCTAGGCATCGCAGTCTTCCTCACCTCCTACCCTTTCAGTCTCTTGAGTGACTAATTTGTGATTTTGGGCATATTAGACATTATTTTACATTAGTATTTCATATTTTTGCGCTGTAAGTCCCCTTCACTCATCTTTATATGGGAGCCTGGGCCATATCCCTCTGCCACTGGGGGTCAGGGTGAGGAAAGCATCACGTTTAAGACTGGTCAGGACAAGTTAAGTGAAGGGACTCCTGTGTTGTTTCCATTTGTGTTTTTGAACTTCCTGACAAAGAAGTTTATCCTTGGAACATGCCCTCCTAGTGTGCCTTCTTTACTCTAACACATCTGTTAACTCTCCTGGCACAACTTCATGGCAACTTAGGAACTGGTATCAAGCCATAGACATCATTCAACCCAATGTTTTCTTATTCACATTGTGCCAAGGCAGCTAATCTTGGTTCCCACTGACTGCATGAAGGCGAAGAGAACGGAATCATGGAGTGGCGGAAAGAACACTCAGTCTGGAGTCAGAAGACATGGGCTGAATCATGATTTTCCACTTAATACTTCTTTGACTTTAAATCCATTCCCAAATTTGGGACTTAGTTTCCTCACCTATACAGTAAAGAGATTGCATTAGATCAGGAGCTTTTAACATAAAGTCCGTGATCTTTTTTCTTCAGTTGATAACTGTATTCCAAAATAATTATTCTCCTTTGTACTCCTATGTATTTTATTTAATACATTTAAAACACATTTTCTGAAAAGGGTCCTGTAAGCTTTACCAGACTGCTAAAGGGGTCCATGATGCCAAGAAGATTAAGAACCCATGAATTAAATAATCTCTGAGATCCCTTCTAGCTCTAAATCCTGTGATCCTATGAGACAGGAGACTCATGGTGAAATCAAATTTGTGGGAGAAAAGGTGGAAGAAATGAGTGTGATAAAGAACAACCACACTAGTCTGTCTTTACAGCCTGTTTTAGGCTTGAATATATAACAGCTTCTTCCCTATGGTAAAACCAATAGAAATGTTGCTTCAGAATGTCCAGGATACCCAACCTTTGCTCTATGCATACCTATGCTGCCTGTGTGACCTTGACCAACTCACTTAAATTCTTTGAACCATAGTTTCTTCATCTGTAAAATGGGAATAAAAATAGTAATAGTAATAGTAATAATAATAATAATAGCTAACATTTACATAGCATTTGCCTTGTGCCAGAGACTATGCTGAGTGCTTCATAATTATTTTATTGTTTGATCTTCACAACAGCCTTGGGAGATAGGTGTTGTTATTAGCCCCATAGAACAGATGAGGAAAATGAGGGGAAAAGAAGTTAAATAACTTGGCCAGAGTCACACAGCTAGTAAGTGTCTGAGGCTAGATTTGAACTCAGATCTTCCTGACTCCAGGTCCAAACTGCTATCCACTGTACCACCTAGCTGCCCATCAAATGAGATTTTGTTGAAAAGTGTTTAGAACAGTGTCTGGCACATAGTAGGAGCTCTATAAATGTTTATTCCTTTCCTAATCTTACCTCTATGAAGCCCCCCCAAGATCCCAGTTTCTAATACTTCAATTCTCCTGGGTGATATTTTCATTTTCCCACTTTTTTTTTTTTAAAGTGAAGAAAAGGTGGGAGGAATGGGCCATGATATTTTCCTTCTATGTATCTTTGGGCAAGTCATATCACATCTCTAAATCTCAGTTTTGTCGTCTGTAAAATGGAGGTGATAATACTTGAATATCTACCTCATGATGTTGTTGGGAGGTAAACTTTTGATTTCCAAAGTTTGAAATGGGAGATACTATTGGTTGTGTGTGTGTTGTGTTTGTTCTTGAAGAAGACCATGATATCAGGGAGATGATGACATGACTTGCAACTGAATTTGATTTGAGTGAGGAGGGCTGTGCAAAGTCACCACCCTCACTTTTTCCTCCAGAGCCATCTGGGTCCAGTGGCCAGATCTGGATCAGGATGACTGGAGATAGCCCAAGGTGCAGTGGGAGACTTTGGTCTTTTTAAGCTAAGGTCTTTTCAAGTTCTCTTAGTGAGACACCTGTGAAACAACATACATACACATCAGGTGACAGAAGTATAGAAGTCAGGTAAGTAGTCCAAACTGTCTTTCACACTGCCTTCCTTAGACCTACAGAAAGGGCAGTGGGTTATCATAACAAATGTCCAACTTTTCTAGAATTCTAGTAAGAAGCTATCCCTTACTTGGAGCTGAAATCTGCCCCTTTGAAATGTCTACTCTTTGCCTCTGGTTCTGCCCTCTTGGGCCAAGCACAATAAATATAAGCCCCTTTCTACCTTTTCCCCAAACCCTATTTCATCCCTAGTTCTCTACAACTCATTCATACCTTGCATAGACAAACTTATTCGTACAGGCAAACAACTCTTTGGAAAGGCTGTTTATCATATGGAAGAGAGATTAGATTTATTCTGCTCAGCCTCAGAGAGTAGAACTAGGAGCACTGGATGAACATTTCAGAGAGACAAGTAAGTCTTATATCACCACAATTCTGCTGGATGACTTCACTTGGGTACCCCATAGACATCTCAAACTCAACATGTCCAAAACAGAAGTTGTTCTATTTCCATGAACCCATCTGTTCTCCAAGTTGTCTGTGTCTATTGAGGACATAACCATCTTTCCAGACATATAGGCTTGTATACCCTTAGTCATCCTTAGCTTTTCACTCTCCTCTAAGCTCACCTGTCTATGTTCAATCAGTTGCCAAGCCTTTTTATTGATTCAACCTCCACATCTCTCACATCTGCCTCTGTTTCTCCCTGCTATCCTTTATCATCTAAATTATTGCAATAACTTTCTAACTGGTCTCCATGCTTCCAATTTCTCCTTCATTCAACTCATCCTCTACAGTGGCCAGATTGATCCTCCTGTCACTAAGATCTAACCTTATTGCTTTCCTTCTCAGAAATATTCAATGACTTTTTATTGTCTCTAGGGAAAAATACTACATTTTAAACTATATTTAAAGTCCTCTTACCTCATTTTCTAGTATTGTTTCCTATTATTCCATTTGATAGACTTTCTGTTCCATCTGAACATAACATTCTGTTGTCTCCCATCTTGGAGCTTTGACATAGGTGATCCCAACCATAGGCATACATAAGCATGGACTCATAGGCACACATTAAGTATGGGATGGGTATGTCAGCATAGGCATAGGGAAAGGAGAAGGACCAATGGGGATGCTCCATGTAAGACATGCAAGCACACTCGGTACATGTTCTATGGTATGCATATGGTAACCATGGTATGCATTCTGTCCTCCTCACCATCTCTTAGATTAGGGGTCCTGCACCTTTGTGTTATCATGGTCCCCTTTGCATTCCCAGTGCTTAGTACAATGCAACTCAGATAGTTGGTACTTAAGTGTTTATCAACTGACCAACTGATAGTCTAGTAAAGCCAAAGGATTTTATCTCAGAATAATGTTTTAAATGCGTAAAATAAAATATATAGCACTGCAAATGAAATCAAATGTATTGAAATAGAGTTATCAAAATATTAGAAAAAAAGTACAACTTCCTTCAAAGTTTAGCTCAGGTACTGACTCCTATATAATGTTTTCTATATCCCCTCTAGATGTTAATGCCATTGCCCACCCCAATTACTTTGTATTCATTTATTAGTTTGTATGTTGTATCCCCTTAGTGAAATGTAAGTTTCCTGAGGGCATTTTTGTCTTTATCTATTCCTAGAATCTAGTATAGTACCCATCCTGCACATTTTTAGGGGGTTTGAATCTGTGACTTCATGTATATAAGGAGCTCTAGATAAGGGACTTCCCTTATCCATGCCCTTATCCATTCTCTTCAAGTTAGATTCTTAATCAAATTAAATTCTTAATGAGCTGCTTGGGAAACTGGGGGATTAAGTGACTTGCCAGGGTCACACACCCAGCATGTGTCAGATTAGAGAATTCATGTATCAACATTGGACTCTGAGGCCAGCTCTCTACTCATTACACCACACTGCCTTTTGTTCATAGGAAATGTTTGAAGTTTGTTGAATTAAAGTCAGGAGATTCTACCTAAAAGTCACGTACTCAATAACAGAGATCATCAACCCTTCTTCTCTCCTCACCTCATTCTAATCTTTTCTCCACGTTAAACGTGCCCAGCTCCTTTGACTGATCCTCAGATAGTGTGGTACCTCAGTCCCTTTTCTACACTGGTCACATTCCTTTGACTATACTCCAGTCACTTCTAAAATGTGGAGTCCCAAACTAGTAAAAGATAGAGTCAATATAAAAGCAGGTAAAGATTAGAAAATGTCTTTATTTATTGTAGACAGAGTTGAAGTAGAGTTCTCCGACTAAGGACAATTGAACTAATCCAAAGTGGAAAACACATAGCATGGGGTCTGCCCTGAAAGAATTAATTCTACTAGCAACATCTCACTAATGAACTAACAAAAAATCCATCACTGCTTAGTCTCCTTTGCTTAAATCAACAAGATGAAGGATAAAATTAAGCCCCTAGTTTGAATTTCTAAAAAAGGAATTCAGACACCAGATAATTGTTGAGAAAACATCTCAAAAAAATATGTACAGATCCAGGTAGTGTTATGAGAAAGAGGTAACAAGAAGGTGAAAAAAAATCATTTTTTTTTGTTTGGGGGAGTCATAGCAACCTGTAGGTATTGGGCATCTTTCCACAAGGAAGACTTGAGTGACAATACTTCATCCTGGAAATTCATTTTGCACCCAAAGTGAGAAGGTGCTAAGTGACTGTGTGTGAAACAATTTTCACCAAGCTTGTGTGGTTCTCTCCCTGCTGGATTTTCCTTACCTTCAATTCCCCAGTGTACCTCAATTTTTAAGTGTATATGACCAAAATCTATCTTCTTAAGTCTTTGTTCCTCTGACCTTCCTCTCTCCTTCAGGTCCCTTAATGCCAAAAACCAGAAGGAACCTTTTTGGTGAAGGGGAAGAGATTATTGTACCTGAAGTCAGAAGATTGGGGCTAAAATTCTTGTTCTTCTCAGAAAACCTGGGCTATAATTGTTCTGCCACTGATTCTCTTTGTAAGGCTCAGAGAGGTAAATGTATGTTGCTCATTGCGTGCTCCTGAAAAACGGGTATGATAATAGCTATACTACATATCTTATAGGGCTATACCTTACAAAGTTGTACTTTTATAGGTTATCTGTAAACCATAAAGTGTTAGAGAAGAATTATTGGGAGCTGTAGGAAGATAAGCATTTGTCTAGCCTGAATGAATTATTGATAGACCATGCTTCATTTCTTCTGCTTATGCTAAAGCCTTAAGGAAGCAAAAGACTGCTGTGCTAATGTGAGTGGTGGGACAGGAACATCAGGGATAGTTGGTGCCATGGTGTCCAGGACTGGGAGCAAATGAAACTTGTTTCCTCAATAGCCTGTCCTCTTTGACCCAATTCTTTTCCACATTTCCTGTTCTGTTCTAGTTTGGTTCCTTGGCTCATCTTCTGTTTTGTTCTCAAAGCAAGAGACATCTGGGTTCTAATTCTACCTCTGACATTTACTAAGTGTGTGACATTGGTCAAATCGCATTGCCTCCCTGAGTTTCAGTTCCATTGTCTGTAAAACAGGCATTGTAATATCACTCACTACGAAGATAATCAAATGGGATTACATATATAACATATTTTTTAACTTTAAAAGAGTGTAAATGGAAAATATCATTGTATTCAATGAATATTTAAATAAAAAGCTAACCAGGATAGGGTTTTAATAAAAGGCAGTGTTGTAAATGGTTAAACCTGGTTTTTGCTGTCTCACTGGGAGGGCACTTCCTCTTACCTAAAGAGAAAAAGGCCCGGAGGGCAAGAGTCTACTGCTTCTATGATCAAGAGTAAAATACTGAGAAAAACTGCATAATAGAGAGCCTTAGTTGCCGCAGCACCTCCCAGAGGTGCTGTCCTGCTTCCAGCCCAACCCTTATAGCTATCATTTGGGGAAGCAAATCCTGTGGGTAAAGGAGCTAGCAATACACACTAACTGCCACTCATAGGGCGGGCAGGCCAGCCTAGCTGTGCTAGTAAGGCAACAGTAGGAAGAGATAGAATGCAGAGTGTGCCAGTAAGTCAAACCAACACTTCCTTGAATGCCGTCTCCCTTCAGACTTTTAAGGAGATAGCCCAGAACCCTTAACCCAAGAGCCTTAGGAATAGTACTGCTTCTACTTCAATGCCTTTAGCCATCATCACTATGGAGAGGCATCTACTGTTCCTACAGGGGTGACAGTCATAGCCATTGAAGACCCAGAAAAGAATGCTCTTCTTACCAAAGTTCTCAGCACTATCAAATGGCTCAACATTAGAAACTGATCCAATTTTATTAGTAGAAACAACACTAAAGAAGAGGTATTACCACCTGAATTGCTGCTGCTCATGGGACCTTTCCATCTGACTTACACTTGAAACCTTCCATGAGTGTTGTCTCCCCATTGGAATACAAAGTCCTTGAGAACAAGGACTACCTTCTTTTTCTATTTGTATTTCTAGCATTTAACATGGCACTTAATAACTTTACTCATTCATTTATTCATTCATTCTCTGCCTCTTGGAACTACATGGTACAGTGGAATGAGCACTAGCATTAGAATTAGGGGAACTGTGTTCAAGTTCTACTTTTTCACTTGTTACTCATGTGAGCTCAGATAAATCATTTAACCTCACTGGGCTTTAGATTCCCCACCTGTAAAATGGGAGAGTTGGAATGGATGACTTCTATTCTCTTCCATGTCTGGCTTTAATCCTAGGTTCCTTAGCTCCCTTCAAGAGTAATCTCGATATTATTTCCTACAAGAGACCTTTCCTGATTCCTCCATTGTTAGGACTCCCCCATTCAAACCCTGGAAATAACTTTGCATTTATTTTGTATCTGTTCCACACATAGTTTTCTTTAGTAGAATATAAGAGCCTTGAATACCAGGACTGTGTTGCCTTTATATCTACTTGTCTGGCACAGTACTTGTACATGGTAGGTACTTCGTACATTTGTGTGGTGTTGAGTTGGATTGAATAGCAAATTTTGCCAATTTTGAATCTGTTCTTTCTCTTTTAGGGTACCATAATTCCATCTACTGTAATTTGCACTGCACATTCTGAAATTTTTTTTTGTTTTGTTTTGTTTTAGAAATAGCATGTTATTGAGAGTGTTAGCCTAGAAGTTAAGAGTCTCTGCCATTAAATAATACTGGTCACTCTCCTGGGCTTCACTTTCCTCATCCGTAGAATTAGGAGGTGGGGGGGGATATATGGGATGTTCAGGGAGGACTAGCACCTCTGGTATGAGGGTTTGCCCAGCTCTTTTCAGGGCAGCTTATTCACCTGTGGTGACCTTCTGGCACTCAACTCTCACCTGTGGCTCTAAGAAGCTGTAACATGTACATGTGGGCACACACTGGTAAAACGATTTCTTCAGATGGGCTAAACCAGGTTGAGAGAACCAATAGGACTGAAACCCGTCAGTGAGTTAGGGTGATGTCTACCCCAAGCACATGAAGACTTTCCTTGGAAATATGGGAGGATGAGAACAACTTGTTCCAATGGCCATTAAGATGGCTGAAACAGGCTCTGTAGAATGCTTGGAGCTTGGTCAGACACCAAAGACACCAAGGTCATCCACTGCATCCCGGGCTATTGACAGTAGTTGTGACTTTTGTCCTGCCACTGGACTTCAATGACTTTGGAAGAGAGAGTGAGGCAGATGACTTTATGCAACTCTGCCTTGCTTCAGTCCAATCCACGTATGAGTTGAGGCATCACTTGTGATATCATTGGTCCTCTTTGAAAACAAAGGACAAGCAGCTATAAGGTTGGACTAAGTGACATTTAAAGCCTCTTTATACTCTGAACTTCTGCAATTCTCTATTTGATGATAACTGTTCACATTTAAAAAGCATTGTAAGCTTTACAAAGTGTTTCCTTTTTATCAACCCACAAACGATATTCTTCCTATTTTATAGATAAGGAAGCTGAGGCTTGGATAGGTGAAGTCACTTGCCAGTGACCACATAGCTAGGAAGTGGCTGAGATGAGATTTGAAGCCAAGTTTTCTGACTCCAAGCCCAACACTCCTACCATTACACCAAATGTCTTCCTTAGTTGATATGAAGCAGACTTCACCTTGATACAATGTAGGCCTGTGGTCTGGGTGGTGGACTCAGAATCGGCAGTAAAGTCTGAATTCCACCTCCAGTCCTATGCTATGTAGCTATGGACAAATCATTTCGCTGCTATGAACCTCAGTTTCCTCCATAAAATGATAATACCTGTTGTTCCTATGTCACAGGGTTTTTGTGAGGATCAGAAAAGATAATGCATTAAAGTAGTTTGCCAACGTTAAGATTCTTATTATTACACTAGAGGAAAAGTAGAAGTGCCTACTGAAGCTCTAAATTTTATGTAAGATCTAGGTTTAAATCCCAGCTTTGATACTTACTAGCTATGAAACATGGGGCAAGTCATTTCCCTTCTCTGCTCCTCAGTCTCCTCAACTGTAAAATGATAGGGGTTGGACTAGATAACTTCTGAACTCCATTCTATCTCTGAATCTAAAATTTTCTGGTCCTATCATCTCTAAGTCCCAACCTTATGATTTTACAAAAATAGTTTCCAGCCTTGCTTTTGTTGATCGCTACAGACAGTGGTAATGCCTGTGTATAACCTGAAGTAAAGGAACATAGGATCATATATAGAAAGAGAGCTGTAAGAGACCTTGGAAAGCCATTGAATTCAACCACTCTATTGAAGAGGAAACTGAGGCACAAAGTGGTTAAATGACTTGACCAAGGTTGTATAACTCAAGTGCCTGCAGCAGGATTGCAACCCAGTTCTTCCTGATTCCAAGTCCGGTGCCCCATCTACTGTAACATGCTACGTTTTAAAACATGGGTGAATTGCATGATTAAATTTCATATTGAGGACAGCTAGTTGCACAATGGATAGAGCCCTGGGCCTGGAATCAGGAAGACTCATCCTCAAGAGTCCAAATCTAGACTTAGACACTTAACTACCTAAGTGGCCCTGGGGAATTTAAGTATTTACTTCACTTCACCCTGTTGGCCTCAGTTTCCTCATCTGTAAAATGAACTGAAGAATGAAAGGTCAAACCACTCCAGTATCTTTGTCAAGAAAATCCCAAATGGGATCACTAAGAGTCAGACACAACTCAAACAACAACAACAAATATCATATTGACAAAGAGATAGCTAGAAAGACTTTCCCCATCTGCAATCAAATCTGAATACTACCAAATAAGACAGAAATGCTAAGGAGTTGAGAAAAACATGGGCAAATCAGCTGGATGACTTTTGCTTTACCTTTCTGGCCCTGTGATCAATCAGTGGATCAACAACCATTTATTAAGTTCCTACTACGTACCAGACACTGTGTTAAGCTCCAGGGGAGTACAACATATTTACAGATAAGCAAATACAAGTGTAAGGCATATGGTGCAGTTGCTGTCTAAATACCAGGACAGCTAAGTACACGTGTAGCTTGGATCTGATCTAGAGATCATGGATGTGTGCTACACACACACACACACACACACACACACACACACACGCTAATAGTGCTAAGTACTTTACATATATTACTTTATTTGATCCTCACAACAACCCTGGGAGGTTGGTGCTATCATTATCCTCATTTCACAGATGAGGAAACTCATGTTAAGTGATTTGCCCAGGGTCACACAGTGAACAAGAATCTGAGCCTGGATTTTAAGTCAGGTCTTCCTTATTCCAGACTCAGCACTCTAACCACTGTGCCACTTAATTGCCTCTAATCTCCATAATCTCAAAGGAATAGGAAGTATCTCTCTTTGAAGTATCTATGGTTGCAAGCACGCATATATTGAGGGACCAGGTTCCTCTGCACCTCTTTGAAGATATTTGCCTCCCTCAAGTCCTCCAATGATCTGAAGCAGTCTCTTTTATACTCACACAGGTACCCAGAACCTCAGTTCAGCATTCTCCTCTTCAATCAGGAGACACATCCCCTTAAATCAGGCCTGCATAACCTGCAGTCCGTCAAAAGATTTTGGGCAGCCTGCAAAATTTGTAGAGAGCAAAACATGTAGAGGATGTTTTTCCTCCCTTAAACATACACAGCATAGTACTGTAACAGTGCTATCCTTAAGGACCCCACCCAACCCAAGTGCATGGAGTTATTAATTATATAGTACACGCTGTATACAAAGTAAATACACTGTGATTATGGGACAAACAAGTGAAGGAAAGGCCTCTTGAAGGAGGAGGCCCTTGAGGGGAGCCTTGATGGGAACTAAGGATTCCCAGAGGCAGAGGTGAGGAGGGAGACCATTTGGGGAAACAAAGAACAGTCTGTGCAAAATTACAGTGTTGGCCAAGAGAACATAAGGAGCAACAAACAGGCTGGTGTGGTGTAGGAAGGTAAGAAATAATTACCCTGAAAAGAGGTTGAAACTAGATTGTAAGGAGTTTAAATTTAGTCCTAAAGGCAACGGGGAGTCAAAAAAGCTTCTTGAGCAAAGGAACTACATGGTCAAACCTGCACATTAAGAAAATCACTTAGAAGTTAGCAGAACCAGGAGAACATGGTACATGGTAACAGATGCACTGTGTGATAAGTAACTTTAATAGACTTAGCTCTTCTCAGCAATGCAAGGATCTAAGACAGCTCCAAAAGCTGAAGATGGAAAATGCAATCCACATGCAGAGAAAAAATTATAGAGTCTGAATACAAATCAAAGCATACTATTTGTTCTCTTTGTTGTTGTTGTTGTTGTTGTTGTTTTATGTTTCTTCTTTCTCATGGTTCCTCCCACTGGTTCTAAATTCTTCTTTACAACATGACAAATATGAAAATATGTTTAATATGAGTGCATATGTAGAGCCTATATCAGATTGCACGCCATCTTAGGGAGGGAAGAGGGGAGAGAGGAGGAGAAAAACTCAACATTTTATGGAAGTGAATGTTGAAAACCAAAATTAATTAATTAATTAAAAAATCATTTAAGTCGTGCGTAGAATGGATTAGAATTGGAAGAGGTTGGAGGCAGAGAAACCATTTAGGAGGTTCTTACAATAGTCCATGTGAGAGGTGATGAGGGATTGGACCTTAGTGGTTGTGGTGTGAATAAACAGAAGGAACAAAATACAAGAGATATTGGGGAGCTGGAATTAATAAGACTTGACAGCCGATTAAATTTAGGGTGTGAGTGACAGTGAAGAGCAGAGCATGACCTCTGGTTGTGGACAGAGATGACTGGCAGGATGGTGGTAGCCTCAAGAGAAATAGAGGGGGAATTAGAAGGAAGTGTGGGTTTAGGTGAAAAGATAACGAGTTCTACTTTGGAGAAGTTGTGTTTGAGATGTGTGTGGGCTATTCACATGGAGATGCAGGAGGAAAGATAGATGAAAGATATATACAGTATGTAGTTTTGGAGTTACTTGCCTAGTTGAATCCATAGGAATTGATGAGATCACTATGAAAATGTAAAAAGATAAAAGGAACTGAGATAGAGCCCTATATCAGGGGCAGGACATATTTGATGAACTTGCAAAGGAGACTGAGACAAATTAGTCTAACCTTTAGGAAAAGAACAGTGATAATGTCATGAAAACCAGAGAGGAAAGAATCCAGATGAGGGGATGGTCAATGGTATCCAATATTATACAGAGGTCCAGGATGGGAGGTACTGAGAAAATATTGGATTTGGCTTTGGCAATAAAAATATATCTTGTTGATGACCTTGGAGAGAAATGTTTCATGTGAGTGGTAGGAAAAGAAGCCAGGTTGTAAGGGGCTGAGAAATGAGTGGGACAGGAAGTAAAGGGAGCTAGTACAGTCTGATTTCTGCTCTGATTTCACATTCATCCCTCTCCATTCTCATCTCAATACTTAGCCACTTGAATCCTATACTTTCCTCCTCTCTGGATTTCTTTGCCTCCCTGTCTTATTGTCTGCCATGTCTTGTTAAACCTCAGCCTTGGATTGCTCCACCATTTGCTTCCTCTAATTCTATTCATGAGCCACTTAATGTACCTAGAAGAAATTTTATAACTGTGCTGCCTAGATATATTACAAATTCATGTTATCCAATCTCAACTAGTCCCTCCAAGGAGCAATGAGGTATTTTTTTTTTATTCCTCCCTAACTGAATCCCTATCACACTCCCAACTCTATTTCCTTCTCAAGCCTCTCACACCTCACTCTTCCTCCTTTTTCTTAATGGAGAAGTTGCCTCTTACTTTACTGGGAGAATTAAGGCCAATCAAAAAGAATTCTCTTTTTCCTTTGTCTCTTCTCAAAACCTCTTTAAAATATCCCCTATTCTTTCCTCCAATCTCTGACAATGAGGTAGCCCTTGCTACCAAAGCTTCCCCCTTAACATGTGCACTTGTTCCTTTCCTTTCATATCTTCTTAGGAAGATTACATTCTCAATCATCCCATTTTTCAAATCCTCAACTTCTCTCTATCTATTGGATCTTTCCTTACTGCCTTCAAACATTTACCAGACACCCCTGCCTGAAGGGATTTTATGTCCCAATGTCCCAGTCTTATGTCCCAATCTTTGACTCCCCCTCCTACATTATCTTTGTCTCCAAACCCTCCTCTCATCCAAACTTCCCTATTTCTGTTGAAGTCACCATCATCCTCCCAGTCTCCCAGGTTTGCAAGTTCAGCATGATTCTTGACTCCTCACTCTCTCTCATTCAACCAGTTGCAAAATCTTGCCATTTCTGCCTCTCCCTCACTCCTATCCAACCCCTTCTCTCCATTCACACAGCCATCACTTTAGTTCAGGTCCTCATCACCTCTCACCTTGAATATTGCAATAGCCCTTAATTGATCTCCCAGCCTCAAGTCTCTTACCAATCCAGACTATCCAACACACTGCTGCCAAAGTAATTTTCCTTAAGCACAGATCTGACCATGTGACTCCCCTACTCAATCAACTCTAATGACTTCCTATTGCCTCTAAGATAAAATATATACTCTCCTGTTCAGCTTGTAAAACCCCTCACAACCTGGCCCCAACCTATCTTTCCAGCTGCAGTAGATACTACTCCCCCTCCCACACTCTGAGACCCAGCCAAACTGTCCTCCTCTCTGTTACTCACACACATCACTCCATTGCCTGCAACCTTGAGCAGGCCATCCCTCAGACCAGTATAATGGATTTTGACTCATTGCAGATCCTATCAACTTGCTAAAATGTCATCTCTATGTAAAGGATACCAGCCTTCTCATGCTGGAAATGCTTTTACCCCATCAGGCCCCCTCCCTCAAATGGTGAGTTCTTTCCCAGAATCTCCATTTAGGGAACTTCCCAGGCCAGCCATGCACACTTCTGAACACAATTCTGCTCCTCACTCTTTGAACTTTTTTTTTAAATAAGATTTTATTGATGTCTTATGTTTCTTACATCATCATAGTTATCCCTAGTATTTCTCCCCCTCCTAGACAACCATCCTATATAACAAATTGTACCCTTTAGAGAGAGGAAAAAATAGCACAACTGATTAACACAAGTGAAAAGGTCTGAAAATGTGTGCAATTCATGGTGCCTGTGGACTTTTCTACCTCCATGGTAGGCTAGTTTGGGGGGTATCATCTCCTATCTCTTCATTTGACTCCTTCTTGAGCTTTCTAATTTATTTTTATTTTTATTTTTTGGTGTGTAGTTCTTTCCATTTATATAATTGTAGTTACCATATACACTGTTTTCTAAGCTCTGCTTTGTTCACTTTGTCATCAGGTCATTTAGACCATTCTGTACTTTTCTGTATTCATCACACACTTCATTTGTTAGAGCAGAGTAATATTCCATTGTCTTCATGTACCACAATTTACATTTCATTTCTCTCATCTTATTCCTGTTGCTAACATTTCCAGAACTATGTCAAACACTAGTGAGGAGAGTGGTCATCTTTGGTTCCTTCCTGTATTTATTAGACAAAGTTCTAGTGTATCTCCATTGCATATGATACTTGCCTTTGGTTTTAGATGAATGCTTTTTCTGATATTAAAAAAGGTTCCTTAAAAAAGCGTTCCTTTATGCCTATACTTTGTAGTTTTTAGCATAAAAGGGTATCATCCTTTGTCAAAGGCCTTTTCTACATCTATTGAAATGATCACGTCATCTTGGATGCTTTAGTTCTCAACATGCTTACTCTCGTAATGTTGAAATATCCCTGCATCTCTGGTTTGAATCTCACGTGGTCATCATGAATGATTTCTCAAATAAATTGTTGCAGTCTATTTGACAAGATTTCATTTAAAATTTTTGAGTCAATGTCCATTAATGATATTGGCCTAGTATTTTCTTTCTGTGTTCTTATATTTCCCTTACTTAGACATTAGGACTATATTTGCCTCGTAAAAGGATCCTAGTAGGGTAATATCTTCCTCAGTTTTTGAGGATAATTTATGAATTATGGAAACTAATTGTTCTTTAAAAGTTTAATATAATTCTTCTGTGAATCCATCAGGGCCAGGAGTTTTTGTTGTTGTTGGTTTTTCCCTTTGGAAGTTCATTGCAGAAAGATTTATTTCATTCTTTGAGATCAGGTTATTTATCAACTGTACTATCTCTAAACATCTACTGATGATTTGGGCTTATTTATTTTTGAAAGTATTCTTCTATTTCTTTCACGTTCTCATTTTTGTTAACAGAATTCTGCGTAATATGTTCTGATTTTTCTTTTAATTTGTTCTGGTTTTGTTATGATTTCACCTTTCACATTTGCTACTTATTGATTTGATTTTCTACTCTCCTTTCTAATCAGATTATTTAAAGCTTTATCAATTTTATTAGTCTTTTCAAAAAACATCTTCAGTTTTATTTATTCCTACTTTTTGTTTCTAATTTGTGTTTTTCCTCTCTACTTTTTAATATCTCTTCTCTTATGCTTATTTTTTGTTTCTTTATTTGTTGGCTTTCTATATTTTTTATGAATATTCAATTTGCCAGTCTTCTTTATTTTTATTTTGTTAATATATGTTTGTAGGGATGTGATTTTCCCCCTGAATTCTGCTTTAGCTGTGTCCCAGAAATTTTGATATGGTTTTATCACTGTCATTTCATTTTACATAGTGATTGTGTCTATGATTTGTTCCTTGACCAACTTATTATTAAAGTTTTCACTTTTTAAGTCTACATTTGAGTTTCTTTCTTTTGTTTGTGGTTCCTGAATCAATTATTATTTTTACTGTGTTATGGTCTGTAAAAGATTATTAATTATTCCTGGCTTTTATAATTTCTTTGCAATATCTCTGTGCCCTAGTACATGGCCAATTTTTATAAAAGTTCTATGTTCACAGGATTATTTTTTTCCCTTCATAATCCGATTTAGAAAATGTCTTATCTTTTTACTCTAGTTCCTCAAGCAATTTGTTCAGTTTCATATTTTTTACTTTCATTTTTCTATTAGACTTATTCAAAACTGAGAGAGGGGTATGAAAGCCTTTTGTCATGATTGTCTTACTATATCTTCTTTCAGCTCAGATAATGCTTTCTTTTTATTGATTTAGATACTAAAGGATTAGGAGCATATAAGTTTATTACTGATATTACTTTGTTTTTTATGGTTCCTTTTAGCATAATACAGTTTCCTTGCTTATCTGTATTTATTTTTTGAATGCTTGTTTTTGCTTTGTCAGACAGCACGATTGCATCTCCTGTGATTTATTTTTTAATTTGCTTCATGAAGAGTAAAAATTTCACCATTACCTCTATTTATTTTGTGTATGGCTTTGTTTTTTAAATGTGTTTCTTATAAGCAAAAGATTGTAGGGGTTTGTTTTCTTATCCCATCTATCACTCCTTTTCATTTTATTGGATTATTCAATCCATTCACATTTAAAGTTTTTGGAGTTAGGTTTTTATTTTTCCTCTTTCTGTAATACTGTTTTCTTCTTCTCTTAAGCTATAAATAGCTATAAAATCATTTACTTTACCTTAATATCATTTAACATGGCCCCATTCCCATTGGATCTCTTCTCTTCACCTCTATTCCCTTCTTCTAGTTTGTTAATTCTTTCTCTTTGGGGTTTTGCTTATTACTTCCTTTTTATCTCCTGCTTTTATCTGGTGATATAACTCCCCCTTTTTGCTTCCTCTCAGTGAAATAGATTTCCTTTTTCTTTTCTCCCCTTCAATTAATTTTGTTCATTAGTTTTCTAAATTTCATTTTTATACCCTTTTCTCACTTTCCTCACTCTCTTCATTATCCATCCTTTCTTCCTGTCTGCTCTAGACCCTTATTCTCTGATTCATGAGACTAATTACTACCTAATATCTTTATTTTCTATATTCCTCATGTAATCAAAAATTTCAAGCTATCCACTTTGGCTCTCCCTTCTGGGAAATTTTTGCCACTTTGTACAGCTGGCCCTTTAGATTCCCTTTTTCCATTGTACCTCACTCCAAGAATATGCTGATATCTCAAATATCAGAGAGGATACTGTTTCATGGTAGGCCATTTCCCTACCACAACCTTGATTATGCAGCTCACCACTAATCTGTATCTTCTCCTAATTACCTTTTTCCCCCATTTGCCTCAAAACTCACCTGTAGGTTCATGCCTGCTTGCTCACTTTGGCTCCCTAGGAGTTCAATTCTATTCCTCTTGAAGTGGAACAAATGGATTTTTCAATCACCAAATTCCCCAGCTTCATGTCCCTTAGTGGAAATCCCACCCAGTAATCAATCAAGGTCTCCTTCCTTACTCAGTTTTTTCAATCTTTCCCTCTTTTCACCTATTCCACTGCAAGCTTTTTTTTTTTTATTGAGACCCCAAAATTCACCTTCCTTTCATTTCTAGCACTAAATTTAACCCTTTATCCTTCTGCTCCCCTCTCCCTTTTTTCATGCAACTTCCCAAGTTGTATTGTAGTAAACACCATCACCCAACAAACAAACGAAAACTTTCATTCACCTGAAGGTAAGGTGTTACCATGTTTTGTCCATACTATCCCAGGCCTATCTCTTCACTGTCCCCTCTACTGGACTTCTACCTTCACCCCTGTCTGCTTCTGTACATTTAGAAAGAAGTCCTTTACTGGTCTCTCTGCTATCTCCCTGTTGCTATCTCTGTCCTTGGCTATTGTCTTTTTTAACTCCTACATTTCTGTTGTTTGGGGTATTCAAGAAGCACCCTGGGCCACAGCTTGAGCTCTATTGCCCTTCAGAACATATTTTTCTACTCTTTCCTATGTTTTCTGGTGAGTACAGAATAGTGTTGACTTGGTTGAATTTCATTCTTTTGTATTTGAATGTCTTTCTCTTGATCACTTGAAGATCTTGTCTCTGAATTGAATTGTTAAATTGAACCCTTATATGTCTTAGAGTTTGCAGCCTTGGGTTTATTCTTTTCTTTTCTGGAGGCATTCTATGTATTATTTCACTTGGAATTTCCTTTTCTATTTTAGAAGTTCTGAGGAGTTTTCTTCTATTATTTCCTCCACTGTGATGTTAAGGATTTTTGCCCTGACATAAGTAGGTTTTCCTTGTATAGTGAGCATTGTTTCTTTTAATGTTAGCATTTTTTAAAATTCTCTTCTTCTAGATTGTCCTTCACATCTATATATTCACATTCCCAGTCTATTATTCTCTCTCTTGTTTCTTTGATGAGACCTACCATCATGGATTCCAGTTTTTCTGTTTTGCCCATTATTTTTAATGTGCAGGTCACAAATTTTGCTCTCATAATTGTCATTTCTCTTTTGAACTACTGAGGAACAGTGTATTGTGGTTCCATGTTCTCCTTAAATTCCACAGAGTCCTCTGTTTTATCAAGTGTTAGATCATTTTCCTTCATTCACAGTATTTATTCACAGATACCTGAAATTGTTTACTAAATCTTGAGACCATATTTCTTTCTGTTTTTAATGATTTCCCTGTTCATTATCTACTTGTGTTCAAGGTCTTTGAGTTTTCATCTTCCTCAGAAGATGAAATTTTTTTTCATCTTTTCATTTTATCATTTCAATCTTTTTTTCTGACTCTCTGACTCCTTTCCCTCTGATGGTGGTTTCCTTGAAGGCTGTAACTCAAAGCACTTCAGTCTCCTCCCATGCTGGACAATTCACAGTAAACCAGCCTAGGTCCCTGTCCCAGGTGACTTTGGGGTGGATACGACTGGCCCAGGGGGTGCTGAGTACTTTCCCTCAGGCTTAGTGAAAGTGTTGCACAGTCCCCTCCTTCCCAACATGCACACAGGCACGTGCGTGTGCGTACACACACACACACACACACACACACACTGTGTCCTCTTCCCCCTACCCCCACCTCTGTCCTATTCTGTTGCCTCTATTCCTCAGTTCTACACACACACACACACACACACACACACACACACACACACTGTGTCCTCTTCCCCTTACCCCCACCCCTGTCCTGTTCTGTTGCCTCCGTTCCTCAGTTCTACACACACACACATACACATACATACACACACACATACACATACACACACACACACACACACACACACACACACACACACACACACACTGTGTCCTCTTCCCCCTACCCCCACCTCTGTCCTATTCTGTTGCCTCTATTACTCAGTTCTCTGGCCTGGTACTGGCACTTCAGGTTGCTGCCACATTGCTGCTATGGGTTTGAATGTTATGGTTTGGTTCTCTGAGTCTTTGGGAGGAGGTGGGGCTAGAATCAGATGGTCAGGTGAGCTCTATTTTAAACCCCAGACCCATCCTACCCCTTTCCTTCTTTCCTGGCTCTCCTGCAGAGATCTTTTGTGTCACAGAATACTGCCCATTGTAATCAAGGCTGTATTTCCCCAAAAAGCTCCTGTGGTCTGGAGCACAGCAGAGTTTCTGGCTATTTCTGAGCAGACTTCTGTATCCTGGAGCTAGGATTTCTATAGCACTTTAAAGAGGGAGATGAGATGGGAATATGGGGTTGAGTTTTGTTGTGAGCCCATGTAGATTAGCTAGTGCAGTGTTGCTGTGAGCAGGGTGGGCTGTAGGGGATGGGTGCTGAGTGAGCTCAATGTAGATGGCAGTTTGTGGGTTTGCTTGTTTTATGTCTCCTGTTGGGTTCTGGGTGTCTTAAATCATAGTGACAGCTGAGATTTATTTAATTTGAAAGCATAATTTCTGTTTTGGACAGATTTGAGAGGCTGAAGGAATCAGAGAAAATGTCTGATCTTCCATCTTGTTTATCACATAAACCAGAAATTCCACTCTCCTGACTTTTGTACCTCTGCTCTAGATGCATTCTCAACCTAGAGATGCCTCTACCTTAATTCCATAGATATCTCCTATGACTGGTAAGTTCTTGCCCAGAATCTCCATTTGAGCAAGTGCCTAAGCCAACCACACTCCCTTTTTATCTCGCTCTACTCTTGACTCTGGAGACTTTAACACCTTCCTCCCAATATTATGCTTTTCAGCTCCCCATTATGCTGTCTTCTCCCATAAGACTGTAAGCTTCTCAAGAATAGGACTGGGTGTTGTAGCCAGTCAAGCACTATCCAGAAGAACAAGGGTCAAACTTTGGAAGTGACTTTTAGGAAACCTAGTTCTATGGAACAACTTGTCAGGTAACAATGCTACCTTTGGATATAAGCATGATGGGAGCAATGTCATCTAGGAAATGAGCTAAATTTTGTAGGCTAATCCTTATCCCAGTACTGAGCTGGTATGATGCATTTATTCTTTGCTTGTTTTTTTGTTTTGTTTTGTTTTGGGGGTTTTTTGTTTGTTTTTTTGGTTCGGCAATGGGGTTAAGTGACTTGCCCAGAGTCACACAGCTAGTGATGAATTTATTCTTGCTATATATTTGAAATGAACATCCCTTAATAAAAACACATTGATGTTGAATAGTTAAATGGAATTGGGGGTGCTGGGGGTTTTGTTGTTGTTATTATTGAATTCTTTGTGTCTGAATCTTCATGACTCCTCTTGAGGTTTTCTTGGCAAAGTTATTGGAATGATTTGTCATTTCTTCCTCCAGCTCATTATGCAGATGAGGAAACTGAAGCAAACAGAGTTAAGTGACTTGCCCAGAGTCACACAACTAGTAAGTGTCTGATGCCAGATTTGAACTCAGGAAGATGAGTCTTCCTGGTTCCCAGCCTCGTGCTCTATCCACTGTGCCACTCAGCTGCTTGGGATACTGGTTACTGACCTCCTAATGTAGGGGAACAAAGCCAGTGGAATCTTAAACTCATATCAGAGAAAAGAGATACCTCAACCAACCTTCCAGAGTACCCTGGGACCTTGAGGGAAAATGTAGTCTCCCTGGTCTTGAAAAGTAGTGACAAAGCACACAGTTAATACCCGAAATTCATTCTATGTTACCTGGGCTTCATAAAAACCTTTTCTTCCTTTAAGGGCAATGTTCAGACACCATTTCTACACACAGTCTTTTCAGAGACTCTCCAACTGCTACTGTCTTCCCTTCCAAACTACCTTATATTTGTAACTATTTTGCATGTATTTGAATTTGTTAACTGTATATTTACATTTGTTTGTTATCTGCTGCCTTGGAAGGGAAAGAAGAATTGTTTCATTTTTTCTACTTGTATATCTAGGGCCTAGCATAGAGGCTGGCACACAGATGGCACTTAATAAATGCTTGTTGACACATTTATTGACTTTTGACTTATATTTGGTCTAGATCTGTTGTTTCATAAGTGTAGGGACTTCCCAGGATGGAAGCTCCCAACCAATCCAAATAGTCAAGTTATCTGCATTTTATAATCATGGAGAGTTGCCTGGGGTAATAAAAGATTATGTGGAATGCCTGAGGTGACACAGCCAGTACGTGTGAGAGGCAGGTTGCCCAGATTTGAAGGCCAGTCCAGTTTCTATTATGTTCTGTTCTACCTTAACACACATTGAATCACTGGCCCACTGCTTATTTCCACTTTTTCAAATATTTTTTGGATTATACAGTCTACCAGTCTATGTCTTTCCAGCCCCTAAAATGATGAAAACAGAAACTAAGTTTGATCTTACCCTGCAGCAACACACGTTAGCCTCTCTTCCCACCTTGTAGGAAAGTAATCACCCAGGTGGCATCTTTGGGATTATTCACAGCACATTAGCCTCAAGTATGTGCCCAGATGGGACCTCAGCTGCTGGGTAGCTCCACAGTGAGGCACATCTTAGTTGGGTTCCCTGGAAGAAGACTGGATGCTCAGTGCAGAAGGAGAGAAGAAGAATCAGTGCAAGGAGATGAGTTGAAAGGATGTGGGAGTTTTATTTTTAGCCTACTGTCTGAGCTCCAGTGAATATAACTTGCATTTGCAGCACCACTCCTTTTTAAAGCAGTCATTGCAAATGGGCCCTGGTTATTAATGATCTCACTTTAATTTTGAAAGTGAATTTCATGCTCAGGAAAAGTCCAGGATTGACAGATTGACTGAACTATTCTGAAGCCTTTTGGCAATAATTGGGGTTGTCTTGTTTGCTAAGTGTGTGTTTATTATTGGGTCTGGGAGATTTTTTTTATTATTGTCATGAAATAAAATATATAGAATACAGTAGATAGTCCCAAACACCCCACCAAAACACTGTCTGCATGTTTTTTCAACAGTGTAGCTGATATAATTACTGTCATCAACCACAATTATGCATTAGTAGGGTGGACTATGGTACAGAGGTGGATCACTCAGAAGACAGTACCGATCCAATTCTGCCCAATGCCCTAACACACACACACACACACACACACACACACACACACACACTTTTTTGTTTTTGTTTGTTTAAAATAAATAGCATTGTGATTTTTTTCCTGATTAGACATCGAGAAAATTTTTAGCATTCATTTTTACAATATTTTGAGTTCCAATTTTTTCTCTCTCCCTCCCTCCCCTCTTCCAAAAATAGTAGGCAATTTGATATAGGTTATACATGAGCTATAATGTTAACCATATTTCCATATTAGCCACAGTTGTGGAAGAAGAGACAGATCGAAAGGGGGAAAAAATATAAAAGAATACACTCAGTGAAAAAAGTATGCTTTGATCTGCACTCAAAGTCCATCATTTCTTTATCTAGATGTGGGTAACATTTTCCTTTTTGAGTCCTGGGTGTCTTAGATCATTGTGCTGCTGAGAAGAGCTGAGTCATTCATAGCTGATCATCACACAGTGTTGCTGATACTGTGTACAAGGTTTTCCAGGTTCTACTCATTTAACTTTGCATAAGTTTGTACAAGTCTTTCCAGGTTTTTCTGAAATCTTCCTGTGCATCATTTCTTAATGTGCAATATTATTCCACTACATTCATATACCACAGCTTATTCAGCCACTCCCCAATTGATGGGCATCCCCTCAGTTTCCACTATTTTGCCACCACAAAAAGGGCTCCTATAAATATTTTTTTCCCTTTTAATCATCTCTCTGAGATACAGACCTAATAGTGATATTGCTGGATCAAAGGGTACGCACAGTTTGGACATAGTTCCAAATTGCTTTCCAGAATGGGCGACCATTTCACGACTCCATCAACAATGCTATAGTGTCCCAATTTTCCCACAACCTCTCCAACATTTATCAATTTCTTTTTTGTCATATTAGCCAATCTAGTAGGTGTGAGGTGTTACCTCAGAGTTGTTTTAATTTGCATTTCTCTAATCAGAAGTGATTTAGAGTACTTCTTCATAATGCCTATAGATAGCTTTGATTTCTTCATCTGAAAACTTTTGACCATTTATCAGTTGGGGAATGGTCTATATTCTTATCAATTTGACTCAGTTCTTTATATATCTGAGAAACGAGGCCTTTATCAGAGACACTTGCTTCTCATCTTTCTGCTTTCCTTCTAATCTTGGCTGCATTGATTTTGTTTGTGCAAAAGCTTTTAAATATAATGTAACCAAAATGATCTATTTTACATTTTGTAAGGCTCTATATCTCTTGTTTGCTCATGAACCTTTAACTCACTTAATTTCTCTTTTAAGAATCTGGATGCACTCGGTGCATATATATTTAGTATTGATATTACTTCATTGTCTATGCTATTTTTTTTTAGCAAGATACAGTTTCCTTCCTTATATCTTTTAATTAGGTCTATTTTTACTTTTGTTTTGTCTAAGATCAAAATTGCCATTCTGTTTTTGCTTCAGCTGAAGCATAATAGATTCTGCTCCAGCCCTTTACCTTTACTCTGTGCATGTCTCTCTGCTTTAAGTGTGTTTCTTGTAAACAACATATTGTAGGATTCTGGTTTTTGATCCACTCTGCTATCCACTTCCATTTTATGGGAGAGTTCATCTCATTCACTTTCATAGTGATGATGCTAACTGTGTATTTCTTTCTGTCCTATTCTTCCTTTTGTTTGTTCTATCTCTTCTTTCACCCTTTCCATCCTTACCAGTGTTTTCCTTCTGTATTGATGAGAGTAAAGTTCAAGTGATGCCCATCACCCACCCTCCCATCTTTTCTTCCATAATAATAGGGTTTTTTTTGTGCCTCTTCATGTGAGATAACTTACCCCACTCTACCTCTCCCTTCCTTCTGCACCCAGTTTGATCTTCTTTCTAATCCTTTAATTTTTTTTTGGCATTCCTTCAAATTCATATTATGCCCTTACCCTCTATGTATATCCCTTCTAGCTATACAATCAGTGGTAAAATTTTTAAGAATTGCAAGTATCATCTTTCCATGTAGTGAGGTAAACATCTCAGTTCCATTGAATCATTTAAGTTTTCTTTTCCCTTTTTCCCTTTTTAGGCTTCTCTTGGGTCTTGGAGATCAATTTTTTTTTGTTCAATTCTGGTCTTCTCCTCGTGAGAGCTTGAAATCCTTCTATTTCATTGAATGGCCTTTTTTCCCTTGAAGTATTGTGCTTAATTTCACTGCTTAGGTGATTCTTGGTTGTAGCCATAGCTCTTTTGCCTTCCAGAATATCATGTACCATGACCTCTGATATTTTAATGTTGCAACTGTTAAGTCTTATTTGATCCTAATTGTGACTCCTTGATATTTGAATTGCTTCTTTCTGGCTACTTGCAGTACTTTTTCCTTGACCTGATAGTTCTGAAATTTGGCTATAATGTTCCTTAGAGTTTCATTTTGGGATCTCTTTCCTGATACGATCACTAAATTCTTTCCATGCTTATTTTACCCTCTGGTTCCAGGATATCAGGGCAGTTTTCCTTGATAATTTTTTGAAAGATGCTATTCAGGTCTTTGGCTTTCAAGTAGTCCAATGATTTTGACATGGTCTCTCCTTGATCTGTTGTCCAGGTCAGTGGTTTATCCCATGAGGTATTTCATATTTTCTTTAATTTTTTTTTCATTTTTTGAATTTGTTTGATTGATTCTTGATGCCTTGCAGAGTCATTAGCTTCCACTTGCCCAATTCTAACTTTTAAGGAGTTGTTTTCTTCAGTTAACTTCTGTACTTCTTTTTCCATTTGGCCAATTTCACTTTTTAAGGAGCTGTTTTCTTCAGTGGATTTTTGTATTTCCTTTTCTATTTGTCTAATTCTACTTTTTAAGCAGTTGTTTTCTTTTTCCAACCTGTTGACTCTTTTTTTTCATAATTCTCATATATCACTCTATTTTTTTTCCCATTTCTTCTTCCACCTCTCTTATATGATTTTTAAGGTCCTTTTTGAGCTCTTTCATGAGTTCTTTCTGGGCTTGAGACCACTTCTCGTTTTTCTTTGGGGTTTTGCCCATAGGTATTTTGACATTGTTGTCCTCTTCTGAGTTTGTGTCTTTATCTTCCTTGTCACCATAATAACTTTCTATGGTCAGATTCTTTGTTGTTGTTGTTGTTTTTCCTCATCTTTTTTTTTTTTTGCCTTTTTGCTTTCTTTTAAATCTGAGCTCTTTTCCCAGGGTAGAAGAGGCACTGCCTCAGGCTTCTTAAGCCAGTGGCTACAGGCCCTGGCTTTTTACCTGGCACTACACTGATATTGCCCTGAAGCCCATTGAGGACTCTTTTATCTAGTGCTGTGCTGATGGTGTGGGAGTAGGGGCTGGTGATGCTGTAGGTCATATGAAGTCTGGCAGCTTACCTGGTGCTGAGCTGGGGTCCTAGTGGTAGTATCTGCAGTGCGCTGAGGTCAAGGGGTATTTCTGTGTTTCCCTAAGGCTACACTGATGCACAAGGTGGTCTGGTTCCTGGAGGTTGCCTGTTTGCTTACCCTGAAGAATGTGACAGTTCTTAGAGCTGGAGACTTAACATTCTCCTGGCTATACTGAGACACGTCCTGGCGGTGATGTTTTCCTGCTCCACCACATTGGGGGTTCACAATCTCTCATTAGTTTTCAGAGGTGGGGCTTACTGTTGGTTTGCTGGGATGCTTCCTATCCTGGACTGTGCTCCCTTTTGACCTGAGTGAGACAGACCTTTCTTGCTCATCTTACAAGTCTCTTAGGCTAAAAGATTGTTTCACTCCATCTTTTTGTTGGTTCTGCTGTTCCAGGATTTACTTGGGAGTGCCATTTTATGGTTGTTTGGAGATGAATATAGAAGAGTTATGGTTATTTACTGCTTAATCCACCATCTTGGCTCCCAGAAGTCACACATACCTTTTTAACACTCTCTTTTTTTTTAATCATGAATTTAAATACGAACATTTCAGCATACATAAAACAATAAGAAAATTGTATATAACACTGTGAATTTCTATGATATATAGCATGTATATGGGGAACAGATTCAAGATGGTGGAAAAGAGGCTGAACTGAGCTGAAATCTCTTCAATATTCCTCTGAAAATTTTAAAGTAAAGCCCCAAATCAAATTTAAGAACTGACCTGGAAAATAAATTGAGGTGAGATCATGTAAGAATTAGTAAACTGCTTGAAAGTCATGATAGGAAAAGAGCCTCAACATCATATTTCAAGAAAGTATAAAGAAAAACTACAATGATATCCTAGAACTAGAAGGTAAAATAAAAACTGAAAGAATTTAATAATCACCTCCTGAAAGAGATCCCATAATAAAAGCTCTCAGGAATAATATAGCCAAATTCCAAAGTTCCCAGGTAAGAAGAATATATAGCAAGCAACAGAAATAAACAAATCAAATATCATGGAGTCGTAGTCAGGATCACACAAGATTTAGCAGCTTTGATGTTAAATGAACAGAGATCTGGAATATGATATTCCAGAAGGCAAAGACAAACAATGTATTCCTGTTGCCTAAATCAGAAAGAGCAGAAACAGAGAAATAAAACTATAGACAAATTTTTTAAATGAATTTTTATGCAAAAAAAAATTAAATAAAATACTAGCAAGGAGATTACAGCAGTACGTCACAAAGGCCATACAGTATGAGTGCTTGGGATTTATAACAGGAATGCAGAACTAGTTCAATGCTAGGAAAACTATAGCATAATTGAACATATCAATAACAAAAATAACAAAGAAAACATGATTATCTCAATAGATACAGAAAAAGCTTTTCACAAAATACAGCATTCATTCCTATTAAAAACAGTAGAAAACATAGCAATAAATGAATCTTTAAAATGATAAGTAGTAGCTAAGTAGCTAAGATAAGTATTATCTGTAATGGGGATAAACTAGAAACCTTCCCAATAAGATTGGGGGTGATCCAAGCATATCCATTATCACTACTATTATTCAATATTGTACTAGCAATGCTAGCTACAACAATAAGACAAGAAAAAGAAATTGAAGGAATTAGAATATGAAACGAGGAAACAAAACCATCACTCTTTGATGATATGATGATATAATTAGAGAATCACAGAATTTAGCAAACTTGTAGGATACAAAATAAATCCACAAGAATAATCAGTGTTTCTACATATTGCCAATAAAGTCCAGCAGCAATAGATAGAAAGAGAAATTCCATCAGAAACAACACTAGAAAATATAAAATACTTGGGGGTCCACCTGCCAAGACAAATCCAGGAAGTATATGAATACAATTACAAACTACTTTTGAAGTAAAGTGGGCTAGTACTACCAGGTATCAATCAATGTTATAAAGCAGTAATCATGAAAAGAGTCTAGTACTGGCTATGAAATAGAGTGGTGAACCAGCAGAATAGATCAGTACATAAAACACAGTAGTAAATGAACATACTAATCCAATGTTTGATAAATGCAAAGAACCAAGCTTTGGGGCCACAAACTCAGTATTTAACAAAATTGCTGGGGAAAACTGAAAGAAGTTTGGCAGAAACTAGGCATAGACCAACATCTCAACAATATATCAAGATAAGGCTAAAATGGATATGATTTAGAACAAGAGCGGGGAACCTGCTGCCATAAGGCCATATCTGGTCCTTGGGTGTGGCCCTTTTGACTCGGTCCAAGTTTTATAGAACAAATCCTTTTATTAAGAGGATTTGTTCTGTGAAGGTTGGATTCAGTCAAAGGTCTGCTCTTGAGTACCTAAAAAGCCACATGTGGCCTCAGGGTTGCAGGTTTCTTATCCCTGATTTAGACATTAAGGGTAATATTATAAGCAAATTAGGGGAGCATGGAAAATTTTACCTGTCAGATTAATGGATAAAGGAAAAATTTATGACCAAACAAGTGATAGAAGAGATCACAAGAATTAAAATGGATAATTTTGATTACTTTCAATCAAAACGGTTTTGCACAAACAAAAGCAATGTAGCAAAGATTAGAAGGAAAGCAGGAAATTGGGGAAAACATTTACAGTAATTTTCTCTGATAAAGGCCTCATTTCTAAATATATATAGAGAGAGAGGAGAGAGCCAAACTTATAAAATATGAATAATTTCTCAGTTGATAAATGGTCAAAGGATATGAACAGGCAGTTTCCAGAAGAAATCAAAGCTGTGTGTAGTCACCTATATTTGCAAACTCAAAATCATCTGTTCTTTCATTCTTTCCTTATCTTTCATGACCCATATAGAATCAGTTGCAAAGTCTTCTCAATTACATCACCACAGTGTTTCTTAGAATTGTCCCCTTCTTCCCATTCAACTGACCACCACCCTAGTTCAAACTCTCACAATGATTCCACTTATTATACAATAGTCTCTTAATTTGACAACCTGCTCCCAATTTAAAATCTAACATCTGCACAGCTGCCAAATTATTTGTCAGATCATGGAATTCATTTGCTCAGAGATAAGTAGTGACTCCCCTATTATTAAATTTAGGATTAAAAACAGCCTTTTTGTTATACCCAAAAGGCTATGAAAATGTGCATACTCTTTGACCCAGCAGTGCCACTTCTGGGGCTGTGTCCTGGGGAGATCATAAAAATTGGAAAATATTTATAGCAATTCTTTCTATGGTGGCAAAGAATTGGAAATCGAGGGGATGCCCATCAATTGGGGAATGGCTGAACAGATTGTGGCATATGAATGTAATGGAATATTATCATGCTATAAGAAATGATGAGCAGGCAGACTTCAGAAAAATCTGGAGAGACTTGTATGGACTGATGCAAGTGAAGTGAGCAGGGCCAGGAGAATGTTGTACACAGTAACAGCCAGGTTGTGTGACAACTAACTTTGATAGACTTAACTCATCTTAGCAGTGCAGGGATCTAAGACATCTCCAAAAGTCTCATCATGGAAAATTCTATCCACACCTAGAGAAAGAACTATGGAGTTAGATTGCAGATCGAAGCATACTATTTGCTCTTTTTCTCTCTTCTATTTTGTTGTTTCCTCTTTCTCATGGTTCCTCCTATTGGCTCTAATTCTTCCTTACAACATGACTAATGTGAAAATATAGTTAATTGGAATGTATATGTAAAGCCTATATCTGATTGTGCACCGGCTTGGGGAGGGGAAGAAAAATTTAAAACTCAAAAGTGTAGGGAAGTGATTATTGAAAACTAAAAGTAAATTAATAAAAAAGAGGAATAATGTAGGTTCAGAAGAAAAAGAACACTCAGAAATAAATTAATGATTAGTCTAAAGTAAAACAAAAAACAAAAAACAACCTCCTCAACTGTGGCATTTAAAGAACTTCATAATCTGTCTCTAGCCTCCCTTTCCAGATTTATTTCACATTACTTCCCTTCAAACACTCTATGCTTCACCTATTTACTGTTTTCCAATCTCAGCATCCCATCTCCTGCCTTTTTGCATTGGTAGAGCTACTTCCTACACTTGGTGTGCACTCCTTTCTTCCCTCTTAAACTTAAAATTCAAGCTGCCTTTGGCTTTATCCAAGGTGTCACCTCTTATGGAACATTTTTCCTGACCTTTCTATTGTACTTCTTAGTATTTCTTTCCTCTTCAAATTTTCTGCCATTTATTTTTTTCTGTTTACATCAGATTAGTGGCCTAGAGTCAGAAGGGACCATGGAGGCCATCTAGCCCAAATCCCTCATTTTATAAACGTGGAAGATGAAGCCTATAGAAGTGAGGTGACTTGCCCAAAGTCACATAGGTAGTAAGCATTGAAGAGAGGATTCCAACTCTGGTTTTCCAACTCTAGACCCTTGGTTCTCTCTACCACATCATAGTGACTTGTGTTGTGTCCCTAGACAGACTGTAAGCTCCTTAAGGCAGGATTTTATAGCCTCTGTTTTTGTTTATGTATACCTGCTGCTACAGTACCTTCTACTTATGTGTTGCTTGATGAATTTTGCTGAATTAAATTGAATCGAGTTAAATTAAGTGACTTGCTGTCTTCCCTTATTCATTAGGCCATGAGGGCAGGAATGGTTTTTCTTTCTGAATTTATTTGTGCTCCCCAAACCAACATCCCTCATGGCATACTGACATGAGCAAATACATTTTTTCTCCCTTTCCTGTTCAGAACCACACAACAAACCCTGGTCTTGACCATTGACTACTGATTTTCAATAATACCTTTAAATCACCTGAGGCTAAGTTGGCTACTAAGATTGGCATTTAAGTTCAAAAGTTCAATTGCAGTGGCACAGGATGAGAGAAACTCAATTTTATAGAAGTTCTAGTTTATAGAAGAACAAACAAACAAACCACTGCGATTTTTAGTGAACTGAAAGCTCAAATGAGCCAAAAATATGATGCAATTGCTATTGAAAATACTATTCTGGTCTTTTGTCTATGAGGGTGGCAGCAAAGGGGCTGACGTAAGAGGACTTGCGTTTGAATACCATCTCTGTGACATATAACATATGAGAACATGGGCAAGATGGTCTATCTGCCTTCTTCCTCATTTGTAAAGATAAGGGGTAGGAAGAGATGATTTCTAAGGTTCTTTCCACCTCCAAATCTTGTTATTCTTAAGTCTAATGTGTCCAGAATAAAAGAAGTTGTGTTGTATGTTTCTTTTGCTCTGGTCTTTTCCAGATGTCATCAAGAATATTGAATGTGGTTCTAGGCACTACATTTTAAGAGGAAGAAAACAAACATTTATTAAGTGTTTACTGTGTGCCAGAAATTTTGCTAAGTGCTAAGGAAGCAAATATTGCCCAAAAAATGTACCTCTTCAAGGAGCTTACATTCTAATAGGGAAAAATAACACACAAAACAGGAACTGAAAATCTGAAGTGGGGAAGGGAATGAAGTCTAGCCAAGCTGTCCCCAACACACACACACACACACAAAGACACACACACACACTGGATGCCCCAAGAAAAAATTATCAACGGGAGAAGGTCTTAGGTACTGTAGAGGGACATTCCATATTGAAAAGGCCATAGGGATGGCCAGGACAAGGAAGTCCCTGGTGCTGAGGGTAGCACCAGAATGAGACAGAAGTAGAAACATGGTTCTGACATCCACATGATTCTTAAAGAGGACCAGGAATTCCAAGACATAAGGATGAGGAGGGATAGCATCTAGGTATGGGGGGAGTTTATGCAAAGTCCTGAAGTTTGGAGATAGAAGACTATACGTCAGGGAAAGGTAAGTAAGCCAGTTTGACTGGAAGGATGAATGGGGCTGCATGATGTGAATGTATAAATAAATGGTTGGAATTAAGATGATGAGGGACCTTAAATGCAAAACAAATATGTATTTTATTCTAGAGGCAACGCAGAGCCACTGATACTTCTGGAGCAGGGAAGTGATGGGGTCAGAATAGGAAAATTCTTCAGCAGCTGTCTGAATAGATAGAATTGGAAAGAAGCTGAATGAAGGGAGAGCAACACAGTGGCTGTTGCAATAGTTCAGATGAGAGGTGACTGGGGCTAAAATCTCACCTTCTGCAAAGAAGCCTTTCCCAGTGCTCCTTGTTCTAGTGTCTTACTTTTGAGATTGCATCCAAGGTATCATGTATGTATGTTGCTTGCATACAGTTTGCATTAGACTATGAGCTCCTTGAGGGCAGGGTCTGCTTTTGCTTTTTTTTATCCCCGTTAGTTAGAGTAGTACTTGGCACATAATGAACACTTAATAAATGCTTTTTGACTCGTAATTGAATTATGTGATTGTGTAAGAGGGAGAATAGATGTGAGAGAGGTGGAAGTATAACGGGAGAGACTTGATAACTGTTTGGATCCAGTTTTGCCTTGTGGGAGCAAATCGAATCCCTTTTCCACATGACCACCTTTCAACGACTCAGGAGAAGGAGCTGCTATTATGCCAATGGACCTTCCTTTCACATACAAACATAACTCAAAATCTTCACTGCTCTAGACTAAACATCTCTGATTGCTTTAAACCACCCCTCAGTAGAGAGCTCCCCACTATGAATATTCTCCAGATAAAGCAGCCCTAGTTGTTTGAACTGGAAACTCCAGTTCAGAGCTGAAGGAGAAAGTGATTTGATGAAGGTCACAGGTTTAGTAAGTAGTGGCCTTCAGTGACAGGCCTTCTTACCTAAGATCTCTCAGTGTTCTTTATGTTGGTTCATGCCAGCCCACTCTGCCTCTGGTCACCACAAGGAGAAACTCTAAACCGGTCTTTGGCTTCTCTGGGCAGATGTCCCTTTGTCACAGCATTCTCCCCCCTTTCACTTCTGCAGCCAAGATTTTTTCCTGTTGTTTTCCTGGCTCCAGGCCTTGCATTATTTCTCTCTTGGAAGTCTCCTGTCTGGAGCCAGCATGGTTTGTCTGCTTCCCTGGGTTTGGCTAATAAATTGGGGTCGGGGGGTCACTCAGCAGGGGACCTCCCAGACTGTGAGCCTGTGACACCATTTTTATTAGTTTTTACTTCACCTCACATTTCAGGGGCCGAGATGCCATCCCAATGGGGCCCTTGCAATTGCTCGGTAACTAAGATTTTGTAATCTACAGTCTGACAAGGTCATTTTTTACTGGCAAAGGAAAAAAAATCCTTGTCATTAATTATACAAGCAAAGTAGGGGCCAGTGCGGTCAGAACCTTGTCTCCCTTTTACACCACCTCCTCACCTGCTAAGAGAGGTGGGAACAAAAGGAGTGGTCAGAGGTGGTGTCCTTTGGTGGCCACTGAGAATCTACCCCTTGTGCCAAAGAGGGTGGGGTGGGAGTGGACAGCACAGAATGAGTGATGAGGCAGGGGCAGTGGTTCTTCCCTTAGTTCATTGAGAGAAAGGGGAAATCAAAGGCATGATGTTCTGTAGGGTGCACACCTCTGCCTTGTGGGCTCTGATTGTTGCAAAACAATCTGAAATAGGTCCAATGTACAACGATAACATTTGTGGAGCTTCTGCGATAAGAATCTCTCTTATCTCTCTGGTGGCAATTTGGGCAATTTCCCCCAAACAAACCTATGAGGTAGAGAGTGTAAGAATTATTATCCCTGTCTAATAGAGGAAGAGACTGAGGCTCAGAGGAGTCATAGGATCATGAATTTAGCCTCTGAAAAGACTTTAAAGATTCCTAGGTTGCAAGTTGGGATTGTAGATTTAGGGTTAAAAGGTTATCACCTGGTTGAATCCTCTCATTTGACCAAAGAGAGAGATTAGTATCTTTTGGTGAATGTTGGGAAATCTATTCCATCACGTACATAGAATATATAATTATGGGAATTGAATTAGGAAAGAACCTTAGCCATCATGCTCTAGACCCTGCACTTTATAGGTGAAGGTACAAGGTCCCATATAGAAGTAATCTGATGAAAACGTGAAAGGAAGCAGAGTAAGGGTTCTGCACTGTGGCCTCTCACTCCAAATCCAGCTTTCCTCCCATGTTGCTGTGCTGTGTTTATGCCAAAGAAGCAAGAAAGCCATGCAGTTGCAGTCAGTCCTGACCAAACCAGGATGCAGATTCTCAGTGTGAATGGAAATTCCTATGTCCTATAAAGTGACAAGGGCAGCTAGGTGGTACAATGGTTAGAGCACTGGGCTTGGAGTCAGGAAGACTCTTCTTCCTGAGTTCAGATCCTGCCTCAGACACTTCCAGCTGTGTTACCCTGGGCACTCAACCCTGTTAGCCTTGGTTTCCTTACCTATAAAATGAGCTGGAGAAGGAAATGGCAAATCACTCCAGTATCTCTGCCAAGAAAACCCCAGATGGGGTCATGAAGAGTCGGACACAAGTGAAAAATGACTGAATAACAACAAACAACGTAAAGTGATAACTGGTGGGCCTCCACTACCATGAATCAATAGGGTTGGGGAGCAAGCCCTGGCCTGGGGAAGTCATTTGTCTCTCTGGATAGATATTATGGTGGCTTCCTGGTTCTGCTTACTTCAGTCGGCAGAAGTGGGCTTAGAACCAGGAAGACTCATCTTCCCAAGTTCAAAGCTGGCCTCAGACACTTACTAGCTGTGTTACCCTGGGTGCTGGACTCTGTTTGCCTCAGTTTCCTCATCTGTAAAATGAGCTGGAGAAGCAAATGGCAAATCACTCCAGTATCTCTGCCAAGAAAAACCCAAATGGGAACACAAAGAGTTGGACATGACTGAACAACCAAAGATGTTATTGGATAATCTCCAAACCTAGGAGAGGAAGAGATTTTCACTTCCCCAGGATTTTGGCACATTAGGGCATATGGTTAATTGTATCTACCAAGTAACGTACCATTTCCCTAATGCAGCTAAGTGGAGCAGTAGATAAGAGTGCTGGAGTCGGCGTTAAGAAGATCTGGGTTCAAATCAGCCTCAGACACTAGCCATGTGACCTTTGACAAGTCACTTAACTTCTTTCTGTCTCAGTTTCTTCCACTGTAAAAGGAGAATATAAATAGAACCTACCTCCTAGAGCTGTAAGGATCAAATAAGATAATATTTGTCAAGTGCTTAGCAAAGTGCTTTGCTCCCCCACTAATGCTTTTCTCCAGTCTCCTGCCCCCTACTTATGTATGAGAGATTATCCCACAGTACCAATTCATCCATATTCACTCATCTTCAGTTCCAACTATAGAAATTCACCATCAGGCATCATTTCCAACTCTAATAAGCCCCTGGATGGGTCATTCAGGCCTGTCATCACTGAATAGCCATAAGACAACGGGCAGTGAAGGTTTATATGCATATGCATCATTATAAAAAGAATAATTCCAGCAAAAAATGCCAGTATCAGCATATCAGAGTCATATTGTGTATATAATGTATAGTATAGTAGATGCCACCAAGAGGATATATTAAGAAATAGAGAGGGGCTGACCATACAGCAAGGCTGAGGGATGATAAATGTGCCACCTGAGTGATACATTGGGACATTATAAGGCCTAGACGAGTTGTTGAGTAGATTCCCTATGGAAGATTTATAGAATGGTGTGGATAAGCCTCATAAAAGATAAAAAGGGATGGATAAGTTGTGGTCTACACCAGCAAAAGGAGTACCGACATTGATGAATTTGAAGATTCCTCAGAGGCATGAAAGCCAGAAGCCACTGCAGTAAAATTTAGTCATCTGTTTGTGGTAGAATGTTTTATACATGTGAAATGAAAGTGTTAGAGGTAGACCTAGAAAGGTATAGTATAGTTATATCACAGAAAGCCCTGAATGTTGGACTAAGGAACTTAATCAGATCACTATTCTGCTCTAACACCTCAATGCTTCCTTATCACCTAACAGGTTAATTTTAATGTGGCTAGTTTGGGTGATACAAGTCTGTAATTCCTGCTACTAGGCAAGGCTGAGGCTGGCGGATCACATCAGTTCATGATCTCTGAGCTACAGGAGGACTGGGTGTCCCCACTAAGTCCAGCACCAATTATGGTGAGTCCTACTGAGCAGAGAAATGCAAATCAAAACAACTCTAAGGTACCACGTCACACCTATCAGATTGGCTGACATGACAAAACAGGAAAATGATATGTGTTGGAGAAGATGTGGGAAAATTGGAACACTAATGCATTGTTGGTGGAGTTGTGAACTGATGCAACCATTCTGGAGAGCAATTTGGAACTGTGCTCAAAGGGCTATAAAAATGTGCATACCCTTTGATCCAGCAATACCATTTCTAGGTCTGTATCCCAGATATCATACAAATAGGAAAAGGACTCACATGTACAAAAATATTTATAGCAGCCCTTTTTGTAGTAGTCAAGAATTGGAAATTGAGAGGATATCCATCAATCAGGGAATGGCTGAACAGGTTGCAGTATGCGAATGTAGTGTTCCGTAAGAAGTGATGAGCAAGCAGACTTCAGAAAAACCTGGAAAGACTTAGATGAACTGATGCCGACTGAAGTAAGCAGAACCAGGAGAATATCATACACAGTAACAGCAACATTGTGCAATGACTGACTTAGATAGATTTACCTCTTCTTAGCAATGCAAGGATCTGAGACAACTCTAAAAGACTCACGATGGAAAATGCTGTCAACATCCAAAAAAAGAACTAAGGAATCTGAATGCAAATAGAGGCATTCTGTTTGCTCTTTCTCTCTCTCTTTTTTTTTTGTTTCTTCTTTCTCATGGTTCCTCCCATTGGTTCTAATTCTTCTTTACAACATGACTAATGTGAAAATATGCTTAATATGAATGTATATGTGGAACCTATCTCAGATTGCACACCATCTTGGGGTGGAAGGAAGGGAGAGAGGGAGAGAAAATTTGGTACTCAAAATCTTATGGAAGTGAATGTTGGAAACTAAAATTCAATCAATTAATTAAAATGTATGTACATATATACAAATATACATGTGTGTATACATATACACATACTCATACATATACACATACACATACACATACACATACACATACACATACACATACATATACACGTATATATACACGTACATATACACGTACATACACATATACATACACATACACATACACATACACATATACACATACATATACACATACATATACACATACATATACACATACATATACACATACATATACATATACATATACATATACATATACATATACATATACATATACATATGGTGAGTCTCTGGGAACCGGTGGCCACCAGAAAGGAAAGACAAGCCAGCCAAGGTTAGAAATACAACAGGAGAAAACTTTCCTGTCAATTACCAGCAGGTTTAGGGGCTCAAGAGAATATATGGAATGGAGAGGGAAAATTTGGAGTCAGGGCTTATTCTTGGGTGCTTCAAGCAGTCTTGCCTTATGACTAAGGCAGCAGGATGAGGGAACATGTTGCTGGGTGCAACAACTTAGGAGCAAAGCTGAGCTCTCCTCTCCCTGGCTATCACAACAAGGCTGGGTTGCAGACTGGGTGGGCTCAGATGGTGTGCTACAGGGTCTGGGCTTAGATCCTGGGCTGTGGTTGCCTGATTGGTTCACTATTCCCAGGCTTTCAATACCCCCCAAGTGAATTGGAATCTTCCCCATGGATGGAAAAAGAATGACTCAGTCATTGGCTCTACTGGCACGGGTTCAAGCCAACTTGAAAAACAGGGCAACAAGTGTCAACAATATGGATTAAAAAAAAAACAACAGGAAAGAAAAGAGAAATATTTTAAACCCTAAGGAAAGTAGAGATACTGCCATATGGAACTTGGAGAGTATTAAGGCAATATTTGATCTTTCAAGTAGAGATCAAAGTCCCTCAAGGTCCAGAAGACAATAGAGCAGGGCATGAGTAGTGTGGCTGGAGGTAGGCTATTCTGGCATCCAAGGCTTTCAGGCCATCAACCTCTGTCCCCACCACCTACTCTTTCCATCCAAAGTCAGAAATGGAACATAGATGTTCGTGCCAATCCTGGGAGCTCCATTCCATACCAGTCCCAGCAATGGCTTTGCTGCACTTGTTTTGTCCAAAGAGTGGGAAAGCCTGACTGACTCACCATGCCCTCAGTTATCCAAGGCCTTTGGCTCAGCCAGGCTAAGAATGACAAGCTCATTGGCTACTACCATCTTAAAACTGGGCCTATACAATTGCTATAAGGAACCTAGGCCTAGAGCTGGAAGGGACCTCTGAGGATCACCAGAGCAGCTCCTCTTCACTTTGTATAAGAGCAAATCCAGAGTAATTAATTAATGTGTGTGAGCTGATGGAGGAAAGATTCAACTCCACATTCTCTAGCTCCAAATCCAGTGATGTTTGTAGCCAAGACTAGAGGAAAGGCCACTGCATTTGGAGTTAGGGACTCTCTTTGAATCCTACCCTGACCCCTCCTAGTTAGGTGACCACGAAGTCACCTAACCTCTCTGAAACTCAATTTCCTCATCTGCATAATGGGGAAACTAATGGTTGCAGAGCCCATATTACAGGGATACTGTGAGGAAAGCTTTGAGAAATCATAATGTACTATAGAAATGAAGTTCCATGTATTCTGGAGTATGGACCCTTCCTCTTCCTCCAGGGTAAATTGCCTACAGGATGTTTGCAAAGTCAACTTGCTTTAAAAAATCAGTGTCATTCCTATAGTTCACTATCATCTTTGTGGCCCTTGTAACTGACATTGTCCCTTCTCTGTTGGATGCTCAGACTTTCTGGGGTGCTTTTCTGTGTGTGCTAAACACTTTAAAGAATGCAGTCTTTCTCAGCAAAAAAAAAAAAAGCTGGAGATCAGAGTTTTCTCCTAGGCTGTAATGGCAGGAGGTGGTCCCCTGAAACGATCACTGAAGATCAAAGTATTCCTGAGCTTTGCATCACAAAGGCCCTCAAACTGTGTTTATTAATGATTCAATTCAATGAATATCAATTAAAAGCTTACAGTATGGAAGGGCCTTTATTTAAAGACATCCAGGCCCAAGGCAATATTCTGAAGTTGCTGAACGTAGTTGCCGGCACTAACTGAACACCGTTCTAGCATTCCTGGCCCCAGGTTCAAAATAAGTACCCAAGGGATCCATTACTCATCCCTTCCCAACACAGGTCTCCTGACCAGGTCTCTCTCCTATGTTCTTTCGTCACACTCTAGGAATTTTTAACCTTCTCCTGTTCATCAAACCATATCTACTCTGGATCCTAGACCAATACCCACATTTATATAGTGTTCTAATGTTGGCAAAACATTTTTCACACATAATCTCACTTATTCCCCCAAATAGTTCCATGATAGCAGATGTTCTGGATATTATAATCCCCATTGGACAGATGGAGGAACTGAGGCTCATAGAGGTCACCATGGCTAGTGGGAATATGAAGTGAAATTTGAACCCAGGTCTTTGTACTAAGATTAAGGCTCTACATCTTATTCCAGGTTCTCGTGACTAAGTACACAGAAGTAATTGGCTTTTGGTGGTCATATCTGAATAGTCACATTAAATGACACGTGAATATCTTAACTGGAGCCTTCTTGAGGTAATGCCTTTATTGAGTCAGTCTCACATCAAGCATTGCAGGACACCATGGTAAGTAAGTGGACAGAGAGTGTAAAGAGATAAGAGAAAAGATCTCAATTCATGCAGAGCCTTGATGTTATACCTACAAGTATCAGGCAGAATGAAAACACTGAGAGGAAGCAGTTTGACATGTAGAACCAAGAGAAAGCAGTCATGTCACATAAACTCAGAAAGGATTAGGATCTAGGAGTAGATGGTCAACAGTATCAAAGACTGCAAGGGGGCAGCTAGGTGGTGCAGTGGATAGAGCACCATCCTTGGAGTCAGGAGGAGTTCAAATCTGGCCTCAGACACATGATACTCACTACTTGTGTGACCCTGGGCAAGTCACTTAACTCCAACTGCCTTGCCAAAAATAAAAAAAACCACAAAGAGAGAAGAGCAATTTTGGGGAAGCTAGGTGGCACAGTAGATAGAGCACTGGCCCTGAAGTAAGGAGGACCTGAGTTCAAATCCCACCTCAGACCAAACACTTGATGATTACTAGCTGTGTGACCCTGGGCAAGTCACTTAACCCCAATTGCCAATAAAATAAAATAAAAAAGACTTCAAGAAGGCCAAGAAAGGTGAATTCCGGGAAGACACGATTAGATTTGGTAATTAGGGGATCATTGGAAACTTTGATCAGTTTAATGATGAGTCAGAGACCAGGCAACAGAGGATTTAAAAAGAAAGTAAAAGGGAAATTTGTTAGATTTCTAAAAAAAAATCAAATGCATTGGACCTTGTTCTCCTCTTCACATTCAATTTATTTCAACTTTTTTGTTTGTTTTTGGCTTATAATCTAGTAGTTAAAATATTATGTAAGCTGTTCTTAATTTTATGGAACGTGTGTGTGCATGCATGTATGCACCTGTGTGTGTGTGTGTGTGTGTGTGTGTGTGTGTGTATTTCTCTGTATTTTAGGGGCTGGCTTTCTGGAAGTGATAGGGAAAAGGGATATAGACTGGAATGGAATGGAAGGGATATGATAATATATCAATACATATTTACATTTTCAAAGTAAATTATGGAGACATAAGTCATAATACTTAGCCCCCTTCTGTGGGATTCTTGTTCATGTCCTCCCATTGGTCTTCCATAGAGAACTTCTTTGGTCTTTTAACATTCTCTGATTAACGGTATAGCTCTGCAACTGTCTACATGTAAATTACCACTCTCACTTCATGGCTGATTATGCCTCTTCTTGGATGCACATCATCATTGGTAGTACGTGATAACCTACTTAATCCATAGTTTGCTTCTTTTTTTTTTCTTTGCCAAGAAGCATGACCTTTTCACTAGAAATGACAAAACCAAGAAGATTAAACGGAAATTAATACTCAGGATGAATAAGGAGATTTTTGGAAAACATCAGGTTCCCCTTGATTAACTCAGGCCAAGATAAACTACATCCTTGGGTAGGGAAAGAACCAACAGATGTCATTGCTGAGTTACTATCAACAATATTTGAAAGATCTTAGAGAATGGGAAAAATACCAAAGGACTAATGCCATGACAATGCTTGGATTAAAAAAAAAAAAAGGAAAAGAACTGAGTCCTCTAGGCCAGTGAACTTGACTTTAATTCTTGGGAAAATTCTAGGAAGGATGTAGAAAAGACTGTTAGGGAACCTCTGGTGATTGCAAAGAGACTGCATGGATTCATCAAGAATAGGTCATGCTAGACCAGCTTTCTCACCCCTTTATCCCCCGCTTTTGAAAACTTGCTAGATGCACATGGCAGAAGGGGTAGAAATTAAGTTATAATAGCCATATTCAAATATTTAAAATCAATCACATGGCAGAGAGATTAGTCTTATTTTGTTTGGTTCCAGAGGATAGAATCAAGAATGATAGGTGTCATAAAAGTCATAAAAATACAAATTTAGGTTTAATGACAGAAAAAACAGACTAACTCACAATTACAACTGTTCAAAACAGTAATAGGCTGTCTCAAGAGATCATAGATTTTTCTTCATCAGAGGTATATTATCGCAGGTATTCCTTTTCGGGCATGGGTAAGCCTAGATGCTGCTGAGGTTCTTTTTGATTCAAATTGTGTGAACTTGTGATTATATAATACTTAACATCCACCAGGCATTTTTCTATTGCCCTTTAAATCTCTTGAAATTTTGATTGTAAAGAGACTGGAATTTTTCAAGCTCTTCAGCTATACAATGTCACTGGGATAATACTGATGGTAAAAAGATGCTTTCTTGCATTGTATCAGGAAGCATGTCAGAATAATTGGAAGTGCTACAGAATTTCCCAAATACAATCCAGCAGATTTCCTTCTTCCTATACAATTCTGCACCTAGATCATTGTTCACCTTCAGGGCCTGTCCATGATACAAGTACTGGTAGATTAATTCAAATAGCTACAAATTCAATGGCACATCATAGTTGAGATAATAGGCTTTCTCCATCTATTTTTCTTCTCCTGTGCAAATTGATATTGTATGATCATGTGCCATGAAAGTAGGACCTGGACTTCTCATCTTCCTCCAGGACCAGAATAATTCTCTGCGCATGATGGGTGCTTAATGAATGTATGTTGAACTGAATTGTGGGGCATTTTGCCCTGGGCTTTGGGGAATAGAATATTGTGATTGATTGATTGATTTGTTAAAGTATCTATTAAACATTTACTACACAAAACGAATTGTACTTAGCATGGAAATAGAAATACAAATAACAACAATAACAAAATGCAGTACCCACTCTGAAGAAGCTTTACATTCTAATAGGGGAAGATGACATTTATAGAATGCTAGTGGTCAGAAAGGGGTGCTTTGGTCTGTATGGGGAGTGGAGTCATAGGGCAGTAGATTGACATACCATTTCCAAGAATGATTATGATGATTTGATTATTCCTAGAGCAAGATGTGAGAAATATAGGTTGGAAATAGAGCTTGGCTATTTAACACACAGCATGGCAGGAAGATGGCCCAAGTGCAGCTTAGTAGGTCTGGGACCAGGTAAATATAGTAAACACACCAATCAATGGAGCATGGTCTCATGGTTGACCCAGAGGACTGAGTAGAAGGTAGAGGGGATGAGACTCAGCACCTATTCTCAAAGGGAAAAGGGCAAAGTCTATGTTGTGTCACATTTTGATTTACTTCTTAAAATGCCTATGTCCCAAGTATCAATTAACTGGTATAGTTGATAAATGTGATCACAATGAGGCCTGGAATAATCAAAGCAAGTTTCCAGAAGGAGGAATGGCATGATTTGAATCTTGGAAATGGTAGGATTCATCTATTCAGATGTAATGCCATTTCCCCCACCCCCTTAAGAAAGCTCAGTCATTCAGGCAAGCATGAAGGCTTGGGGACGGGCTTGCTTCAGGCATGAGTGATGGAGGTACTCTTTCCCTATTTAGAGCATATGCAGGTGGCCTCTGACTGTTTCCCATGGGCTACTATTTAGTGAAGAAAAAGTCTTTTATTTGTCTATTGAACTTGAATGTATTTTCATATAAATAATGTAGGTAAATGACTTCTCATTCTCTTCCCTTTCAAGTGGGGAAGATTTCTGTAAGCTGCTGGGTGGGTGAAAGGAAGGTTGCTCTATCTCTCACACGGCTACCATGTGTTCATGAGTGCATAGGACCTGTTTCTCATGTTTCTTTCTTTTTCTTTTTGATACTAGGTGAAAGAGTTAACTATAAATGTAATAAACTATGTTACCAACTTGAGGTCTCTGAAAGGTGAAAAGAGTCATCAGAGACCATCTCCACAACCAGAATCAGCATTAGAGACCACCAGATCTGGTAAAAGTATCTGAGTCTAATAGCGATTTTTTTTCTCTCCTCCAATTTATTAAGGAGGGAACCAAGACCACTGTGAGGTCCCATAGGATGGGAGTTATACAGCAAAGAGCAAAGTGTTTAACTACTAGGAAGCTGAAGAAGAGAACAAAGGAAGAAGAAGGCAGCAGTGATGCCAACCCAAAGCCAGGGAGAGCAGTTACCCCACACTGGGGCAACTTGCAGAGAGGCCTGGCAGGCTAGTCCTGACTGCTCTTTATCCTACTGACTGCCAGGAATCAGTGACAGTGGCAGCCAGCTCTGTCATGATCTGCGAAGTGTTTGAACTAGCCCCAAAGTGGATTGACCCATCCTCTGAGACAACACTTCCTCAAAGGAGAAAGACCAACTTAGGTAGACAGGCTACCAAAGCATTGATTAAGCCCTTAGTATGTGCCTGGCACTGTGCTAAGTGCTGGGAATACAAATACAAGCATTTCCTCAAAGAATTTACATTCCAATGGGGAGAGGACAATAAATAAAAATAAATTGATCTAAGTTGCTTGGTGGTTAGAATGCTGGACCTAGAAATCAGGTAGGCCAAAGTTCAAATCCAGCCTCAGACACTTGACTACCTATATGATGCTGAGCAAGTCACTTAACTGCCTGCTTCTGCTTGCTTCAGTTTCCTTATCTGTAAAATGAAGATAATAATAGTACCTATCTCCCAAAGCCATTGGGAGATAAAATGAAATAATATTGTAAAGAACTCTGAAAACCTTAACATGTTATTAAAAGTTACTGTTGAAAGCTAGAGATGGAGAGAAGAGAGGGTGTTTATTTGGGGGCATGATGGTGAACTCTAGTGAGTTAGAAGCACAGCTGGGAGGGAAATGAAGCATAGATGGACTGGGCCTGTTTCCAAAATGGAGGTCCTAGAAAGAGCCCACCAATGGGTGAAGGAGATCTGCATGGCAGAGAGATGGAGTGAGAAGACAGCTGAGTCATCTGGGAAGTTAGAAGCACAGGAGGAAGAACCCCACAGGGAACTTGATAAAGACTCCGAGAAGAAGGAAAACCACTCTCAGAGCCAAGCCATCATGGGATACCCCTTGATCCTTCATTTCCCTTACCTGTGTGCCTCAGTACCTTTGGGTTTTAAAGCCAAACCCACTGTTCCCAGAGACCTTGTTTGTGTAGCAGGGAAAGTCCATCTTGGACTTGGGGTTGGGGTTTGGTGAATGTCTTCTATTAGCTACTTTAAACTGGAGCTCATTCTCCTCTGGGGAGATAGTATTCCAGATTTGGGGAGTGTTTTTGTAACTTCTTTCCTACCTTATTTTCAAAGTAAATACCCTTTTGTAAAAGCTAACTGATTATAGCTGGTTAATTGATACTGGTGACCACCCCAAATAAAAGCTTAAGAAAGTTGTATCAGAAACCCTAGCCCCTCAGGGTTATCCAAGGATGGAACCCTGAGGGGAAAACTAGTCTGCTGTCCTCTAGGGATTGAATCTGTCAGTGTGAATGGGAGCTGGGAGAGTAAGCCCATCAGCTAATTAGGGAAGATGGGTACCTTGGTTGGGGGAGATAAAGGGTAGATAAATGTATCTAACATGAAGCCCACTTGTAGACTTTGGCTTTGTCCTGCTTTATGTGAGTGGCAAAATGAAGAAGGCCTACAAATCCTCATCTGGTTAATTGGGTTCAACCAAAGTGGACCACTTCAACTCTCAAAATCCACTTTGGTGATTGAAATGCTATTGTGGGCATGAGGCCATCCATGACTCTGGCCAAATTTCTAATTCACTTTGAGGCTAGTCCCTTTACAGCAGCATTAATACAGTTCATGGCCAAATAGTTTGTCCAGCTGCCTGGGGCTACGAATCTGAAAATACCCATCCTCTGTGTAGGACTTCAGACTGACTCAGCCCTATAACTGAGTTCCTAGCTCTCTTAGGCATCAGGAAAATGTCATCTCTGTTGTTCCCATTCAATCATGAAGCCAAAATTCCCATGAATTCCTGGGCAGAGCCAGGAAATCAACAAAGTTTGTCTTTAGTCCTTTCCCATCCCCTCAACCCCCTGTCCATTAGTGATTCCTCATCCTATCCTGATCTCTATTCCCACAGGCCCTTTTCTTTGCTTCCTATTACAAATTGGGTACTGGAAAACATTGTGAGGTTTCACTCCTGTTGACATATTTCTATTTTCATTGGGGTCTCTTGATTTAAAGACCCAAAAGACTAGTCACATAATGGTAGCATTTCAAGCACCAGGTCAAATCAGTAGAGGAGAAACTTGGTGGACAGTACTTCTGTTCAAAGCTCCTCACATTGTACCTTGTAGAGACTGCTGCCCATTTTGCCTAGACACAGTCATCTTTACCCTGATTCACAAATAAGAGCCCACAAGGAGGAATGATGCTAGCTTAATTTTTCCTTCCATCCTTCTAGATCTTCTTTTCCTCTCCCTTGTATATCTTATGGAGGCTTTGAGATACCCCACAAAGCTTGGAAGTTACCTAGGAAAGATTCTGGAGCCAAGCCAGTATCAGGATGTCAATGCTTTTCAGGTTTCTCTAGAAACCTTTCTTGTCACTTTAAGGGTGTATGTGGGGCAGGGAAGGACGGTGATATAGCTAGAAGCACAAGACAAAGACCAAGCCAGCCAGTTGTTCCCTTCACTCACTGCCTCATGCTCTCTGCAATGATTTTTTTCTTCCTCCTCACTCTAACAAAGAAACTGATGTTTGTCTGAAAGTTGTGTTGAATGGAATCCAACTTTGCAGCCAGCATCACTTAGAGCAGAGAAAGCAGCTGATGGGAACCACAAGCTAGACCTAATCATAAAAACAAAGTCTGGAACCCTCACAGGAAAAAAACAAAGAGAAACATGTCATGTTAACAGTCTCTGTTAAGAATATCCATGGGAATCAAGCCCCCAAGCAAATGAATAAAAACAAAACTTGGCTCCAAGGTCTACACTCCCACCTAACCACCCTTGCTTCTTCTTCTTTTTTAAATTAATTTATTTATTTTTAGTCATCAACATTGACTTCCATAAGATTTTGAGTACCAAATTTTCTCCCCCTTTCCTCTCCTTCCCCCTCCCCAAGACAGTATGCAATCTGATACAGGCTCTACATATACATTCATATTAAGCATATTTTCACATTAGTCATTTTGTAAAGAAGAATGAGAACCAATGGGAGAAACCATGAAAAAGAAGAAACAAAACAAAACAAAATAACAAAAGATAAAGAGACAAATAGTGTACTTCAATCTGCATTCAGACTACAAAAATCTTTCTCTAGATGTAGATAGCATTTTCCATCATGCGTCTTTTGGAGTTTTCTTAGATCCTTGCATTGCTGAGAAGAGCTAAGTCTGTCAAAATCAGTCATCATGCAATGTGGCTGTTACTATGTTCAATGTTCTCTTGGTTCTGCTCACTTCATTCAGCATCAATTCATATTAAGTCTTTCCAGGTTTTTCTGAAGTCTGCCTACTCATCATTTCTTATGCAAAAATGGTATTCCATTACATTCATGTGCCACAACTTGTTCAGCCATTCCCCAATTGATGGACATTCCCTTAATTTCCAATTCTTGGCTGCTACAAAAAGAGCTGCTATAAATATTTTTGTACACATGGGTCCTTTTCCCATTTTTATAATTTCTTTGGGATACAGATCTAGAAGTGGTATTGCTGGGTCAAAGGCTAAGCATGGTTTTATAGCCCTTTGGGAATAATTCTAAATTGCTCTCCAGAATGGTTGCATCAGTTCACAACTCCACCAACAATGCATTAGTGTTCCAATTTTCCCGCATCTTCTCCAACACTTATCATTTTCCTGTTTTCTCATGTTAGCTAATCTGATGGGTATCATGTGATACATCAGTTGTTTTGATTTGCATTTTTCAAATCAATAGTGATTTACAGCATTTTTTCATATGACTATAGATAGCTTTAATTTCTTCATCTGAAAACTGCCTGTTCATATCCTTTGACCATTTATCAATTGGGGAATGACCTGTATTCTTATAAATTTGACTCAATTCTCTATATATTCTAAAAATGAGGCCTTCATCAGAGACACTGGTTGTAAAAATTCTTTCCTAGCTTTCTGCTTCCCTCTTAATATTGGTTGCATTGACTTTGTACAAAATCTTTCAATTTAATGTAATGAAAATATCCATTTTACATTTTATAATGTTCTCTATCTCTTGTTTGGCCATAAATCTTCCCTTCTCCATAAATTTGACAGGTAAACTATCCCTTGCTCTCCTAGTTTGCTTATAATATCAGCCTTTATATCTAAATTGTGTGCTCATTTTGACTTTATCTTAGTACACAGTGTAAGATGTTGGTCTATGCCTAGTTTATGCCATACTATTCTCCAGTTTTCCCAGAAGTTTTTGTTAAATAGTGAGTTCTTATCTCAGAACTCCCAGCTTCTTCTAGTAGACTACTCATCCTGAGCTTCATCAAATAAAATTTCAGTCACTTGAAAGACCATGCCATTTGTTCACAGTGGAATATGGTATAAAGAGCATTGACTCTCAAGTCTGAGGACATGGGTTCAAATCTTGCATCTCCTACTTACTACCTAGGTGATTGTGGTATCTTGCTTGAACTCTCTGTTCTTCACTTCCCCCATCTGTTAAGGTTGGACTAGATAGCATCTGAGGGTCCCTTCCAGCTCCATACCTATGATTCCTATGACCCTAATAAGTCATTTTCCCCACTGACTAACTAGCCTTGAACCTGGAGAGTCCTCTGGATCAGAGGTGGGGCCTCTCACTAGTGAATTCAAACAATAAACTGGGGGAGTAACTTTGGAGCATTGAAAGCTACTCCAAAGAATAGGAGGGACTCTAGGCAAGAGAGCCCAGCTTAAGTCTCCATTGCTTCCTTTGTAAGGAAGAGTTTCACTAACTATTCATCTTATCATCTGTAAAATTAAGATAATCATAACTGATTTTCCTCACTGGGCAATGGCTAAGATCAAAAGAAATCATTGCAAAGCAATATGGTGCTATGGTAATAATCAATTGTTATCATAATTGTTATGATTATTATTCTACTTCACTGACCATTATCCTTCTCTCTACCAGGTTGTGAGTTATTATTCTTTTTTAAATAATATTTTAATTTTTCCCAATTGCATGTAAAAACAGTTTTTAACGTTTAAAATTTTGGCTTCCAAATTCTCTCCCTCCTTCCCTCCATGAGACATATAGATTGCATGAGTTATTGTTCTTAATGTTATCTCATAGAATCGTAGATTTAGAACTTGGAGGGAATTGAGAGGCCATCAAATTCAATCTTCTCTTTTTACAAGATGAGGAAACTGAGGCAGATAGAGGGCAAGTGATTTGTCCAGAGTCACGCAACTATTACAAGTGTGTGTTTGAGGCCACATTTGAACTCAGGTTTAATTGAATCCAAGGCCAGCAATTTACTCACTACACCAGAGATGTCAAACTTGCTGCCCAACTCCAAACCAGATTAAAATGTAATTGAGAAATGGGAAATGCTTAAATAAATACAGTACACAACATAGATAAATTTGTGGTTTTCTAAGTCAATATGCAGAGATATGTTTCTGTTTAAGCTTGACACCACTGCAATACACCAGAGTACTGAGCCTCTCCCTCACTGGTGCCCAACTTGTAAGAAGTGAGGATCCTTTTTTAAGATCAAATAAGATCAGAACATCATACTATTAGCATCTTTTTAATACCTCTCAATCTCAAATATACACAATAATTGTTGAAATGTATATAGGATTTTAAAGTTTGCAAAGTGGTTTGTGTACATCATTACTTCATTTGTTCCTCACAATAACTTTGAGGTGGGTTCTTTTAAGCTCATTTTTCTTCTCCAGGCTCCATTCCTGACTCTAGGCTTTCTTCACATTACCACAGCAGCCTTTCCCACCTGGAAGTACACTCTGCCCCTGAGGCACTTTCCTCGGATTGGTCAGTTCCTCTTAGACCCTCCACTTTAAGGAAAATGCCCAGGCCAGCTATTTCTTCCTTCTTCCCCAGGCTCCATTCCAGACTTTCTGACTACTTCCACCTTGTCCCAGTGAAGGTAACTTAACCTCACCCCCTTCCTTTTATTTTACCCCTAACCCCAATCTCCCTCACAAGTATACACACGCAATTTCCTTTTAGTGTGTGGTCTTTCTCCATCAGAATAAAAACTCCTTAAGGGCAGGCAGTCTTTCATTGTGCTTGAATTTGTATTTACAGCACTTAGCACTGTGTCTAGCATACAGTAAGTATTTAATAAATGCTTGTTGACTTGACTTAGGGAGGGCAACTGAAATTTGAAGAGCTTAAGTGGCTTAAGAATGGAATCCTGTAACTGTTAACTGTCGGGCAGGATTTAAAACCTGATTCCAACACAGATGGATCTCCCAGTTCCTTGCTAACTCCATGACAACCCTGGAGACTACATCTCATAGACTGAAGAACATTATTCCCCTAATGTTCCACTTACCTAGCAGGATCAACTCACTAGGCTAGATTCTTTCTGCCTATTGTACCAGCAGTACTGTGGATGGTAGTTTTAGGAAACATGGACCCAGCAGACCTGAGGAGCCCTCAGAGTTGTACTAGGCTCCATCCCCATTGGCCCAAACTGAACTTGCCCCTGTGGTAAAAATCAAAACAAAATCCCTTCTGCTAGTAGGGTACCCTTGGATGGTCCCTTCTCTCCCCAATCCACACTGGCCCAAGCTATCCATCAGAGAGAAATTTCTTGGCACAGCACAAAAGTTGGGTCCCTGACCAACTCAGATTCATGCAAGCTGGATCCCAACCAGAACCTCAGGGAAGCCAGCCCTGCTAGAGCTATTGGAACATGGTCTCACTGCCCCTCTGGCCAGCTTGAGCCTATTTTTAATCCTCCCAAATAACAAGGCATCAACCACTTTCTTCCAGAGATGATAACCCCTGGCTCCAATGGCACTCCCTGGCAAGAATGTTCATGCACTGTTACCCCATCCTTCCCATCCTCCTACCTCCTACCCTTGACATTCCACTGAAATGATCCCTTTTCTCTCATCATTATCCTATCACACCCCATTGAACAAGAGGCCTGGCTGGGTTAAAGTTTTCTAACATGAGAGGACTGTTGCACCATTCTCCTTGAGTCATCATTCCCCCTAGCTTTTTGCTCGTTTAATCTTGTCTCATAAATCTGGCCCTCCATTGCTATAATCATTGCTTTTGTTCTTCCCTAGGCTCCCACCAATGAGTTTACATCTTCGTGGTCATAAGGAGGCCCTGCTTCCTTGTCTTCCTGGGGCCAAAGTGAGCCAATTCCTCTCTCTTCCTCCCCACCCCCCTCACTCCCAAAATGAGCATAGTGAAGTCACCAATATTTCTGTCAATCCCAATGTGGTTAGGTTCCTAGAGTCCAAATGGTGATTGGTCAGTGAAGCTCTCTGCTGGGCCTCTCTCTTTGTTGCTTACAGCCTTCTCAGTTTGGGCCTGCCAGGGAGCTCCCATTTCTACCAGTGAGTGCTACAGCCTGAATTCATTGCTCCCCAGTGCATTGATTTCGTGTTTTGCAAGATGAGTTTCTTAGTCTGCTACTTCCTGCCCATATTTCTCTCCCCTTAAGGACCTTTAGTATCGTCTCTCAGTGCTTTATTGTGTCAGCACTACTAGCCAATCCAGTGTTTACCTGCAAATGTTATTAGCTCATTCTCCTACCTTCCCCTACAACCCCCACGTAATCATCAATGATCCCCAATGTGTCCCACCCAGCAGGGGCTGAGGCAGAGCCCACCAAATGCCCAATTCCCCCAGATTCTTGTTGGCATCAACTTAATTGCTAGTACAGACAGGAAGGAAGGGAAAGGAGAGGGTGCAATAAAGTAGACCTCAGATGACTCCATGCCCTCCCTCCGTCTTTTCTGGTCTTCCTGAGAGATGATGGGTTACTCAAGTTCAAGAGGATTCTGTTCTGTCTCTGAATGTCAGTATGGGGAATACAATGCAAAGAGGAATCTGAGCCTGGACCACTTTGAGCCCAGTCATCCTCATCACTGAGCAAGAGTAGTGTTAGGCAATCAAAAGAGAACTTGGATTGGAGAAAGAGAGCCTGAGTTGGGGTGCCAAAGCTGACACTTACTAGCTGTATGATCTTGGGTAAAGTGAATCCCCCTCCTCAGGCTTCAGATTCCTTCTCTCTAAAGACAGAATTGGACTAAGTGATTGCCAAAGTTCCTTCCAACTGTGATGACTGACATATCCTTTTGAGGTTTTCCTCTCCTCTAAAGGAAATGAGAAAATCATGTATCCAGCACCTTCTTAGAGTTCAAGGCTTAAAGGGAAATGAGATCTCCTTTGGCTACTCCTACTTGGAGTGACACCTCTTGCCTCTTGTGTAGTGTTACTTCAGAGAGAAGGATGGAGAAGGGACTAGGTCATAAAAGGCACAGCAGGCCAGATTCTTATAGATACCAGAAACACAAAGGATCAGACTTAGAGATGGAAGGTTACCTAACCTAACACTGGCATTTTACAGCTAAAGAGACTGAAGACCAGAGAGGTCATTACCTTCTCCAAGACAGACAGCTATATAAGTAGCAAAGCCAAGTTTTGAACCCAAGGCCTCTGACTCTAGATTTCAATTTCTGAAAATTTCTCTCTGGAAAATGGAATGGAGGGACCTAAAAGGCTTGAATGATCCTCAAAAAGGAGGCAGTTTAGCAGATTGATCAGTGGCATTCATTAATGCCTGCTATGTGTCAGTCACTGGAAATACTATGACAAAAATAAAAGTGTCTCCCTTCAAGAAGCTTACGTTAATTTTTATAGAATAGAAAAAAAGATGATTGCACACAAAACTGTGAATCTATTATGTACAATTTGCTATTCTTTTTAAATACACACACATATTTAAAACTGTTTTATACATACTTCTATTTATCAGTCCTTTCTCTGGGTACAGGTAGCATCTTCCTTCATGTGTTCTTTGTAGTTAATTTGGGTATCTATAATAGTCAAAATGATTTAGTCACTCAAAGTTGTTCTTAAAAGAACATCATTGTTACCGTATACAAAATTCTCTTGGTTCTGCCCATTTTGCTCATCATTATCTCATGTAATTCTATACATGCTTTTCTAAGATCATTGAGCTCATCATTTCTTATAGCACAGTAGTATTCTTATCACAAGCATATAACACAATTTGTTCAGCCATTCCCCACAGGCATCCCTGCCATTTCCACTTCTTTGTCACCACAAAGAGAGCTCCTACAAATATTTTAGAACATATAGGTTCTCTTCCTTTTTCTCTAATCATCTTAGAAAATAGACCCAGTAGTGGTATTGCTGGGTCAAAGGGTATAAAAAAGGCTTACATTCTAATGAGGGACATAACATGCACATATATAGGTATATGTAAGCCATATACATAATAGATACAGGATTATTTGGTGTGGGCAGGAAAGACATTAATAGCTATGGGGACCAAGGAATTCTTCATGCAGAAAGTAATATTTGATCTGTGTCTTTAAAGAAACCAAGGAATCTAACAGGCAAAGGTGAAAGAGCAGTCTAGGCATGGAGGAAAATCAATGTAAATTCACAGAAGTGGAAGATGGATAAATAGTACTGAAAGGGACCTTGGGCGAGGAAACTCATACTAAGAGGTAAGAATTTAGTTACTCAAGGTTACATACAGACTAAGGAGTCGTCTGAATTATCAATCAATCAGCCAACAAGTATTTATGAGGCCCCTATTATTTGTGTAGCACTGTACTAGGTGCCAGAGATACAAGTAAAATGAATAAAACAATTCCCACTTACTGTTATATACAGCATTAGACTTTTTTCAGCACTAAATGAATTGTACCTCTTCTGTTGCATTCCAAGTTTAATAGAGAAAATGGAAGATGATAGAGACCTGATTTAGTTCTCTAAGCCTGTGGCCCTATTCTATGAACCTTTCTTTTCATAGCATCCTGATTCTTAATTCCTATTGTAGATTCTTCAGGCCCACCAGCTCCTGCTTCCCATCTCTCTAAAGCCAGAGAACTGAAGCACTAGATATACCAGCAGCCAACATCCATGCAACTTCAGGCACAAGCTCTCTTTTGCTCCAGAGCACATCTCTTCCTGGAGGTGTTTCAAGTGCTAAAAAGATGGCTTCTGTTTTGGGTTTGGGATCATATTAGATTATCTCTGAAGTTTCATGATTCTTCAAAATAAGTATCACAAGGGGGAAAAAGAGGCATCTTCCAGTTATTTGAATTAGTTAGTAATGAGGTTAGAAGATGAGGTCTGTTCTCAACCCTCTGCAGATATGGGCTCATCATCTAATCTCTCAGAGCTGCAATTTCCTCATTTGTGAAATGAGTACAATGATATCAGCTTTGCAAGATTGTTCACAATCTAAGGTAGAACCAGAGATTTAGAGCAGAAAAGGACCTCAAAGGTGGTATCATCCAGCCACTTCATTTTACAGATGAAGAAACTGAGGCCTGAGTAGTTTAAATGGCGTCTCATGCTACACAAGCAGTAAGGATTAGAGGTGAGATTGGAAACCAGACTTTTAACAACTAAGCAACTAAGGTGTACATGGCACTTAGGGATACCAACAATCTAAGTAATTCCTGCCTTTGGAGAACAGAGGATACAAATACAAAGGCAAGTAAATGCAAGTAATATTTACTATATATATATATATATATATATATATATATATATATATATAATATTTATATATATATATATATTAGCATATATTATATCATAATATATCATATACACTATTATATATTATATCATTTAAAGTAGATACCATAAGTATTCATTGGATCATTTATTTAGAAGTAGAAGGATCATAGACCCATCGATCTAGAGCTGGAAGGGACCTAAGAGGCCAACCTCCTTATTTTACAGATGAGGAAACTGAGACCAAGAGAAGTTAAGTGATTTGACTCAAGCCAATAGCAGAGTTAGGATATGAATCTGATCCTAAAATGTTTTTAACAATAAGCTCATGAATCCCAGGTTAAAAACTCATGTTGAGAAGTGTGTGCAGCACTGAAAGTTTAAGTGATTTGTCCATTATGATACAGTTACGTATCAGAGGCTAGACTTCAACCCAGGTCTTCCTCACTGCAAGGATATCCTTTATACATCATGTATACACCATGCTAGCTCTGATTTAACTTACTCAAAGGTTAAAAAAAAAGAAAATGAGATATTCCAGTTAGTTAACTAATTGAAAGATTCCCAAGTAAAAGACACTTATTTATCTAGTTAACTGATCCACCTAAGTTAATTTCCAGCTCTGGCATTCCTATTGAGGGCTTGCTCATCTTTTATGTCTCTATTACATTGGTCACAGGATAAAGTGAGAAGGGTTGGAGAAGGGATTTGAGTCCACTCCTATCCACTGCTTCATTCAATTATTACTCATCACGGCAGTGCCAGCAACGCCCACCCCCATTCCCATGTTCTGTGTCCTAATTGGCTTAGACCTAATTGAAGGATGAGGTGTCAGAATCTTATACTGGAAAATTACCAGTCTTTAGTTTCTGTTTTTCCTGAGTTTGTTTTCTCTGAAAAGTCAGTGAAAATCTCATGACTCTGGAATCTAGCCTACTCTGGCTCTTAGACAATATCCCTGCACTAAAAGAACAGTTGATGACTAACAGACATCCCAGACTGTCTTTGACCATGAGCATTTTGCCTGAAGAGGGGCTGGCCTCCTGCATTAATATCCAGGGACTTTGCAAGAAACTAGCATCTTTGCTTGCTTGGTTCTCCAACTTCTTTTTAAAATTTTTCCTTTCCTCTCCATGGCCCTTCCCAGGCCCAATCTCCATAGTACCACATGAGGCAAGAGTTGATAGTTATCTAGAGGGGTGTTATTTATATATCCACTCATATATGTTGGGCAAGATGATGGAGTTTGGAAAGAGAACATAGGCCAAACCATTGTAGCAACCATGGTTTTATCCTCAGATTACTGATACTCATCATTAAAGGAGCTCCCAACATTCTCTATGACAACTCTACCAGAGAGATTTGGAATAGGAGAAAGTAAAATTTATTTCGGGGCATCTCAATAGACTTCAGTGTGAATCTAGAAGCTTGAGTTTCTTTGATGATTTATAAATTTAATACTCATGGAGGCAGATCTGGAAAGAAAGGATAGTTGAAATACACAAGTACCCTTCACTCTTCAAGTACACTCTTCAAGACCCCAGGAATACATTGATCGCATACTGGGAAGTGGATAAAAAGGATTTGGAGATATGTCATGAGAAGCTTAAGACCAGACTGATCATGGTATGGTGGATTTGGAGGCAGAAGACCTGGGTTTAAGGCCTGGCTCTGTTACTTATTAATTTGGCATGTCTTTTATATGCCCTGTGCCTCAGTTTCCTTATCTATAAAATAAGGAGGTTGGATTAGATGGCCTCTTAGGTCTCGTCTAGCACTAAATCCTATAACGCCATTAGTCTTGCCCTAGAGAAAGAAGAAGAACTATATATTGGAATGTAAGGAAGTGGTAAAAGGGTTAGTGAAATGGCCCACACACTATTTCATGTGAAGAGTTTGGACCAAATATATCCCCTAAAACATACATAGAACCATAGATTTAGAGCGGAAAAAGACCTCAGAGGCCATATAGCCCAACCATTTCATTTTATATGTGAAGAAACTGAGGCCTGACTAGTTTAACCCATTGATTCCAATGATCCTAATTCTGCCCTCTGAAACCACATAACTTAAGCCTGATACCCAGAGACAACTGTTTTGTCTCTCCTGCCCTAAGTCTTATCTTCTCTGGACTAAAGATTCCTAGTTCCTCCAATTGCCAAGGTCTAACTCTTTTAAGTCACCTTCTATTTGTAAAGATGAGCCCAAGTGAGCCATCTGTAACATCAAGGACCTGTAGGGCTGAGGTCACAAAGTGAACTCTCCAGACTACCAGGCAAGAGGCTAACAGCCTGGAAACCCAGGTAAACTTGTCATTAGATCCAGGTCATCAAAAGACTCAGTGTCTGCTCTAAGTCAAGGAAAAGATAGAGAAAGGGGGAGGTTGGGGACTGGGGGAGGCAGAGGAAAAACCAGGCTTTTCTAGAGAGTCAAGGCATCAGTGCTGAATGCCTGAGAGAATGGAGCAACAGGAGTACTGTCTCAGGATTCAATGAAGTTTATAATTTACTTTAGAGGTTCTGGATCGAGGAAGAGAATAAAATATGAGTATCCAACACAGGTCAATTCCCAAAGAGATGGACAGACAGACCCCAAATTCAGGCAAAGTCTTTGCTAAACATTCTTTTTATCATTTTTTTAATTTATTTCCAGCTTCTCCTTAATAAAATTATTTCAGCACACACACACACACACACACACACACACACACACACACAGAGTATAAAACTCACATGACTGCACCACAAAAGAACGCTAGAGAGGGTACTGGTGACCAAAACTAAGTCATGTAATCTCAGGACAGGAAGACATCTCAAGATCATATATTCCTGATCAGGATCTTCTACATCTTTAACAAATACCTCTAGTGATGCAAGACTCACTACTCTCCTATTGAGGCAACAATAGGCATCTCTCCAACTGAAGAGCTTCTGTGTATTTATATCATCTCTAATGGAAGATTTTCTACATATCAAGCCAAATTCTCCCTCTCTGTAGCTTCCATCTAGTGTTTTGCCCTTGATTGCTAAACAGAAGAAGCCCAATCATTTAGATCATAAATTTAGAGCTGGAAGGGATCTCAGAAAACATTCTTTATTTTACAAATCCTTTATTTTACAAATGGAGAATTAAGGTTGGGAAATATTAGGAAGCTAGGTCATGCCAAAGATAGGGTGCTGCACCTGAAGTCAGGAAGACCTGAGTTTCAATCTTGCCTCAGATACTTATTGCTATGAGACTCTGAATGTCACTTAACCTCTGACTGCCTTTATTTCCTCACCTGTAAAAAAGAAGATAATAATAGCACCTACCTTCTACCACCAGGGTTGTTGTGAAGATAAAATGAGATAATATAAAATACTTCCAAATCTTAATGCATTATAAAAATACTAAGTATTTTGTTAGCTATGGTTGAAAAACTGCAGAATTTGACATTGTTAACCATCTTTTCCTTCTAGATACTCTCTCCTTTCTGGATTTTCTTGATTCTTCTCTTAACTAGCTGATCATTCCTTCTCAGGCTCCTTTACTCTATTATCATCTGTATCCAACCATTTACTGTGGGCATACCCCAAAGCAACACCCCGTCTTTTGACACTCCACTTTCTCATTTGACCTCATCAGTTCTTTTGGGTTCAATTACCATCTCTATGCAGATGACTCCCATATCTACTTATTTAGTCTTAGACTCCCTCTTGAACTTTAGTTCCACATCAGTAACTACCTATTGGATACTTGGAAAAAATTGTCCCATAAGAATCTCAAATTTAACAAATCCAGAACAGAACTCATTATCATTTTTCCCCAAACCCAAATCTCTTATCAATTTCCTTATTTCTGTCAAAGGCACTACCATCCTTTCAATCAACTAGGTTCACAGTCATAGAGTCAGCCTTCCCTCCTCACTCTCCTGAACTCTACATACCTAGTTATCTGTCAAGTCTGATAGATTTTACCTTCATAACACATCTCATATCTGTTTCCTTCTTGACACTTACAAACTTGCGCATTAACTCAGGCCCTCATCACCTCTCTCCTAGACTATTTATTACAACTGCCACCTAAGTGGTCTTTCCGTCTCAAGGTTTTCACCTTTCTGATATAACCTTCACATAGCTATGAAAGTAAAGCTCAGATCTAATCATATTACTCCTCTGATCAATAAGCTATGACCTTATGACTTATAGGATTATATGTAGATTTTCTCATTAGCATTTAAAGACCTTTACAACATGGCTCTAGTTTTTCAAGTCAAGTCAACAAGCATTTATTAAGTACTTGATATGTGACAGGCACCACTGTGCTAAGTGCTAGAGATACAAGGAAATGCAGAACATAGTCCCTGCCCTCATAGAGCTCACAGTCTAGCGGGGGAGATGACATGTAGACAATTACGTACACACAAGATACGCAGGATAGATTTGGGGTACTTTCAGAGGGAAGGTATTTTCTAGCCTTATCATACATTATTCCCATTCACCATCCTATGGTCTAACCAGACTAACTTCCTTATAGCTGTTAATACAAGATATTAAATCTCTCCCCTCTACACCTTCCCACAGATTGTCTCCTCTGTCTGGAATCCTCTCTCCTTCTTCACTTTAAGTCTTGGAATCCTTATTTCCCTCGAAGCTCAGTTCAAATGTCACATGCTATATAAGGTCTTTCCTGATTTCTCCCCATCTGCTAGTGTCTTTGCATTTATTCTGTATGTAATTATTTTATGTAACCTTATATGTATGCATGGTATCTCATCTGATAGAATGTAAGCTCCCTTAGGGGAGACAATGATTTATTTTTGTCTTTGCCTCCCTAGCACGATGCCTGGCACATACTGCATGCTTTCTAGATGTTTGCTGTTTGTTTGAAAAGTAACTTGTCAAAGGATGAGCCCAGAAGGCAGAGTATAGGCAGCCATTCGGCTGCCAACTCTCTCAACATTACTTTCCAAACAACTTTAAAATAATGCTGCAAATTGAATTCCGGAGTGGCAGATTCAAGAAAAGGTCAGGGTAAGACATTTTTCCAGCCTAAGACAACTTAGAAGGTTTGCTGGACGGGTCTGTGACACTTGTGTGTAGGTCAGCCCAGACTGCAAAGTATGCAGCAGCAGCACCAGCAGCAGGCCTTGGAAGTGCTGCAAGAGTGGGAGCAGCAGCTTCAGGAGCTGTCAGCCCAAAGATGGTAAGGGGATGGGACAACCAGTCAGAAAGAAATTACAGGAGGCCTTTTACAGATGAGGAAATTGAGGTAAATAGGGTGAAGTGACTTGACCAGGTTCAGCAAGTGTCTGAAGCCAGATTTTAATTCAGGAAGATGAGTCTTCTTGACTTCAGGCCCAGAACTCTATCCACTATGCCACCTAGCTGCCCCTAAGGAAAGAGTTTGTAAGTAAACAAAACCAATGCAGCCAAGATTAGAAGCAAAGCAGAAAACTAGGAAGAAAAAAATATAGCATTTCTGTAATAAAGGTCTCATTTCTCAAATATATGGAGAACTGAACAAATTGATAAGAATATAAGTCATTCTCCAAATGGTAAATGGTCAAAAGATATAAACAGGAAATTTTCAGAAGAAAAGATCAAAACTATAGATTGATAGCCATATAAAAAATGCTCTAAATCATTATTAATTAGAAAAATGCAAAATAAAACAATTCTGGGACTACCTCAAAGCTATCGGATTGGCTAATATGACATAAAAGGAAAATGACAAATGTTGGAGAAGATGTGGGAAAATTGGGATACTAATGCATTGTTGGTGGAATTGCATACTGTTCCCACCATTCTCAAGAAAAATTTGGAATACGTCCAAAGAGTTATAAAACAGTGCATACCCTTTGACCCAGCAATACCACTACTAGGTCTGTATCCTAAAGAGATTAGAGGAAAAGGATGCACACACACACACACACACACACACACACACACACATAAATATGAACACATATACATACATGCATACACATACATATGTGTATATTTATTTGTAACAGTTCTTGCTGTAGTGGCAAAGAATTGGAATTTAAGAGATGCCCATAAATTAGGTTAATGGCTGAACAAGTTGTGGTAGATGATTGTGATGGAATACTATTGTGCTATAAGAAATGATGAGCAAGCAGACTTCAGAAAAATCTGGGAAGACTTATATGAACTGAGGCAAAGTGAAACGAGTAGAATCAGAAGAACACTGTACACAGTAACAGCAATATTATACAATGATCAAGTGTGAATTACTTAGCTACTCTGATCAATACAATGATCCAAGATAATTCTGAAGGACTTACGATTAAAAACGCTATCTATGTTCAGAGTAAGAATTAATGGAGTATGGGTGCAGATTGAAGCATATTTTCTTACTTTTTAAAATTTTTCTTGCTTTTTTGGACAACATGGCTAATATGGAAGTATGTTTTGCATAATTTGACATGTGTAATTGACATCAATATTTTTTACCTTCTCAGTGAATGGGGAGGTGTCAGAGGGAGAGAATTCAGAACTCTATTTTTCTAAATCAATGTTAAAAACAAATAGTGCTTTAAAAATAAAGAAAAGTAAATTGTCCACGATCACTTACACAATTAGAGCAGAGCTGGTATTCAGGGTCTAGTGCTGTGATCCCAAGACCCATACTCTATTCTCCTACTACACCATCCTTCCTCCATGTAACAGCCTTTTAAATACTTGAAGACAGTTTTTATGCTCTTCTTGATCAGTGTTCTCTTTGCCAAGCTAAATACTATCAGCTTCTTCATCCCATTTTCACATGGCCCAGCATCCAGTCCTCTCACTACCTTAACAGACCTCCTCTGAACACTCTTCAGCTCATCAAAGCACCCAGACCTGAATAGAATGCTCTAAATGAAGTCTGAGCAGGGTAGAAGGCAGGAGTGAGTGTCAGCACCCTCTCTGCTCTGATCCTTGTGCCTATCAATGCAGCAGAAGTCAGTTTTAGCTTTTGTGTCTGCCATGTCACGTCAATAACACACATTCAGTTGCCATCCGTAGTTACAGAACCCTTCGTTCTACTACATATATACTGTTATCCAATCAGATCTCCCTCATCCTATAATTTTGCTGTTTTTATTTTAGCCTAATCTCTAGAAATCTTGTAATGAAGATAGGCTTCTCCAAGCCAATAACTGGAAACTGATAGGGCAGTAACAGAGTGACATGATTGGTGGCACTCTTCCGGCCCTGATATTTCCCAGTTGTGTGTCCCTTTCTTGCTTTGAGGCCAGTGGCTGAATGTCCCTGCTAACAAGCAGCATGGCATGGGAGGGAAAGGAGCATACTGGGCACGAAGCCATTCTGTGTGGGCACCAGGCCCAGGCCTTCTCAACCGAGTGGCGGTGGTGAACTCCCTGACAGACCTGGGATTCCAAAAGCAAACTAATGATCATGCAGAACAGAAAAAATCTTAACTGTTACTATCATAGTGCTATGTGAAGCCAAGACCAATGGTATATTACAGTCTTTACAAGTCCCTTGGCTCAAAACATATCAGATAAATAGGCTTCGGCTGCCCTTTTATCCTCTTTAAAGAGTAAGGATATTTATTGTCACTCACATCAAAAGAGCCAACAGTGCACAGAGTACAGATTGTGCTCGAGAGGTAAGCAGCCTTGTCTGATGGCTTGGAGGTCACGACTTGGGAAGCAGCCTCCATTGATTATCTCATGGGTAAGCCCTAAGCCTAGAAAAAGAAAGTCATTTCTTCAGACCTGGAATTAAACTTAGACACCATTAAGTCCAACCTCCTCATTTTACAGATGAGGAAATTGAAGCTGAGAAGGCCAAGTGACTTCACCAGGGTCATACAAGCTAGTGGCTATCTGAGGCAGGATTTAAACTCAGATTCTACCTAACTCCAAGCCCAAAATTCTCTCCACTGACTAACTGGTTTTAACTCAGGATTTAGGCTAGAATCTCAGCTCCATTGTTTACGTTCTCTCTCTCTCTATTTCTCTTCATTACATATATATATATATATGTAATATATATATATATATATATATATGTAATATATATATATATACACATACATACACATACATACTTATCTTATCTCCCTATCTAAGTCTATATCTATTTATCTATTCATCTATCTAATCTACTTATCTATACAGTTACTCACTTAATTTCCCCAGGTTTCTGCTTCCTCATATGGCAAATAAGAAATTTAGATAAGGTAACCTCTTAAGTCCCTTCTAACTCTATATTCAAAGATCTTTTTCTCCCCCTAAGAGAATTAGAATTTAAGAATAGTCACGCAGGATTTAGAATCAAGGCCAAGTGCCGTCCTCTTGGTTGAACTCTTGTAAAAAGAACTTCAAGGTTTGGACTTAGCTCAATATTCGCTTAGCTCCCAAAGAAAATTTGTATAAGGAGGTGATGGAAATGACCTGGCTTAACAGAAATTCATATTTAAAAAAAGACTTGGAGAGCTTTGGGTGTTAGTTGACTGCAAGCTTTGAGTAACTCGCAAGGATATGACAGCTAAAAAAGCTAGTGTACTCTTTTTTGTTTTATTTTTTATGTTAGCCTTTATTTATTTTAATAGTATTTTTTTCCCAATTCCATATCAAGAAAATTTTTAGCATTCATTTTTACAAGATTTGAGTTCCAAATTTTTTCCCTCTCTCTCCTTCCCCTCCCCTCTTCTGAAAATGGTAGGCAGTTTGATATAGTTTATACACCTGCTATCATGTCAAACATTTCCATGTTAGTCACAGTTGTGGAAGAAGAAACAGATCAAAAGGGAAAAAAAAACAGGAGAAATTATAAAGTAAGTGAAAAAAACTGTCCTTTGATCTGCATTCAGAGTCCATCAGTTCTTCATCTAGATATGGATAACATTTTCCTTCATAAGTCCTTTATGTTTGTCTTGGATCATTGTATTGCTGAGAAGAGCTGAGTCACTTATAGCTGACCATTGTGTAATGTTGCTGATACTGTGCACACTGTTTTCTTGGTTCTGCTCATTTAACTTTGCATCAGTTCATACAAGCCTTTCCAGGTTTTTTTTTCTGAAATCTGCCTGCTCATCATTTCTTATAGCACAATAGTGTTCCATTACATTCATATAGCACAACTTGTTCAGCCATTCCCAAATTGATGGACATCCCCTCAACTTTCAACATTTTACCATCATGAAAATGGCTGCCATGTTTTTGCACATGTAGGTCTTTTTCCCTTTTTTTTGTGATCTCCTTGGAGTATAGATCTAGTAGTGGTATTGCTGGATCGAAGGATATGGACAGTTTGGTTGCCCTCTAGGCATAGTTCCAAATTATTCTCCAGAATGGTTGGATCAGTTCACAACCCCATCAACAATGCATTACTGTCCCAATTTCCTTAATCCCCTCCAACATTTATCATTTTTCTTTTTTTGTCATATTAGCCAATCTGATAGGTGTGAAATGATATCTCAGAGTTGATTTAATTTGCATTTCTCTAATCAAAAATGATTTAGAGCCCTTCTTCATATGCCTATAGATAGCTTTGATTTCTCCTTCTGCGAACTGCCTATTCATATCCTTTGACCATTTCCTGATTGGGGAATAGCTTGTTTTCTTATAAATTTGACTCAGTTCTCTACATATTTGAGAAATGAGAACTTTATCAGAGACACTAGCTGTAAAGATTATTTTTCAGCTTTCTGCTTTCCTTCTAACCTTGGTTGTGCCATCCTTCTGGTCTCATTTGCTAGCATACTCTCAAATTTCATGATAAGAAGCAGAATTTTTACAGTCATGGGGGATATATACATATATATGCACATACATACATACATACATATATATACACACACAATGTAATATTATTTCAGGTTGATAAATAATAAAAGGGACAGTTTCAGAAAAATGAAGAAACATTTAACATGAACTAATGCAGAGTGAAGTGAGCAGAACCAGGACAATTTATACTATGTCACAACACTGTAAAGATGAACATCTTTGAAAGACTTAAGAACTCTGATCAATACAATGACCAACCACACTCCCAGAGAACATATGAAGAAGCATTCTATTCATCTTCTGAAAGGAGGTGACAGATTTGAGATGCAAAATGAGACATGGCCAATACAGAAATTTTTGTTAGTTTGTTTGACTATGAATATTGGTTTTGAGGATTTTGTTGTTTTGGGGGAGGGTGGAGTTGGGGATGAGCAGGAGAAAATATGAATAAAAAAAATGAAAGCCATAGTTTAATAACCAAGAAAGGAGATTATCTTGATGCTCTCTACCCTGATCAGATGCCATCTGGAATATGTTTTTCCCACTCCCCATTTCTAGTAGCATTCCTACTGGAATGGAAATGTCAAGCTGCTCTTCTATAGCTCTAGTCACCCTTTCTGAAACTTAACCAATGGAAATATCCCTCCCTAGACAATACTCTTCTTCCTATATTGTCTCCTCCCATTAGAATATATGTTCCCTGAGAGCAGTGACTACCTTCATCTTCATATTTGCATCCTTAGCTCTTGGCACAATGCCTGTCAATTAGTAATTTTTTTTATTCATTGTGTTCAGTTCTGAGAAATATATTTTAAGTACATTGATAAGCTTATTATCTTTCTGTGATGGGTAACCAAGACAAGGAAGGACCTGCATGCCATGTCATATGAGGATAAATTGAAAGAAAAGAGAATTTTTAACCGTGAGAAATACATTCTTAGCTGGGAGAAGAGAGTGGAGGTGTGGGAACATAATCATTATATTGAAGTATTTGAAAGGCTATCACATGGAAGAAGAATAAGATCTTGATCTTTAGTTATAAAACAGAATATTAGTCTTACTTATTTCTATTACATGAAAGTTATAGGGAGGCAAGTTGTGAGTTTTTTACATTACTAGCACATTTTATTTCCCATCAATATATAAAAATATTCATATATATGAACAAGAACAAGAAAAATGCAATAAAACAAATAAAAAAACTATCAAAGAGAAAGAGAAAGAAGACAATATACAAAATGTCATCAGAAAAAAAATGATCCTGGATAATTAATCGTGTAAATATCATCCATTATATTTACTGTGATTTTAACATCTCTTTGATGTCTTACATAGATTCAGTTATGGTATTTGTTGCTCTTTTGTCTTTGCTTTTTGTTGGCATCATTTTTTACATCTTCCCATATTTCTTGGTATTCATCATAATGATATTCCTACTAATACAACAATATTTCATTATATCCATATACTGTGATTTACTTTTCCTTTCCTCCACCATTGGGCATATTGTTTATTTTAAATTTCTTTGCTATTAAAAATAAGTGATACTATGAATATTGTCATACCAATAGTTCTTTGTTCCTTGTCAATAACATCCCAGATTGTTGGATCAAAGGATATAAACATTTACTATAACTGTATTGTTTAATTCCATGCTTTCCAAAATAAGAGAAATAAGTCATTTGCTTGAATGGCAATGAATTAGCATGCCTATTTTTCCATACCCTTGCCAACATCGTATTTTGTCATCTTTTACCATCTTTGTCAGTTTGGTGGACATAAGATGATACCACAGAGTTATTTTAATTTGTACTTCTCTGGAATACAATCATACTGATACATTGTTGGTAGAGCTGTGAATTGGTTTAACCATTCAGTAAAGCAAATTAGAACCATACCCCAAAAGGTTATTAAAATATGTGTACTCTTTAACCCAAATATAGTACTAGTAAGCCTATGTTTCACAAAGAAAGAAGAAAGGATTCATATGTACAAATACAGCACCTCTATTCATAAAAGCCCCAAACTAGAATCCAAAGGGATGCTTACCTCTTGGGGGATTACTGAACAAATTATGATATATGAGTGTAATAGAATATTATTCCACCTTGAGAAAAGACAGAAAGGATAATTTCATAGGAAGGGGAAATACTTTTATGATCAGATGTGAGCAGAACTAGGATAACAATTTACACAATGACAACATTATGGAGGAAAATAACTTTGAAAGACTTTAGAACTCTGATTATTGCAATCATAAACCACAAGTCCAGAGAATTAAATATGAATCATGCCACCCACCTTTTGCCACAGACAGTGGACTTAAAATCCAGAATGAGACATGTATTTTTGGACATAGTCACTGTGAGAATATATTGTGCTGAGCTACATGTGTCTGCTATGAAGGTTTTTTTTTTGTCAATTATTCAATGCTTGGGGGGAGGGGGCAGTGGGAGGGAGAAATCATAAAAAGCTTATAAAATAAAGAAAAAATTCTCAAAATTATGTTTCTTCATTAGTAACAATTTTGAATTCTTATTGAAATGGGCACTGAAAGTTTGTTATTCTTCTTTTGAAAATAGTTTATATCTTATATCCAAATTTCTATTGGAAAATGGTGCTCTTTTAAATTTATGTCAGTTCCCTGTAGCTTTTGCATTTTAGACTGTTATTAGACAAGCTTACTACAAATATTTTTTTCCTTAATCTATATATTTTCTTTAATTTTCTGGCTGCATTATTTTTATTTATACAAATTATTTTTATATAACCAAATAGTCTATTTAGCTCAATATGTTGAAAAAAGAACTTTCAAATAATCAGAACTGTTCAATAACTGACCTGTCTGTCTCATCAAATAGTAAATTCCCCATCACTGCAGTGTTCAGACAGAAGTTGGGTGACCACTTATTGAAGATGTTGTAGATGGAATTATAGCTAATGATAGGGAGTTAACATTAAAATCATAATGAGTGTTGTAGGAACAGAGGAACATATCTGGGACATAGCACCAGGGATATACTCCAAAAGCTATACATCACAGAAGAGAAAGTATTTAGGTAAAGTAAGCTGATATATGATTGTTGAGACTGTGAAGTCTTCTCATCTTTGGCAAGATTCATAGTTCAGTGTGTGGGAGTGAACATTCATGTAAGACTCTGGGGAGTTTGCAGCATCTGGGCTGCTGTGATCTGGTTCGCTATCTTTTCCTGTGTTTGCTCTGTGTGTTTCTGTCAGCTGAAACTTTGTGAGAGGCAGCAAGGAATCTGTGGAAGAATATCTCTTTCTCTGGGGCCTGTGTATGTGGGTCCAAAGTCTGGTCCTGCCTTTTTTCAGGGCCAGAACATCAAAAAGATGTGTCTCTACTCAGAGTGGGATTGGACATACAAATATGACTACTCCAGCACTGTCTCCAAACCATGGCTTAGCTTAACCTCTTGTCCCTATGGCTCATAGAAAGGGAGCCTTTGATACCTAAAAAGGTCCCAGAATGTGTCAGTGTGTTACTTGGAAGACAGATTATAAAGGATGTCATATGATTACCTAGAATCCTCAAGAGCTAATAAAGTCCCTTCTAGCTATAAAGTGTGCAGGTAGGTGGCACAGAAGATAAAACGCTGGGCCTGGAGTCAGGAAGACTCATCTTCATGAATTTAAATCCAGCCACAGGCACTTACTAGCTGTGTGACCCTGGGTTAGTCACTTAACCCTATTTGCCTCAGTTTTCTCTTCTATAAAATGAGCTGGAGAAGGAAATGGCAAACCACTCCAGTATCTCTGCCAAGAAAATCCCAAATGGGATCACGAAAAATTGGACATGACTGAAAATAACTGAACACCAACAACAAACTATAAAGTGCTTTACAAACATGAGCTGTTTAGTTACTAGTATCTATGGATTTTATTAAGCTCTTTTTAAGCTCCATTTACAACCATTATCCCATCTTAAGGAAATGAATTTCTAAAGTCAACTGTAAGCTGTGTGGAGTTGAAATTGAACTTCTTCAAGTTTACTTTTTCTTCAAGCACCAAGGGCTCCCATCCTTATTCCACTCTACCAAGACTTCATGAATTGCCCTCTCTTCCTCATCGTTTTGCTAACCACCTTGCCAAATGAACAAAGACCATTTTCTGGGGACTTATTCATTTTAGCTCATAACTCTTGACCTGGGGACCTGCTAGTTTGACTCATGAGTGCCTCACTTAGCCTACATTTTTCAAGAACTCTCCAGCCATGATTCATTTTATTCTTCAGCTGTCCTCTGGCCAGCCACTTTGACCTTTTGCACACCAAAACATCCCTCTTTGCTACCAAGCATATATATTCGTTGTCTTCCCCATTAGAATATAAGCTCCTTGGGGACAGGGATTGTCTTTGCTTCTGTTTCAATATCCCTAGTTTTTAGTATAGTGCTTGACACGTATTAACCATTTAGTACTTTTTCATACATTCATTCACTCATTCATGCATTCATGAATTCATTTATTCATCTTTATTTGCTCTTTCTTTAGAACGCTGAATTATAGCATCCCCAGGCCTCTATGACCTAGCTCATTAATCAATATGATAAGTGAATTGCATGTGAATAATGGTGTCTGAATCTAAATCATACATGTTATATTTCATGAATATCTATGTGAGGCAACACTGGGCTTTCTGAAACAAATAAAATGTGCTGTTGAAGATCCACCTATCTTGTAATCCATGGAATTCTGCGGTTTCACTTGCCTGGACAATATTAATAGAACAACACTACTCTTCCCTTCCCCAAGAGCATCTCCCCCAAAAATACAGCAGTTCTTTAAAGAAACATGAGGTGTGGAGTATCAGAAACCGTTTGACTTTGAGTCTCATGGAATTTTAGAGCATACGACAGACTACAGGGGACATTGGGGAAGGACAGACCAGTTGGATGATACTCCTTAATTTACACCAGAGGTATAGCTTTACTTGCTATCATTATGTGAACAGAGTGGATATATTGCAGTCATCAAGCCCTCAGTTTAAATTCCATATTTATGTGCCTAGCTTGTGTGCACATGGACAAGAAACTTAAGCATTCTGGGGCTCAGTTTCCTCACTTGTAAAATTGGCATAATAATACCAATTGATGGTCAATCAAAAAGCATTTAATAAGTCTCTTCTGAACATGGTCTTAGGCACTATGCTAAGCAGAAGTTAAGGGGAAATGCATTCCAGGCACAAAACTCTGCCATTATTCCTGGAAAAGATGTTTTAATCTATTCCCCTCTCACCATTCCCAGCCACCATTCACTTATGTGTGTTATCATCCTCTGTTAAAATGCAAATTCCTTCCAGGCTGGAGTTGTCTTTGATTTGGGATTTGTAACCCAAGAGCTTATCAAATAGTAAGTACCTAATAAGTGCTTTCTTCATTCATTCATTCATTCATTCACCCCATCAACATCATCATTAATCTCATTCTTGCTTTTTTCTATGGAATTCAGATAGAAATGGTTCTGGAATAAGTTGCTATCTTGATATTATTATTCATGACTAGAATTTGAACAGGTAAGTAAAACGATTAGGATGTTAGGAGCCATTTCATGGGCTCCAGTTGAAAATAAACCACTTTCAGTTACATTCAACAAATCTAATGGTGCTTGCCCGTTATCAGCTGTTACCAGCTCAGTTTTCAGTGATGTCTGCTTGCTACAAAAATCTCTTAATTTTTTTTAGCTTATTTTTCATGATGATGATGATGATGAAGATGACTTGTTGAAAGAAGTTTTTTGTTTTGTTTTGTTTTTTTGCTAAGAACTTTCCAAGGACCTACATACTATGAGAGATACCCCCTGGAGGACTAGAGTAGATGGAGTTGATCCTTACCATATGGATTCACAAGACCTGCCACCTTATTGAATTTTCCCACAGGCTGAGTCTACCATCACAGCAGCATCCTTGTAAAATAAAAACCAAAAACTGAAAGAGAAATTTCAGAACTGTGAACTATATAGGAAGGAATAGAAGCAAAGGGAAGAAGAAAAGAACGAACACAAGAAGAAAGAGCACACTTTGCTTTAGCCAAAGCAAGTTATTCTTTGTGACATCCCCCCCAAAAAAAAATTCTCAATTTTCTAACCTATGCTTCTGCTCATTCTGTTTCCTATTGCTCTTTTTACCCTCAAACAAATTCTGGATTTGAAGTCTGAAGTCCTGAATTAGATTCTCAGATCTGCTACTCACTATCTACTGACCTTCAGCAAGTTAGTCCCTCCTAGATTTCTTTTCTCCCTTGTAAAATGAAGGGGATTCAATTAGATGATGTTTAAGTTCCCACTCAGCTCCAGAGCCTATAAATCTGCACATGCCAGCTCCTTCAAAAACCTCCCCTGCTTCTACTGATAGTAATAATCCTTCTCTTCAGATCATGTACTACTTTTTTCTGTGTTCCTCAAATGCCTATATTATGTATTATCCAATATCCCATCTTATGGATCAATCACCATTTATTAAGTATCTGTTACGTGCCAAGTACTATGTTCAGAAAAATGAAGATCAAAATGAAACAACACCTGCTTTCAGGAAGTTTACATCCTATCAGAGGAAAGAACTCGAACACATGAGTACACACCATATACATATCATCCGTCTCCTAGACTGTGAATTCTGGGACTTTGTTTTATCCAAATTTTATACTTCCCTCAAGGCCTAGCACAGGGCTCTGTACTCAACAAGGAGTTAAGAAATTTTATTGCTTTGAATGAACGCCTGAAGCATAGGGAAGGAGAAGGAAAGAGAGGAGATAGATTGGTAGATAGATTTGAAAAAAAAAGTTTATTAAGTGCTTACTGTGTGCAAGGTACCATGCTAAAAATTAGGTAAGCTAAATCTACAAAAATAAAGATAGCATCTTTCTGTATCTTGTATTCTAATGGGCTGAAAAAGGGTGGGCTAGGTGAAGGTACCCAGTTGGGAGCATGATGACAAAGTCAGGAGAGCCAGAAGCACAGACAAGAGGGAATGAAGGATGGCTGGCCTGTTCCCCATCCCCACACCCCCACAAATGGAGATCCCAGAAGGAGCTCACCAACAGGAAAAGGGGACCAGCATGGTAGAGACATTTTCCAGGGTAAGAAGGCTCCAGGTACTGAGGGAAATTCCAGAGTGAGGGAAAAAAAAATGAGGCATGATGGTGAAAGGGGATGAAAGTTCAGAGATTTTAGAGCTGGAAGAGATTTTCAAGGCCATGTGGCCCAATCCCTTCAGGATGAGGAACCAGTCTCAGAGAAAAGTTAAGTGACTTGCTCATGGTCAGAGTAAGTCTTGGAGGCAGGATGGGAAACCAGGCCTTCCTGACTTCCCACACTAGCTTTATATGCACTAGACTATGGCACCTCTCTGAAAGAGAAGGAAGAAAGAGGGGAAGGAGAACAGAAGACGGATGTAGAATTTCTAAGGCTCAATTCTTCCTGGTACATGGCTGGCTTGTGATCCTCTGCACTCCTTCCTTGTTTTCCTTGGAATGAATCTTCATCTGCATTGTTTTTGTGGCTTTTCCACTGTTTTCTTCTGTTATTTGGTTGGTTGTTTTTCCATTTTGAGGCAGTTGTTTCCAATAAGTTCCTCTTGTTTTCTGGAAGATATTGGGTTATTTTAAGTCTTCTCCAAATTCTCTGCTACCCATCTGGTCACTTATATTTTTCCTGCTCTGTGAAATGAGAGGGCTTGAGTACATCTTTGCAGGGCTCCACATTATCCTTGAAAGGGAGAAGGAATGAGGAAGAAAACAAGAGGACTCAATCTCTCCTCCAACCTAACCTGTCCACTTGCAGGTCAATCATCTGAGCTATAACAATCTGAGAACTGTTAAATAAATGATGGTATATTAACAATAATAATAATGATGATGATAATAGCTAGCCTTATATAATGCTTTAAGGTTCGCAAAAGAGTTTTCAAATATTATAAGCTCCTCAAGAGCCAGGGGCTGCCTTTGTTTTTGCTTTAATATTGTCAGTGCTTAGATAATATTTGTAAACTGCTTACGCAGTGCCTAGCACAGAGTATACACAATACAAACACTAGTTGTTGGTGTTGTTATTGTTAATATTATTATTTTATCTCATTTAATCCTCCCAACAATTCTGGGAAGTAGGTGTTAATATTATCCCCATTTTTCAGATGAAAACACTGAGGCTGAAAGAAGTTAAATGACCAGCTTAAGGTTACACAGCTAGTGTTTCCAAGGTAGCATTTGAGCTCAGGTCACTGCACCATCTAGCTGCCTAATGTAAAGATGCATAAGAACTTATGCAGGGTAAAGTTAAGCAGAATCACACAGTGATTATAATAACATACAACAGAAGAAACAACAAAATGACACTGAACTTGTATAATTATAATGCCTAGGGTTGACTCTGGAGAAGAGATGAGAAAATGCATATTCTTGAATTCTTTCATTGAAGAAGTTCGAGTGGGTGGGGGGGGGAAGGTAAAAGGGGCTTTGGGTATAGAATGTTTCATTTGCTCTGACAGAGTGTCAGGGTGATAACTGGTTTTACCGAATTGTGTTTTAGAGAATCTTTGTTACTAGAAGAGCCTTTCCTGATAGGGGATAGAGGGAGTATATCTGGAAAGGGATGTTAAATATAAAGGCAAAGGGCACCCATAAAACTTGAAAAAATAATCATCAAAGCTAGGTTTAGTAGATCCTTCCCACTTGCCCCCCCCTTTCCTAGCTCCGATGTTCATACTCCGTTCTTGACAATCCTAAAGCCTCACTCAAGGGTTTCCCATAGAGTAAGCCAGGTCAGTGAAAGGAATGGACATAGGAAGCATGACTCCGCGAAGGATGAAGGCAATAATACTGAATGGAGTCCTGGGGACTGAGGACACAGAATTTGGGTGATGGATACAGATGGCACAAAGGGCAGAATTCATCTCATCCTAGACACATGGAGAAATACTTGCCCTCAATAGGTAGCAAAGGCAAAGCAAATGAGTTTAGAATAGTGGAAAGGGCCTTGTGTTTGGAGCAGAGGATTTATTATCTGCTATCTGTATGATCTCAGCCAAGGCTTTCCTCAGTTTCCTCATGAATAAAATGAGAGAGATGGACTATGACCTCTAAGGTCTCTTCCAGTTCTTGATTCTATCATCTATGACTGAGAAGAATAAAGGAGATGGATCAGTCAGTCAGACAACAAGCATTTTTTAAGTACTCATTAGGCACCATGAACCGGCAAAAATGAAATGACCCCTGTTCTCAAGTGAAATTATTATCTCAAGTTATTCTAACAAGTGAGATTAAAAAAAAAACCACATATCTAGGTGGTCCAAGTCTTAATACAGTTTTTTTAGCTTCTAAATACATTTAATATTTTATTTTCCCCAACTACATGTAAAATTTTTTGTAACATTCATTTTTTAAATTTTGAATTCCAAACTGTCTCCCTTTTTCCTTTTCCTCCCCTCTCCCTAAGAAGCTAAGCAATTTGATGTTGATTATACGTGTGCAGTTATACAAAACATATTTCCATATCAGGCATATTGTGAAAGAAAACAAAGACAAACAAAACAAGAAAAATTAAATTAAAAAAGGTATGCTGCAATCTATATTCAGACTCTGTCAGTTCTTTCTCTGGAGGTGGATAGCATTTTCTTTTATCATGTCCTTCAGAATTGTCTTGAATCAATGTATTACTAAGAACAGCTAAGTTGTTCACAGTTTATCATAACACAATATGGCTGTTATAATGTTCTCCTGGTTCCACTAGTTTCACATTGTATTAGTTCTTACAAGTCTTTTTAAGGTTTTCTGAGACCATACTGCTTGTTATTTCTTTTTTTTTTGGCTAGGCAGTGGGGTTAAGTGACTTGCCCAGGGTCACACAGCTAGTAAGTGTTTTGTGTCTGAGGCTGGATTTGAACTCAGATCCTCCTGAATCCAGGGCTGGTGCTCTATCCTTTGCGCCACCTAGCTGTCCCCTGCTTGTTATTTCTTATAACACAATAGTATACCATCACCATCATATACTACAACTTGTTTAGCCATCCCCTCAATTAATGGGCATCCCCTCAATTTGCAATTTTTTGCTACCACTAAAAAAGTTGATATATATATATATATATATATATAATCATCTCTTTTAGTGGCAGCAAAGAATATACACATACAAACATACATACATATACATGTGTGTGTATATATATATATATTTATATATATATATATTACATAATAGATCTTTTGTCTTTTTGTTTTTATTTCTTTGGGATAAAGACTTAGTAATGGTATTGCTTGGTCAAAGGTTACGCTCAGCTTTATAACTCTTTGGGCATAGTTCTAAATTGCTCTTCAGAATAGTTGAATCAATTCACAACTCCACCAACAATGCATTTGTGTCTCAATTTCCCCATATTCCCTCCAACATTTGTCATTTTCCTTTTTAGACATCTTAGTTACTCTGTTAGGTGTAGGGTAGTACCTCAGATTTGTTTTAATTTGCATTTCTCTATTCAATAGAGTTTTAGAGCTTTTTTTCATATAAATATAGATAGCTTCATCTAAATTTTTTCATATGAATACAGATTACTTCATTTGAAAACTTCCTGTTATATCCTTTGACTATTTATTAATTACAGAATTGCTCTTATTTTTATAAATTTGGCTCATTTCTCTACATATTTGAGATGAGGCCATTATCAGAGAAACTTGCAATAAATTTTTTTTACAGGTATGATTACTGTGTATTTCCCTGTATCCTACTCCTATTTATCCTGCTCTCTCCCTTTACCCTGTCTATCCTCAAAAGTGTTTTGCTTCTGAAATGTATCTCCCCTAATATGCCCTCCCTTCTATCAGTGCCCCTCTTTTCTTATCCCTTCCCTTTTTATTTTTCCATATGGGAAGATAGATTTCTGTACCCAATTTCTGCAGCCAATTCTGAGGAGAGTAAGGTTCACTCACTCCCCCTTATCTCCCCCATCTTCAACTCCACTGTACAAAGCTCTTTAATGCTTCTTTTATGTGAGACAATTTATCCCATTCCACTCTTCCTTTCCCCTTCTCCCAGTGCATTCTGCTTTATCACCCCTTAATTTTATTTTTTCAGATATTATATTCATTATATTCAACTCACACTCATGCCTACTGTCTATGTATACACCTAACTGGCCTAATAATGAGAAAGTTCTTAGGAGTTGCAGGTAGCATTTTCCCATGTAGGGATATAAACAGGTTAACCTTATTAAGTCTCTTATAATTTTCCTTTGCTGTTTCCTTTTTATGCTTCTCTTGAGTCTAGTATTTGAAAGTCAGATTTTCTATTCAGCTCTGGTGTTTTCATCAGAAATGCTTAAAAGTCCAGTATTTCATTGAATATACCTTTTCCCCTGAAGGATCATTCTCAGTTTTGTTGGGTAGATTACTCTTAGTTGTAATCCTAATTCTTACCCTTCCAGAGTTCCCCAAGTCCTTCAGTCCTTTAATGTAGAAGCCGCTAAGTCCTATGTAAGCCTGATGGTGGCTCTATGATATTTGAATTATTTCTTTCTGGCTGCTTGCAATATTTCTACTTGACCTGGGAGTTCTGGAATTTGGCTACAATATTCCTGGAAGTTTTCATTTTAAGATCTTTTTCAGGAAGTAATCAGTAGATTTTTTTCCAAATTTCTATTTTACCCTCTGGTTGTAGAATATCAGAAAAGTTTTCCCTGATAATTTCTCAAAAGACTATGTCTAAGATCATTTTTTATTATGGCTTTGAGGTAGACCAATAATTTTTAAATGATCTCTCCTCAATCTATTTTCCAGGTCAGTTTTAATTCCAATGACATGGTTCACAATATTTTCTATTTTTTTTTCATTCTTTTGACTTTGTTTTATTGTTTCTTCATGTGTCATTGAATCATTAGATTCCATTTGCCCAATTCTAATTTTTAAAGAATTATTTTCTTCGTTGAGTTTTTGTACCTCCTTTTCCAGTTGGTCAATTTTACTTTTCAAGGTGTTTTCTTCAATGAATTTTTGTACATCTTTTTTCTATGTGGCCAGTTCTGCTTTTTAAGACATTCTTGTCTTCAGTGGATTTTTGTACCACTTTTGTGGTGTTATTTTCTTCAATATTTTCTGTGCTTCCTTCACCAAGCTATTGACTTTTTTCTTGACTTGCTTGCATCATTCTCATTCCTTTTCCCAATTTTTGTTTTACTTCTCTTATTTGATTTTTAAAATCCTTTTTCAGCTCTTCCAGGAATTCTTTTTGGGCTTGAGATCTAGTCAAATTTTTCTTTGAGAATTTGGATATAGCAATTTTGACTTTGTTGTTTTCTTCTGAGTTTGTGTTTTGATCTTCCTTCTCATCATAATAACTTTCTATGGTCAGATTCTTTATTTGTTGTTTGCTCATGTTTCCAGCCTATTTCTTGACTTTGGACTTTATGTCAAAGTTGGACACTGTTCTTGGAGTAGATGGGGAAATGTCTCAAACTTCAGGGGGATTTTTTATGCAGCTGTTTTTAGAAGTAGTTCCAGGATTCTGTGAATTTTTAGTTCTTCCAAGATGATATGATCTAAGGAAAGATGTGTTCATTAATCTTCTGACCTGTGTTCTGGTCTGTGAGTGATCACAAGCACTCTTTTCCACCCTGGAACTGTGACCAAGGTCCCTATACTCCTGCTGCAAGCTTTAGTGTGCTAGTGCTCTTGCTCACTCTGGGGCTGCAACCCACCCAGGACTGTGACTCGGATCTGAGTACAGGCAATGCAACAGATTCCTGCACCCAGTGTCAGTAAAGGGACCCCTATAATCTCTTTCTACTCAGTTGTCCATCCTAGGCTCAGAGCTCTGGAAGCCACAACTGCTCTCACTGATTCAGTCGCCCCCATAGCCCATTGCTTATTTGCTGGGGCATGGCCTGTGTGCCTTACTTACAAGCATAGACCTTTCCTGTCAACCTTTTAAGTTGTCTTGGGCTGGAAAATTGTTTCCTCTTGTGGGTTCTGTCTCTTCAGAATTTGTTTTGAGGTATTATTTAGTGTTGTTTGGAGGGGAATTTGGGAGAGCCCAGGAGAGTCTCTGCCTTTTCTCTACCATCTTGTCTCTGCCCAGTCTCCCGTTAGTATAGTTTTAAACCTAAATAACTTAATACTGCACTGACTTTTGGAACACTTTGTATAAATCACTATAAAACATGTAAATTAACTAAAATATAACCGTGCAGAGATGTCACTAAGAGGAATAGGGAGACAAGAAAAGACCTCCTGCAGAAAAGGTGGTGTTTGTGGTGAATTTTGAAGCATAGCAGGGATTCCATGAGGTGCCCTTGAGGACACCAGGCATGAAGAACAACCTGTGCAAACACACAGAGAAAATGGAGGATTTTGTTTGAGGAATATAAAGTAGGACAGTATAGCTGGACCCTAGAATGTGTGCATGGGAATAATATGTAAGACTGGAAAGATAGAAAGAAATCAGGCTGTGAAGAGCTTAAAAGCCTGAGCCATTTTTATTTGATCTTGGAGGTAATAGGGAGCCACTAGGGTTTGTTAAGTGGATCGGTGGGGAGGATATGGTCAGATCTCTATTTTAGGAGAATTATCTGTGAAGAATAAGGACTACAAATTTGGAATAACTAGGAGCAAGGAGGTCAATTAGGAGGGTACTACAATATTCAAGGTGAGAGGTGACATGGGATTGGATGGTGGTGGTGTGAATGGATAAATTTAAGACAATATAATCATTGATTAAGTAATCTATACAAAGCATATGCTTGTGAATGAGCACTTGATATGTAGGGAAAGACTCTGAGGCACTCTTTGTTAATGCCAACTGTATCCAAACACATGAGTTAAGATTTGCCAAGTCCAACAAGAGCTATCACTCTGGTTTTCCTTTTTACAAAATGGTCAATATTATTCATAAGCACACATGTGCTAAATGGCAAAGCTGTTGGATTTAGGAAGAAAAAGTCAACTGAATTTCAAAAAGACATAGATAGTACCACAAGTAGTGATTGTGATCTTAATTTTCCTTTTTCTATTCTGGATAAATTGAAAGATAAACAAAAAGAAAAAAAAAGATGTCCAACTAATCAACCAATTACAATATTACATGAAGTGTACTATAACCCTAGTCCTCCACCTCTGCAAAGAAGTGGGGGGAGGTGGTACTTTATCCTATCTCGTCTTTAATGTATTTATTATTTTTCTCTCATTTGGTTCACTTTTCTTTGCAGCAGTTTATATAAGTTTTCACATGCTTTTCTGTATTCTTCATACTCATTATTTCTTACAGATCAGCAATATTTAATTGCATCCATGTGCCACATCTTGTCTGCGTGTGTGTGTGTAACCATCTAATTTGTTTCTAGTTCTCTCTAAATTTAAAAAAAAAGTGCTGCTATTAAATTTTTTTAATCATTGACCACCTTGATATACCCAGAAACAGAATCTCTGGGTCAAAAATCATAAACATTTTAGTCACTTCCTTCAAATTGCTTTTCAGAAAGTTTGAACCAGCTTACTTCTTCACAAACAGTGCATTCCCCTTGTCTGTGTTCTCAATGCTGATTTGCCCGTTCTGGTTTCCAATCTGATTTCCATCATAATATCTTTTTTTTTTAATTTTGTTTCTTTTGAAAAAAATTCCTTGGTGCCATCCCATGATCTTGGAAAAAGAAGAGGATTGTCTTTTTCATTCAAGATTTTTGGTTGCTTCTCCTCCATAGCAAAACACTTTCTTTAAAGTTATGAACTTTTAAAAAAAGTTCATTCATTTTTTTCTTTTTTACTTACATATTTGGATGCTAGGAATATATGCAGTCTTTTTCCTTTGCATTTTTTGTCTTTTATCCTTTTTCTTTTTTCTGATAAATTGTCTCTGGCTTCCCTTCCCTTTCTTCTAGTGTGGCCTGATTTTACCTGCACAGACCTCAGAAGCTGCAGGTTCTTAGCCTCCTCCAGTTTCGGAGTTTGAAATCCTGAATTACCACCTTCCCCCTCCTTTAAAGTTAACTCTAAGGAGAGAAAACTGACTCTAGCAAGACTTTTAGGTCCCTCTCTCTTGAACATAGGAGTTATAGCTGGACCTGAGCTCCCACAGGCAGTTGTATTTGCTTTCCTTTAAGTGACCTCCCAGAATCAGTTTTTGTTTTTGTTTGTTTTGTTTTGTTTTGCTTTGTTTGTTTGTTTGTTTGTTTGTTTTGTTGGGGTGGGGGAGGTGAAGGGGGAGTAGGGGGAAGGAGTAGCTTCAGCTATGGAGGGACCAGAGAGGGGGCTATACAATGAGAACCTTTAACACCAGCCTGCAAAGAATGTTGTGCCTAGTAGGTAGATTGGGCCAGGGCTGGGGGAGGAGTTTCCTTATTTCTTTAGATTTCTACCATGTGTACTGTTTCTGTCTTATCTTGTGGATTCAGCTGTAATTACTACAGATCTGGCAGTTGTTTTTAGATAGTGGGGTAGTGGGGTAGTGGGGTAGGGGTGGAGAGGAAGAGGATGAGTACTTCCCTTGACAAATCCCTTGTTTCCATTAGAATTTAATTTAGATTTAATAAAATGCTTAATGAATTTTAATTAAACCCAAATTGAAATTAAAAACATTTTAACGAGGTTTAACAGTGATGTGAGAGCTCACACAAATTCCACTTCAATAAATATTTTCCTAATAACAAATAACCATTTCATTAACAAGAAAAAGTGCTGTCATTAAGTCTAAATTAAATTAAATTATACATAATTTACTTGCATAGTTAACAGTATATGTTAACAAAAATATGTATGTAAAGGGCTTGTTTTCACACCACCCCCACTTCCCCAACAGAGCAATGCTAGCTCAGAGAATTTGTAAAATTATTCCATGGATTTCATAAGGCCCAGATGGTTTGGAAGTGCCTACTTCAATGTCTTGGCTATTTAAACCCGGGCCTAGGCAGCGACAGCTGAAACTAGTACAGACAGTAACAGATCAGGATGTATCAGACTCAGGTTAGGTTCCCAACAATGCAGTAGCCAGAATGGTCTCAGATAATAGTGGACAGAGCACTGGCCTGGGAGTCAGGACACCTGGGGTCTAGACCTTGCTCCCACTAACCTGCTTTGCAAATGGAAACAAGTCCCTTCGGATTAGTTTTCAGAAACTAAATAGTAATTAAGGATCTTCAACATCTGACATTTAACTTCTTTTGTTCTATGATCGCTTTTAAGTGAATTACTCAGGCAAGAAAATAAACTTTTAGTCTCTACCTCTTTTAATTCATCACATACATGATGCCTGAAGAACTTTCCCAAAATACATTTGTCATAATCACTGCCTTGCTGAAGAATCATCCATGGCTCTCCATTGACTACAATACACAATCTAAATTTCTCTGGCACCTTCCACAGCTCTATGTGATAAATGCATAGGTGAGACAAAAAATGTAGTATTTTGAAAAACTCTAATGTGGAAAAAGCAATACCAGCTAAGGGAGAAAAAGAGATATAAGGCATGGTTTCCTAGAGGAGGCCTAGCCAATTGCTAACCCTTTGGCTGATCAGGGAGGAAACAAAAAGAACAAAGGATAAGCAAGGCGGAAAAACAATTGCTACCCAAATTGTATGGAATATAAAGAAAATGCTCTTGTGATTACTTTCCACTTCTCCCTCTACTGAAATCAACCTGCTTGTTTTTAGTACTTAGGAGCTAGCTGACCTCTGCAGGTACTGATCTTGACTAGCCATAGGGCTTCTCTGATAAATTCCATCTTTGTTTATTCTCTGCAGCCTGGCTGTTTGGCTTAAACCTCTCTGTCTCCTGCGAATCACTAACAGATTAGCATTAGGGCTACTGGTTTTAGATTTCCACTAGTTCAGGCAGGATTGAAAATGCCAACTTTAGTTTAAAGTAATTGGACCAACATTATACAGTTGTACGCTAAAGTGAAATTTAATTCAGCCTAGAAAGGGAGTAATAATTTATTCTCATATTTCTCTCTTCCATAGGTTATATGATATTCTACTATCAACAAATAAGTGCATGCAGACACATGCTCCTATACACCTACTTACACATACACACACACACACACACACACACACACACACACACACACACAAACTGTTAACTCAGAAGGAAGCCCCTATACAACATACCCTACATATGATCCAGCTTTCACTTGGAAACCTCCAGTGATAGAGAACTCACTACCTCTCGTGGCAATATTTCTCACTTTTAGACAACTTTATTGTTAAGAAACTTTTCCTCCTATTAAGCCAAAATCTGTCTCTCTGCCACATCTATTCATTGCTCCTAGTTTTCTGTGGAGTCAAGAAGAGTAAATATGATCCTTCATTATAACCACTCTGCAAATATTTGTGCAACAGGAAGAAATTAGGGAAACCATGATTTACTGAGCTGGGACACCTCCCAAGGGAATGGGAAAAGGTGCTGGTTTTTCTGTGTGGGGTGTGAGTTCTGGTCCCCTGCTAGAGAACATAAGCCTTTCTGAGGAATATGCACCTTTCCGGTATGACCCAGAAAATCCTGATCGGTTCCTGTAATTCGGTGGTTGTCTTGAGAAGGAATTGAAGGATAGGAGGACAGACTCTATTTGACATGTAAAGTTATGGAAATGGAGCTGTCTGCTCTCTTTGAGGGCTTCCTAGTTTAGGATTCTTTTCCAGTGTATTTTCTTCATTGGGCTTCCAGGCAGATGAATAGAGGTGATTTCTTTATCTTCCCCCAGAAGTGGTGATGGCTACAAGGACATGGCAGCAGGAACATGAGATTTCCTTGGTAGACTCAAGATGACACCTTGAGTCCTGGGCTCCTTCTTCCTCTTTCTGTTTCCCTCCTTAATCATAAGGAGCCTTAGAAATGAATGATTCTAGCCATCACCATAACTTCATGAGTGGAGAGTTATGAGGTTCCAAAGCATGATGCTTGCTCTCTAGAGGGAGGTAATCTCCTCAACAATTCAAGGATCTTTAGAGGAAAAGATAACTGCCACTAGCTCATCCTGTAGCCAAAGGACTAAAGAAAATCCAAGCTGTGCCTCAACTTCAGATTGTGCTGGAAGCAGCTCAAAACAGCTCACAAAATCTAATTGTTAAATTTTCAGTGTGAACATTCACACTTTGGGAATCAGGAAATATTACAAATTGTGGCTTGATTTCGTTTTGTTGATTGTCTAGACTTAAGACAGTGATGGAGAAAATGTTAATAAAGTGGATTACACTTAAAGGTATGTCATACTTTTCTTTGGAGAGGTAGTTGTTAAACCAGGATACCACTGCCTTAGGTGGTCAAATGTTCTCGGCCTTGGGAGTGGCTCAAGTGTTGGTCTGAGTTGAATGCAAAATAACTGTCCAACTGCCCTACAAAGTGCTTTTACCTTTCTTGGGGAATATAATAAGCTTGCTTGACTATTTGAGATATTTTATGTGTTGAGTACTTGCTATTGTATACTTTTCTGTGCTTCTATACCTTAAGAACTTTCTGTGATGGAGTAAATAAATCATTGCCTTTTCATTGATACCCTTAATGTACATGAAAGGCTTTTTCTACAAGGGACTCTCCTCCTCACATTTTAGGGAGATCCTAGACATAAGCCAGACCACATCATAGAGATTTCCCCAGAGTTACTTTAGGGTATTGTGAGAGTTAGATAGAAGACTAATTCCCTTTTCTGGTATGCCCCACCTAAAGCCATAGTTCCTCCTAGAAAAGAACTCCACCAGGCTACCCGATGACTATTATGACCTTGCTAAGTCTTTTCTTTGCAAAGGCAATGAGCCATTTTCTTCCACTGATCCTCAGGTGACATGGGCTCCAATTTCATCATCTGGTCACCTTTTGCTGGATATGCTATAGTTGGTAAATGTCCTGGTCACCCAAAGAATTGGAAATTGAGGGGATGACCATCAATTGGAGAATGGCTGAACAAATTGTGGTATATGATTTTAATGGAATGCTACTGTGCTATAAGAAATGATGAGGAGGATAATTTCAGAAAAACCTAGAAAGACTTGCATGAACTGATGAAAAGTAAAGTGAGTAGAACCAGGACTTATACACAAAAAACAGTAATATTGTTCAACAATCAACTGTGAATAACTTAGCTATTCTCAGCAATACAATAATCCAAGACAATTCCAAAAAACCCGTGATTAAAAATGCTATCCACCTCCAGAGAAAGAACTGATGGAATCTGAATATAGATTGTAACATACTATTTTTTACTCTAACTTTTTTTTGGTCTGTGACTTCTTTCACAATATGACTAATATAGAAATGTGTTTCATATGATTGCACACATGTAATCTATATCAAATTGCTTACTGTCTCAGGGAGGGTGGAAGGGAAGAAGGAACAGAATTTGAAGCTCAAAATGTTTAAAAAATGTTGAAAATTGTTTTTACATGTAATTGGGAAAAAATTAAATATTATCAAAATATTTGTAAAAAAAAATAAAAACAGATGAAATACCATAGATGGGTAGAATTCTCTTTTAGAGAAGAATACAATAAGTATCACACACACACACACACACACACACACACACACACACACACACACTTTCAATCTAAAAACTGTTCTTTGGGTTAGTGCAATTATCATATATGAAGAGATAGCCTCTACCCTTAATTCAAGCTTTCTAGTGTAGCTTCAGTTTTCCCACAGTTCTGATATGGTTGGAGCTTCTGGTCACTGGATCAAACTCCAGGACCTGCACCTGAATGAGTGCTTTCTTGACAGCTGGTGGGAAAACTTGAAAGAAGGGCAAAAGAGTTGAAAGAGACATATGGATGATAAGATGGAAAAAGACAGCAATGGGGCTCCAAGAGCTTGCAGAAACATAGTGATGGGGTACATGGTACAGTCTAGACATAGTAGATGATTCAAGAATAGTGGTATCTGTGCTCTCTAACTTCTGTAATGAAAGTGGATGAGGAAGAAACTCCAAACACAGAGAGCATCACACCCACAGATTCACAATCAAACTGATTTTACTTTTCCCACAATCACAGAGAAGGCAAGAGATTGGAGGGGAAATTGAGGATTATTACCCCCAGAAGAGTGATGGGTTGGAGGGTTCAGGGATGAAAGTGAGGAGAATTGGCATCTATTTGTGAATGAGTACAGAGGAGGTTTACTATTATTAAGTTCCATATTATTCGTTATTCTTATTCAATTAAATGCCTTTCATGTAAAGATATGTATATTTTGTATAATCTAGCTTGGAGATGTATTGATGAGAAGTCAGCTTGGGTTGATAGAATTTTGAAGAAAAGATGACAACACATTAAACTTAGGGAAAAGTGGAAGGTCTTAGAGTCATTGTGGAAATTGTGGAGAACCAAGCACTACATAGCCTAGGATGTCACTAATGTTTGTAGTTGTTGTACTGCACCTTTGAGTTACTCAGCTAGTAGTCCACTAAAATCCATTTTTCATTTCTCATGAACTATGGTCTAACCATGCCTGCCTCCATCTTGTACTTATGCAGCTTATTTTACTGAAGCCAAGTATAGGATTTTATGTTTCTCTCTCTTAAACTTGGTCTTGTTAGCTTGTGTCCATCATTTGAACCTACTGAGATTTTTTTGAATCTGAATTCTGTCATCTGCAGTGTTAGTCATCCCTCTAAACTTGATACCATCTGAAGCTTAATGGGCAGCCATCTATGCCTTTATCAAATGAACTGTAGGCAATATGGAGCCATTGAAATTTTTGAGCAGAGCAACAATGTGACCAGGTCTATACATAAAGAATGAGTCAGATTGTTTGTTCTCTACCAGTATAGCCAAATGGGCATTTCCCAAACCAAACAGTAGCTTCTTCCTGACTAAGAGAAAATCTCTTTGGCTTTTAGATGTGATTCAGAGTGACATGTACAGTAGGGCCTGTCAGGTTGGGTCAAATCACTCCTGGTTCAGTGTCAATAAGTTGTAATCAAGTACTTTGTCTCGGCTATGTATCACACTCAGCTCCACCAATGGATATTGAAGCATCAGTGAATATTATGGAATTGGAAGCTGGCTCTATGGCATATGAGAAAAGTATGTGTGGCAAAGACCATATCTCATGTTCTAAGACCAATCTGTCTGGGGAAATGTAATAAATCCTGTATGAATGAGTGCATATACATGTATGAGTCAGTGCGCACAGCATTTGGCAATTCTTTTTCCAGTATTCCTGTAGATGGTATGTAGACAGGCAGGATGAATTAAGAGTGGCAATTAATGAATCTGTGTCAATGTGGAGGGAAGTCTCTAGTGACAGCTATGAGCATCTGTCCTTGTCCCTGTCTTGTCTAACATTTTTATCAATGATTTAGACAAAGACTGCTCATCAAATTTTCAGATGACATAAAGTCATTTATAGTCAGGCTCTGCTATTTGCTACCTGCATAACCTTGGGCAAGTTAAGCTAAGTCACATCTACAAGCATTTACTAACCATTTACTATGTGCCCAATACTGCTAAATATAGAGAAAAATACTTAGCCTTTTCAAGACTAGGCATTCTTATGTATAAAAATGAGATATTTCGACTAGATGACTTTGAGGGCCCCTTCTAATTACATCTAGAACTCTGTGAATTTGGATACTGATCTATCTGAAGATGTCGTCTTTACTCTTCTTGAATCAGGAGTTTTATGGAAATCATCACCCTCTTCAAAGTATTTTTATCTGGTTGTATCATTTTCAGCCCAAATTTTTAACTATTATTTCTCTAGAAATTAATTGTGCATATTACAGTCTAGCCTCTGGAAGCCTGCTATGAACACCTGTAATTCTGTCCCAAAGCCAGTTAGTATGGAACTCTCTTCATTGGTGGAGATGAATGCCCTGCCCTGTGTGCGGGGTGGGAGCAGAAGAGCGAAGAATTCTTCAGCTTCCCCTTAAAGTGGTCTTGGACACACTTGGGGACTCTTCAAGGTTCAAGTCACCTTCCAGTTCTGCAATAACTTCTGATACTTTTGACGTCCAGCTTCAAGAGGAAATGTAGGAGAGATTCTGCAAGACATAAGAAGAACCGGCAGACTCCATCATGTTCCTATGCCCAGCTTGTTACACTAGAGACCTCAGGGAGTTAGTTTCCAGTGGAATCTTGAGCTCTTTCTCTTGGTTAAGCTAATTTACCTTCCTCCAAATGAGAAAGCTGCTTCAGTCTTCATTGCATTCCTATCTATTCTTTGTGTGATTTCTGTTTTCCTACTGATTTGGATAAAAAAGGTTTTCTTTGCTATTTCCTATGTATAATAATATTTCCTATGTGAAACTGCTTATTAGGTGGGAGAGGGGTTAAACCACAGATATAGCTTAGGGTCCCCCTTCCCCTCAATAATGACAAAGCAATCAAAAGTTAGATTGAATCTGAATATATCCTCTCGTCTAACAATATTTAATGGAACAGATAGACATCATTCTTATCTGGTAACCCCATGTCTGAGAAAAGCAGAGTAGCCTCTAGCCCCAACTTCCTGCTTCCCCTTCTGGAAGCAACGAAAGTTTCTGTTGGAGAAGGGGAGGGCAGAGGATGGGAAGAGGCTAGAGATGCCTATTCTGCCTTACTTCAAGCCATACAAAGATATTTCCATACTACAGGGAGTGGACAGCCCCTCATCACAAGTGAAGGCCTTGCCACACAGGGGCCTGGCTACATTTGGTGTCTCCCTCATTATACAACCATCAGTAAAAGGTTCTTTTTTTTTAATTTTATTATATTCTTTTTTTTTAATTTTATTAATTTATTTTCATTTATCAACAATCACTTCCATATGCTTTTGAGCTGAAAATTTTTCTCCCCCTTCCTCCACCCCATCATCCCCAAGATGGTGCACAATCTGATATAGGCTTTACATTTACATTCCTATTAAACATATTTTCACATTAGTGAAGTTGTAAGTAAAAATTAAAACCAACAGGAGAAACCATCAGAAAGATGAAGCAAAACTCAACAGAAGGTAAAAATAAGTGATAGCATTCGACTTCCATAGTTCTTTTTTGGATGTGGACAGCATTTTCCATCCGAGGCCTCTGGAGATGTCTTAGATCCTTGTGTGCTGAGAAGGGTTCAGTTTAACATATTAGTCATCACAATGTGGCTGTTATTGTGTACAAAGTCCTCTTGGTTCTGCTCATTTCACTCAGCATCAGACCATATAAGTCTTTTGAGTTTTTTCTGAACTTACCCTATTCATCATTTCTTATAGCACAGCAGTATTCCATTACATTCATATACCACAACTTGCTCAGCCATTCCCCAATTGATGGGCATCCTCTCAATTTCCAATTCTTTGCCACCACAAAAAGAGCTGCTATGAATATTTTTGTACATGTGGGTCCTTTTCCCATTTGTTTGATCTCTTTGGGATATAGCTCTAGAAGTGCTATTGCTGGATCAAAGGGTATGCACATTTTTGTAGCCCTTTGGGCATAGTTCCAAATTGTTCTCCAAAATGGTTGGATCATTTCACAACTCCACCAACAATGTATTAGTGTTCCAATTTTCCCACATCTTCTCACATTTATCATTTTCCTGTTTTGTCATGTTGGCCAATCTGATAGGTGTGATGTGGTACCTCAGAGTTGTTTTGATTTGCATTTCTCTAATCAATAATGATTTAGAGCATTTTTTCATATGACTATAGATGGCTTTAATTTCTTCATCTGAGAACTGTCTGTTCATATCCTTTGACCATTTATCAATTGGGGAATGGCTTGTGTTCTTATAAATTTGTCTTAATTCTCTATATATTTTAGAAATGAGGCCTTTATCAGAGAGACTGGTTGTAAAAATTCTTTCCCAATTTTCTACCTTCCTTCTAATCTTAGTTGCATTGGCTTTGTTTGTGCAAAAACTTTTCAATTTAATGTAATCAAAATTATCCATTTTGCTTTTCATAATGTTCTCTATCTCCTGTTTGGTCATGAATTCTTCTGTTCTCCATAGATCTGATAGGTAAACTATTCCTTGTTCTCCCAGTTTACTTATGGTATCAGCCTTTATATCTAAGTCATGAACCCATTTTGACTTTATTTTGGTATATGGTGTGAGATTTGGGTCTATGCCTAGTTTCTGCCATACTCTTTTCCAGTTTTCCCAGCAGTTTTTTTCAAAGAGTGGGTTCTTATCCCAGAAGCTGGGGTCTTTGGGTTTATCAAATAATAGATTACTATAGTCATTGACTACTGTGTCTTGCATATTTAACCTATTCCACTGATCCACCTCCCTATTTCTTAGCCAGTACCAAGCAGTTTTGATGATTGCTGCTTTATAATACAATTTAAGATCTGGAATTGCTAGGCCACCTTCCCCTGCATTTCTTTTCATTAGTTCCTTTGATATTCTGGACCTTTTGTTTTTCCAAATGAATCTTGTTATTATTTTTTCTAACTCTATAAAATAATTTTTGGTAGTTTGATTGGTATGGCACTGAAATAAGTAAATTAGCTTAAGTAGGATTGGCATTTTTATTATATTAGCGGCCTACCCATGAGCAAGTGATGTTTTTCCAATTATTTGATTTTATTTCTGTGAAAAGTGTTTTGTAATTGTGTTCATAGAGTTCCTGGGTTTGTTTCAGGAGGTAGACTCCTAAATATTTTATAATGTCTACAGTAAGTTTAAATGGGATTTCTCTTTCTATCTCTTGCTGTTGGGCTTTGTTGGTAATATATAGAAATGCTGATGATTTATGGGTTTATTTTATAGCCTGCAACTTTGCTAAAGTTGTTTATTATTTCAAGTAGTTTTTTACTTGATTCTCTAGGATTCTCTAAGTATATCATCATGTCATCTGCAAAGAGTGATAGCTTTGTTTCTTCTTTGCCTATTCTAATGCCTTCAATTTCTTTTTCTTCTCTTATTTCTAAAGCTAAGGTTTCCAGTACAATATTGAATAACAGTGGTGATAATGGACCCCCAATGTTATTTGAAATGCTTCTAGCCTGTCCCCATTACATATAATGCTTGCTGAAGGTTTTAGATATATGCTATTTATTATTTTAAGGAAGACTCCATTTATACCTATGCTTTCTAGTGTTTTTAATAGGAATGGGTGTTGTATTTTATCAAAAGCTTTTTCTGCATCTATTGAGATGATCATGTGGTTTCTGTTGGTTTTGTGTTGATATGCTCAATGATGCTGATAGTTTTCCTAATATTGAACCAACCCTGCATTCCTGGTATAAATCCTACCTGGTCATAGTGTATTATTTTGTGATAAGTTGCTGCAATCTATTTGCTAGTATTTTGTTTAAAAGTTTTTGCATCTATATTCATTAGAGAAATTGATCTATAATTTTCTTTCTCTATTTTGACTCTTCCTGGTTTAGGTATCAACACCATATTTGTATCATAAAAAGAATTTGGTAAGACTCCTTCTTCACCTATTTTCCCAAATAGTCTATATAGTATTGGAATTAATTGTTCTTTAAATGTTTGATAGAATTGCATGTAAATCCATCTGGCCCTGGAGATTTTTTCCTAGGGAGTTCATCAATGGCTTGTTCAATTTCTTTTTCTGAGATGGGGTTATTTAAGTATTTTACTTCCTCTTCGTTAATCTGGGCAATTTATATTTTTGTAAATATGTATCCATTTCACTAAGATTGTCAAATTTGTTGGCATATAGTTGGGCAAAATAATTCCTAATTATTGTTTTAATTTCCTCTTCCTTGGTGGTAGCTTCACCCTTTTCATTCTTGATACTAGTAATTTGGTTTTCTTCTTCTTTTTTTTAATTAAATTAACCAAAGGTTATCTATTTTATTGTTTTTTCATAAAACCAGCTCTTAGTTTTATTTATTAGTTCAATAGTTTTCTTAATTTTTCCTTTGGTTTTCAATATTTCTAATTTGGTGTTTAGTTGAGGATTTTTAATTTGTTCTTTTTCTAGTTTTTTTAGTTGTATGCCCAATTCATTTATCTCCTCTTTTTCTATTTTATTTATGTAAGCATTTAGAGATATAAAACTTCCCCTAAGAACTGCTTTCGCTGCATCCCATAGTTTTGGTATGTTGTCTCATTATTGTCATTCTCTTGAATGAAATTATTGATTTTTCTATGATTTGTTGTTTGACCCAATCATTTTTTAGGATTAGATTATTTAGTTTCCAATTATTTTTTAGTCTATCTTTCCATGGCCCTTTATTACATATAATTTTTATTGTCATGATCTGAAAAGGATGCATTTAATATTTCTGCCTTTCTGCATTGGATTGTGAGGTTTTTATGCCCTAGTACATGGTCAATTTTTGTGTATGTGCCATGTACTGCGAGAAAAAAGTATATTCCTTTCTATCCCCATTCAGTTTTCTCCAGAGGTCTATCATACCTAACTTTTCTAATGTTCTATTCACCTCCTTAACTTCTTTCTTGTTTATTTTGTGGTTAGATTTATCTAGTGCAGAGAGGGGAGGTTCAGGTCCCCCACTAGTATAGTTTTGCTGTCTATTTCTTCCTGTAACTCCCTGAACTTCTCCTAAGAATTTGGATGCTATACCATTTGGTGCATATATGTTTAGTAATGATATTACTTCATTGTCTATGGTGCCTTTTAGCAGGATGTAGTTTCCTTCCTTATCTCTTTTGATTAGATCTATTTTTGCTTTTGCTTTGTCTGAGATCAGGATTGCTACCCCTGCTTTTTTTACTTCAGCTGAGCATAATATATTCTGCTCCAGCCTTTTACCTTTACCCTGTATGTGTCACTCTTTTTCAAATGTGTTTCCTGTAAACAACATATTGTAGGATTATTTTTTAATCCATTCTGCAATCCATTTCTTTTATGGGAGAGTTCATCCCATTCACATTCACAGCTATGATTACTATCTGTGTCTTTTCCTCCATCCTTTCCCCCCCATTTATGCTTTTCTTTCTCCTTTTTCCTTTCCCCTCTTCACTAGTGTTTTGCCTCCTTCAGTCCCTCCCCTTTATTATCCCTTTCTATTTTCTTCCCCTTTACTCTTACTGCTTCTTCCCTCCCTTCTTTCCCCCCTCCCTTTTCTTTCCCCTTTTCCCTCCTACTGCCTATAGGGCAAGTTAGATTTCTATACCTAACTGATTATGTTATGCCCTTCTTGAGCCAAATCTGATGAGAGTAAGGTTCAAACAATGCTCCCCCCTCCTTCTTTCCCTCTGCTGTAATAGGATTTTGTGTCTTTTCCTGTAATGTAATTTACCCTTGTCTGCCTCCTCCTTTCTCAGTACATTTTCTAAGATCAGATTGATCCACTTATTTGGATCCATTTAACCCACTTGATTAGATTTTTTTTATCATTACATCAGAGTCAACTAATATCCACCCTCTTTACATATACTCCTTTAACAATACAGTTCTCAAGGGTTGCAAGTGTCATATTCCCTTGTAGGGGTTTAAACAGCCCCCCCTTATTAACAACATATTGTATCTTTCTGTCCCATTTACCTTTTTAGTCCTTCTTGAGTCCTGTACTTGAAGATCAAATTTTTTGTTGAGCTCTGGTCTTTTTATCAGGAAAGTTTGGAAGTCTCCTATTTCGTTGAATATCCACCTCCTCCCTTGAAAAATGATGCTCATTTTTGCTGGGTATTTGATCCTTGGCTGCATTCCAAGCTCCTTTGCCTTAGGAATATCATGTTCCATGCCCTGCGGTCTTTTAATGTAGAAGCTGCAAGGTCCTGTGTAATCCTGACTGTGGTTCCATGATATTTAAATTGTTTCTTTCTGGCTGCTTGCACCTTCTCTTTCATCTGGTAATTTTGGAATTTTGCTATTATATTCCTTGGCATTGTCAATTTGGGATCTCTTTCAGGTGGTGATGGTGATTCTTTCTATGGTTATTTTCCCTTCTGGTTCTAGGACTTCGGGCAGTTTTCCTTTATGATTTCCTGAAAGATACTGTCCAGGCTCTTTTTTTCATCATGATTTTCAGGTAGTCCAATAATTTTTAAATTGTCTCTCCTGATCGATTTTCCAGGTCGGTTGTTTTACTGAGTATTTTATTTTCATCTATTTTTTCATTTTTTTGTTTCTGTTTGACTGATTTCTTGCTCTCTCATAGAGACATTAGTTTCCATTTGTCCAATTCTAGTTTTTAACAGATTGTTTTCTTCTGTTAGTTTTTGTACTTCCTTCTTCAATTGGCCAATTGTGTTTTTAGGGACTTGTTTTCTTCAGTGTATTTTTTTTCCAATTGGCCAATTGTATTTTTGAAGGACTCTTCTACCTCTCTCATTTGACTATTAAAATCCTTCTTGAGCTCTTCTAAGAAGGCTTTTTGGGCTTCAGACCAGTTCATATTCCCTTTTGTTGTTGCAGATGTGGGTTTGTTGACAATGTTGTCCTCTTCAGAATTTCTGTCTTGATCTTCACTCTTCTCATAATATGAATCTATGGTACATTTCTTTTTACTCATGGTGTTTCTTTATTCTCTGGGCTTTAAAGAGATTGAGCTCTCCTGCTGGGGAACAGAGGGCACTGACCCAAGCTTTTTGTGTTGGGAGCCTAGGTCTTGGTCACTGGCTTTGTGTGTTGGGGCCTCTTATGTTGGCAATTGGAGGCTGCAGGGTTTTGGCAGCTTACCTTGTGTTGGTCTGGAATCAGTAAAGCTGAAACTTTCAGGCAATTCTAGGTTGCCTGCTTTTCCTTTCTTTTAGCTTTCTTCAGCTACTTTTTGATGGGTACTGCAGGGTGTTTATCTACCTGGGGCCCCCTGCAGGTTGTTTATGTGCCTGGGCTCCCTTGCAGTGCTTCCTCCCTTGTTTCTGCTAATGCACTGGGAGATTCCTTTGTGGTTGAGTGCTGAGGCACCTGGTGGTTTTCTGATCTAGTTTCCACCAGTTCCCCTGCCCTCACTGAGGCTCTTGGAGGTCCAGGTGTTGATGTTTTCCTGCTCTACCACCTGGGCTTCAGGACCTCCTCCTGGTTGACAGTTGGAGTCTATAGGGTTCTGACAGCTTACCTGGTGTTGGGTTGAAATCAGCAAGGCTCTAGGTTGCTTTCTTCAGCTCCTTTCAGATGAATGCTGCAGGGTGCTTATCCACCTGGGGCTCTTTGTAGTGCTGCTTCCCTTATTTTTGCTGAGGCACTGGGAGACCTGTTTGCTGGGCTGCTGCACTGCTGCTCCCCATCTTTCTTCTAGTTCAGCTCTTTCAGGGTTTTTTTTCTGGGGTGATATTTTCTGGGTTTTCAGAGGTTGATTGGGGAAGGTGAGAGCAACTACCTTTTTACTCTGCCATCTTGCCTCCTCCCCACTGCTTCTCATTCATTACTAAACTGTACTGGAGGAAATCATGAAATCATGTTGGCTGGGTCCACTATAAATTTGTGCCAGCTAATCTCAACTAGGCCCTCGCTGCAGCAAGGCATTCCTACTAGGCCTCCCTAATTATTCCCCCATCTCACTCACTAAAGAAGTGGTTCCTAACCTTCTCTTCTATTCTTATGTCCCTATGCTATATGCATCACTTCCAATCTCTCAGTTGAGTATCTCAATTTATATTTGACTGCAAACATTTATTTATTTATCACCTGAGATCTTCCTCTTTTCCCTTCTTTTTTACCTCACATTGCTCTACATTAAATCTCACTATCTTTTTTATTACATTATGTGTTAATGATGTAACTTTTCTGCTTGCCAAGACCAACTTCTTTCCATGAACTCTTGATCCCATTTCCTCACATATTCTCAAGGATTTTACTCCCACCACCATCCTTGCTCTATCTCTAATTTTTAATTTATTCCTACCTAGGGTTTCTTTCTGCTGCAAAGACAGCAAATTCTCCCCCATCCCTAAATAAACTTCATTGATCCTACCACGCCTACCTGTTATTGTCATAAGTCTCTAATCAGTACTGGGTATCTCTACTTCCTCTTCTTTCACTCTCAGCTAACCCATCTTCTATTTGGCAACTAACCTTATCATTCAACTGAAATTGATCTCTCCAAAGTTACCACTGATATCTTAATTATCAAATTACATGGCCTTTTCTCAATCCTTATTCTTCTTGTCCTCTCTAAAGCATTTAACACTATTAACCACCTTGTTCTCCTAGAAAACTCTCTTCTCTAGGTTTTTATTACTCTGCTCTATCTTTTCACCTCCTGTCTGGTTGCTCTTTTAAGTCTCCTTTACTGGCTCTTGATCCATGTAATACCCACTGCCTATGGCTCTCTCCTGGTCCCTCTTCTCTTTTTTGTCCATATTATCTTACTTGATGGTCTTATTAGCTCCCATGGGTAGAATTTTCATCTACAATATAATATAAAGTCATCTATATTTCCTAATCTAAATATCCACTCCTATTCTCTTTCCTGAGTTCACTCCTACATCACAAGGTACCTATGGGACATTTTAAACTGGATGCCCTGCAGGCATCTCAAATCCAGCATGTACAAAACAGAATTCATTATCTTCCTCTCTACATCTATTCTTCTTCAAAAGTTCACTATTATAGGTAAAGGCACCACCATCCTTCCAGACACCCAGGTTTGCAACCCTGGTGTCATTCCTGACTCTTCTCTTTTGCTCATTCCTTGTAGGTAATCAGTTGCTAAATCTTGGAGTTTCTTTCCCTATGGCATCTCTTGCATATGTCCTTTAGTTTTGACTCTCATCATCTCTCATCTTCTGTTATAATAGCCATTTTTTAAAGTTATGATTTTTCCCTCTTCTGCTGTAAAAACAACCCTATGTATCTTCAGTTACTTTAGTTTAATACTTTTTAAGGTGTCCCTATTCCCACTGCCTCTCTTCCCTTCACCCTTGACCTTTATCTCTTATTTGATACATCTTCCCTTTAGATTCTTACATATTAGTTCCCTTTTCTTTTCTAATTTTATCTGGTTATTTAATTCTTTCCACTTTTTCCTCCCAGTCAGTCCAGTAAGTTACTGCTTCCTCTCCCTTAAATTAGTTCTATTCATTAGGGTTTTTTTTAAATCATTTTTGTGTCTCTTTCCAGAGATGATTTTTTCATTCATTCTCTTCATTAATGATTTTTTCTTCCTGTCTACTCTAGATTCTCATTCTCTGGTTCATTACTCCTATACTTTTCTAGTCCCTCTCTATTCTCTGCATTTCTCTTGGAGTTAAAACTTCAGAGCTGTCCATTCTAGGTTCTCCTTTCTAATCAGTTTTTGCCACTGCCTTATAGAGTTTGCCCTGAGGACTCCTCTGTTCCATTGTGCCTCATACCAATCTCCAATTCTAATTCTTGTAGGTAACAAAAAAGATATTGCCCAATGACATCATCCCCTACATCCCCTGATTATGCAGCCCACCACTAACTTATACCCTCTCTGAGCCACCTTCTTTTCCCGGTTGCCTCAAAATCTCTTCCTTGAATCCATGCCCTCCCATTTCCCCAAATGCCAGTTGTCCCCAGGGGCTCCAAACTCCCATCATCCCCAAGGTAAGACAAATGATGTTTTCAAGCACCAAATCTCCACATATAACACTCAGTACATTGTCCCCATATCCCTTCACAGAACATCTCTTATCACCCATAGGAGCATTCATTAGTGGAACCTCCTTTTACCACCAAAACAAATTCTTTCTTTCCCCTCTCCCCTTTTAAATCTTTCACCCTTCAACTCCTCACCCATTCCCCTGTAGGTTCTTTCCTTCCTGAAAGACATAGGGCTTACCTTACCCTCATTGATAGCCCTCACTTTCACCCAGGAACATCACAAAATCCCCTTTTATCCTCTTCTCTCCCCTTACTATATACCCTCCTATTTTATAATGTAGTTCAACAAAAAAACATTGATTCACCTACAGACAGGGAGGTTGGGAGTTTCCATCTGTAGTGACCCAGTCCCTTTCCCCACCATCACCTCTACCTGACTTCCACCTTTGCTCCTATCTCCTCGCATACATTTAGAAAGAAATCTCTTCTCTCTTTGATCTCTTTGCTTCCATTTGTTGCTCTTTCTGTCCTTGGCTACTGCATTTGTTCACCCCTCCTGCATTCTGTTATCTGAGGTATCAGAGAAGCAAATAGCCTCTTCAGGTCTGGCTTCTATCTAAGAATGTTGAATGCCTGTTTATTATTAAATACTTATCTTATTTTTATTTATGGTTAAGTTCATATTTTCAGGGTAGGTCACCCTGGGCTGCATTCTGAGCGTCATTGCTGTTTGAAATAAATTATTCCATTCCCTCCTGTATTTTATGGTTGGTACAGAATAGTCTTGTATTATTCAAATTTTCTTCCCTTTGTATTTGAAGGTCATTCTCCTGGTAACTTTCAGAATTTGTTGTTTCTTAATTGAATTGTTAAATTCAATTACAATATGTCACATAGTCAGCAGCCTTCTTTTTTGCTTTTTTTTTCTGCAAGTGGTATATGCATCCTTTCAATTGATATTTCATTTTCTATATTCAGCAATTCTAGGCAGTTTGCTTGTATTATTTCTTGGGTTATGATGTTCATGTTTTTTGACTTGTCATGTTCTTCTGGGAGATCTGTAACCCTTAGGTTGTCTCTAGGCATCCTGTTTTGATCAAGGGATCAACATGTTTTGCTTGGATAGAGAGCATGTTTTCTTTTAATGTTATTGTTTTTTTACTTCTCTTCTTCTAGTTTGTGCTTCATGTCTATATATTTGCATTCCCATTCTACTGTTTTCTCTTTAGTTTCTTTAGTGAAACTTGCCATTACAGATTCAAGTTCTTCTATTCTACCCATTATATCTGCTATGCAGGTCATAAATTCTGGTCTCACAATTACCATTCGTCTTTTAAACTATTAATGAACAGTGTGTTGTGTTGTGTGTTCTACAGGGTGTTCTGTCTAATCAAGCATTGGATCATTTTCCATGTTTTCTTCAAATTTCACAAGGTCCTCTGTCTCATCAAGGGTTGATTAATTTTCCTTTATTTTGCTGTATTTATTCATAGTAGATCTCAAGGCCATACTTCATTCTGCTCTTAATATTTTACCTCTTGATTTATCTGCTTAAGCTCAAGGTCTTCATCCTTGTTTTCTGAGTTTTCTTCATCCTGAGATCTTTGGTAATTTCAAGATTTTTAAAGACTGCTTATGTGCCACCTCCTGCAAGAGGGCTTTTCCATCTCCCCACTCCAGCCCTTAGCTGCAAATCTTTCCTATTGAAGGCAACCTTCCATCTACTCTGTATTTATCATATGTATATGTATATATTGCTTCCTCTACTAAAATGTAAGATAACTGAGGAAGGGGGCTATTTTATTTTCAATTTTTCATTGTACACCCAAGCCCTTAGCTCAGAGTGTGGCACTTTCTTAGTGCTTGAAAAGTGTTTATTGATTAATTGTTCAGTTGATTAACCAGGTACACAGTAGACTTCCTGGATACTTTGATATGTCTCTCTGGGTTTTAATGGGTGTGAGTAATCCCTCCAACAATACAGATTGCAACCTACCAGGGTGTTAATACGTAGTTTATTTAGGCCAGAGATGTTGTCTTTGGATGACCAACTCTCTGCATTTGCCTGAGATAGTCCTGGATAATTAACATGCACACCATCACTGGAACCATATTAAAATCTTGTCAGTTTTATAGGACTTTCCAGAGCTTGGGCTTTCCTGTTATAGCCTTCGAGAACTCATGTTCACCAAATTTGGCCTTAAAGAAATGAAAATGCACTTCCCTGCATTTTCTGTAGATTTGGGGGACTATAGGTGGGGGTCAAGCCATACAGTATCAAGTTTAGTCCATGGGTTGGTTAGTGTAGTGAGTCACTATACTTTAGTCACAGGATTTTTCTTTCTCTGTTGTATAAGGGATATTTCTTTCTGGGAAGAGACAGACTGGAATATATTTGGAAATGTAGATTATGTTTTTAAAAAAACAGGGATAGGGAATGGAGTATAATTTCACTGATTAAGGGAAATTCCAATTAAAGAAACTCTCTCTACCAATATAGGTTAGTGCCTTCTCTGCAGTGTATAGACTAGCCTAGGTGACCAAGGGGTTAAATGACTTGCCTAGGGTCACAACATTAGTATGGGTCTGAGATAAGACTTGAACCCAGATCTTCCCAAATGTAAATACACACATATATACATATAAATACACACATATGTATACATATACACCTATGTGTGTACCCATTTTATACATCTATAAATTCATACCTGTTTATGATATATGTATGTGTTTGCATACATTCATATGTGTAAGTGACCAAGAATCCAAGAATTTTTTACAACATCATATGAAAGAGTTTATCCAGCTACTACATGGAAACCTTCAGCAAGGTAAGGTTCACTATCTCCCGACCAGCCCATTCTACTTTTGACCAGACATAATCCTTAGGAAGCTGTTTTTGTTTCCCCTTCTTCTCTGCCTTATTCAATCCTGAACTGACCCTGATGGAACTTTTACCAATCGCTCCTAGTTAACAGCAATTAAAGCTTAAAAATACACTAGGATTTTTGATATCTGATGGATAGATAGATGACAGGCATGTGGATAGATAGATATGTAAGCTTTTGTTCTTCAGTCGTTTCCAACTCTTTGAGAATCTATTTGGGGTTTTCTTGGCAAAGATACTGGAGTGGTTTGCCATTTCCATCTCCAGCTAATTTTACAGATGACAAACTGAGGCAAATGGGTTTAAGTGACCTGCACACAGCTATTAAGTGTCTGAGGCCAGATTTGAACACATGAAGATAAGTCTTTTTGATTCCAAATGCAGTATTCTATCCACTATGCAACCTAACTGCCCAGACAGGTAAGTAGACAGACTGACAGACAGATAGGTAGACAGATGAATAAGCGAATCAATGAATGAATCAACGAATAAAATATTTTGGAACTTATGTGTTTGGGTTACATACCAGAGGCCTGATCCTATCTATGCTTTGCTCATTAATAAACAGCAAGTCTTGCTGCCTAAGAGAAGTAGGAAAGGAAGCTTTGGCGTTTTTAACTGAAGAGCATTTCAGATGTTTAGGTATTGTGATTCTCCAACATCTGTATTTTTATTTAGTTCTTTCAGAAATATGATTAGGGGATATCATGTGATCTTTCTCAAAGCAAACACCTGTAGTTAGAATTAGGACCTTTGAAACTATGACTATTCATTTTCCCAGGATTTATAAAGCACATGGGGGTGGGGAGGGGGGTGGATTTCTGGCAATCACATTAGCAGTCTTATCAAGACTGCTCCAGATCTGAACCACTTTCCTGTCTGTAAATTAAAAAGAAAAAAAAAAGCCAGACTAGCTCCAACAGGGAAAAGGCCTAATATAACAGTGAGCATTTCCTGCTGCAGCCCCAGGCTTCCACTCAGCAGGCAGACTGGCAGAGCCTATGCCTTGGGGCTGAGGGGCCTCAGATGCAGGTTGGGGTCAAAAGTCCTCCTGTAATTCTGGACCTGATTGCTACTTAGCAAGGGGCAAGATGCCTATAGGCACACCTTGGGCAACACCCGCTAGTTAGATTCCTGTGAGAGAATCTATGGCTTTGGGCAGCAGGGCAGGGCACAGGACGGACATGTGGCCCAGCCATTGAGTTTGCAGCCCAATAGTGTTCTGATATTTCCAGAGGCCTGGAAGTTTAAAATTTAAGAATGGCTAACAATTTTATAGCACTCTAAGGTTTTCAAAGTTATTTACATATATTGATTCTTATGACAACCCTATGGGATAAGTGCAATTGCTATCTCCATTTTATAAATGGGGAAACTGAGGCAGAGAGCAAAGCTATGTAACTTGCCCAGGATTACAAAGGTAGTAAGTATCTGAGGGAGGATTTGAACTCAGACCTTCCTGATTCTAAGTCCAATTCTCTCTATTAAATAGTGAAGGGCTGACATGAGCTATAGCCCTAAAAGTCCAAGTCCTGAGGTTTGAAAAATCTGACCTTCTAAAAGTCTCCTGTTCACAGTACTAAGTATCAGAGCATAGATTGAAGCTTACTTTTTTCACTTTATTTTTCTTGAGGTTTTTTATGTGTTTTCTCATGCAACATGGCTAATATGGAAATGTTTTGCATGACTTCACATGTATAATTGATACCATATTGCTTGCCTGCTCAAGGGGTGGGAGAGGGGCAGGAGGGAGAGAATTTGGAACTCAAAAATTTTTGAACAAATGTCAAATTTGTTAAAATGTAATTGGGAAATTTTTAATGAAATGAATAAAAATATATTTTAAAAAAAGGATCAGGGTCTAAAGGCATCACCACTGATAGAAGATATTTATTACAGGATGTTGGCACCAGATATCTCATTATCTTCTCCAAGGGACAGGAAAAAGGAAACTCATGCTTTCTCTATCTGACTCTTGTCATTGCTCCAAAGCCAGCACAAAGACAGGTAGAACATTAACTACCCTAGCCCCCAGTGCCTGAAAGCCAACTATGTGCCCAGTATTATGGACAAGTCCTTCACACGGGGTCATCTCAGCCACTAGCTCAAGTACCCACCAATCACGTTCCCTTGATTTCAGAGATTCAAGTACCCCATTTCCATTTAACCACTTAATAGATTAACTTTTACAAAGGACAAATATTCCTTTACTTCAAGCCTGACACCAACAAATGCTACCTCAGTCTCAGAGAGGGGGATTAGGTTCACAGCTTAATTAATTTCCTATCTAGCATAGCTTTATCAGGTTCCAAACCCAAAGTCCCACTGGTCTCTCATCCCAGCACCTTGGATTTTCAGGACTTCTCTGTTGAGATAGTAGCAACATCTGTCCTGGAACCAGCCTCCAAGGTACATGATTGCTTAAGATCCCAGGTTGGGAGACTCCACCACATGTGCCTAGAACTGAAAAGGACAGATAAAGCAGACCAAAATTCCAATCCCACTTGGGAATGCAGAAGGTCTTTTCCCCGAGGCAGGTCTTTACTGTGTCCCATATGAATGGCAGCTACATGGCACAATAGGTAGAGCACTGGGCTGGGAGTCAGGAAGACCTGAGTTCAAATCCCACCTGAGGAATTTCCTGGAAGTATGACCTTGGGAAAGTCACCTAACCTCTGTTTGCCTCAGTTTCCTCAACTGTAAAACATAGATCATGGTGGCACCCAACTTATGCTGTTGCTGTGAGGATCACAGGAGATAATATTTGTAAAGCACTTATCATCATGCTTGGCACATAGTAGGTGCTACATATATGCTAGTTGTTGCTGTTGCTATTGTGAGCACCCCCATCTTAGGTGATCCAGACCTGTGCAAATCCCTGTTACATTTGGAAGGAGACACCCCTGCAAAATAAAGACAGGAGACCTAATTCTGCATGCCTCTTCCTGGAGGTCGAGGAGACAATGTGATGGGACAACAGTAAGTCCTTGCTCTGGGAACCATTTTCCCGAGGTTTAGCCATCTTGGGATGCAGCTTTCCCAGAGGTGGTGGGTGAGCTCCCTGGCTCGGCTGAGAGTTGATGACTCAGCAGCCCCCAGGCTGCCTGACTCAGCAACCGCAACAGTTGGCCGTTCCCTGGGTTTAGAAGGAAACAGGGCACCTGGATTAACAAACACATGATGATCAGCAGCTGAGGCTTTTGGGAAGCAAGCAGCAGGCACAAGACAGATGGGGAGTTTAAACGTCTGTTTGTTTTTCACCCGAAGTCCAAATCTGATCACACAAACCAGTCTGTGTGATGCCCATGAGCTATAACTACCTAGTCCTTGTGTCACTATTATTATCAATTAAGCGTAATATTCTTTTTGGAGGGCCAGAGAACTGACCGGAGGGGAAGTCCAATGAATAAGACCCCCACCCCGCCTCTCCAGGACTGTTTTTGAGGCCTCTGGAGGTAGGAATGGATAGTGGGCAAAGGAGATGAAGAGGTTCTGTGGCTCCAGTCAATTGGATCAGTATTCGACAGACCCTCTTTCTCTTCCCGCTCTGTCCTCTTCTTCTATCTTCCCCACCGAGACTGTTAATCATCAGGTCTTAGGACTGACACTCGACAGTTGAAGCTGTTCTGCCTTTTCATTATATTTCAGGTTTGGGGAAGCTTTTCGACATTTAAGAGGAGTCTCAGTAGACAGGGTCAACCCTTTGATGGGTGGGGTACATCTATTGTACACAAAGCCAGCATGGTCTTTTGGTCAATACTTCACTGAATGCCTTGTATACTTGACAGAAGACAGATATCTATCACAGCTTGGATGGCTATTGATGAAAACATAGGTGTCCCTTATTCCAAGTAAACTGAGGTTATAGAATTGAGAAGGAAAGCTGGCATTGATAAAGCACTTGAAGATTTGAACAGCCTTCGCATACATCATCTCATTTGATTCTCACTGCAAGCCTGAGAGCATTATTCTATTATTCTCCCCATTTTACAGAGAGGAAAGTGAGTCCCAGAGATATCAAGTGACTCGCACATGCCACACAGCCAACTAGCGATTGAGGCAAGATTCAAACCAGGGTGTTCCTGACCCCATGGCTGACTCTCTTCCTCTTCTGCTTCATTGCCAAGCTGAAAGTCTTCATAAAGTAGGGCAGCTATTGGTTAAACTCAGAGAATTTCAGGTAGAAGTACATCGAATGCTTGAGTTTGGATAAGTTCTGTTCCCATCCCAACTGTAAATGTCAACAGTGTCCGACATACCAAGAGGCTGGTTGCCATCTTTGAATTCCTACCTCATCAAAACTTTTCATCCTAATTTACTGAGCACTTCCCCCACCCTGTGAGAATGCATTTCCAACTGTATAATGGAGGCCAAGAGACAAATCAGACAGTAGAGTAGCCAGCATCATTCTCCTGGACATAGTAGGCATCTAGGAAATGTCTCTGAGATTGACAGAGGTGGCAGCTAGGTGATACAGAGGATAGAGCTCTGGGCCTGGAGTCAGGAAGACCTGCAAGTCCTGAGTTCCTCAGACACTTACTAGTTCGTGACCCTGGGAAAGTCACTTAACCTTGTTTGCCTCAGTTTCCTCACCTGTAAAATGAGCTGGAGAAGGAAGTGGCAAACCACTCCAGTATCTCTGCCAAGAAAACCCCAAATGGGGTCATGAAGAGTTGGACATGACCAAAGCAACGGAACAATAACAACTCTGGGTATAAATTGGAACATATCCATTCCTTGCAGCAAAAATCTTCCTGTCTCTTCCAACCTTCGAATGAAGGAACTGAAAGCTCTATGTCATTGTAAAGATCTTCCTCCCTTAAAGGAAGAGGACAAAAGCCATTTCTATAGGATGAAGTGGAAGGTATTGATTTAGCTGGGCCGAAGAATGTCAATGTTATATACAGTGGCTGACACTATTGGTGCTCAGCAAATAGTATTGTTCAATAGTAATAAATAATAATTATGGATGGTAATTGCCTCAAGTGAGGGTGTAGGATCCTGTCTTTGCTAATAATCAAAATCAGAGTCTCTACAAGACTTTCTCTTCTCTGTACTTTAATGATGCACCTATAGAAGGTTGTTGGTTGTTTTTGTTTGTTTGTTTTGTTTGTGTGTGTGTGTGTCTCTGTGTGTCTGTGTGTCTGTGTGTGTGTGTATCTGTGAGTGTTTGCCCTGCAGGATATTTATTCATTTGCCCCTCCTATAGTGCATTTACTTCATTGGTCTCATCTGATTTTTTTTTTTCCTAAATGAAGGCTCTGTGCAGGTTCTGATGCCCTCAGGTGACTATAATTACTTTGCCATATCATGAATGTTAAACCTCTTCCCGGATTCCTCCAGGAATAAATGCACCACACATGGCAAATCACATGCCAGAGTATGTAGCAGTGGCAGCCGGCTGGATTTGGAGGCAGAGGACTGGAATTTGCATCCTAATTCTACTACTTGGCCCCTATATAAGTCACTTCATCAATCTTGGCCTTAGTTTCCTCATCTCTAAAATGAGGAGGTTGGACCTGATCTGAGATTCTCAAAGCATGTGCCATGGCACACTAATAATGAACCTTGACTTTTACATAATGCTATGAGTTGTATGAATTTATACTTGCAATCATATGTATGTGTGCCAGTTTGTAGTGTGGCAAAGAATAATGCCATACTGTGAGCAAAAAAAAAAAAAGAACTACTGGAGATAAAGTATCTGAAGAGCTGTGCCAATCTTTAAGCCTATATACAAATATAAGTTATTATTGTTATTTCCAAGACCTCCTCTGTCTTTAAATACTATGTTTCAGAACACAAAAGTGTTTAAACCTGCCCAAAGAGTGAGATTTGGTGGAATTTTGACTCAAATACCTGAAGTTTTGTTTTTAATTTTATCAACACATTCCAAAACTCTTGCCAAAGAATTCATGGAGTTTATGGACTAATATTGATATTGCTAAATAAAAACAGGTAAGCTAAGAATAGATTTCTGAGCATTTACATGAAGAGAGTAGAATTGGCAAAATACTCCTGAATTCCATTCAATATATTCCCCATAATCATTTCCCCCATTATTCACCCCACCCCCACCCCCAAGACAAAAACAGCACCAGTGTTGTGGGCAGCCTTAAACCAATATCTTGGTTTTTTATTCATAATCTATCACTTGGCATTGATGTATCCAGGCATTTTTATAATATTCATAGGTGTTGTTAAATATTTCATTCTTACAAAATAAAACATCACAAAGTTACAAAGTAAGCTCTGAGTTTTGGTTGACCTGCAGTGTGGAAATGAAACTCACATCATTTAAATGTTTTCAGACCATGAAAACATAAAAAAATAAAATAAGTAGAATTAGTGGCATGGTGAGCTATGCTGGTAAACAGTGACAAAGAGAGTCTTTTATCAGTCAGACCCAGATTTCTCTAAAGGAACATTTGCTTTGACACTAAGATGATTTTAGCTTGTCTGATCTATCATTTCCACCCGCTTAAAAATACTTGGCTGTATGCTAGGAAATACTAGTTATTTAGGAGCTTGGGCTGGTGAGAGGAAGAAGGGGGAGAGATGAGATGAAGGGAAGGAAAGGGAAAGGAAAGGAAAGGAAGAGCAGGGAAGAGAAGACAGGAGACAAAGAATCAACAGATCAATAAAAGCACTTTAGGATAATGGCTCTACCTAGAGAAGAGCAGGTCTGGACTCCAGGTTAACTCTATCACTGCCAGGAACAAAATGCTTAATCCATCCTGTCAAGGCAAAGAGCCTATGCTCCAGTCAGATGGCACTTCTTCCGCTATTCCTTAGCTCCTGATTTGACCTTTGTTCTGGGTCTATTCCTACTCAGATTTGAATGGACACTGTTGAGTAAGCTGAACCAAGGAGGATGGAACCGCCTATTTCTCAAACTAATTCTAGCTTCACAAGCTTAAAAAATTACAGCTCCACCTCCATGATCTTTGGTTCAGGACCAACAGAATTAAAATACACAAAATATAAATCCTACAGGAGTTTGTATGGCATAAAGAGCTGTCATTGGAGTCAGGAAGATCTGGGTTCAGGTTCTACTTCTTATACATACTAGATTGTAGGTAAGTCATTTAACCCCCTAGTGTCCCAGGCAACTACTGTCTCAGAGAAGCAATCTAGTGAAGGAAAGAATAGATTTAAACTCAGAGGACCAGGATTCAAATTTGGGCTCTGCCCCTCACTCTGTGTGACCTTAAACAAGTTATTTGCCTTCTCTAAGCCTGATTGCTCTCTTCTGTAAAATGGGGGTATTGAAGTAGTTGATCTCTAAGGTCCCTTCCTGTTCTGGATCTATGATCCTATGACCCTGAGTTAAAGAGGTTATCTGTTTCAGTGGGGTGTTCCGCACTAGGAGTTTACTAGCCTGACAAATGCAGATATGTGTATCGACCAAAAAATAAATCTCATCTGTAATTTAGTCACTGACTTTAGACTTTACCCATATCCTATCATTTACCTGAAAAGACCATAGGATTTAAAGCAAAATGGGACCTCAGAGACCATCTAGCCCACCCTCATTATTCCACCAACAAGTGAAAGTGACTTCCCTAAGGTTAGACAGCTGGGAAGCAGCTGAGCAGCTGAATCCAGACAGGTGTTCTGACATGAAATCCACTATCCTCCCCAGTCCTCCTCTACCCTTGCCATTTTCTGATTGGATCTTTCTTTACCTCTCTCCCCTCTATTACTAAGCAAACAGCCTGGAAAGTAATGAAATACTTAATAGGGAAGGGGCAGTGGTGAAGGGGGAAGAGAGGGAGGAGAGATTGTACGAGGTCCCCAAAATCCTAAAACTGAACAATCAAATGTTCCCAGCACAATAATGTCTAACAAGACTTAATGATACAACACTATACAAGTTAGAAGAGGGCAGTGGGTTGTCCACACATCTGGCAGCATTCTCAAATGCCAAATTCAATCTCTGATCAGACCTGACCAGAGGATGAATATGTCCAAGAGATCTGCCCTAATGAGTCTCATGGGGGTGGTAGCATACTCCTAGACAAAATCGAACACATCTGAAGAGAAAGGAAAAAAGTTATTATATCTTATTCATTGAAATTAATATAACTGTAAATGGATACTAAACCAGTTTGGGTAGTTTGGTGTGCATTAAATTTTCAATTGAAATTGAAAGAAAGAAAAAGAAAGAAAGAAAGAAAGAAAGAAAGAAAGAAAGAAAGAAAGAAAGAAAGAAAGAAAGAAAGAAAGAAAGAAAGAAGAAAGAAAGAAAAAGAAAGAAAGAAAGAAAAGAGAGAGAGAGAGAAAGAAAGAAAGAAAGAAAGAAAGAAAGAAAGAAAGAAAGAAAGAAAGAAAGAAAGAAAGAAAGAAAGAGGGGGTGGGTACTGTCCAGGGAGGGCTACTCTGTGGATCTAGGGTAGAGCATAAAGCATCATACTCCTAAAGTGACAGTTCCCAGAAAGAGGAGAAGGCACAGGGATAAACTTTGCCCGGGTCCCTGTTCTGCTCTGACATTGCTGTAATCATTCACCAAGAGGAAGGAGTAAGAGAGATGGACAACCAGCACTCTGGAGCCAATAGAACTCACAGAGTGTTCAAAGGCCAAAAGTAAGGCCTCCAGTGCTGTGGGTAAATCCTCTAAGGAAGCTTATGGAAGGAAGCAAAGAGCCACACATCATGAAAGTCATGGATGGGTGCAATTCTAGGGGACGATCACATAAGCTAGGTCGTGGACTTAGTTCAATTCAACAATCATTTCTTAAATTCCTGCGAGGTGCTGGGAACACAAAGGCAGGAACAAAATAAGTAGCATGTGCATAGATAAATAGGCATAAAGTACATCTGAATTTCTAGAGACAGGATTCATGCTTCAGGTAAGGATAGACTGTCAATCCACAGGATTGTCTATCCACTGGTCACAGCCTGGCTGAGAGCTAACACAATAAAGATAGCAATGCACGAGGGAAAAGGAATTTCAGAAAATCATAGATTTGAGATAGAAGGGACCTCGTAGTAGTCAAGCACAATGCCCTCACAGCAGGACAAAGGTTTTAATCCTGTTCGTTTGACTCCATATCTAATGCTCTTTCCACTGTATCACACAGTTTCATGGGTAGCTTGTGCAATCAGCCTCAATTATTAAATGTCAAAGGCATGATTAGCAAGGAGTGAGAGGGTTTTTGACCCAGGATGCTGACATGTGGGAAAAAGGGCAAATGGCCTGGGAAGATGCAATCCGCCCCAAGAGATGGCACTTTATCTCTATAGAGATCACTACCTGAAAGGTCTCTGAGGGCCTACCTCATCCCCCAACCCCCCACCTTCCCAAAATAAATCTTGTGCTTGGAGAATGTGAAACGAAGATTTCCTTCTCACTTCCTCTCTTCTCGGTATAACTTTGCCTCATGTTGGACCACCCTCTATGCTCTGCCCTCTACTGGCCACTGTATCACCCTTTAGCTTACTGTTTTTCCCCCAGTTACAAATATTCTTAATTAATTCTTGGCTTTATGCTGACACCTAAGAGTGATGTAGGTAAGTTATTGAGGCCTGGGGAGAGGAGAAAAGGAACCTCAGAGTTAATATCTGATAGTAATGCAGGGGTTTTTGTTCTGAACTACCTTGACCTTGAAGAATTTCCTAATAAGATCCAGTGGCCTTGGATATAGAAATTTTGTGATAAATAAATTGCCAAAACATCAAAAAAGGAGTCTCTTTAATTACCTATTTTGCATGTCCGCAGCCCTACCTCCCTTTAGCAGGAGGCACCCTTCTGTCCCTCCTCCTTTAAGAGGAAGAGAAAATTATAGCTGTCCAAAACTGGAATGGACTACCTTAAGAAACAATGTGTTCCCTGATACCCAAATAACTAATGAGTAGAATGTGATACAAATCCTAATGGGAATAAAACTTCAAAGAAAGAAGAAAAGCATCCCTGGTGAGCTGAGGTAAGTCATAGAAGGCAGCATGGAGGAGGCAGACCTGGAGGAAGGCCTTGAATGATAATTAGAATTTAGATGGTAAAAAAGAGGAAGGATATTCATGAAAAGGAGAGGGGTGATGGTTAGGAAGATAAAGTCACAAAGGCAGGAATGAGGATAACATATTGTGATAGAACTGAGGAGAGTGGAAAGCTTACTTTAGGTCCTTTGCCAAGCCAGGCCTGTTATAAATCATAAGCTAAGGAAGGCGATATGATGAGGAAGAACACTAATAACATATTTCTATGGTGCTTTAAGGCTTACAAAGCACTTTTCCTCACACCTACTGTGTGGAGTATATACCCCAAAGTATTATGATTCCCCTTTTACAGATGAAGAAACTAAGGTTCAGATACTTGTTTGTGGTCACAAAGAGAGTTCATATCAGAGCTGGGATTTGAATATGAATCTTTACACTCATCCCTCATCGCTCTTTGGCATTGAAGAAGACAATGTTAGAATGGTAAAGGGTAACTGGAGGACAGCGAAGGGAAAGGTATTTTAGGAAGTTGTTATTTGCTATCATTTGGAATTTTCAGGTGGTAAGAATAATCCTTTTAAAAACTCAATATTTAATCTCATGGTCTATATCTGTAATTTTGTTACGTGTCCCTAGATGATCAAGATCAGTGAACTAGACTTTCCTCGGGTATAGACAATAATATCTCAGAATAGCATTCAGCACACAGCTGACTTCACATATTTGAAAGGCTCTGATGTATAATCGAGATGGTTCTGGCTGACCCCAGAGTCCAGAACCAAAAACAATGAGCAAAAGTTCACACAAAAAAAATTTAAAACTTGATGTCAGTAAAAACTTCCTAACAGAACTGTTCCAAAGTGGAATGGGCAATCAATGGAAATATTGAGCTCTTACTTCATTAGAAGCCTCCATGAAGAGGTTGGATGACAATTTGTCAAGTATGTTAGACTGGAACCTCCATTCAGTTAAAGGTTGGGTTATATGCCTGTTAAGGTCCCTTTCAACTCTGAGGTTCTATTATTATGTTATATAATCCAGGCAGTTATATTTTTTCTATTAAAAATGTTATTTAAATAATAGCTTAAATAAATATTGATTGATGTCTATATAGAGAAACCAGTGAGGCTTTGTGCTGGCCAGAATAAAATATAAAAAGGCTTTTGTTGCTGCTAAATATTCATCATAAAGGCGGGAATACGGTCCAGGAGGGTAGAGGGTGATGGCCTTATCTTCCTCACCTGTGATTTCTTCTGGCTACTGGCTTCATTTGCATGCCAATCAAAGAGGATCTTGGGAGCAAAATGACAGGACAGCAATTTCCACATAGCTTCAGTGAGGTTTTAGCAGGTAAAGGCCACTGAATTGGGTCTGGGGGACAAAGTTCCCAACAATAGGTTTAATAGGAAACAAAGGAATTTTCTGAGACTGAGAGTTACATGTCTGCAATGGAAGAAAAGCAGTCAAGAGAGTAGATAACCTTTGTTTGTGATTTGTTAGCTTTTTTTGGCTGTCTGGATAAGTGTGATGACTCATAGCCTTAGCTTTGTACTAAAATTTAGTTATAGGGGAACTGAAGGCCCAAATATGGTAGCTGCAAACATCTCAGTAACCATGAAAGTATAAGAGACACTGAACAGAGATCGTATAAGAGAGAGTGGAGACACAGCCCCCAACAAAGAGGTTTTACACTGGAAAAGTCAATTCTGTAAAGATTCAGTATTTCATACTGTCATTTCTGACCATAATTTAGTTAAATGTCCCAAGAGTCTTCCATGGGATGTGTTTTCAAGGAGAATGGGCTTTACTTTTCCCAGGCATAAAAAGGGATACAAAAGAGACAGCAAGGAACATCAAGGTCATCTAGGTGGCCGAGTGGATAGAACACCGGACCTGGAGTCAGGAAGACTCATCTTTCTGAGTTCAAATCTGGCCTCAGACACTTAATAGCTCTGTGACCCTAGGCGAGTCACTCAACCCCATTTGCCTCAGTTTCCTCATCTGTAAAATGACCTGGAGAAGGAAATGGCAAACCACTCCAGTATCTTTACCAAGAAAACCCTAAATGGGGTCATGAAGAGTCAGACACTATTGAAAAAAACTGAACAACTGTGCATGAAAGGAGCTGTCAGGTAACCTGACCATTCTTGCACTCTAGGGCAAGTGTGTCATAGTCACAAGGGCTCCTAGTATGCATATCTTTGTGCATGTTTTCTGTTCACATGTTCCTTGCATGGACAACCTCCATACATGTTCTTTGATTAAATGTATTCTCTGTGCATATACGCTTCCCCACTAGGTATATAGTAATTTGTGAGAAAATATGGCTTATGTACCCAAAAGGGATCGTTCCTTGCCACTGTATTTGATTTGCTATTTTATTAATATCTTACTCTTTGAATTAATATAATTGCTGGTGTTGGCTGGTAAAAGGAAACACATTGGTGGGGGCTCATGAGCCAAGATTTTAAATGTGTGGTAACTCACAGAGTCCCTTGAATCTAGGGTAGCATTTGTAGAATTACCACATGGGGCAAGTGGCTTGCATCTAATTTCTAAGGTTAAAAAGCATTTAGAATATACCAAAATAAAGTCAAAATGGGTTCGTGATTTAGATATAAAGGCTGATACTGTAAGCAAACTGGGAGAGCAAGGAATAGTTTACCTATCAGATTTATGGAGAACAGAAGAATTCATGAACAAACAGGAGATAGAGAACATTATGAAAAGCAAAATGGATAACTTTGATTACATTAAATTGAAAAGTTTTTGCACAAAGCCAATGCAACCAAGATTAGAATGAAAGTAGAAAATTGGGAAAGAATTTTTACAACCAGTCTTTCTGATAAGGGCCTCATTTCTAAAATATGTAGAGTGGGGGCAGCTAGGTGGCACAGTGGATACAGCACCAGCCTTGGATTCAGGAGGACCTGAGTTCAAATCCAGCCTCAGACACATAACACTTACTAGCTGTGTGACCCTGGGCAAGTTACTTAACCCCAATGCCTAACCAAAATAAATAAATTAATTAATTAATGAAATAAAATATATAGAGAATTAAGTCAAATTTATAAGAATACAAATAATTTCCCAATTGATATGAACAGGCAGTTCTCAGATGAAGAAATTAAAGCCATCTATAGTCATACGAAAAAATGCTCTAAATCACTATTGATTAGAGAACTGCAAATCAAAACAAATCTGAGGTACCATATCACACCTATCAGATTGGCCAAGATGACAAAACAAGAAAATGATAAGTATTGGAGAAGATGTGGGAAAATTGGAGCACCAATGCATTATTGGTGGAGTTGTGAAATGATCCAACCGTTTTGTAGAGCAATTTGGAACTATGCCCAAAGGGCTATAAAAATGTGCATACCCTTTGACCCAGCAATAGCACTTCTAGAGCTATATCCCAAAGAGATGAAACAAATGGGAAAAGGACCCACATGTACAAAAATATTCATAGCAGCTCTTTTTGTGGTGCCAAAGAATTGGAAATTGAGAGGATGTCCATCAGTTGGGGAATGGCTGAGCAAGTTGCGGTATATGAATGTAGTGGAATACTATTGTGCTATAAGAAATGATGAACCAGCTGACTTCAAAAAAACCTGGAAAGACTTGTGTGGTCTGATGCTGAGTGAAGTGAGCTGAACCAGGAGAACTTTGTATACAATAACAGCCACGTTGTGCGATGACTAATACTGATAAACTGAACCCTTCTCAGCAACACAAGGATTTAAGACTTCTCCAAAGGCCTCATGATGGAAAATGCTATCCACATCCAAAGAAAGAAATATGGAGTTTGAATGAAGATTGAAGCATACTATTGCTGTTTTTTTTTCTTCTGCTGTGTTTTGTTTCCTCTTTCTGGTGGTTCCTCCTATTGGTTCTAATTCTTACTTACAACATCGCTAATGTGAAAATACGTTTAATAGGAATGTATATGTATAGCCTATATCAGATTGTGCACCATTTTGGGAAGGGTGGTAGGGAGGGAGGGGGAGAAAAATTTTAAACTCAAAAGCATATGGAAGTGATTGTTAATAAATCAAAATAAATTAATTTTTTTTAAAAAAGAAAGAGTGTTTAGAATCAGATTTAACAAAACCCTCCCACCTGGATACAAATTAACAAGCCCTGTCCCAGAAAGTCAACTGTTATCTATCACTCTTTAGTCTAACACTTGCTTTTCTTATTCTGATTTAAAAAAGAACCTTCAACTTTTTTTTTTCATTCACCCTCCAGGTATCTAAATGACACCTGCTCCTTATCCTGGCTTTCTCTGCTTTGGCTTCATTCCAGTCCTTAATTACATTATCAGAGAGAAAGAAAAGGCTAAAATGCCTCCTTTGCACACACTGAGGACTCCTGTCTTCTTTAAGCACTTTTTATTTTGTTTCATTGTCAAGGAGAGATTTTATTTCAGCTTTGCCAGAGGAATCTTGCATTTGGTCTCTGAATTCTAAGAATTGATCTCTATGGTCTCTGTCTTGTAGATGTCAGAGAGAAGTAGGACATAAGAATATATAGCATGTCCCCACGTTGTACTTTTTTCCATTTGAGGATCTCTTCTTTCTTCTCAGGTTTAAAGTTACTTTTAAAGGAAACATAAGATTTAAAGCTAGAAGGACCTCAGGGTCAGGTAGTAAAGCGGTAAGAATTTACTAAATACTTTCTACCAGGCACTATGCCAAGTCCTAGGGATGCCGAAAAGGCAAAAACAGTCTGTGCCCTCAAGAAGCTCCCTTTCTGTTGAGGAAGGCAACAGGTTAATAATTGGATATAGACAGCAAGTATACAGAATAAATGGAAGGTAATCTCAGAGAAGAAGGTATTAGCAGCTGGAAGAGCCAAGAAAAATTTCTTTCAGAAGCTGGGACCAGAGATAAGTCTTCAAGAAATCCAGAGAAACCAAGAGACAGAGGTGAGGAGGGAAAGTATTCCGCCCATGGAAGACAGACAGTACAAAGTCTTGGAGATAGTACAGAGAATATCGTACATGAGTAGCAGCAAGTAGCTAGTGTATCTGGCCTATATGGAGCGTGTGAAGGGGAATAATGTGTAAGAAGATGGAAAATGGAGGAAGGGGCCACTTTGTGAAGGGATTAAAATGTCTTTCTATTTAAATGACTTAATATTTGATCCTGGAAGTAATGGGGAGCCAATGAAGCTTGTTCGGTAGGAAGGTGACAGTTATCAAACCTGTGCTTTAATAAAATCACTTTATAGCTGAGTAGAAAATGGATGAGAGTGGGAGAGATAAATCAAGAAGGTCATTTAAATTGTCATCATGGTAATCCAGGTAAGAGGCAGAGTAGACCAAAACTAGGGCAGTGGTTGTATGAATAAATAGAGAGAATCAGATGTGAGTGTCTCTGTGTGTGTGTGTGTGTGTGTGTGTGTGTGTGTGTGTGTGTGTGGTCTGTTTGCATGGGGCAAGGGAAGTTGAGGTAGACCACTTTGCGTTCTTCACTTAGCTTGGCTTCTGACCCTTACCTTGAATGGAAAAGAAGGGGATGTATAGGTTACTGACATTTGCACACCAATCACAGAGGATCGTGGGAGAGGGAGGAGCCCAAATTATTCAATTTCTATTAAGTTTCTGTGGACATTTTTTTGGACAGAGTCTCTGACCCAAGTTTTGGGGTCAAAAGTTCACAAGGAGGAATTTAACAGAATTTTAAAGGAATTTATAGCACTGAATCAGATAGATATCTAAGTCAAGTGTTATGAGCGTGCACTAAAAAAAAAAAACAGGAGTGAGGTTTTGGGTTACCTATACCTGGGAATCTTTAGGTATAAAATAGGTATTTTAAGGGCAGCTAGTGGTGCAGTGGGTAGAGCACTGGTTCTGGAGTCAGGAGGACCTTGAGTTCAAATCCAGCCTCAGATATTTGACACTTACTAACTGTGTGACTCTGGACAAGTCACTTAACCCCAATTGCCTCAGCAAAAAGAAAAAGAAAATAGGTATCTTAAAGATTGTTTTTCACTTACATCTTAGACTAGATCCCCTCTTTAATCCTATCCAAATCTGAGAGCCTGGGATTCTGGGATCCATAAAAGATAAGTGGTGTAGCAGAAATAGCACTGAACTTGAAACCACATAATGTGAGTTCAGATCCCAGCTTTTCCTTTATTCCTGGGTGACCTTGACCTCACAAGTCTTTTAATCTTTCTAAGCTTCAGGGTGATTCAATGACCTCTAAGTTGCCTCCAACTGTAAGTCTGTGAATTTATGAATGGGTCTTGGCTGTGGCAAGCTTCCAAAAGTTATTACAACTTAACTGAATCAATGCTTCTAAACAGCATCACATTTTGTTTCCTTATTAATATTTTTAAACGCATTGTATTAGGATTGTTTTAAACAATTTTTATTGTGTTTCCTCCAAAGAAACATTGGTCTGTCAGTGAGACTGCAGGGTAGCTGTGGGGAGGGGAGGGCAGGGTAGGACTAGAAGTAAGAAGGCAAGTCAGGAGCTCTCTGGGGTGAAGCTACATGGGCAAGGGTCATAGGAGTTGTTGACATGCAGAAGTGACACTGGGCAAGATGACCTAGGCACCTTCTGAAGGAAGGAATGACAATACTTGGTGATAGAATATGGAAGATGAAAGAAGAGTCAAGGATGACTTCAAGGATTTGAAACAAGGAGATTGGAGAAATGGTGACAGCATTAATGGATAGCTTTGAAGTAACTGTTGATTTGGCAAGGAAGGAGGATAAATAGATGGATAGATAAGTAGATACATAGATACATAGATGATAGATACATAGATTGATAGACGCATATGTAGATACATAGAATATTTATAAAGGGCTTACTTTGTACCAGATACTGTGCTAAGTGCTCAGAATATAAATACAAGCAAATAAAGACTATCCCTTCCCTCAAGGAGTTTATATTCTAATGGAGGAAGACAACAGATGAAAGGGAACTGGAAAGCATGGGAAAAAGATAGAAGGGAGAAGAGTACATAGAAAGGGCAAGAGTGCTGGGAAGGATGTGGAAAAGTTTAGAAACTGAGTAGCACAGCCAGTAATGACGTGAGCACAAATGACCTGGGCACCTCATGAAATGGTGGTCTGGTCCAGGGACTCACCCACCAATCACAGGAGAGGGTGCAGAGGAGGAGGAGATTAATTAAATTTAAGGTAATATTAGAATATCTAAGTGAGAATATCTGTAAGTAGTTGGAGATATGAAATTGGAGCCTTGGGACTCTTCTTCTTAGTGATGATAGTTAAGGCTATAGAAGGAGACAGTACATATTCCTTTTGGGGATGGAGAAGAAGCCACAGATTACACATGCTTCTAGTAATACCTTAGGGCTATGATTCTAAAAAAAGAAGAGTGACACCTCACAGAGCCACAATCACAGAATCTTAGAAGGAATATTAAGAGACAGAGATAATAAGGTCACAGAATCTGGGTGGGAAGGAACATCAAAAGCCATTCGGATCAACCTGTACCCAAGAATGTCCTTGACAAACATCCCTGATAGATCGTAATCTGGCCTTTCTTTGAAGACCTCTAGACAGGGGGAGCCTCCTAAGGCTGCCTATTCTACTCTAGGAGAGCTTTCATTGTTAGGACAGTTTTCCATACATATAGACTGAATTTGGCTCTCTCCAACTTTTATTCGTTGCTTGTAGTTCTGTCTCAGTAGTCACATCTAGTTCTTCCACAGGGCAGCCCTTACAATGCCTAAAGTCTACTATCATGACTGGCCCTCCCCAGGCCTTTCCTTCTCCACGTTAAACATCTCCAAGGCCTCTAAATAATCCTAGTGTGGCAACTCCTTACTGCACTTTTCTATTCTCCAGACACTGTCGACACATCTGAATCTTGCAGTTCATAAAAAAGCACAAGATTTTTTTTTCAAATAAATGGTTATATAGTTACTTCTTCTATCATCTTGTACTTGTAAATTGTTTGATAAGTCAAGTGAAAAAATCATTACTTACTACGTATCAGGTACTATGCAAAGTGTACAAAGGATACTTTGTTGTTGTTCTTCAGTCATTTCAGTCATGTCCAACTCTTCCTGAGACCATTTGGGGTTTTCTTGGCAAAGATGCTGAGGTAGTTTGTCATTTCCTTGTCCAGATTACTTTACAGGTGAGGAAACTAAGGCAAATAGGGTTAAGTGATTTCTCTAGGGTCACAAAGCTAATAAGTCACAAAGCCTGAGGTCCGATTTGAACTCAGGTGTTCCTGACTCCAGGCCTGGTGCTCTATCTAGCTGCCCTGGAGTCAGTGAGTTCCCTTGGGCAAAGGCCATGGTATCTAGAACTTCCTGGTAATTAAAGTAGATTCACAAAGGTGAACATGGTCCCTGCCCTTAAGAAGCTCACATTCTAATGGGATGTTTGAACTCTTGTGTAAGATTTTGTATTTCTGCAGTTATCTCTTCCACATCATGACTTTGCCCATTGTGGTTTTGATATATCGTGGGTTGGCATAAGAAATTAAATGGGAATTTTGGGGAGTTCTGTAGAAATTTCAGACAATGTACAAAGCCCAGCAGACATAGAAAAAGTTTAGAAACTCAGAAATGCAGAAAATATATGTAAAGTATCATATAATATACAAATATATATATATAAAAGTAATATATAATATATAATGTTATATAATTATATAATATCAACCTATTTTATATTTTAATACCATAATAACTCAGTCTTCTTCCCTGGCATGCAGATAGAGCTAAAAAATTTTACCAGGATTTTCCACAGACCCTAACCTCTGTGATGTGGAAGGGACAAATGTATAATAATGGCATCTTTTTGAGATTCAATTCATAGTTCTAGTCTATTGAGATATTTTGGTATCCTTTGGTTATTCAATACCTCCTCTAATCTAGTCCCTCCCCAAAGCATAAATCCTGTCTAAAATATCTCTGACATGTTATATTCTAGCTTTCTCTTAGGACCTCAAATTGCAGCAAGCTACAATTCTGGACTTTTCCCTTGTTTTATAGTTTCAACTTGCATATTGTATTTGTAAAGGACAAATGGTTATAGGGTTAAGTTATCTTGAAGTAAAGGGAGACTGTCTGTGCTACAGAGGAACTAGAAAACCAGAAATCCACCACATAATCCCAAGTAGAGATTACTACTCTCAGCTTTGCTAGCAAAATCCTACCCAAAGGAAATATTCACAATTATCTCCCTGTTAAGTGGTATTTTCCCCTAAAGATGTTTCCAAAAGAATGCCTAATTACAGCTGAATTTACACTACACATTTAATGTCTCTGCAATTTAAGAGCTTGTGGTAGCTAGAGAGTATTCTGATCCCATGCCCAGCAGGGCTTTCTTAGGGCTTCCTTATCTGGCAGGTCTACATCGACCTGGTGGGGGTGGGGAACCCAGGTACTATCAGGGATGGCCCCAGACATTAAGGTAGTCAGCAGTGGATGAAACAACCTCTTCCTGGAGTCAGTGAGCCCCCCTGGGCAAAGGCCATGGTAACCACCACTTCCTGGTTATTAAATTCACAAAAGATTAGCAGCAACAGGAGAGAGATCATGCATCTTGTAAACCTATTTCTCAAACCACAGGAGACAGGTTTTTCATAATTAATTAAGCTTCAATTAACATAAAATAATGATCCTTTTGAATCAGATGGGAATTCATCTCATTTTAAAATAAGAAATGAAATATCCCTTTATTAGTAACTAAAAGACTGAAATTTGTATAACTCTGAAATGTGAATGTGCTTTGCACAACTGGTGTTTAATAACCATTTACTGAATACATATGTGAATGAATAAATAAACAAATAAGTGAATGAACAATAGAAACAACACATAATTGAAAGTTAGGAGACCTGAGTTGACAGGCTATTTCCTTACCTTATCAATCTCACTTAATCACTCTCCTCATATTTCAGGTGGGAATTACCTCAGCCTTACATAGAGTTTAAGATTTACAAAGCTCTTTCTCCACAATGACCACGTGAAGTACATTTCTAAAATGAGGAAACTGAGGTCCATGGTATGAAGGCCGTGGTTATGTAGGGCTATTGCCACTATACCCACAAGCAACTTGCCTCCTCAAATTCACCAGCTTCTTTACATCTAGTCCCAAGGGAGGGAAATGGGGAGACTCCCTTCCCTGGAATTTAACCCAAGACCTTCTAAATTCAGGGCTCTTGGCACTACATCAAATTATTTTTTTTTGTCTAAGTGGCCCCCATGGAAGGTCATGCCCTTATTGCTGCAGAGCTGATATTACTAAGGATATTTCTTTGGGAATTCAAGGGAAATTTAGGGACCATGAAGAAATGTTAAGGTATATTAAGACTACTTTGTCCTCAAACGCTATTTTCCATCCTACTCATCTTCTCAGTTCAGCAGATTTAGCTGTGGCCTACATTCAATAGCCTTTGCTTCTTTCTCAAAAATAAACTGATGTTGCAAGAATGAAAATTTGCCACACTGAGGATATTAAAAAAAAATGAAAGCTTCCAGCACGGTTAGCAGATCCACCTTAGAGGATTGAGAGGAGGGCATGAGAAACAACTGCCCAGAATGAGAAGGCATAGGTCTGCAACTTATCTTTCCTCAGGGAGCCCAAAGTTGACTCCAAAGTCAACTCAGGAACAGTGATTCCAAAATCACTTTGAGCAATGTTAGCCCAAATGAAGCAGGCCCATAGCTTCCCAAAGGTTTACTTTGAAAAAAAGTATCTGTTTTGAAAGACAAGTCCTGGTCTGTCAGTCACATGACCCAGTAGTCACTCTTCATATGCAATCTCTATATTCACAGAAATCCTGAAAAGCATTTATGAAAGTAAAAGCAATTATATTGCCAAAGTCACCAGAGTAGACATTTCTATTTCTATCCCCTGAATACATGAAAACAATCACCCCTTTCCTTTGGAAACTCTGAGCTATGGACAGAGATTGAGATAAACATTTATTCAGCTAGTCAAAAACACCTATATAATTACTTTTTTCCAGATACAAACATACATTCAGGGAGGCTATAGCAGTAATGTCAAAAGCCTTGTTTACCATCAGAAGATCTGAGTTCAAAACCCCACTCTATTTGTTAATTGTGCAGCCTTGGGCAAATCTTTTACCCTTTCTGGGCCTCAGGCAGTGTGGTCTGGTAGAAAGACCACTGGCTTTGAAGATAGACTGAGATTAAAATCCTTTTAAGGATCTTCACTTCCTCTGTGACCTTGAGTAAGTCCCTCAACCTCTCAGGGCCTTGGTTTCTTGATCTGTAAAATGAAGGGATTAGACTAGATGGCCTTTGAGGTCCCCCTCAGATCTAAATCAACAATCCTTTCCTTTGTCTTGATGTCTAATATATGCATATATTCCCTGACATAGATATAGATGTGGGCATATATGGGGGAAAATACATCCCATTCAGAAAAAAAAATGTCATGTTTGTTATTCACCCTTGGACATATATAATTGCAATACTTCTTTGCACCCATATATTTTATTTAGGTTCTCCAGGAAATCAGAGTCACATTTTAAGACTTTGTAGTAAATGTACTTTGAAACCTGATATGGTTAATCTACCTTCTGAAGAGGGGAAAGAAATGTTAAATTTCAACTGAAGCCTTGAGAGCTCTCCCTGCTGGAGCTGGAGGCCCGGTGGAAGGGAGGATGTCCAAGAGAGAAGTTCTGGGGCTTTGCATGCTGGGTACTCATTCTAGGATTCATGGGGAAACCATGAAAAGGATGAAACCAAAGAAGAGCATGAAATCAGAGCTGTCTGGCCAAACTAACACTAGGTCCTTCAGCCTCGGCACAGGCCACTGACACCCTTTACTGCAGTTTTCATATGGGAATGATATAATATCATGATGATGATATTAACGATAATAATGACAACAGTGATAACCATTGGCACAGTATGACATTTTTTAATTTTACCAAGTGTAATATATAATAATATAATAAACCTAATATACCATCCACATGCCATAATTTGACAGACAGTATCAACATAAGACTAAGAATTTGAAATGCTAGATTGATTTCTGTCAAACTAATACTTTGACCAACATGTATCCCATCCCTCATCACATCAACCTACCTGTTGAAATCCTTCTCCTTCAAGGTTTAACTGACTTTCCACTTCCTCTATAAAGCCTTCTCTAATGGTAATACTAACTAGCATTTATATAGTACCTACCATGGGTCAAGCACTTTACAAATATTATCTCATTTTATGTTCACAAAAACCCCAGAAGGCAGATACCGTCATTATATTCTTTTTATAATTGAGAAAACCAAGGCAAACAGAGGCTGTGACTTGCCCAAGGTCACAGAGCTAGTAAGTATCTGAGGTCAGATTTGAACTCAGGTCTTCCTGACCCCAGGACCAGCTCTCTATCCACTGGACCACCTGGCTACCTCTAATTATTTTAGTCCTAGCTGCTCCCTGATCTTTCTTGTCTACTCACCAACTGAAAGTGTCCTTTATCTCTTCCAATTATCCTTAAGCTTTTTGTCTGGATGTCTCTTTTCCCCTCTCACACTCTGCCTTAGATTATACTAATTTATCCACACATTGTGAAGATGACACTCACCCTAATTGATCACAAGCTCTTTGAAGGTAGAGATGGATGGTATCATCTCTTATCTCCGGATCCCTAGTGCCCAGTACAAGACTCTGTACATAGTAACAGCTTCACAAATACCTTGTCAAGCAAGATCAAAACCTCAAAGGCCACCTGGAGCAACCCCTTCACTTTATCAAGGAGGAAACCAAGGCCCCAGACATTCAATGACTTGCCCATTTGCTATTACAAAGACCACCCATCCTACCACTGCTTCAGTTACAATTTTTTCTGTGGTCAAAACAGATGTTTTCAATGGAAATTCTGAAATTAATTTTGCACAGTTTGATCAAGAGAAATTGGAATGTGAATTTTGCCAGTTCTTGTTTTGTTTTCGCTTTACATGCTGCAGTGTAAGTGTCCCCCAGATGTGATGTCCCACTCCTCCTTTTGGAATGAAAGTTCTAGCAGTCCTAAAAGGAGCAACACGGCCTTTATGTTGCACTTAGGAATGAAGAAACAGGAGACAAGCATCCATGGCTACAACACAAAATGCCACTGCAGAAGACTATAAGGGGAGATCATTTATTTACACAGCATTTTATAAGGTAAAACTCATTGGTAAGACTATTCAAGTTGAAGAAAGGAAACTATTAATGGCAGGAAATGTTGCATGTAAAAATATTGTTTCTGCTTTAGGCCACGCTATTGAAAGATAATTGTCATAAGGAGACTGTTATTTCTAAGTTTCGCTGCTACCTACAAAGTGTTTTATGTTAATCTGATCATTAGCCCTGACAGTGCCATTGTGATGGCCTGAGACACATGAATTTCAGGGGCCCAGAAAGTTTAGTGATTTGTTTATACCCAACACAGCTGCTCCACAGCAGATACAGGTCAGACTGCCCATGTAGGAAATTCAGGCTGATCTGAATGACAGATGTTTAAAGTTCTGTCTCTAAAAACCCTTCTAGCCTCTACTGTCTGGGATTGAATTACACATAGAAATGTCTTATTTCTGTTGAGATCAGGCTTACCCACTTCTGTCCTTATGGGGACTAGTTCAATTCATTTCAATTCTAATTTTTAAGCATCTACTCTGTGCACAGTATTAGGTACTAGAGGAGATATAATGTTTAAGTAAATCATGATCCCTGCCCTCATGGAGCCTATGATATAGAAGGGAGCTATGAGACAAGCAGAGATAACAATAATACAAAATATCAAACTCCCTTCCAATTCTAAATCTGAGACTGCAAACAATAAGCAAAATAAAGTGTTCTTTACAAAGGAAAAGTTGTTTCTAACAGGGAGGAATCATGAAAGGCATAATGAAGGACATAGCATTTGAGCTGGTCAGGTAGGAATTCAGTAGGTAAAAAGAGAATCGAGCACATTTCAGTTAGAGAGGATAGTTTTTTTAAAAAAGGCATACAGTTAAGAAAGTGTGAGAGTATTGGAAGACAGAGAGAATTCTAGTTTGACCAGAGAAAAGAGTTTATAAAAAGGAATGATATAAGATGAGGCTGGAAAAGTTGAGTGACAACATTGTGGAGGGCCTTAAGTACCAAGTTTAAAAGTGAATTTTTGCTTAGCCAGCAATAGGGAGCCTTTGAAGGGTTTTTGTTTATTTTTTTTTCAACAAAAGAGTGACATGACCAGATCAATTTGGGAAAAAAACAAAAAACAAAAAACATTAGCTTTACATCATAATCACAATCTAACTAACCTTCACCAAGGAGATGGCATAAGATAGTAGTTAGATCAGTTCATTTCTTCCTGTCTTGTTCCTGGAAAGCTAACATCACAAATTACTTATCTTGAGAATTATGGGTCAGTCATAACATCTTTGAAGAGGAAGATCAAGAGCAAAATGTATGTTACTAATTACCTGTGGGAAACCATTAGAAACTGACATCCCTTTGGGACCTTCTGTCTATCTTGGGTCATAAGGGATCTGGAATGATCCTGACTGCCCATTTGCCATGAAATGAAGAAACTAAATTGTGACCACATGCTTGACATCATCACAAATAAACCAATCCTTTCCATTAAGGAAACTAAAGGAGAGTGATATTTTCCTTGGCCATTGTAGTCCCAAACCAAGATCAATAGACCAACTTGTAGCCACAACACATCACAGCCACAGAGGGGCCAGACACTTGGTATGTGAACACACAGCTCAAATACCACTCCCTCAGATTCCATTACAAAAATAATAAAATTTGGGAGGAAGTGAGATTGGGAAACTAATGCACGTGGAAGACTCAAGACATCCTCCTATTTGTTTTTCTTTTGTTTCTAGGCCTCAAGCCAGGAAGGCCCTCTTCCCTATGGTTGCCTGGTTACCATGAGAGAACCTCGCCATGGTAACATCTGGAATAAAGGTGGGTGTGCAGAGAGCCAGGGCCAACTCAACTTGAACAGGATAGGTGAAAGGAAGGAAAATAGAACTTTTTTTTGTTCTTTCGATCATTGCCCAACCTTGAGGACAAAGGAAGGAAATATTTGAGATAAACAATAAATATGGGGAAAGGATTTTTCCACTTTTTTAAAAGGAAAATAAAAAGGATTTAGTGTTCTTACAACTCATTAACATGGGCAAGGAGTAGAAGTTATTTGGGGAGAGCCGTGGTTAGTACAGCCATTTATCCAATCTGAACCAGAAAGTGGATGTTTTCTTGACATGACACTGACTCTTAATTATCTACCCATTTTGGTAACTGCTACAAGATTAACTTAGTTCCAAGCAATATGAACAGTCGATGTAGGATAGAAAAGCTAGGGCATTGTCTCATGGAGAAACAGAACAAGGGGAATGAGGCCTGCTAACTCCTGATACCTTTGACCCTAACTTCTTTTTTTGGCCCTTTGGCTTTCTGTTGCCTAAAGAGTAAAGGCAATTGTGGTGTAAGAGAATATATACTGGATTTAAAGTCAGAATTTGGATCCTGATTCTGCCATTCCTTACCTATGTGACCTTAGGCAAGGCAGAGCTTATTTCTGGGCCTCATTTTCTATATCTATAAAGGAAAGAGATTGGATTAGATGAGTCCTAGGGGCCCTTTCCACTTTAAATCATCTGATGCTATCTATGTCCATCTCTTCTGCCTGACATTCAAGTCCCTTGGGTGAAATGACTTTTAAGATCCTTTATGTCTTAAGTCTATGATCCTAAAATCCCTCCATAATCTGATAGCATTCTATCTTTCTAGTCATATCTCATATTATCCCTGAGAATAATTAAACTACATGAGGGAATGTATTATAGTGAATAGAAAACTAGATTTTGAGTGAGGAAGACATGAAGATAGGAATCCTTCCTTACTAGCTGTGTGACCCTGGGCAAGTCACCTAACTCCCATAATTCATCATCTATAGTATAAGTATTAGATCAGTGGACCCCCATGCCCACACTATGTCATCCTGCTTTTGCTCATTCTGTCCCCTATACCAGGTTGGTTCATTCTTACCAGCTCAGTTCCACTCCTCTACTGTAAAGTCCTCCTCTCATGTCTCTTCATGCTATGAATTTAACACTGGCTTTGCCAAGGCTTTTCTATGAAAAATACAAAAACTCTACTGGGTTCTTCTAAACTGAAAAGGCTCCAAGTACAGGCCCAGTAATGGCCTATTGGCTTCTGGTCCAAGAATCAGCTTATCTTAGCACAGAGAAGCTTAACACCAGGTTAGCTACAGATACAAGATCTGTCTTCTTCATTTTGACTCTTTTTTTTTTCTTTCTTTAGCCTGGGTCTCCCTATTTCCTCCAGGTTGGAAGTGCAGGAGTCATTCATAGGCTTGAGCCCAGTATCAGCTCTCTTTAGGCAAGCTGGTAACACCCCCCTTGCACCCAAAAAAAAAAACCCTTTTCTTGGGTACTTACCATATGATTGTTAGACTTAGTACAGATAGCTGATTGACTTTTGTTTTATTGAAGCTCAGAACTCCCAAGCTCAAGTATTTCACCAGCCTTACCCTTCCCAGCAGCAGTGACAATAGAAGTGAGCCATCACACCTGGTTCCATTAGCAATTCTCAAAAACTGTTCATTAAATTACAGATTTATATCTCCATCAGTGGAGAGAATGCCCATAAGTAAAATTTTAGATCCATCAAGTGGTGACTTATGGAAGAAGTGGCCAGAAGATGGGGCAGAGATTGGGAGAGGAGGTTTCTGGTTCATAATGCATTTCTTTAGCATGATGCAGTGCAAAGAGAACTAGAACTGGGGTCAGAGAACTTGGGTTGGAGGTAGGTAGCTCAGTAGATAGAGTGCTGGACCTGTAGTCAAGAAGACCTGAGTTCAAATCTGGACTCAGACACTTACTAGCTATGTGACCCTTTGCTGATTGTATGAGCCAAAGACCTCTTGAATCCCTTGTAAGCATCATCTTAATTTGTCAATGCATAAAAATTCCCCTATTGCCACTATACAAAAATTATTTAGACCCCTATTCTGATTCCACCCTCCCTGACTCCATTGTGACTGCAGCTATGCTTAAGTTGAAGAGAAAGGAATTGAGTGGCTCAATAAGGAATCCTTCCTAGCAATTCTAGGGGAAGACACATTTAAATTCTTTCACATCCCCAAATATTTCAACACAGAGTTCTAATACATGGAGGAGCTTCTGCCTGTATGGAACTCTAAAGTTACCAAACACTTTTGCATGAATGATCTCTCATTTGATCCCTAGGACAGCCCTGTGAGGTATGCAGGATAAGGGCTATTAATTCTCTTTTATAGGTGAGCAAGCTTAGGAGACAGTGCTGAGACAAAGGCCTAGGACTTCTGACTCTCAGGCCTTGTTTCTTTTTATTGAATCTTACCTCCTACCCAGGAGCAGTCTGGGCCACTTTATCCAGGGACTAAACATTTGCCTGTTGCACCAGGCAGAGAATATGGCTGTATGAGGTAGGAGAACCTTGTTCCTACAAGAGGTAGCTCTTTGGTCAGACACCATCACAAAACTCATCACTCATTTTAGGTTGAAATTTATCTCTGTCCCACTCAGGCTGTTATATCACTGTTGATCAGAAAAATTTATCTCAAAGATGCTGAATCATGAGCTTGGCTTTAGAAAACTTGACATAATTAAATGAATTATACAATCCTCTGGGCTTCTTCTGGATCTGGACATAGACCCTAGTCACATTAGAAGCCTTGGGGTCAAAAATGATTTAGAAGTGGAAGAGGCCTTAGAACATGAAATGTTAGGGCTTGAAGGAACCTTGGAAACAGAAAGTCAAAGTTAGGAAAGACCTTAGAATGTATCAGAAGTATTGGTCATCGAGGGTCCAGTCCTAGAAATATGTACATTTGATGAGCATTGTTATGGAAGTATATGATGACATGGAATGATGGGGTCCATATCCCCATCTCAGTGCATACACAAATAAATTTTCTTTGTAACTGTTTCCTACCCACTAAATGCATGGTATTAGCTGCTAAGTCAAAACAGAGCGTGCGTACAAAGGACCCCAGTGGAAAAATCCCCATTCTCTCTTTTTTCTCCTCCTAATGTTTAAGAACAACTCCCTGACCTTTGAAGGACTGGTGAGGGTAGGGCAGGGGGGTTGGGGAAATAAGAGAAAAGGGAGCCCATGAGCACATAACCTCCTAAGCTACCCTGTATTTAGGATCTGACACCTCCATGTAGTCTGTGAAGTATGTGGTTGTTGCTTCTGTCCATGTTGTATCTATTATTTCTTGATCTGAGATGAAAGAAGATTGGAGATGGAATGACCTTGTAATCTTCAAAAGGTTAGAAAATCCAGCCTGAGGAGTAACCAGTGGGATTCAGCTCAGCAATGAATCAATCTAGTAGCTGAGACACCATGTCTTTCAGGCAGGGAGTAATTTTATCTACTGACTATGCTGCATTTTGGAAGAGAACTTTGTGGAGCAATGCTTTGTAGCAACCACTTTATGTCTGAGCTCATTCTCCCAGGGACAGGAGGGGTAGAGGGAAGATTGTGTCCCAGTTTGGTTTGATATTTCTGTTCTTGCTATGTCTTTTTAGTAAATAGCCCTTTGTAAAAGGTGATTGACATTAACTGATTAGATTGATGTTGGGGTGCTAATCAATGGTATTTATGATATAAAGGAGAAATTAACTGGCACTGGTAGTATTATTGCGAAGAATACATTGTAATGGAGTTTTAGCTGTTAACATCAGAAAGATACTCAAACCTCTTAGGAGTACCCCTAGAACCTTGAGAGGGAGACATAGCTGCCTTCTGGGGACATGACTTGCTAAGCATTGGCTAATCCCCCTGGTACAATTGTTGTTATTCCTCCTTCATTCTTGAAGAAGACCAATGACATCACAGGGGTGTTGTCCTGATTTGCACACAAAATGAATTTAAGTGAGGCAGAGCTGCTCAAAGTCAACAGCCTCACTATCTCCTCAAGAATCATAAAAGTCCAGTGGCAAGACAAAGGTCAAAAGCACTGGTGATAGCCCAGGATGCAGTTGGGTGACCTTGGCCTTTCCAAATTAAGGTCTTTCCCTGGTCTCAGTTGATCTGAGGCAATACCTATTCAATGACTAAAGGTGAGGCAAGAATTGAAACAAAAGATGGCCCAATTTACCATCACAAAGATATCAATCTGGGAGGGAAAGTCACTCAGAGAACAGAAAACAATTGCTATTTACACTCATTTTAAACCATCAAATCTAAATAATAAGGCTTGGAAGCTTTGGTTGGGACTGATACGGTTTAGGGGTTCAGGGGTCCTGGGACCCCAAAATCACAACACGATGGTCCTGTCTGAAAGAATTTGACCCAAGCCTTCTTTCAGCCAAAGACAAGATTTATTAGAACATCCATCATATTGGGCAGACTCTTAAGAAATCTGAACATTAGTAAGCAGTGGCGAGATTATAAGAATCCCAGCAGAGGCTAGATTTTAGGAATCCCAGCAGTGGCCAGATTTTAAGAATCCCAGCAGTAGCTACATTTTAAGAATCCCAGCAGTAGCTAGATTTTAAGAATCTAAACCATGGCTAGATTATAAGAATCTAAACAGTGGCTAGATTTTAGGAATCTGAGCATCTTAATGGAGACGAGATAGACCTTATATACAGAAAGCCCATGGGAGGGTCCTAGGAGTGGCCAGCTAGCTGAGGTGAACAGAACTCCTGGGACCTGGACCCGGCCAAAGGTGAATGTAGCCTAGCTAGTACTAAAGGTGGGAAATGGCCAGGGGCCGTAGGGAAATAGATTGGGTGTAGCCACAGTGAAAGGCCAGTTGATGGGATTATAGCCTCAGGCAACTGCCAGAGATTTGGCCATGTGGGAAAATCCAAGGTTTTTCCTTTCTGGGACCCAGATCCCAACCCCATCAGGACTATTATTGACCACTCAAGGAAAGCCATAGTGATTTAGGTTTAAAAGTATTTAAAGTTTTAAAAGTAGCTCCATTTAAAACCCAATGGACTTTCTTAAAGCCTGTTTTTTCAGAGCTATATTTCAAGAAATTAAAAATGAAAACTGCACATAACAAAAGTAAATTGTCCCTGCTTTTTGAAAAAAAATAGTAAAAAGAATCAAAAAGAAAGAAAGCAAGAAGAAGAAGATGATGATGATGATGAAATAGTAACATTCCACAATTTCTGCTTGAAAGTCAGAGATGGAAGGGACCTTAGAGATAATGAAGTCTAATAAAAGTTAGACATATTTGTAAAGATTTTTTACAATTTCAAAATAAACAGGACATTAATGACATTTCACTATTTCTATGACTTCTTCTTTTGAAAGGAGTCTGAGGTCTTGAGAAGAGAAATGATTTGCCCTGGGTCACTGAGATAGAAAGTAGTGGAGCCAGAATTTGAACCCAGGCTTTCTGACTCCAGAGGTTGGGTTTTAAAGTCAGGTTCCACTCATACCTCCCAGCTCTAATTCAACCTCTTAATTTCTGAATAGCCAGCTAGCTTCAGATGTTGTTATCCCCATTTTAGGAAGAACTTGAATGAGGTAGAAAGTACATCCAGGATCACGAGTTAAAAGCAAAGCTGAATGCAGAGTCTGGGGTTATGAACTTCCTGTTGTGATCAAGCCCTGGGGAGGTGGAGGCCAGTCACAGTGGTGTTTGAAGACTATTTTTGAGAAAGGCAGACTTTTTGGCTCCTGAATCAGCTCTTTAAAATACTTCACACATGCATACTATTTTCCCTGTACTTTATTTTTTTCTTTCCTGGCTTCACTGCATAAAGCATGTGCTTTTTAACATGGCTCGTGATTTCCCAACCCCTAATGCTGACTCATAATTTACTCTGTGGATGTCATGACAAGTTCAGATTATGAAGTTTGTGAGGAGAAATCTGTCTGAGTGTCCACAGCCATTTGGAACATTCCATAGAGCTTAATGTTTACAGGGCTTGTTATGAAAAAGGAGAAAAGGAAGGAAGTAGGAAGGAAGGAAGGTAGGAAGGAAGGAAGGAAGGAAGGAAGGAAGGAAGGAAGGAAGGAAGGAAGGAAGGAAGGAAGGAAGGAAGGAAGGAAGAGAGGGGAAAGGGAGAGAAAAAAGAAGGAAAGAAAGAAAGAAAGAAAGAGAGAGAGAGAGAGAGAGAGAGAGAGAGAGAGAGAGAGAGAGAGAAAGAAAACAAAGACAATGAAGAATGAGAGAGGAAGAGAGAGAGAGCAGTAGAGGAAAATGTGAGGTAGTGAAAGGAACACTGGGTTTGCAGCCATAAGATCCTAGATTTAGAGCTAAAAGGGACCTCAGAGGCCATCTAGTCCAACTCCCTTACTTGACAAAGGAGGAAACTGAGGGCCAGGGAGATTAAGTGACTTGCCCAGGGTCACACTAGTAAGAGTCTGAGGCAGGATTTGAATCTGTAATTTTCTTAACTACAGTCCCAGCATTCTACTCACCACACCACACTGCTTCTCACTGGTGTCAGAAGACCTGGCTTTATACCCTAGTTGTGTGATGTCATTTCAGCTCACTGGGACTTAGGCTCCCCATGTGTTGTACATAATGATCTTTAAGGTTCCTTCCACCTCTAAAATTCTGTCACCTTATAGAATAAGGAACACTGAAGTATGGAATCAGCAGGTTCAATGCCCCACAGGCTCAGTTACTATATCAAAAGTATATCATCAGTGTGTTTGGGGGAAGGAGGCAGGGATGTCTTGTGAAGAAAGAAGCCACACACACATTCTCTCTCTCTCTCTCTCTCTCTCTCTCTCTCTCTCTCTCTCTCTCTCTCTCTCTCTCTCTCTCTCTCTCTCACTTGCTTATCCTTATATCCATTTATCTGTTTCTTAATCTTAGATAAAGTAGCTCCCCAAACCACTGAGTACTGTTTCTTCTGGTTTTCCTAAAAGAAGTAGTCACAGGAATGATTTTTTAAAAAGCCTTATTAACTAGGACTCAAAATTTGGAAAGTCGTAATAAATTTCATGCCTTCTTTTTTTGTTGCCTTTCTCCTTAAAATGCTTAATAGATGTTTTTAACTGTCCTATAGGGGTCATGGCTCTGGAAGAGACTTAAAGACCATCTAACCAAATCACACTATTTTATCAACAGTGAAACTGAAGCCTAGAGAGGTTTAAATGAATTGTGCAAGGTCACACAGATACTGTCAGATAAGGGATAGGAGCCCAGCTCCTCTGACTCCACAGCTAACGTTCTTGTACCTATACCACACTAGAAGGTCATATGTCTCACAGGTGTTCTTTTATTTCATTCAGCAAACATTTATTAAAGTACTTGCAGTGTACAGAACACAGAACTATGAATTAGAGTAGATATAAACTTTGGTGAAGTCACATAGGTCCTGCCTTCCACAAGCATATAGTTTAGGAGAAGACATCAATGCACACAGCTATGATATACATTACATAAATTCATCAGAGAGGTACAAATTAAAATATTATGGGGATGGGGGTTCAGTATAACCAACAAATGAGATCAAGGAAGTAATCCTAAAAGAGGTAGCAAGTGAGATGGGTTCTGAGGGGTAAGTAGGAATTTTTTTACAATTCAATTTTATTCTGTTTTCAACTTCAAATTGCCTCTACTTCCTTCTCATCCTTCCCATTAAGAAAGCAAGAAAAAAAATTGTTATAAACATGTATAGTGAAGTGAAAAAAATTCCCTCGTTGGTCATGTAAAAAAAAAGTTCCAATCTACTCTCTGAATCCACTAAGTTTCTATCTGGAGGTGGGCATTATATTTCATCATGAGTCCTCTAGAATTGTGATTGGTCATTGTGTTGATCAGAGTCTCTAAGTTTTTTCAAAATTGTTCGTCTTTACAGTATTATTGTTATTGCATAAATTGTTCTCCTGATTCTGTTCACTTCAGTTTGCATCAATTCATACAAGTCTTCCCAGGTTTCTCTGAAACCATCCCCCTCATGATTTCTTACAGCATAAGAGTGTTCCAGAACATTCATATACCATAACTTTCTCACTATTCTCTAATTGGTGGAAACCCCCTCAGTTTCCAGTTTTTTACCACTAGAAAAAGAGCTGCTATGAACATTTTACATGTGAGTCTTTTTCAGGATGAGGACTTGTTGTTATTGTTATTGTTCATCCTTTCTTCTTGAAGAGGACCAATGACATCAGGATGGTGATGTCTTGACTTGCAAGTGAATTAGATTTTAGTGAGGCAGAGCTGTGCACAGTCGTCAGCCTCACTCTCTCTCCAGAATCATTTGGAGTCCAGTGGCAAGACATATGTCAGGACGATTGGCATTTGGCCCCAGATGCAGTGGGAGACATTGGTCTTTTTAAGGTTGTTCCCAGGTCTCAGTTTGTCTGAGTCAACATCCATTCAGTGATTAAAGCTAGGTAATAATTGAGGCAAAAGATGGCCTAGTTTGGCCTTCTCAAAAGAATCATTCCAAGAGAGGAAGACTCCCAGGGTTTTTGGCCAGAACAGAAACAATTACTATTTCTTTAAATATAGCTCTGCGAAACCAAGCTTTGATAAAGCCCATTAGGATTCAGATGGAGCTACTTCACTATGCCTTTAAATCCAAATCACTCTGGCTCCCATTCATTGGCCAATAACATGGACCAGCCCAAGCCTAACTTGCTCATAGTTTGGGTTTTGATGGCTCAGAATGAGGTTGAGGACTCATCCAACTGACAAAGAGGAGGAATTAAAAGAAGAAGGGTTTTCATCCTTAGCCTAGGTGATGAGAACTAGGTTCTCCAAGCAATTGAAGTAGTAGCCCTAATGGCAGAAGGAGTCTTAGGATCACAGATTTTTAAACCATAGCCTTGGAAGTCATCTAGTCTAACTCTTTTTAAACTGTGGGTCATGACCCACATGGGAGAAAAAATTAGCAACAGTAAAAGGTTTCTGAATACACAACCAAAAATTAATTCAAAACAAAATGCATAATGAATCCAACATATTTCTGGCATTGCTTGACCATGTTGCATCCTGCAACTTCACTGCAGCCTTGGTTTTGAACACAAAGCATGTGCACTTTGCATTGTGCTTGCCTTCAGGCCTCCCAATGCCAAAAATGCTGCTGAAACTCAAAAAGGGGTCAAGAGTAGAAAATGTTTAATAAAGCCTGATCTAGTCTAACCTTGACATCCTTTTACAAATGAAAAACGTAGAGTTCAGAAGGATTAAGTGACTTGCCTAATTTTACATAGCTAATAAGTAGTGGAACTGCTATTTGAACCCAATTCTTCTGATCAGGTTCTGTGGGTCTCTGCCCCAGCAGCTGTCATATGTGCATTTGGTAACTCCCCTAATAAGGGAATAAGAAAACTTTCAGGAAAAGGAATCTGGGTTGTTGTTGTTGTTTGGTCATTTTCAGTTGTCTGACTCTTTGTGACCCCATTTGGGGTTTTCTTGGCAAAGATACTGGAGTGGTTTGTCATTTCCTTCTCCATCTCTTTTTAAAGATGAGGAGACTGAGGCAAACAAATTCAGCTACAAATTCAAATTCAGTTGACCTCCTTTTCTTCTTGTGGTACTTTCATACACATGTCCCCCAATAGGTAGGAAGGACTAAGGAGGGGGGAGAGATCTCCTGTACCACATGGGAAACAAATGATTTTTACTCATAAGCTGAACAAGGTATTAAAATTTGGGTTTAGAATCCATGGCCTAGCTGCCAGAGTATTTGAGGTGACCTCAATTGTACAAGGTCACAAGGAGGTACGTTACTAGAGGGGCAATGGGATGGTGATAAATCCTCAACAGAAACTGGCCCAAAAGAAAGATGGGGGTGGGGCCATTTTTATAATATGAATAAACATAACAAGAAGCTGAGAGTTAGCCAAATACACAGGAGTAAGGGAACCACTGAAATATACAGTAATCCACCCCAAGCAACATGGTAGGATAAAGAGTGAGGAAGGACCTAAGTCAAGAGATTTAGGTTCACCCATGTCACTACCATCCACCTACTCAATAAACTCTAATGGCTCCCCGTCCTCTAAGCTCAAATATAAAATCCTTTTTAGCATTCAACGCCCTTCATAACCTCCCTGCCTCCTCCCCCCACATACACACATTTCCAGCACTCTTATACCTTACACACACACCCTGCACTCTTAGATCCAATGACACTGGTCTCCTTGCTTTTCCTCTCTCAAGACATCCCATTTTGAGACTTTTGGAATTCTCAAGGCTCTCTCCCATGCCTGGGATGCTCCTTTTCCTCATCTCTACCTCCTAGCTTCCCTGGCTTCTGTCAAGTTCCAGGTAAAATCCCACCTTCTGCAGGACGCCTTTCCCAATCCTTCTTAACTCTAGTGACTTCCCTCTGTTGATTGTCTCTAATTTATCCTGTCCATAGCTTACTTGTACATAGATTTACATGTTGTCTCCCCTGTTAAATTGTGAGCTACTCAAGAGCAAGAACTGGTTTTTGGTTTTGGTTTTGGTTTTGCTTTTGCTTTTGTGGTTTTTCTCTTTCTTTATATCCCCAGCACTTAGTACAGTGTTTGGCACCTGGTAGGTGCCAACTGATTGACTTACTAGACTTTAAGGCAGTCTAATGAATGAATGATTGTTCTGAGTCCCATTGTGAGAATCTATTTAACTCTACTATACACAATTCAGAAAGTACCTACGTATAGCATGATACATCTAAGGCTGGAAGGAACCTCAGAAGCTATCTAGTCAAATTTCCTCATTTTACAGATTAGGAAATTGAGGTCCCCATAGGCTAAGTGACTGGTCTAGGGTCACTACTATTAAAATTCAGAAGAGTAGGAGATCTTTTCACTAACTGCCACCTCGGTGACTTTGGGCATATCACCATTTTGGACCTCTTTTTCCTTCTTTGAACAGGGAAGGCTTGGGTGAGACACTCTTTAGGGTCTCTTCTAGCTATAAACCTGCCACCCCACAAACTTAAGAGAAAAAGTGCTAGTCTCATTTTGATGAAGCTCACTGTGAAAACTTTATGATACAAACTTCAAGTGCAAGTCAAACTGGACAGAAATATCAGATTCAAACAAAGCAAATCTAATAAACCTATAGGAACTCAGGCCAAGCCCTGGGTATAGTTGGACTTCCTTCACACTTTGGGGAGAGATCATGTAAAATATAATGGAATCAGAAAATTCACTTTGAATTAAATTAAATTTAGTCATTGTGCCCTTGGTTTCAAAGCCAAATTCCAAGAGAATTAACCCACCACACACCATTTGAGTTCATAGAAGGAAGAAGAAAAGGCTTCAGACTAAAATGCAAGGAAGAAAATCAGCTGAGAGCATCAGGTAGCTACATTACAACCTCTCTCCACCTCTAGTGTAAGAGATGCAATGATTCCATTTTAAAATAAAGTGATACTCAGGCACACAAAAACTTTCTTTCATGTTAAGTTTATGGCTTCTTCTCAGCAGAGTACCTTTATTTTTCTGGGGATTTTTTTATTATTATAAGAATAGAACTTCTTTATCAGCGACCAGGTCCATCAGATAAATCAACAATCTGGTTTGGAGAGCAGGTTTAAGAAGTCAAGTTCCTGGGGAAATCCTAAATAGAAATGACTAAAAATGGTCACTCTGCCAGTTGGCATAGAACACCATGAACAGTTGAGCAGACTGTGCTCAGTTCACAACCGAAGTCCAACCTATGTTAGCAAAACAAAACATTGTTCTGCCCCTCAACCTACCTTAATCCTAGAGCAATCACTTGTAGAACCCAACGTGGCTGACCTACACACTTCTACTAGAGAAGATTGGCAGAGAAGCCATCAAGTCCTTAGATCATTACAGCTATAGGGGACCTTAGAGATCATCTAGTCCATCTTTATCATTATACAATTGAAGAAACTGAGGCAGAACAAGGGGAAATGATTACTAGAAACTCAGAGAGTAAATATTAGAACTGGGATCAGAAATCAGGTCTTTTGATTTCAAATCCAGTTCTCTTTATATAGCAATAAATAAACAATATTTTCAATTTCAATAAACAAACAAAAGTCATGGTAGATAATCTTGTCCTTTAGTCAAAGCAACTCCATAAAAGTGGAGTCTTGATTAAACATGATATATACTCAACAATCATGTTTTCTATCTCACTGGCCTATGGATAATTGAAACTCCAAAAGTACCCAGACTTCCAGGATGTTTGAGTGAGGTTGCACATGAGGTAGAATGATCCATTTTAAGATAACCAGTCAGTCAAAAGACATTTATTAAGTACCTGCTATGTGCCAGGTACTGTGCTAACCACCAGGGATACAAAGAAAAGCAAAAAACAATCCCTGCTCTCAAGAAGCATAGAGGAGACAATATGAAAATAATGATGTACAAAGAAGATTTATACAGGATATATTTGAAATAATCAATAGAAGGAAGGCATGAGCATTAAGGGGGACCAGAAATGGTTTCTTGCAGAGTATAGGATTTTAGCTGAGAATTGAAGGAAGTGAGAGAAGCCACAAGATAGAAATAAGGATGGAGAGATGAGTCAGGTTAAAATCATATCTGATCATGGGCAGGTCACTTACCCTTTTTCTACCCCACCCTACCTGGAATGCTTGACCTTTTACCTCTGCCTCTAATCTTATTTTAAGGCTTTGCTCAGGTGGCATCTCCTAAAGAAGTCTTTCCCAATTCCCCTGGTTGTTATTGCTTTCTACTTCCTCCAATTATTTTGTGTTGTTTTTCTGTCTACAATCAATCTCTTTGTGGGTAGAAAACAGGGTTTTTTTCCAATTTTAGCTTTATATCCCTAGCACCTAGCATGGTGCCTTGCACATTAGATCATAGATGCAGAACTGGAAGGAATGGGAAAAGTCATCTAATCTAATCACCTCATTTCACAGGTGAGGAAAATGAGGTCTGGGTTAAGTTATTTATTCATGATCATACACAAAATAAGTGTCTGAGGTAGGATTTGAACCTATAGTAGATATTATATAATTGTTTGTTGAGCTGAAAAAAGGGAGGGAAAAGAAACGAAGCAGATATTCCCATGATGCCATATGGTTAATAAATATTTATAAATATGAGACAAAGTATCTACACTGGACAATTTTTAAAAATCAGAATAAAACCTGGACCTAGACACTGAGGTCCACAGAAATTGTTCTTGAACAGCTGAGTGCAAGGGTTTCCCTGATAGATGTAGTGGATGGGTTATAGGTCATATCTAAGTCCTTAGGATATGGCTCTTAGATTCTTGGCAAAACCCACAATAAAACCTAAACAAACTGGAATTCTCAAAGAGTGGTGAATTCTGTCGTATTATTTTCACTTTTAAATCTGGACATTTTTCTGAAATGTCAGAGTCTACTTTCCCGACTTAGTTAAGCAAGAGAAAATCTAGAATGGGCAAAGAAAAAGGAGAATGGTGGTAAATGGTGTAGTCTAAATTTTGCCCTAACTGGCTGTTTGACTTTGGGCAAGACACCACCTCTCTCGACTCAATTTCATCATATATAAAGTGAATGAGTTCATGACATCATAGAATTTTAGAATTGGAAGGGATCTCAATGGATATTTAGTCCAATCCATACCTGGAAAGGAGTCCCCACCATTACCTTATCCAACAAGCTGTCATCCAGTCTCTACTTTAGGCTCTCCAATGAGACAGAACTCGCCACCTCCAGAAGCAACCCCATTCCGCTTTTGGATAGCTTTGATCTTCAGGAAGGCTTTATGTGTCTGTTGGTATGTTTGCTTTTATCTGTGACATCAAGCCTAAAATCAATTCTCTGTGATTTTCACCCAATGATCCTGATGCTGTCCTTTGGGGTGAAACAGAATGGGTCTAATATCTCTCTTCCATAGCCTTTTCAGTGCTTGAAAACAGATATCAGCTTCTTCCTGAGCCTCCTCTTGTACTGGTTAAACATCTATACCTCTAAGTATTTCATATGTGACATGAATTCATGACCTTTTATCATCCTGGTTATATGATTCACAGTTTTCTATGGATCTTGAGGGATTCTGATAAAATCTAAACAGAATTTCACAAATGTACTTGAGTCTCCTGCTAGGCCACAGGATCACCATCCTGAATATTGATTCTTATCCCCAAGACTGAGGAGGTGAATGAAGTTCAAAATAACATGGACTGATCTAGAGACCTCCTTTAGAAGACGATCTTTTTGTTCTTCCTTCTGCCTAGATATGTTTGTTTTCTTGGTTTCTTCCTAAAAGCTGAGAACACATGCATACACACACACACACACATACACACACACACACACACACACACACACACACACACACACACACACACACACACATGCACACACACACACACAGCTTCCAGAACATTAAGGATGAGGGATAAGGATTGCTGAATTAAAACAAGATTTTAATGTCATTTTTAAATGGTGGAACTGTGTGCTTTTTTTTTTAGCCAGAAATTCCTATATTCATATTTTCATTAATTCAATAATAATTCACTGGGAACCTAATATTTTCAAGGAACTGAGTGCTTGGTGCTATGTCAAGTCCATACCATTCTCAGTTTTCTCATTAAAAAAAAAAAGAGTTGGATGAGATGATCTCCAGTGTTCTTTGGCACAATGGAAAGCATCAGCTCTGGAGTCAAAGAGCCTGGGTTTACATCTTGCCTCTGATACTTAATGTTTGTAGTCTGGCACAAGTCATGCCTCCTTAGACCTCAGTTTCTTCATCTGTAAGATGAGGAGGTAAAGCTACAGGGCCTCTGAGGTCTCCTCTAACTCTAGATCTATGAGCCTATGATCCCTTCCAACTCTCCAGCTATGATCAGATTGAAAGAGTTATTGAAGACAGCCTATAACTTTTTTGAGACATGGTCAGACCACCCCAAATGTTCGTCTGGAGGAATTTCAGACTCCGCACTATTTGGTTGGTTCAGACAAGTAAACAAGTGCATCATATAAGACTGGGCTAGATAGACAAGTCAAAAGCACAACAGCAGTGGTTCCACAATGATGTGAATGAAGCCAAGTCATTAATAAATTACTAAATGATAAAGCTTAGAAAGCATGAGGCTTTGTTCCAGACCGTAATTGATACAGTGAAGAATAATATTTAGCCACACCAGTGTACATGAGCGTAAGGTTGTCCCTGGAGGAAATAACCTCTCTACCATAGCCCCTCTTGTGCTTCAACTTTCTCACCATTAGATTTGAAAATTTAAAAAAAAAAGGAAAATGAAGAAAGGGGGCTTTCAAGGGGCTATAGAGCAGACTTTTCACTGGTTCATGTACCACCATGTGCTTCCAAGAAAACAAACATTGTGGTCCCATTCTCCTGGATTCTTCAGGCATGTGGCACTGCCTTCATCTACCTTTGTGAAATGGAAGTTGTTGTTTTGTTTTGTTTTGTTTTCATTATGGTGAAAAAAAATACCTTTTGATACCCTGACCATAGTACAAAGCTGCTATGCTTCTACTGAGGGTCCCACGTGCACCTTCCTCACAATGCAACTCCACAAGGGGACTAACTACCCTCAAAAGTTCTGGTTTGAGCCACCAGCAAGATGACTGGGCTGACCATGAGCCTTTGGAGTCAGACTATTTTTATTTCACCTGATATGTTGGGACCACCTCCAAAGGGCCTCCAAGAATCCAAGTAAACCACAGGAAAAGGGGTGGGGTGGGGAGGGGAGAGGCAATTGAAGCTGTGGAATCCAAACAAGATAATGAGGTTTTTCTTGGTTTTAGGAGAAATAGCAGTGTGCTTTTAAAGAGCTCGAAGCAGCTGCTGAAAATCATCTGAGCTTAACCTTCTGAATCAGCACTCTGGGGTGGTAGATCTCAAAAAAAAAACTCAAGCACAATAAACAATAAACCCCAATCCAAACAACATTTATTAAGCACCTAGTATGTGCAAGGCACTTTGCTAAGTGCAGGGGATGCAATTAATACAGTCCTTAACCTCAAGGAGCTTACAATCTAACTTGGGCAGACAGTATACAAAAGAGGAAAGAAAAGGGTGGGTACCAGAGGGTATCCAGTGTGGGAATATCTTGTTCTGTGTAGCTGGAAAAAAAAAAACAGGCAGAGCAGCAGATGCAGAGTGAATGGATGCTATATGCATGTCCCTATGTAGACACTGGGGGTGTTTTCAAAGACTATACTTATTTATCCCCTGATGATGCCCAGTGGAACATGAAATATATGTGAGGCCTGACAAACAAATCAGACAGACAGACAGTAGGACAGTACCTCTTGCCCTGGGACTCTCTGTCTTTCTAGTAGGAGAAGGTGGTAGATGTATAGTGGAGAGAGCTCCTCCCAGATTCTCCATTTAAGAAAGGTACTCAAGGAAACTATCTCAAAATTTTCCAACTGGCTGCACTCCTAGACTTTATTATGTTCCCTCTCCCCTTCCCTTGATTTCTTCATAGCTTCTTCTTTTGTGTTTTCTTTCCACATTAGCTTGTGAGATCCTCAAGACCAAAGATTATCCTTTGCCTTTGTTTGGATCCTCAGCACTTAGCTGGCACATAGTAGGGACTTAATAGAGAAAGATGGTAGAGTAATAGGAATTCACTTGAACTCTCCCAAATTCCCTTCAAACAACTTTTTAAAAACTTGTCAAATTGAATTCTGGAGTGGCAGAACCAACCAAAGATCAGGGTAAAACAATTTTTCCAGTCCAACATAACTTAGGAGGTCAGTATGAAGGACTATCCCATAAGGGTGGCTATATCATCAAGGCAGAAGCTTTTGGGGTTCTCAGCACATAGACAGAAAGGGAGTCAGACAAGTGATCAGAAGGAAATTACAGGGGACCTTTTGCTGGCACTGGGTGCATCAGTTGCATTGCTGTACATTATTCCTGGTCATGGTCCCAGGGTAAAAAAGGAACACTAGCACACTAGCACTAGCTCCAGGGAAGCAAGAGCCCTGGTAACAGTTCCAGAGCAGAGAAATGCTTGTAGTTGTTCAGAGGAGGGGGAAGTCCTTGTGTAAGGACTAAAATGGAGAAGAGCACTATCACTTGCCCAAATTGCATTTACAAGGCTAGAAGGAGTGAGAGTACTCACAGCCACAGAGTAGCAGGGGCCCTAGTTGTAGTTCTGGGTCATAGAGGAGCTCTTCTGGAGGCTTGCCAGACAGTGACCACAACTCTCCTTAGATCATACCACCTCAAAGAACTGAAAACTTACAGATCCCCCACAACTAGCTTTGAAAACAGTAGCACAAAACACTTGACACTTAAAATGGTGCCCCTTCCACCCAGCAAGTAGAGCGCAATGTTAACATAAAGTTAAAAATCAAGAAATAGGCTGGAAAAAAAAGAACTAAAAAAGAAGAAAAAATAGCTTGACTACAGAAAGTTGCTATGGAGACAGGAAGGATCAAGACACAAACCCAGAAGAAGACAGTGAAATCAAAGCAGCCACATGTAAAGCCTTTTAAAAATGTGAATTGGACACAAGCCCAAAAAGAATTCTTGGAAGAGCTCAAAAAGGATTTTAAATAGGAGAGGTAGAGGAAAAATTGGGAAAAGAAATAAGAGTGATACAACAAAACTATGAAAAGAAAGTCAACCTACTGAGTCTCAGAGAGCTTGAAGTGACTTGCCCACGATCATAAGTATCAGCTCAAGGATATAAGCCGAGGTCCTAAGAATCTGAATCCAGTACTCTTTCTACCATACCTCTATGGCCCTTTTGAGTAGTTTTGCCTTGCAAACCCAAAAGGAATGAAGGCACAAAGGAATAATGGGTACAGATCCTGTGTGACTCGTATGGACAAATATCAACACCCTTAGAGATGTCCTGAGATTAAAAAAAAAAAGTCAAACTGGAAAAGGTTTAATAGTAATTTCTGTTGCCATCTCCTTGCTATTTTTGCTGATGCTGGTACTGTTACTAATCTACTACTACTACTACTACAAATAAATAAAACACAACCATATAATATTTAGAAATGCAATATATAAATAAAATATATTTAAATAAGAATATGAATAAAATAATAAATAGCTTTAGTACTCTGAAGTAAAGTATCTTACATACACTATTTCTTTTGCTCACTTTTTCTTTCTGTCTTCCCTCTTGGCACCTAATACCCATGTGTTACATTTCACCTCCGCTAGCCTAAGTAGAATCTTGAGTCTCAGATATTTCCTTCTCTTCAATATCATCTTTCATGCCTTACTTTCCTACAACCCACATATCCAATAGAAAGGGTTTTTCCTTCTATTTTGAGCTAAAAACTGTCCCTTTGTAATTTCTACCTATTGTCTTACTGCTATTATTAGAATATAAGCTCCTTAAGAATGTTTCATTCTCATTTTATTCATTCCTCCTAGGGAATGTTTCATTCTTTCCACTTGTTTCCCTAGTGCCTGGCACAATGCTTGGCAATCTGTTACTTAATAAATATTTGTTGATTCATTGATTAGTTGAATGTTCTCTAAAGCTAAGCAGGATAAGCTTATGCTTCTTCTACATAGCAGCCCCTCAAATATTTGAAAATATTTATGTTCTCTTTAAACATGCCCAGTTCTTTCCCACTCATTACTTTATGGTATGATACCTAGTACCTTCCCCCTCCTATTTGCCCTCCTACTCTAGTTTATCTATGCCTGACCAGTTTGTCCATGTGCTTCACACATCAAGCTCCCCAATTCAGGGCAAGGCTGCTGATTCCTATCAGGGTCATATTGAATAACATATATTGGAACACTGGGTTTGAACATATTTCTATATAAAATGCCTTCTCTTGCTCTTCTTCCTCTACTTGGGATCTGAAAACCATGACCTAGCTTTGCTCCTTAAGTCTACTGAGGAGGCTTCCTGGTAGGGAAAGCCCACGGGTTTGTGTCAGTTTACTTTGATTTTACGTTGACTCCTCCTAGGAGTGGGCTAATGATTCTGCTTTGTCTCTCTTGAAAATCAAAGCTAGAATAGCAAAAGATTGAAGTCAAGGGGAGGAACATAAGATAGGTGAAAACACCTAGATCAGGCAGCCTTCCTACTCTAAGCAGAGAGAAAAGCTGGACATTCTCAGTGGAAATTAACACAGACAATGAGAAGCAACTTGTGGGACATTTTAGCAAGGGATTTCTCCAAGATGTATGGTTGCAGGGGGGAGGGGGAGGGAGAGAAGGGGAGGGAGTGAAATAGAATCCTAACAACAGAACAGGAAATCCTGGTCAGTTAGCCTAATGACTATGTGGCACATGAATAATGAAAAGATATTTACCCGCCTAAATGCAGAGGAGCTCGAATAGGTGATTTCTTATTTTTTTTCCCAAACCTATGACAACGTTGTGACATAATGCCTTAGTTTAAATGAAAACATCACACAACCCTACACAAAAGTGAGCCAGTGACCAGCTCTGCAGAGATCAAAACGTGGACTTGGTGAGAGACATTAGACTTTTCTATTCTCAATGAAAAGTCAGGCCGAAACAGGGTGCTTTCCAAACGCATTTAAACATCAGTGGAGGGCAGCAACACTGGCCAATCTGTGGCTTATATTTCCCCAGATGGCAAATTTAATTTAATTTCTATATCATAGGATAGACCTTTCTTAGGTCAAGGAGTTTCCTACGGATACTTTTCTTTCAAGGAGTCTTTCTCGTATTTAGTACTAAATTAGCTTTTTACTCTCTCCCTTACCTCAAGTCTTATGAGGTCTGGCCTGGGGCAGAGCTGAGAAATAGGTACCTTTTGCCTATGAGAAATCTTTCTGCCTTTATCCCAACTTTTCCCTTGTCATCTCACAACAGTCCCTATATCAGGAACCTGGAAATCCCATGCTTAGATTCTTTGCTCCTGGTCAGAGTTCATGGCCCATTGTCTGGGCCAGATGTACATTTGTGGTTCAGATTTCCCCAGATGGTGAATGTAATTTAATTTCTATATCACATTATAGACTTTTCTCAGATCAAGGAGTTTGCCATTCATGCCATTCCTTGAGGGAACCAATGAAGTCTTAACTACAAAATCAGCCCCCTCTTTGCTCCACCCCACCTCCCACCTTCAGATTTAGCCCAAACCTGTCAGGTCTGGCCTGAAGTGAAGAAGAACCTTTCTGATGAAAAAAAATAGTTGTTTCTTTTTCCCATCCCCTTCCCCATCTTTCTTTTGCTTCCTATCTCTCCCCTGTTGTTTTGTCCTTTGTTTTTGAAGAAGATCAATGACATCACAGGGTGATGTCTTAACTCGTGTGTAAATTGGGTTTAAGTGAAGCAGAGCGGCACAAAATTGTCAGCCTCACTCTCTCTTCTACAGTCATTGAAGGCCAGTGGCAAGACAAAAGTCAAGATGAATGGTGATGACTGGGATGCATCTTCTATGTCTGACCAAACTCTAAACACTGCAAAGAGCCTGCTACAGCTGCCTTCATGGCCGATAGAATGCATTGTCTGATCCATCCATTCTGCCCAGGGGAAGTCTCCACATGTTTGGGGTAAACAACCCTGTAACTCACCAACATTAGCTTGTATGCTGAGGTGGCTTTACTGAAGTGTGTCCACTGTGCATGCTACAGCTTCTTCTTGACAGGTGAGAGTTGGGTGGCAGGTGGACATCAAAGGTGGATGAGCAGCCCTGAAAAGGGTTTGGCAAGCCCTTACACCAGAGTTGCTAGTCCTCTTTGAACAGCCAAGTTAAGTCAAAATAATTATTAAGAATCTATTATATGTCAGGCAATGTGGTAAGTTCTGGGTATAAAGGAAAGGCAAAAACAAATCCTGCTCATGAGAAGCTCACAGTCTAATGGGGGGGAGACAAACTAAAAACAACTCTGCACAAGCAATCTACATGCAGGATAAATGGAAGATAATCAACACAGGGAAAATAGTAGCATCAAGGGGGATTGGGAAAGGCTTCTTGTAGAAAGTGAAATTTTAGCTGAGACTTGAAGGAAGCCAGGGAAGTCAAGAGGCATAGATAAGGAGGGAGAGAATCCTAAGCATGAGACAGACGGCCAGTGAAAACTAAGAGTTGATAGAACGTAGTATTTGAGGAGCATCAACAAGGAAAATGTCAATGAATCTCAGAGTACAGGGGGAGTTAGGACTTTGATTCAAACCCTGCCTCTGATGCCTACTACCTGGGTGATGTTAAGCAAGTCACCTAACCTACCTAGGCTTCAGTTTCCTCACCTGTAAAATAAGAGAGTTGGATGAGGTGGCCTCTGATGTCCATTCTAATTGCCAGTCTAAGATCCCATGATTCTCTTTTTTCCATGGCTAAACAGGGCTTTCATTGGTGGGGCCTATCCATGCCTTCCTTCTCTTCCATCACAATCAAGTTAAGATATGAAGTCCAAAGCCATTCTAGAGCAGGCTTTTTTAATGTTATTGAATTGGAATGCATTTTAAACTGAGACCTATTTTTACTATATTTGTGGACATCACTTCAGATGCCATGGGAATACTATTCATGACACACTTTAGATTTTTCCCACCTTGAATCTGGCTCCAGATTCATAAATTCATTGAGTCATAGAATGTCAAAACCGCAAGAGAATATTGATTCATTGAGCATGAAAGGACTTTGGAACATAGCTTATAGAAGGTCAAAAGCCCTTGTCAAGTGAGCCCCTGAGTATAGAATGTCAGAGCTAAAAGGGACTCTCTAAACATGGTAAGAAATAGCTTAAAAATAAATGAGGCCAAACTAGTGGCTGGAACACACCACTGTGTACCAACTGCAAGGGTTGGGGTAGAAAGGAAGGGAGTCTTCTTTGGACATTTCACTCCCCAGATCCACAGCCCCTTACCCAATGACTGTAGCTCATAATCTCCTCCCAATAAAAAGAGAGGCTGGTATAAAGCCTTCTCTTGAGCAGGTCAGCATATCCAGAAGACAGATGAATCTATTTAAATCCTCTAGTTCAACCTTCTCCTCTTCAAAATTATCACCACATCATCATCATTTATGGCCTCATTGTTGCAATACGAAGCCCCTAGGGAGGATCAGCTGATGTATGTGCACCGTCATTACATTTTTGCCATAGATCAATGGAACAACTATATCAACTTCTCAGCCAAATATGGTAAAAAATGTGGAATATATAACCTCACTGCACTGTAATGTGACTGCTTACAGGTCTGTTCCTTGCCCAGCCTTTTGATTAAGTGGGCTCTTCTGGTTTATGAAATATATTTTGATGTGGTACATAGAAAATGTCTTCATTTTATGGGTCTCATCTTTTATCAGGTCAGTCCTCTATTGGATTTCGCCATTTTGAGAACCAAAAAGAAGAGAAAGTCTGACCCAGATATTCCTTGAGCAAGTATTTAAGTGGTTTCAGGATGCCAGATGTTGGGCTTTGCTGACAGCCAATATGATTAGAGACCCATGTGGTGAAATCTCAGCCAGCAGTGGGTTCCCCCTGAATCAATGACATTCAGGCAAGCTTGGATAAGAATAGGATTAGTGAGTAATAATTTTCAGTGACTCAGCTTTCAGGGCCCCACATTGCAAGGGTGGCAGTCTTTTGCCTCAATTTCAGGATTCACAGGGTTGGGTCTACCCAGTGTTTGTCCATGCCATACAAGAACTTGTCACTGACAAGAATTCAACAAGCTTTCCATTCTCTTTGCACCCCTACCCTTTTTTGCTCCTTCTATACTATCTGAAGCACCTACTATATGCCAAGCACTATTCTAAGGTACTCAGGATACAGAAAAAGACTACAACAGATACTGCCCTTGAGAAGCTTATATTCTTCTGGAAGAAAAACAACATGTGTAGAGATAAGTAAAAACACACATATAGATGCATGCATATATGTGATTGTATATATGTAAACTTTTATGTATGTACATGTATGTATATGTGTACTTGTGTTTATTTGAGTGCTAACAACTGGGGGATAAGAGAAACTATAGATCAACATTGTATAAAGACAATATAATAATAATAACAACAATAATAATAATATTTATGTGGCACTGATTATATCAGGGACTGTGCTAAGTGTTTTACAAATATTATCTCATTTGATCCTCACAACAGCCCTGGGAAGGAGGTACAACTATTATCTTCATTTTATAGCTGAGGAAACTGAGGCAAACTGATTAAGTAAGTTAAATTAGATGAGAAAGTATAAAAAAAATTGCCATCTGTACTAGTAGTGGAAGTTTCTACACCTTAGAGGTTCGTCTAATATCTGTAAAAGTCTATATAAGAGTACAAATGTGTATGCTCATGCCAAAGTGTGGGAAGTTGGTAGATTGTTGCCTTTTGTGCTCAAAGAGGACCAAAATAACATCATTATGTTGGGGTCAAGGTACAGTGTATCTAACTGTGGCTGATCAGACCAATACAAGCTCAGAAAGTTATACCACAAATCGAGCACAAATAGTCCATGTGAACATTTGTCTTTAAATTTACACATCTACGTTCTTTTGAACTACTATAATTCTGCTTTACTCATAGAGAATAGCACCTTCTTTCATGTGGGCGCACCATCCCGGTCCTGTGCCAGTGTCTCCCACGTCTCATAGTTGATTCCAAAGCTGTTTAGAGAGACTTTAAGAGTGTCCTTGTAGTATTGTTTCTTTTGACCTCTGTGCTTGCCTTATGTGAGTTCTCCACAAATGGAAGCCATTCAGTTTCCTGGCATGGCACTGGTATACTGCCCAGGTTTCACTCATATGGTCAACACAATGGCTCTGTTGACCTTCAGTTTGGTAATCATTCTAATACCTCTTCTGTCCCACACTTTCCTTCAGAGCCTCCCAAACAATAAGCTAGCTCTGGCAATGTGATCTATGACTGAGGGGTGGGGAATCTGTGGCCTCAAGGCCACATGTGGCCCTCTAGGCCGCTAGGTCCTCATTGGAGTTAGGATTCAAAGGACCACACTTGAGGACCTAGAGAGCTACATGTGGCCTTGAGGCCGCAGATTCCCTACCCTGCACGTCCCTGGAAAGTATACTGCCAAAGTAAGTGAACGTATCCACAGCATTCAAATTTCTCCATTTACTTTAACTGATGTTTCCATGTATGGATGGTGTAGTGAAGAACCTCTGTTTCTTTGGTGTCAATTATTAGTCCATGATTAGCACAAGCAGCAGAGAATGAATCCATGCTTTGTTGCACCTCATACAAGGGGAGAGAACGGTTACTGTGATACATAGGAGATCCAAAAAGTTTATCTTCTTTTTTTTTCTCTTCCAATTGATATGTTGTATTTAGACAAAAAAAAAATAAGCAAAAGGAAACAAAGTGGATATGTGTGCTCGTTGTCCTGGGTCTATCTTTGTTAACCCAGGGAAGCATCCCTTGTTGGATTACTAATTATGTCTCCTTTACCAGGTGGGAACCACAGAGATAGAGGGAATGGCACCTGATGAAATGGAGCAAGTGGAGGAGTTTCTGGACCAGCACTGAATGCCTGCACCAAGCAGAAGAGGGCCTGGAGCTAAGCAGCAGCAAGGCAAAGAGCAATAAATTAGAGCAAGTGTCAAAGTTTTTCCCATTGGCAGGCTGGTAAGACCTAGGTCCCTCTCTTAGAAAAATATTTTAAGGGAATCAAACACATGGAGTTACAAAGAAAACCAATCATATTGAAATAAAAGCAAGTTCATAGAGCCTGAGTTAAGAACCCCCGTGGAAAAAGCCCAGACCCTCTTCTTCACTGGTACTGAGTTATTTGTATTGGACTATGAAGTTCTGCCAGATGGGAATGAAATCTCTTTAGACACAAACTGCTTTCCCCTTGGGAAGCTTGAGGAAGGGGAGAATTTGGGATAATGCCATAAATCTGGATGACTGTAGAGGTGCCTGGGAATTCAGGGCTCAATGCTGGGAAAGCTTGCTTTTCTCTAATGATCTGAATGTTTTACACTTGGTGGTGTTAGTGGTGGAGTTATAGCCTATAGGTCCGAAAGATGGACAGCAAAGGTCTCTGAGGAGGTGGTACTCACTGGAAAGAAAAAGAGACTTCCTTTCCCTTCCACACCACCTTGATGCTATCTGGTGTGGGAGTCCCTTTCAGCTTTTGATGGCTTAAATAAACTTTGTCCTACATTTCTCTGTTTTAGCCTGGGTGCCAAGGATCACTATCCACTTTCATGGAAACTTAGATATGAGAAAATTCTGATTTGCTGATTTTTCTGATAAACTTTCAGCTAGGTCATGAACCAAAGAGTTATTTAGTGAGAAGGCCCCAGTGCTAATTGTGTACCGTGTAAATCTAGAGAGTCCATGCTGGGCAAACAGTTATGTAAATAAAAAGGTACAGCCACCACAGTCAGTTTAGCAGAACAACACAAGAAAAAGATGGTGACTGGTAACACATGTAATCATAATCTTTTATAATTTATCATTTGTTAAAAGACTGCTATGAGCTTTAATTTTAACAGAGTAATACAAATGCTGCTCATTGTTCTTCACCCAAATCTTTATTTATTTGTTTTTAATCAATTAGCACAGCTTTATTTTCCATCCTTTTAGTTGATATGTGTATATTATTCTTTTGGTTCTGCTTTCTTCATTCTGCATCACTTCATGTAAGTTTTTTCATAATTTTTGACATTTTTCTAAATAGGACAATAACATTTCATTCCATTCATGTACCACATTTTATTCACCCAATCTCCAATCACTGAACAAGTTATCTATTCCTAAATTTCTGCTACTTCAAACACTGCTGTTGTGAATGCTTCTGTACAAATGTATTTTTTTTTCTAGCTACTAATTTCTTTGGAATGTAATCTAGGAATGGGGATTACTAGGTCAAAAAGTACAGTTTTGCAACTTTTATTTTTTTATTCCTTATTGCTTTCCAAAAGAGTATAACCAATTCACTGTCCCAACAGCTGTGAATCAGTGAGCCTGTTTTCCCTTTTACCCAACAACACTGAATTTTTCCTTCTTTTGTTGCTAGTTTAATAGATATGATGTTGTTTTAATTTGTGTTTCTCTGGTTGCTAAGAACTCCAAAGTTGAGGGTTGCTTTTTTTCCCCTTTCACACAGTTTGTGTCTTACCCTTAAAACCTTCTTGTTCATGTCCTTTGGTCAATTGTCTATTGAAGAATGTACTTTAAATTTGGTTGAGTTTTTTTGTGTAAATTACCTGTGGATTTTAGATGTTCAAACTTTATCAGAAAAGTTCAGTAGAAAGGCTGTTTCCCACTATGTATCTTTTCTCTTATCCTGGTTTCATTGCTTCTATTGGGAGATGAGAGGAAAGTTATTCTGATTTGTATATAATTGAAAATATCTTTTTTGTCCTTTATAATTTTCTTTACCTAATGCCTAGTTAATTCCTTCTTTGATACAATTCCATCTTTGATGCAATGATAGTCTTAATATATATTAAACTTTTTTTGCCAGAGAGGTGATAAATTCAGAATGCAGATTGAGACCTTAGGAGAGTTTATTGTGCTTAACTATATGTATATTTAACAAGGGTTTTGTTTTTCTTTCTGAATTAAAAATGAGGTGGGGTGGAAGATGAAAAGAAGCTGAGAAGGCATATTTTCATTAATTGAAAAAAATTAATGTTAAAAAAGAAAGAAAAAAAGCAGCTCAAGACTACCCAACACAGAAACCAAGTCTGACAGCATATGTAATTCCTTAGTCTCCCCATTGTTAGTAAAAAAGAGGCAATTGAAGGAGGAACATTTTCCCAACTCTTTCTAGGAGTCAAGCTTGGTCATAATATTTACACAGTATTCCATTTTTGTTGTTCCTTCTATTTACATTGTTGTAGTCATGGATGTTATTTTCATGGTTCTGCTAACTTCTCTTTGCATCAGTTCGTATAAGTCATATCATGTTTATCTGAATTCTTCATATTATCATTTTTTACAATACAGTAATAGCTAATTACAACCAGTTAACACCATTTGTTTAGTCATTGCCCAACTGATAGTATCCATTTTGTTTCTAGTGCTCTACTACCACAAAAATGCTACAACGAATATTTTAGTAAATACGTACATATGTATACGTATATGTATCACCTTTATGTTTGTCTTTGACTTTCCTAGTGTATATTCCTAGCAATTGGATCATTGGGTTAAAGGCCTAAATTTCTGCATCTCCTTTAACTCAATTTCAATCTTGTCATCTGTCAATTTTCTAGGTGTTAATGAGATGAAACTTGGGGGTTGTTTTGATTTTCATTTCTCTTATTATGGAGAGAGGGGCCATTTTTACTTAAGTCCTCTATTTTTGAGAAAACTTGCAATGATTCCCTGTTGAAAATAATGTTAACTTTTGGTTTTACACATACTTTTTTAATCATGTAAAAATGGCCCTTCTATGGGGGCAGCTAGGTGGCTCAGTGGATAGAGCACCAGCCCTGGATTCAGGAGGACCTGAGTTCAAATCCGTCCTCAGACACATAACACTTACTAGCTGTATGATCCTGGGCAAGTCACTTAACCCCACTGCCTAGCCAAAAAAAAAATGGCCCTTCTGTACCTATGTATTGTAAAGTCTTTGGTAAAATTGAGAGTGCTTATGCAGTTTGTACTTTGTCAAATGCTTTTTCTGCATCTGTTGGCATAATCATGTAGTATTTATAATAGTGAGTAGATATAATTCTAGCCTAGTACTCCTTTTTTTCTGAGGAGAACAGAGTGGCCAAGCTATTGGTCTCAACTTTCTGCTTTCCTTTTTAGTAGAAATCAATTTCCACCAGATAAGTTTTCAGGTTTAGGCTAAGCTTTTGATCATTACTTATTAATGGGGAAAGGAAGATCAGGTTTTATATTCAGAGTTCGACTCCCTTTTGACCAAATATTAGTTCATATGTAGCAAGTAGCAAAGAAACCCATTTATCTAAGTCAATAGCAAAATAGAGATAAGAGAAAGTATACAAAGGAGAATATTTACCAGATAATACAGAATGAAGGAGCTCCCACTGGGAGCAAGGTAACTCAACTCAAGAAAGAAAGACAGACAGACAGAGAGAGAGAGAGAGAGAGAGAGAGAGAGAGAATCCCAGCTCTCACCCAAGGGGGGAGATTTCTCAAAGTCTCTAGTTTAGCAGATGGAGATAAGGACATGATAGAGATTGGCAATTCCTCTATTGTCAATTTCTAGTGAGACTTTTATTATCCCTTCAGTAACCAGAAGGGAGACTGGCATTTTACCGATTCTCTCTGGATGTCAGAAGCTAAAAGCACCCAAAGAGACTCCAGAGACTTGAAGAGACTGAAGAGACTGGAGCTCTCTTCTCTCCTACACTTGCCAACTCCATCCTGGCCCTCCATAGCTGCAAGACACAAATATCTACCAATAAGGATAGAGTCCCATACCAATGGGTTTTGGAACTCAGGTTACACTTCAATAAGCTAAACAAAAAACAATGACTCCACGAGACAGCAAGAAGATATTAAAACAAAATCAAAAGACTGAAAATACAAGATATCTGATAGCAACAACAACTGATGGGGAAAGCAGGTCAAGGAAAGATAATTCAAGAATCACTGAACTCTCTGGAAAACAGGACTTAACAAAACCATGAACTATGTCTTTTTCTTTCTTTCTTTTTTTTCTTTTTAGTGAGGCAATCAGGGTTAAGTGACTTGCCCAAGGTCACACAGCTGGTACTTATCAAGTGTTTGGTCTGAGGCCAGATTTGAACTCAGGTCCTCCTGAGTACAGGGCCAGTGCTCTATCCACTGTGCCACCTAGCTGCCCCTAAACTATATCGTAAGAAGTGATTAATAAAAACTGCTCAGATCTATTAGAACAAGAGGAGAAAAATGAAGATAGAAAGAATTTGCTAATGTCATCCTGAAAGAAATCCCCAAAGGAAAAGTCCTAGGAATATAATTGCCAAAATCCAGAGCTGCCACATCAAAAAATAAATATTGCAAACATCCAGAAAAAAGCAATTCAGGTGCCAAAGGACCATAGCCAGAATTGCATAAGACCTGAAAGCTATTACTAAAAATGAGAGGAAATCTCAGAATAAAGAATTCTAAAAGCAAAACAAGAATACTTACCCTGCAAAGCTTAGTATAATCCTACAGGGAGGCAGGAAATGGACTTATGATAGAATAGATTAATTTCAAATATTCCTGATGAAAAAAAAAAAGAAAACTAGAAGTGAGTAGGAATTTTGTAATACAAATACAAATCTAGAGAAACTTAGATAAATGTAGTTGAACAATTAGAAAGAATTATATAATGATATAATGCTAACATTCTAATAGGTGTAGAAGAAACAAGTGTCCTTTAAAAATTTTAATAAATTCAAAGGGTTTTGACGGTGTTACACTAAGAAATTTGGTGTAGAACTATATCAAATGCAACAAGTTAGAGATGGGATGTGGAAGGTGGAGATGGTATATTTAAGAGGGAGGATAATGCCAAGACAAAAATAACTGCAAACAAAATCCACTCCTTGATCCTGGGGTGGGGGTAGGGAATGGAAATCCAAGGTTGTCTTAGATTGCCTCATGGCATGATCAGCCATATTTCTGCGAGTGGAGAAAGAAATAGCAAATCACTCTACTATCTTTTCCAGGAAAACTTCAAATGAGGTCAGCAAAAGTCAGACACAACTGGAATGATTAAACAACAAAAAGTTTTAAATGGGGGGAGGGAGACTAGGGGGAGCTTTAGAGGAAGTGATGTCAAAATATGAGGACCATTAAACATATTTTTTAATGCAAGATGAGAAGTTCCAAAGAAATACAGATTAATAGGACAGCTTTGAAAGTAACAGAATTTTTACATTCTTTCAGTAAGTAAGCTATATGATGCAGGGATTCATGGCTTCATAGAAAATTGTTTTTGTGTCCTGCTACTTGTGCATGGAAATGCTCGCTCTCTCTCTTGCATTTAAGTCCAGAATAATATTTTAAACTAAAAAAGAAAACAAAATCATTTTAATATTTATTTGGAGAAAAAATATTCATTTTATGTTTTGTTTTTAACAAAAGTGAATATTATATTTTATTGAAAGTTTTATTAGGACCTATTAATGTTTTGTATAATTTATTTTATTTCTTATACTTTAACAAGTTAATTGTTTTCCAAATGTTGAATAATCCCTGGCTTTCTGGCATAAATACAATTTAGTTGTAACAAATGCTTTTTTAGATTAATTGCTATAATCTTTGTCAGCATTTTTATTTAACGTTCTTGCACCAATACAAACTAGTAATATTGGTTTATAGTGTTTTTGTTTTTGTTTTTGTTTTTTTCTCTGCCCTATTCTTTCCTTTTTTAGGAATCAGGAACAAACTTATTTAACAAAATATTTTGGTAGAGTGTCATCTCTCTTTTGTCAACAGCTTATGTAGCATAGGGATTACTTCTTTATATGTTTGATGAAAATCACTTGTCAATTCATCTGTTTTGAAAGTTTTTCCCTCTCTTTTTCTATGACATCTGGTCTATTGCTTTTTCAACTTCTTTTTTTCTGATATTTGATTGTTTAGAGTATCTATTTCTTATTTCTGTGTTTCATGATCATTTCCGTATATCATATTTTTGTAGATATTCTGTCATTTAAATTTTCCAGCATTTTGACATACTTTGAGCACAATAGTTTTTAAATATTTTTTTCTTTTCCACTGATTGTGATATTTCCTTTATTATTCTTGCTTTACAGCAATTTGTTATTTCATCCTCTCTTTTTAATTAGACTAGCTAATACACTGAACTTCAACTTCATTTTCATTGGATTTTTAAATTTTCATTTATTCTAATTTTTCTATTTGTTTTCAAAAATTCTGTCATGCTTGTTTTGGCTTCATTAATTTGTTAATTTTCTTAAAAATTCTTCACTGCACATTCAATTCACTGGCCATCTCTTTTTTCCTAACATATAATCAGGGAGATAAATTTGTTTCTAAAGGACTATTTCACTTTAATCCCACAAATTTCACATGTTTGGTTACCATTGTCATTATCATTAATAGGAGTTTTTGTTCTTTCCATGTTTTTAATTCATTACATTTATTTAATTTATCCCCTTTAGATCTGCATCATTTTTTCAGATTCTCTTATTGTTATCTACTTTTATTATGTTGTGGTCTAGAAATTATTTTTTCAAATTTCTGTTTTTCTACGTTTATTTGTATATACTTTGTGTCCTCACCCATGATGAATTTTTATAAAAAGAAAAATAGTGCTCATTCCTCAAAAATAAATACATTCTCATATTCCTATCAAATTTTCTTCATGTTTCTCAATCCAGTTTTATTTTATCAACATCTACCTTGATCAAAACCTGTACAAATATGTGATATTCTTCTTGTTATTCTACTAAAGGTATTAAGTCTCCACAAAGGAGCACTAAAATCTCCTACTCTTTTTTTTTCTGCGTATTTTTTTTTCTTTTTATGGTGAGGCATTTGGGGTTAAGTGACTTGCTCAGGGTTATGCAGCTAGTAAGTGTTAAGTGTCTGAGACTGGATTTGAACTCAGGTCCTCCTGACTCCAAGGCCAGAGCTCTATTCACTGTGCCACCTAGCTGCCCCTCTAATCTCCTACTCTTAATGGCTTATAAGTATGTCTGTTTGAATGCTAAGGAGTCCTAGAGGTAGTTCTGGGAGCCAAGATGGTGGAGTGAAAAGGTAGTTGCTCTCACTCTCCCCTATCAACCTCTGAAAAGCCAGAAAATATCACCCCAGAAAAAAAAAACCCTGGAACACCTGAAGTAGAAGAAAGACGGGGAGCAGTAGTGCAGCAGCCCAGCAAACGGGTCTCCCAGTGCCTCAGCAAAAATAGGGGAGGCAGAACTGCAAGGGGCCCCAGGTGGATAAGTACCCTGTGGCATTCACCTGAAAGGAGGTGAAGAAAAGAAGTTAAAGGCTTCCGAAAGCCCCAGCCTTGCTGATTCCAACCCAACACCAGGTGAGCTGTAGGAGCCCTGGCCTCCAATTGTGAAGAAATCCTGAAGCCCAGGTGGTAGAGCAGGCAAACACCAACACCTGGACCTCCAGTGCCTCAGTGAGGGGGGGGAGTGGAAACCAGCTCAGAAAACCACCAGGTGCCTCGGCACTCCACTGCAAAGGAATCTCCCGTGCATTAGCAGAAGAGGGAGACAACACTGCAGGGGGCCCCAGGCAGATAAACACCTGCAGCACCATCTAAAAGGAGCTGAAGAAAGCTAAAGGAAAGGAAAAGCAGGCAACCTAGAATTGCCTGAAAGTTCCAGCCTTGCTGATTCCAGCCCAGGTAAGCTGCCAGAAACCTACAGCCTCCAATTCCAGCATAAGAGGCCCCAGAAGCAAAGCCAGTGACCAAGACCTAGGCTCCCAACACAAGAAGCTTGGGTCAGTACCCTCTGTTCCCCAGCAGGAGAGCTCAATCTCTTTAAAGGCCAGGGAATAAAGAAACACCATGAGTAAAAAGAAACGTACCATAGATTCATATTATGAGAAGAGTGAAGATCAAGACAGAAATTCTGAAGAGGACAACATTGTCAATAAACCCACATCTGCAACAACAAAAGGGAATATGAACTGGTCTGAAGCCCAAAAAGCCTTCTTAGAAGAGCTCAAGAAGGATTTTAATAGTCAAATGAGAGAGGTAAAGAGTCCTTCAAAAATACAATTGGCCAGTTGGAAAAAAAATACACTGAAGAAAACAAGTCCCTAAAAAACACAATTGGCCAATTGAAGAAGGAAGGACAAAAACTAACAGAAGAGTACACTGAAGAAAACAAGTCCCTAAAAAACACAATTGGCCAGTTGAAGAAGGAAGTACAAAAACTAACAGAAGAGTATACTGAAGGAAACAAGTCCCTAAAAAACACAATTGGCCAGTTGAAGAAGGAAGTACAAAAACTAACAGAAGAAAACAATCTGTTAAAAACTAGAATTGGACAAATGGGAACTAATGTCTCTATGAGCAAGAATCAGTCAAACAGAAACCAAAAAATGAAAAAATAGATGAAAACGTAAAATACCTCATCAGTAAAACAACCGACCTGGAAAATCGACTCAGGAGAGACAATTTAAAAATTATTGGACTACCTGAAAATCATGATGAAAAAAAGAGCCTGGACAGTATCTTTCAGGAAATCATAAAGGAAAACTGCCCGAAGTCCTAGAACCAGAAGGGAAAATAACCATAGAAAGAATCCACCATCACCACCTGAAAGAGATCCCAAATTGACAATGCCAAGAATATAATAGCAAAATTCCAAAATTACCAGATGAAAGAGAAGGTGCTGCAAGCAGCCAGAAAGAAAGAAAGAAAGAATTTAAATATCATGGAACCACAGTCAGGATTACACAGGACCTTGCAGCTTCTACATTAAAAGACCGCAGGGCATGGAACATGATATTCCATAAGGCAAAGGAGCTTGGAATGCAGCCAAGGATCAATTACCCAGCAAAAATGAGCATCATTTTTCAAGGGAGGAGGTGGATATTCAACAAAATAGGAGACTTCCAAACTTTCCTGATAAAAAGACCAGAGCTCAACAAAAAATTTGATCTTCAAGTACAGGACTCAAGAAGGACTTAAAAAGGTAAATGGGACAGAAGGATACAATATGTTGTTAATAAGGGGGGGGCTGTTTAAACCCCTACAAGGGAATATGAGACTTGCAACCCTTGAGAACTGTATTGTTATTACACCTTGTTAAAGGAGTATACATAAAGAGGGTGGATATTAGTTGACTTTGATGTAATGATAAAAAAAAATCTAATCAAGTGGGTTAAATGGATCCAAATAAGTGGATCAATCTGATCTTAGAAAATGTACTGAGAAAGGAGGAGGCAGACAAGGGTAAATTACATTACAGGAAAAGACACAAAATCCTATTACAGCAGAGGGAAAGAAGGGGGGGAGCATTGTTTGAACCTTACTCTCATCAGATTTGGCTCAAGAAGGACATAATATATCAAGGTATAGAAATCTAACTTGCCCTATAGGCAGTAGGAGGGAAAAGGGGAAAGAAAAGGGAGGGGGGAAAGGGAGGGAAGAAGCAGTAAGACTAAAGGGGAAGAAAAGGGAAAGGGATAAGAAAAGGGAGAGGGGACTGAAGGAGGCGTGGTCAAAAGCAAAACACTAGTGAAGGGGGAAAGGAAAAAGGAGAAAGAAAAGCATAAATGGGGGAAAAGGATGGAGAAAAAGACACAGATAGTAATCATAACTGTGAATGTGAATGGGATGAACTCTCCCATAAAATGGAAATGGATTGCAGAATGGATTAAAAACCATAATCCTACAATATGTTGTTTACAGGAAAGCACATTTGAAAAAGAGTGACACATACAGGGTAAAGGTAAAAGGCTGGAGCAGAATATATTATGCTTCAGCTGAAGTGAAAAAAGCAGGGGTAGCAATCCTGATCTCAGACAAAGCAAAAGCAAAAGTAGATCTAATCAAAAGAGATAAGGAAGGAAACTACATCCTGCTAAAAGGCACCATAGACAATGAAGTAATATCATTACTAAACATATATGCACCAAATGGTATAGCATCCAAATTCTTACAGGAGAAGTTCAGGGAGTTACAGGAAGAAATAGACAGCAAAACTATACTAGTGGGGGACCTGAACCTCCCCTCTCTGCACTAGATAAATCTAACCACAAAATAAACAAGAAAGAAGTTAAGGAGGTGAATAGAACATTAGAAAAGTTAGGTATGATAGACCTCTGGAGAAAACTGAATGGGGATAGAAAGGAATATACTTTTTTCTTGGTAGTACATGGCACATACACAAAAATTGACCATGTACTAAGGCATAAAAACCTCACAATCCAATGCAGAAAGGCAGAAATATTAAATGCATCCTTTTCAGATCATGACACAATAAAAATTATATGTAATAAAGGGCCATGGAAAGATAGACTAAAAATTAATGGAAACTAAATAATCTAATCCTAAAAAATGATTGGGTCAAACAACAAATCATAGAAACAATCAATAATTTCATTCAAGAGAATGACAATAATGAGACAACATACCAAAACTTATGGGATGCAGCAAAAGCAGTTCTTAGGGGAAGTTTTATATCTCTAAATGCTTACATAAATAAAATAGAAAAAGAGGAGATTAATGAATTGGGCATACAACTAAAAAAACTAGAAAAAGAACAACTTAAAAATCCTCAACTAAACACTAAATTAGAAATATTGAAAACCAAAGGAAAAATTAAGAAAACCATTGAACTAATAAATAAAACTAAGAGCTGGTTTTATGAAAAAACCAATAAAATAGATAAACCTTTGGTTAATTTAATTAAAAAAAGAAAGAAGAAAACCAAATTACTAGTATCAAGAATGAAAAGGGTGAAGCTACCACCAAGGAAGAAAATACTAAAACAATAATTAGGAATTATTTTGCCCAACTATATGCCAACAAATTTGACAATCTTAGTGAAATGGATACATATTTACAAAAATATAAATTGCCCAGATTAACTGAAGAAGTAAAATACTTAAATAACCCCATCTCAGAAAAAGAAATTGAGCAAGCCATTGATGAACTCCCTAAGGAAAAAATCTCCATGGCCACATGGATTTACATGCAATTCTATCAAGCATTTAAAGAGCAATTAATTCCAATACTATATAGACTATTTGGGAAAATAAGTGAGGAAGGAGTCTTACCAAATTCTTTTTATGATACAAATATGGTGTTGATACCTAAACCAGGAAGAGTCAAAATAGAGAAAGAAAATTATAGACCAATTTCTCTAATGAATATAGATGCAAAAATTTTAAACAAAATACTAGCAAGTAGATTGCAGCAACTTATCACAAGAATAATATACTACGACCAGGTAGGATTTATACCAGGAATGCAGGGTTGCTTCAATATTAGGAAAGCTATCAGCGTCATTGAGCATATCAACACCAAAACCAACAGCAACCACATGATCATCTCAATAGATACAGAAAAAGCTTTTGATAAAATGCAACATCCATTCCTATTAAAAACACTAGAAAGCATAGGTATTAAAAAAAAAGGAGTCCTAGAATCTCAGAGATCTAGACTTTGGAATTGCAATTCCCCTGGATCATGAGACACAGATGATGTCCTTCTTGAGGGCATTCACTTTCTAGGGCCACACTCTTTCTCCAGGGATTCACAGGCCGACCATCCTCTCATTTGGAGCATATCCTATCTGTTGGTATGGGCCTGTGTTTCGGAGTGACCCAGCCAGCCAGAATAGCTTCTATATATTGGAGTAAACCATTGGCCATCTGCTTCAAGTATTAGAAGACCTTTATAATATATATAACAGACACAGATGGCTCCAGAACAAGAAAGGGTGTGTACAAGAGAGACCATCTTCACAAACACCATATAACCATTCTGAAATACCTTGGGACAGATTCAGTTTTACTTGGGGAAGGGAAGAGGTTCTTAGAGACCTCTTACTGTTGCATTGATTTATTTCCCCTAAAGACCTCTCTTTACTTCATTTTACCTTTTACGCTAAAATTTTTATTAACTGTTTTGGTTTCCCTCCTCCCCTCCCCCCCCTTTTTTTTGGTCTACTCATTTTTTTAAGTTATGCTTTTAAAATTCTCTTTGAGTAATTTTTTTTCCTGATTAGTTCTTTCCTTTTTTCCCTCTTTCTTAAAAATTTGCTTTTAATTGATGTCCTTTTATTTCAGTTGGCACATTTGTCCTTTTCAGATGAAAAGGGGGAGCTCAGTTCAGAATACTTCCATGGTGAAACACTTTGCTGAAACATTTCAATTCAAAGAGGGAATGTATTCAGTGACTTTAAGACAGCCAGACTTGTAGGACTAAGCTTCTTTTCCTCTGTCATTGGCTCTTTGATTTGTTACCTCATTGGCTAGGGACTGAAGCTGGTTGACATGTGTAGCAAAGCAAATGAAAACACAGTGTAAATATAGTCCATATAAGCTTTAAGATCATTAACCCAAATCCCACTATGACTAATGAGTCTTGGGTCCTGGAATAAGACCACATTTTCCCCTCAGTGTTCTAGGGGGTTCTCTAATGCCTGAGGAGTCAAGGGGTTCTCTAATGCTGTTGGTTTGAGCCCCCAAGATCATCATTTGGAGATCATGTTGGTAAGGCAACATTAAGTAGCTTTTTAAAAAGGTTATTTATTAAAGTGCTACACTAAGAAGAGATGTTATAAAACATTCTCCCAAAAGTCTGTGACAGACTCTCCCACAAGTGCATGCAGAAAGCCAAGGGGAAAGTGAGATCCAGCTTAGAGAGCATATGTGGTAAAGGAGTAATTCAATTTCTAGCTAGAATTCCTTTTCTCTCATTCATGGGGGCTCAGGAAGTTCACCTTGGACATGCTCTGGAATCTTCATGGAGTCTTAAAGCTTAGGCTGCCACTATTCTTTATTCTTCCTTCAGTAACCTAAAGGTACCCAAAGTACATGACAGTCTAGCCTGTTCTTGAATCCCAATGCAGACACTGCATCCCAGGGATGCCAAAAAGATACCAGTGAGAAAAAAGGCAAGTCCAACATCCTCTGATCACTTTGAAACTCAGGATCCTCCATCCAAAGGCAGGGTTGGAGGGGAGAAGCAGGAAAAGAAACCTAGACCAAAGCCAAAGAAGTCTCCCTTTACCCCTCACCACCATCCCCCTGCCTTAGCAAGACCATGTGCGCACGCACACACACACACACACACACACACACACACACACACACACCCCAAGTGGCTCTTCCTCAAGGGATTTCTGGAACACATTCTTCCTCCTGGTTTGCCACTCACTGAAACACTCTGATTTCAGCTAATTTAATGCATCTAGGTGGTGCAGTGAATAGAGTGCCACTAGAGCTGAAGTCTGGAAGACTCATCTTCCTGAGTTGAAGTCTGGTCTTAGAAATCAACTCACTGTGTGACCCTGGGCAATTCACTTAGCCCTAGTTAAGTTTCCTAGTCTATAAAATGAGTTGAAGGAAATGGAAAACCACTCCATTACCTTTGCCAAAAAATACCCAAATGGGGTCACAAAGATTCAGACACAACTAAAGAACAAACAATAGGCAATCCAGAAGGTATGAGAAATTCCCTCAGTTAATCGGAACAGTCTACCCAAATGGCATCATTTCACTTTATCTAATGGCTTTCAATGACTTTTCACACTTAAACCTAAAGATTGATTAAAGCTAGAGATTGATTAAAAGTTCTGGCATCTTATCATTTGCTTTAAGTACGGTCCAATGATTTGATTAAATATCAAACAACACCACCCTACATTAAGTCCCATCCTCTTCCTCATCATCGTGATTTTCAAGCATAACTACTGAACTTAAATACTTAATGCTCAGACCTAGATCCCCCAATCCTCTCAACAACACCCCCAAAGCAAATGTACAACCTACTTAGAACTATAGGAAAGAAAGATTCCACCCATTAAATTGACCAACTCCTCCCCTAATCCCCAGACCAGAGTGATTTTGTGGAAAACAAAGAGGGTTTTCTATATTTTCATGTGGAAATTATGCTAAGAGCAACGTTCACTAAGTCATTGGTCTGGGACAAATGCTTCAGGGCACCAAGCAGATAATCCAAAGAGCTATGGACCCAGGAAGTAGGCAGTGTTTTGGTTTGTCTCAAAAATACTTCCCCAGAACACTCTTTTTTTTTTCAAGCTGCCAGCTTTACTCTCTCTTTTCTAACCATGAATAATCCTAAAGGTATTTCACCATCAACATGTCCCAAAGTCACCAGAACTATGTCTGGAGTTGTGCCTTCCCAGAAGAGCTCCACATTCTCAGTTTGATACTGGACTTTCACAATTGTCTGAAAAGATCCTTAGAAAACTAAACTCCTCTGGCTCAATAAAGACAAGAAGGAAAAGAAGAAGGACCTATGCAGAAATTGATATTACATGAAAAGGTATGAATCAAAAATGTTTAAGCTGTTACAAAATAATTACAAATAAACAAATCTCCTTGACCAATATAAAAAGAGGTTTTATGAATCTGTTGTGTTGACATGACCTGTTGAGCCAGTCTGCCAATCATATCTAGGATTCCAAGGAAATGGGACTCTCATCTTAAGGTAACTACTGGGTTTACTAATAGCATATAAATTCACTCACCCAAAAAGGATACAGGGAAGTCTGGTGATCCCCTTTACAGTCACAGTTGGATCCCAGCATTAGATTGGAAAATGAAAAACTACTCTCAGAACACTGGCTTTATCCAGAAGGAGATAAAAGTATTTTGCAATAAACCAGTGTAGAGTATGCATTCATCACTAGAACACACTAGTCATGAATTGGTCATAGAAGAATAAGCACATGGAACCGGTAGAACTCCTTTTTTCTCTAGCACTGCACAGGTATATTCATCAGCCATTTTGTGTCTACTCATGTATTCCACTTCCTCCCTCTAGAAGAAGGAGTCAGGTTCAAAAATCCTGTTCTGCCAGCAAGTGACTTAGAAAGATGCTATCTTTTTTGATAGGTGAGGAAGGACTGGTGAGTGGTGGATATCAGAGGGATATTGTCTGCTGGCTGAGATTACAGGTATCTGCAGGAGCCAAAGTAACAGCTTTCCTTGTCCTGCAGCCTCTTCCCCCAGAGAGGAGTAGTCTGGCCCAAAGTACGAGTTAGCTAAAAATCAGTGAGATGGAGCCCAGGCAGTTGGTACCATCTCTTCTGGCCAATCAACTCTACATTTGGATTCTAGGTCTGATGTTTAGGCTATTCTGCCCAGTTCCATCTTTTCCATGGTGTTATCTGGAGTCTTTTGCTTCAAGTATCTACCGAGGGAGGTCGGCCAATGAATTCCAACCACGCGGGTGAGTCTTTGCTAATTTCCTCATCCCCTATGCCTAAACATGCCAGCCAGTAAAGGAGGGTATTGGGGGTGGGGGGAGAGAAGGGGATGTCAAAACAACACAATTCATCATAATGAATTCTCAGGACCAATCAGCCTGAAACAGCAGTTTGCAACTTGGGTGATAGCAAATCTTTTCTGGGACATTATCTCACAGAAAAAGAAAAAAAAAATCCAGGATAAATTCTTAGCACAGTAGGGCTCCCTCCCTCCACTCCTCCCCACTTCAAAAAGATTTAACATCTAATTCAGGTTTTGACGAGCTGCTTCATCTCTGCAGAAACAGTGTTGATCTCTGTCGGACCCCAACGGCCTTGGGCAGAACAGACTGAAGAGCAGTAGAAAAAGAGTGGTCCGTCTGTAATGATAAATAAATACATTACAGGATCCAGCTCTGGGAAAGGGCTGCCGACACTGATGGAGAGCCATGACCTCCAACATGACTGCGAAGTCCCAGGCTTTTCACAGGAGTCAACTTCCCCCTCCCACCCCAATCTTTTTTCTTAAAGGGCCCATGACAAAAGAAAGGAAAAACACCAAGCTCCCCAAACTCCAAAAATGCTCAATCATTATTTTGAGTTGGGCTGGGTTCCTCAAAATATACTTCTATTTTGAGTTTTCCCAATAGGTTCAGAAGAGCAAAAGGAAAGGCACATAGAAGGTCACTATGGAGTGATCAGGGTACTAGGCTTCTTAATTCTAGTGTCTTCCCTCTGTTAATTAGTTCCTACCTATCATGTATATAGCTTATTTCTGTATTTATTTGCTTGTCTATCCCCACTAGATAGTGAACTCCTTGAGGGCAGGGACTGCCTTTTGCATCTTTTTATATCCCCAGAGCTTAGTACAGCACCTGGAACATAGTAGGTGCTGAATAAATGTTTACTGACTGACTGATTGACTGATATGCTCATGCCTTACAAGTAATCCACAGTAAAGCACAGGTTCAGACTCAGGTCTTCTGACTTCAAATTAAGCATTCTTTCCACGATCAGGAGAGAAGGGAAATCAAATACCACATATGAAAAACAGTAAGGAGATCGAGTCCTCAAATGACATATATAAGCCAATCTCAGGACAACAGGATAGGTGAAAAAACCAATGGACAGAGGGCCTGCCTTTGAGTCCCAGGTCCAATACTAACTAGCTGTATGGACCTGTGGAACCTGGTCACCCTCTCTGGTTCTGTTTCCTCATCTATAAAATGAGGGAGTTAAGTAGGTGATCTCTCAGACCCTTTCAAGGTCTAATAATTTATAAATTAATGAGTTTATAATTTCATCTCATATTTTACATAGGAAAATTGTTGTGTTCGTGTTGAGCAGTATAAAGCTATAGGATCATAAAAGGGAGGGTGAGGGGGTGAAGACTTAGAACATAAAACACTGACTGTCAGAGCAGGAAAGGATCTCAGGACCTACAGTATCAGAGCTGGCAATGAACTTAACACAGAGACAAGAGAAAAAGCCTAAAGGGAACTTTAGAGATCATCTAGTTCCATACCCTAATTTTAAAGTGGAGAGACTGAGGCCCAAAGTGTGTACAAGTGACAGATCTGGAACTAGAAATCCGTCTCGTGACTCATGATGCTCTTTCCACCAATAATAACAATAAAAAAAATTGCTGCCATACAAGTTCTGTAAGATTTATATAGTGATTTACGTACAGTATCTCATTCGATCCCTATCCCAGTTTTCCTGAGTTTCAGAGAGGCCAAACCCCTTACTGGAATTCACACAGCTAATAAATATTAGAGGTAAGATTCAAGTCCTACTATCTTCTGTCTCCAAAGGCAACACTCTTTCCACTATACCGGTCTAACAGGTACCTGGCCCATTAAAATATTTGAGTCATTTAGCCAGTATTCCCCTCTCATTCCTTTTGGGAAAAAAAAATCTATCCATGGTTCCTGATTAATACGACAGCAGAAGTTGGAATTTCCATTCTTATATTGAGGCAGGAATGTTCCATCTAAAACATCTGCTCATTGTGTTAATTCCCAAGCATGTGCCCTGTTTTCTTTAAGCATCCACTGTGAAAAGCCAAGCATTGCTTTAAACTAACAAAAAACAACAAATGCATTGAATACTTCCCTTCTCCTCCTGTGAATCCTCCTTCTTCCCTTCAAAACTAAAGTTCTCTTCATTAAATGCTAAGTATCATCTTCATCCCCCATGTATGAACACACTGGAAATGACTACTTCAAACAATTTCTATGAGGCATCCTATCTACAGAAATGGTCTATGCCATCAATGGACAGTTCTCGCTGACATTTCGAATGGTGAGAGGGGAATCTGATCTGGAAGTCTTCCAAAGACGGGACCTTGAACTTTTCTACCTTTGCAGACTCAAGGAGGGTCAGATTGGAGTCAGACCCTCAATTGTGCAGTATAGTGGGGGGAGTAATGCTAGATAGGAGGGCAAAAGGATTGTGTACTATTTAAATCCACCCACCCTATCCCTAGGAAAGGACTTACCACACTGCTCTGCACATAATAGATGCTTACTAAAAGAAAAAAAAACTATGTTGTTATATCTGTCCTATTTATCTTTTATCTAACCTAGGCAAAGAAAAGGGTAAACACAATTCTGGGGGACTGATTACCTACTTAAGAGAGTTGTGCAATTTGAGGCCATTGGAATTGACTACTCACTTTCTAAGGATTACAGGCTATTGATGCTAACACTGCTTATTATTTTGATGTACTAATTACAAATCACTCTGATCCATTCATGACAATAGGACTTTACTAGGCAACTCTTACTAATCTAATCTAGGCAAAAAGATATAGAGACCTAAGAAGATCTGCTTGGAAACCAGATGCCTTCATTTTTAAACTGTCACTTCTTTGTGAGCATCTAATTTCATCCTTAGTCAAATGAGGGAATTGTACTAGATCAAAGGAATATTGAAAGATTCCAAAAGTAGTGGAATTAGTGAAAAAGCAAAATATGAATTGGAGACAGAACAACTTTATGATAATTATAAAAAGATATTGTCTTCTTTGTCTTATTTTGTTATCCTTTATGTGCATATTCACAGTAAACTCTAAAATATATCATTATATTTCTAATATATTTCAACATACCTAGAATATTAAAATATTTCATATTGAATAGAGGACATGGGAAGGTTTTAGTAGCCAAGGTTACCCCTTGGCCTTAGATCCCATGGACCTAAAAACAGTTGGGAATACGTGGTTTGGATGATCTCTGAGAGACTTTCCCACTCATAAATCTTATAATCCTATGATGGAACCAACCTTTCCTCCTTTGCTCTCCCTATATGGTCGTTACAGCCCCTTTCTGACCAGAGCAGTGGGCTCTAAAAGGCAGAAAGCATCTCCCAGACTCTACAGTTTGAAGAGAGAGGGCCCTCCTCCCCTCCCCTAACCCTCTTCCAGCCCCCACTTTCCATTCCCCCTCCACCCATCCAGCCCCTGGCTTCTCTTCCTGACAGCCCTGGCAGCAACAATCGCTGTCAGGCTGTAATTTAAAGCAAAGCAATGCAAACTTGAACCAACTGTATCCGGGTGATTGATGGGTCGAGCTAGCAATTGTTTTTGTACCTTCCACAGGATTCATGTAAGTAGGTATTGTGATCCTAAGCCACCCTCTATCATTCCTTAATCCACTCAAAAGTGATGTTGAGCATCTTAACTTTATAATAAAAGGTATCAATTAGGACCTGTCAATGTTTTCAGTGGCAATATCTAATTACAGTCACTTGCTATAGGCTATCTTGTTAAAAATTTTTGAACTGAATGACTAAGTATTCCTGACAAGTTTAATGCATTATTAAAGGTGTAATTACCCAGTTATTGCTCATGGAATTCTGAGTTAATTATGTGACTTCTAAATTCATCACTTTTATGTTTATTGAACCTTAGTAAGTTCACCCCGGTCTTATGCTTCCCACTGATCCATTTTCTGACTCATTGTTAACTCTTGGAACAGGAGGGCTACTTATTTAAAAAGCAGAAGGTATCCAGGTCAGTTCATATTTACAACCTGGGCCAGAGGAAAGAGTGACAGATCTGGAGTTCAAAGAACAGCATTCAAATTCTCTGTTACTTATTCCTGGTGTGACCTTGAGCAAGTCATTTCTTCTTAGAGTTTCAGTTTTATCTTGCATAATATGAACAGGTTCAGAAGCAGCATGGTCTAGTAGACATACCATTGAATCAAGCATAAGAGGACCTGCCTTTGAATCTTGGCTCAGCTGCTGACCATCTGTTTGAGTTTAGGTGGTTCATTTCCCCTCTCTGATCTTATTTATTTTATTACTGTTGTTGTTGTCATTATCATTATTATTACTAATCATGTTATGAGAGAAATATCTCCTCGATGGATTCATGTGGTGGGTAACTGCTGCTATATATTTACCAATACATTGAAATTATAGAGGTAAAAACCTAGATTTTATTGTTATGCTCAAACATAGGTTCAGAGCTCAGAGAAAACCTCCTAGACACCTATGAGGATTCTGCAAAGGCTTCTTATAGGCAAAAGCATGTCAGTGACAGAGAAATAATTCATTTACATCTTGCAATCTTGTACATTCCTCTTAGGCCATAAAAGTTAAAGGGAAGATAGATATATAATCCCATACTTCCTTCCATGTCATGAAAGTCGAACAAACTTCAATGGTCATAATCTCATACATCCCCTAAGGGAACAATCCTCATCGAGCAAACTCTAGGTAAACAAAGTCAGGTTACAGTTTACACTGTATTTAGAGGATTCACAAATAGAGTGACTGAGGAGGAAGATTTACAAAGAATCTGGGGTAGTTGAAATTCTTGCTCTGGCTTCTTATCTAAAAAATGTTTGAGGCTCTAAGTAAATTTTCGCATCCCAGGAGACAGGTTTTGGTCTAGCGAGTTTGATGTTAAGATACACATTTAATTGACCAAATTTGCAGAAGGAATTATCCAGAATCCTGAATAAAAAAGGAATCAAAATTACTATAACAATAACAATAATAGCTAGTATTTATATAAACTTCAAGGTTTACAAAGTGCCTTACAGATGTTATCTCATTTTATCTTCACAACAACCTTAGGAGGTAAATGCTATTATTATCTCCATTTTACAGATGAGAAAACTGAAGCAGACAGAGAGTAAGGGATTCTCCCAGACTCATACAGCTAGTAAGAATCTGAGGAAAGATTTTAATTAAGGTCTTCCTGACTCCAGGCCAGTATTGCACCATCTTGCTGCTTCTATAAAATGAGTCAGTTGGTCTAGATGTTTCCGAGGTTCTTTCCAGATTTAAATATATGAGGGAATTATGTTATTAGTAGATGATCTTTGAGGATCCATCCAGCTCTAAATGCTATGATTAGCTCCAAAGGGACAACCTGAGTTCCACATTATTACTGGAGTCTGATGTAAGTGGAACAGGTACACACCACTTACGTGCTAGTGGCCAGTCAATACCCCTTACCCATAGAAGAATATACACTGGTGGTCACCTATATCAGTGGTGTCAAACTCAGATAGAAGGAGGGGCCTCTACTCCATAAATAAGGACCTGTGAATTGCATATTTACTTGGAAAAGCACATATTAATGTTATCTATGTTCTATTGTATTTTTATTTATTTTGTTAAATTATTTCCCAATGGCATTTATTTCTGGTTGTCAGCACCAGCAAGTGTTGCAGGCCACATGTCTGATACTTCTGACTTAAAGAAAGAGTACATAGAGGGTATTCTTGAACATAATAGAGATTAGCATTTCTGGGATTTATAAACACTCCTCATCCCTGAGAGTGATTTGGACTATCACAAATTTTGAGCCAGTGACAAAATTGGGTCACACCTAATTGTTTTGTTTTGGTTTTGAGACTGGGTATCACTTTCTATTTAACCCAGGCTTGAAGTAGAGTGGATGCTCATGGGCCTGATCCCACTGCTGACTGGCCGAGAAACTTTGACCCATTCTTCCCAAACTGGAGTAATATGTCCAGCCTTTTGTTTCCCTTACTATGGGGGTTCACCGTATTGGTACCAGACAGTGTAGACATCAACATTAGCACCACTGTAATGCAGAACTCCAAAACTCAAGAAATCCACCAGCCTCAGTCTCCTCAGGAGCACAGATTAGAGTTATGTATCATCATATCCAGTCAAAATCTGGGAGTTTTGAAAAAGAAATGAAGGAGTGTGAACTATGTAAGTCAGTAACTAGTGGCAGTGGGTAGTTAGGTGAAATAGTGGATAGAGTGTCAGCTCTGGAGTCAGGAGGACCTGAGTTCAAATCTGACCTTAGACACATGTTAGCTATGTGATCCTGGGCAAGTCACTTAACCCTGTTTACCTCAGTTTCTTCATCTGTAAAATGAGCTGGCAAAGGAAATGACAAACTACCCCAGTATTTTTGCCAAGAAAATTCCCAATGGGGTTACAAAGAGTCAAATATGACTGAAAATGACTGAAAACTAGTGGCAGTAGGGGAGACGACACACTCAACCCCATCCTAGACTTAATGAATTAAGCAAATGTGAAGTGGAAGCAGAGAGAGAGAGAGAGAGAGAGAGAGAGAGAGAGAGAGAGAGAGAGAGAGAGAGAGAGAGAGAGAGAGAGCAAGCTGAGCTAAGGCAGAGATCAAGCAAGACAGGCAATGACATCCCTGCAGGCATCTTGGAACAGAGAATGTAAGATTGAAGTTGCCAGCTGAAATCATCGCATCAAGAACTAAAGAAAGGGGCAGCTAAGTGGCCCATAGAGCACTGGCCTTGGAGTCAGATGGACCTTCAGTTCAAATATGGCCTCACACACATTAACACTTACTAGCTGGGTGACCCTGGGCATGTCACTTAACCCCATTGCCTAGCCAATAAACAAAAAAAAAAAGAACTAAAGAAAGTTTCAAAAGGTCTGCTTTTACCATGACTTCCCCTCTTTGAGCATGCTCAATAAAAGACACTATTACGTATTTTTCTCCATTTTTCTCTCTAAGCATTTCCAATATTGTGATCTTCTTTTATATATAAAGAAACCTAAGGTCAGACGTGAAGACTTGTATTGTATACTTAGTCCATGTGAAGAAAAGGGGAATGGAGGAAGCCAAGGGTTAGCTAAAAATATAGAAAATTCAAAATAGGACAGAGAAATAAACTTTGGCCTGAATGTTAGGAATCTTCCATAATGGGGATGAGAGTGGAATCTGAACTATTGTCATTATATTAACTCTTCACTTGATAAAAATTCCATAAAATAGCAGAGAAAGGGGGCCTGAAGGCTATTATGTTGCCCTGAGGCTAGAAGAAGGTACATTATTTTAACAAAGTATAGCCTATTAAATTTCCTGGGAAGAGGAAGCCAGAAGGGAGAAGGCAATTGTCAAAGAAGATATCATACCCTAAAAAACAAACAAACAACAACAACAACAACAAAAACCCTAGGAATGAGATAGTCAAGTACTCTATCCTCCATAGTGACACCCATCTGTATACAATAACAAGCATGCTTTAGGGAAATGAGAAGATACTAAGCTGAATGCCTTGAACTGAAAACACTTTATAGACTAATTAGGGTTATAAGACATGCCTGTGTGAAAAATTAAATTATTGTATATTGACAGCTAAGCAGTAGTTCAAGATAAAGATCATAGTTCTAGACCTAGAAGAATCTTTATAGGTCATTTCATCTTACTGCTCCATCTTTAAGATGAGGAAACTAGAGCCCAGAATGGATTAATAACTTGCTCAAGGTTTAAAAAAGAAAAAGAAAAGTTAACAAGTCCTAGAGCTAGAATTTGAGCCCAGACCCTCTAAGTTCAAACCTAGTATTCTTTTTGATAGGATATAAAGCTAAAAGGACACTTGGAAATCATCTCATCCAACCCACTTACTTTACAGAAAAGAAAACTGGGACCCAAAAGACTGGCATTGAGTAATGCAGATAGTAAGAGGGAGAGCTCTCTGACACTGAGCCTTGATGCCAAAGAATGTCTTCCTTCAATAAGAATAAACTGGTTCAAATTCTAGAAGAACCATCTTAGGAAATCAAAGAGAGAAGAGAGGTTTAGATTTGTTCTTCTTGGCCCCAGAGAGTAACAGAAGAACCAATAGATAGAAAGTACAAAGACTTAACTCAATGGAAGAAAGATATTCCTAACAATTAGAATGATCTTTAAAAAGAGTGTCTAGGGGCAGGTAGGTGGCACAGTGCATAGAGCACTGGCCCTGAAGTTAGGAGGACCTGAGTTCAAATCTGGCCTCAGACCAGACACTTGACACTTACTAGCTGTGTGACCCTGGGAAAGTCAATTTAACCCAATTGCCTAAAAAAAATAAAAATAAAAACAATGTCTGAGAAATTTGAGAACATAAATTATTTGTGGAAGTATTTCTTATTTACTATAAAGCTGATGAGAAGAATGAGGAATGTGGCAGAAAATAGGTTTAGAGCAATGTCTTGCAATATATACCACAATAAGCTCAAAACAGATAAAAAGAACCTAATATAGTTACACCATTGAAGAGAATTTGAAAATAAACTGGGACAGATAAAGAAAAGAAAGATAATTACGGACCAATATCATTAGTAAATATTGATTAAAGAATTTTAAATAAAATCCTGGTAAAAAGACTATAACAACATAGCAAAAAAAAAAAAAAGCAAAAACCTTCATTATGACCAAGCTGTATTTATACCAGAGATTCAAGGATAGTTCAACATTAGAAAAAAGAATAACATAATTATGTTAAAAATATATAAAATCACATTATTATTTCAATAGAAGTAGAAAAAGCTTTTTAGAAAAAGTATGAAACTCATTTGTACTTAAAAAAATGTCTTGTAAAGTATAGGTATTGAGGAATCATTTAATATGATAAAAAGTATCTAAAACCAAAACAAGTTTTTATGTGCAAAGCATATATACTAGAAGCTTTCTCAACAAATGTGAAAGTAAAGTAAGAATGCCTTTTCTTCCATTTTTATTTGATGCAGTTCTAGAAATCCTAGCAATCTCAGTAAGACCAAAGAAAGAAATTGATGCATAAAGATCGGCAAAAAGGATTCAAAAGTAGTACTATTTGCTGATGACATGATGGTTTACTTAGATAATTCTAGGGAACAAGGAAGGAAATTAATTGAGAAAATAAATAGCTTCAGCAAAGTTGAAGGCTAAAAAAAAAATCTGAAAAACGGCATCATTTCTATACAATAAGAACAAAATCCAGGAATAGAAAGGGAAGTCCTATTCAAATAGACTATAAAATTACATAAAATATTTTGGAAATAACTTACCAAAGCTCACTCACTAATTTTGTAGGCTCCATACAGGATTGCTTGAAGCAATAATAAACAAAGAGTTGAAGAAATAGTTGGTGCTTGTGGTTAAGCTGTGCCAATGTAATGAAAATGGCAATATTATCAAAGTTAATTTTCAGGTTAATGTTCTACCAATCAAATTACCCAAAAGGATATTTACCAAACCCAATGAAAATATTAAAATTTATTTTGAGAAATTTTAAAGAAAATAATTTTCAAAGGGAATAAATGAAAAAAGAATGATGCTTCCAGATCTCAAAAATACATTATAAACCAATCCTAGTCAAAACAATTTGGTATTGATTTAAAAATAGAAAAGTAGATGAAACAGGCTAAACAAGGAAAAACCAAAATAAGAGGATTCAATAACTCTCTGTCTGAAAAACCTGAAAACATTATTACCTAGGAAAAAACTGCCTATTTGATAAGAACTGATGGGAAAACTGGAAGACAATCTGGCAGGAATTAAGTTTAGACCAATGTGTTACACTATATCCACAATGAATATAACATGTTTATATGACCTGAATATTAAAGAGAGAAAAGAGAGAGAGAGAAGCATAAAGAGAGAGCTGTTGGTAAGGAAAGAATTTTAACCATACAAGAGCTAGAAGCAATTACAAAAGATAAAATAGATAATATTGATCACATGAAGTCGAAAAGTTTTTGCATAAACAAAATTAATTAAACATGTAGGATAAGAAGGGAAGCAATCAACTGGGGAAATATTTGTATCAAAAATCTCTAATAAGGGTTTGCTATATACAATAAATACACAAGTAACAGAAATCTATAAGACCAAAATTTATTTTCCAATAAAGAAGTGGACAAAGGATATCAACAAATTGTTTTCTAAAGATGTTTCCAACTATTAATAACCATGTGAAAGAATGCTTAAACTTATTAAGTGAAATTCAAATCAAAATAATTCTGAGGCTTTACCTTACACATAGAAAAAAATGGCAAAGACAGGAACAGTGATTATTGGAAGGATTGTGGAATTATAGGAATACTAACACATTCATGGTGGAACTTTCATTCAATAAACATTTATTAAGGGCCCAATATCTACCAGTCACTGTGCTAAGGACCAGGGACACAAAAAGGGACAAAAGACAGTCCCTGACATTGAGGAGCTCTCAATGACTGTGAATCAGTACAACCATTTTGAAAAAAAAATAATTTGCAATTATACAAGACATTGATTAAAATGTCCAAAACATTTGATTCCAAGATTCCACTGCTATACAATAACCAAGGAGGTCATTAACGAAAAGAAAAGATCCATATATACCAGAAAATTTATAGTAGCACTTTAGAATTGGAAACAAAGTAGATACCTATCAAGTGGAGAATGGCTAAACAAATGGTGGTAGATGAATATAATGGAATATTACTTTACTATAGAAAATTATGCACATGATAAGCACAGTGAAGAATTGAAGTCTCACATAAAAAAACTAAGATCTTGGCAACTGGTCCCACCACTTCCTGGCAAATAGAGGGAGAAGAAATGGAAGCATTGCCAGATTTTATATTCTTGGGTTCAAAGATCACTGCAGATGGTAACTGCAGCCATGAAATTAAAAGATTCTTGCTCCTTGGAAGGAAAGCTATGGTAAATCTGGACAGCACACTAAAAGTAGAGACATTACCTTGCTGACAAAAGTCCATATAGTCAAAGCTATGGTTTTTCCAGTAACAACATATGGCTGTGAGAGTTGTACTATAAGGAAAGTTGAGTGCCACAGAACCAACTTTTTCAAACTGTGGTGCTAGAGAAGACTTTTGAGAGTCCCTTGTACAGCAAAGAGATGAAATCAGTCAATCCTTCAAAGAAATTAATTCAGACTACTCATTGGAAGGACAAATACTGAAACTGAAGCTTAAATACTTGGGGCACGTAATGAGAAGACAGGATTCACTGGAAAAGACCCTGATACTGGGAAAGATCAAAGGCAAAAGAGAAGGAAAGAGCAGAGGGTGAGATGGATAGATAGTGTCATAGAAACAACGAACATGAACTTGGACAGACTTCAAGAGATAGTGGAGGATAGAGTGATCTGTGGGGTCATGAAGAATTGGACATTAAGACTAAGCAACAATGGAAAGACATGCATGAATTGATACAAAGTAAAATAAATAGAGCTAGAAAACAATGTATACAATGACGGCAACAATGCACACACACACACACACAAATACAACCAGAAAACAACTGAAGCTATGAAAGTAAAGAGAACAAATTCATCCAAAGTAAGAAATATGCCTTTCAGACATCTCAAACTGCATGTCCAGAAGTATCCCACATTTCAACAGTCCAAAACTAAACTAATTATCTTTTTTCCATAAATCCTCCACATCTTCTAAACTTTTATTTGACTCTCTAGGAGACCAACTTAGATGTCATTTTTGAATCTTCCTTATCTCTCACAGGCCTAATCTAATCTGTAGCCAAGGTCAGTCCATTTCACTTTTGCAACACCTGTTGAATACTGCCCCTTCTCTCCTTTGATGCTGCTACCACCCTGGTGCAGGCCCCTATCACCTCACATTTGACTATTGCTGAAGCTTGCTGGTGAGTCTGTCTGCCTCAAGTCTCTCCCCACTCCAATCCATCCTTCAATCAAACACCAGTGATTTTTTTCTAAAGTTGCAAATCCAATCTTGTCACACCTCACTTCTCCCTCCCTAGTGGTTTCCTATCACCTCTAAGATCAAATACAAAATCCTCTCTTTGATGTTCAAAGTCCTTCATAACCTACTCCACTCTACTTTTCCAGTCTTCCTACACCTTACTCCCTGTCACATATTCTGCCTACAGTGACTCTAGTCTCCTTTCTGTTCCATGACCAAGACACTCCATCTCCCTACTCCATGACTTTCACTGGCTGCCCCCTATGGCTGGAATCTTCTCCCTCCTTATCTCTGCTTCCTACTTCCCTGGCTTCCTGTAAGTCCCAACTAACATTGCACCTTCAATAGGAGGTTTTTCTCAAGTCTTCCTTTTTCTAGAGCATTTTCTCTGTTAATTATTTCCTATCTATCCTGTATTTAGCTTGTTTGTACATGTGTGTTTGCTTGTTGTCTGAAGCCACGATGGATAGAGCACTGGGCCTGGAGTCAGGAAGACCTAAATTCTAATCCAGTCTCAGATACTTTCTGGGTCTGCAACACTAAACAGATCACTTAACCACTTTTTGCCTTACTTTGTTCAACTATAAAATGGGAATAATGACATCACCTGTGTCATGTGGTTTTGTGAGAATCAAATGAGAAAATATTTGTAAAGTACTTAGCCCAGGGCCTGGAATACAACAGCGGCCATATAAATACTTATGCCCTTCCCCCACTCCCATTAGATTGTGAGTTTTTTGAGGGCAAAGACTATATTTTGCCTCTTTTTGTATCCCAGTGTTTAGTACAGTGCCTAGCACATAGTATGCAAGTAATAAATGCTTATTGACATTCTGACCAAGATAGAGGAAAATACAAATCTAACTAATAATTTGAAGTGTGAATGGACTAAATAATCAATAATATAAAAGATAATGGTAGAATGGATAAGAAAAAAACCCCACAGTCTCTTACTGACAAGAAGCATAAAAAGTGAGATAAAACTGAAGTTACAATATTACTATCACACAAAGCAAAACACACATAAAGAAATTACATACACTTGAAAACATGGGAGAAATGGACTACCATCAATATTAAATATATTCATCAAATGACATAACATCTAATTTCATAAATAAAAAACTGAATTACAAAAAGCAGTAAAAGTAACACAATAAAGGCAGAAGAATTTAATGATTTTCTCTTAGAGATGAACAAAATGAACAAAAAGACAAATATAGGAGGAAAATATAGAATTCAACAAATTGAATGTTAGCTATAAAGGATTTGTAATACCTTCTGACCCCTAAAGAATACGTATAATTTTCAATACCACACAGCAATATAAAAGAATTGAGCAAAATTAGGAGATGTGGAAATTGCAGATAAGTATAAAGTGCCAGAAATACTAAACACATTCTTTTATAGAACAAAGTATAATAAAATAGTACTCAGTTTGGGGAGTATAAGCACATGCACCTAAGAGGAGATGTAATAACAAAATTCTAAACAAGTGGATCAAAGAAAAAAAATCATAGAAATAATTGGTAATTGTGAAAAGCAATGGTAATGATGAGAATAACAGACCAAAATTTCTGAGATGCAGCTAAAACACCCCTCCGAGAAAAAAAAATATCTCTAAAATCACATATTAAAGAAATAGAAAAAGAGGGAATTGATGAGCTGAATGTGACAAAGACAACAAATAAATCTGAAATAAGCCCAGAAAAGGAAATATTTTTAAAAATGAATAAGTAGATAAGTTGGGAAAAAAACTATAGAATTGATAAATGAAATTAAAAACTAGTTCTTTGAAAAAACCAGTAAAATTAATAAACTTTTAATCAAACTAATTTTAAAAAGGGAAGAAAAATCAAATCAACTGATTAAAAAAAGAACAAGATAAAATTACAACAGAGAAGAAATACGAATAATCACCAGAACTTACTATGAAATTCATACCACCAAAATTAAAATTCAAAAGAAATATAGGATTATCTTCAAAAATATAAAATCCTCCAATAAACAGAATATCAAATAGACATTTTAAATGATCTAAACTTGGAAAGAAAAATGAACTTGCTATAAAGGAAATAACAAGGGATTTTAAAAATTGATCCATATGGATTTACATGAGAAGAAATTTCAAAGAAAAGGTATGCTTAGAGTATACAAATCATTCACAAAAAAATTGAGATATAAGGCACTATACTCATAAATTGTACACTCATTTTATGAGAAAATATCTTTTCAATCAAAACTAGGAAAAAATAAGCCAAAAATGATAACTATAGACTAATAACATTAATGAATGCCAATTCAAATTTATGTTACCTTAGAAAAAGAAATTGGACAAGCCATAATTGAGCTCCCTAAGAAAAAATCTCCAAGATCAGAAGAATTCACAAGTGAATTCTACCAAACATTTATAGAACAATTAATCCCAATACTATGTAAACTATTTGAAAAAAAATGGATAAAGGCATCCCACCAAATTCCTTTTGTGACACAAATATGGTTTTGATACCTAAACTGAGAAGAGTGAAAATAGAGAAAGAAAACTATACAGCAATTTCTTTAATGAATATCAATGCAAAAATTTTAAATAAAATACTGCAAAGAGATGACAGCCCGTATATCATAAAGATCATACACTATGACCAGGTGAGATTTAGACCAGCAATGCAGGAGTGGGTCAATATCAGGGAAACTATTAGCATAAATTACCATATTAATAGCCATAACAACAAAAATTGTGCTCTCATATTAATAGATGCAGAAAAAGCCTTTGATAAAATACATCATCCATTACTATTAAAAACACTAGATAACACAGTAATCAATGCACCTTTTCTTAAAATAAAAAGACCTATGTATCCAAAACCAAGGGCAAGCATTATTTGTAATGGGGATAAACTAGAAGCCTTCACAATAAGCTCAGAAGTGAGGCAAGCATGTCCACTATTATTTAATAATGTACTAGAATTGCTAGCTATAGCAATAAGAAAAGAAAAAGAAATTAAAGGAATAAAAATTAAGCAACAAGGAAACAAAAGTATTCTTTGCAGATGATATGATAGTATACTTAGAGAACTCTGGAGAATCTGCTAAAATATAATTGAAACAGAAAATAACAGAAATAACAGAAAAGGAAAATAGACTTATTTCCATCAAAATATTTATAGCAGCTCTTTTTTGTGGTGGCAAAGAATTTGAAATTGAAGGAATGCCCATCAATAGTTGTTGTTGTTGTTGTTGTTGTTGTTAGTTCTTGGAAGAGGACCAATTGTGTTGACTTACACTTGAATTGGATTTAAGTGAGGCAGAGCTGCTCAAAGTCCTCGGCCTGGAATTGAGACAAAAACTGACCCAATTTACCGTCACAAAAATATCAGCCTGAGAGAAGAAGACCCTCAGAGTTTCTGGCTAGAACACAAATCACTTGCTATTTACACTCTTTCTAAACCATCAATGCCTAAATAATGAGACACATTAGCTTGGGCTGAGGGCTATTATTGGGCGTCAAATGAAAGCACCAATGGTTTGGGTTTAAAGGCATAGTCAAGTAGCTCCATGAGCTTCTTATTGAAAAATCCAGACTTAAAACTGAAGTAGGGAAAACTATCAGACCATATGTAACATATCTTATGGCTGTAGTGGAAGTGATGAATAGATTTAATGGATTCGATCTGAAAGATAGAGCTTCTGAAGAACTATGGACAGAAGCTCATAATGTTATATAGAAGGCAGCAACAAAAATCATCCCAAAGAAAAAGAAGAGTGAGCAAGAAAGCAAAATGTCTATTTGATGAAGCTTTACAAATATGTGAGAAAAGAAGGAAAGAGAAAGAGAAAGATAAAAAGGGAAAGCTACGCCTAAATGAGTATAGAATTACAGAAAATAGCTCTTTGCCCATCAATTGGGAAATGGCAGAACAGGTTGTGCTATATGATTGTGATGTAATACTATTGGACTGTAAGAAATGATGAGCAGAATGGTTCCAGAAAAACCCGGAAAGACTGATATGAACTGATGCAAAGTGAAGTGATCAAAACCAGGAGAATAGTAACAGCAATATTGTGAAGATGATCAACTGTGAAAGACTTAACTATTCAGATCAAGATAATGATCCAAGACATGATGAAAAATGCTATCCACCTCCAGAGAGAGAACTGACAAACTCTGAATGCAGACTGAAGCATACTTACTTTAATTTAATTATTTTGTTTTATTTTGTTTCTGTTTTCTTTTACAACATGGCTAATATGAAAATATGGTTGGCATAACCTCACATGTCTAATTGAAATCAAAGTGCTTGCCTTTTCAAGAAAAAAGTAGGAGTAGGAAGGAGGGAGAAAATTTGGAACTCAAAATATTTTTTAAAATTGTTAAAAATTATTTTACATGCAATTGGGAGATATTTAACAAAATAAATAAATAAATCCCAGAAAAACAATTATAGGCATTTATCCCAAAAATTAGTTACTATGATCAAGTTGGAGTTATAATAGGAATACAGGGATATATCAACATTAAGAAAAAATTAACATAATTATTCATGAATAAAAAACACCCAAAATTATATAAATTAGTGAAGACAAACAAAATTACTCATTTATGTTAAAAAAAATCCTAGAAAGTACATTCAGAAAGGAATTTTCTCATATGATAAAAAAAATCTATCTAAAACCAAAATTTAGCATCTTATGCGGTGGAGCAACCTAAATCTCTCAATAAAAACAGGAGCAAATCAAGGATTCTCCTTTTACTCAGTATTATGTGACATAGTTTCAAGAAGAAAGTGTGAAAGACAAAAGTATCCTTTTTTTTTTTCCTGAGAACATAGTGGCTTATTTATACAATGCTAGAAAACAGTCAAAGAACTTATTAAGGCAATTAATAATACCAAAAAAAAAATTGTGGGCCAGAAAATAAATCTATAAAAAAAACTAATCACATTCCTAAACAGAAATAATACAATCTAGGAAACAATAAAATAAAAAGAAATTTCATTCAAAATAGCTACAAATATATTACATTTCTGGAAGTAAATCTATAAAAGTCCTTTAAATCTCTGTATAGATATACTTACAAACACTTCTTAAAGAAATAAAAATTTCTTAAATTTTTAAACTTATATTAAATTTAAACTTAAACTAAGTTACTGTAGGAATATTAATTGCTCATAGTTCACATATGCCAATATAATAAACATGACAGTATTATGAAAATTGATTTATAGATTTAGGGCTATATCAATCAAACTACCAAAGGGATATTTTACAGAGATAAATGAAATATTTAAGAAAAATTTGTTTGGAAGAAGAAGAAATCTAGAATATCCAGGGAATTTTTTTAAAGGTAAGAATGAAGTGGGAATAGCACCTTAAGATTTCAAAATACTTTAGAAAGCAGTAATCATCAAAAACCATTTGATTCTGGTTAAAAATAGAAAATGATATTACTGAAACACACTGGGCAAGAAGAATAAAAAATAATTAACACATTGTTCAATAAACACAAAACATAAATTACTTAGGAAATAATATCCTACTTGATAAAAAGCACTGAGAAAAAGCAGTCTGGCATACATTTGATTTAGAAAAGTATCTTACACAATATTCTACAATAAATTAAAAAATGATTACCTAATTTGAATATTAAAATTATAGCATAAAACAACTTAGAAGATAAGCATCATATATTTTTCATGACTAGAAGTGAAAAGGGAGTGTTAATTCTTAACCAAACAAGGAATAGAGGTAAAAACAAAAGATAAAATAGAGAATTTTGATTAGATGAAACTGAAAAGCTTTTGTATGAACACAATTCACTAGGATAATATTTTATACACACACACATATGTTTATGTTTGTATGTATATATTTGGAGCATTGAAGGAGGACTAGCACCTCTGGTGTTAAGGTTTCCAAGCCCTTTTCAGTATTGCTCGACCACCTTTTGTGTCCACCTGATTCACCCAACTCTCACCTGTTGCTCCAAGGGGTGGCATACACAGCAGCCACATCCTGGTAAAACCATCTTGGCAGGTGGTTTAACCCAGGTTGAGGGTACCAACAGTCCTCAAACCCTTTGGTGAGTTAGGGGGATGTTTGCCCCAAGCATGTGAAGACTTCCTCTGGTAAAATGAGCAGATGAGAATAATTTGTTCTAGCAGCCATGAAGGCTGCTGAAGCAGGTGTTGAGAAGCACTTAGAGCTTGATCAGACATCAAAAAATGCCAAGCTCATCCACTGCATCCTGGGCCATTACCACTCATGTTGTCTTTTATCTTGCCACTAAACTTCAGTGACTGGAGAGAATGAAGCTGACAACTTAAGAGAACTCTGCCTCATTTAAATCCAATTCATGTGTGAGTCAAGACATCACCATGCGATGCCATTGGTCCTCTTCAAAATGAAGGATGAACAACAATATATGAATATGCATTCACACACCTACACATATTTGTATATGTACATTAAGTATATATAATACGCATGTGCATATGCACATACATATATACATAAACATTTACAGAAATATATAAGATCAAAAGCCATTACCCAATAGATAAATAGTCAGAGGATATGAACAAACACTTCCTACAGGAAGAATGGCAAACTATCAACAACCACATTTAAGAATTCTTCAAATTACTAATAATAATCAAAATATAAATCCAAACAACTCTGGGGGTTACATCTCACACCCAGAAAATTAGCAAAGATGACAAAAGGTGTAAATAGTCAGTGTTGAAGGGATTGGGAAGAAATAGGAATATTAATACATTGTTGATAGAGCTATATAGATGGGTCCAACCATTCTGGAAAGCCATTTAAAGTTAAGCTAAGAATGTATCCTTTAAACCACATATTCCACCACGAGGCGCAAACCTCCAAGGAAGGGAATGAAAAAAACAACACACCCCCTCCCAGATAACAAAATATTTATAACAATATTTTTGTTGCATCAAAAAACTGGAAACAAAGTAAACGTCTGTTGACTGCGAAATGACTAAACCAAATGTGGCGAATGTATGTAAAGGAATATTACTGTGCTGCAATAAATGATAAATATAATAAATGGAGAATCCTGGAAAACTTAAATAAACTGATACCAAGTAAAGCAAGCAAAAAAAATGCAAAATAACTACAATAATATAAATGGAAATAACAACAATTACAGAACTATCAAAACTTAACGTTGTGAGATTTATATTGATAACTCCCCTTGTTCCTTTGCAGAATTGTGTGTGTGCATTGTCGGGGTTGGGAGGGGATGAGTATGGGAGGTTGCATATGATACAAGATAGTTTTGATATATTTGTTAGTTTTGCAGAACTTTTAACTACTTTTTTTTTCTTCTTCACTTTTAAAATTCTCCATTTCAATGGGTGGCTCTCTGGGACAGAGTGGGAGAAGTAATACACTAAACAAAATCAATAAAATGTATTTTTTTTAAAAATGAAGGATTGATATAGCATGTCTCCAAAAAGCAGAAATGAATTAAAGGGGAGGCAGAATTAAACAAATGCAAATTCAACAAATATTTATTAAGCTTCTAATTTAATCTGTTTTTAAATTTCCCACTTTGGATATGAAGCCAATGATTCGCCAAGAATTAACTTCAATAGGCAAAGTGAAGAGTATAACCAATATGTCTGAATCTCCTTGATCTTTCTTGCTTCTTGGCATAATTTCTCACGAGTCCTTTTTCCACTTCTGCCTTCCATCCTGTGTTTAGGCAGGCAGGCATTTTTCCTGTCTCTAGGATTCATTGCCCAGATTTCAGCCTTTCCTTTGTCCCTGTACCCAGCAGGGCCTCCTATGTTCTGTAGCTGGAGCAAGCCATTGGCTACCCCACATTCACTACGAAGTGAAATTTCTGACATGCTACAGTACCATCATTATACAGGCCATGCAACTGAGGTGATAAATCTCACTTCATTTCCATTTGGAAGAAGGATCTTCAATTAAGCAAAAATTGATTTTCTAATGATTTTTTTCTATGCTTGCCATTGGCGGATTGTTTGAGCCTGCTCCAACCCCACCATGTAGGGGAAAGAACAATTAAACCCACCGAGTCATCAACAGCAGGACTGTTTTTAAGTGAGTGAATGCAATTTAATGCTTTCATTTTTGGCAAGGGCAAAATCTTATAACCATTACAGGAGAGAAAATGACAGAGCTGTTAAAGTGCCAGGCCACTGGGAGGGAAAGAGAAGGGAGAGCTCATCTGATTTTGGAAATTCCTTTATGGCAGCAAGTGACTCCCTCATACAAATGGCACCAATGGATGAGAGTCAATGGCACAATGACAAGTTTTTTGGAACTGTATGGCATACGGCTTTACACAGCTGTTATTTTTAAATAACAGGAAAATGGCCTACACTCATGGGCTTTAGCCTTAACATATTTTTGCCACCACAATCAGGGGGAAAGGGCAATTGGTCTCTGGGGTAGGAAGGCAACAGATGCTACCAATGTCCCCAGTGAGGTCACTGCCCTCTTCTGCATATGAGATTTGCCTGTAGGCAGCTCATAAACTCAGGATCTCTATACTGATGTTAGACTGGCCCATTTAAATATGATAGTTGTTATATGTATTTGGGGAAGGAAGAAGGACAAGAGAATCAGCTAGTAACTTTCCTGAAAGAGAAGCGTGACACAGAGGGGAAGGCTGGTTATGTGGGTGCTTTCCTCTGAATGTCTGTGTTTCTGTTCCCCTGGGTTATGTGTTCCCCTGTGGAATGTCCTCTGTATTGGGCTGTGCTATAAACAGGTTGAGATCATGAGTATAAAGCAAACCAAAGGGCTGGACAGTAATGACTCTATCACATCAGGTGCCTCCTTAAGAGCAGATTTTGATCCTTTCTCTCTTCTCGGGGTGTGCCTTTGCCAGAAGTCATAGGACCCTTGCTTTTAATGACTGTGAGACCCTTACATTTTAAATACTTTGAGAATCCATGATTTCATAACCATAGGTATTTCATCTTCTGATGCAACCCCTCCATGTCTTAGTATACAGTCTCCATGGGGTGGTATGGCCAAAAACATCTTTACACTGAAGCCAATCTTCTGGTAATGAGCCTTTTCATACTCAGCTAGGCTGGTGTTCAAACACTGGCACACAATCAGACTTCTGTTCAGTCTTTCCAGCATAATAGAACCTGCTGGAGATCCCTCTCCAATAGCATGGTTTTCAAGGGCTCAAAGTCACCTCTCTGCTCAGCAGAAACAGTTGAAGACAAAGGAAGGATGGAAGGAAGGAAGGAAGGAAGGAAGGAAGGAAGGAAGGAAGGAAGGTAGAGGGGAGAGAGGAATGGAGGAAGGGAGGAAGGGGAGAAGGAAGGGAGGGAAGAAAGAACCATTTATGAAGCTCCTACTATGTACCAGATACTGCACTAAACACTTTACAAATATATCATTTGATCCTCAAATTCTAGCAAGTAGATGTTATATTATGTCCATTTTACAGTTGAGGAAACTGAGAAAGACAGAGGTTAAATGACTTGGCCAGGGTCACACAGCTACTAAGTGTCTGAGACTGGATTTCTTGATTCTAGCCCATCACTCTACCCACTATACCCACAAAGCTGCCTAAATAGACAAACCTTAGCACAGAAGAACATCCACATATATTACAATTTTTAGTTTGTCTTAAAATGTTATGATTGCCCATCTCTCTGAAATATGTCATCTGGCTCTGAGGAGAACCTCTAAAGTCATTTTAACATCAAGCACAAATGTTTGTTTATCTGATCCAATCCAATAAGTCTAGGTAGGCTAAGGCACTGATTTTTAGTAGAGACTTAAGGTCCTATTCTGTGCTGGAAAACTGTGATAAGTCACTTTATCCCAAGTCAGTTTTCAAATTAGGTTAACTATAAATATAGTATCATTCAGACAGATTGAGTGGGCTCTTAGTCTCAGGGGGGGAAATAGTAATACTGCTATTAAAACAAATTAGGTAACAGGTATATACTGCATATGCCCTCTCCCCTTCCCCTAGGTAGATAAGTGGATAGAGTGCTGAGCATGGAATCAGAAAGACCTGAGTTCAAATCTAGCTCAGATACTTACTAGCTGTGTGACCTTGGGCAAGTCACTTAACCTCTGTTAAGAAAATGGCAAGCTACTCTGGTATCTTTGCCAAGAAAACCCCAAGGACAGTATTGGTGTGCTATGGCCTACAGAGTCATGAAGAGTCCAACACAACTAACATAACTAAATATTCATTACATGTCAGGATCTATGCTCGATACTGAGAGAGAGTTGGGGAAATATCAGACACCAGGATTGCCCCCAGGGAGTTCATGAATTAGTTCAAAAGAGAACATGGTAAGAGAACAATATAAGACCACAGCATAGTGTAGTAAAGAAGGGAAGGGAAAAGGCCTGGGCTCGGGTCCTAGGGCCGTCACTAATTCACTGTATGACCTTGGACAAGTCAATTAACCTCCCTAGGTTTTAGTCTTTTCTTATGCAAAAATAGGCTATTGGACTAAATGATCCCTAAAGTTCCCTGTGATCCCGTGATGTGTGTGATCTAACACATAATCCGTACTGATAATAAATGTTCTCTGTCAATCAGAGAAGGATAGCATCAATGTGGGCTTGAACAGGTGGTAATAATTTCATAGAGAAGACTTGAGCCATGGTTTTGTCTCTATTACTTATCACCTGAACCACTTCTTGCAAGTGGTTCCATAAAATGGGTCATCTGTAAAATAGAGGATTAAGCTAGATGATCCTTATTTCATTCCTACTCTAAATCTACAATCCTTTGATACTTTCCTAAATCTGGCTCCTGAACTATATTGGCCAGTAGGAGATTAACACCTGGACCTACTTTATCTGGGTCCATTGTTGGATTAGTTCAGGATGGAGCAATCGGGTGGGTAGATCACAAGGACAACTACTCTTCACACTGACTCAATCATGTTCAAATAGAGTGTCCTTGATTTCATGAATAGGTCTCAAGGTTTAGCTCCCAAGCACTTGGGATTGCTGGTGTACAGCAGCACTCCCAGAAATCTTTCTTCATTGTCTGCCCTTACATAACAGCAGAATAATTAATGAAGTTCTTCTGAAGGATAAAGCCACTTCCCTCTTCTGGGTTTCAGAGATGATCTAGTCCAACTTTATCAATTTACATTGAAATGTAGAGAAATTAAATTCCCATCCCTTTCTAAAATTCTATGATGCTATGGAAGCGCCAGATCACAATGGGGGAAAAAGCATAATATATTCAGTCACCTTCTCCCCTTCCCCTAGGACAGAACTTGGAGAGTTTTTCACCACTGGGATATTTTTTTTTTAGGCAACTGGGGCTAAGTGACTTGCCCAGGGTCACACAGCTAGTAAATGTCAAGTGTTTGGTTTGAGGCCAGATTTGACCTCAGGTCCTCCTGACTTCAGGGCCAGTGCTCGATCCACTGCACCACCTAGTTGCCCCTCACTGAGATTTTTAGGAAAAAATATGACTGAACTTGGAATCAGAAGACCTGGGTTCAAATCTCAACAGTGTCACTTTAGTGTTCAAGTCCTCAGTTCCTCCACCTATAAAATGAGGGGATTGGACTAGATGATCTCTAAGGTCCTTCTAGTTCTGACAATCTGTGAATCCAGTTCTCTAGGGTGGTGGAGATTATATAAAAATGTATTTTCCTTGTTATCTTAATTTTTACAATACCTACATCTGATCATCTATCCAGCACTGGAATTCTATAACCTTCACATTTCTTTTACCTTGGAATTTAATCAAAAGGATGTCCCTGACGCATAGCTTATATAGCTTAGTGTCCATTAATGTAGCTAAACTAATTCTCCAAATGAAAAATCAAGAAAACTAAAAACTATATGTATCAACAATATCAACTACAAACAGTTGCTTAACTTGTCAGCATCCTTCACTATTCCATCCCATTTATATGAAAGTCTGTGCTCAAATAGAAATTACGAACCCAGCTAGCCACAGGAGGTTTGTGTTATCATTAGCTCAAAGCTGAGTTTTAGAATGAGCTCTCCTGGGTCATCTTTTTAAGGAACCTGTAGGTACAGTATATACCAGGTTAGGGAGGGAAGGAAGAATACTTCCTATGGTCTATTCCATTATGTGAAGCAAGAGATGGGACACTGACTTTGAATCTTCAAGGGACAGCATATGCCAGAAGTGACAAATCCAATTAGATTAAAATGTTATTGGGAAATGTTTAGCAAAATAAATGAAAACATAATTCAATATAGGTAATGTTAATTTGTGGTTTTCGAAGTCAATAAACAACCTGCAGACATTTGTTTCTATTTGAGTTTTGATGCCATTTCCAGACACAGTATAGTGGGATCAGTTAATAAATTAGACATTTTCTGAGTATTTATTTTAGGGACTAGACCTATCATCAACTTAGATGTGGGGCCAGGATGCTATGTTATGGTAGACATGAGATGATATTTTTCCTAAAGACGAGAAAACTACTCTATACAACAATATTATCCATTACAATCAGAACATCTAACTTTGTAAGATCATTATAGAAAAATGCCACATGGTTCTCAATCTTCCTCTATATAGCAGGTTCATTATATAAGCCTGAGCTATTTTCCCATTTTAGAACAAGGGTTTGCCTTTACTGCAGTTGATACTTATTTAAGAGAAGACATTTCAGTAGCATCAGAAGTCCTCTAAAACAGAAAGCACCATCAAAGTTCTTATAAAACATGCCTTTTTCCCTTATGGGGTCCTCTGCCTCATTGTCTCTAATCAGGAAACCCATTTTACTTGGGCCTGCTGCTATCACTATAACTGGGTTTTCCATCTCCCTTACCATTCTCCAGCAGCTGCTATTGTTGAATGGGATTCTTAAAGCAACTGTTTTGCCACCATATTATTGATTATTGATTTGAGTTGGGTGTTCCTCCTTCCCAGAAGCTGTGACTAAGACAGATGGTGCAAGCTTAGGAAAGGGGAAAGCTCTCTGTTTCAGCAGTTTTTTTGGACTCCACCTCCAAGACTTACCTGGTAAAGGGAGACTGAGTTTAGACATAGTCTCACTTGTCCCTCCAGTATTTCCTTGTTTTGTCCCTTTCATGGAGTTACCCAGGCCTTGAGGATTTTGAACCCTGAGAAGGTCCTATACATAGCAGGGAAACCCTTCAGGTCCCTATTAAATAGTAGTTCTCCTTTCCCCTAGGATGGCTCAGAAAAATTCTTTCTTAGTATATAGTATATATGTTTAGCCACTTTCAGTCATGTGCAACCCTTTGTGACCCCATTTGAGGTTTTCTAGGCAAAGATACTGGAGTGATTTGCCATTTTCCTTCTCCAGCTCATTTTATAGATGAAGAAACTGTGACAAATAGGGTTAAGTGACTTACTCAGGGTCACACAATTAATAAGTGTCTGAGGCCATATTTGAACTCAGGAAGATGAGTCTTCCTGACTCCAGGCCTGGCACTCTAGCTACTATGTCATCTAGCTGCCTAAAATGTAGGATTGTTACTGTTCAGTCACGTCTGACTCTTTGTGACCCTGTGGACCATAGCATACCAATACTGTCCATGGGATTTTCTTGGCACAGACACTAAAGTGGTTCATCATTTTCTCCTCCAATGGATTAAGGCAAATAGAGGTTAAGTTACTTGCCCAGGGTCATACAACTAATAAGTGTTTGAGACCAGATAAGAACTCTGGTCTTCCTGACTCCAGGCCCAGCTTTTTCCACTGAACCACCTAGCTACCTAGCTAAAGGGTCTTAAGGGATTAACAAATGATATTTTGGGGAGGTATTTTACGTTCTATTAACATTGGAGAAGTAAAATGACTTTTACATGATTACGAGCAATACAAACTCACCTGGAAGAAAGAGGGATTCTTTAGCTGATTTAGTAACAATGTTCAGTTCTGGGATAAAGAGGAATCTTACTCCATGCAGATGAAAGGGATAGCCCTCAGCAAATGCCTTTAAAAAGGGTGAAGATTTGGTCCCATCCCAGATGGAGTTCTCAAGAAGGGAGGTTTGTTTAGTGAGCCAACGAATACTGAGTGGGTTATGATACAAACTGAGTTTTGCTAGTGATTCAAGTCCTAAGACAGATGGCATGCAAAAGGTTGGTCTCCTTTTAGCTAATTTTCTACCAGTGATCCAGACCTATCACGAGATTCAGGGACTCTGCTGGTTCTTGTCATCATCCTGGTGATGCCCCTTGATATTCTCCCCACTGCATGGATTGCACTTTTTGGGAGAATTTTTATATTGTTTGATATTTTTATCTTTCCTTTATTTGTATTAAGCTCCTCTTCCGATGTTACCTTTGCTAAGTTTTTCATATCCTTGAGGTTAGAGTCGTTTAATAACAGCCTTAGGGCAATTTAAGTAGTGGAAAGTGGCCTAGAAGATTTGGGTACCTTTCCACCAAGAAGCCGTATGTGGTAGGAATAGCATCTGTTTTATATAGATTGTGCTGGTTTCCCTTTATGGAGATAAGGAGGCTGTCTTCAAGATTTTTTTTTTTTTAGGTTCAGGGGATTAGAACTTGATCATGGTTTACTTGTCACCTGACACAGAAAAATCGTATGGGAAGTTGACATGGCAAAGATAGAGTGGAATTATCATTGCCCTGTGGGACATCTTTCTGACCCACTTTCCTGTTGAATGCCGATGGGAAGAGAAGCAATATCCATATGAATTAATGATTAGTAATTATGTTCTTTCTAATCTATTACATAAACTTATCTTTCTTGAATTTTATGGTCCACAAGTGTTTCATTGTATTGTAATCCCAAGCCGAAATCACTGGACTGGCTTGAGTTAGTTTTGAGCTAGGATATCATACATCTCCTTATGTTATGCCTGTCTTGATGCCAATAATCAAGGGATCATACAACGAAATTATTTCTGTGGTTTCATCTCTAAAGAAATCTTATACGTTCTTAACATATAAATGGGAAATGGCTTGTCAGAGAACTTTTAAGGCTGTGATTTGCTCTACTGAGTCAAATGCCTTTTTAATGTTTTTTAATTAACACATAATAAACACAGAATGTTTTTTTCTGCTTTAAATCTACTCTTCTTAGTTATTTGTGTGACTCAAGATGTGCTCTACTGTACAGTCACCTGCAGTAGATTGCCTGTCCTTTCCATATTTTCATTAAGACTCTCCTAGATATGTATGCAGATCATTCTCATAAAGAGTTTATGGAAATGAGTGGTTAAGTAACCACCAAAGCCTTCTGCATCCCTTTTTTTGGCAACAATAAAGCCTATGATTTCCACTCCAATCTCCAATTATTTGTGATAATGCTGTTTGAGATATTTCGAAAACCAATCTCTCAAAGCTTTCAAAATTGTTTCACCTCCAGCACTGATCTCTTCTGTGAAATTTGTCTGATATCACTTCTCTTCTTGCCTTCATCATCTATAGAGTCATTTGTTCATACAGAACAAAGTCTGCTGAGATGTTAGAGTCTGTATATGATAGCTTCACCATCTTTGATGGGAGAGGGTAAATGACTTGTGGCCAAAGTTACGTAAGTAATCAAAGGAACTAGTATTCAAATTCAAGTTCTCTGACTCCAAATCAAGGTCTTCTTTTCACTATGTCACATTTATCCCACTATTAGCCTCTGAGCTCTATGAAAGATTATGAAAACATTGTGTATTTTTAAAAGCTTCCTTCCACCCTCCTGATAATGTACTGTCTGGAAGAACAAGGTTGGGATTATGGACAAGATGAGCTTGTCCTATTCCCAGAAGTAATGAGAAGCAACTCCAGGAAATATAAGTAGCCCGCAAAAGAATTTGAAGAGATTGATAGATATTTTCAAAGAAATAGGGATATATTCTCAAGCTTGTACAATCATGAGAAATACTGACATGGTCAGAAAACATATTTCCTGGGTGCCTGGGGAGAAAAAGATGTCTTATTATGGGGTTACTACATCTCAAACCAGTATTGATGATGGAGATCAATTCAGAAATGAGAGGTCCAAGGTGTATTCCTGGCCCCTGAGCAAAATTTCATCTCAGACCAGAGGTCAGTTGAAAGAGTAATGCAGAAGAAAGATTTCAGAGAATTCCTTGGTCTGGTTCTATATTAGCCATAGCACAGGGTAGCCATGATAGGGAAATTCTGAAATGCTGTCATTGTGATTGAGCTCATGATGGAGAGGTATCCAAGGTCTATGTGTTTACTGAAGAATTACTTGCTATGGGCTACAGAGAACTATAGATGGAAAGACACAGACAAGCTAGTCTATCCAGAATGTCTCTGAACTAACACCACTGGTTGGGAGCTATGGAGAGCTATAACATGAGTAAGGTCTAGTGCCACCTGCTGGGAGCCATGAAGAATTGCAAAAGGCACAAAGGGCTGAGAAGCTCTCACTCAAATGACCCTAAGCAGTGTATACCAATAAGTGACTGAGCCTATACGGGGCTCCTCTGGAGAAAGGCTAATCATTAGCAGATGTCAATCAATCTCATAAGATCAGAGAAGAGCTCCATTTGTTTTCTTTGACCTGTGAATATTTTTCTCTCTTTTATTTTATTTTTTCTCCCTAAAGTAAAGGAATAGGTGATGTCATACCAGGTGATGACTTATAGTTCTAGCCTGGAGCATTGAGCCAGAGAGGTAAGAAATTAAGAGAAGGAGCCTTATATAATGGATAGAGACTGGTGCTGGTGTCAGGAAAATAAAGTTCCAAATCCTTCCTCTGATGAAGTCATTTAACTTATCCCAGCCCTAGTTTCTTTGTTTGTGAATTGAGAGAGTTGAAAGAGGAAATTGCCTTTAACATCCAGTCCCTTCCAGCTCTAACTCTGATCTCTGGCATTTCTTTTTGTTGTATAAAAACCTCTAACACAGGAGTTCTTCACCTTTTTTGCTTCATGAACACCTTTGGCCGTCTGGCAAAGCCTATCCTTCTCAGGATAATGTTTTAAATTATTGAAGGAAATGCTAAATTTGAGTTAGAAATTAATGAAAACAAAAATGTATTTTTTTCTCATTCAAGTTCACGTATCTCCTGAAATCTATACATAGACCTCTTGAGTCTATGGAGCCCAAGTTAAAAGCCTGAGCTCAAACACAAAGATTACATTTGTATCTCCCTTTGTGGCTGGGCCAGTGCTGTGCACCCGGTGGGCATTTAGTAATTGTGAATAGAATGAATGTAGCTTAAGTGAAGCCTCCTCCATGAGGCCTTTTCTCATTGTCCCTAGTTCACAATAATCTCTGCCTCCTATCCTCTGCTTTAGCACTTACTGTCACTCACAGAGCACTTAGCACTGACTGTCTGGGGTTATTTATGGGTCAGTCATCTTTTTGTAGATGCATCCCATTTCCCAAGCAGATCCGTCCTTTGAGAGTAGGAAGTCAGTCTTAGAACTCAGTGTGTCCCTAGCCACCAGAATGAGGCCCTACACACAGGAAATGTTTGGCCAATTTTAGTTATTGATAATGGTAGTGATTACATGTAAACAGGGAATTAAATGCCAAAATAAGGAAGACAAGCCTATATGAGCTGTGATAAGGTGATATATGGTCAATTGCCAAGTACTCAAAACAGACAAGGATAGTTACAGGGCTTTGGGGGTGTCAGGCAGTGAGGAAGGTTTGCTGGAAGAAGCCAGCCACGAGCCAGCCCTGGAAAGATGAGTTTAGAGGAAGACAATTCCTCCATGGAAAGAGTAAAACCCAAACACAAAGGAATGGAGAAGGAAGCAGTCTCCAGATGACCTGTGGCTATGCAGCTGGATGGCTAAGTGGCTAGAGGCCTGGGCTTTGGAGTCAGGAAGACTAGCTGAAATCCTGCCTCAGACCTTTACTAGCTGTATTAATCTCTGTTTCCTCATTTAAAAGAGGAGAATTAAAATAGCATCTACTTTACAGGGTTGTTCTGAGAATTGAATAAGATAATATGTGTAAAATTCTTTGTAAACCTTAAAGCATTAGGTGAATACTACTACTTATTGTTGTTAACAATAATAAATGACCTGTTTGGATCAGATGGTCTGTACAGGGAAATCATTGGAGATAAGGTTAAAAGTTGTGGGAGAATAATCTGGAAGGGGCATGGAAGGCAATGGGATATAGTAAAAAGAACATTGAATTTAAAGTCAGATGACCTGGGTTCAAATCTTGGTTTCTCTATTTACAGTCTACATGGCCTTGGACCTACTGTTTTACTTCTCTGAGGTAATTTGTTGTTCAGTCCTTTCAGTCAGTCTTGTCTAATTCTTTGTGACCCCATTTGGGATTTTCTTGTCGATCACTGCAGTGATTTGCAAATTCCTTCTCCAGCTCATTTTACAAATGAAAAAACTGAGCCAAACAGGGTTAAGTGACTTGCCCAGGGTCACATAGCTAATAAGTGTCTGAGGACAGATTTGAAATCAGGAAGGTGCTTCTTGCTGACTCCAGGCCAGGTGCTCTATCCACTCAGCCACCTAGCTACCAAAGGGAAAGAGAGATGCCTATATCTGACGCGCAGACAATTCTGACTATGATATGACCTATACTTTTAGACATAGGTTGTACAGATATTGCCAGCTCTGCATTCTGTGTTTCCCTATGTTTGTGTGATTCCCCTCCCCTCTCCCTGACTAGCTGATGAAATCCCTAAAAAGAAACTGGTTCTTTTTTCTCCTTCTTTCTCCCTCACAGAGCACACTGTATAAAGGCTGGTTGGTCTTTTAATGGCTTGGCACAAGGGCTTTTGAGGACCCTATGACATTGGTAAACATTTGTAATTATTAATTGTGTCTGAGAAGTTTGTTTTGCAGACATGTTCTTCCTACACCAAATAATTGTTTCCTTTTGGAAATGATTCCTAAATGTGACCTTTTGGGCATATGAATCCGGGCTACAGAAAGGCCCCAGGTAGATTCGATGTGATGGAGGAGGAGGCGAGTTTCAAGGAAGAATCTGAGCACTACTTTGCACTGTGATGGGTCCCACTTCATTGTCCTATGTGATTTTAAATTAATAATGAAGAAGAAGATCGCAGGATTAGACAGAAATAAGTAAGAATGTAACTTTTCTGATATCATTTTTCTTTTATCCCTTTCTCCTCTCCTACCTCATCTATCACCTACTACTCTATCTCCTCATCTATCTATTCCTTTCTTCCTGCTCCATCTCCCCCTTTCCTTCTGATCCGTCATCTCCTTCCTCAATCTCTTCCTCATCCTCTTCATTTCCTCTTCTTCCTCTCCTCTTCTTTCTTGTCTGCCCTTTGGTCTTGGAGAATACTTTGATCCACCACACAACTGAAGACCAATATCACCCACCACAAAAGGAGATGGTGACACCCCCAGGCCACCCAGACTGTCAGCAGAAGAGTCAAAGCTGAAATGGGGAGATCTTAGGCCAGGGATAAAACAGCTTCATTTCTTTCCTCATCCTCTCCCTTAAATAAAGGTGGAAACAAAGCTTCACTTTATTAGGTGTGGGGGAAGAGAGACAATATGGGGTTTAATAGAAAAGTAACCGTGCAAGAATTCTATTTAAGCTAAGAACCTCTGTCATTAAATTCCACCTTTTTATTCTGAAGCCCAGGCTTCTGGAATAGCTCAAGTATCAATGGCGACCTTCTGTATTTCTTTTAATTATTCCAATGTAACCTCCTCCTCCAGCCCCACTGTAAGCCCTCAGCTACTTCAAGCAAAGCCATTCTAATGATTTCGATTAAATCCTGGCCTCTCCCCAGCAGAACACAAATTAAAAGCATTACTAGGAGGAGACAAGCTTCAGCGCTTGGAAGTGTTGTTATATAAAGAATGGGGAGACTTGCCAAAGGCTTGTTGGCATTTCACATGCAGAGGGGGAGGATTAACCCTTTCTTGGGGCTCCACGATGGAAAAAAAGCAGGCAAGGACTGCATTTCAGCTCTCCCACCGGAGTCTGCCTTCGCCTCCCACACGTTTTTCCCCAATTACACTTTCAACTGATTTGCATCAAGGCGAGAAGTTGAAGCTTTATTAAAAACAAAAACAACCCACAAAGCTTTGAGAGAAAGAATCCTTATCCTCTTCTTCACTATACCATGTTCACATAGGTCTTAAAGGGATACATCTGGGCTGTGAGAATCCTTCCTTTGCTAAATAGTGACACCCTCTCCCTCCCCTCTCCCCACCCCAAATGACCCTGCTTGGGTCAACTGTATGACTTACCTATTTGCAAATTGTGCAGACTAATCATAATTGGGGACTTGGGTGGGTGCAGAATTTTACCTCCATTCATTTAGGTCTCTGAGATCCAACAGGAGAAGGTGCCCTAGGGGAGAAGCTCCTGAGTCCAAGGACACACTACAGCATCCCTTGCCTCCCCCACTTTTCCTATTATGTCCTGGTGCAAGGACTAGCTGGAACTTCCTCAAAGCAGCTGTTCAGAGAGGTGCTCTTACCCCATCCATGATGGCAATATCATTGATACTTATTCATTCTGACAAGCCCAAAGTAGACAGGGACCAACAGACTTTGGCTCACAAGAAGAAGAGAAAGAAAAATGTCTAAATGGCAAATGGTAAAATGAAAATTATACGGAGATGACAATAGGGAATTTTCAGGGCTCTTTAGTTTAAAAAAATAAAAATGACGAACAAATTTGTTTCTGCCTTGCTTTGAGAGCTAACAAAATGTTTCTCCTAAAGCTAGGGAGCCTGACTAAACAGAACAGTATTTTCTGTCTGAAGGAGACCACCTTTTTAAGACCATCTCCCTCAGCCCAGCTTGAGAAAGAGAATAGAGGAAAAGTGACCCAGTTCCTGAGAGAATGTTGCAAGTCATTCTATGCAGAACTTAGAAATTATTTAAGTCAACCTTATTTATCAGTCAGTTCTTACTCCTCCTGATTTTACAGAGAAGGAAACTGAGGCCCAGAGAGAGAGAAATTGACTTGATAGCAGAGCTGGAATTTAAACCTAGCTCTTCTGACTCCCAAAGACTCTTTCCAGTATAATTCTCCCAGAGGAGCCATTCTGTGGTCAGAGCAACCAGGACCCACATTCTAGAAGCATCAAAATGTACCTCTTTGCAGCAGTCTACTCACTGGCCCTATCCTGTCTATGGCCACACAGAACAAATCTGCTCCCTCTTCCATTTGATAACAGCTTCAGATGATTAAAGACAGCTTTTACGAGCCACCATCACCATCAGCACCACCTAAGCCTTCTCTTCTGTGGAGTAAATATCCATATCTCCTCCTATCAATTTTCATGCTTGGTACTTTAGGGACACATCAAATGTAGTAACTCCTATGGCAAAGTCAGGGTCCTCAAAGGAAGAGTGAATGAATATGGGGTATAATTAGGACCCAAGGGCCAGTGGGAAACAGCAGAGAATCATACATACCTACATACACACACACACATATTTGTTTTTTTTTCCCTGAGCCTAGAATGTCCTTCCCCCTTTACCTGTTGCATTTCATCAGTTACTGCCCAAATGAAATGCTACCTGCCCAATGAACTATTCCTACCCCAACCCACCACCACCCCTACAGTTAATGACCTTCACTCTCAGATTCCATATGGTGCTATGTTCTACACTTTCTAAAGCACCAATCATGTAATATTGTGTATTATTTTTATCTTTTTGTCAAGAGTTATTTGAAATTTCCTTTATCTTATTATCACGGATTTGCAGCAATCTTTCATATGGTTTGAAATAGTTTCTATTACTTATTTTAAGAACTGTGTTCCAGTAACAGCAACATTGTTCGAGGACTAACTTTGATAGACTTATCTCTTCTTAGCAATGTAAGGATCTAAGACAACTCCAAAAAGACTCATGATGGAAAATGCTGTTCACATCCAGGAAAAGAGCTATGGAGTCTGAATGCAGATTGAAGCACACTATGTGCTCTCTCGCTCTTTTTTGTTTGTTTCTTCTTTTTTTAATTTTATTTTTTATTTATTTAGGCAACTGGGGTTAAGTGACTTGCCCAGGGTCACACAGCTAGTAAGTATCTGAAGCTAGATTTGAACTCAGGTCCTCCTGACATCAGGGCCAGTGCTATATCAATCTGTGCCACCTAGCTGCCCCTGTTTGTTTCTTCTTTCTCATGGTCTCTCCCATTGGTTCTAATTCTTCTTTACAACATGACTAATGTGAAAACATGTTTAATATGAATGTATATGTATAGCCTATATCAGACTGCATTCCATCTTGGGAAGGGGGAGGAGATAATTTAGAGCTCAAAATCTTATAGAAGTGAATGTTGACAACTAAAAATAAATAAGTAAAAAATTAAATTATTTTTTTAATTTGAAAAAGAACTCTATGTTCATATCCGGTGACCACTTACACTATGGAGAACATATCTTAGATGGATCTAGATCTAGATAGATCTAGGTCTAGCTCTAGATTGGTAGAGCTAGACTATGCAATATGTTTTTGTCCATAGATCTAGATATGCATATAGAGTTTTAAGATTTATTAATATTAATAGTGAGAGGAATCACAGTCTAGTAGATAGAGACCTGAAGACTTGAAACCAGGAAGACGTATGTTCAAATCTCACCTTTATGTTTTTGTTATTTCCCCTATTAGAATGAAAGCTTATTGCAGGTAGAGATTGTTTCATTCTGTGTCCTTGTATCCCTAGAGCCTAGCGCAGTTCCTAACACTTAGTAGGAGATTAATAAATACTTGTTGATTAATTGATTGGCACATATTGGCTGTGTGACCTTGGGCAATTCTCCTAACCTTTCAGTGCTCTAAGCAAGTCTCTGACTAAAATTTGCCGGGAATGTTGACCTACACTGGTAAAAAGAGCTCCTCATCAGAATATCCCCCCACCAATGAAGCAATAGTTTAGTCCTTATCCCCAGAAGTGTGTTCAGTGCCATAAAGTTGGAATTTTCTATTTTATCATATGGAATGGATTGCCTTGTATCTAGTTTGGCTAAGCGCTCTCCCTCTAGCTACAACTATGTTCCTTAAACACGATACTCTGTCTCCTGACTATTTTTTACTGGCTCTTGCTGGAGCCTGGCATGCTCTCCCACTTCACCTCTGCCTCTTGGCTTCCCTAACTTCCTTCAAGATTCAGCTCAAACACTACCTTTTGCAGGAAGGCTTTTCCAACACTTCCCAATGCCAGCACCTTCCCTGGTAGATTACCTCCAATTTACACTGCATGTATCTTGTAAGTATATAGTTGTCTGCATATTGTCCCTTAGAATATGATCTCCCTGGTGGCTAGGACTTTTGTTTTCCTTTTTTTTTTGTGTCCTCAGAGTTTTACACTGTGCCTGGAGCAAAATTAACACTTAATAATTGCTTATTGATTGATCTGATTCTATTCTATTGTTTCATTGTGTGAGCTTTTGTACTAATTTTCTAATTTTATTTTGAGTTTCTTTTGGCATATGGTGTAAGATGTTGTTCTGAACATAATTTCTGCCAAATTTTCTAGTTTTCCCAGAAGGTGATGTCAAATAGAGAGTTCTTCCCTGCAAATGACTGATATACTTGAGTTTATTTAATGCAGGGTTATTGAGTTTCATGTTTCTGATTCTTTCTTATCTAGTCTGTTCCCCTGATCTACTTCCTGCAGGTCTTTTTCAAAAGAATCCTGATCTAGGTATATCCCCTCCATACTATACTTGTGCAGCTTGTACGGGGAGATTTGGCTTAACCTTGGAGGTCATGTTGTAAATATAACATATTAGCTGTAGATCATCACTCATGTTTTCTACAAATGTGATTCAACCAGTGAGAAGGCTATTTGGCATCTACACAGTACCATCCAGTAGCAGGAAGGGCACAAATAATTGCCCATGCCTCCTTACTGGGAAGCTTTTTTGGGCTGGCTCAGGGCCACTTACTAAGACTTCCAGCCACTGAGGTCAAGAGAGAGCAAAAGCAAGCCACTTTTAATTGCTACAGAGATCTCTATTCTGCCTCCTCACCCAATGAAGAGCTCATTTCATTGTGTGCTATGTTTAAAGGAAACCATGCTGTGTTTATAGGCCACCATGTTAGCCAACTCTCTAGGGGGAATGGTGTGAATTAGTCCACAAGTCCTGGGAAGGCTTTAACACTGTTTCTCAGCAGGTAGAGGTCTCTAGTGACAAACTTTTTGGCCACAAATTAATTCTTCAGAGAAATGACTAAAATCAGTCACTGGGAAGTCTAACTGTCAGCAACAAGGGTCCAGGCCAGGCCAAGTCATCAAAGTTTGTCTCTGGTGATTTTACCTCTATTTCCATACTATCCCCCTCCTCCTGCCTTCTCTCAGCCTCTCAGACAACTAGAGAACATTCAACTGTGATGTGTTAGGAAGAGAGTTAGATTTAAAATCAAGAAATCTGAGATCCAATCCAATGCCTTCTGCTTGCTACTTTTGCAACCTTGGGAAAGTCACTTAACATCTGTGGGTCTCAGATTCCTCCTCAGAAAAATGAGAGGGTTGGTCTACTTGATTTCTTTGTTTTCTTCTTTTAAATTTTTTTCTTTTTTTTTAATAAAATATTACTTTTTTCCTTTTTTCTTTTTTAAATTTATTTTTAGTTTTTAACATTTACTTCCGCAAGACTTTGAGTTTCAAATTTACATCACATCTCACCCCTCCCTCCACCCCAAGATGGCATGCATTCTGAACATCCCTTCCCCTAGTCTGATCTCCCTTCTATTTCTTTCCCCTTTCTCTTATCCCCTTCCCCTTCTATTTTCCTGTAGGGCACGATAGATTTCTGTACCCCATTTCCTGTGTTTCTTATTTCCCAGTTGATTGTGAAAACATTTTTTAAACGTGTGTTTTTAAAACTTTGGGTTCCAAATTTTCTCCCTTCCTCCCTCCCCACCCACCCTCATTGAAAAGGCAAGCAACTCAATATAGGTTATTCATATGCAGTTATGCAAAGCACTTCCATAGTAGTCATGTTGTGAAAAACTAACTCTATTTCCCTTCATTTTATACTACCCCCCCATTTATTCTATTCTTTCTTTTGACCCTGTCCCTTCTCAGAAGTGTTTGCTTCTGATTACCCCTTTCCCAATCTTCCCTCCTCTCTGTCTTTCCCCTGCTCTCTTGTCCCCTTGTCCCCTTATTCTCCTGTAGGGTAAGACAGATTTCCATACCCATTTGAGTGGTATGTTATTCCCTCCTTAAGCCAAATTCTTTGAGAATAAGATTCACTCATTCCCTCTCACCTTCCCCTGTTTCCCCTCCACTGTAACAGCCTTTTCTTTTCTTTTTTTTTGTGAGATAATTTACCCCATTCTGCCTCTCTCTTTCTCCTCTCCCAGTAAAATCCTCCCTGACCCCTTAATTTTACTCTCCAGATATGACCCCTTCATCTTCAACTCACCCTATGCCATCTATCTATCTATCTATCTATCTATCTATCTATCTATCTATCTATCTATCTATCTATCTATCTACCTGTCTGTCTGTCTGTCTGTCTCTCTGTCTCTCTGTCTATCTATATCTATATCTATATCCATATCTATATCTATGGCTATGTCTATGTCTATATCTATATCTATATATCTATATCTACTTATGTATGTATGTATGTATGTATACACACCACACACACACACACATATATAATTTTTTACCCTCCAACTACCCTAATACTGACAAAGGTCTCATGAGTTATAAATATCATCTTTCCATGCAGGAAGGTAAACAGTTCAACCTTAATAAGTCTCTTATGATTTCTCTTTCCTGCTTACCTCTTCATGTTCCACTTGAGTTTTGTATTTGAAAGTCAAATTTTCTATTCAGCTCTGGTCCTTTCATCAAGAATGCTTGAAAGTCCTCTATTTCACTGAATAACCATTTTTCACCCTGAAGGATTATATTCAGTTTGCTGGGTAGGTGATTCTTGGTTTTAATCCTACCTCTTTTGCCCTCCAGAATATCATACTCCATGCCCTCTGGTCCCTTAATGTAGAAGCTGCTAAATCTTGTGTTATCCTGATTGTGTTTCCACAGTACTTGAATTGTTTCTTTCTGGCTGCTTGCAATATTTTCTCCTTGACCTGGGAACTCTGGAATTTGGCTACAATATTCCTAGGAGTTTTCTTTTGGGGATCTCTTTCAGGAGGAGAACAGTAGATTCTTTCCATTTCTATTTTGCCCTCTGGTTCTAATATATCAGGGCAGTTTTCCTTGATAATTTCTTGAAAGATGATGTCTAGGCTCTTTTTTTTTGATCATGGCTTTCAGATAGTCCAATAATTTTTAAATTGTCTCTCCTGGATCTATTTTCCAGGTCAGTTGTTTTTCCAATGAGATATTTCACATTGTTTTCTAATTTTTCATTCTTTTGGATTTGTTTTAGTGTTTTGATTTGTCATAAAGACACTATCTTCCAATTGCTATATTCTAATTTTTAAGGAAGTATTTTCTTCAGTAAGCTTTTGGACTTCTTTTTCCATTTGGCCATTTTTGCTTTTTAGGGCATTCTTCTCCTGGTTGGCTTTTTGGACCTCTTTTGCCATTTGGGTTAGGCTATTTTTTAAGGTGTTATTTTCTTCAGTATTTTTTGGGTCTCCTTTAGCAAGCTGTTGACTTGTTTTTCATGATTTTCTTGCATCACTCTCATTTCTCTTCCCAGTTTTTCCTCTACTTCTCTTACTTGCTTCTCAAAATCCTTTTTGAGCTCTTCCAAGGCCTGGGACTGATTCATATTTTTCTTGGAGGCTTTGGATGTAGGAGCTTTGACTTTGTTGTCTTCTTCTGGTTGTATGTTTTGATCTTCTTTGTTACCAAAAAAAGATTCTACGGTCTGACACTTCTTGAGAGGTTTGCTCATGATCCCAGCCAATTACTTGAGTTATAAATTCTTTATTAAGGTAGAGATCTGCTTACAATGTGGAGAATGTACTGTCCCAAGCTTTGGGGGTTTGTATAGCTGTTTTCAGAAATACTTCTAGGGACCTGTAAATTTTCAGTTCTTCCAAGGTGCTATGATCAAGGGTGAGGTGTTTACTCCTTTCCTGGTCTGTGCTGTGGTCTATGACTGACCACAAGCACTCTTTTCTGTCTTGGAACTGTGAGGAGGATTCTCTCTCCACAGCCACTACAAGTTCCACCACGCCAGTGCTCCTCACCCCAGGACTGTGACCCAGATCCAAGAGGGGCAAAGCAAGAGATTCCTGCCCCAGCACTAGCAAAGAGATCCCTGAAATTCCCCTCTGATCAGGCACTCAATTCCCCCTCAGTCAGTGGGCTCACAGCTCAGGAGGCAGCCACACTCCCAGGGCTATGCTCAGGGATTGGGGCTGACCTCACTGGGCTTCTCTCTCACTGCAGAAACAGACTTTTCCTAACTGACCTTCTAAGTTGTGTTTGGCGTTTGTGGTTGAGAGCTCTGGAAACTGCCACAGCTGCCCACAATTCAGTCCTCTGAGGCCTGCTCCAGATTCACTACATCTTGCGTGCTGACACCGAACTGTGCTCCTCTTTCAGCCAAGCGCGATATACCTTTCTGATCAACCATCCAGGTTGTCTTGGGCTGGAAATTTGTTTCACTCTGTCTTTTTGTGGGTTCTGCTGCTTTTGAATTTGTTTAGAGCCATTTTTTATAGGTATTTGGAGGGGTTTGGGGGAGAGCTCAAGCAAGTCACTGCTTTCACTCTGCCATCTTGGCTCCACCCTCCCACTTGACTTCTAATGTCCTTACCAACTCTTATTCCTATGATCATCACATCCTAACCTGTTTTGCAGAAAAGATCTAACAAACTTTCAGGTTTTCAATGCCATTGTTTTTTTCTATCTTTACAAAAACCATGTGAAACAGGTAGACAGATATTCTTGTCTTTATTATATAGTGGAGGAAAACTGAGGCTCAGAGTTCCTTAAGGACTTGTCAATGACCACGAAACTAACTGAACTGTCCTTACAAGGGTGTTGTCTAAAAATGGTTTTGGTCTTGGCCCCATTCCCGCTATATCTCTTCCACTGCCATTTTTTAGGCAGTGAAAATGTAAAGTATCAGGTAGTCCAGAATTCACACAAAGAAATTAGTGTGATCTTTAGCAGTAGTTTCCAAAGGACCCTGCCTGTAATCTGATAAGGTTTCTATTGATTAGTCTGTCTGTCTGTCTTGTTTCTCTCTCTCTCTCTCTTTCTCCCTCTCTCCTTTCTTTTTCTTTCTTTATCTCTATGTCTCTCTGTCTTGTCTCTCTGTCTCTCTCTGTCACTGTCTTCTCCCCTTTATCTCTGTCTCTATCTATCTCTCTCTGTCTCTGAATTTCCCTTTGCATTAACAAATATTTATCAAGCACCAACTGTATGTGTAATGTTGTGTTAGAAGAAATAAAAAGGTCAAACAAGACATGGCCCCTGCCCTGAAGGAATTCATAGTTCAGACATTGGCAACCTTCTTAACTATTTTGGGTGATAACTGTTGTGAATGGAATCTTTTTAAAAGCTACATATCATGAACATGTGTGTACTTTTTCATTTGATGCCAAGAAAAACAAAAGTGTAGGCTCACATTATTTGCACTGTTTAAAATTTTTTTTTTTTTAATTTAATTTATATAGCCTGCTACACACAGTACAAAGAAAGACCAAGTACCTATTATTTGTTGTCTCCAGAACCCTCAAGTGTGATGTATTCTGTGTGGTCTAGGAAATGAAGGGGGTAGAATGTCCTGAGGAACTCCTACAGCCCTTTTCTCTTAGTATATTAGCACCATAAGTCTATTAGGCTAGCTGTCACACAAAACCTGGTTCAGAAAAGATGAAATGTAAGATGGGATATATTGGAAAGTAGAGACAAAAGAAAAGAATATTGGCAATAAGACCTGATGGACATTTTCCAGCAAGGACTGAGGAGAAGAGAACCAACTTAGGGGTCCCAATGGGAGTGGGGAAGGGGTCTATCCTGTTGTTCATCCTTCATTCTAAAAAAGGACCGATGATATCACAAGGGTGACATCTTGATTTACTCATGAATTGGATTAAAGTGAGACAAAGTTGCACAAAGTCACCAACTTTACTCTCTCTTCCAGAGTCATCAAAGCCCACTGGCAAGACAAAAGTCAAGATGACTGGCACTGGGCCAGGATTCAGTGGGTGAACTTGGCCTTTCTAAACTAGATACTCAGTTTGAGGGGAAAGAAGAGATAGAATGTGAATAGGAGAGCTTTAGCCTTAGTTATATTTACTTCCAAGGATTGCAATTCATTCTCCAGAGTACCTGCTTGGAACATGATTCCATAATTGAGCATCACTGAGCATCATTAAGAGAATGTAATGTAGGCTCTTCCCAAAGAGCTCTGAGAAACAGGTTCTGAATACTAGTTATCTTGGCAGAGTGAGCCCTTGGTTTCCAAAGGAATTCCTGTGAAGGAGACAATAATCATGTGGCCATCCAAGTCCTGCAACAGCTACTGAAAGTAGTCTTTTCTCTGCAGAGGAATTTTTCCTTCAATGGTGTGAGAGCCTGTGAAGATGGGACTTTCCCCACACTCTCCAGAAACGATTCAGTAAGAAAATAGGAAAGTCAGAGCAAAATAGGCCTCCTTAGGCAGTGGGGTAAAGAGACTGAAGGGCAGGCTTCACCCCTCAACCTTCCTGTGCCCCTTCCACATTATAAAGGTGCTCACTTCCTCGCCCACTGATCAGACAATGCATTGTGGCCTGGATCCAGCAAAATCATTCCCTGCCTGACTTAAGAAAACACTCTCCTGTCTCCATCAATCAGTGGGCTCCAATTCAGAGGCACCTCTCCCCAGGAAGGCCCAGATGTTTTATTTATGGGCTGGTCTCTTTAAGACAGAAAGGAAGCCATGTCAGACAACACATCTTGTTTCCTATTATTCATGAGTCTAAGGTATAGTGAGGCTGCAAAAGCAAAATGAGAAAAGCATTCAATCAGATCTTGATGAAATAAACTAATTAGGAAAATTACACCTCCATAATGATGTTAATTGTACAGACAGGAAATCATGGGGTTTGGTTTTGTCTTTCAAGGCCTTTTTGAGCAAAGTATATACTAAGCCGTATTGTTTTTCAAGGGCAAAATAGCCTGGTGTGGCCAGGCCACGTGATATTAGAGCAAGAAGCTGGATCTGGATTTAGGTGACCAGAGTTTGAATCCCAGAGCTGACTTACTGTATGATCTTAGATAATTCACTTCTATTCTAGAGACCTAAATTTCCTCCTTTGGAAAATAAATAGGTTGTACAAGATGATTCTGAAGTTTCCTTTCAGACTTAATATGCTACAAGCTGCCCATTCCTGCCCTGGCCTAGGATTAGGGTGTGAATTGGGCCTTCGGAACTTAGCTTGGGAAAATGATCTGGTTTTCTCCTTTTTAAAGACGGACCATCTTGGACCCTCAGAGTGTCTTTGGTTTTCTTTATTACAATGAATCTAGACATTTGCGAAAGGGAAATAATCTAGCATATACATCCCTGATTTAGCATCGTGCAAAAGGAGATTTGGCTGAATCGAGCACTTTTGAAGATGAGATTCTGACAGCCATCCTTGATGGAAATCAGCTCACCCCAAAGTGTGCCATTGTATTTCAGCCATTGACAGACCTCCCCACTCCTGATCCACTCCTTCTTTTGCATTACTCCCACATCCAAAATAATAATTAATAATAATAATAATAATAATCCAGGCCTCTTTTCAATATAACCTGACAGACCCGCCAATCAACTCAAATTGTGCAGAGGCCAAATGTGCGAATGGGAAATGGGACTGAGCCACTGGACTCATTTGCATTTGCAAAATGTGCCAAGATTTGACCTCCAGTCTCTAGGGCAGCAAGCCTAGTGCATTACAGTGGCTACCCCCCCAGGACCCAAATGAAGAAATATGCTGAATTTCCCAGCACACTCTGCCTGAGCAGTGGCAAACAACTTCAGGCCTGAAACTAAATGTATAAAATACATTTATGCAAAATGTACCTATGTTTGTATGTGCTCACATAAATGTAAAATACATGAGAGGCAGCCATAGCTGAGTAGAAAGATTATTGAACTTTGGGTCAAAAGAACTGGGTTTTGGTCTTGGCCTGTATACTTGCCAGCTAGGTGACCCTAGACAAGTTGCTTAAACTTTACAAGTCTGTTTCTCATTTATAAAACAAGAACAATAATATTTTCACTTTGTAATTAAAAGTGTATATAGGGAGGAGAGGGAGGGTAGTAACAAGATCATTTCAGAAGCCCTAATTATTATACGCATTGTATATTGGCATATAGTTGTAATTATAATATGTCATAAGGATTAAAATCCTATCAATAGTATAGAAGAATAATAGTAGATTCTTCAAATTGTTTATTTCCATTTATAATTCCTGAGCTGATTTTAGGTGTCCTCCCCTTAGCTTCATTTTCTGAAGTTTGTTTAACAATATATAAACCATTTTTTATATAAATATAAATATACACATATATAAAAATATACACATAAATATGAATATACACACGTGTATATGTATTTATATATACATGTGTTTATATATACACATACATACATATATATGCAAATACATTTGTAGTATAAATCAGTAATATAAAATATAATTTATTAAAGTATATAATGTGTAGTATAATATGGGCAGCTAGATGTCACAGTGGATAGAGCACCAGGCCTACACTCCAGAATACCCGAGTTCAAATCTGAACCACACTTTACAAGCTGTATGACCCTGGGAAACTCACTTAATCTTGTTTGACTCAGTTTTCTCATCAATAAAATAAGCTGGAGAAGGAAATGGAAAACCATTCCAGTATCTTTGCCAAGAAAACTCTAAATGGAGTCACAAAGAGTCAGACACAACTGAAATGATTGGACAGCAAAATAACATTATTATTATATTATATTATATTGTATTGTATTGTATCATATCTTATCATATTGTATTATATTATGTTGTGTTTCTTTGTATTATACCAACATATAACGTATTCTAAATATATAAAAGTATATATAATAAATACAAACACACACACATACATATATATGGCGATATATGTTTGTGTGTTTATATGTAAACACATACTATATATATATATATACACACATGTATATACATATGTATGTTCATATGCATCTACGTTTGTGTGTATAAGCATGTGTATATTCAGGCCTGTACAACATACTGCCCATGGGTCATTTTGGTGGGCCACAAGTGGCTTTCAGGTCATGTGTTATGCAGGCCTGGTGTACATATACATATATGTGTGTCTATCTATATCTATCTGTCTTAGAATTGCCCATTTTTTTTTTAGGCAGTTGGGGTTAAGTGACTTGCCCAGGGTCACACAGCTAGTAAGTGTCAAGTGTTTGGTCTGAGACCAGATTTGAACTCAGGTCTTCCTGACTTCAGGGCTGGTGCTCTATCCACTGCACCACCTAGCTGCCCCAGAATTGTCCATTCTTAACAGGACTTTTAGTTGGTTTCTAAAAAGGGTAAGAGATTTTGTGTAGACAGATATTGCTAACATTAATAAACAAAAGTGCATTTGCATTTCTATAGATATGTATTAATATTACAAGTCATATTTCACATAAGGGAATGTCTCTTCTGCCTTGTACACGGTAAGATCTTAATAATCATCGGTTGTGTTGAATAGATAGACCATCCAGACACTTGGACCAGTGCCAGTGAGAGTGATCACCTAAGGGCTTAAATGAGACAATCATTGGACCATAGGAGCAAAGCTAAAAAGGCCTTCAGAGGTCATCTAATCCACCCCCTTCATTTTACAGGTGAGGAAGCTGAGGCCCAGAAGGTCGGGTGATTTCCCTCGTGGCACCAAGGGGGTTGGTGTCAGAGGAAAGGTGTATACCCAGATCCTCAGACAGTACTACACCCTCATCCCCTCCTTTAGATGTTTTACTGGCTTCCACTCACAATCTGGAGAGCTTTTGATGCTTAAAAAAATAGAATGTCATTTCTGTGGGGCCCAGAGCCGGAGCCCACACTCAGTGGCTTGGAAGCTCTTGCCTCTTCACTCAGTGGGGCTCGGCACCCATCATTCACGTTCCCCAGCTGCACGTGGTCCCTCCATGTGGGTCCTTCATTCATGACCCCACACACGGCTACTCTTTCTACCGATAGTGTATCTGTGGGACAGTTTGCCCCAGATTTATAAGGGGAATCTTCTGGAACTACTTTTATTTCTGTGCTAGTTCATTAAATGGCTTTTTTTTTTTATGTCTTCTACCTGAAAGGGAAGTGGGGAAGCTAATGAATGAGTTCACCCCACTTTGCATCTGCTGCCCTGTCTGGTTTCAACTTCACAGAACAAGATACCCCAGGAGGGCATTCCCTGCTATCCCTTCCCTCCCCTTTCCTACCTCCTTTTTTTGTGTTGTCTCCTTTTTAGGTTGTAAGCTCCTTAAGGATAAGGGCTGTTTTTATTTTTTGTTTTTTAATTGTATCCCCAGCACTTAGTACAGTATCTAACACACAGTAGGTGCTTAATAAATGTTGATCGGATTGGAGTGAGGGCTCATGAGCTATCACATGGACTAGATGAAGATCTCCCTTGAACCTGGGGTAGTTATTCTTGGGGTCTCATGTATGAGAGGGGACATTCCCAGGTGCTACTTGAGAGCTGAGAAAATTCAAATTAGGAAAGAATCATTGTGAGCTGAAGTTCTTCTGGGAAGGCCTCCTAAAGGAGGTAAGTAGTAACCTGAATTATATTTTTAGAAGCAATGTGTAGCAAAGCATTGCATGTAGTGGCCATTTAATAAATGATTTTCAATTGTATGAATAAATGAATTCAGTGAAAAGAGAACTAGATTTGTAGTCAGAAGACCTGGGTTCAAATCCTTGCTTTGCTAATTACTACCTGGGTGACTTTAGACAATTCACTTTACCTCTCTTGGCCTCAGTTCCCTCCTTTGAAACAAAGGGGTTTGATATGATCACCTAAAGATCTTTTCCAGACCTAAATCCTAGTATTCTGTCAACCAAGATTCTACAAGCTGGCATCAAAACTCTATAGTCCAGGGACTAGCAGCCTACAGCCCGGATTCCAGAGTAGGCATGTGGGCCAATCACTCATGGTCTAGAGGCAGGTTGCCAGTGCCACACCCTGAACACACACCATGAACACACGAACACAGAAAGATAGACTACAGACAACAGCCTTCTCACCCCCACCCCCATATACACTGCCAAAAGGCCAGGAGTGGAACTTTGGCACACTACCTTTGAAGGGTTGCTAACCTGTGATCGAGGGTCCTGGATGTGAGCCTCATAGAGGAAGAAGACATTTGTATTCTCTTCTATAGGACAGAAGAGGATCTGGAAATCTATTCCAACCTCCCAGAATCTAGGAGGGTCAGACCATGGCAATCTGCCTTGAGTCCTGGGGGCTGGGGAGAAGGGTTGCTAAGCACCATGTCTACCCCAGGGTAGTGCTTGGACCCTGGCAGCCCCATCATTAACAGATTGACAGGTATTTATCTTGAACTTCACCTGCTGTGCTAATAAGCATGTATGTATGGAGGTAATGGCAGGCCTGCTAGACTAGGGAAAGGCGAGGATGGGCCAGTGGGAGGGAGCACACATTGCAAAAATGCTAACTTCCTCTCTGGCTCATAGGAAAAAGAATGAGGCCTGGCCCTGAGCAGTCTCTTCATTTAGCACCATTAAGTCCTTGCAAGTCTTTAATTTAGCTCATTTCAGATCATTTTGCTACTCATTCAGTCCCACTTAGGGAATGCTTCCTTCTCTAGTCTTTTGTCCTTATGATGAGCACAGGCCAGGGACTCCAGGAGGCAGCAGCTGGCAGATTGAGCCCACTGTCTCCTGGGTACTTGGCCTTTCTCTACACAGTCCTTGCCTTGCTAAGCAGGGAAAAACAGAAACATAAAAATGGAGATATTTTTGGAGCCATGGAATCCTACCTCTGCATTTTAGGGGTGAGGGAACAGAGGTCCAGAATGGGGAAGCATCTTGTCCAAGGTCACAAAGCTAGCAAGAAGGTAAACTCCTTGAGGGTCAGGGACTGTTTTTAGATCCCCGATGCTTAGCACAGGGCCTGACATAAGCACTTCGTAAATGCTTACTGATGGATGGATTGATTGAAAGTGGAAAAACAAGGAGTTCAAACCCAGGTCTTCTGACTCCAAGGTCATTCATTCCTTGCAGTATACTAACCATTCTTCTGATCCCATTCTTTGCTGCACCTGCTCTAGCTGAACATGTAAGAACTTCTAGTTGTAACAAGAACGTGAATATCCGCTACAGCTGTATCCTATACTGTGGAGAAATAGGGCAGTATATGAATCCAGTGCTAATAGATGGCATCTGCTGCTTGGAGTATTCTGGGAAAAACATAACCCAAGCTTGGGTGGACCTGGACCTTCCTCCCCTAGCCAGATCTAATACCTAGAATAGCTAGAGTACCAAGAACAGATGCAAGAAGATGGAGGGAGGGAAGAGGTGACTCCCTATTTTGCTCTTCTTTCCCTTCCCCCCTCAAAAAAGGTTAAATGGACTGTCACCAGCCAGTTAATAAATGTCTGTGAAGCACCAACTATGTGCCAGGCAACCTGCCCTCAAGAAGCTTATGATCGAGTGGGGGAAGACAACATCATGCCAGGAAATTTTGGAGAAGTCCAGAGAGGCACAGCTGGATGGGAAATAAAGAAGCAGTTGACCTGGGGGCCCCTCTTCAGTGGAGGTTCTGGGAGGAGCACTCCACTTCTAATCACAAGATTAAGGGATAGTCCAGTCAGCCTCTCAGACAATGACCAATGCCACGAATATGAAATGCCAGCTATGCAGATTGAGGTTGGCTATTCCCTTCAGCAAATCAATTAAATTCAATTTGATTTCACAAACGTCTATTAGGTATTCACTAAGTAAGCACCAATCCACTGAGTTGTTCCGTTGGCACATGTATCTGGGAGAGACCTGATATATGAACCCATAATTGAATAGGAGGAGGGCAAGCTGCATAGAATTTAGGGAATTTTCTGGGCAGAACTACCCAACACAAACACCCATCTTTTGAACACAAATGCTCTTCCAGTGGTGTTTAGCCAACCATGATTCTTGAAATATCTCAACCTCCAAAGAACTGAAATTGTGAGGAACCCAAAGGTCAACAAAGAGGTGCAGGGATATTTCCAGTGATGATCTACGAGCAAGACATAGAAGTTTATGACCAGAAAAAGAGATAGACAGGTTACTGAATGACAGCGGAATTCTAAATGGTTAGCTCCAAGGCAGCTTGGTACCCACAAACCTAGGGGGAGGTCTCTAGGGCATTAGGCATTTGCTCTGTGGAGGATCTACAGGTGACCACAGTATAAGACTTGCACAAAACAAGGGGATGTGGATGGGTTGAAATCTATACAGTAAAGTAAGTACCCACATTGGTATGATCATGAAATTATTGACATATTGAAGTAAGTAAAATATAGAGGGCTTTGCATTCAATACTGGGTCTACAAAGACGAAGAATTATACAGTCCTTTTGTGCTCCTCAGCACAAAAAGCTTACCTTACTGCAGGAAGGATGGAGGAACAGGATATGACAATCAATACATAAATACATGTAAAACAAGGTTGAGAATGATAGGCACAAAAGAGAGATAGAGGGAAAGTGATCTTTGAGACCACTATGATAGAAACTACTTTCCTATAGGCAGTGAAGAATATTAGTCAGCCAGTAGATAAGCATTTAGTAAATGTCTACTATGTGGCAGGCATTGTGCTAAGCACTGGAGGTACATAGAAAAGCAAAACAAAAACAAAACAGTCCTGCTCTCAAGGAACTACAGTATAATGATGGAGAAAAATAATATGTATGAACAAACTACATATGTGTGTATGTATATATACACACATACATACATATATATGATATGTACACACATTTGATAAATTAGAGATAATCAATAGAGAGAAGGCAGTAGCCATTAAAGATCAAGAAAAGCTTCCTGTGGAAGTTGCGATTTTAGCTAAGACTCCAAGGAAGCTAGGGAGATCAGGAAACAGAGAAGGGAAAGGAGAGTATTCCAGTGTTCCAGGGAATAGCCAGTAAAAATGAAGGAGAGATAACCTGGTCAGATCGTGACTTTAAGAAGATTGATTTGCCAGCTGACTAGACGATGTATTGGAGTGGGGAAATATTTAAGTTTGGGAGACCAACCAGCAGATCATTGTGATGGTCTGGTCTGCCTAGCAACAATTTAGAGAGTTAAAAACATTAGGTGGACTCATAGGGTTGTAAAAAACAAAGGATAAAATATACACAAAGTCCTTAAAAAAACCCTTAAAACCCTGTTATGTGTTAGCTATTGTTAACATTAGATACATACTGAAATTCCTCAGCCATTATCATTGTGACGTGATCATCATCATTATTTTCTTCCTTCCTCCTTTCTTTACTTCTTCCTCCACTTCCTCCTCATCCCTTAGAGCTATAAGTGCTTTACAAACCATTTTTGTATCTAATATTTCACTTCTTCCTAATAACCATTTTGCAAGAGAGTGCAGCAGAAACCATTCCTCCACTGTATAGATGAAAAAAAATCAAAGTTCAGAGAGATTTAATGTCTGCTCAAAAGTCACACAGCAAATAACATGACAGAAATAAGACTAAACTCTGTGTTGTTTTGTGACTGCTGAGAACAAATCCTCACTCCAATCACCTGAATATAATCTCTCCTTCTAGGTTGGGCATCCATCTATTCATTCATTCACTCACTCATCACTATAACTGAATTGTGAGCGTACACGTGTGTGCGCGCACGTGCAAACACACACACACACACACACACACACACACACACACACACTCCTCGAATATTGCTGTGACCATTTCAAAAACCATTGTTAGAGACAAATGGAGGAATATAGGCTGGGAACTAGCTGAAATCTCCCGACATTCCCCTCCAAACAGCTTCAAAATAAAGCTTTAAATAAAATTTTGGAGTGGCAAAGCCAACAAAAGATCCAAAGGAGACATTTGCCCACTTCAGGAAATTGGATAGGGAGATCTATAACACTGGGGTGGGTCTGGAGCATGACAGGAGCCGCAGTGGTGGGCCTTGGAGGCAGCAGCAGCAGCCTCACCAGCTTTGAGAGTTCTCAGTGCAGAGACAGAAATGAGGTCAGACAACTGGTTGGAAAAACCAGGGGGCCCTTTGCTAGTACTGGGGGCAGCTGATGCTGATGGGCAACACTATTTCCCATGAGCAGTTCTGGGTAGCACTTCCATGACAGGGGAGCACTTATCCTCTGGTCATGGGGGAGCAGGAGCCCTGGGCACAGTTCCTCCAGGGCTAAAAGGAAGAATAGTACTTGTAGCTGCAGGGCATCAGGGGCCCTTCCTGTGTAAATACCAGAGCATAGACCAGGAAAGCAGAGACCACAACTCTCCTCAGATCACACTACCTTGGAAGTACTTAAAACTTTCAGACCCCCCAGAACTAATTCCATAAACTGTAGCATAAAAAAGCCTGAAGCTTGGCACAGTACTTTCCCAACCTCAGATGAGCAAAGCTTGACTTTAACATAAAATCCAAAGTGAAGAAATAGGCTGGGAAAGTGAGCAGACAACAACAACAGAGGAACTTGACCATAAAAAGTTACTATGATGGCAGGGAATAATAAGGCACAAATTTAGAAGAACACAGCAATGTGAAAACAGATACAAACAAAGCTTCAAAGAAAAATGCTAATTTGACCCAAAGCAGCAAGAATTCTTGGAAGAGTTAAAAAAAAAAGAGAGAGAGAGATGAGTGGTAGAGGAAAAATTGGGAAAAGAAATGAGAGTGATGCAAGAAAATTATGGGGAAAAAAGAATTAACAGCTTGGTAAAAGAGGCACAAAAAATTTCTGAATATCAGCTTTAAAAACAGAATTAGCCCAATGATAAAGGTGGCACAAAGATCCACTGAAGAAAATAATTCCTTTAAAAAAAAATTGACCAAATGGGAAAAAAAAGGTGTAAAAGCTCACTGCAGAAACTATTCCTTAACAATTAGAATTGGGCAAGTGGAAGCTAATGACTCCATGAAACTTCAAAAATCAATCAAGGTAAAAAAAAATGGGGGAAAATAGAAAAAAAGTGAAATATCTACCTTGAAAAACAAGAGACTTAGAAAATAGATTGAAGAGAGATAATCTGAGAATTATTGGCCTACCTGAAAGCCATGATCAATTAAGGAATAACTGAACAAGTTGTGATATATGATTGTGATGAAGTACTATTGTTTAGTGACAAATGTTGGGGGAAGCAGCAGTTTCTTAAAAAAAAAAACATGGCAAGATCTATATGAACTCATGTAAAGTGAAGTAAGAAGAACTAGAAGATCATCTTACACAACAAAGGCAATGTAATGAAGATCAACTGTGAAAGACTTGGACACTCTGATGAATACAATGATCCAAAACAATCCCAAAGGACTCATGATGGAAAAATGCTCTCCCCCTCCAGAAGAAAACTGAGGAACTCTGAGTGCAAATTGAAATATGATTTTCTTGCTTTATTTTTTTCTTTTCTTTGCTATATGGCTAATATGGAAATATGTTTTGCATGATTTCACATGTATAATTGATATCATATTGTTCTCCTTCTCAGTGAGTGAGAAAGTTGTGGGAGGGAGGGAGAGAATCTGCAACTCAAAATTTAAAAAGAAAAAATGTTAAAAAAAAAAAAAGAAATAATAAATATAAAAATACAAAAATAAAAGTATCTGACAGATGTCTTTTCTACATTTTACTAAGCAATTTCTTTCTTTAATATTTTTTATAATTTTATTTTAACAATAACAAATTTTCCCACTATCAATGTTGATATGTAATCAAAAATACCTATAATAAAATATACTTTAATCAAAAAAATTGTTGTACCATAATGTATTTTATTTTTGTTATATCCCATTGCATTGTGTTGTATTATGTAATCTAAACTAATCTAGTCTAATCTAATCTCATATTGTACTATAAATAACCAAGACTTTACCTCTACAGAGTATTTTACAATTGACTATTGAATTAAATTTAATTACCTGCAGAATGCCTTGCTAGACTAGGTATTGAGTAATATGAAGATAAATGATCTGCTTGTGCCTGCCCTTTAGGTGCTTACAATTTCATGTTGACTGGGGATAGAGTTAGGGTCATGAGATTAATTGATTCAGAGCTAAAAGGGATCTTAGAACCTCCTCATTTTACAGAGTCACAGAGAGGGGAAGGGGCTTGCCCTAGGTCATAAAGGCAAATAAGCAGTAGAGCCCTTCCTCTACCACCACATTGCCAGGAAGAGTTCAGGACTAAGTTGCCCTTAGTTAGAATAATTCTGGCTAAAAGGCCCTATGTCAAAGGTCCTGGGAAGATCCAAGAAGACATGAGGTCCATGAGCACCTTGTGGAGGAGGGAGTAGAAGAGATCCAGCCTTACTCCCCATATATCCAGTTTCTTTTTAAAGTAATTTTATTGACATATTTTGTTTTCATATCACCTAAATTTCATCCTATATATTTCTCTCTGTCCCTCCAGCCATCTCATGTAGCAAAGATTTTTTTTTTTTGAGAAAAAGATGAAGAGAAAAAAAATCAACAAAACCAACTGGTATATAAAGAAAAAAAACCTGACAATATGTGTGATGTTCCATACATGTGTCCTTTCCCCCTCCCCACATCTTCAAAGAAATTGAGAGAAGAATCTTTTCATATCTCTTCTCTGGGGGCAATCCTGTTCTTTGTAATTTTGCAACATTCACTTTTGATTATTTTGTGGTTGTCATTCTTTCAATTTACATTGTTGCACAGCTTATATCATTTCCTTGATTCTGCTTTCTTCATTCTGCATCAGTTTATGTAAATCTTCCCATGTTTCTTTATAATCATCATTCTTTACAGCACAATAATATTCTACTTTCATGTACAATAAGTTGTTCAGTCATACCCTTAACTGTAGCCATCTGTCTGCCTTATTTCCAGTTCTCTGCTATCACAATAAATGCTACCCTAGACATCTGGGTATATTTGGGGTCTTTGTTTTACCAATGACCTCCTTGAGGTATATGCCTAGCATTGGAATCTCTGGGTCAGAGGGTATCACAATTTTAGTCATTTTATTAGCATCATTACAAATTGTGTTCCAGAAAGGTTGTTTTAATTCATAGTCCCACCCACAAGTATATACTCAATTTCATTGTACTTTTGGATACATTATAGTCTTAGACACTTTTTTTAATAACTCTTTTTTTTTAATCTGGGGGTTGACAAAGCAATTTACAAGTTTCCAGTGCTTTGGCCATTTGTAGAGAGCCTACAGCCTGGGATTTCTGCTCTAGAACACTTGGTTGATATGAGAAGAGGCTCCCTCTACCCACTCCATTCTAAAATGTAACTATGATCACAGGACTGTGTGTAATAAGGAGTGCAGGTGTACCAGGCAAGTTATCACCATTTGAGGAAGTCCATAGAAAAACCTAGAATGGTAATTGAACAAGGAGATGGGATAGTTAGAGGGACAGTATAGAAGGAGCAGACTTAGACACAGGTCTGAGTCAAGAACCACACAGGCAGCAGAATCTAGCAAACAAGAAGAGAGTCAAAAGCCACGAAGTCAGAAATCATGGCTCAAGGAAGGTGAAAGATGGCCCTACGCTGAAGTAAGAGGGGAATAAATTTGCTAACCTCACTCATTTGGGTTTTTTTTATCTTCTTTCTACCCTGGCAAGAGTCATTCCTAAGAGGATGGGAATGGAAGCTTGAAGGTCACTGAAAACAGGCAAGGAAAGAATGTAGAGTTCTTACTAGAAGCAATTTCCAATATGTCATTATAATGATATTTGGTAAAATGGAATTCTGGTGGTGTTACGTTGGTAAGAGCTTTAAGCAGGAAACTTCCACAGCAAAAAATTTCTGATAGCACTGAGAATTCTATCATGGCAGGCAACATAGATGCTTAGAACGTTCAAAATGGAAAACACCTTCGAATATAGAACATAGAATGACAAAGCTGTATCCCAAGAGATTTTAGGACAGATGTTGTCAGAGGGGAAAGGGAACACAGAGTGTTAGAGCCAGAAAGAACCTTAAAACAATGATACTTGGTGGAAAGACCACTTGATTTGGAATCTGAGGACTTGTATTTGAATCCTGGATCTGCTCTTACTCCTAACATAAACTTAAGTAAATTATTTCTGCTACAAGGAACATCATTTGGAAAATAAGGAGTTTTGGTTAAATTATCTCCAGGATAACTCTAACTTCAAACCTATCCACATAGACCAACATATCAGAGCTAAGAAAGACTATAAACACTTCAAGTCCATTCCTATCACTTCACAGAGGAGAAAACTAAGACTCAGAAAGGTGAATTAAGGAAGACCTGGGAACACAACCCAGGTCCCCTGATTCCCAACCCAAAAATCCTTTAAGAAGATTCGACAACAAATTGATCTGGTTATCTCCACCTGATACATCTGGCATTGCCCTCTAAATGGCATTTTGTCATAATGAGATTTTACTAGATTCAGGTAAGTCTGGTCTGAGTGGGAAAACAGTAGGCTGGAACTCATTAAGAAGGTCATTCCCAGGCTCCTGAACAATTTATATCCATCATCTACCTGCCCTACTACCTTGATGCTATAGTTTTTCCACACCAGTCCAAGAGGTAATTATTATAAATATTCCACGCTTATGTCAAAGAGAAAGAAGAGTCTTTTACAAAAATAGTTGTGTCAAGTGGAAAGAATCAGGCTTGTGGATAAAGAAAAAGGAAATATGGAATTGAGAATGTGGGGAGAAGACATTCTCGAACTGTGGGCAGGGTTTATAGCAACTGCCGCTGCATTCTTTCCTAAACTTGACATCCCTCTGCTACCCGAAGATTGATTATGTGCAAACAGGTTTAGTAACAATTGGCACGAGTTTTAGCAAAATCCACTGCAGTGAAAGTCATTATAATTGTTTCTGAGCACAAACCACATGCACTCTATGACCTCCTAACCCCCCAAAGGCCCTGAAGTCTTGTTGGAAGCACACACAGCTTTTCACTCAGAGAAGCCTGGGACTGTGCACTAATGGATCTCCAGCCTGGAAAAGACAAGGAAAGGAAATGGACCTGTTCCAAAGACACAGGGGCCTCTTGGAGAATAGAGACTGTGTTATATGTACCTGTGTATCCCTGACCCTGCCCAGCCCAGTCCCTCTTCTCCCCACCAACCGCCCCCATACAAAGTAGTACACATTCAAGAAATGTTTAGTTGATATCTTTGTTATCTAGGCAACAGAAAGAATGCTAAACTTGGATTCACAGGATCAAAGTTCCAATCTCTGGGCCTCCTTTTCCTCATCTATAAAATGAGGGGCTTGTATTAGATGACCTCTAAGACACCTTCTAGTTTAAATCTATGACTCTTCACAACTGGAGTTCTAGAAACAAAAGGGTGCAGCTACTCTCTTGAAAGCTTCACGTATTCAAGTCTCAACAAACAAGACCTCAAGGTAATTTTAAGTGGATTGATGTTATTAATTGTGTGTGTGTTTTGTGACAAACTAGATCCTCAAAAGGAAAGATGTATTATTATGCCTTATGTAAGACTAAGGAATAGAGGGGAAATAGAGGGTTAGCTGCCTACATAGACTGATATGGTTGCAATGAAAATACCATATCCACTCCACCTAAACTCTCATAATTCTTACTCTTTTGAGTTGAATCACTAAAGATCCCTATTAAGATACAAATATGATTTGGGATTTGGATAGCCCATAGTCAGTCATTAGCATTTTGCTTCTGCTAAGTTATCAGATCACTTTTAGTCACCTAAAACAGTCCTAAGAATTGGAGAGCTATGACATAGGACCACAATGTTGGGATAGAAAAAGGAAGAGGAAGAGAAGGTACAAAGGATGATACCCAAATTAAGGCAGGATTCAGATCTGGAGCAATGTTTCTGTAAAGTCTTAATTAAAATGCAAATATTAACGGGAGGTACTCTGACATTCACATCCTTAAAATAGTTGATTGTGTGATATTTATCTTCTAGAGGTACTTCTAAACCATATAGTTATGGTACCTGAAACCATGTGGTGGTCCCTTAATAATAATAGTCAACATTTATCTAGAATTTTAAGATTTGAAAAGTACTTAGATACACTATCTTTTTTGATCTTCACAACAATCCTATGAAATAAGTACTACAGGTATTATTATTCCTATTTTGCTGAGGAAGAAACTGAGGTTCTGAGACATTAAGTGACTTTCCCTCAATTGTAAAATTAACGTGTCAGAGGGAAGATTCAAACCCAGATCTCTATGCAAAGTAGAAAAAGGGTAACTGTAGAGGAGAAGGCACTAGAAGCTGGGGGGACCAGAAAAGGCCTCCTGCAGAAAGTGGTGTTTGAGCTGAATCCAAGTACAGTGGTTTTTCTGCCATAGCCTTGTGCCCCATCCCACCATAACCACCATCATCATCATGACCAACACCACCAACCCTCCGTATACACATACACCCCTTGTTTTTTGTAGCTAAGGCCAGACGATCAGGTACTTCTGCACAGATAACTAAAGAGAAAAAACTCACTATAAGCCACTTAAATATCCTTTCTTCTATAAAAATGCGTTATATTAATACAGATTTACATCCACCTACTTCCACTAAATTCTGCGGAGATTTTCTTAGAGGTTCTTTTGGTTTCTAAAAGGTTAGGCTGGGGAAATAACAACTCTGGTAGGTCCAGAGCTAAGCCCTAACAGCTTTGAGTTCTTGTTTATAAACAATATGTCTCTCTTCTCAGGCTCAACCTAGCTGAATTCAGAGAGACTTCTCACCATAGGGTTAGTCATCAACCAATTGTTTGGTTGTTTTGACCATAGAAATTCATGAAGCTGTCTACTGTGATATGCATTGGTGAAAAGAATACCCATTTGAATGAAATCATAGATCCTGAACCATGCACGTATCAGACAAAACACTGACTCTCTATGTTTGCATACAGAAAATAACATTTGGAGAAAGATTTTTAAAAATCCTAACGCCTAGGCACATATGTGAGACTTCTGACTAAATTAATTGTTCATTTTACCCTTTTTAGCTCCTTTCTCCTTATGTATTGAATGCCCTGTTATTCTTTAATTATCTATCCAGTGACTGGTCTGAACTTTTGTTAGGACTGCCTTATTTCTTTATTCAGTCCCTCCCAAGGAAAATTTGTCTTTTCAGTTCCTCCTTTCTCCCCCTGACAGCAATAAACCCCTCAATTCATCATTAATGTGAAGCAGGCTGTTGTTAACTATGATTCTCATCTTCCACAAAGAACATGGTGAACTGGATGACTATATTAGTAATAAAAGGTAAGTTCTAGCCACTATTAACAATGCTATTATTTCCCTTAATTTATCCCTCTTTTTAAAATAAGTCTCTTTAGTCTATAAGGCTGTAGGCCTTCCAGTTTTTAGAACTGTACATCCTTGTTTTTAACAGGGCCTGCTTAAAAAAAAAAAAGGAGCTTTACCCTTTTCTCTTGATTTCCTATGTCTCTCACTCCAATGAAGTCCTTAACGACACAGGAATCACAGTGTCTTCCTATACAAATGACATGAAAATAAACTCCTTAATAAGCATGAATATGTTTTTCACTCCTGGGAAAAGGGCAGTCTACCTGACTTGATTTGCATGACTTAAGCATTGTATTAAAGACCAATAGGCTTTAGATCTAAAAAGGACCTTAAAGGTGACTTAGTCCAACTTCCTAATTTTATAGATGAGGAAACTGAGGCATAAAGAAGGGAAGTAAGTTGACCGAGGTCACATAGGTAGTAAGTAGAAGAACCAGAAATACAATCCAGGTTTTCTATCTCCAAATTCAATGTTCTTTCCAATATGCATCCAAGTTCCAATACCCATCAACCTCCTTATAGATAGAGAAGAGAGGGAGGGAAGGGTTGAGGAAGTGAAGAGTTAAAGGGGAATTATTTAGTGGATTTTCTGACAGTTAACTGAAGAAGATCCATACAGCAAAGTAAATTTGGCAGTCTAATGTTCCAGCAAATTATTTTTGTTATACTTTTCTTTTCCCTTTCATTCCCTACTGATACCATCTCAGTTGATTTAATGGAAGAAGGAATGTTTATCTACACCTGCAGCATTAAATAATTTTCTGAGAAAATTCAAATGTTGTCTCCTGTCCACTGCACCTTTTGAATTCCTACCTATCATTTAAAGTCCAATTCAAATACAACTTTGATTTATCCAACATTGATTCCCCCATCGGAAATAAATTTCTTCCTCAGAGTCCATGTAATCATTTTTTTTCTGCACCTCTCTAATGCACTTATCTAACTTTGTATCTTATTCCTCACCTCACCCTCACTCTCATACTAGACTTTGAGTTCCATAAGGGCAGAAGACAGTGTCTCATATAAATTATATAGTACATAAGTTGCCTCTTCTCATGTGTGGTGCCCCTAGAAAAGCTACCCCATGTTCAGAGAACTCTGTGGCTTCTCATACCCTCAAACCATAGCTCACAAGCCCCAACCAATATGTTTACTTTGACTATAAGCAAAGGACACAATGTATTCAAAGCAAAAGCATTTCATAAAATAATACATAAGGAAAGTAGCAATAGAAAAAAATTCCCCTTTACTTTGGTGCCATGTTCTCCCACAAACCCACAAATCACTATTAGGTAGAGTAGATATACCTAGGGGCAAGGCTTGAAGAAACAAATATATAGTAAACCTGTGGTGTCAGCACACATGCAGAGGGCCAGATAATTATAAGGAACAAGTGTAGCTAATACACACACAAAGGGGAAAACACAGAGGAAACACGTATAGCCAGAGTATCTCTATGGAAGGGTGTTTATATATATATATGGGAAAAATATGGCCAGGATGCACGTATGGAGGGACAACTCACACCCCCGATGCTGTTGTGCTATCATTGCTTTCTGGGGATAGATTCTTGTTGGTTTTGCTGGATTTTTTTTCCTAGGCATTGATCTCTGATATACCTACTCTCACTACATGTTAATCAATGAATCAACTAGCATTTATAAAATGTCTACTGTGTGCCTATATATGTATATATGTATGTATGTATATAAATGTATGTGTGTGTGTGTGTATATATATATATACATATATATACATATATATACACACACACACACACTACCCCAGCATAATGATGTCATTTTGATCCTCTTCAAGAATTAAGGACAATAAACAACCAACTATGTGCCAGGCACTGTGCTAAGTGCTAGAGACACAAAAACAAGAGCAAAAGAGTCTTTATCCTCAAGGAACTTATATATTAATAGGAGAGAAAATACTTACATTTATAGGAATAGACAGACAGAGAGACAGACAGGTAGGTAGATAGATAGATAGATGATAGGAAGAAAGGAAGAAAGAAAGAAAGAGAGAGAGAGAGAGAGAGAGAAGGAAGGAAGGAAGGAAGGAAGGAAGGAAGGAAGGAAAGAAAGAAGAAAGAAAGAAAGAAAGAAAGAAAGAAAGAAAAAGAAGAAAAAAAAGAGAAAGAAAAAGAAAGAAAGAAAGAAAGAAAGAAAGAAAGAAAGAAAGAAAGAAGAAAGAAAAGAAAGAAAGAAAGAAAGAAAGAAAAATCTGACATATGCAAAGTAAAAAAAAAAGTAACTATAGAGAAAAAAGCACTAGAAGCTGGTGTGGGGAGGGGGTGGTGGTTGGGGATCAGGAAAGGACTCCTGCAGAAGTCAGTGTCTGAGCTGAGTAGTGAAAGAAACTATGAATTTCAAGCGGTAGAGAAAAAGAGGGAAAGCCTTCTAAGAATGGGGGACCCAATATAAAGAAATGATAGGATTATAGTTAGTTGGGATGATAGGATCTAGTACAGTTTCCTTTTCAAGGATAGAAGAGACGTGGGTATGTTTGTAGGTGACAGGTAAAGAATGGGTAGATAGTGAGACATTGAAGCTTATATGGAGAGTGTGATTAAAGGAACACAAAGATGAATGGCATTGAGGATGAATGAAGAAGGGTTAGCTTTGACAAAGAGAAAAGCCTTTATGAGAGACTTGAATAAAGGAAAATGTTGGTGATGATGTCCAAGGGGGTATCTAATGATAAAAAGGGGAAAAGAGGGGGCTCACTATTAAGGAACTGGATCTTCTTAGTAAAGTATAAGGTGAAGTTCTCAGCTATGAAAGTAGGGGAAGCTAGGAGAGTCTCAAGGACAGAAGAAAAAGTTTCTATTGTAAGTGGAATAGAGAATCAACTAGGGAGGCATAGAAGGATTGTGTTGCTATGTTGAGGGCTCAATTGAGATTAGCATAAATTTGTTGTAGACCCAGTCAACATGATGGAATGAATTCCTCCAGATCCATTCAGTAACACTTAAGCAGAAATAGAAGAAGCACTTCTATTTCAAATCTTCACTCTAAATCCTTGACTTTCACATACTAATGTAACTAGCCACAGTCCCCAGAGGTTTTGAACCACCTTACATTTGTATATTACCCCCTGAGTGCCCAGCACAGTGAACTTCACATAATAGATCATTGATAAATACTTGCTGCAAGTGTTTCAGAAGATTAGGTAAGACTGATAGCATTAAAAGACTGAAAATTTAAGTCACTTTGATAGGTAGAAGTTTTGTGGTTCAGTCTGGGGAGTTCAGTCTGATTTTCCAAGGGGGATATTATTTTAATCTATTTTTTCTAAAAGCCCTGTTTATACTTCTGGAAATTTTGGCCCATCTTGAACTGAGGTTAACTCCATTTACAAAGTAATTTATTTGCAAATGTTCTAGAATGATATGTATCACATTGTCTCCCAGTGCCTTGGGTCCAAGGGAGTGAGATAGGTATCATCTGCAAAGCAGTGTTTGCATGGGATTGAAGATGTCTCTAATGATTCTATCTAACCTCCCTGCTCCTTGGAGGGAGATCAGAGTTAGGACATAGGCAGCACATGCTCTGTGAATAGCAGGGGCCTCTTTATAAAACCAAGCGCTTGGCAACTGAACTCCCTGAACTAACACTGTGATGGCCCAATAGCTATAATCTGAAGGGAACCTAAAGGCCATCTAGCTCAACTTCCCAATGAAGAACCCCTTGCAGGGTGTCCCTTGAGGTCATCATTCAGTCTCTGATTGAAAACCACTAGGGACAAGGACTCTTACTACTTCATAATGTAACTGGCTCCATGCCAAATGACCTCTCTTCTTTACTCTGTGGGGTGAATTGCTTTCATGGGCTATGTAGCTTCATGATATCTGTAAAGCTGTGTAATTATCATCTGTTCTTAAGAACATCCATTCTACTCTAGTTTTAAAAAAGTAGTCAACAGTATGTGAAATTGGAAAAGAAGAGAGCAATGCCTAGTAGAAAGAATGAGAAAAGAGTTCAATCAATCAACAAACATTTATGAAGCACCTACTATGTGTCAGCACTGTGCTAAGTGCTGACTTCACAAGAAAAAACCTGGAAATTTTCAATGACACTGAGTTAGTTATGTGTGAAGAGTGTGAACTGGCATAAACATGTGAAAAGAATCTTAGACTACATTAACAGAAGCAGAAAGCAAGATGGGTCATGTTTCCACTAACTTTTACACATTTAGAGTATAGTATTCTGTTCTAAGGTCACATTGTAGGAAAGATATTGATAAGCTGAAGAGAGTATTCAGAGAAGGGGGACTAGAATGGTAAAAGGCTTCAAGGTCATGTTATTTGAGGGTCTTTAGAAGGAATGAGGAATGCTTGGCCTAATAAACATTTGTTAAGCACCTACTATGTGCCAGCACTGTGCAAAGTGCTAATTTCACAAGAAAAATCCTGGAAATTTTTGATGACTCTGAGTTACATATAAGTGAATAGTGTGACGGGCATTATAAGTATCTTCACATACTTGAAGCATTAACATTATTCTTTTTGGACTTAAAGAGCTATACTAGGAATAATGGGAGAATGCAGAGACGTCAGTATCAGGTCCTTGTAAGGAAAAAACATCCTAACAATTGGAGCTATCCAAAAGTACATAAGCCTGCCTCAGTGGGAAGTGAGTTCCCTATCACTGAAGGTCCTCAAGCAGTCTGAATGACCACTTATTGGATTCTTGCTCAGGTACAGGGTGGAATAGATGACTTCTCAGTTCCCATTCAGCTCTGAATTTAATCTATGTACCACTAAAGCAAAATCTGGGAGTGAGGGTGGGAGGCTGCAGCCAAATAAACCAAGCACAAAGAGAAGTCAGAGACCCAAAACTCAAAAGGTCATTTGTACAATGTCTACAACAAGAAATAGAAAGCATTGACCACAATAAGACCCATTTCTTAAAGGTCATAGACAAAGACCTGACAGTTGACCAGGAATCATAGTTGTTCAAATAATTTGTAACAAACCACAAACTCCACATTCCCCAGATCCAGAACTAGCATTGACTGAAAACAAAAGGGACATGACTTGCCAGCCAGAAGGAAGCTGTCTGTAATAGGCCATTTAAGAAATCAGGCCCAGTTAGCATCCTGGTTTGACCAGTCCAGGGGCCTCCCAGAATCCTCTAGGGCAGTACTGTTGTTTCAATTTTATAAGAATAAAATGCCAGAGAAACAGGGTTTGTAATGGCAAGATCCCTGAACTTGGAATCAAAAGGCTGTACTTTGAGTCTTTTGTCACATTCTAGCTGTGGAATGTTGGACGAGAATCTTCTCCTCTCTGACACTCATCTGTATATTGAAGGGATTAGGCTAAAATCCTATCTGGACTGAAGCAGCTGGAGAGGTTTTTAGTCACTTATGGATGCCCAAAAGGCTTTGCAAAATGGGGCTCCATTAACTTCCTAAAGAGATCATAGGTTTAGAGATGGAAAGGACCTTCAAGGTCATCTTTTCTAACCTCATTTTACTAGTAAGGAAACAGAGGCCCAGAGGAGAAAGAAGGAAACAAGCATTTATTAAGCACTTACTATGTTCCAGGCATTGTACTAATGCAAGTATTATCTCATTTAATCCTTACAATAACCCTGGCAGGTAGATGCTGTTAACTTCACTTTATGGTTGAGGAAACTGAAGCAGACTGAGGTTAAGTGACTTGCCCAGGGTCACACAACTAGGAAGTGACAGATGTGAACCCAGGTCTTCCTGACCCTTGGCCCAGTTCTCTATCTACAGTACCACCCAGCTGCCTAGAGGTAAAATCTCTTACTCAAGGTCACTCAGGTAGTAAAAATTTCCAGAATAGAGGCAGTTAGGTGGTGCAGGGGATAGAGCTCTAGCCTTGGAGTCAAGAGGACCTGAGTTCAAATCTGTCCTCAGACACTTGACACTTACTTTATGTGACCCTGGGCAAGTCACTTAACCCTGATTGCCTCACAAAACAAAACAAAACAAAAATTCCCGGAATGGATCTTGCCTTTCCCTTAGGGCCTATGAGACAAAGCCAGAGATGAAAATGGGGTTTTCCTCAAGTCAGCTTTTACCTGCCAGGCCCTCAGGAGGATTCACATCACTGGCGCCAGATGGGATGTAGGAATTTACAAATTTGGAATATATGGAATTTACATTTACAGATTTGTATAATTTACAAATATGGAAATAATTTGTACATTGTACACAATTTACAAATATGGAAAGACATAGGAGGCAGGTAGCTCAGGCTGGCTCCTCAGCTCTGATTCTCCCTCCTCTGCCATTTCCCTTTTACCTAAACAGACCATAGACCCATGAGACATTCCTTACCCCCTTAACAAGCCACATTCCAGGATCACAGGATGTAGAGCTGGAAAGCACCTGAGAAATCATTGGGAGAGGCAACAGGGAACAGTGAATAGAATGCTGGAGCTAAAGTGAGGAAGACCTAGAGTCATGTCCTACCTCAGGTGTTGACTGGTTCTCTGACCCTGGGCAGGTCATTTAACCTGCTGGTTCCTTAGTTTTCTCATTTATTAAAAAAGGGGGGGGAGGGGAAAGGTGAGGAGTTGGACTATACGACCTCTAATGTTTCTTCCAGCCCTAGACATTATGATTTAGTCTAGGCATTGTTAACTTTTTTTGTGTGATAAACCCACTTTCTCAGAATAGTATTTTTAAGTAACCGAAGGAAATGTGGAATTAAAGTTAGAGGTGAGTATAAATAAAGATTTAATTTTTCACATCTAAGTTCATGGATTCCCTGAAATCTACCCATGGACCCCTTGGGGATCTATGGGCCCCAGGTTAAGAGCGCCTTATGTAACTCAATACTAATTACACATATAAGAACCTTGAATCCCAGAAGAGAGAGGTGAAGTCACTTGCCCAGGTTAACATAACAAGTGTCAGAACTAGGATTTAAACTCAGGTTCCCTGATTTCAAATCCAGGGCTCTTTCCATTATCTCATGTTAACTTTCTCAGTGACCTTCTACAAGTAGTTGCCCACTGAAAGTTTGGAGGGTTTAGCTGAGGTCAGCATTGTACCAAAAGTCAGTCTCTGGTGGAGCAGGAGAGGGATCTTGAGACTTCTTTCAGTATCTAAGTCATCAATCTTTCTGATGTACCAAGGGCTTACCATAGATTTTGCTTCGCAGAGGCCAGTATAAGCCACCCCAAACCAGTCACAGTTCCAAGATACAGTTTCATTTGATTCACCTCAGCTGAAATGTATTAAGTGCCTGCTGTGTGCAAAGCAACATGGCAGAGTAGACCAAGGTCTGTCTCAGAATTAGGAAGGCTTGGTTTAAATTATTACCTCTAACTAATACTTGCTGTGGAACCCTGAGCAAGATATTTAACCCTAGGCAAATCTCTAAAATTATGAGTCTCTGACCTGCATCTCTGGAGGGACCTTTCATACTGAGAACTCCCTGAGACTGATGAAATTACAGGAAGAGACAAAAAATAAAAACAAAAGCTCCATCTATTGTGCTATGTGCTACAAGTACACAGACAAGAATGAAAACATTCCCTACCCTCAGGAACTCACATTTTAATATGTTGTAGTCATTCATGCTATTAGCTGAGGTTTTCTTGTCAAGTGCAAATATGTTTGTGTGCAAATCTTATGTCCACTCTCCAAGAGCCCACTTAGAGTGAGCCAGCTAAGGCAGCCATGGGCAGTATCCATGACAGGCTATGCAGACTGAAGTCTTCCGTATGTGTGTGTATGTGTGTGTGTGTGTGTGTGTGTGTGTGTGTGTGTTTCAGCCTCCCACTACTGGCATTAATTAAATGGGCATTGTTACTTTAATGAACATTTCAGTTAATTGAGAATCAGATAATCATGATTTTAATGAACTTGAAATGCTATTGGGCAAAGCTGTGCAGTTCTTAGAAGGGCAACCTTGCCTCTATATTGCAAATCGAATTCGAATTGTATTTATTTGAGAAGATAATAACAGCAATAATAATGCTGGAGCCCCTAGTTTGGCACTGAGAGGGCCCTGGAGTGGCTAGTTACTGAAAGACAATAGTGAGATAATACAAAGAATGCTGAATTGGGAGTCAAAAGATCTAGATTCTTGTCCCAGACCTATCACTAAGAAATTGAGTGAGCTTGGGCAAGTTACAACCCCCTTTCTGGGCCTCAGTTTTCCCATCTATAAAATGAGAAAGTTGGTGTATTCTTTGGTTTGAGAGGCAACTCTTATTGGAAGCTCTCCTCAATCACCTTTTTTGTGGACAGAAGGCTAGACTGAGAGTCTAGCTCTTTTGCTCCCCTAAAATGTAAGGGTCTTGAGGATGGAGAGTGTTTTCCCCAACTCCTAATCCAATACCTTGTGCATGGAAGGTATTTCATAAATTGTTGGTCTGGAGTCCCAAATGTAGCTCAGCTAGGGGGCTCCTGGAGCTGCCATCCCCATCTCCAGAGAGTCCAAAGTGCTTTGACAGTCACATAGAGGTACCTAGCCAAGGAAAACTACCTTGAAGCCTGATGTAGTAGGAAGAATATGGGATTTGGAGTCAGGACACCTGGATTAAAATCTCTTCTCTACCTACTGGTCAAGATCGTTTGCTTCATATGTAGCCTGGGGCTTGATCCTAAAGCATTTGCATAAGACTCTTTTCATTAATAGTGGAAAGAATGAAGACTCCTCCTGCTTCTCTTGCAGGCTCTCAACAGTTCCTTTCCTCATGCAGGCACCACGTTCTCCACATGTGAGGAGAGCCTGATGCAAATACTGTAGGCCAGGGGTGGGGAACCTGTGGCCTCGAGGCCACATGTGGCCCTCTAGGTCCTCAAGTGCAGCCCTTTGACTGATTCAGGGGCTCCCCACCCCTGCTGTAGACATAATGCTTTGAGTTACATATATTACCTCTCTAAGCCTCAGTTTTCTCATCTGTAAAATGAAGAAGCTAAAATGGATGATTTCTGGCATCCCTTCTAGCTTTAAGACTCCATGACAAAGACTTTCTAACCTCTTCTGTGATGTACCACCAGTAGTCCAAACAAAGCCCCAGTCACAGGCAAAAAAAAATGAGCATTATCAAATCCCACAGTCATGGCTTTTGTTAATATTAGGGTTAGTTAATATTAACTCTCATCTATTGGTTCAAAACTACTGTCATTGGATTTAGAGGGGACTAGATTGCCCAAGATATATAATTAGCATATCAGTGTTTGGTAGTAAATGGGTATTTCTGAAAGTTTGTGAAAACAGTTTGTTCTCTTAAGTAGCTTAAATATTTCCCCAACCTCTGATTTGAGGCTATGAATTTGCTCAGCAAAGCTGTTATAGAAAAGAATTATAGAGGCAGGCCCAGGTAGTGAACATGCAGTGAGGCAATGTTGGTTTGCTGCTAGGCTATAGCACTTAATAGCTGCCTAACTGTCACTTAATCTCTCAAAACCTCCCTTTGCTTGTCCCTACAATGGGAATAATACTTGCCCTGCTGGGCTGCAGGGTTGTCAAAAGGAAGATGATTTGTAACCCTTCAAGTGCTAGCCAGATAAATGTCTTACCTAGTATCAGAGAACCTCAGAAATGAAAAGGACCCAGAGAAGGATCTATTTCTCAACCTGAGATTTGTTAACTGTTATTTTTTTAAACAAACAAAACAACAATAACAACAAAACCAAATATTTTGCTATCTGTATTTCAGTATAATTGATTTCCTTTGTAATTTTATATATATACATATATGTATATATATGCATATATATATATATACATATATATATATATATGCATATATATATAAAATGTGATTCTGAGAAAGGGTCCATAGACTTCCCCAGACTTCCAGGAACTGGAAGGTTAAGAAATCCTGATCTAATCCGACCCTGAGCTTAAAGTGGTACTCTCCGGGCCCTGCTGCCTCAGAGGTAGTTGAGAGGGACCTGCTATATCAATGAGAGCTGTCATAGGCCAGTAGGAAAGAGAAACTTGGGCTCCAGCCCAGATTCGTATGACCATAAGTTTGGAATTAGCAGCTTAGAATCAATTAATGAGGAGCCATGAGAATGTCAGCACTTTGTTTCCTTTTTGTTTTGCTCTTTTAATGTCTCCTAATTAAAAATTACAATTATTATTGATGCTTACCACCTTGTGGTTACAAAGCATTTTCCTCACACCTTGAATTTCACAGATGAGGAAACTGAGGGATAAGAGAACGGCTTTTTTTGTTTGTTTTGCTTTTGATTTTTCAGGCTGGGCCTCTTTAACCTTGTTGGAATCAAGCTGGAAGTTCATCCTCTCTTCTGTCCCTCACTTGATCCCACGCATAGAAACTTTAACCTGCTCCATTTCCAGCCAGGGCCAGCTTCCTCCTCCTTAGGCCCCCTTCGAGGGGCCAGACAATGTGAATACCTGAATGACTTAGGCCCTAAAGCAGCTCAGAACTTCTGAGCTCTATTGAATCACTTGCCTCAACGTCCCCACTAGCAGCATTTGGGCATGTGCCTCCACACCCAGAAAGAAAAAGACTTTTGTCTTTACTTCTAATCACAGTAAGGGTGAGCTTCTGATCTACCTCAAATATAGAAATATAAATACATACACACATATAAAGTATCACGTATGTGCATATGTGCATATATACATCTGTGTGTATATCTACATGTGTATGCATGCACAGATGCGTGTGTGTGCACATATGTGTGTTGCATATGCATGCATGTATATATGATGTGTGTGGATGCTACATAACACATGCGTTTCGTGTCCATATGTGCAAGTGTGTATGTGTATTTTATGTGTATAGATAACTATACAATACCAATGTACGTATTATGTATGCCGACACATGTGTATGTGTGCACATGTGTATATGCATGTGGACATGCAGGGTGCACCTATACACATATGCGACACACATGAATTATATGTGTATACACACGTGTGTGTGAATCTTGTTCAGACCCGTGATTTGAGGAACGCTATGGCAAGGTGAGAAGAAAAGATGTGTAAGATATAGGTTAAAATCCCCCCCCCACCTGGCACTTCACTGACTGGTCCTGCATAACCCAGGATCAGTCCCTTCCCTCTCTCTGTAGAGTCAGGGAACTAGACTAGGTCACCTGCAAGGTCTCTCTCAAGTCCAGATCTGTAATCCTACTTCCCTACAGGAGGGTGAATGAGATGACGTCCAAGGGCCCTTGCTTCCAGCTCTGTCTTTGATGGGATGATTTCATTGATGGAAGGCAATGCAGGCTGGCAACTATTCCATAACCCAATGAATTAGAGAGCTGCCCACAGTTCCAATGATTTGTCTGGGATCACAGAGCCAGTATGTGTCACATGGAGGATTTGAACCCGGATCTTCCTCACTCGGAAACTACTTTCCTGTCCTGTAGACCATGTGAATCACGCTTAAATGGAAATAGATATTCGTCTTATTGATTCAGAAAACCACAAGTTAATTTTATGTATCTTGTATTTTATTTTTATTTGTTATGTAAAACATTTCCCAATTACATTTTAACTGGGCTCTGGCCACAAACCAGGGAGCTTTGCCTGCTTCTGAGAGTTGAACACCTCTTCTATAGACCACAGTGCCTCAAATCAATACTTACTTCAATGATCCACGGTTTCATGAATTTGGGGTACATGGACCATATGCAGATGATACCCCTATGCTTTAGAAGATGGTCTTCATGACTTGCTGTGACCCCCCCAAATTTGTCACCTAATAATGAGCTTCTCCAATTTTAGTGGGATAGTTCCTAGTATGGCAGAAATAAAGCCCATCTCTAAGCCTGCAATGGTAGGGTGTTCGAACAAAGCTTTCAAGAAACCAAAGGCACCTACTGTGGGAGACACTCTGTATCCTACTCCTCCAGTGCTGTTTAGCCTCACAGGAAGATCTTCAGCTTGAAATATTCACATATGAACACACTGTCATCCTAGTCATTCCCATCACACCCCCACCTCAGCTCCCACACACTGCAACAAACAATTAGGATCACTTCCAACCCTCAATGGAGGCAGGAGTTATCCTCTCAGTCCAGGACTGGATCCAGGGAAGGAAAGGCTGGGAAAGGAGGGGGTGGGTGGGAACCCAAGGAGTGGCTTCATGTGCTGTCTTCAAGACCTAAGTCAACCCTATCCAGTACCAGCTTTAAGGAAATGTAGAGCTTATAGGATCATAGCATTTAGAGCTGGAAGGTGAATAATAATGAGGTTCAGGGTTTAGGAAACTCTTTTTCATAAACTGTTTTATCTGTGTCTCACAATAGTCCTGGGAAGTAGAGACAAAGAGGCATTATTATGCTCCCCATCTTATAGAAGGGGAAATTGAGGCTTGGAAAGATGAAATTAACTCACACGGCTTGCATCAGAGATAGGATTCAAATCCAGATCTTCATGATGCCCAGTCCAACCTGCTCTCCAATATGCTGTACGTCTTCTTATAGAAATTCAAAGATCATTTAGTCTAACCCTCTACTTTTATAGGGGTAGCTAGGTGGCACAGTGGATAGAGTGCTAAATCTGGAGTCAGGAAGACTTCCTGAACTCTTCCTGAGTTCAAATTCAGCCTCAGGGGCCAGATAGATGGTGCAGTGGATAGAGCACCGGCCCTGAAGTCGGGAGGACCTGAGTTCAAATCTGGCCTCTGACCAAACACTTGACACGTACTAGCTGTGTGACCCTGGGCAAGTCACTTAACCCTGTTGGCCTCAGTTTTCTCACCTGTAATACAAGCTGGAGAAAGAAATGGCAAACCACTCCAGGATCTTTGTCAAGAAAACCCAAAATGTGGCCATAAAGAGTTGGACAAGACTGAAACAACTAAACAAAAGCTAATTTTATAGATGTGGAAACTAAGAGAATGACATGTCCAAGGTCACATAGGTAGTAAATAGGATAATAACTCTAGAGCTGGAAGGGACCTTAAAAATCAAGTAGTCAACCCTCTCCTATTACAGTTGATTGGGAAACTGAGGCACAGAGAAGTAAAATCATTTCTCCCAAAGTAATTTAGATAGCCCACCACTAGTCAGTTAATATTGTCTTTTAGAAGGTGTAGATATATTTGGGGAGGGGCTCATTTGAGGCCAAAGTTTGACTTTGAATCACTTTATCTGCATTTAACCTCCTACAGGCTCAAACCCCTGCCAACCCAGAGAGTGACATTCATTATTATTCATTATTCAAACCCCATCCCTTTGTTTTCTGGAATAGCTTTGTAGCCTGGAGTCAAATGAGCCAAAGTAAAATTATGTGACTTGGCGGTGGAAATATATTACTTGAGCTGCCAGAATGGATTTAGCAGAATACGGGCACAGTTCTTTGCTTCTTCCACCCCAGCCTCCCTCCCCAGCGCACAAAGGGATATGACAGGCCTTGAATTATGAGGGGCCATTCTAGGGGCTATGATAGAGCTGATTGTTTTATGCACTGACTTAAGATCTCATTTCCTGCAACATTCACAAGTGCTTTCTGGGCAACTGAAAGGAAACCTGCTGTTTGTGCCTGGTACACAGCCCTCCCTCAAGCTCTCCCAGCATCCCTTGCCAATTCAAGAGGTAGACAAGGGCTTAGTTGTCTAAGGTTTCCTACTGGGGCAGAAACTCTGATCAAGTTGGGTGGGTAGCATAATCAAAGAGATGGCAAGGCTGCCCAATCAACCGTCTTGTCTTTCTAGGGAGTCCCAGCACTCAAGTGGAAATAGCCCCGGGTTTAGAATCAGAAAAATTGGGGTTGAATTCTCTCACTAATACTGGGTATCTGTGAGACCATGGCTAAGTCATTTAACCTCTCTCAGGCTCAGTGTTGTCGCCTGTAGAATGGAGGGTTGGACTGAATGAACTTTAAAGCAACTTTTAGCTCGGTACTAATAAAGAGAACAAGAAAAGGGGGGGAGATGAACTTTCTCAAGGAAATTGTTATAAGTTGGATACACATTCCCATTCCTGTAAAGTCCATGTCAATCAATTACCCCAGGCCTCCATCATGTATCCACATGCTGCTCCTGATCAAAACACCCATTTTTGGCCACCATTCTCCTTTATGTGCCATCTTCCCTATTGAATATAAAGTTCCTGAGGTCAGGGCCTGTCTTACTTTTTGTATTTGTATCCTAACCCTGCCAGTGTATATATTTTTTTCCTTCCTTCCTTCCCTCTCCTTCCTTCCTTCCTTCCTTCCTTCCTTCCTTCCTTCCTTCCTTCCTTCCTTCCTTCCTTCCTTCCTTCCTTCCGTCCTTCCTTCCAAAGCCTATTCCATTGTGGGACTTCTCTAATCATTCAACTCATTTTAGTTTAATAGGCATTTATGAAGACCTTACTTTGGGTTAGGGGTTGGGGCGGGCTAGGCAGAAGGGTACCAAGATTAACAACAAACCTCTACTGATCTCAAGGAGCTTACAGTCTACTGAATGTACATTCACAGAATTATTTAAAAGTTCTTCTTTACGGTTAGTGAGTCTTTTTCCCTCTAGCTCCTACCCACTGATTTAAAATATTTTCATATATACTGAAAAAAAGTATTTGTGAGTAGAGTTTGGGAGAAAAGGTCAGAGGTGACAAAATACATTGATTACCCAAATTATTTTTAAAGAATGTATACCATGATAATAACTAACATTTATATAAAACTCACTTTGTGCCCAGCACTGTGCTAAGCACTATAATTTTTATTTTATTTGATCATCACAACAACCCTGGAAGATAGGTGCTTTTATTATCTTCATTTTACAAATGAGGAAACTGAGGTAAACAGAAGTTAAGTGTCTTGTCCAGGATCACACATCTAGGAAGTGTCTGAGACTGGATTTGAACTTAGGTCTTTCTGACTCCAAGCCCAATACTCTATCCCCTGAGCCACAACAACATAAAATTATAGATTAATAAAAACTGTTTTGAGTTTGTGTTTGTTGCTTGTAATCCATCAACCACTTGATCTGGAACAGGAGCCTTCAGGGACTGGTTCCTTGCTTTTATCACTGCTAACTTCCTATCAAGAAGTAGTGGGGGAAATGTTGCTACTCTGGATGAGATAGTATTCAGGGATGCTAAAGAAATGAGTAATTCAGGCTCAAAGCAGAAGTATGGGCATCGCATTACTGTAATATCCATATTGGTGAGGGTGACCTGCAGAATATCTTGATAGGCAGCAAACTGAAAACTACTGATCTCATGGGATGGTGTTGAATTAAGTGTCTCCTCCCCACCCCCCACCACCCCCCAATTCCTTAGGAACTCTGAATATTGTTATGAAACAGAGAGGTGGTAAATTTGACATTCATGGTTTCGTTTTCACTCATTCATTCATGCATCAATCATCTATTAAGCACCCATTATGTGTTCTGCATAGATAACTGATGGCAGGACATGCCTACCCTCAAGGAGCCTATAGTCTATTGGTGGCGACAAGATAGGACACATAAGCACTCATAGTATATTATTTTTAAGCTATTATTAGAGAGGCAGCTTGGAAGGGTGACTAAGGGCTGTATTTTGGGTCAGGAAGAACTGAATTAAAATTCTTTCTCAAATATTTACTAGCTATGTGGTCCTGGGTAAGTCACTTAACTTCTCTCTGCCTTAGTTTGCCCACCTGCAAAAAAACGATGTAAAGTTATGAGGCACATGGGGCAGCTAGGTAGCTCAGTGGGTAGAGCACTGGCCCTGAAGTCAGGAGGACCTGAGTTCAAATCCGGCCTCAGACCAAACACTTGACACTTACTAGCTGTGTGACCCTGGGCAAGTCACTTAACCCCAATTGCCTAAAAGCGAAAAAAGTTATTAGGCACAAATGAAATAATGGATGTCAAATCCCTTACAAACCTTAAAGCACCATATAGCTGTCAGTTAATATTAATAAAAGTAATGGCTATTGAATAACTGAATGAACAAATAGCTGCAATACAAAACAGAGTGAGGTGGAAGGTATGAACCAGGTGTTTTGAGAATTCATAGGCGGAAAAGACTTTCTGATTGGAGTATCAAAGGAAGACTTTACAGAGATGGATGGGAATGGCATTTTAAGTATACCTTGAAGGATGAGCAGGATTATCCCAGGAAAATATTTTGGGATAAGGGTGGCAAGTCCCTTAGAGACCAGGGTGAACAAAGTAATTTCTGCCAGGCTGATTCAGGCACTCGTTGAAAAATTCACATTCGTGACTGGCACAATGGAGATCTCCATCCCCAGGGGTGAGGGGATATATTAAGAGTTGCACTCCAAGTAGGACTTAAGCCCCAGCTTCTCATTGACTGTACTTGTTTTAAGTGCTTTTGTATGTGAGATCTCAGGAAGGGACTTGTAAATGGAAGGATTCATTGTCACTTCTCTCCAAACTATTTGTTAACTTCAAGAATCCTCTGAATGCCAACTCCAATGTCTTTGAAATTGCTGTCTTTGTCAGAGGCTGTGTGAAAAATGTTACACAGCAAATGAAGGCAGAAAATTGAATTTCTCTTTGCCTGTTCTTCACAAAAGGTGACAATGACCAGAAAACATCATTTTCCTTCAGTACAGTTTTGAGAAAGAAAAAGAAATTCCAGGTGCTGAAGGAAGAGATATTTGTAAAATGTGTGTGTGTGTGTGTGTGTGTGTGTGTGTGTATGTGTGTGTGTGTGTGTGTTGGGAGGTGGAGGGAGGCAATCCTGCTAACCCTGACAGTAGAATTTATAATTGGCGTGAGAAACTGTGTAGAAGCATTAGCACAAAGGATTCAATGAAAAGTACTCAGCCAAGCTCCAAAAACTTTTAAACAAAGGTTATAAAAATGTGGGGATATTTCAAAAGAAAATGTTCATGTTTTCCTCTTTTGAAATGTGTAGATAGAAAGGAAAGAGTCCTTATGTCTTCAGCAGTCCTTTGCACCAGGGTTGTCAAATTCCAGTAGAAACAGGGGCCGCCAGACCACACATAAGGACCTCTGTGGGCTGCATATTGACAGCTTTAAAATGTAATATTATCTGTTTTATTGTATCTTTTAAAAAATTTTGTTAAGTATCTCCCAATTACATTTTAATTGGTTAGGGATACTTACTTTACAACTCTGCTTTGCACTATGTACCTGTGAAGATTGCTGTGGTCTGCGAGCCTATTACTGAAGTTCCTTAACAAAGAGTCCATCACAGGCAGTTGGCAGAGATCGTAGAGGCCATTTAGCCTCTAAGTGCAGCAATCCACTACAACTTCCCTGACAACCTCTCCTTGAATACCTCTAGTGGCAGGGAACTCACTGCTTTATAAGGCAGTCTATTCCATTGATTGACAAATCTGGATGACAGTCAGGAAGTTCTACCTCCTATGAAGAAAAGTTGTCACCCACTGGTCCTAGTTCAGGACTGGCAGGGAATAAGTTTACCCTGGTGTTTCGAGGAAAACCTTACACTTCTTTTCTAGGGATGCAAACCTTGTAGTACTTAACCTATTACTTGAAGTTCAGTATTTCCAGACTTCTTGTCATGCTGCTGATCATTTTCAGAATGAGTTTGTTAATATCTCTTTTAAAATAAGATGGCAAGAACCAGATACATTCTAAAGGTCTAGTCTGGCCATGGCAAAGAAGAGTTAGACTGTGATCCAGAGAGAGAAGCAAAAGCAGACTAGTGGAATGAGAACTCAGTCTGGGGTCAGGACACCAGAGCTCCAATCTTAGCTCTGTGCCTACCTGGCTGTGTAGTCCTAGGAAAGACACTTTAAGAGTCTGAGCCTCAGTTTCTTAGCTACAAAATAAAAATAATCATATATGCACTTCCTGTCTCAGGAGATAGCTATGGAAAAGGTATTTATAAAGTTTAATATGTTATAAAAATGGCAATTATACCCTATCATGACCTGTCCACTGTGCACCTACTGGAAAATACTGGTATATAGAGGAAAAAGAAATGGATTTGGGGTCAAGGGTTGGAATCGTGACATTCACATTTCAATGCTGCATCACTTTGGGGGTTTTAAGCACAGCAGGACTCGTGAGAACTGAAGATAACCATCACACTACATTGATCCCCCAAAGCGAGACTTTGAAGAGGATGGTCTTGGCAACAGGTTGCATATGCTTTCTGCAATCAGTCTGGCTAACCAAAGCATTTGGTATTGAATTTGAGCTCCATTTCCTCATCACCAAGCTATCTTTTGGACAAATGGAACAGGCATCTCAAACTCACCATATACAAAACAGCACTCATTATCTTTCCACCCAAACCCTCTCCTCCATTGAACTTCCTTAGCTCCTCATTCTCACTCACTCCATATATCTGACCTGTTATCAAGACTTGTCATTTCTATTTTCATATACCTTTCATTTATTTATATACATATATATAATGCACATATACATGTATGCACATACACATATCCATGCATGCATATATGAACAATATATTATATGTATGCACACATATACATGTGTATATATGCATGTATGCACACATGCACACAATAAAATCACATGCATATGTGTGCACATGTACATGTGTATAACAAAAATTTGTGTAAGTATATATGACATGTGCATAAAGGTATGTGTGTATATTGTGTATATATATATTGTTGTATACATATGCGTATATGTATACACACATGCATGGGTATGTATATACATAGATAGCTTTCTTTTTTATTTTATTTTTAATTTATAGGATAAAACAAGAATTTTCACAACATAGTACAATAAAAAGATGATAGTACATGAAACTGCAAATCCACTATGCGTAATTTGCTATTCTTTTCAAACATACAACAAAATTATCATGTAATTTTTCCCCTCCCTCCCTCCCCCCACTCCATGCCCTAGACATGGCTACCTTTAGACATAAATAGGTGTATGTATGTGTGTATGTATGTATGTATGTATATGTATATACACACATATGTAAAATTATTCTATACATACTTTTTTTGGTTCTTTCTCTGGATGCAGATAGTGCCTTTCTTCATAAGTCCTTTAGAGTTAATTTGGTTATTTATAATAGACAACTTATTCACTCAAAGCCATTTTTAAAACAATATTGCTGTTACTGTACAATGTTCTCTTGGTTCTGCTCATTTTGCTCTTTATTATTTCGTGCAAGTCTTTCCATGTTTTTCTAAAATCACTGAGCTACATGTCTATGTATTATATACGTATATGTGTGCATGTATATTATATGTACACTTGTATTTTGTATATGTATTTGTATATATACATATGTTTATGCATATATACATACATTTACGCATATATAACTTTCACACACACATACATATTCATATATACCTTTCATATATGTATGTGGGCTTATGTGATTCTCTCTGTTCATACAGCCAATACTGTATTTCAATATCTTTTAGGCTCACATCAGTTCTTACCTGAAGTGATGGCTCAAGTTGGCCTACCTGCCTCAAGTCTCTCTCTGCTCTAATCCATCTTCTTCATTCAGGTGCCAATGAGATTTTTCTGAAGTGTACAGATAATATGTCATCCTCTTCCTCAGTAAACTCTAGTAGCTCCTTATCACCTCTAGGATCACATAGAAATATCTCTGTTTATTATTTAAATCTCCCATTAATCTGGCCCTTTCCATTTTTTCCAGTCTTCTTATTCCTTTACTCCCCTTTACACGCTTCATGATTCAGCTATGCCAGCTTCCTTGCAGTTCTTAGGAAACATCCCTCCATCTCATGTCTCTGTGCCTTGGTGCTGGCCGTCCCTATGATCTTTCCACTTATCTCCATGTCTTAGTTTTCCTGACTTCCTTCATAACTAAGCTCATATCCCCCCTTCTGCAGAAAGCCTTTTCTTGGGCCATTCAGCTGTCAGTGCTCTGAGAGGGAAGTGACTCTGTGTCTGTATCTTATATAGATATAATTACTGATATGTTGTCTCCTCCAATTTGATGCGAGCTCCTTGAGGGAAGGGATTGTTATTGTTTTTCTTTGTGTTTTTATTGCTTAGCACAGTGCCTGACACATAGTAAGCAATTAATAAATGGTTGTTGCCTAAAACCAAGAAAAATAAGAAAAAAGAGCCCTAGACTTATGTGACCTCTTTCTGCTTCTGCGGTGATGGTGGCAGAGCAGCCGAAAACTGGGCAAATGAATCAGACGATTTTTAGACTATCTAAGGGTGGGGAACTTGAGCCCTCAAGGCCATATGTGGCCTCTAGGTCTTCAAGTGCAGCCCTTTGACTGAATCCAAACTTCACAGAACAAATCCCCTTAATAAAAGATTTTGTTCAGTAAAACTTGGACTCAGTCAAAAGGCCACATCCAAGGTTTATTATAAACTTTAATTTAACTGTTGTACTACAAATGTGATATCCTTGTCCAGTGATCACTGAGGGGGCATATTACTGAAGAAACTGAATTTTATTCATCTTAGCATTCTTTCTATAAATGAAACCAGAAGCAGAATAAAGTTGTAGATAAATGTAAGATGCCAAGTAGATTTTCCTTGGAAAAGCAAATTAAAGAGTTGATAGAGTTGGGATTTTTTCATGAACTCAAAGACAATCAGAAACTTCATTTTGAGAGACATTTGGCCATTTTATATTACTTCACTAATGATAACTATTTGCAAAATAGTTACCATGAAAATAATTACAGCTTATTTACCAACATTGATTGTAGAAGGTAAAGATCAATTCTATGAAGGAACTCAATTAGACCCTCCAAATTAAATCAACATATATTTTGAAATTCAGTGATTTCAATGCAAAAATGGGAATAGGTGGTATGGCAATAAATATACTAGAACATATGAATTAGGAATAAACAATCAACAAGTATATATCAAGACTTTCTTACTATGTGCTAGACACTATGCTAAGTGCTGGGTATATGAAGAGTAAATAGTACCTGTCCTCAATGAGATTCTATTGTAAATGAAGGGTAGGAGATACCACATAAAAATCAGCGCATACAAGATAAACACAAAGAAGATATAAGAGAGCCTTAAAAGAGAAGGCACTAGCAGCTGTGGGAGCAAGGAAAGAATTCTTGAAGAAAGAGAGCTGGAGCTGGGTCATAAAGGAAGTCAGAGATTCTAACAGTTGGAGGTGAGGAAGGAGAGCAGTCCAGGCATGGCATACAGCTAATGCAAAGACATGGAGATGGAAAACAGAACATTATGCATCAGAAATAGCAAGTAGACAACTGCACCTAAAATCCCTGGGGAGAGTAATGTGTTAAATACTATAAAGACAAAAAGGGGAATGATGTGAAGAACTTTAAATGCCAGTCAGAGGAATTCCTATTTAATCCTAGAGGTAATAACTATGGGCATTTATTGAGCAGGGTCATTACCCAGTTAGGCTCGAGGCCAGGAAACTAAATAGAAGTTTATCTAGGTAAGAGGCGATGAGGACTTGAACTAGCAGGATGGCAATATGAGTGGAGAGAAGAGAACATGCAAAATTTGTTGGTGGGAAGGAATTGGCAATGAAATGAATGGGTCAGGTGAATGAAAGAAGAGTTAAGGGTGATGCTGACGTTGCAAACTTGGGTGGCTGGAAGAATATAGAGGAGATCCATGCTAGTGACACGCCACAGATAAATTTATAAGATATCTGAAAGAAGAGAAGATCCTGAAGAGTTGGGGGGAGGGGAAATCTCAAAATTTATAAACAAAAAAAATGACTAAAAAATATCAGTCACTACTACCTTTATGCTGACTTTCCCATCTATCTAACACTTTAATGCAAACTTCTATAAATGCCTAAAGGGGTGGGATGGGGGCTGGAGGCCAAGATGGCAGAGAAAAAGCAAGGACTCATCTGGGCTCTCCCTAACTCCCCTCCAAACAACTTTAAATTATTCCTCAAAGCAAATTCTGGACTGGCAAAACCCATAAAAGGGCAGGGTGAAACAACTTTCCAGCCCAAGACAACTTAGAAGGTGTGCAGGAAAGGTCTGTCACCAGGGGGTGAGAGTGGAGTGCAGACTGGCACTGGCTGCATCAGAGCAGACCTGGCTTCAGCAAACCAGTGGCAGTTCCTTGGAGGTGACTGAATCAGTGACAGAAGTAGCAGCAGCCATAGCTTCTGGAGCTCTCAGTGAAAAGAGTCTAATGGCATCCCTTTGTTGGCATTGGATGAAAGACTCTGTTGTACTACACATTATGAATCATGGTCACAGTCCTAGCTCACAGTTTCAGGGTAAGGAGGAGCATTAGCACATCAGAGCTGGTGGCCTCAGGGGAGCAGTGACCTTGATCACAGTTCCGGCCCAGAAAAAAGTTCCTGTGGTGACTCACAGGACAGGGCACCAGCCTAGGAGAGTAGTAAACACATCTCTCCTTAGAGTATACCACCTTGGAAGAACTACAAACTTACAGAAGCCCAGAACTACCTCTAAGAAAAGGTGCACCAAAAAAAAAAAAAAAAAAGCCCTTAAGCTTGGGACATTGCTCCTTCCACCCCAGGGTCAAAGTCCAACATTAACAACAAGTTAAAAGTCAAAAATAGGCTGGAAAATGAGAAAACAACAAAAAAAGAACGTGACCATAGAAAGTTAATATGATGACAGGGAAGATCAAAACACAAACTCAGAAATCAACAAAGTCAAATTGCCACATGCAAAGACTCAAGGAAAAATGTGAAATGGCCTCAGGCCCAAAAAGAATTCCCAGAAGGGCTCAAAAATTATTTAAAAAGTCAAATAAGATAGGTAGAAGAAAAACTGGGCAAAGTAATGAGAGTGATGCCAGAAAACCATGAAAAATGAGTCAACAGCTTGGTAAAGAATACATTAAAAAGACTGAAGAAAATAACACCTTAAAAAAAAAATACAGAAAAGGCCAAATGGCACAAAATCTACTGAAGATACTTAGAAAGCAGAATTAGCCAAATGGAAAAGGAGTTACAAAAATTCATTGAAGAGAATTCCTTAAAAAGCAAAATTGGCCACATAGAAAAAGAGGTGCAAAAATTCACAGAAGTAAAAAACTCCTTAATAAATAGAATTGGCCAAATGGAAAAGGAGGTACAAAAGCTCACTGAAGAAAATAATTCCTTAAAAATCAGAATTGGGCAAATGGAAGTTAATGACTCCATGAGACATCAAAAACAATTTTAAAAAATCAAAAAGAATGAATTAATAGAATAAAATGTGAACAATCTATTAGAAAAACAAATGACCTAGAAAGAGATCCAGGGGGGATAATTTAAGAATTAATATAAAGAACTAATTTTTTTAAAAAGCCTAAACATCATCTTTCAAGAAGTTACCAAAGAAAACTGTTTTGATATTCTAGAACCAGAGGATAATAGAAATTGAAAGAATCTACCTATCACTTCCTGAAAGAGATCCCAAAATGAAAACTCCCAGGAATATTATAGCCAGATTCCAGATATCCAAAGTTAAGGAGGAAATATTGCAAGCAGACAGAAAGAAACTATTCAACCATCATGGAACCATAGTCAGGATCATACAAGATTTAGCTGTTTTCAGGTTAAAGGAGCTAAGGGCTTGGAATATGACATTCCAGAGAGCAAAGGAGCTAGGATTACAACTATGAAACACCTGCTCAGCAAAATTGAGCATAGCTCTTCAGGGGGAAAAATAGACATTCAAAGAAATAGAGGATTTCCAAGAATTCCCGATGAAAAGATCAGAGTTGAATAGAAAATTTGACTTTCAAATAGAAGAATCAAAAGAAGCATAAAAATGCAAACAGGAAAGAGAAATAATAAGGGATTCAATAAGGTTAAATTGTTTATATCTCTATATGAAAAGATGATACTTGTAAGTCCTAAGAGCTTTCTTTTTATTAAAGCATTTAGAAGAAGTATACATAGACAGAAGACATAGTGGTAAGTTGAATATGATGGGATGATATCTAAAAGAATAAAATTAAGGGGTGAGAAAGAGGAATGAACTGGGGAAGGGGGATGGGAGAGGTATAATGGGGTAAATTATCTCACATGAAAGAGACATACAAGGTAGAGCTTTTATAGAGGAGAGGGAAATGGGGGGTACAGTAAAAAATGCTTGAACATCACTCTCATCAGAATTGGTTCAAAGAAGAAAGACACAGGTATAGCAATCTGTCTCACTCAATAGGGAGATAGGAGAGTAAGGGGATAAAAGATATGGGGGTGGGAAATAGAGGGGGAGGGAGATTGTGGGAGGCAGTGGTCAGATTTTTGAGGAGGGGCAGGATAAAAAGAGAGAGAAGGATAAACAGAGGAAAATGGGATAGAGGGAAATGCACAGTTCATTATCATAACTGTGAATGTGAATGGGGTAAGCTAATCCATAGAACAGAAGGAGAGAGCAAAATGGATTGAAAAACAGAGTACAACAATATGTGGTGCACAAGAGATATACTTGGGACAGAAAGACAAACTGAATTGAAATGAAGGACTAGAGCAGAGTCTATTATGCTTCAGCTGAAGGGAAGAGGTCAGGGGTGGCCACCATGATCTCAGACAAAGTAAAAGCAAAAAAAAGACCTAACTGAAAGAGATAATCAGAAAAACTGTATTTTGCTAAAAGATGCCATAGACAATTAAGCAACATCAAAAAATTTTACAGCTAGTTTCTCTGATAAAGGCCCCATTTCTCAAATATGTAGGGAACTGGGTCAAATTTATAAAAATAAGAGCCATTCCCTGATTGATAAATAGTCAAAGAACATAAATAAGTAATTTTCAGAAGAAGAAGTCAAAACTATCTATTAGTCATATGAAAAAATGCTCTAAATTGCTATTGATAAGAGAAAGGCAAATTGAAATAACTCTGAGGTACCACCTCACCCTTATTAGAAACAACAAATGCTGAAAGGGATGAGGGAAAAAAAGGTACATTAATGAATTGTTGGTGGAGTAGTGAGCTGGTCCAACCATTCTGGTGAACAATCTGGAACTGTGACCAAGGGGTATGAAACTATGCATACCCTTTAGTCCAGCAGTACCAGTACTAGTATTGTACCTCGAAGAGATCAAAGGAAAAGGAAAAGGACTTATATGTACAATAATAATTATAGCAACTCTTTTTGTGATAGCAAAGAATTGGCAATTCTTGGATGCTGGATGCTCATAAGTTGAGGAATGACTGAACAAGTTGTGGTATGTGATTGTGATGGAGCACCATTGTTCTATAAGAAATAACAAGGGAGGTGTTTTCAGCGGAAAAAAATGGCAATACCTATGTGAGGTTACACAAAGTAAAGTGAGAAAAAACATGAAGATCGTTTTACATAGTAACGATAATGTTGTAATGATGATCAGCTGTGAAAAACTTGGCTACTCTGATCAATCCAATGATCTAAGACAATTCCAAAGGATTCACAATGAAAATTACTATCTACCTCCAGAGACAGAACTGATAAACTCTGAGCACAAATTGAAGTATAATTTTCTTGCTTCTTTGTGATATGCCTAATATGGAAATAGGCTTTACATGGTTTCACATTCATAATTGATATCATATTGCTTGCCTTCTCAGTGGGTGGGGGAGATAGGGGAGGAAGGGAGAGAATCTGTAACCCAAAATTTAAAAAGAAAAGAATATTAAAAATAAACAATAAATTAAGGGGGGAAGATTGTGATACATATAACAGAGATAACCTTGTCTGATGACACTGATCATAAATGTGAAGTGAGGCCTGATTAATCATAGTAAAACAAAAAGATCCGCTCACCAAAGGTAGTCACTGTCATAGTGGAGAGTCATTGTAGAGTTCAAGTTGAAGAGGGATTCCTTATGGATATAAAGGTCCTGTTTGTGAGTGGCATGGTACTTTTAGAATCAAGCCACAGAATATCATAAATCCTCCTGGAAGAGATCTATAACCACTCAAAAGAATTTAGCCTAAACATCTACACAAGAATGACAAAGTGGATTAAGAATTGCTGTTGTTGAGATTGACATATAGGACTGCTAAACCCAAAACAACAAGATGGAATTTAACTTAGATAAATGTAAAATCTTGAAGTAAGGACCAAGGAAATGGTATAGACCTGGCTCAGCACCAATCACTTTGGAGAAAAAATATGGGTATTTTCATTGACCATAGCTTTATACAGAGCAAGAGTATGATACAAATCCTAAACAAGGAAGTGAAGATGAGGGACAAAGCTCACTCAAAATTAGGTTGTAGTAATAATAAGACTTAGAGCACAGGCGTAGGAGTGCTGGATGGATTATGAATGAGTGAATAGTTAGTAGGCCAGTTTGACTGGACCACAGAGCAGATGAAGGATAATGACATGAAAAAAAGCCTAGAAAGTCAGGTGAGAGTCAGATTATAGAGAACTTTAAATGACAGACTAAGGATTCATCATTTTTTCCTAGAGGAACAGATTATTTTGTTACAACCTCTGAAGAAATCTCCTTTGTCTGTTACCCGATTGACTTAAATTGATTTAACATGTTTGATTAGGTTGTGAAATAATCTCATTTCTTTAAAAACTTGGATTTTAAAATGTTAAATCAGAACATGAGAAACTAAGTAAGTTAATTAGGATCAGCTGGGGGCAGAGACACTGACATCATGTGCTCCAGCCTCCAGTATAAATAGTATGTCAAAATCATGTCAGGAAGAACCAAAGAAAGGGGAGTTCTTGTTGCTGTTGGTGGTGGTGGTGGTGTGCTTTTTTCCCCCCAGAACATCAGATAGAGCTGAAAATTTTGTTAAAGCAAGAAAGCTGCTCAGAATTAAAAAGAAATAAGGAAGAAGAAGTCTAGGGAAACTTAGTAGAACATATTAAGAATAAGACATTAATGTTACTAGAAAGTAGCATAGTAATGCTGATGAATTATTTAATACTTTACCTAAATAAAGGAAAATAAGGTATGTGGTGTCAGTCTGCCTATGACTTAATATGTCAGTTCTAAGAAGTTACCTAGGGTGCTGAGAGATTAAGAGGTTTGCCCTACTTCATATACTCAGTAAATGGAAGAGGAGCCATTGGAAGTGGGTCTTTCTTACTCTAAGTCAAAACTCTCTACCCACACTCACCTCTTCAGTATTTTAATAGACAAAGGAGCAACAACACACAAGAAAAATACAAAAAGGATTGTTAAAGGAAGTAAGGTTCACTAAGTGTTTAAAACTGGAATTTTATTACAATTATAAATTGACAGAGACATCCAGATAGACAGACAGATTGATAGATATCCTTTGTACTTAAAAATTCTGCTCTCTTCTCCTTTTCTTTGTTTCACTAGGTACCATTTTTTTAAACTGGCACTCTCCTTGTGACACTGTGACTCATGGACCCCAATAGTCTTCCGGAAAATCACAAGTCCAGGTAACCCAAGGAAAAAGGGAAAATGCAAGGTCAGCTGTAGTATATTTCCAATAATGACCTGTGCTTGAGACATGGCACAAAAGGAAATCTTTGAGATCACGTATGGCTTGAAAATGACTTGGGTCACCCATGCAATAAAACCGATTTCTGCACTGATACCCACAACACATAAAAAGAATAAAAAATAAAAAAAAGAGGACAGCCTTCAGCACCAATAAAACCTGGACAAAAATCCAGAGGCTAAGAAGGCACCTAGGGTTTGCTATTTGCCCCAGAGAAAGAGGACCTACAGTAATGAAATGAGGGACCTTTCAAAGAAGTATGCAGTATTGTTCAATCTTTATTTTCAAAAGTATAGGGGGAGTTGGTCCTGGGAATTTCCCCCTACTAAATTTGATGAGCATATATCCTCCTATCCTTTGCAGGAGTCAACGAACTACTGTCCAAGGGTCAAATCCAGTGAGAAGCCTATTTTTCTACATGAACTAAGAATGGTTTTTACATTTTTAAATATAATAAACTTTGTTCAGAAGTATAAAAGCTATTCTTAGCTCACAAACAAAAAATTGCAGGTTGCTGAATTTGGCCCATTGGCCATACTTTGTCCACTCTTGCTAGAGTATAGATACGCCCACTGGCACTTTATTAAGAGGACAAAGATAATTTCTGATTGATTTTCAGACACTGTTGTTGTTGTTGTCATTTCAGTCACGTCTGACTCTTTGTGACCCTATTTGGGGTTTTCTTGGCAAAGATACTGGCAAAGACATTTCCTTCTCCAGCTCATTTTATGGATGAGGAACTAAAGCAAACAAGGTTAAGTGACTTGCCCAGGATCATATAGCTAGTAAGTGTCTAAGGCCAGAGTTGAACTCAGGAAGACGACTCCTCCTGACTCCAGGCCTAGCACTGTTTCCACTGAGCCACCTCGCTGACCCTCCAGGGACTGAGGCTTCCCCTAAAATGTTCGATTGGTTGGGGGCTATACCCAAGAAGGAGGAGCCATTCACACCTCTGTGCCAACCCCTTCCTCATCCTTTTTGCCTTTTCCTTGGCACTGTTCTCTGATATGTGTGTGTGTGTGTGTGTGTGTGTGTGTATACACACACACACATATACATATGTATATACACACATATACATGCATGTGTATATACGTATGTATACGTATATATTTATTTATGTATGTATATATGTGTATGTATATGTATATGTGGAATGGCAGGGGCGTAATCCTCATGGTGCTTTAGGTCAGAGAAGTCCATGATAAGGTTGATTTACTCAGATCCACATGGACTAAAAAAAGAGTTCATGAGCAATGTTTCTGACCCTCTGCCTCCTAGTTGGAGGAGGAGAAATTTTCTTTCTAAAATTATCTTTTTAGTGCTCCATACGTGAATCTGGGACCATTTGGATTTAGGTGGTCAGAGGTGGGAAGTGCTGGAGCTCAAACCATCTCTTGAGAGCTGATTGTTAAATTTTTATTGTGAGAATTTACACATGACACATTGGCAAATGCCACAAATTTGGGCTTGAATGATTGTTTTATTAATTACCTGGATTTAAGTGATGGAGAAAATGTTAATAAAGCAGTTTAAACTTAAAAGTGGAGGGTGGATACTTTTGTGTTTCTTGAACAGACAGTTATTAAACATTTACTAGTATACCACTGGTCATCACCAAGTTTAAACTAGGAGATATTTACCCAGGTCTCTGGGCATCTCAGACAAATGTTCCTTATAAAAACCCAAAATTACCTGAGGAAAAGAAAAAAACCTGATCTTGGGGGCCTTTCCTTTGGCAGTTTACTATTATACATACACATTCTCTGGCCTCCAAAGACAAGGTTATTTGCTATGTGCCCATAATCCAGTGGAGCCAAAAAAAGAAAAAAAGCAGTAGAATCCTCTAAGTCCTTATCCTCTTCCCCATTACTCTGTCTACAATTGTTCATGACACTTTCTATTCAATTAGTAATAACAATAGCTATACTTTCTACGTTCAGCTAGGTGAATAGAGCACTGGGCCTAGAGTCTTTCTGAGTTGAAATCTGGCCTCAGACAGTTACTAGCTGTGTGACCCTGGGTAAGTCACCTCACCCTGTTTGCCTCAGTTTCCTCATCTGTCAAATGAGCTGAAGAAGGAAATGACAAACCACTCCAGTATCTCTGCCAAGAAAACCCCAAATGGGGTCATGAAGAGTTGGACAAGACTGAAATGACTGAACAACAATAATTCCCGTAGGGCTTCGTCATTTACAAAGCTCTTTCTTCCCAACAATCTTGCAAAGTGTTATTCTCTCCATATTACAGATGAAGAAAGTGAGATTAAGGAACTTGTCCAAAGTCACACAGCCAGCAAGTGTCAGGACCAAGACTCAGTCCCAGACCTTTTGGCTCTTCTCATTCCTCCATGTTACCTCCACAGTTGTAATTACTTAGGAGCATAAACTTGTGTGCTGGAAGGGACTTCACAGATTATGCCATTTAACACCCTCGTGGGGTGTTGAGGAAACTGAGTCTCAGAGAGAATAAGTGACTTGCCCTAAGTTACCCAAGCAGTAAGCAGCAGAATCAGGATTTGAACTCAGGACCTTATGTCTCCAAATCCATCACATTTTCCCATGTTCCATGCTTCTAAAAGGGATGTATCATTGTTGCTATTCTACAGTAGTTATGGAATGTTTTTTTTTCTGATTGTCTGAAATACTTTTATTAAGACTCAACATCTGCTTAATAGATATATCCTATTAAGTGTATGGGCAGAATCTGGTTTAAATGGGAGACAGAGTTTAAGTAAACTAATTGCATAAGCATGATGTAAAGCTGGGCTAAACATGGACCTTTGAAAATGACACATGACTTTAATCAAAATCAGGGATCAGGCTGAGAACAAGACAACCACCAGACTGAGTCATGAGAATGCTTTGATTTTTGATTTCACAGCTGAAATTGCTAAAGCCAGCACACACCAGGGGCTTTCTGCCCTCCAGTCCCCTCCCATCCTCTTTCCCCCAAACATCTCACAGGTCACATTGAATCTGAAGCCTACCTGGCTTTGTGTGCAGGCAATATGAGGTCTATCTCTTCAGAGGAAGTCAGTCAGCATGCTCTTTTTGATACCCAAAAAGCCAATACAATCAGAGAATGCCAGAGCTAGAAGGGATGGAATGTGAAGCAACAGGAAGATGAGCTCGAGACCTGGAATCCAGAGCCCAAGGTCCAAATATTAGGTCTCTCACCTGCCAGGCACTGTGACCTTGGGCAAGTCACTTTCCTTCCACCACTTTCACTTTTCTGTTGTGTAAAATGAGGAAGCTGGAGCGTAGATGGCCCCCCAAGGTCTGTTCTACTTCTATCATTCATTTATATGTATCATTTAGTTTTATCATTGTTAGATTAACTAGTCCTTGGTAGAAAAGGAAATTATAATCCATTTCAATAAGCACTTATTAAATGTTTACTAGATTCAAGGCAGAAGCATAATAGCAGAAGTCTGGCCTTACAGTCAGGAAGATCAGAGTTCAAATTGTTCCTCTGACCCATATTAGCTGTGTAACCATGGACTATTCACTTGACCTCTCAGTGCCCTAGAGAACTCTCTAAATTGATAAGTGACAGACCAGTTGTCATCTGCATTGATGAAGGGAATTTCTATACTAGCAATTCCCTGTATCAATGAAATCAGAGAGGAAATAAGTATTTATATGACATCTGCCATGTGCCAGGCACAGTGCTAAGCACTTTACAAAAAATTATGTCATTTGATGCTTATAACAACCCTGTGAAGTAGATGTTGTTATTATCCTCATTTTACAGTTGAGGAGACTGAGGTACACAGAGATTAAGTGATTTGTCCAGTAAGTATCCTTAGCCAAATTTGAACTCAGGTCTTCCTGACTCCAGCCCAGAACTCTACCCACCAAGCTTTAGCTGTTTTCCCTGAAGAATGCACAGCATTGACCATGCAAAGACAAATAGAGGGCCAGAAAGGTAAAGACGCTTACCCAAGATTATACAACCAAGAAGTATCAGGGCTGGGCTTAGGATTCATGCCTCCTGACTCAGTCCAGTGCTTTTCCATTACAATATCTCTAACTCAGGGCTAGGGCTAGGAAAACTATCACCTGCTACCTATGTGACCTTAGCAATAATAACAGGAATATGAATAGGGACTGGACCTGGAATGCATGGATTCAGGGTACTCCCAGATGAGAGAACACCCTCTGTGAATGCAAGTTAACACTTTCTCTGCAATTTATAGTCTCAGAGAATTGCCTAGAGCATTAAGAAGTCAAGTGACTTTACAAGGGACACATAGTCGGTATGTGTCAGGGGTAGGATTTGAACCCAGGTCTTCTGGTTATGAGGTCAATTGTATGCCTGCTACAGCCACTACCTTTAAAATAGTAACACAGGTATATAATAAGAAACACGTATGTAGTGTTTAAGGTTTCATTTGTCTATCTCTAATTCTCATGGTGATCTGGTCAACACTTTCTAGAGCTGCCTCTTTCAGAAGTGATGTGTGCAGGCTGTGACACATTGTCCTGTCCTCTGGCACTTTCTTCTAGCTTTCTCATGTATGCCTGAGGTGCAGCTATCATCTATAAAACCAAATATCATCAATAACATCAAGACCAAATATCTTCAATAAGACCAAATTGCCTAACAAATAAATACACTCAAAGTACATTGTCCTTCAAAATCATCACCTTGGGGGGGCTACCCTTGTTCAAACAGCACTGCCATTTCCAAGAATATTGGAGGAAGTTTTCTTTGGGGATGAATTGCTTTTGAAGTTCTCACACAAGAGAGCTGCTCTAAGACCATTCCAGCCATACCTTGTCTTTGACTCAAAGTGGTTTCATTTGATGTGGTCATAAGATCAAAGGACTGGAGAGGAATTCACCAGACTTTACTCTGAAGGTCTCTTGGCTCTTTAGAAAACCAGCAATGATAAATCTACCTTCCCAGAAGTATCAATTTAAAGCTAGAAGGGATCTCAGAGGTCATCTCACTTTATAGATGAGGAAACTGAGGCCCACAGATATAGAGGAACTTGACCAAAATCATAGAACCAGGAGTGGAACCAGGTCCTCTGACTCCAAATCCCCCCTTCTTCCTACTGAATCATGTTGGTACCACGCTGCCTTTCTTCAAAGATAAGGATTTGTCCCCACTGAGAGCCCAGGAAGGACATGACATTTATTCTGAATTAAATCCCCAAAACGAATTTCAGAAATGTTTGGAATGATGGACATCTTGAGGATATAAGGGTCTGCCCTCCCAAGAAGCTTGCTTTGCAGGAGACCACACACACACACACACACACACACACACACACACACACACACACGTAAATTCTGGTCTTTTGTTAAAAAGTCAGTCATATTACTTTATAATCATATCTTTCTCAATGATATAATTGTAATATTTGTAATAACAGAGACAACTCATATGTAGTTAGCACTTTAAACTTTACAAAGCTCTTTTGCCACAACAACCTGTTGAAGGAGGTGATTTATTATAATATGATAATAATTATATAATTATAGAGATATAAAGGCAAAACATGAAATAGTTCTTACCCTCAAGGAGCTTGCATTCTATTGGAGGGAAGCAACCTAACACATTAAAAAGTAAATAGTAAATATGCAAATATATAAAATATATGCATATATTTTATATAAAAATATTATATATTATATATATAATATTTTATATACAAATGCACAACACAATACGTATACACCATATATTTATGTATATAGGCATATAGCACACATATGGGACATCACATATATCCTCCTTTTTATAAAATTATACAATTAAAATATATAATTAATAATACTATAATAAATATTATTATTATCATTTTAGAGATGAGAAAATTGAAGCTGAGAGAAGTTAATGAACTTGCCCAGAGTAATGTAGCTAATGTATGTTAGGATAGATATCGAAGTCTATAGCAACATCTTTGAGAGTAAGAGAAATGCCTCATACATACATGCATGCATGCACACATATATGTATACACAGGTATACATACCTGCATTTGTGTGTATGTGTGTATTTACACACATACACACATATATACATATATGTGTATGTACACACACACACACACACACACACACACACACACATATATATCCTCTATAGCATCTAGCACAATGCCAAGCACACATTGGGCATTCAATACATGCTTACCAGGTTGAATTCAATGCACAGAAAAAAAAAGTCATTTTCTCTGTGCTACAAATTGATTCCATTTCATACAGTGTGCCATTTCCTGTTTTGTTGGACCACATATTACACTGAATCATTGACTCTGCAGATGCAGAAGTTGAAAGTAGAGATGTAGGGCAAGTCATGCCTCATTTCATTATCTTGCCTTTTCTCCAGGGCATCATAACCTTACCCCTCAGCATGCCTAAGGATATGCAGCATGATCATGTGACAGAATTCACAGTAAAAGACAAGGGTCCCTGGGCTACCTTTAGACATATGACATGGGATGGTGGGAGCAGTAGAAGTAGTGAAGATGAAGGCATCTCACTAAAGTCGACTAGACTGCTAATTAGGAGCAGTCAAGAAAACTATCACTGGGTAGTGATCACTGATATCAGTGCTAGAGCAAATGGGAAAAAATGCGCCATCACTCGCAGGCTTGCCAGCTCTCTCAACCTCATTGAGAATCTCCTTTAATTGGTTAGCAACACCTGACTTCTAGGTCTGTCTGTCTATCTATCTATTTATCTACAAACATATAAGTATATGTATTTATGTATGTGTGCATGTATATATAATATATGTGTATGTATGTATTATATGTATATATGTGAATCTCCTATATGTGTGCTATATGCCTATATACATAAATATATGGTGTATGTGTATTGTGTTGTACATTTGTACATAACATGCACATTTGTAAATAAAATATTACATATAAAATATATCTAAAATACATTTTTATATAAAATATATGTATATAATTTACATATTTGCATATTTACTATTTACTTTTTAACGTATAAGTGCTTCTTCCAATAGAATGCAAGTTCCTTGAAGGTAAGAACTATTTCATTTTTTGCCTTTATATCTCCAGTGACCAGTACAATGCTGTGCACAGAGTAGGTGTTTAATGAATCTTTATTGAATACAATTGAATGATAGTTCTCCCAGGCTGTGCCAGAAAATGGAGTGGGGCCCTGTCAGAAAGTAGAGTGGAAGAGTGAAGAGGAAGGCACCCAGGAATGCAGTTGCTGAATGCTGAGAAACAGTGGGATGCAGGCAAGCTCCCCATTAATTTTCTACTCCCCCCTGGAATGGAATATGCTGAGTTAACCTGCCTATTTATCCCCTTTGTGAAGTTTCTTGCTGCTATATGAAGACATCCACGTTTTGAGATGAAATCCCCAGCCAACCTCCTGATTCAAAGACCAAAACTGGTGACTATCATAGAAAAACTACCAACCTGGTTTATGCTTGCTGCCCAAAATGTGCTTTCTTCTCACCTTAGTGAGTTCATGGAGACTAACATCCTTGTTATAACTACAGGTCCTACTGTGATTAATGAATTCACTTTGAAAACTCCAGATTGAATCACCATTTGCCATGTATTCATTACAATAGCATTAATCATGATAATTGATTGGTTAATTAGCTAATTATGGTCTAATGGAGCTGTCCTGTGTATTTCCACAGGAATTCTGTGATAATCCAATATTAATTAATGCTCAGCTGTACCCTGATGCTGAGAAGCTCTAGAAATGGCTTCCACAAGATTTCACAGTGTTTTCATATGATAAGTGTTACGGTTTTCTAAACAACTGTTTTGGCCTAGTAGCTAAGTTATTGGATTAGAAACCATCCAGATTTTCAGGAACACTGCAGGTATGGAACTATCTTTGATGAGGACTACCTTTGGTGGGAGACCCCTGTCCAGTGATCAGGATAAGGAGATAGATGATCCCCAGCCCTCTACCCCAGAGGCAAGACTCCTCTGGGAATAGGGGAAAAGCTATATATCCCAAGGAATTTTGCATTTTGAAGGAGATTATTCTAACACATGAAACAAGTATTGAATAGCACAAGATTAAATCTATTCAAGTGTGAACTAAGTGGTAGAGACCGAAAATACTGAGGCACCAAGAGTGGAGAGGTCATGGGACTCGGAGTAGCCTATGAAAGCATCATGGAGGAAGTAGGCCTGGACCTGGATCTTGGAGGTAAGGAAAGCAGATAGGAATGGAAGAGCATTCTAACTGAGGTCAGCAAGGCAATCAAAGCTAGAAAAAAAATGGCATTTGAGGAATAGAGTAAGTGTGTTCAGTCATTTTAGTCATGTGCAATTTTAACCCTTCATGACTCCATTTAGGGTTTTCTTGGAAAAGATGCTGGATTTGCCATTTCCTTCTCCAGCTCATTTTACAGATGAGGAAACTGAGGCAACAGGGTTAAGTACTTGCCCAGGGTCACACAGCTAGTAAGTGTCTCAGGCCAGATTTAAACTCAGGAAGATGAGCCTTCCTGACTCCAGGCCCAGCACTCTGTGCACTATGGTGCCACCTAGCAGCCCCAGAGGGAGTATACTGGCTGGCTAAAGTGACCCAAATGTGAGAGTGGAGGGAGTTAAGACAATAGAGAGGGCTTTGAATGCCAGGATGGGGAATTTGGATTTGATCTGACCAATAAGGATCCAACCCAGACAGCACATCTGCATGTGTATACATAAAGGCTGAATATGGAGATGAACATGAGCAGAGATTCCAGGTCATGGGTGCTGGAAAGGTTATCATTGATCTTGGTAGGGTATAGTCTTGGGCTGAATCTGGTAAGACGACACTCAATAGGGATAAATGCAAGTTAGTCTTATACTTGGGTTTTAAAAATCAGTTTTACAGATAGAAGCTGGGGAAGAATGTTTAGGCAGAGGTTTGTCTGAAAAAGCTCTGAGGGTTTTAGTGGACTGCAGATATAAGTCAGCACCATGAATGAGATGTCCATAAAGGCTAACACAATCATTTTGTGCACATGGGTCTATATAAGGGGGGACCAGCCCACTCTCACCCTGGCCGCATGAAAACAAGATTGCACAGCAGAACACTGGGGAGGGGATGTAACTCTCCCTTGCTCTGTGAGAGGGAGGCCAGCATGCTTACTACGTGTCCTAAGGACTGAGCTGATTGGCCAGTTCTCTGTTACATACTCCATTCAGTCTCAGCTTCATGAAAGCAGTTCAGAGTGAAAAAAAGGGCCAGTCCCCTGTTATGAGGGGGATAAAGGCAAAATTTAATAAATGCAAAATAAATGCAAAACATACAATATCTAGGGCAGGCCTGCACAACCTGTGGCCCGACAAAAGATTTCAAATGGCCTGCAAAAAACGTAGAGGAAAACATCCTCTACACTTTTTTGCAGCCCTCCAAAATCCTTTGGCATGCTACTCGGGCCACAGGTTGTGCAGGCCTGATTGAGGGGGATAGCACAGGTCAGTTAACTGCCAAGAAAGGAGTTGCTCTATTTACTCAAAAGGGCGGTGTTATTGTTCAATCATGTTTCAGTTGCGTCCAACTCTTCATTTTCCCATTTGGGGTTTTCTTGGCAAAGATACTGGAGTAGTTTGCCATTTCCTTCTACAATTCATTTTTACAGGCAAACAAAGTTAAGTGATTTGCCTAGGGTCACACAGCTAGTAAGTGTCTGAGGCTGGATTTGAACTCAGGAAGTCTTCCTGACTCCAGGTCTGGCACTCTAACCATAGCACCACCTACCTGCGTGTCAATAGAATAGTAGGTGACTGCGAAAGATTTTTGAGCAAAGGAGTAACATGACCATCTCTATGCACAAGGAATATTAGCCTGGAAGGATAGATTAATATGAGAAGAGAGTGAAGGCAAGAAGACCTCTAAGGAGTCTATTATAATATAATCCAGGTTGGTAACAGTAAGAGACTCTACTGGTGTGGTGGCCCTGGAAAGAAAGAGCAGGGGACAGGTTTAAGACATACTGCAAAGTTGGGATTGACAGGCCTGGTAATGATGGTTATGAGGGCTAAGGGAGAGGGAACCAAGGTCTAAGATATTTCCAAAATTTCCCATGGGGGAATCCAGAAGAAAGGCAGTGCTGCAAATAGAGACAGGGCAGCCAAAAAGAAGACACAGGTTGAAAAGAAGAGATAACACCCTCCAGACTGCATGCCTGGCCAGTAACACGGATAAATGTTTGGAGGGGTTTGAACTGGGAGGGGTGGGCCAGAGGGTGAAGAAAGTCTTCTTATCAGATAGCAGAGGGTCAGGAATGCTGTGGAATAGTAGCAGAGGGGAGACGTCTCTGAAATCCCTCCTCCTTCACTCCCTTTGTTCTGTACTCACCTGTCAGCCAGCTGTTTGGAAAATGGGCAGTGAGGAAGATAGGAGGAAGATGGAGGGAGAGAGTGTGCATGTGGGCTGGGGGTGGGGGGAGCCCCTGTGCACCGATTCTTGACTCAGGGAAGCATTTTATTGGATTTGCTCCCCTTTGATGCTGATTAAGCCCATGGGGTAGAAGAAGCCAACTCAAAAGTGAGTTGAGGGGGGTGGGGAGGAGTCAGCAGCTCTCTGTGGCTGCGGCTTTTTTAATTTATTATTAACCATCTCTCCTGTGCTATATGAGGCAGCTGTTGGATCCTTCAGGGAGAGGGAGCTGCTCCAGGGCCAGTGCTGCTGCAGTTTTGTTCTCCCAGCCAGGCTTCCTGCTTTTCCCTAAAGTCCCACATCAGCGAGAAAAGTTTGTGAAGACCTGTTAGAAGTAGTGCACCGAGATCCAGATTGGCCCGAGGGCAACCGTTGCCCAAACAGGCCAGAACATTTCCTTCAAGCCAGTCTGAAGGAGCTTGCTAGAACCACTGAAGACTTACTTAGAATCCAAAGGGGAATACAGAGATGTATAAGGCACAGTCCCTGCCCTCAAGGAGATTTCAATCGACCTGAAGAGAAGAGTCAAGTAAAAAATTAAATTACATAGCGGGGTGGGGATATTGCCCTTCCCTAAAGTTACAGTTTTCCTGATTCTCTTATGCTCCTTTCTTCTAATTTTATTCTGTTTAGCTATGCACTTGACCGATCAACTCCTACTACATTTCAAGTTCCTTATGCCTTATTTATCCTTGTATATTTCCCAGTACTTAGCTTTGTACATAGTAGGCATTCATAAATATTGGCTGAATGGTGAATGAATGAAGGACAGAATGTGGTCAGTGAAAACTAAGGAATAGGAACCCTAAGTTCTAGAAAAATTCAGAGAAAAGAGAAATTAATGAGGGTGAAAATTGTCAGGGCAAGTTTCTCACAGGTTAATGGGATATGAGAAGAGTATGTCTGAGAGAGGGATGATAAACAAGAGAAGGGATTAGTGCATGGGTTGAAGGGACTAGAAAGGGTACCCTATGCTGATCCCAGGGAAGAAGATAGTTAAGTACAGAGAAGATGAGGAAAAAATGAAATATTAATTTAAAAATATAAAAGAAAAGATGAGGAGCTTTGAGGAGGATATGAATGACAAAGCTGAAGGTCTAAGGGGCTTAGACAGTAACAAAGAATAAGTCAATGGTCAATAGCTACTATTTGGTTATTTGTTGTGCCTTGTGAACCAAAAACAAGAAGCAACCCTTATCTTGAACCATGTCAATGTCACCTCCTTCCTCCATACCACTATACTCATCCATGCTCAACTAACTATTCCCATCCCAATTCCAGACATCTTAAGGTATTTACACTCCAAATTGCTTAGTTTAATGCCGATGATTCTTTGCTTTGTATCCTTCTCTCTTTAGTTTAAGTATAAAACTCTATGGTCATAGTATTATAGACTTTAGCTCTAGAAAGGATCTTAGAGATCATCAGTCCAACCCTCCATTTTCCATGAGTCCCAGAAAAGTTAACTGCAATATCCTAAGAGGAAGCATGGCGTAGTAGAAGAGTCCTGGCTTGGGAATCAGGAAAACGTGGGTTTAAATAGAGTCTTCAACATATGCTGGCAGTGTCACAATGTGACCCACATATGTATATTATGAATCATCATGAATACTCTGTCATCCCTAGTTTCTCTCTTATCATCAATATTTCCCTCTCTACCAGCTTCTTCCCTACTGTTTGCAAATGTACCAAAGTCTCCCCCATTCTTTGAAAACAAATAAGCAAATAAAAAACCCTCTCATTTACTCTACCTATCCATGCTACCCATCATCCTCTATTCCTCCTCCTTTTCTTAGCTCAACTCCTTGAGAAGGCTGTCTATCCTACGTGACACATTTCCTCTCCTCTCACTCACTTTTAAATGTTCTACAATCTAGCTTCTGACTTCATCATTCACCTGAAAATGCCCTCTCCAAAATTGCTTGTGGTTTCTGAATTGCTAATTCTAGAGGCTTTTTCTCAATCCTCATTTGTCTTGATCTTTCCTCAGCCTTTAACTCTGCCAATTACCATCTCTTCCTGGTCGTTCTCTCTTGGCTTTGTGTCACTACTTTCTCCTGATTTTCCTCCTATCTGTCCAACCACTCTTCAATCACCTTTGCTGGTTCTTCATACTTGTCATATTCACTAATTGCAGGTGTCTGTCAACAATCTATCCTGAGCAATCTCCTCCTTTCCCTCTAATAGCAGGAATTCTAAACCTTTTGGCACTCCTTCCACTCTCACAGATACCATAGCTCATCAACTCATGTCTGGATAACTGCAAATATCTTTCTAGTTGTCTCCCAGCCTCTTCCCATTAGAATCCATCCTCTATTTAGTTGCCAGTGTGATTATCTGATTATGTCTAAGACATCTATGAAATCCCATTGGTTTGCTATTACCTCTAGGATCAAATCTGAAGTCCTCAGTTTGCCACTTAGAGCTCTCTTAATCTGTCCTATTCTTCCCTTTACAGTCATCTTACTCTTTCCTCTCTTCCACATGCTCTATGGTCTGGCCACACTAGTCTTCTTTCTGTTCTTCACAGAGCTGGCTGTCCCCAGTGTTTGCAATGCTCTTCCTCTTCACCTCTACCTTTTAGTTTCTCTGACTTCCTTCAAGACTAGGTTCAAATTCCATTTTCTATAAGAGGCCTTCCCCAGTCCTCTGTGGGGCTAGCACCTTCCTCTGTGAAATTACTGGCTAAAATCTCTATATATATTGTGTTTGTAACTGGTCACTTATTTACTGTCTCCTTTATTAGAATGTGATATGCTTGAGGACAGCAACAAGTGTTGATTTTTTGTTTGCTTTGTTTTTGCATTTCTTTGTATCCTCAATGCTTAGCACAGTATTTGACACAATACTTGTTGATTAATTGACTTTCTTCAATAAGAGAGCTAGATAGAGTATGCTATATGTGCTGAACAGTGAACATCACCCACTCCCTCCAAAATAAAAACTAACTTGTATTTTAATAGTCAGGAAATAACCTTCTACTAATGTGGTAGTCATTTCAGAATCAGTTATCTGTGTACCATCAACTCATCCACTGGTTAAAGTAAAAGTTAAAGTTAATACCAGATTAAAATTAAGGCTGAAGATGAGATGGTAAATGTTGTTATGGTAGCTTTGACACAACTTATTTTAAGCAAGACGTCAATGCCAATAACAATAGGAAATGCATAAAATTAAGGAATTTGTCTCTGATCCCATTTATTATTCCTGACAATAATAAAAATGACAAATAATATTTATATAATGCCTTAAGGTTTACGAAGAATTTTACATGTTATCTCATTTGAACTATACAACAAGTCAATGAAAAAGTGCTATTATTATCCTCGTTTTACATGTTAGGAAACTGAGGCCGGAAGAAGTTAAATGACTGGACTATGGTCATGGAGCTGGTATGTGTCTGAGGCAGGATTTGCACTAAGGTCTTCCTGACACCAGGAAGAGTCTGATGCAAAAAGATCAGAGAACTTATGGATGAAAATCACCTTACAGAGGAAGTGGAAAGTACTCATAGACCTTTGCTTTTCTTGTCAAGTAGAGAAATGGAGAAACCAAGGAAAATACAAGTTTCCAACAAGATCATTTACTAACCTTTTTTATATTTCATAGAGTAGATGAATTAAAATTAAAGAATAGTGTACCTCACAAAGCAGTAAAAATTAATTATAGGGAAAATGATATATTTGCATGGGGAAAACAGTAAAAAAAATGTGAAAAGAAAAAGAGTTGCTGCCCTTTTTATCAGTAGCATAGAGGAGTCAATACATTTGCACTCCTTCACCTGGATACCTGAGGTACTTCTAGGTGAAGACATGCAATGACATTTAAGATGCAAGCTGGAAAGAATGCAGAAACTTGACCAAATACATATAGGAGGAATCTAGGTTAGAGGAGAAACAATTTAAAAAAAACATTCAGGGATCAATATTTAAGATATCTCTAAAAAAGGAAAGATTCAAAAGCACTGAAAACTTGATGGATGACATAATGGCCAAGAAAATATAAGCAACTACCGATCTATTTTGTTCGCTATCTGTATAAAAGCATCATAAGATTGGTTTCAGTGGGTGCTTTTATGAAGGCTTTGTGAAGGAGGTAACGTTAAGTCAGGCTTTCTGTGAAGGTAAAAATGCAACAGGCAAAGAGAGAGCATCAAAAGAGTTACATGAGGGGGCAACTAGGTGGCTCATTAGGTAGAGCTCTGGCCTTGGAGTCAGGAGGACCTGAGTTCAAATCCAGTCTCAGACACATAACAATTACTAGCTGTGTGACCTTGGGCAAGTCACTCAATACCAATTGCCTCACCAAAAAAAAAAAAAGTTACATGAGCAAAAGTATGGAAACAGAGCATGACTGAGGCAAGACAGAGAGTATTCCAGTTTGCTGAGAATCTAGAGAAAATGGAGGGCAACAATATTCCAGGATTCCAGATAGCAGGTAGTAAAGTTTGAACTTTCTCTAGTAGGCACTAAGAAAAGCCATGTAAGTCTTTTTGGGCAAAAGAATATGAGCAGTTCTTTACATAAAAAAAGGCCATCCCTCTCAAAAAAAGGAGATAAGGCTAATAATTATTTTCATAATGTACTATTTAAAAATTATTGATGTATTTTGTTTTTATGTCACCTTTACCTACAAATATATCTCATGCCCTCTCCTTCCCAGTGGTGAGCTTGCCTCAAAAACTAAAAAGAAAGAGAAAAAATTATTCAGGAAAACTAACCCACATGTCACTGAGTCAACAACACACACAATGTTCCATACCCATAGTCCCACAAAGAAGCAAGGTAGACCAACTGTTTTTGCGGTGGCAAAGAATTGGAAATTGAGAGGATGCCCATCAGTTGGGGAATGGCTGAACAAGTTGTGGTATATGAATGTAATGGAATACTATCGTGCTATAAGAAATGATGAACAGGCTGACTTCAGAAAAACCTGGAAAGACTTGTATGGTCTGATGCTGAGTGAAATGAGCAGAACCAAGAGAATGTTGTACACAATAACAGCCACATTTTACGATGACTAATATTAATAAACTTAACCCTTCCCAGCAATACAAGGATCAAAGACATCTCCAGAGGCCTCATAATGGAAAGTGCTATCCACATCCAAAGAAAGAGCTATGGAAATTGAATTGCTATTTTTTTCTCATCTGTTGAGTTTTGTTTCCTCTTTCTGATGGTTCCTCCTATTGGTTTTACTTTTTACTTACAGCATCACTAATGTGAAAATATGTTTAATAGGAATGTGAATATATAGCCTATATCAGATTGTGTGCCATCTTGGGGAGGGTGGTGGGGAGGAAGGAGGAGAAAAATTTTAAACTCAAAAGCATATGGAAGTGATTATTGACAAATTAAAATGAATTAATAAAATTTTTAAAAAAAGAAGCAAGGTGGGGACATTTTCTTATTTCTTCTTCGAAGCCAGATTAGGTCTTTATAATTACATTGTCCAGTTTTGTGTTTTTTGTTGTTCTTTCCATTTACATTGTAATTGTTGTATGTATTGTTTTCTTGGTTCTATTACTTCATTTTAAATCATTTGATATGTCTTCTCATGCTTCTCTGAATCTTTCATGTTGCTCAATTCTTACAGTATAGAAGTATTCTATTACATTCATGAACCACAGTGTGTTGAGTCATTCCCTGGTCAATGAGCATCTACTTTGTTTTTGGTTCTTTATCACCACCAATGTGTGTGTGTGTGTGTGTGTGTGTGTGTGTGTGTGTGTGTGTGTGTTTGGGAGTATATCAGTTCTTTTTTTTTTAATTCATTGGGATATATGGATGGATTGGAGAAAGCTGAAAGTAGCAATAGGAAGATCTTTTAGGAAGGTATTACAGAAGAAGGAAAGAGAAAGAAAGGAAGAAAGAAAGAAAGAAAGAAAGAAAGAAAGAAAGAAAGAAAGAAAGAAAGAAAGAAAGAAAGAAAGAAAGAAAGAAAAGAAAGAAAGAAAGAAAGAAAGAAAGAAAGAAGGGAGGGAGGAAGGGAGGGAGGAAGGGAGGAAGGGAGGAAGGAAAGAAGGGAGTAGGAAGGATTTAAAACACTCACTATGTCCTCAGCACTGTGATAAAGACTTATAACAATGAGAGTAGAAAGACAAATTCAGACACTGGAGTGGATGAGAGAGAGAAAAAAAAGTGAAATGTCTCCATGCTACCTCCAAACAGAAGCACTGATGTCCCTGAGGCACTGGGGTGAGGGCTGATTTCTCCACTGAGAGCTTAGTCTTTGCTATACTTTTTTGTAGGCCGCTGGTCCCCTGCCCTTATGTGGATGTCAGGCATTTGGCAGAGGTGGAATCAATGGGACCTTGTGATTGATTAGAAATGAGAGGTGAAGGTCAGGGTGGATGTTTACATCTAACACTGTCTCTCCCCCACAAACCCACTTAGGAAGCAAAGTATATTTACATTGATAAAGTAACATATGCGTGGTTTGCACACAGGAATTCACAGCTCTTCTTGCAAGCGTGCTCTGTCAATTCTGTCTCCTAATTCCTTAGCAAAGACCTACAAATCTGGCAACTGTCTCTTTGTTGCTTCTCCTTAGAAGAGAAGAAGGAGGTAAGCATTTGTTAAGGGCATGTTATTTGCCAAGCACTGTGCTAGGTGCTTTACAAATGAGGGTCAAGCTTCTCACCTGGAGGCTACATTTAGCCCAAGGCCAGAGTCATAAGCTCTGGCACTAACTTGTTCATTCTATGACTTTGGACAAGTCACTTTCCCTTCCTGGGAAAGGGGAAACTCTTCCTTCTTTGGGAAGGGGGCTAAACTGAATGATCTCCATCTCTAAATCCAATGATCCTATTCATCTACCCCAACTTTTAAAGCTTTCTTTAAGATCATATACCAAAAAAAATCCTTGAGCATACTGATAGCTAAGTGATAACTTTTAAGCGGTTTCTGTGAGGATGAGAGGAAAAAGGCAAGAGGAAAGACAGGCTTTGAAGCAAAAATCAGAGAATCTATCCTTTCTTTTGTACAAATTACAATTTTATTTCTATCTAGAAATTGGCAATTAGTCATTTTTCTATGGAGGACACCAAATGATACACTTAAAGTACTATTTCAATAAATGTGGAATCAGAGACAGAAGTTCTGGGCTTAGATTCTGGCTGTTACTTGCTACCTATGTGAACTAAGGCAGGCTATTTACTTTCTCTCTCGGGACCTCAGTTTCCCTTTTCTGTAAAATTAGGGGCTTCAATTAGATCTCCAAGATCCCATAGAGTTCTTTTTTCCCTGCCCATGCCATCCATCCTAATAGACTGCAAGAATTTTGAGGGCAAGGGCCATAACAGCTCTTCAAATGCCAAGTTCCCAGTATCAAGCTCAGTATATATTTGTCTATCCACCGACTGAGGAGTGAAGGGCCCACTGCAATCCCAGGGTACCCAGCAGCGCAGACTGACACAACTGCTCTGAGCGGTAGGGTGATGACCTAATTAAGCTGAGGCCAAAGCATCTGGCCTCTCAGTCTACATTCTGAAAAGCAGCCACTCTCAGGCTGTTCCAGGATGTTGTCCCTCAGGCTTAACCCTGCTTGGCAGCTCTGCGGGAATTCTCCAGGAGCCAGAACCCTGTTCCATTGATTGAAAGAAGAGATTCTCTCTTGTGGGCTTTTTTATTATGCAAATGAGAATGAAATACTCCACCTAAGTTCATTTAGAAGGGCATTTAAATGTTCTGGCTTAAATCTCTCATATATATTATACCTTCTGCTTATTGCTGCTTTATAAGGCAGAAATTATATATGTGTGAGAGTGTGTGTGGGTGTGCCTGTAATTGTATCCATGACTATACAGTAAGATTGTATATACGTGTGTATGTACATCTGGCTATCTATTCATATGTATGTTTGTGAGAATGTAGGATCATTTGTACATATCTAAGTCTATCATTGTGTTCTTCTCCATGGGTGTGTCTGCAAGAGCATGGCCATGTGTATGTTCAGGTACGCTCATGTAAGTATGCATGTATAATTGTGGCATGTGTGCATCTGTTTGTGCCCATATCACTCTGTCCATCTGTGAGTATGTCTCTATGAACTTGTCTGAATGCTTGTGTCTGTGTGTGTAAGTGCATGTGAGTGTGGGTGTATCAGTGAAACCCTTCCTTCCAGGTCTTATCTTATTGCTAAAAATAAAGTACTTGTAAATTGCTTTATACATTATTTATAAGGAGGGCTTCATCATTGAAAAAGTCCTACAACATACTGTGAAAATGGGGAGGGGGGGAGGGAGGGAGGTAGCAGGGAGAGGAGAAAAGAAGGCATTGGAATCGCTTATAAATAATATATTCATTGGTCCAAGAAAGTTATCATCGTTTATGAAGTGTTTGGGATTCATCACGCATGCAAAGTGGGAGCACAGTTGCTGGCATCCCAAGGAACAGCAGCAGCCATGACTGGCCGGCACAGCCCCTGCGTGTGCCAACAAGGCTGTCATTTTCTTATCTAAATAAAACCCAGGATTGCCGGATCTCATCAACTGGAAAGAGACAGGGAATGGCGCTGGCTGGTTCTGAGAAAGAAATGGACAGAGACATTGTCAGCTCCTTTCTTGTTCTCACCAAGCTGAGTCCCCAGGCCCTGGGCACCCATTTGGTATTCACTGGAACCACGTTGCTCCTAATGAAGTCATTTGATATTCATGCAGATGTCACATGTATTTCAAGAGATGTTCGTCTCTGATTTAGCACGGGTTAATGGACACCTCTATTAAAGTGTTATCGAAAGTTTGACATTCAAATAACCCAGTTTAAAAATCAGACAAACCCAGACATTAGAGATGAAAGGGGGAAAAATGGAAGAAAAGTCATGTATCTAAATGCCAGTTATAGACAGAGACGCTGATGCCACTACAAGGGAGTTCTGACTCCACTGATATCTTGTCCTTTTCTTCACTCTTTAGCAGGCCATCTACCCTCTTTCCCTAATTCCTTCCAAGTCTGGCTTATTCCTTCTCTCTCTGTAGGAAGTGGGGGAGGACCCCACACTGCCAATCAAATCCTTGCAATTCAACAGTTTATGGCAGGTACTGTCCATGGTGCTAGAGATACAGAAAAGGTCACAGTTCCTGTCCCCTGGGAGCTTATAGTGTGGAGAAGTGAAAAGCTTTAATATAGGCAAAGATATATAAATATATGCTAATTTGAGGAGTAAGAGAACATTGATAATATTGGGGATCCAGATTTTGAAAGCACAAACAGAGGAGTCTGTGTTTTATTCTAAAGGTCATAGCAAGACATTACAAGTTTTTAAACAGAGGTTGTAGGGTCATATCTGTGCCTTAGGAAGATTATTTTGGTGACTATGGGGAGGATGGATTAGCAGAGATTGGAAACAGGGATATCAATTAGGAGGCTATTACCACAGTCCAGAGGTGATAAGTAGCCATACAAGTAGAGAAGAAGGGACAGATCTGGGTCATATTGTAGAGACAGAATTGACAAGTTGGCAAGACCTGGCAACTGACTAAATATAAGAACTGAGAGATAGGGATGAGTCCAGTATGATTTAGAGGTTATATGCCTGGATGCCTGGAATGATGGAAGTCATCTCAAATGAAAGTTTAGAAGAGGGAAAGGTTTGGCAGTGGAGCTTGGGGAGGTGAGTTCTATTTGGGATATCTAGCGTTCTGATTGTCATTATTGTTGTTGTTACTTATTGTTTGTTGTTCGGTTTGGAAGGAAAAAATTCTTTCATGTAGTTAGGTAGATGAAGAAGTTAGTCTTAAAATGAGTATGTCTGACCATCCTAGTTAAAGTCACCAGTAGCTCAGCTTCTTCCAGAGACCTCCTTATTAATGGTAGTCAAGAAAACAAATCTTTATTGCCTCCCTATTCTATGCCAGGTCCTTGAAAGATACAATCCTGGAATTGTGGGAAAAAAACTCAAGTCAGAGAACCTAGGTTAAAAACCTTAACTAATCCTTAACTAATCTTGAGAGAGTTGTTTCCCCTCTAGCTTAGGTCACTGAAGCTTAGATCTAGGTCTGGAGGGGATCTCAGAAAGTATCCAACCGAACCATCTCATTATACAGATGAGGAAAATGAGTCGAAGAAAAATTGAGTGACTTGCCCAAGGTCACACAGCTAGTAAGTTATAGGGTCAGATCATTTAGGATCTTTTTCTGCTTAATATCTAATGATTCAGTGAAGGGTACAAATAAACTGCAAATAACTTGGTAATAATATTATGACATGGTTCCTGACCTCAGAGAATTACAGTCTAATTAGAGAAACAAAGCTTCCGTGAATTAAACCAGAAGAGAACGCAACATAAGGCAATCAAAAGCTAGTCTATGTGATTCAGAATCTGAGTACTAGAGGAGTTCAGAGAAAAGACTAATTGGAATGGAGCAAGGAAGGCTTCCTAGAGGAGGTAAAACAGGGTCTGAAGAATGGCTAAGATTTCAGGAAGTGAAGAGAAGGAGGAAAGGCATTCCAGGTATAGGCAAAGGCAGAGAGATAGGAATTAATGTGATATGTTCACAGAATCACAAAATCTGAGCATTTAAAAGTATTTCAAAGGTTACGTCATCCAAACCTGAACAGGAATCCCTCCTATATCAACACTAGTATGTGTCTATCCAGCTTCCCTTGAGAAGCTCCAATGAGAGTGAATTCCCTTGGTCTGGAGACAATCCATTTCGTTTCTAAATGGTTCTAGTTGTTGTGAAACTGACCTTTGTCACGGTAAAGGTCAGCCTAAATGGGATGGAGAATATGTATAGGAGAGCAGCAAGTGGGTAGGCAAAGGCAAGGCCAGAGTAAGGAAGGCAGGGAGAGAAATTTGAGTTTGATACAAAAGACAATGGGAACTACTGCAGGTGCTTTAACAGGGGAGGTATGGGCTGAAAGTTGTGTTTTCAAAAGAGAAATTGGGCAACCAAATGCAAAATGACTTATGGCAGGGAGAAACCAGGTTTGAGAGAAGTTAAGTTACTGATAAGCCCACCACTCATTGGCCCTGTGCTTGTTATTCTGCTTTTGTCTGATGGGATGGTAAAGGCAGCAATTCAATCATAGGAGAATTATAAATATTCGATTTTTTTGAAGGGGAGGGGTTAGGTATATGGCCTATAGCCAGATGACAAAATCCATCCTAATCCATAGAGCTTCGTCTGAGTGAAATTCTGGAGACCCCAATTGTTAAGAAACTGTGTATCTTCATGCACTTAATGGTCAGGCCCTCCTTTCTCTAAATATTGACCCTTGGCATAATAAATCACATTTCTTTCTATAACACTTTAAAGTTTACAAAACCTTTTCTTCCCATCAGCCCTATGAAGAAGTCTTGGCTTGTCTAATGAAGAAGTCAAGGCTTGGAGAGGTTAAGTGACAAATTCAGAATCCCTGAAACTAGTAAATACCAAAAATAAGATTTAAACCCTGATTTCTTCTATGTCCAAAGCTCTATCTGTGATAAGCCCCCCAAGCCTCATACAATTAGGGGCAGTGGCCAAGAGTAGGGTGGGGACCTTCTAAACCAAAGAGTCCTTTGATCTTCTCAGGCAGGCTTTAGAGGCTCTCTTTCCCTTTAATTTAAACATCAGAAGTAATTTGGGCTTTCTCTTTGCAGCTGGTGTCTGGCTCCCAAATGGGTCTGTGCTTTCACCCAGATCAGCTGGCTTTGAATCAGTTGTGCTGACTAGTGCCTGACTGAGAACACTGCAGAAGAGTAGATGGATTGTCTTCTAAGTCCCCTTGGTTTGGGAATGTGAAAGCAAAAGCTCTATCTCCAGGCAGCCAAAGGAGGAAATCCTCTTTCTCAGCCCTTCTGATAGTTAAGGGGCTCTCTTTTTGGTGTCTCCTGCTAGAACCAAGAAGCCAGGAGGCATTCTTACTGTCCGAGTTGCATTCCTTAACTCCATGAGCCTCCCATCCACATAGGTGTCCAACCTGAGTGCATATAACTTCTATTTCATTCCAAGAACCATAAAATCTCAGAGTAGGCAGAGACCTCAGAGCTTATCTAATCCAAGGCCTACTTGAAATTGAAATCCCCCCCCACAACATCCCTCTCCTCCCAAATAGTCTCTTAACTTCCAATTAAATACTTCTGGTGATGGAGAATTCACTACTTTATGAATCAATCTGTTCTACTTCAAGACAGCATGGATCATTAGGAAGTTTTGCTTTATATGGAATTAAAATCTGCCTCTCTACATCATCTACCCTTTTCTCCTAATTGTGTACCCGTGGTCTAAGCAGAACGAGGTTAACCCCTCTCCCACATGATAGCCCTTTGAATATCTCATTAAAGAAAGTAGTCATGCTGTCTTTGCTCAACTCCACCTCCCTCCAGTCTTCTATTATCCAGGTTAAACATACCCAGTTCCTTTAACTAATGCTCCAAACATCTCAGCATCCTAGCAATCCACCTCCAGATGCATTCCCATTTGTCTATGTCCTTTGGCAGATGTGATACCAGAGAACAATCTTCCAAATGTGGCCTGACCAAGGCAAAGAACAGCAGAATTATTGCTTCTCTCACTCCAGATAACATGCTTCTCTTAATTCAGCTTAAAATCACATTAGCTCTTCTGTTTGCCCCCATCATCCTGTTGACTCATATTGTGCTTACAGTCTGCTAAAGCCACTGGGTCTTTTCCACATGAACCAGTGCCTAGTCATGCATCTGTATCCTGGACTTATCCCATTAATTCTTTTTCAAGAATTAGGTAAAAGATCATATTCAGAGTCCTGGGGCTTCTCTCAGTTATAGAGAGCAGGAAAATGCTTCCAGGTGCTCCAAGTGACAAATCTCCCCTAATTCTATCTGCTTAGCCCCTTCCTGCAGGAGATGAGAGAGCAAGAGGGACTCAGAAATCTCAGCTCCATCTCTATATGATTAAGAACATTTGGACATTCTGCCCTGATAAAGGCTACATGGGCCCTTCAGAGTCCCATATTTCCCAAATATTGAAGGATCAGATCTCCTCAAGGAAAGCATCTGAGGCCTTTTGTCAATGACAAAAAAAAAAAAAATATGCTGGCCTTCTTCAAGCCATCACTGAGCCCATCCTTCTGGTGTCTCAGGTTTATAAACTCAGCATCTAGACTCTCCAGTCTCCTTCATTCCACATATCGAATGAATTGTCTAATCCTTCCATTTCTACCTTCACAACATCTTTCATACCTGACACCTCCTCTCCACTCTCACAGCTACAATCTGAGTTCAGGCCCTGGTGACTGCTCACCTAGAGTCATACAACAGTCTCCTAATTGGTCTCCCTGCCTTAAAGCCATCACAACCTAGCTCCAACCTTTCTTTACATGTCTCCCCCTCTCACTCTCTGAAGTCCAGCCAAACTTGCCTCTCTTTGTGTCTTACATACAGCATTCCCTCTTCCAACTCCATGCCTTTGTAGTTATCTTTCCACATGCCTGGAATGTGTTCCCTTCTTACCTCTGCCTCATAGAATTTCCCTTCCTTTAAAACACGAATGAATCACCGTCTTCTTCAAGAAGCCTTCTCTAATCTCCGCAATTGCTAAAGCTTCCTTCCCAAACTATCTTGTATTTAATTACTTTGAATACATTTGTATTTATTCACTTTATATTTAGGTTGTTTATATGTACGTATGTACTTATTGTCTCTCCTATTAGAATGGAAGCTCCTTTCAAATAGGGATCATTTCTTTCTCGGTACTTGTATCTCCCCTGTCTAGCTCATTGTCTGGCACATATTAGGTACCTAATAAATACTTATTGATTGATTGATTGATTGATTGATTGATTGATTCAAACCAATCTCATTATATTCATCTGTTTATGTATTACCTGTTTATGATTTCATTGGCATAGGGATATCCTCATAGGGAAAACCCCTCTTCAAATGCAAATAAGTACCTCTCATGCAACTCACTGCCTTAGACAATCGCCTGGGGTCTAAGAGGTTAACTGATTTGCCCGGGATCACACAACCAGTATGTGAGTATGAGTCAAAAGAAAGTCTTACACCCAAATCTTCCTTACTTCGAGGTCAATTCTTTATCCAAAGGGTCATGCTGCCTTTCCCAACTTCATTTTATAGAAGAACAACCCAAGGCTCAGGTAAGGGAAATTATTTGGCCAAAATCATGCAGGGACCAGCCAAGCTGAGATTCAAACCCTGGTCCTCTGGCTCACAAGTGCTGCTGATGCCTGGCTTTCTTATACTTAGTGCCGTCATATAAACAAGGCCAAAACAGATGCTCCCGGAGGAATTATATCTTGTTTTTTCTATATGGAAATAGTCAATTCCACCTTTGTCCACCTGAGGAACCTGACAAGGAAGTTTGTGCTAAAGACAAGTAGCCATCCCGGGGTCTGAAGTAGGTAGATGGCAGATAACCCTCTTGGAGATACACAAGGAGCATCTTCACTGGCTCTTCATGCAAAGGCAACACGTGCCTTTAAAGCTACATTAATTCTAAGTCCTACAAGAGACACTGATGAAGATGGCACTTCCAGCTCAATAGAATAGGGCAAATAGAAAAGGACAAATAACCAGGTAAGAGACATTTGTTTTCTACCATTCTTTCTGTGGGAGTCTCACACAATTCCTTAAAGAAGGTAATAAAAATATTTATCTAGCATTTTGAGGTGTGCAAAGTACTTTCTACATAGATTATCTTATTTGAGCTTTATAACAATCCTAGGGGACTTTTTTTTGTGAGGGCAATTGGGGTTAAGTAACTTGCCCAGAGTCACACAGCTACTGAGTGTTATGTGTCTGAGGCTGGATTTGAACTCAGGTCCTCTTGACTCCAGAGCCAATGCTCTATCCACTGTGCCACCTAGCTGTCCCTCCTAGGGGACTTTTATTATCCCCATTGTCCAGATGAGTAAACTGAGCCTCAGAGAGGTCAAGTAGTTTCCCCAAGGTCACACAACAGCCGAAATAGAGATCAAATGAATTTTTTTGACTCCAGGCCTAGTCCTCAATCCTTCCTGCCATGCTGCTTCTTGAGGAGGTGAAAGGGTATTTGAAGACCACTGGCTCAAAATGTCAGAAGGGATGCTCCAGAAGCTCCCAGTATGCCCAGAGCCAGTGTTCACATTGGCTTTATGCTTGTCAGACAGGGCATGGGAAGGTACAGTGCACTAAGAAAGTCTAGGTTTGGAATCCAAGTACCTGGTTTTCATCCCAGTTCTGCTTCTTACTGGTTTTATGACCTTGTTGGTCAAGTCATTTAATTTCCCCTGGACCTCATTCCACTCTAAAATGAAAGAGTTGGACTAAAGGACCTTGAAGATCTCTTCCAGTTCCAGCTCCTAGGATCCTGACTACAACTGAGACCCAGCTATCCAACATGGAACAAGGGATATTAGACACTCCCCAAAAGGGGATTCCCCAGGGACTCCAGCAGGAAGATTTGGTAGCATGTAGGACAACTGTATTTGGGTGGCTTGGCCTGGAAGCTGAGCTCAGTTGTCACAATGTACCTCAAGACACCTACTGTTCAGGAACCAGGAAGCAGAGCAGCTCCCCTCCCCAGGACCCCCTTCCCACAATCATTGCAGAAAAGAGTTACCTGAGAAAGAGTGTCCTGATTCCTCACTTGTAATGTGGCTGACATATAATTCTAATAACTACAGAAAAAAAAATGGAAGAAGGGGTAAAGTGGGACTATTTTTTCCATATACATTTATATTTTTGAGAGCAAGCTCTCTGAGAGTAGGTGTTATTTTCTTTTTCTCTTTGCTATCCTCAGTGCCTAACACAATTACTAAAATTTTATAAGTGGTTAATAAGTGTTTATTAAATTGAGTTAAATTGATTTGGAGGAGAGGGGGAGGGTAAATCATTCTAATCAGATAAAGGTCCAGTGCTCCAGTGCACATGCGCATCTGAGTGTATTTGCCACTGAGAGATTATCTGGGCAACAAATTTGAGTTAGCTATGAGGACCCTGTGTTTATATAGCCTCATCTACGTTAAGGGAATGGGGGAAAAAACTAAGTGGATAAGTAACTTTGTTCCACAGAGCATATTCAGAGGCAGCACGATATACTTGAAAGAGCTGAGGATTTTGAGTTAGAGGACCTAGTTTCAAGTCTCAACTTGGGCAATCTTTACCCATAAGACTGTGGGCAATTTAGACAAGTAGGTGACAAAGTTGATAGAGCACTGGCCCTGAATGAAGGAAAACTTGAGTTCAAATCCAATCTCAGACATTTACTATCTGTGTGACTCTAGGCAAGTCACTTAACTATTTGCTTCAGTTTCTGTGTCAGTTTCTACAGCAGGACCTATCTTGCAGGATTGTTAAGAGGATTACTAAGATAATAATTATAAAGCATTATTAGCACAGTGCCTGGAACTTTGTGGGCATTATATAAATGTTTTTTTATTACATAATATTATTATTATTAAGTCGTAGAACGTCACTGGGCCTCATTCTTCATCTATAAAATGAGTTGGGTAGACTTCACTACATTCTCTTCAGGCTCTAAAGCTTTCCTTCTCCATGCTTTCTAAAAGGGCTAGAAGGTGAATCTGTTTGCTGGGTCCCCAATTATTCATAGCCACTGTGCCCTCCACATGGGGTTGCTGTGAGGAAACTGCTTGGTACATCTGACAGCACTATACAAATATGAGTTATTATTCTTTTGTTCCAAATAGGTCCTTAATACCCCCATCTTGGTCCTTGTCGGTCACCAGGATCAAATTTCTTGAATCTTAAGCCCATTTCAACAACAATAATACCAGCTGGTTTGCTAGACATTTTCAAAACAACAGTTTTGTGGGGCTGTAGGTTAAGTTACATTAGCACTGGACCAGATGGAGAAACTGAGGCTCTGAGAAGGGAAATCTAGCACCCTTTGTACTACATCCCTATGCCTCTAAACCAATAGATCAAAAGCCTCTCTTTCCACTCTGCTAAGATATTCTCTTTTTCCTATAGGAGATAATTTAAGGGATGGTAATTCTTTTGATCATGAATATTCCTCCCAGTACAGCAGGCCCAGGGGGACCCAGAGGGCAGGTCTCTCAGGATACAGCAGTGCTTTCCCCCAGGTTCTCAGGACTGTGGGGGCAAGGGGATTAAGGGGAAGGGGGATGGAAAGCACACTCAGTTATTATAGCTCTGTTTCCTGTCCTCCAGCCAGAAGGGGCAGGAAGGAACCACCCAATCCCTTCTAACATGTGGGCCATTGATTGGGCTTTCCTCACATGCTGCTGAGCCCCATGAGGCTAATGAGGAAGGAAGAAGGATGCTTTCAACTGACTAACCCTGGAAACCTGAGCTGCCTCTCCAGAGAGCAGGAGGAGGCTGAGCTCCCAGAGAAAGCGTTAAGGCAGGGCTTCTGAACTATCTGTGTGTCATGGAGCCCTTTGATAGTTGGCGAAGCCTATGAACCCCTTCTATAAAATACATAGGATTGCAAAGGAAGCCAATTAATATTGAAATAGTTATCAAAATATTAAAAGAAGCAAAGACCCCAGGTTAAGAAATCCTGTTTCTAGAAGATCTTAAACACATAACAGCTTCATCCAACTGAATTTCTATAAGCCAGGAATCTAAATGATTGAACATCTAACCCAGACAAAATTGAGCCAGAAGACAGGAGCTAAAAGACCCCCAGAATTTATGGAGGTACAAGCAAGAGGAATCAAGAAGACCTCTTTAAATTTAGCTTCTCCTTTTGCTTATCATTTTAACCCTGGTATGGTTCCCTATAGAGTTCAGTATCAAAACTATTTGACAAACCTAAAATGGCTGTGTGCTTTTTAAAAGAAAATGAATAAAATAAAATGAGATTACAAAAACCAATAATATTATAACTTACCAAAATATATTTTATTAAATTGTGATGTAATAATGTATGTAGCAAAAGGTCTAATAATATCAGTAATTTTGATCAAGTGATGAGTGCAAATGATGTTCAGAGATGACTGCAATGACTCTAATGTGACATGATAATGTTATTGGTGACCAAGTCATAGGTATTGCTAATACTTTTGTGGTTTGTTACCTACATTTATAATGGAAAGAAATGCTAAATTTCTTTTAGAAGTTAATTTAAATCAAAAAAAAAATTTTCCCATCCAATTTTACAGATCCCTAAACCCATGGAACCTTTAGGGGTTAGTGGATCCCAGATCAAGAATCCTTGCTCTAAAAGGCATGAGCTTTTGGAAAGAGTGGTATGGGAGGCAGAACCCCAGGAAGACTTACAAAGAGGTTTCAAGTGCTCAGCAAGCATTTATGAAGCCTAGGGATTATCGCCCCCTCTCTCCAAACAAATTTAAGGCATAGTCCCTAAAGGCCTGAATAATGGAGTAGGGAAATGCCTCAATCTGGTATCAGAAGGCTCAAGTTCAAACATTAGATTAATTTTAGGTTAATTGTAGCTACAATGAGCTACATACAATGACAATTTGTTTCTCACCACCACCCCCCCTTAATTCCCAGATTGATTCTTTTGTGAAAGTAAAGTAAGATTATCTTTTACCTCAGTTCTTACCTAGCCTTTAACTACTAAATGAGTGTTGCCTCGGACAAACTGGGACCTGGGAAAGAGGTTAGCTTAAAAAGGCCAAGGTCTCCCACTGCATCCTGGGCCATCTCTAGTCTTCCTGACCTATGTCTTGCTATTGGACTCCAATGACTCTGGAGGACAGAGTGAGGCTGATGACTTTGCAGAGCCCTGCCTCACTTAAATCTAACTCACTCGCAAGTCAAGACAGCACCCTTCATGATTTCATTAGTTCTCTTTGAAAACAAAGGATGAACACCAAGGTAGTCTTATGCTAGCTTCTAACAATAATAATAAAAATAATAACAATAGCTCACATTTGCTTTTCATTTCTCAGTTTGTGAGTTTCTTTCTCAGAACAAACCTCTGGATGTTGATTTTCAGAGGCTGAGGGAGGTAAAAAGTCTAGCCAGGATGGGATCATTGTTTTTATGCTGCTTACAGCCTAATAAGGGGAGGAGATATACACGTAATTATGATACATAATTTTTACTGTAATTTCACTATTGTAGGCATTTTCCAGGGAAGACACTCTCTACCAATGCAGGGAAACAACCATTTTTTCAACCTGAAATCTTAAAAGAATTAGCCCAGGATCCTAATTTGTTCAGATTTACAGAATTAATAATATTAAAAGTGGGCTTTAAACCTAAATCTTCCTGATTTCAAGGTGAGCTTTCATCACCTGGCTTCTCAACATGATAAGCACAACAAAGAGATACAAATAATTCATGAAATTCAAAGAGAAAAATCATTGTTTGTACCAGTGATCTAGGAACGATTCAAAGAAGAGAGGCCAATTGAATTGGACTTTTAAAAAGTTTATGAATTAAGTGAGTAATGAATGTAAGGAAGAATGTACCAGACAACATGTGCAAAGTAAGAAAATCAGAAGGTATGTGCAGGATCCAGACAGTAACTCTTGTTTAAAGTGTACACAGAGTATAAGAAATGGAACTCTGTGAGATCAGACTGTAAAAAAAAAAAAAGAAGAATGGCAGGGGCAGCTAGGTGGTACAGTGGATAGATCAGTGGCCCTGGAATCAGGAGAACCTGAGTTCAAATCCATCCTCAAACACATAACACTCACTAGCTGTGTGACTCTGGACAAGTCACTTAACCTCAGTTGCCTCACCAATAATAATAATAATAATAATAATAATAATAATAATAATAATAATAATAATAATAATGGCAGATCATGAAGGGCTTTGAATTAGGCAAAAGGATTTGAAATTTATTCAAGAGGAAGTTGGGAGCTATAGAAGATTTTTGAGCAGAGGAGGATGATGACCATTAGCTTTACATAAGGACAGACCTGTGATAGGTCATTAGAGAAAGTAAAGTTTGGAATTGGCATCAGGAAGGATGACCCTGCATTCCTGGAACTATCGGTTGGGCTGCTCCTCAGAGTCTTTTCTCTGCCAGAGGTGCCTTGGGGCTTTCCTGGGGGGAGGGGGGGTTCTGCTCTAAGAACCCCTAGGCTCTTGTTCAATGCCCAGAGGTATTTTTTAATACCTTTTGACTTGGCCAAATCTTCCAGTCCTGCTCTTTTCCTTCATATTATGCATGACATTTCTGAAAAGGAGAGAAAACCTTGCGAAATCTGTATTCCTCTCCACCCTGCTACCCCTGCAGCTCTGGCCTGGGGGTCTGCTCTATGCAAGGCAGCTCAGGCTATTGGAGCAGACCCTGGTGGGGCCCTTGGGAGCTGCACTAACATTTCCTCAACTGGAAAATGCCTAGGCATCCATCATTCTCTGAGCTGCTCTACCTTTCAGCAGGGCAGCCACACGGGAGCCTTTCATAAATCATCCAGAGCTCAGTGTCCCCCTCTCTTGCCCTCCACCAATGTTTAATAGCAGATGGAGCTGGCTTTTACTGGTCTAGAATCCTGCCAGTCTGATTTGTCCCACCCAGTTTGAAGCATGGAACTTAGCATCTCAAGCTTGTCCAAACCATAACTGAGCAGAAAATCTTTCTATATCATTCCCCCAACAAGTGAACATCTGAACTTCTGACTCCAGACCTGGTGCACTAGCCATCTTCCTGAGTTCAAATCTGGCCTCAGACACTTACTGGCTGTGTAACCCTGGACAAGTCACTTAACCCTGTTTCCAAACTTCTCTTGAAGACCTCCAGTGACAGAGAATATACTCCCTCTATGAGGAAGTCCATTTCACTCTTGGACAGCTCTAATTATCAGGTAGCTTTTCTTTATATCCAAATTCAATTTGACTCTCAAATGTATCTCCTAATTCTTAGTTCTCTCCTCTGGGGGCCAAGCAGAATCTTTATTTCATATGACAGCCCTTCCCATACTTGAAAACAGCTCTCATGTCCCCCAGTGTTTTCATTTCTTCAGGCTAAACATTGCCAGGTGCTTCAACCAATACTTTTTTGGCCTGGCTTTCAGTTTATGGAGCCCCTTCCTCAACTGTTTCCTTAAAACTTCACAAACTACTCCAAATGGGATGGATCTAGCTTGGGTTGTGTATTGCTTTCTTTCACCCTTGAGGCCAAGAGAATAAAAGAATCCTAGATTTGGAAGAGACTTCAAAAGCCATCTAGTTTTGTTGTTATCATATCATTTTGGTCTTGTCTAATGCTTTGTGACTCCATGTGGGGTTTTGTTTGCAGAGATACTAGAGTGGTTTGCCATTTCCTTCTCCAGCTTATTTTATAGATGAAGAAAGTGAGGTAAACAAAAGTAAGTGACTTGCCCAGGGTCACACAGCTGGTGAGTATCCAAGGCCAGATTTGAACTCAGAAAGATGAGTCTTCCTGATTCCCAGCCCAGTATTCTATCCACCTAGCTTCCTCTTCTCATAAGCAGGAGTTCCCTCTTCAACATCCCTAACAGGTGATGATTATCCAGCCTTATCTGAAGACTTCCAATGTCAGGTAACATACAACCTCTTAAACAGAATTCTTAAACAGACTCCAGTCACTCAACCCCTATCCCCTGTACCCATGATACACCTTTATCTTTCCTTATCTTTCCCCCATAAATCTTTTGTAGCCCCTCCCTCAGAGACTTGTCAATGAGATGAGGGAAGGACCACTGGCTGGATCATCTTCAGGACATACAGCAAAGCCTTGGGTTCTTCACATTTCTGGTGGCCTTGGAAGGAATTTCCTTCTGGGAGAGAAGCATCTATTATCATAGTGTAGGAGTGACTGAGAGGAGGTGCTGAGGTCAATCAGAGTAGGATTTGGGCAACTAAAAGCAAGGGAAGGCATGAAACATTAGGGCAGGGCATTAAGAAGGTCCAGAATGATTGGGAGCCGCCAAGACACACATACCTCACTTCCCCATTTTGCCTTTGTCTACCCTGGGGCACTCGAAAAAATGTGATTCACTTGAATTCTACAGAACTTTGCCTATTGTCTCTCCTCCCTACCTCTCCAGCCAGAATAAGAAGGGCATGGTCCTGGAAGCATGCTTCCGCCTCCACACATTCACACAAACACCCCCAAATAAGCAGGAGCAGCATCCTTTCTGCACCCTTCTCATAGCCTTTCTCATGGGCAGCACTGATAACTATAACTAGCAAATTGAATACCTAAGGCAAACAGCATGGATTATGCCCCCAGACCAATTTTATAATTAATGGTATGAAAATAATACAAGAGGAAATTAGGACAAATATACTTGAATAGGAGGGAAATTTAATTATTGTAGTGGCTTGTGCTACTGAAGGAATGGCTATGTTAAAATTTTTAGCTATTTTAATTTCAGTGGCCTGGGACAAAATCTGTGCTTCTCTGCCCTAGTTATAGCTCTAATGGTATTTTTAAAAAAGTTTATTTATTATTTTTTATTTATTTATTTTCTATTAATTTATTAATTTTTTTTTGTTTTCAACATTCACTTCCACAAGATTTTGAGCTCCAAATTTTCTCCTCATCTCCTCCCTCCCCCAACCCCAAAGAGCCTTCATTCTGAATACCCTTTCCCCTAATCTGCCCTCCCTTCTATCTCCACCTCCTTCTCTTATCCCCTTTTTCTATTTTCCTACTAACAGCATTTATTTTTTCAGTGACTAAGGCATTCCTATTTTGGTGTAAAGGAAGGTTAGGATTAGGGTTAGGGTAGTCTCCAGGAAGTAGCATAGTATCTGGTCAAAAGTAACGGAAGTATAAACGGAGTAACTAGGGCCAAGTAATGGCTCAAATATGTATAAGCTCTGGGAGCCTAAGTCACTTAAGCTGTCTGAGCCTCAGTTTCCTCTTCTTTAAGGTGGGAATAATTTTACACTAGCTACTTCATATATCTCTCCTCAATGAATTCAAGTCACTAGGTATAGACAAATTACATCATCCATCATTGAAAGAAATGGCAGATGCAATTGTTGACCTGTTGGTAATGATTTTAAATGAATCCATGAGAAAGAAAAAATAAGGAATTTCTTAAAGACATTATCATCCTTTGTGCCAAGCACTGTGCTAAAAAACACTAGGAATACAGATGGTCCTTGTTTTCAAGGAGCTCACATTCTAATGGAGAGGTTAAGGGGCAGGGTAAGGGCAACATACACACGTATATGTGTATACATGTATGTGTATGTATGTGTATATGTATGTGTATTTATGCAGGTACATACACACATAGATACATATTCAATTGCAGGTCAGATGGAAAGGCCCAGTGGTCCTTAGGGTATGATGTCAAGGTAGATGATAATATAACTTCTTTAGCATAATTTCTATTGATACAACTGTATGCATTTCTGATACAGAAAATTTAACATTGCCAACGACATTGGTGGTAAGAGTTCTCTTTTCAAGGTCTTTAGCAGCTGTGAGTGCCAAAGAGGAAGGAGGTGCAGTCCCTGAAAAAATAATTGCTGGTTTGAATCTTTATAGGGTTTGTTTCCCTGGACAATGGTGACATGGGCATGGATGGTGGCTTGGTGGAGAGTGAGAGCAGAGAAGGCATTCCTATTCCCAAGGCTTTTATGCAGAGGATCCCGCAATGCCTGTGCCATAGTCTAAGGGAAATTAACGATCAAGGTAGTAGCTGTTTGACTTCTGTTTCTTTCCCAGCCAGGCTGGCTGGCTGGAGAGAGGACCCTACACTCTTGTTATCATCAACACCAACTACTAAGAACAACTATTACTGACTGATAGTTCCAAAATGACCAATTGTATAATGGATCCACTCACATATCTCCATCTTTTCCATAAGAATAATATGAATGATTTTTTTTTGGCTGCTTTGACAAAATCCAAGCATCCTGGCTCTAGACCAGAGCATTCCTCTGATCCATAAGGACCTCGGCCTGTTGCTGTCCCAAAGTCTTAGCAGTGAGTTGGCTGAAGAGATAGATAACATGTTTATCAAATATCCAGATAAAGCAATGCTTGGAAGAAAAGTCACCATGTTCAATGACAGAGTCCAGGCAGAAAAAGAATCACAGTGAGCTGGAATTATAGATTGAACTCAATAGGATAGAATTCATTGAAGTTTAAACGTAAAATCTTATACATGAGTTTAAAATAATTTCACAATTTGGAATAATGATAATATCTAACATTTACAGAGCTTTACTATGTGACAGGCACTATGCTAATAGCTTTTGCAAGATTATCTCATTTGGGGGCAGCTAGGTGGCTCAGTGAAAGAGCACCAGCCCTGAAGTCAGGAGGACCTGAGTTCAAATCTGGGCTTGACACTTACTAGCTGTGTGACCCTGGACAAGTCACTTAACCCCAATTGCCTAAGGGGGGGGGAAGATTATCCCATTTGATCATCACAACAACTCTGGGAGGTAGGTACTATTTTCAATCCCATTTTATGGATGAAGAAACTGAGACAAAAAGAGGTTAAATGACTCAACAAGGGTCATACAACTAGTAAATGTCTCAGGGAAGATTTGAATTCAGGTCTTCCTCACTCCAGGTTCATCACTCTAACCACTGGGCTAAATATAATACAAGATTCAGCCAGGAGACAGGAGACAACAAGCACTGAAGCTGACATTTCATTGGAATAGAGAACTCCCAGATAAAGAAATTCCCTCTACCAGTTCAAGTCAGGAACTTTTCTACAACTGTCTTAGAGAGTTGCCCAGCACAATGAGAAGTTAAGTGACTTACCAAGAGTCACACGACCAGTATGTGTCAGAGGCAGGACCTGAACACTGGTACCTCTGCCTAGGGGCAGCTAGGTGTTGCAGTGAATAGAGCTCTTAACTGGGAGTCAGGAAGACTCATCTCCCTGAGTCCAAATGTGACCTCAGACACTTACTAGCTGTGTAATCCTGGGCAAGTGACTTAATTCTGTTTGCCTCCGTTTCTCTATCTGTAAAATGAGCTGGAGAAAGAAATGGCAAACCACCCCAGTATCTCTGCCAAGAAAACCCCAAATGGTGTCATGAAGGGTCAACTGAAAAATGACTAAACAGCAACTGAGCTTCAAAGCCAGCTCTCTCTAGCCACTATACTCTACTGCCCCTCATAGTCCAGGGAAAAGCACAGTTGTGTGTGTGTGTGTGTGTGTGTGTGTGTGTGTGTGTGTGTGTGTGTGTGCAGAGAGAGACAAGCATAAATGTATATTGGTATATGTGTGTCTATATATATACACATACACACATATATACAAACACCTATATGCGCACACATATACGTATATACATATGTGCATGTGTGTGTGTGTATATATATATACACATATATATATGTGTGTGTGTATATATATATACACATATATATATGTGTGTGTGTATATGTGTATATGTATATATATATATACATATACACATATAGATATCCATGCCTAAGATTTGGGGGTATTAGTGGACTGAAAGCTCAATATTCATCAAGCTTGAATGTGACGTGACAGTCAAAACAGCTAATGCTCTGGGAGCCATAGGGTCCAGGACCAAGGAAGTAATACTCCTGCCATAGTCTACTTAGGCCAAAACCCTTCTAGAATATGATGTTCAGTTCCAGGTACCACCCTTTAGGAAGGAAACTGACAAACAGCACACATCCAGTGGAAGGAAACCATGGGATTACGAACTAGGTCAAATTAAGACCAATTGTGAGAAATGAGGATGGGAAGATTAATCCACCCCAGCTACCTAGTCTTGCAGGCGAGGAAACTGAGGCTAGGTTAAGTGGCTTGACTAGGCTCACTCAGAGGAATAAGTAAGGAATTTAAATTCAGGTTTTCTGATTGTTTTTTGTAAATTTTTTTCTTAATTTCAGGTTTTCAGATTCATTTTCTGATTCTGATTTCAGTGGGAAGAGCCTTAGACTCAGGAGACAGGTTTGAATCCTAGTCGTGCTCCTCACTAGCTGGGTAACCTTGGGCAAGTCATTTCAGTTTTCCAAATTGAAATTTTCTTCATTTATAAAAGCTGGATGACAACTTTTGTACTTGCCTGCTTTACACAGTTGTTATGGAGAAAGTCTGTGGAAAACTTCAAGTGCTTCAGACATGTGACTCACTATACTCATTAGCTTTCCCCCCACTATTCATTATCATTGTTTCCCTTCCAATGTGAAAACAGGCTTCTCTCCTCTAAGAGCCTGCATCCCCGAGCTCATGTCAGGTTTCCATTGGCAACTCCCAGATCCAACCCCAGGTTCTCTTAGCATCTGATTAAATATGGATGTGGGAGGGGGAGCTAACTCTTTTATGATCCTTTCCCTCAAAACTCCCATTAGCAAATCACTGTCCAGCAGGACAGGAAACATGGCCAGTCCATTATCCTGGGTTCATGGAGGAACATTAATTCTTAATAAACTGGCTGGTTGTAATAATGATACTTGGAGGAAGCAGAGTAATGGACAGACAGTTTTACATCTTGTACACAAGATTCAATATATGTGAGGGCCAAGAGGTGGATACAGAGAGCCGGAGACCCTGAGAGAAGAGAGATAGACAGAGACAGACACAGAGAGAGACAGAGACAGAGAGAGACAGACAGACAGACAGAGACAAACACAGAGAGAGACAGAGACAGGGAGAGAGCAGGGAGCCCGTGCCAAAGCTAGGTTACTTTCCACTGAGACAACCTCAGATAGGCACTGCCAGGAGGTCTCCTGCTAACAAATTCTTTCCTTTTAGGAGTTGTTGTGCTAGGTATATATCTAACCACTTAGTTTTTTTGGGCCTTCCTGGCTCAGAGTGAATGTAAATAGTAACTGTTTCTCTTTTGGCCAGCAACCCTAAGGATGTTCCCCTCCCAGTTTGATTTTTTTCTTATTAAGGGAGCCATCCCTTGACTCACTTCTTAAAGAGGCCTGTTCACTGAATGGATGTTGCCTCACTCAAAGTGAGAACCTAAAAAGGTTCTTAGCTTAAAAGAGCTAGGGTCTCCCACTGCATCCTGGGCCATCTCCAGGCATCCTATCTATGTCTGGCCACTGGACCCAGATGGCTCTGGAGGATAAAGTGAGGCTAGTGACCTTGCACAGCCCTCCCTCGCTCAAATCAAAGTTAATTGCAAGTCATGTCATCATCTCCCTGATGTCATGGTCCCCTTTGAGAACATCAAACCACAACAACCTTTGTAAATGAAAGTAAAACCCTAAATCTCTGTTTCTCACTTTGCAGTCTTATGTCTCATTTTGTTTCCATCCAACTCCATGTTATAGCTGGAGGCAGCATGCTGTAACTCAAAACACACTGGATTTGGAGTCAGAGACCTGAGTTCAAATCCCAGTTCTACTTTACTTGTCATGTGACCTTGATAAAGTCATTTCCATTCTGGGCTGCAGTTTCTTACTTTGGAAAATGAGAGGCATGAACTACATGACCTCTGAGATCTCTCCTGGCTCTAAATTTATGGTCCTATGAAAAGTCACACAAAGTTCTGTTTTCTTTTGCAACATGGCTAAAATGGAAATGTGTTTTGGGTGACTTCACGCATGTAGCTAATATCGTATTGCTTTCCTTCTGAAGGGGTAGGAGAGGGGAGAGGAGAGAATTTGGAACTCAAAATTTTTTAAAATGAACTTTAAAATTTTTTACAAGTAATAGGGAAATATTTAATTAAAAATATAATAAGAAAAGTCACATAGAGGTCATTTTTAGGGTGAAAAATGACTTTAAAGATGATCTAGTTTAGCTCCCTTGGTTGAAGAAACTGAGTTCCAGGTAAGGGACTTGTCTTGATGCAGATCACATGCCTAGGAAGTAACAGTTTTAGGATCTGAACTCAGGTCCTCTGCTTCCAAATTGAATATATCCAAGATAAAGTTGAGAAGTGCATCGTAATCTATCAATATTACACATTTAGTTGTGAAGGGAAGAAGGTGAAAGGAATCGTAAAAGAAAAACAATAGCTCTGCGTTCTAATTCAGCTCTTGACTTAAATGAATATTTGCCTTTATCACTTCCTTACTTTCCCAGCTAAAGAGTAAGGATGGGTGGGGAGAAGGCAAGGAAGGTTAAGCGCCAGCAAAATTTTTAAATCAGCAAAATATATTGAATTTTAATGCTGGAAAGGCTCTTAGTACCATCTAGCCCAAATCTTTCCTTTTCATAGAGGAGGAAATGGAAGTTTATTTAGAAGAAGGTGCTTGTAAGTTAGTTGCAGAGCAGGGAAGAAAACCCATAACTCATCAGTCCCAAGCCAGCACTCTTTACAGTACTATGTGTCTACATGTATACACTACCTCCACAAAGCACAGACAAAAATCAATCCCATTCCATTATCCTCACCCTTTGTATTTATAAATACAATATGTCATCTAATAATATATAATGTACCATAGCATACCAAAGGGGGTTTTAGGCATGAATTAACCTTGGTAACAGAAGAGTAGACACAAGTGCAATTGATCACTTTCCCAGCTTCATCCAACACTGTTTTGATGTTCTAAAATCCCTAATGAGGACAGCAAGTACTATGTAAATAAATCATCAATTAGATGGAAGACAGAACTGTCAGTGTGGGCACAAGCTCCTCATTTGCTGACACCACATGTTGACCGTGGTATACACCATCATATACAAATGCATGCTCACATTCATCAGGGCCTCCTCCTCTGTGACTCTTCTATCAAGAACTAAATTCTGTAGCAGGCAACAATTGCCATTACCACTATTGCCACATCTACTTTGTTCCCATCTTGTGCCAGAGACTCTCCCCTGATGTGAAGGGTCTAGGTATCCTTTGGGGATTTCTAAACTCCCCTAGTCCATCTGGCCTAACTCAGATGACAAAATCTAGGAATATCAGAATCTGCCCCTCCCCAGTGGTAACACCAGTTCCTTTTACAAGTGTTCAGGCTCACATGGTATTAAACACAGAATTAGTCTTATTTATATTCTAAAGAACAGAATAAAAGGACTTTGCTTTAGTAGAGAATTCTTTTTGGTATCAGGATGGCCATAGAAGCCTTTTCTAACTCTAAAATTTTGTGATTCTTTGAACTCACACCTGAGATCATAAAGAGTCAAGGAAGTCCATCTCCCCTTTGGTGGGGCCTTCCCTTCCCCTTCCCATAGCCTGAAGGAGACTCCAGTGGGATTAGAGTTGGATTCACGGGGTGGTTCCTCCACTTGCTCATGACAGTAACCCTGCTGACGTACACTGCCCACTCCAGGCACGATCACTATCTCACTGGAGTCGTGGGTCCTACCTAATGTTCCCTCACAGTTGCCCATCTTCTTCAAGAGATGGTTCCATTTCTCAAAAAAAAAAAACTGAGCAAGAGAAGAATTAAGCTGCAACCCCACCTGACGATTTTATAACTCTTTAATATCTCCAGATCCCAAATGAATCTGGACCTAATAATACCTTCTGTTTGTCTGACACCACCATCTTGTAGAAACAAAAGACTTTTCCAGGTTCGATGGGAAGCAGCTTCTACTTACCTTTCTCATTTGATTGAGTCAGGCTGAATCCATCCCCTTCGTTTCCTCACTCTCCCAGAATCCAAGCAATGTGCCTTCTGCTCAGTCAGCCCCTCTAACAGAGTTTTCTCAAGTCTTCGAGTGGCACTCAAAGTCACTGTCCATTTGCTCTTCCACTTCCTCTCTTCCCCAGGGCTTCTGGGCCAGGCCATGCAAATTGGGTAGCCTCTCTAAGGATTTCCAGAAAGGAGAAGTAATATCAGCCAGTCAACTAGAATTTAATAAGCATCCACTATGTGGCAGGCACTGTGCTAAGAGCTTGGGGATACAAAGAAAGGCAAAAATCTAGTCCCTGTTTTCAAAGATTTCCCAGCCTGAGGAAGATATTGATTCAAAGGAAGTGGAGGGGGGAGGGCACAACCCTACCAAATGAAGAAATTCACATCCCTCTTACATATATTTACAGTCACATATGAATACATTACCTAAGTGTAGACCCATCTCACCACTAGATGGCAAAGTGGATAGAGCGCTGGGCCTGGGGTCAGAAAGACCTCTTATTTAAAAAGAGTCTCAGACACTCGCTTTCTGATCCTGGGCAATTCACTAAAGCTCTGTCTACCAACATTTCCTCAATTATAACATTAGAATAATAATAACACCTACCTCTTAGAGTTGTGAGAATCAGAGGAGATATTATTTGCAAAAGTGCTTAGCACAGTGGGTGGCACATAGCAGGTGCTTAATAAAGGCATATTCCCTCTAAAACCTGAGAATTGGAAGAAATAAGAAAGAAATGATTAGTAGCATCATGTCACAGGTGGATAAAAAGCAAGTCAATAGTCAATAAATATTTATTAAGTACCCATTGCATGCTAGGCACTCTGCTAAGCTCTGGGGACACAAATAAGAAAAAGAACTAGTCTGCCCTCAAGGAACTTAGAGTCGAATGGACAAAGACAATACACAAAAAGAAACTGGAAAAGTTAGAGGGTGCCCACCAGAGGGTACCCAGTATGAGAACATCATGTTCATAGAGTTGGAATCAGGCAGAGCAGCTGATGGAAAATTAAGTTCGCTGGAGCTTCCTGAGCCCTCTGTAAAGGGAGGCTTTGGGAGTTTACTGCTCCACCCTCCAGCCCTCCAATAAGAAGGGAGAGGCAACTGAGGGTGCTGGGAAAGTGCTAAGGATCAAAGCTGCCTCACTCTCTATGATGGTAAGATTTCAGAGGATGAGCTTATCCTAGGGAATGACATAGTTAAAATAAAGAGCCACTGGCTCTCTTTGAATGGGTGTAGTGGTGCCTAGAAACTGATCACTTTGCATGCAACCTTTTTCCAGTTCAATAAAAAAGCAACCAAACTTGTCTTTTTAGCAAATAAAATATTTGGAGCTTTTTTTTTAAAGTTTCTTAGCCAGTCCTTTTGGCTGTTTGTTGTTGTTATTTGTCCTTTGTTCTTGAAGAGAACCACGACATCAGGGAGGTGATGCCATGACATGCAAGTGAATTGGACTTAAGTGAGGAAGGACTGTGCAAAGTCACCAGCCTCACTTTCTCCTTTGGAGCCATCTGGGTCCAGTGGCCAGATATGGATCAGAACAACTGGAGATGGCCCAGGATGCAGTGGTAGACCTTGGCCTTTTCAAGCTAAGGTCTTTAACGATCTCAGTTTGACTGAGGCAACACCCAATCAGTGATTAAGCCTAGGTAAGACTTGAGGCAAAGAATGGCCTCTTTTACCTAGTCAAAAAAAATCGATTTGGAAGGGGAAGACCCCAGTTTTTCTGGCTAAAACAGAAACAATTGCTATTTACATTCACTCAGAGCCAATTAGGACCCAAACAATGACCAAGTAGGGCTTGGCCTGGGACCTATTGTTGGCCAATCAGTGACAGCCTTCTTTTCTTTCTTTCTTTCTTTCTTTCTTTCTTTCTTTCTTTCTTTCTTTCTTTCTTTCTTTCTTTCTTTCTTTCTTTCTTTCTTTCTTTCCTTCTTTCTTTCCTTCTTTCTTCCTTCCTTCCTTCCTTCCTTCCTTCCTTCCTTCCTTCTTTCTTTCTTTTTCTTTCTCTCTCTCTCTCTCTCTCTCTCTCTCTCTCTCTCTCTCTCTCTCTCTCTCTCTCTCTCTCTTTCTTTTCCTTTCCTTCTTTCTTTTTGTATTGACAAAGAATATAGAAACATTGTTAGATAAGGGGCACATACTTTTAATTCCTCAATAGATCTGTAATTTCATCAGTTGTATTTGTGCCATAAGTACTTACATCTGTGTGATCTTGGACAAGTCACCTAAATTTTCTAGGCCTCAGTTTTCTCATTTGGCCTAAATGGACTATGAGGTCCCTTCCACCTCTAGAACTACGTATGATCTTATATACAATAAACGTACAGTTCTTATAGAAAGGATTGTTTCCTTTTTGTCTTCATGTCCCCAGAGCCTAAAACAGTGCCTAGAACCTAAAACACGCTCACTGATCCATTGATTCATTCACTCTATATGGTAACATAGATTCCAACCCCTTGATTAGTAGATTGGCTGTGGACAAAATATGACCGCCTGGAGACCAGGCCTTTGGTGATGAGCTTGCCCAACGTTTTCACTCTAAAATAAAAGAAGGCAGAATGCCAGACAATTACTTTCTCATTGATTTAGTGTTCAGTTTTGCAATCATAATTGACTTCTGAGATTCTCACTTCCATTTTCTAAAGAACATTGTCTCATAGAATTTCACAGCAAGCAATGGCACAGTTAATAGAAATCTGGATCTTGAGGGATCTCAGTATTTGGAGTCCAAGAGACCTTAGGGACTCTACTCTAGTCTAGATCTCTCATTTAACAGATGAGAAAACTGAGGTCCACAAAGCTTAAGCGGCTTGCCCAAAGGAGTTAGGAGCAGAGTAGAGGTTTGAACTAGTTGGGTCTTTTGCCTGGAAACTTAATTAACAATTAAGCAATATTATTTCTGCATTAAAATTGAGATACAGAGAGGGGAAAACTCCAGTTCAGTTCTGGGGTCTACCCATAAACATCCAAGGGGATGTTTCTTTAGCCCAGGGAAGAGTGGAAAGAAATCAAGCTATAGAAGAAAAAAAGAAGGGAAGAAGGGAGGAGAAAAGGAAGAAAGAAGATGAGAGAGTATAATTCTGAGGAAGGGTTTATGTTATTCTCTCTTTGAACCAAATCTGATGAGAGTAAAGTTTAAACAATGCTCATCTCCCTCCCTTCTTTCCCTCACTATCATAGGTTTTTGTGCCTTTTCATGTGATGTAATTTATCCTTGTCTGCCTCCTCCTTTCCTCTACTCCCAGTACAATGCCTTTTCACTACTTAATTAGTTTTTTTATCATCATATCAAAGTCAACTTATACCCACCCCCTCTGTCTATGTATACCTCTTTAAATGTCATAATAACAACACAGTGCTCAAGAGTTACAAGAGTCATCTCCCTTATAGGGACGTAAACAGTTTGTCCTTATTAATAACATGTTGTTGTTTTTCTTTTCTGTTTACCTTTGTATGCCTCTCTTGAGTCTTGTATTTGAAAATCGTATTTTCTGTGGAGCTCTGGTCTTTTCATCAGGAAGGTTTGGAAGCCCCCTGTTTTGTTGAATGTCCATCTCCCCTGAAAAATTGTGCTCAATTTCACTGGATAGTTGATCCTTGGTTGTAATCCAAGCTCCTTTGCCTTACTGAGGAAGGGTTTAAAGGAGTCACTGAAGACTCAGTCTTATCTCTCTTGACCTCAGCAAATAACTGACCACTCTTTCAATGCCATTATTCAGTTTATAAGGACAAAGTTTGCCCTGCTTAGAGAAGACCCCTGCTCTTGATGGCGGGTAGGGAGCTTTCATAGTTAAGAAACAAACTAGTGGAAGATTATAGGAGCAAATCCTCCTTATTACACTTCTTAAGGCAGGTCTGGGAAAGTGAATCATGTGATCAGTATGAGGCGCATTTGAAGACTAGGGGTGTTTAGTTTGGAGAAGAGAATATTTTTGGGTAGTGTGTGGTAGCTGTCTTTAAATATCAGGACTATCAGTAAAAAAAAAAAAAGAGAGAGAGAGATTAGACTTGTATATTTGGCCACAGAAGGCAGAACTAAGAGCCATAGGGGGAAATTGTAGAAGTTGCATTTCAGCTACACATGAAAAAAGCTTCCCAACAATTAGAGCTTTCCAAAAGTTAAATGGATTGCCTCAGAAAATAGTGAGATCTCCAACAGTGAAGGTATTCAAGTAAAAGCCACATGACCCCTTCTTGAGAATGTTGTAGAGGAGATTTTCCTACAGGCACAGTTGGATAAGAGGGCTTCTGAGGCCATGGGATCATAGAATTCCTTCCAACTCTGATATTCTATGATAAATGTTCAATGCGTATGCATTTATTCATTCAGTCAGCATTTATTAAGCACCCATGGGGTCCAAGGCCCTTTGTTATGTGGTTCAGGTGTTACTAAGATGCACAACACACAATCCCTACCATCAAGGAGCTTATATTCTAGAGGTGGCTTGGGAGAGAGACTCCAGACTTTAATGTCTATTTCAGTAAATCTGTAATTTCACCAGCAACCCATCCTCATCCCTCACCCTGTATGATTCTCATCCGCGGCTTTCTGTAAATCATCCATAGAGGAAACAACCAAGACTCTTGAAGACTTGTTCTGGGTCTTTTGCTAATCTATGGATCATGGCAAAGTCCATGACATTTATGACATTTATCCATTGTTCCTAACCCTGCTTCCTTTTCTGGTCACACATGTTATTCATTGTGTCCTTTATGAAACTTCTCACACAAAAGCAACATGTGCCAATAACTCTGAGAACAAGTTTGTGATATGAGGAGACTGACAAAGTACAAAGGACTATAAGCATTCATGGGTAGGGGCTGGACCTCTGATTTCCTTGCTCTATGAAGATTCTATGTGAGGAAATTCCCTCTATCAATGGAGATTGACAACTTCTCCATAACTTAAAGGTGAGAAAGTTGCCTACAATGCTGAGAGGTAAAGTGATTTGCCCAGGGTTACACTGGCAGAGGCAGGTTTTGAATCTAGTTCTTTCTGGCTGGCCTTGTATCTATTATACCCCCCTGTCTCTCATCTAAGAGTTAGAAGAGGGAGGAATCATGTCTAGATAAGGCTGAATAGAGGAATTGGCACTTTCACAGGAGCTTGAAGGACATGTAGGATCTCGACAGGAAGAGATTCATCTCAGGAGATGTTATTAGGTAGAACAAATGTAAGGCATGGGGCAAGAAAGTACCAAGTGCATCTGAGAAGGGGCTAGTTGTCCAGTAGTCCAGTTGTGTTCCATGGTACATGAAAAGGAGGGTGGGAGTTGTCTGGAAAGTCAATTGAGACATATCGCAGACAGCCTGAAAGCACAGACTATAGAGTTTGATTTTTATTAAGTAGGCAAGAGGTAGCCACTGAAGGTTTAGGTGTTTTGCTTTTGTTTTGGTGATGGGCTCTGTGTGTGTGTGTGTGTGTGTGTGTGTGTGTGTGTGTGTGTGTGTGTTTGCAAGAGAGTAGAATAACTAGAGGTGTGCATTTAAAGGAAGATTAAACTGGCAATCAGTATAAGATGAATTGAAAAAAGCAAGACTGAAGGTCAGGAGACTAGTTATAAGAGGATACCAAAACAGTCCACCAACACAGTAATGGTGGCATGAACTACAGTGGTGGCAGTGGGAGTGGAGAGGAGGAGAAGGGTATGAAAGGAGGAGGAGGAAGAGGGAGGAGGAAGAAAAGGAAGATGAAAAAGGAAGAAGGAAGAAAGAAGGAGGAGGAGGAGGGAAAGGGCAGAAGAGAAGAGAAAAAAGAAAAGAAAAAACAAAGAAGGAAGAGGAGGAGGAGGAGGAAGACTTCAGGTTTGGGAGTAACTGTATATGAGGGGAGGAAAGATAAGTTTTAGTATTGTTCAGTTTTTGACATGCTGGCAGGGGACCCAGAAAGTGCATCTAAGAACTAACTGAAATGTGTGACCAGAAAGCAATAAGCTGCCATGTGACCATCAGATCATGGACCTAGAGCTGGAAGTAAACTCAGACCACTGAGTCCACATGCACCCTCTATTTTACAGACAAGGAAACCAAACCTTACAAATGTTAAGGGACTTGCTCAAGGTCATACAAATAAGCATCAGAAGCAGGATATCAGGATGCATTCTAAATTAGGGTCATAATATTGTTTGCAGGATAAAGTAGAAGGAAAAAATAAGAAGAGAGCCTTGGACGTAGTGCTAAAGTAAGCCGATTTTTAAAAGTGTTTATATTTGACCCATTAAATTTTTTTTTTTAAAAAAAAGGCTTGCTAGTGCTACTAGGGCACGGTTCAGTCTTCGGTGTCTTTATAGCTCCTTATTATTCAGAGACAAGAGGTTTACCCTGAACAGTAACCAGGAAAGCTAGGTCCATTGTATTCTTTCAGTCAGGTCCCTTGAAAAATGATGCTGTTGGCTTTTCCTGAACTTTGTCCCCCAGAAACCTCACTGCCGCCCTTCTTCAATTTACTCACCTCCATCTGACTGTTCCCATCATTGCTGCAACATTTGCCCTCAAAGTAAAACAAGAAAAATCAAAGTCGTTTGAAGGTGAGGCCCCTACAGAGAGCAAACACTTCTCTCACTGAAGCACATTTTTTCCCGAGTTGCTGAATTTTCATTGAAGGCTCTGAAGAAATCCACATAGCTTGTCAGTTTCCAGGCATGACTGCTTTAGCAGGAACTGACTAGACCATAAAACCTGCATGAAGCAAGGCACACTGGACTCTGGTGGTGGAAATTGGCATTAAGTTATTATTCCAAGTGTTCAGCATCCTGACTTTTGAGAAAAGGAGAAAAGGGAAAACTCAGGGTGGTCTGTTCTGGAACCTGTGATTTGGGGTTCTTACCTTAAAGGATTGAGTTGAACCAAGCAAAACACAGAATGACTGATAATTCAATGGAAGTTTTTCACTACAATAAAAAGTTCCTTTGGACCAGGAGTCAGCTTACTCTGGTCCTGTAGTTTGCTTCCTATATGGGTTTAGTCAGGTTGCTTAACCTCTCTGGGCCTCAGTTTTCTCTCCTGTAAAATGAGGGGATTGAAAGAAATGATCATAAAGATTCCTTCCACCTCTGACATTCTGTGATCCATGTTCTAAATGGAGCTTCTATGAACGACATTATGGCTGGTTAACTTGGCAGCCGGCGGGCTCATGTAGCATCTGAACTACAATGAGCCCATGACTCTGAATGTACTCCATTATGACTTTAAGTCATAGAATCAGCAACTACCCTGATCTGGGAGGGATCTCAACATGCATTTGATGCAAAGGAGGAAACTAAGGCTGAGAGCAATTTGATAGCAGAGCCTGGATTCAAAGCCAGGTTCTCTGACTCCAAATCGAGTGCTCTATCCACTTTGCCAATCAATGGACAAGCCATTCCTCCTCACACCAGGCTCTTTGAGAGGTGGTGGTATTTTCCAGTGCTTGGGGGCTACTACAGTAAAGCACTGGGAAAAGGTGACCTCAGGAAGCCGATACCATCCTGCAGCTCTGTTTTCCTCATGCCCCCATAGGAGTGAGTACTGTTTATCCCTGACCAGATCCTGGGCCCCTGGCTTGACTCAGGGAGGAAGTGAGAGGAGTAGTGGAGCCTTCCTCTGACTTCAGGACTCCTCAGGAAGGCCCTGTGCGGGCCCTCCCGTCTACGTCCCCTCGCAGCCATTTCCTGGGAGCACGAGGAGCCGGGAGTCTTCCAAAGAGGTTCCAGAAGGGTTAATGGAGGCTCTCAGAGTCTTTGCTTTTCCTGATCACGTAGCTGGTGACCAAAAATAGACCTAGAGTGCTGGCATCGCTCGTGTCTTCTTGTTAATTGTCTTGTTTTAGATGCAGATGTTTTTCACTCACAGACAGTGTTTTTTGAGGAATCGGAATACAAAATGTGCTGGTGTGGCATTTCTGAGCCCAGTAAAACTTTGATTAGTTTCAACAGCATTGCTGGGCTCGAGATAAACATCAAATCCCAGGAAGCAGTGGCCCTTTTGTCTTTCACCAGCTATAAAGTAACAAGACCTCTTTTAAGCAGGAGGGCCTGTGAAATCTGGCATTTTCTTTGTCTCCCCCAAGAGACTCATTTCTTTTAATGTGTTGGGGGATTTTTTTTTTCTTTTCTGCCTACGCAAGGTGAAAACCAGGAATTACCAGTGAGATCCTTGGAAGGATGGCTTAGCAGCACACCAGCCTGCACCAATCTGAGTTTATTTCTAACTATTGAGACCAGAAGTCACTCAACAAATAACACTCCCTCCCAAAGTGTGGCGCACAAGTTACCATGTTCTTTTGCAGCTTATGTTCTCTGTCTCTCTGTTTTTGTCTTGGTTTCTCTATTGTTAAATAGGTACCGATAGGGGAAAGTTCACATTGACCTGAGACTTTAAAATAAATTATTATTAATAATATTAGGAGATGCAGAGTAACAGTGAAAAGAGGACTGGTCTCAGTATCAGGAAGACCTGGGTTCAAGTACTGACTGAGCAACCAATGAAAATTTATTAAGGACTTATTACTGTGATTTAATCAAATAGACAGATAGATAGATAGATAGATAGATAGATAGATAGATAGATAGATAGACATGGACAGATAGACAGACAGACAGATAGACATAGACAGACAGACAGACAGACAGACAGGCAGATAGATAGATAGATAAGATTCCTGCCCTCAAGGAGCTCGCATTCTAATGGGAAAGACAAGATGCAAACAAATAATTGTCTAATGCTCTTCAGTTACAGAGAAGGTACATCTGAATGAAAAGTTCCTCCCCAAGATTTCTGACCCTAATGAAATTGCAAGTAGGTCCCATCAAAACAAAACAATATTAATAATAATCTCTGAGTTTTATAGAGTAATTTAAGGTTCATAAAGAGCTTTTGATCCTTTTAAGTGCTTTCCTTAAATTTGTGTAAAATAGGTCACATACTTTGGACTTCCCCTCTCTTTGCTGGATAAAGAACTTTGGATTCAGAGTGGTCAAATGATTTGTACAGCAACAGACAGCTTGTTAAGTTTCAGAGCTGGGACTCAAACCCATATCTTCCAACTATAGGACTGGCATGCTTTCTCCAGGCAGCCTCTGAATGAAAACGTATGGTAGCCTGTGATCATACTTTACTCATATAAAGGAAGGCAAATTGGGAGATTTATAAGACAATAACAATAAAAATTATATACATAATAGCTCATGTTCATATGGCACTATAAGAAGTTATTTGGAATACAAAGAGGTATATCTTGTCCCCAGAGTAGGTTACCTCATCTCAAATGACTTGGCAATAGCAGTTCGGCATACACCCTGTATTGTAACAGTGACAAGCTGTTGTTCCTACTCTCCAGAATGACATCCGAAATCAACTATTTTTATAGGAGAGTACTGTAGCAAAACATCATCAAAGTGTAGAATCTCCTCAAAGAGCTGAATTCAGAGAAAGAGAGGAGGAGGAGGAGGAGGAGGAGGAGGAGAAGAAGAAGAAGAAGAAGAAGAAGAAGAAGAAAAGAAGAAGAAAAGAAGAAGAAGAAGAAGAAGAAGAAGAAGAAGAAGAAGAAGAAGAAGAAGAAGAGAGGAGAAGGAGGAGGAAGAGAAGGAGAGAGAAGGAAAGAGAAGAGAAAGAGAAGAGGGGGGAGAAGGAGGAAAAGAGAGGAAGACAAACACAGAGAGGGAGGGAGAGAGAGCAAGACAAAGACAGAGACAGACAGAGAAAGGGAGGAAGAATGTATGTGTGTGTGTGTGTGTGTGTGTGTGTGTGTGTGTGTGTGTTTATGAAAGCAAGAGACACAGAGACAAAGACAGAGACCTAATCATCTACAGCTCTGATTGCTATAGCTGACATTGCCAAGTCACAGGTAGTCTAAGACCCAGTTTCCAAAACTGCCTCAGAGCATTATGGAGTAACAGGCAGAGTTATGGAATACAGTATATTCATATCCTAACAGTGAAGTGCTTATTGTCCGAAAATACCAAAATCAGGTTTAAAAGACAGCCCTTAGTAGTTGTAGCTCAGTCTATATCCCAAATACAATACCGCAAGAGAATTGGCTGATGCTGTCAGAGCCATTGCTCTACAATCTGGTGATGGATGCTAAGGCATTTGGGGATGACTTGGCCCTATCTGGAATTCCCTTCTCCACCCCAGTGTCAAGAGAGACATTTGTCAGGGGTCTAAGGATTCAGTCATTGTTCTGTATTTTTGAAGATGGAGAGCTCACTGTGTATACTGGCCAGAACCTTCTTAAGTTCAATCAGCAGAGAAGTGCTAACAAGAAGAGGCAGATTCTTTTTTTATTTTTATTTTTTGTCTTTTTTCTTCTTTCCTTCTTTCCTTTTCTCCTTCCTTCTCTCTTTCCTTTCTTTTCTCCCTCCTTTCTTTCCTTCTCTCTTTCCTTCTATCCATTCATTTATCCATACGTCAATTAAGCCACCATTTATTAAGTCTCAGTCTCTTACTTATCTATTATACTAGCATCCCTTCATAAAATGTTCATTGGTTAGAGAATGAGTGAACAAATTATGGTGCATAAATATAATGAAATGTTATTTCTCTTCAAGAAATGATTCATGTAAAGATCATAGTTCTAGATCTGGAAAGGACCCTTAATGGCCATTTATTCCATCCCCTCATTTTACAAATAATAAACTGAGGCCCAGATAGATGAAACAACTTGCCCATAGTCACACAGGCCATAAAATGTCATAGACAGAATTTGAACATGAATCTTCAAAATCCAGAATCAGGAAGCTTTCCATGGTTTCACATTGCTTCAGAAAAACTTGAAAAGATGTGTATGAACTGATGTACAGCAAAGAAAACAGTGAGGTGGTGCAGTGGATAGCATGCTGGGCCTAGAGTCAGGAAGACTCTTTCTGAGTTCAAATCTGGCCTCAGACACTTACTAGCTGTGTGACCCTGGGAAGTCACTTACCCCTGTTTGCCTCAGTTTCCTCATCTGTAAAATGAACTGGAGAAGGAAATGGCAAGCCACTCTAGTATATTTGCCAAGAAAACCCTAAATAGGGTCATGAAGAGTCAGACATGACTGAAAACAACTGAACAACAGCAAAGAAAGTGGGACCAGAAAAAGAGTATGCCCATTGACTACAATAATACAAATGAAAACAATATTAAAATGCAACTAATGTCTATTTACTTCCAATGAGTATTCCCAGTTCTAAAGATCAGGTAATGGGGGAACAGTGGGTACGTGATGTTATATATGCTGTCAAATTTGCTTTACTTGTTTTCTTTTCCAAGGAAGGATTAAATGTTGAGGTTGAATGAATATACAGACATGAATGAGATGTAAATAAATAAACAGATGAATGAATGAATACATAAACAGAAACAAAAAATAAATGAATTGAAATTAAAAAAAATTATATTAATAAAATCTTCTTTGCAAAAATGTATAAGATAACATTCAGTACTACCAAGACAGTCTAAATTGTCCTAAAGTCATAAAGCGAAGTAAAGACAAGGCTCCCTGCCCTAAGAGCCACACTGGGAAAGACAAGCTGTACATGTGTACACATATGCGTCTTTCAATGAGGCAGCTGAAAAGAATAACAATAATCATCTCTCACTATGTGTAACACTTCACAATTTACAAAGCACTTTCTGTTGCATGACCTCATTTGCTCCAGAGCCAGATTTTCTGCAGCTTCTCCTTTGAAACCTTGGCAATTAAAACCAAATCGAGGAACCTAAAGGAGATGGATCTGGCTGAAGAAGCCAGACCCAGGGCAAATAAAACCCTCTTCTTCAAAAAAATCCATTTTAAAGGGCAAAGCCTTACCTAGGAAGCAGGAACAGACAATCTGATAGCAGAAGAGGTATAGCAAGAGCCAAACTGTCAGAAAAGAAAACATTTCACTTAGTCGGTGGAGATCATTTTATTCAAAGGTAAAACAAACAAACAAAAATGGGAATCCATTTGGTTACCAATAAATCCCATAACCCCATAATATATTGATTCAAGCAGACAGTGGAAAAAGCCTGAAACCCTATACTGGGAGAGAAATACTCTGCCTGATCCCCCTCCCACTTCTCCCCTCCCTCAACACACACATACACACATACACACATGCACACACACACACACACATGCACACACGCACATGTAAACACATACAATCAAGGGATCAAATGAGTATGCAGAAAAAAGCTATCATTAGCACGGGGCAAAAAGAACATTGCCTCAGGATGCTGACTTGGTGGGGGGCTAGGAAGGGGAATATGGTAAAGATGAGTATTGTAAAAGGTGATAGTGTGGTCAGGGCCGTCATACCAAGTGGCCACAGCAGCTTGTACTTCTCTTCATAATCTCCACTGTTTGGGTACCTCGGCTGCCTCCATAGGGATCTTGTCACATGGGGTCTGCTTGCTCCAGTTGAAAGCAAAAAGTCTTAGTTATGGCTGTGGTTTCTGAGCCATGTTTTGATCAGTTTAGTTGATGTCTGTGGGGCAAGGGAGGGAAAAAGCCTCTCCTCTCCCTGCCTCATCAGGAACAACAAATATGAGAAAAGCATCGTATCTACATTCCCTAGCTGCATTGCACCCAATGAGGCCATCACTTGGGTAGACAATGGTTGATCAAGGCAAAGACCACAAGGTCATCTCTGGCTACTCCATAAGAACATCATATTTGGCCCCAACCATTGCATCCCATGGGTGATCCAATCCAGGTTGCCACCTCTAATGAAGATGCACCAGAGGATCTCTTGTGGGAGAATGAAGCCGGAAATTGCTTCTTTGTCTTTGTCTTTGTCTTTGCAGTACGTGGCACATAGTAAATGCTTAACAAGTGTTTCTTGAATTGTGCCAATTGCTCATGATCCTATCCTCCGCAAACCTGAGGTTTATTTGTTAAAGCCACACATGTCACCAGATGCTTATACAATATAATACAATAACCACAAAACGGATAGTTGACCTGATTATTACATCACACTCCACAAGAAAATTCAAGGAGAACAAGATCCTGTACCTTTTTTCATAGCTATGGTTAGGGGGAGAACTGTGAACCAAACTAAAGTTGGAAGCAATGACAAAACATGAAATAGACAGCTTCAATTACACGAACTTGGAAAGCTTGTGAACTGACAAAATCAATGCAACTAGTATAAGAAGGGAAGCTAACACTTAGAAAAAATCTTTGTACCAAACATCTCTGATAAGGGTCTAATACCCAAAATATGTAGGGAACTAACACAAAAAATAAGATCATCAGCCATTTCCCCGGTGGATGAGTGGTCCAAGTATATAAACAAATGGTTCTCAAAAGGAAAATTTCAAGCTATTCAAAACTATGTGAACGTCTGCTCACTAAATCACTAAAAATAAGAGAAATGCATGTCACAACAAGGCTGAGGTTTCTCTTCATACCCAGAAAATTAGCAAAGATGAAAAGGGATGGTAATAGTCAATGTTGGAGGGGATACAGAAAGACTGGAACACTGATACTTTGTCCGTGAAGTGGAAAATTGGTCCCCCAACTTGGAAAACAATTTGGAATTTTGCTAAGGAAGTGACTAAAAAGTCCATACTCAATAATCCAGAGAGCCTACTGCTAAATATATACTCCAAGGAGGTCAAAGACAGTTCTACTCTTTGTGGCAGCAAAGAACTGGAAACAAAGTAGATGTTTATCAACTGTCGGGAAATGGCTAAATAATCTGTGGTTAATAAGGATAATGGATTGTACCCTACTGTGAGAGTGATGAAATAAATGCAACGGCATTTGTTAACACTATGTGCCAAACATTGAGTTAAATATTAGAGATACAAATGCAAAAGCAAAGATAATTTCTGCCCTCAAGAAGCTTATGTTCAAATAGGAGGAGATAACACATAAAGACCCTTATATTCTAACAGCAGAAAACACATTTTAGGGATTGGTGGCTGGGGCTTTGGTCTGGAAAGTAACAGCAAAAGGAGTAAATCGATATACCTTGGAAAAGCGAATTTTGTTATGGTTCAAGAACTAGAAAGTGAAAGAAGGTAGAAAAAGGAATTCAAGTCAATGAGAAGGTGCCTAGAGGAATGGAGAGTGAAGTAAAGTCAGGTCTAGATGTATTGGGGTTATGGGTAACCATCAGTCAGGATGTAGTTACCAGGGCAAGAGTTTCATATGGAAACAAGAAATGGTCAGGAAATTTTTGAGCATCACAAATGCAGAGAAGCATGAGAAAACTTATATAAACTGATGCAAAATGAAATCAGCAAAACTAGGAAAGTGACATATACAATCACTACAACAATGTAAATGGAAAGAACAAAAAGAATAATGACAACAAAAAATTAATAATAACCATATTTGCTCCCAAAGAAAAGAAGAGAAAATGTACTTCTCTGATTTCTTTGCAGAGGTGGGAGAAGCATCATATGTTAGATTTGATGTGCCAATAGATTTTGCTGAACTGCTTTCTTTGGGGGGCAGCTAGGTGGCGCAGTGGATAGAGCACTGGCCCTGAAGTCAGGAGGACCCGAGTTCAAATCCAGCCTCAGACCAAACACTTGGCACTTACTAGCTGAGTGACCCTGGGCAAGTCACTTAACCCCAATTGTCTAAAAAAGGAAAAAATGAACTGCTTTCTATTTTTTTTAATAAAATTCTTTGTTTCCGTGGACTTCTTGCTTGTGAGGGGGAACAGGAGAACATGTTCAGAAATGAGGAACATGTCTAAATCAAACAAACCAGAAACCAAAAAAAAAAATTAAATCAAATGTATAATGGAATTTAGCACATCTCTAACCAACATCCTGGTAAATAAGATGTGGATTCAATTAAGTAGGTCTCCGTTTTTTGAAGGTGAGGACCACAGAATCACCAAATTTTAGAAGTTGAAGGATACTCTTAGCAGCTATCTACTCAAATCTATACTGTGATTAGGCCAAAGTTCATTGTTTCTCTACAATAAGAATTAGTTTACCCTCAAAGGCAACAAAGCTGTACCTAGGATTTGACTGGCCTCTGTTTCCCTTGATGTAGTTTCCTAGTCCCCAAAGAACATATAAAGGTTCCACCCATGTGGAGTCAGGGCCTATTTCAGCTTAGTGTATGAGTGAAGACCACACAAGTCATCATGCCCCACCCTGCTGGTCAGATGAATTCCCCATGTGGTACCAAAGAGGTTTCAGCTGGAGGAGCTAGCTATGTGTCACTGAATTTTTGTTGCGTATCCTTGTTCTGTTGCGGCAAAATAAACCTCATTTTTTAAACTATTCAGTGACTTATGAGTGCATCCCAAAATAGAATATGAACTAACAGGCTGTTGGCATTAGGTCCACTCTTTAACACATAAAGAAATATCCTCTGTAACTTGCCAGACAACTATCCATATACCCTCCCTTGAAGACCTACAGAAGAACAGGTCAAATGAAGGGGAGCTTACCACTTCCCAAGGCAAACCATCCCACTGTTGGGCAGCACTAATTGTTAGGGAAATTTTCCTGACATGATGCCAAAATTTGTCTGTTTGTAAATTCTACTCTGCTATGGAAAATCTGTCCCTTGGGGGCCAAACAAAGCAAGTATAATCCCTTTTCCACATGGCAGTCCTTCAAACTCTTTTTTTAATATCAAAAATGAAATAATAAATAAAAATAAAATAAAATGACAGCAGTTTTACTATGAATTTGAGAAACTATTTAGTGGCAAAAAAAATTACCATAAACCCCATACTACTTTTAAGGAATTTTTATTTTATCAATCCCAATAATATCTATATACATTGAAACATAGTACTATATATCTATATTCAAAAATTATTCATTTAACAGAAATACATTACATTTAATTTATAGGCAGTGTGGTTTAGTGGATAGAAGGCAAGACTTTGAGTCAAGAAGTCCTGGGCTCTAATTCTGTATCAGATACTTGCTATGTGACTCTGGGGAAATCACCTATCTTCTATAAGATTCAGTATTCTCACTTATAAAGTGAGGTTAACAATACTACCTGCCTCAGAAGGTAGAGAATTAAATAAGATAACATATATAAAGTGCTTTGCAAACTCTAGCTGAATGAATGTGAATATTATTATAAATCACTGAATGAGATAGAGGCTAGTCAATGTTTTTTACCTTTCAGAGAATGGAAGTCAGGTTGGATAATTGATCATATAAAATTGTTGGCACAAAACCTATTATTCACAGTGCATATTTGGTTGGAGCTAAATAAAGATCAAAATGTTGTTTTGTGGGCATATGAATTCAAAGAGCCTTTGTAATAATGCTGCTCAGCCCCTAGATCAATCAATAAGTATTTATTAATGTTTACAATATGCCAGTCACTGGACTAACTGTTGGATTGCAAAGACAACAATGGAACAGTCCCTGCCCTCAAGGAAATTATATTCCAATAGCATAGACAACAGAAGCAATGGCATAAGACAACATATATAAGAATATATACATACATATATACATACATTTATATGTATATATGTGTATATGTATATACACATACATATATATACACACATACACACACACACGCACACACACACACACACGCACACACACACACATATGCTGTCCTTGCCAGTAATAGGGATGGAATGGAATGACATAAGTATACATATATATATATATACATATATATATACACATATATACTTATATATATGTGCATGTATATATATACATACATATATATGTGCGTATATATATGTATATATAGACATACACACATATACATATATACATATATACGTGTGTGTGTGTGTGTGTGTGTGTGTGTGTGTGTATGTCATTATGCCCTGCTCGGCTGGTCAGATAAATTCTCACGTGGTACCAAGGGGGCTTCATCTGGAGGAGCTAGCTATGTGTCACTGAATCTTTGTTGCATATCTTTGCTCTGTTGGGGCAAAATAAACCCCTTTTAAATATATATGTATATGACGAATGCGAAATAGTTTGGGGAGAAGGGGCGTTAGAAATTGGAAAAGGCTTCATGTAGAAAGTTACTCGTGTTTCGTCTTCAAGGATACTAGGAATTCCAAGAAGTGGAGATGAGGAAGAAGAGTATTCCAGGTATGAGTCTTGACACATAGAAAGGCCAGATAAAGAAAACAACGTCTGAATGTTAGTCAATCGATAAACATTTACTGAGTACCTACCACGTGCCATGCACTGTGCTAAGCTTTGGGTATACAAAGAAAGGCAAAATGCAGTCCCTGCCCTCCAGGAGCTCATAGTAATGGGATAACAAGCAAACAAACACACAATATACAACAAACTATACACAGGACAAATAGGAAATAACAGAGGCAAGGAGCTAGAATCACAAAGGGTTGGGAAAGTATCCCTGTAGAGGGTGGGATTTTAGTTAGGACTTCAGAAAAGCCAGTAGGCACAGGGAACAGACAGAGAAAACGCCCAGAACTAAGAGATGTAGTGTCATATTCATGGGACATCCAGGAGGCCAGTGTCACTAGATTGAAGAATACATGGTGTGGTGTAAGATGTAAGAAGACTGGAAAGTGTGTTGGGGAGGGGGGAAGTGGGGTTAGATTGTGAATGATTTTGAATGCCAGAGTGATAGGGAGCCACCGGAGTTTATATAGTTTGAGGTGATAAGCTCATACTTAGCCTGTAGGAAACTCACTTTGATGGCTGAATGGAGAGAAGATTGGAGTGGGCAGAAACCTGAGGTTGACAGACCTACCAGCAAGCTATTTCAATAGTCCTAATGAGAGTTAATGGGGATATGTACCGGCGTAGTAACAGTATCAAAGGAGAGAAGGGATCATATTTGAGAGATGTTGCAAAGGTGGAATTAACTGACCTTGGCAATAGATTGTGTATGAGAGAGGAAAGATAATGAAGACTCAAGAATAATGCCTAGGTAGCGAGTCTGGGGGACTGAGAGTGCTGCCCCTGCCAGTAATAGGGAAGTTTGGAAGGTGGAGGGTTTAGAGGGAAAGATAATGAGTTCAGTCTTGGACATGTTGAATTTCATATATCTATTGGACATGCAGTTTGAGATGTCTGAAAGGCAGTTGGAGATGCAACACTGGAAGTCACTAAAGAGGTTAGGGCTGGATACCTAGATTTGAGAACCATCAGCATAGAGATGATAATTAAATCTATGGGAGCTAATGGGATCACTAAGTGAAATAGTGGAGAAGGAGAAGAGCAGAGGGCCAAGGACAGCCCTGTGGGATACTCATAATTGGTAGGTTTGATCTGAAAATGATGATTCAGCAAAGAAGACTGAGGAGGGGTTAGATAGGTAGGAGGAGAACCAGGAGAGAGTAGTATCCCTAGAGAGAAGAGTATGCAAGTAATCAGCAGTGTTGAAGGCGGCAGAAAGGTAAAGAAGAGTGAGGACTAGGAAAATGCTATTAGATTGGTCAATTAGGAGATCAGTAGTAACTTTGGAGAGAGCAGCTTCATGAGGTCAGAAGCTGGACTGTTGGGGTTAAGAAGAGAGTGAGAGGAGATAAAATGGAGGCAGCTATTTTAGATGACCTTTTCAGGGAGTTTTGCCACAAAGGGCAAAAGAGATATAGGATGATAATGGGGATGGAAGGATCAAGTCAGGGTTTTTTTTTTCAGGATAGGGAGACATGGGCTTGTTTATAGGAAGTAAGAAATGAGCCAGTAGATAGAGAGAAATTGAAAATAAGTGAAAGAGTATGGATGACAGAGAAAGCAATCTGGAAAACAAGATGGAATGGGATCATTTGTTTGAGTAGAGATGTTTGCTTTGGCAAGGAGTAGGGCCACTTCTTCATGTGGAACACAAAGGCAGGAAGGAAGAGGCAAAAGTGTAGGGAAAAGCATCTCAGTGATAGGAGACGAAGAGGGGAGAAGAGGGAGCTCACATGAAGTGGACTTGATTTCTTCTGTAAAATATGAGGCAAAGTTATCAATTTAGAGGGTGGGGGAAGGAAAGCCATAAGAGGTTTGAGAAGGGATAAAAAGGTTTGGAAGCGCTGCTGTGGAGAGTGCAATAGTAAGCCGATAAGGCATGTGTAGAAGATTGTCTGGCAACAGGGAGGGCCCAGTTCAGTCAGAAAGGTTGGATGACTTTCTCCAACTTTGTCCAATAGCACATGTGTAGTAGGCTCAAAGGAGGTAGATGATAGGAGTGATCCAAGGCTAAGTATTGGCAGGGTATAATTGGTAATCTAGGGAGACTAAGGACTCAAGAGAAGAAGACAGTACAGAGTTGAACTGGTTCACCAGAGGGTCAAGACAGAGAAAAGAGGAGAGAATGGTAAGTATAGGGGCAATGGCCTGGGAAAGAACTGAGACCTTACAGGACTGGAGACCACAATGGGGATGAAGAGTATGGGAAAGCAGAGGGAGAGGTAAAAAGTCAACGATTATGATCAGATAAAAGGATTTCAGAGTTCTCGAATATGGAGGTGGTGCATTTGTTGGTTTTGACAAAATCAAGATTGTGACCATGAAGACTTGAATGATTAGGGTGTTTGAGGAAGTATAATATGCATATGAGGTCAGCATCTAGGGAGAAGAGAAAGATTAGGAGCCATATACTAAATCCATTGATGAAGGAAGGAGAGTGACCTTGAGATTTATAGACAATAGCTACCAGAATTTTAATTTGGAGGAAAATGTGAATTGTATGGACCTCAAAGGAGGAAAGGTCACTGAGTAATAGAAATAGAGGGAGAAACTAAAAGTGGTAACAGGAAGCAAGGAGTATTCCAACTCCCTTTCTTCAATAATCAAGCTGAAAGGAATGGATGGAAGTGAAGCCAGTACTGGGAAGGTTGGTCAGGGTGGCTGTGTCATGGGAGCATATGGGTCTTGATGATTGCTAGAAGATGGAAGGAATGGGAGATGAAAAGATTGAAGATGAAGGCAATTTTTGTTGCATTTGAAACAGACATTTCAGAAGACATAATGGAAAGTATTATTTGGTGGGGACTCTAGGGTGGGAAGGTTGAGGGGGATGGGAATAAGGAATCAGGTGGTGGAGGTTGGAGAATGGGGTTTGGATGATGACCTGCAGGAGTTCAGAATCACCGTGGTATGTCGGGTATGAGCAGATGTAAGTTAATCATTAAGTGGAAGGTGCCCACCCTCTTGCAGAAGAGCATTAAGCTTGATATATCATGAGATAGAAAGGGAGAGGAGAGGAGAGGAGAGGAGAGGAGAGGAGAGGAGAGGAGAGGAGAGGAGAGGAGAGGAGAGGAGAGGAGAGGAGAGGAGAGGAGAGGAGAGGAGAGGAGAGGAGAGGAGAGGAGAGGAGAGGAGAAAGAGAATGGAAGAGAGGAAGGAAGATTAAAGAGGACTGGAAAGTTAGGAAAGGACCATCTTATGAAGACATTTATGTCAAGCAGAGGAGTTTAGATTTGATTCTAAAGGTAATAAGGAGCCACTAGAGTTTATGAAGCTGAGTGGATAGAGCACTGGGCCTGGAGTCAGGAGGACCGGAGTTCAAATCTAGCCTCAAACACTTACTAGCCGTGTGACCCTGGGCAAATCACTCAATCTCTGTTTACCTTAATCTATTGGAGAAGGAAATGCAAACCACTCCAGTATCTTTGCTAAGAAAACCCCATGGACAGCGCTGGTGTGCTACTGTCCAAGGGGTCACAAGGAGTCTGACACAACTAAATGACTAAACAACAAGAAGTTTATGAAGCAGGGAGTTGATATGATCAGATCTATACTTTATGAAAATCACTTTGGCAGCTATGTGGAGGATGAATTGGAGTGGGGAGAGACTTGAGACTATAGGAGTCTTTTGCAAATAGTCCAAGTGTGAAATGATGAGTGCCTGAACTACAATGCTGACCATATAGTGAAGCATCTCCAGGATATACAGGCTGGGAACCAGTGGCTCCATGATGGTACCATTAGATGGCCTTACATGCTTGGTTCACAAAAACATTCACTAATGAATTGATACAAAAGTAAAGGACGTTTTCTGGTGGATTTTACTCTTAGTCATAGGATTGTTAATTTAGATGGAAGGGACCTCAGAGTCCAACCCCTTTATTTTACTGGTGACAATGCAAAGCCAGGAAAAGTTAACGACTTGCCCAAGATTACATAGGTTGTAAGTAGCATGGTTGAAATTTGGACTTAGGTCCTCTGCCTCTAAATTTAGCAAGTTTTCCACTACACCAGGCTACCTCTCCTGTTCTCTTCTGCATATTCAAAGATGTCTCAGATGAAGACAGATGGAATGCCTATCAAATTTCTATATAGCACTAAGGTGAAAGGAAGAGCTAATGAAATGCATGATAGACTTGGGACCTAAAAAGATGTTGACAGGCTAAAATGATGAGTCTAATAAGATGAAATATGTACTTGGATAGATTTGTATGGACGTACCTTTCCACATTGTTTTTCCTTACATTAAGCCCAAATCTGCCCCATATGTAGATCACAACCCATCCATGTTTTCTCATCCTGTGCAATTCTTGTCCACATCCTTCATAAATGAAATATCCACCCAGTATGCTGGAGGCCTTCATCTGGGGCTTTGATTATTTTGTTCAGTCCTCAGATTGGTTGTCTGTTATCCTTTGTTCTCGTTTCATAATGATCAGACTGTTACATTCCACCTTTGATTTCTTTGCCCTCTTGTCCTGTCACTGATCCTACCCTTGCCAAGCACAAACACTGGTAGTTAGCACTTACATATCGCTTTAAGGTTATAAAAAATACCTTATAAATATTATCTCATTTTATGCTCATAACAAAGCTAAGATGTTAAATGCTATTATTATCCCCATTTTACAGATGAGGAAACTAAGACAATCAGAGGTTAAGTGATTTGCATGAGGTTACACAGCCAGTAAGTGTCTGAGGCTGGCTTTGAACTTAGGTCTTCCTGACCCCAAGTTCAATACTTTATCCACTATTCCACCAAGCTACATAGGATTCCTTCTACCATCCTTCTCCATCTATCCTATTCACCCACCACTGAATGGAACTAGAAGAAATCACAAATTGTGCTGATTGGGCTCACTACACATTTGTATTATCAAATATTAATGAGGAACTCACTGCTAGAAGGCAAACGTTCTTCTTTAATTGATTCACTATTCCATCTCCACAATGGCTGTTCCAGACCTTTCCATCTTTCTTCAAGTGTCATATGGCACGCTCTTACCTATTTTCTGAGTCAAAGACTTCTCATATTTCACCAAAAGGAAAAAAAAAAGAGACCATTCCCTGAAAACTTCCCCTTTTCTCCTTCTCATCTCACATCACTCAAATGGCTTCTACAACTACCTCCTCCTTCACACCTGCCTTACATGAGGTGGCCCTTCTCCTTGCCAAGGCTTGCCCCTCTTCATGCAGAAAGGATCCCCTTCTATCCTGTTTTCTTTGCCATATTGCCCCTTCTATCATTCCAACTCTGTCACTTAGCTTCCATCTGTTTTCCTACTGCCTACCAACATGCCCATATCTCCCCCATTCTCAAAAACTCGCATTTGATCTGTTCATTCCCATTAGCTCTAATCCCATATCTTTCCTCACTTTCATGGTTAAACTCCTTGAGAAGTGTGCCTACAATATATCTATAGAAATCTGTCTACAAAAGTACCTCTACTTCCTTTCCTCTCACTCTCTTCTTACATTTGGCTTCTGACTTCATCATTCAACTCTCATCATGAAACTCTCCAATAATCCCCTTACTACCAAATCCAATGACCTTTGCTCAATTCTCATCATCTTTGATTCTTCTGTAGCCTTTTACATTCTCCATGATGTCTTCCTGGATATACTCTCTTCTAGGTTTTCATATCCTCGCTTTCTCTGGATTCTCCTCCTATTTGTCCAATCCCTCACACTCTTCTGCTGATTCTTCATCCATGTCACATCCACTAACCAAGGATGTTGCCAAAAGCTCTGTCCTAGGCCACTTTTCTTCTCCCTCTATTCTACTTCACTTGGTGATCTCATCATCTCCCATAGATTCGATCACCATCTCTATGTAGATGATTCCTAGATCTCTACATCAAACCTGGACTCTCTGCTGAGCTACAGTCATGAATCTCTAGCTACTTTTTCAAACGTTTTGAACTGGAGGGTCCATAGACATCTCAAGTTGCAAAATGACTTATTATTTTGTCACCCTAACCCTTCCCATTTTCTAATTTCTCTACTACTCACAAAGGATTTCCTGTGGTTTTGATTCTTCTGAAACTTTGGCAGCCCATTTTTTAAAACTGTATCATTATCTAGACAATATTGATATTAAAGAAAATAGTCTTTTGTAGGAGGGAGCAGCAAAGGTGTCATTGAAAGTGTTACACTATTGTTTAAATGAAATTAACCTTGTTCTCCTCTTAATTGAATTCTTCTTTTCCCTTTTTTGGTAAGGCAATTGGGGTTAAGTGACTTGCCCATGGTCACACAACTAGTAAGTGTCAAGTGTCTGAGACTGGATTTGAACTCAGGTCCTCCTGACTTCAAGGCCAGAAGTTGATTTTCTTCAACCTAGGTATAGAACCTTACTCTTACCTCTATAGTTTCCCCGGTAGATTAAGGATTAAGTTTCTTAAAGGCAGGAAAGGTATGTTCTTGTGTGTGTGTGTGTGTGCGCGCGCGCATGTGTGTTTGTGTTCCTAAAACTGAGGATAATATTTTGTACTGCATTGATTTGATATGTTTATTTTATTTAATCTGACCTATTTTTCCAGCCTTCTGGGATCAGTCTGGACTCTTATTCTACTACCTGTGTCCAGTATAGTTTTTTGTTTGCTTGGTTGATTGGTTTATTTTTATGTACATGGTCAGGGGGAGCTGCCTTTTTCTGCTTTGTCTTGAAAAGATGAGAGGCTATACATTTTTAGGTTGCTCGGAATCCTCAAGCCTGTATATCTTTAATGCATTTTTTAAGAAGAGATTTAGAAGGTCCTAAAAGTGGTGAACGTTAAATAACACCAAAAAAAAAATGAAAGCAACTGTGTTTTAGATATAAAATAATGGTTCAGTTATTTAAGACTGCTTTCAGAGTCAGTGGTCTGTGCTCTCAAATCATTGACAAGTTAGAGAAAAAGTCAAATTCAATGCCAAATTAGAAGGAAAAATAATGATGTAAAGGTACTACATGTAATTATACCAGCTCTAGTCTGACCTGTTTAAACAAGCTTTTGGCTTTGAACATGGGAAATGAATAAAGGTAAAGACATTGGTTGACTCTGTCACCATTTCTTAGGGAAGTTTAACTGATACAAAATAGTTGCCATGGCAATGAGGCCAAGAAGGACCAGAGACTACCTTAGCAATCAAACATTTGCTCTCCTTGCCAAAAGAAGAAAGAAGAGACAAGGCAACCAATATATTCACAAGTTTATAACATCAAGCCATGAGTATGAAAAAGGATGATGGAAGATTGCAAGCAGAATTGCCTCACTAGTGAAAATCAATAAAAGAGAAAATAAATCTGAACAAAGGCCAAGGTATCCTAAGAATATTTATAGTTGGAACTATGAGGACAACAAGTAGATATAAAGTGGAACAGATGTGTCAGAACTTCTGTAGCAATCAAGTTTCATCTTCAATACAGTGGAAACATCATATTTGGAATCTAACACTGAAGTCATTTTTGTTTTTGCAAAATCATCTGTATAAGGAATATATGGGATAAAATCTAATAAGATGACAGTTCACATGAAAAAAGATCTGAGGTTTTTAGTGGACTGAAAGTTCAATATATCTCATTTGCAATATGGAATCTTTTTTTTTTTAATGAACATTCTTGGGCTTTATTAAGATATCTAGAAATGGATAGTAAATAATCCCATATATTCTGTTTTGGCCAAGCCATATCTGAAATGTATCTAATTTGGAGTGTTCTGTTTTAGGAGGGTTATTGTCAACTGAAACATGATCAGAAAAGGTGACTGGGATGGTGAAAGGATTCAAAGTCATACTCTTCAAGAATTGGTTGAAGGAGCTAGGTGTAGTTAACCCAAAGAAGAAAATATTTGAGAGATACATGATCATTGGTGTTGAAATATCTGAAGGGTTAGCCTATGTAAGAATCAAACTCTTTCTTAGCCCCAAAGTGTGAAACTTGGAAGAGTAGGTAGAGGTTACCAGGAGGCAGATTTCAGTAAAATGCAAGAAAAAAATTTTCTATCAAATTTTTGCAACAATGGAATGAGCTGCCTTGAGATGTCTTGAAGTTATCTATCACTGGAGGTCTTCAAGCAGAAGCTGGATAATCATTTGTCAGCTATATTGTAAAGGGAATTCATGTATAAAGTAAGAGATTGAATTAGATGACCTCTGAAGTTCCTTCAAACCCTAAGGTTATATGAATTATCCCTTAGTGCTTAATGGATGCAAAATGGAAAAACAAAGATGAATGGGTACAATAGTATTGATGTTATGAGAGACACAGAGACCTATAGAGAAATGTGCACAAAAATACATACATATAGGCATAGACGCAATGAGACCTACATGTATATAGACAAAGATACACAGACTTACACACACACACACACACACACACACACACACACACACACACACACATACACACACACACATGGAGGAAAATGAACACATTTTCACATGATCGTATGTAAGATTTACATCCTGCAATCTTCATTTAGGGTTTTGTATTTTACCTTCACAAAGCCTTGGAAAGTGGGGGAGGGAAGACATAGAAAGAAATATCACCATTCCTTTAATCTACAGACCAAAAGAAGCCAGTTTTGCATCTGAAAATCAGCTCGTTATTGATCCAGTCCTTGTTAATATTCATGAAGCTCTATCGAAAAGCTGGAGACTTTAACACAGTGGCCCCCACACTCTAAATCAATTCCCATTGATTTCAATTGATTTTGCCCCCCTCCCTTGAAAACTTGCTCTCAAGGTCCTTTGAAACACACTTGTGGTATAATCAACTGTGAAAGATCACACACTCTGGGCTCTATCCATTGCTCTGATTTGGGGGGACTGTTGAAGGGGAGGGAGAGCTAGGTGGCCAGGGAGGGGAGTGGAGAAGAGAGGAGAGTTGCTCCTTTTCTGAAAACAGAACCTCTTGTGGATTTGGCATCTGCTCAATAGCTGAGACTAGGATGATAGCATCTACCTCTTTCACTCACTACCCTCTCTTCCCAAGACTGGAGCAATGAGGCATATCCAGGCCTCCTAGTCAGTTAGTATACCCATAGATTCACACTAATCCTGAGGCCAAGCAAGCCTCTGGTCAATGCAGGCTGCCATCTCTAACCCTTCCTCTATTTTTTGGATCCAATAACTTCTACTCAGAGGGAGGAGATGGGGCCTGAGGGCCAGACAGTATGGCAGCCAATTTCATTGTTGATGTGCCCCTGTATTGATGACAACATTTAATCACAGTCTAGATTTCATTTTTTGGACTTATAAATCCTTATTAATCATGCAATTCTCCCCCTCAACACCCTTTCCCACTATGTAGATAATAAAAGCATTTGCTCCATGAATCAAAAAGATGCTCAAATACTTAGCCTTAAGGTAGCATTAGTTACTAATGATGCCCCAAGGACTGAAATTTATAACTGATCATGGGTAAGCTTTCAAACTCTAGTCCAAAGGTAGATTGGGTTTTCATCATGGAACAGCTGGCTAGAAGCAATTCTGTGTCCCCTGAGATAGACTGCAGTTTTGTTCTCTTCCTTTTTTTTTCAAAGACCCCTCAAACAAACTGTGTCTTGGGAATGACATCTTCAAACTCTTACTTTCCCATACACTTTTATCATCTTTCCTTCTTCCACTGAAATCCTTATCCCCCACAGGGAGAGGAGTTCAAAGGGAAAATGACTTTTCTATTTAGTGGGCTCAGGTTATCCCTGCCTAGGCTAATCACCTCTGCGGATTTTCATTCCTGGACAGTCCTAGCCACACACCAATCTCACCCACAGCTTGTACAGGGTGATAGACCCCTGGCAAAACCACCTGAGAAGGATGCTTTGTATATCAATGAAAATGATTAGGCTTGTTTCTCCATCTATCAGTGGTGGGAGAATAAGTGTGGGTGATTAGGTAAATGACCAGAGGGAGGCATAGAGGAGAGTAGATATGGCCCAAATCAGGAGCTGAGAAGCTTTAAACCCAAAAGCCTAGGCCAGCTGGTAACAGGATTTCTTTTGAATGCCCAAATTGAAGAGGCAAGAAGTAGCAGAAAAAATTGGTTGTTCAGGTAGGGTTTCAAACTAGGAGATCAGCACTGAATCTGAAAGCAAGATACAGGGTAAATCAAAGCAATTTTCCCTTTGTCCAACTCAACCTCTGTCCAAAATTGTGTTTCTTGATGACAACTACTTACATTCTCTATCATGTTCTTCTGTGGCTCCACCCAATACAGCCATAACAGAGATGCCATATCACATTCCAGCAGATCGAATATTTTGATAAGTGAATTAGCTGTTCCTTCTATACATCTCTTGCTGCTACACCTTTGTGCAAAAGGTTCACCCCCTTCTATAATGTCCTTCCTCCTCATCTTCTCCTCATAGAATCCCTTCCCATCAAAGCACAGCCCAAGTACCATCTTGTATTTACTTACTTGTATACCTGTTATATTCCCCTCCCCCCAATAGAATATAAGCTATATGAGCAAGGACAGGGAACGCTTTGGAGAATGTGTGTGTGTGTGCATATGTGTGTTTATTCCTGGATTAGTAACTTATATATGCATTTAGTAAATGTTTGTTGAGTTGAATGACAAGTTCAGGAAAGATAAAATCAGCAAGGCCAATTGTAATGAAACTGATTTAGGGACTGGCCTCACCTGTCAATTCAGCCACAAGAGCTCAACAAGTGGGAAATACAGCTATATGCTCCTTTCCTCTGTTCTTTTTTCTACCTAACTCTTGGCTCATTTTCCTTTCTTTAGTCTGTTCTCCATACTATTGAGAAATGTCTCTTCTCCTCTTGGCCACAGGATCCACAAAGCCACTCCCTAGAGATTTTCCCACCAGTTCTTTATCTTCTAACCTTTCTGCCCTTATAGATTTGTGTTTCCTGAATTATTGTGTCCAAAATATGTTTCTCCTCAGGAAATATGTTGGAAACACTGTTTTTGCAAACTCTTCTTTAAACTACAGTGTGTAGATATATCATATTATAAAACAATAAGACCAAAGCAGACACATACAAATGTACTACAGAGACAGAGAGAAAGAGAGACAGACAGAGAGACAAAGACAGAGAGACAGAGACAGAGAAAGAGAGAGAGAAAGAAAGAGACAGAGACAGAAAGAGACAGAGAGAGAAAGAGACAAAGACAGAGACAAATAGAGAGACAGAGACAGACACACAGAGAGAGAGAGAGAGAGAGAGAGAGAGAGAGAGAGAAGACAGGGACAGAGAGAGAGAGAGAGAGAGAGAGAGAGAGAGAGAGAGAGAAAGACAGAGACAGAGACAGAGACAGAGAAACTAACATCCAAATAATAATAAAAGTATGCATGGCCCTGAGCAAGTGGCTCTACTATTCTGGTCTTCATTTCTCATCTGTAAAATGAAGGAGTTTGACTAGTCAGAGGTTTTAAACTCACAGCCCCACAGGTGGTGGCAAAATTCCAGAATGAACTAGATTAAAAATATCATTGGGAAACGTTTAACAAAGATGTTCATATTTTTTTTAAATGCAACATTTTGTTGTTGCTGTTCAGTCATGTCTGACTCTTTGTGACTCTATTTGGGATTTTCTTGGCAAATATGCTGGAGTGGTTTGCCATTTCTTTCTCCAGTTCATTTTATAGATGAGGAAACAGGAAAACAGGGTCAACTGACTTGCCCGGGGTCACACAGCCAGTAAGTGTTTGCGGCCAGATTTGAACTCAGGCAGATAAGTCTTCCTGATACTAGACCTGGTACTCTATCCACTGTGCCACCTAGCTACCCCACAATACAGCATAGGTGATATAGATTTGGTTTTCAAAGTCAATATGTGGCCCTCAGGGATCTGTTTCTGTTTGTGGTGGACACTGGTGGACAAGAGGATATTTCAGGTCTCTTCAGTTCTGAATCTATCATATTTTTTCAGTGTAATCATTGTCATGTGTATGGCATGGCAGCATGTTCACGGCAGTTTGTAGCACAATATTTTCTACATATATTATCTCCTCTGAGCTTTACAATAACCCAGTGAGATAAGCCGCATAGGTGTCATTATCTTCATTTTTCAAAAAAGGAAGCTGGGCCACAGAAAGAGTGGGTCAGTCAAAAAGGGACAGAGCAGGGATTCCAATTCAGGTCTTTTGACTCCCTCTCTAGCATTCTCCAGTGCACCACAAAATGAGCTCAGTCTCCATCAGAAGTGGACTGTTCAAGGGGCCTTTGTACAGTCCAATGAGGTTGTCATGGCTCACAATTTTCTTTGGGGCTTGCCTTCTAGATTCATGGCACATTTTAAAAAATAAATCCCCAATCAGAATAGACTTAAAGCCCTCTCCAATGCACTCATATATGAATAAGGAATCCCTTTTATAATATTTTCAACAAGGAGTCATCTAGCTTCTGCTTGAAGACTTTCCAATGATGGGGAACTCATTACCAAGTCAGACTCTTCTATTTGGGGATATTTCTAGTACCCTTTCTTTACGTGGAACTGACCTCTGCTATTCCATAATTTCCACGCATTTCCCCTGAGCCTGCATTCTGGGAACAAGCAGGACATGTCTAATTCTCTCTTCAGTAGTGGAAAAAAATCTACCCCCCAGAAGGTAGGGAAAGAATCAGAAAAACAGAGTTAAACTCTGGTAAATAAAAAAATTGATTAGAAATCACCTCGGCGGTGTTTTTTTTTAAAGTATGACTATAGATTAAGACTGTTTTTTTCCTATGTGGCCTGTTAACTTCTTTGCAAGCTCACTACTTTAAAAGACAATACACATTTAGTTGTGTAATTCTAACCTGTTTGATGACTAATCTAGGTCTCACTTTCTACCTTTGCAAAATGAAAAAATTGAACCATTAGTTTCTAAAGTTCCTTCCATCCCTGATGGTCTCTTACAGCTCTAGCATTCTATTTTTTTAAGGTCAGGTCAAACCAACCAGAATTTATTAAATGCCTATTATGTGCTAAGCATATTGTGCTAAGTGTTGGGAGTAAAGAGACAAAAGATAGTTCCTGATCTTAAAGAGCTCACAATCTAATGGGAGAGACAGCATACAAATAACTATGTAGAACAAAATTCACACAGGACGAAGTGGAGGTAATCAACAGAGGAAAGACACTAGCATTAAGGGAGATCAGGGAAAGCTTCTTCTAGAAGGTAAGATTTTAGCTGAGACTTGAAGGAAGCCTGGGAAGCCAGGAAGTGGAAATCGGGAAGGAGAGCATTCCAGGCCTGGGGGACAGCCAGTGAAAATGCCCCCAATCTGGAGATGGATTGTCCTGCTGAAGAAAGAACAAGGAGGCTGGTGTCACTAGAAAGTAGAGTACATTGGAGGCAGTGAGCTATAAGAAGATTGGGAAAGTAGGAGGTAGCCAGGTTATAAAGGGTTTTGGAAGACGAACTAGGATTTTATGTTCTATCTGGAGGTGAGAGGGAGCTAGTGGAGTTTATTGAATAGCAGGACAACAGGGTCATATCTGCGCATCTAACATTCTCTTAAGTGTCCTTTTTCTTATTTTTTTACATTTATTTTATTTTTAATTTATAGGATAAAACAAGCATTTCATGACATTAGATAATGAAAAAGATGATAGCTTGCATCTCTGATATTCAATATTCTAAAGACACTTCTAACTCTGCCATTTTATGTTCTACAGGCTGATCCAGCTCTGATATTCTGGGTCCGGTGCTGTAAATTGATCTTATTGCCACCACCCTCTCATATTTAGTAGGTCCCAGATGTCTATGAGTGTAGTCTGGAGAAATGTCTTTTGCATCATCTATGCCATGATGTTACCAGCCCTCTTGACTTCCTTGGGCCATGCATCATTGTGATTCACGTATCCCTTCAATGGATATTTCTGATGCCAGAGACCAGTTGGATCAAGAAGAAAAGACCAAGGATCTTTCCTGCATGTCAATTTCCATCCCTCTAGTCATTAGATCACTAAAAGTCTGGGCAGTGCTAGACAGCAAAAGAAGAGAGTAGTTAAGACAGGGCATGCAGATTTTTTAAATGGTTAAAAAAAAATGCCAATGGCGACACGTGATTTGATCTCCATTAGCTCTCTGAATGACTGTTCTTGTCATTCACTATTGTGTACAAGCTGGGTCATGAATCCTTAATTCACACTGCCAGACCTGGTTACAACTGGCCCCTGTGATTAGGCATTGTCGTCTGTGTGTGGTAGATGTTAGGTAACAAGCCAACCTGCGCAGCCACCCACTAGCCCTGGCATGCCTTGCTCTGGTTCCCTCATAAGGGGACTGTACTTGGCTTCAACCAATCATGTCTCTTCTTGTCTATCTCCCCAATGCCACTGTTTTCCCTTTCAATAAGCTCCTTCCTGTCTCCAAGGGGCCTTATCCTATCTTCCATGCAATCAGGGGAGACCAGAAATGGCTGGGATGAATGGGAGGAAGTCCCTGCAATTAACGGGATCTTCTGCTGTTTACACAAACACTTCAAACTACATCAGGAGCCAAAAAGTCCAGTTCACATTTGTGGTGAAAATGCAATGAAATGTAGGGCAGTGGGTGGTGTAGGAAGGTGAAATCTGAAAGACCAAATAAATCTGAGCTGTTATGGTAGTTTGTGTGAAACAGAGGATAATTTTAAGTAGAATGTTAAGAGCACATTGATCATTGAGTCAAGACTTCGAAGACGGACCTAAGTCTGGCTCTGCCACTTATTTAACAACCTACGTGCTTATATAAGCCACTTACTTCTCTGGAGCCAAGTTTCCTCCTCTGAAAAATTAGGGGACTGGGCTAGAGAGTCTCTAACGTCCCTTTCCGGGCCAATATTCTGGGATTCTGTGAAGTATGACTGCTTCAGGAAGGTGCTTAGAAACAGCACATCTATGCACCTAATACACATGCAAAACCCATCATCTAAGATGAACAGGGTTATTGCTTGGACTGGAAATAGTCCATCTCTTTTAGATAGATAACTGGAGGATTAACCTCAGATAGGGGCTCACTGAGCACACCATTTGAGCTCCCAGGCCTAGAAAAAAGTGGCGTCTATAAAACAAAAAATTGAATTAGTTCACTCAAAAAAGTCAGTCGTCCAAGTGGTATGCTAATGTCAAGCCAAACAACCCATTTTGCTGAATGCCTTTTGTGTATCACAGGCCACAACTGTGAGTGTTTTGAAAGGGCTTTGGGAGAAAATCTCTATCACTAGTCTAAGAAAATGAATTATTTTCCTGCTAAGTGTTTTACATTCAAAGCTAAATTGTTAGCTTGACCTAAATATGACTCCTCTTTTTTGGAGATAGAGTTTTGTGTTCTCAAAGTTGCTGACAAAGAAGACACGCATAAAGTAGAAGAGGGGTCAGAGAAGGCAGGAACCAATATGAGCAAAGGGGGAAGCAGTTGTTAACTCCTTCTAGTTTATGTCGACACCCCACACACAGCTTGATGGCCTACACTAATGGTCATTAAAGTGAAAAGGGCACTGGTTCTGGAGTAGAATGCTGTTTTTCCAAATCCCACCTCTGATCTTTATTATCTTTATTAGGGTAATTCACTAAACTCCCCTGATTCTCAGGGTCCTCAGTTGTAAAAAGAGACCATTGGGCTAGATGGCCCCTAAGGTCGCTTGTAAATCAAACAAAGTCTATGACACTATGACTTTCAGCTAATTTAACCCATCAAGTAAATGATAGTTTGCCCATGGATAGAGCACCAGGTCTGGATCTTCCTGAGTTCAAATCAGGCCTCAGATACTTACTAGCTGTGTGACCTTGGGCAAGTCACTTAACCCTGTATGCCTCAGTTACCTCATCTGTAAAATGAACTGGAGATGGAAATGGCAAACCACTCCAGTGTCTGTGCCAAGAAAACCTCTAATGGGTTCACAATGAGTTGGACACTACTGAAGCAATTGAATAACAAACTATACCTTAGTGCTATACATAACATTTGTTTTTCATTTGATCCCTACAACAACATTGAGAGAAAGGTTCTGTTATTGTCATCCCTCTTTCAGAGATGAAGAAACTGAAAATCATGGAATTTAAGCGATTTACTCAAGGTCACTTAGCTAGTAAATTCTGATATAAGGTTAGAACCCGGGCCTTCCTAACTCCTAATTCACTTCTCTATCCACTATACCATATCTTCAGGAGGCAAAAGGATCTATGTGAAAAGAGGACTAGAAGAGGGAGAATATTAGCCTGGGAACCAATTCAACTATTGACTACAAGGTCAACTTGAACTTGGACAAGTTACTTTGACTTTCTTTCCTTCCATTTCCCCTCCACTTTAAAATGAAGAGGTAATATTGGATGATATTTGAGGTCCCCGATAACTCCAAATCTTCTGATCTACACAGTCAAAATCATATCATAAGAATGGACAAGAAAGCACTTGATTTCTCTGTGTTTAACATCCGGCCTTCCCCGATTATTTCCCAATTTGTACATTCTGCTTTCCTCCTGGCTTTGGTCATTCTTTGTTGAGATAATGGCACCCAGACAAGCCACCAGCCACCAGCCAAACAATACTCCTTGCAACAAGGAAGCAGCGATGAAGACCTATTTAGAATGATTTTTTTCAAGCAATAGAAGGCAGAGACTTCTCATTGCTTGTGTAAACTCCACAAAGGCAGGGACACTGTTTCTTCTGAACTTTGTGCTGCCAAGTACAGTACTCTGAACACAGCAGTTGCTCAAAAAATGTGTTTTTTTTTCTTTTTAGGCAATTGGGGTTAAGTGACTTGCCCAGGGTCACACAGCTAGTTAAGTATCAAGTGCTTGGTCTGAGGTCAGATTTGAACTCAGATCCTCCTGACTTCAGGGCTAGTGCTCTATCCACTGCACCGCTTAGCTGTCCCTCAAAAAATATTTGTTGAGTGAATGTTGAATGATGGAACTTGAAGGTCTTTTTGAGCCTTTATTTGTTCTAGGTTGTAATCTCCTTGAAGATTGTTTTATTCTTTGCATTTGTATTCCTAGCACAGTGCCTGGCACATGGTAGGTGCTTAATGATGCATGCTGATTGATATTTTTTAGCCAATTTCAATCTTTGGGAAGTCCTCTAAGAGTCCTAGCCACTGGGAGAATTTTCTCACTAGGGCCTCAATATTAAAAGGTGCAACAATTCCACCCACTCCCCACCTTTTCCAATCCAAACTGAGCTGTTGCCCGAGTAATCATTTAATTGGGGTAAGAATCTCTTACTTCCTCCTTTGCAAAATTCTCTTTCCTTTGGGGAAAATTATCCTCTGTGCTTCTGGGTTTGAAATTGTGATCATCCCTTTTTATCGTCTTCAGGGTGGGCCCATGAAAAGTTAGTGCCCCTATGAAACAGGGCTCTTTGAAGGCCTGGAAGCTGCAGTTTCTGGGCCTTCAAAGAGCCCAAACTACAATGATTTATTTACAACAGTTAATACAATTGGTAGTAACGACTTTATAGGCAACCTCTAAGTGCAGGCAAGATGAAAAATTTACTAAATTGGAGAATAAAAATGCATAAGAAAATGTACAGAATCAATATTTCATGGCCTTTACTTTACCTTGCCTTACACAAATCTACTCCTGAGCTCACATTAAAATTTAAAGCAACGTCATGCGACAAGTTCAAACCCTGGGCTGTTTTCACGTTAGCTTAACTTGAGGGTCTTGGGGGTTGTTCATGTCATAAAGGAGGGAGGGTCAGACAGAGACAGGGATGCTTTAGAAGCCACTCATCCCAGGGTCTTCAGCCTTTCTCCTGGGGAAAAATAATTAAAACCAGTAGTGTTTGACATAAGTAGAAAAGGTCATTTTAAAAAGCGAATGAAAAGCCACTACTAACCATTATATGGAACCAGAACCCTACTGTGCAGGAGGATGATTATTGCTACTGTTGGTGCCTAACACAGCCCCCTGCATGCAGCAGGCACTCAGTCAGTACTGGTGGCAACTGCCAATAGTGATGATGGTAATGCTAATAATGAGCAGGGCCTCAGATTTAATCAATACATTAACCATTGAGCAACTATTAAGCCCCTACTAGGCACTGGGCATACAAATACCAAAAGGAGACATCCCCTGACCTCAAGGAGGTTACATTCTAGTTAGACAATTATGACACAGAAAATCAAGCCAAGTCAACAAATATTTATTAGGGCATACTGCTATGTGCCAGACCCTGTGCTAAGGAAGTGGTGTACAAAGAAGGGAGTTTGGGTCCAGGGAGTTATAGAGATGCTGAGTAGAAACAGCATTGATTATCAGGCCACTTTCAGTAGCAGTAGTAGCATTGTTTTATTATTATTTGCACAGGGAGAGGTGATGGGTTGGGATGGGTAAGCTCAGTCACCAGGCAGGTGGCAATACACCTGCACTGGAAAGCCTCTGGTGGTCTTAGAGAATGGGTGTATGGGTTGGAATAACAAATGCTGCTGCAGGTGCCAGATGGTGTCTCAGAGCGCCCAGTGCAGAGAAGGAGTTAGGAGTACAATGACAAGTAGATCTATTCTGTGCTTAGATGGTATATGATGAAGGTGTCAGACTCGGGGCCCTTAGCTCTAAGTGGCCATAAAAACTCCCCAGTGCCACCCAAAGCAGATTAAAATGTAATTAGGATATATTTAACAAAATGAACAAAATACAATACGACATAAATAATGTTAATTTGTGCTTTTCTAAGTCAAGATACTGTTGACAGGGATCCATTTCCATTTCAGTTTGACACTATTGGATGGCACAGACCATAATGCATTAAGTAAATAGCAAGTGCCAGAGACAGAATGCAAACCCAGATCTTCTGACTCCAAATCTAGTGTCCTTTCCACTATACTGTATTGCCTTTAATGCGGCTGACATATATCTTTGCAGTTCCTATCTATGGCCTACAAATCCCCAGTGGAAGGCTATTCTTCCCACCTCCCCAATATTTCATGGATATTAGTGGAGCATGGGTTCATAGAATTTAGCACTAAGAGAAACCTCAAAGGCCAGAGAAAGAAATGGAAATGAAATATGAAGAGGGCTGACCATGATCACACAGGCAGTAAGTCAGTCACTCAACAAGCCTTTGTTCGGCACTTATTTGTGCTAGCTACTGTTCCAAGTATCGTGGACCAAAAAAAAAAGTTCCGAGCTCCAATGTTCTAAGCTGAGTCCAGCACCCAGTGTGGTGAACCCTGAGATAAGAGGAGTCTCTGGCTGCCTAAAGTGGAGCAAACTGCCCAAGATCAGAAACAGACCAGGTCAAAGCTCCCATGAAGATCAGTAGTAGTGTCAGGCCTGTCAGTGGCTACTGCACGTCTAGCTTGGGCAAGATAAAAATGCCTAATCTAAAAAAAAAAGTCCAGGGTCCCAATTCAAGCTTAGTCATTAGTCCCTATGTGACCATGGACAAGTCCCTTTATATCTCTTGGCCTCAGTTTCCTCTTTTGTAGAACAAGAAAGTCCTTTAAGGTTCCTTCCAACTCAATGAACATAATGGGTGAGAGGTGTGCTGACAAGACTGACCTTGAACTTAACTGGAAATCCTCTTAGAATTATGTGGCAAAAGAAGTCTCTTTGTAAGATGAATAAAGATGAATTCTTCCAATGGCTACTGGTGGGGAGGGGGTGTTTGGTAAGTAAGAAGAACAGGTTTGCAAGGCAACAGCCCCGAGGAATACATACATTAAGGTGGTGGGAGTTGAAGAGCTGCTGACAAAGGAGTAAAGAAAAGGAAAGGCTGAGAGGTAGGAGATCAATCAGCAATGTCTTAAAAGACAAGAGAGGAAATAATTTCCAAAATAAGAACATTGTCAACTATGTCATGTGCTATATGAACTCAAGGAGGAAGAAGACTCAGAAAAGACTTTTGTCCTAATGAGACCCAGTAATAACCTTAAAAAGTGGTGTTGTAGGTTGAAACCAGATTGCAGGAGATTAAGGTTAAGGTGGGTGATAAGAAAGTGGCAGCAGAGATATAGACTATTAATTTGAGAAGTTTGGCCAAAAAATGAAGAATGGGTTACATAGAAGAGAACGTAAGGTTATATGAAAGTGTTGTTGTATTATGTGTAAATAGATGAGTCCTATACAGATAGAAGAATGGGAGAGGGAAGAGAGTGAGTGAGTAAAGAGACAGAAGAGAAAGATTAAAGATTCTCTAGGGGACAACCAGTCTAAAGGAGAGAGAGAAAAAAAAATTAAAAATTCTCTTTAGGACACAATGAGTTCATCCTTCTTTTCTCATTTTACAGTTGAAGAAACTGAAGCTCAGAGAGGTTAAAAGATTTGCCCCAGTCACATAGGTAATGAGAGTCAGAAGAGGGACTGGAATGCAGGTCCTTTGGCTCTAAATCCAAGTCTTTTTTTCATTGTCACACATTGCCTTTCTGTAGTAGCTAGGGGTCAGAGGACAAAGGGGGTTCTAGTAGTGCTTGTCCAGGAAAGCATGCTGTATATTCTTTTTGTATTCTTTTGGTGAACTTCATAGCTAGGTCATCTGAAAACAAAAGTTCAGCATCTCATTTCACAAGCTCGCTGTCCATGGTCCCCAAGGTTCATCAGAGCCCTACCTCTTTACTATGTGTGACAGACATTCATTCCCAGAGAGGCAGCAGCATAAGTCTCTCTGCTTCCCAACCTGGGGGTGCAGTGAGGGGAGGTGCACAGCATAGAGGACTCATGAGTAACTGGTCTGAATGGCGTCCACCATCACACATGACGTTTGAAATGTTCGAGAAGGGAGCATGGGCTTTGTTGACCTCTTGCCTTGATGGACGGTCCCTTTAAATATTTAAACTGTCAAGACATGGCTAAGGGACTTGTCACAACAATCCCAAAGCTATGGGTGACATTTTTAAAGGATGCCAATCCACTTTCCAAGGACAAAGCCTGAGAAACATATACACAAGGTTAGACCCATAAGTATGCTCTGGCTATGAGCCTTGTGAACACAGAAATAGTGAAATCCTCATTCATATTTGAAGCTGACCACAAATTTTGTTCTCAGCTATTAAGCAGGGTAGTCTGTGTTAATTACTATGGCTTGACTCAGTCTTAAATGGATCATAAAAAAAGAAGAAAGGAAACATCACATTCGATTCCCTGTACCAAAAGTTGATAGTTTCCAGTGTCTTAGCAAAAAATGGTCATCACTTATTACTTATTATAATTCATTAAGCTTGTAGGAAATATTTAGAGACTTAATTGGCATTTAACAAGATAGCCATAGAGAGTAAATGAGACATTAAATTCTCCCCTTAAATGCTCATTAGGTTTTCTTTAGAAATTAATTGATATCTAATTCATTTGCTATAAACTCTTCTATCCAATGCCAATTGAGAAGTTCAACATACTCATGAAAAACAGAAGGGGGAGAAACATTGACTTCACAGTGAGCAAGATCCCTGCCAGGGAGATTAATCAGCCCCCTGTCTGTGTGCTGCTTAAATCACAACAAAGGGGCATTGATCATTATGTCAGAAGGGAGAAGGGGATTTGTAGTGACTCGGGCTCAACCTATGGCTATCTGCCCCAACCTGTTTAACCATTTCGATAAAACTAATGGGTCAGTTCAGCAGTCAGCCAACCCCTTTGGCAGTTTAAGATGACATATAAAATGCAGGACTTGAGGCAGAGGAGACCTGCAGTCAAATGCCATCTTTGATATTTGCCAACTGTGTGACCTCAGGCAAGTTACTAAACCTCCCTTATCCTCAGTTAACTCATCTCTAAAATGTAAAGATTATCATGCATGACTTCTAAGGTGCTTTCCCATAGAACCTTACAGTGGGGGAGGGGGGAAGAGTAGCCTTGGCTGGTTCCATTTTTCACTTTTCAACCACCTGGTCAACATGCTGACAGAAATAGCATCAGATATCAATGTATTCTCTCACAAGTGGCTTTCAGTATTTTCCAAAAAGTCACTGCCCATCACAGACATAATTAGATTCCTGAATCTAAGGCAAACTCAATTGAATGTGATTCAAATTGAAGGAAGGGGCAGGGGGAGGTTTCTAATGCATGACCACTCTTGGCTTTAATTGAGGTTTCTTGGGAGATGTGGCTCATAAAAGCTGAAGAGAATAAGGAATTGGGAAACAAAGTCATTAGAAGGAAACAGGTTAAATTTAAAAAAAAAATTTGAGCTAGGTTTTAGTCTTATCAGGTAATTGACAAAGTTTCTTGGAGGTCCACAAATGATACCATAAAAGATTCTAGACAGAATGGAGTGGACTTTAAATGAGAAGAGGTTGTTTGTTGGATGGTGATGGCAGAGGGAGAATGTGAAAATGGTGGCAGTGAGAAGCAAGGCTCATGCCAACACCTCTTCCTGGCCCTATGTGTCAAAGGGTGCTAGAGAAGAAGCTGCCAGCCTTGAAGAGGATATAGCAGATATGGCATCTCCTGGAGAAAGATGAAGCTTCAGTGATCACCAGAAGATTCATCAATCACAACAAACATTTATTGAACACCAACTGTGCTAGGCACTATGTAATAGATAATGGGATGACAGGATGGAAAGGTGGAATGTGGAAAATGGAAGATGGAAGGACTGTGAGAGCTAAGGACATAGGATGAATGGAAGGTTGGTAGCAAGAGGCAAGAGTTCCAGGGAGCACAGTGGGAGAGAGGCAGAGATAAGACCTGGAAAAGGATAGAGCTGAGGTTATTAGTAGGAGTGCAGCAACCAGAACGCACCATCTTGATGGCTGGCCTCCCACTTGTCATGTGGTCATCCCTGGCATCCTTCCAGGCATAGTTACTCAGGCTAGGCAGCAAATACAGGATAGCCCACGTTGGTAAGAAGGCAGGCCCTTGGAGATAGACGTGAGACTCCGAATGGAGCCCAGGAGCAAGGCATAGACTGGACTTGTGCTAGGCATTCTATTGGGAAGGAAAAAATCCTCCTCATCTGAGATCCTGGCATTTGGAGGAAAGCACCAGCTGCCTATAACCAAGTACACTGTTTAAATTCTATCTACTGGCCTCTGACTCTACTGTGCTGAGGCTGAATTAAGTATCAAGTTATTCCTTTTATTTCCATAGGATCATAGGTTTAGAATCAAAAGGTCCCTTAGAGAGAATCTACTCTAAGCCACTCATTTTTTGGATGAGGAAGCTAAGGTCAATGTAGTTAAGTGATCTCCTCAAGATCACACAGGGAGTGAGAGAGGCAGAATTTGAACCTGGGTCCTCTCATCTGGTGCCAGATGTCACTATTATCCAGCATACTAGGGTTGGCATTGTGAGATAAGCTAAAAGCATACCAGAGTGAGAAGATACACCTAAGCACTGGTCATGAATATACTACTGAGTGATGTCTAGCAAGTTCCTTCTCTTCTTTAAGCCTGGTGAATCGTCAAGAACCTTCCCAGGATAATGTTCTTAAATACATAATATATATAAGGAAACCAATTATGTTGGCATAGAGCTATTAAAAATTAATACCAAATTCACAGACTCCAGGTTAATAATGCCTGTCCTATAAGCCCTCTTCCATTCCTGCCAGTTGCTAATGCCCCAACCATAAGTCACTTAGTATATATTTTGTATCCAATTTTCCCTGCACATATCATTTCTCTTCCACAGAAGGCAAGCTCCTTGAGGCCAGGTACTGTTTCATTTTTGTCTCTGTATCCTCAGTACCTAGAACTGTACCTGGCACATAGTAGATGCTTAGTAATGACTTCTTCTTGTTATTGTTATGCATGCTCTGTTTTTAGCAGAATTGAACTTCCAGCAGATGTCCTCCTAAAATTTACATCTCTGCTAGATTGATAATAATCACCTGTATTTTCCATCTAGTCTATTTGTAGATTTTTACTATAACATCAGACTAGTTCTTCTCTCCTTTTGTCTTTGTCCAAATGCTTTCCACCATGCTTCCACCTTCAGGTCTACGGTTGTACACACAAGTATATTCTTTCTTAATGTACAGTATTGATCATCCCTGGCTCCTTCTAGTAGATCTGTTTTTTGGGGTTTTTTGTAACAATACATAACCTTCCACTGCTCATGATAATACTGTAAAGGTTATTTTGAGTCAGAATGTAAAGGGCCTTGAACATAAAAGTAAGGAGTTTGAATTTCATCTTGGAGGCCGTTTGGGAGCCATTGCTGAATTTTGAGCTGGTGAGAAGCTGGGTTCAGGGAACAAAAATTAGGAAACTATTACAGTACCTCAAGCATGAGTTGATAAAGACCTGAACTAGGGTAGTTGTAGTGAGGGAAGAAATAGATTGAGCATTTTTTTATTATTTGGGGGGGGGATTTAATTATTTCTCAATTAAACATTCATTTTTCCTTCCCTTCCAACTCTCCTTTCCATTGAAAAGAAAAAGAACTGTCAAGCAAAATGAATTCTCACATTAGTCATGTACAAAAATATATCCTTCATTCTTCATCTTCAATAAGTCAATCATCTCTCCATCAAAAAGAAAGTAATATTTTCATCATCAGTCCTCTGGAATCATGGTCAATCATTGCATTTGAACATGGTTCTTAAGTCATTCAAAGTTGTTTGTCTTTTCAGTATTATTATTGTATAAATTGTGTTATTGTATAAATTGTTCTCCTCATCCTGCTCATTTCACTCTGTATCAGTTCATATAAGTCTTCTCAGGTTTCTCTGAAACTGTCCCAGATGTGAGCAATATTAAGAAAGCAGAATCAATAGAACTTGGCGATTGCCTAGATACAGAGAGAGAAGGAAGAACAGAATAGCAGACATAGAGAAGTAGAAGTATAGATGTGTAGGTTGGAGAGGATGATGAGCTCTGTTTTGGGATTGCTAAATTTGAGGTGTTAGCATATCATGCAGGTAGAGATAGCTACTCAGCAGCTAAAAAATCTAGGACTACGGTTCTACAGGAAAAAGTAAAGATAGAGATTCAGCAGCCATGTATAGAAAGGTGATTTTGAAACTATAGGCAAGAATGATATCACTAAGGAAGAAAGCACCGAGATGAGAAAAGAAAGCCGAGGGCAAGGCCTTGGGGAAACACTCACAGTTGAGGGACAGGAACAAGGTGATCAGTCAGTGACAGGAATAGAGAATGAGCAGTCAATGGCATTTTCTAAGGATTTATTTGGTCTCCCAGCACAAATTCAGGTCAGGGAATCTAAGAAGCTACAAACAAAAGGAAACCAGCAGACACTCTCCAAATTAGAACCTCATTGTCCACAGATGCTCAGAACTCTGGCTGCCTTTCTAGTACCACTCACAACTTAGATGGGAAGATGGGACAATGAACATGAAGCAGTTAGGGCATATTATAAATCAGTGTGTGATTGAGCAAACAATAGCTAGCATAGCCAAAGCTCAAAGGTACAGACTCTTAGAGCCAGAAGGGATCTACCGTAGTTATCTCATGCACTCCTTGTCTGATCAGGAAAGTATGTTGACAATATTTCCATCAAGTAATCATCTAGGCTGCAGTGATAAGCAGTTCAGAACCTCCCAAAGCTGTCCAATCTACTTCCTTGTGGGTCCAGGCTGATAGAAGCTAGTTTCTAGGGACACATCCAGATTTCTCTGCTTCCACACACCCCTATTCATTACCCACATTCGGAAGGTTCTTCTTCCAAACTCCACCAACTGACTTGTCCTTGGTTCATCCTGGTGATTCCATATTAGCACTCTGGGATTGAGGCATGTCCTTCATTGGAAACATTTTTGTGATTATTATTATTCTAAGCCATCTCTACAAAAAAAAAATCTTTGGCATTAAAATGAAATATTCTACTAGTGTTAAAGAGACTGGATGACAAATGATTCATTTAGTAACAACCTAGGAAGCAAGGCTGACTGCTGGAGTAGCCCCAGTCTGTTAGGGGTCTTCTCTCCCTGGAAAAAACACAATAGAAGTAAAAAACTTGATCTAAAGTGTCTGGTGACAAATGCAGCAACAAACAGGTAGCAAACTCCCCCTGGAGGACTAACCCTCCTCTCCTTTCTTATTTCTCAGCCTTGTCAGTGTCACAGAGGACCCCACAGTATTTTACCTTCCACAGCCCTCTTGGGGTGGACCCCTTTGAAAGGCTTCCTCTGTGAGTCCCAGGGCACTTTGGGGGTTAATCCTGTCATCTCAAGATCCTTCTCAGATGCCAGACCAACTCAGCATCAATTTGACACAGATTTCTTTGGGGGAAACTGGGTTATTCTATCTGGGAGTGCTGTCCATTTGACAGACAGGAAACTGTGCTGGAGCAAGCCCATACACCTCCTCCCTCCTTTGGCAGCCCCAGCCTCTGAATTAAACATTTAAAGGGGCAATTACATTTTTAAAATGGCAATCTGATGTTTACAGAACTTCATAGGTAATTTATAAGTTTTGTGTTCCCGGGCTCATTTTGCTTAAACAATTTAATTTGGGGGGGAGGAATAGTGGGGTTGGTTCTTCTTTGCTCAGTTTGGATGTGTCTGACTCCTCTAAGGACAGGAAAGAAGGGAGAAATGCAGGTGGCTGGGCTGACATCACTGGCTGGGAACAGCTGCTTTCAACATCAGGGCTGCTGAATTTACTAAGTTCCATGATCTATAAAATATTTTTGATGTCATGTGTGTGTGTGTGTGTGTGTGTGTGTGTGTGTGTGTGTTGGGGGTGGTGCACAGCTGTGCATGGACTTGTCTTTATGACCTTTCTAAGCCTCACCACCTTAATAAGCCTCAGTCTTTCTCATCTATAAAATGGAGATAACAATACTTTCTGTACCTATCTCACAGAGCTGTGGTAAGTGAAGAAGGCACTTTGTGAACCTTAGAGTGCTAAGGAAATATGAATTGATATTAGTATTCTGACTGAGTACAAATTACATATGTATCAAGTATGCCTAGATATGTGTGTTTAGGTTCTTTTAGTCTACTTAATGTATTTGGGTATTTGGGTTCATAGAGTCCTGGAACTAGGAAATCTCAGAGCCAGAAGAAGCTTGAGACATTACTTGGTCCAATCTTCCAATGCTTATATAAATCCCCTCTACAGCTTCACCAGAAGGGTTGTTATCTAGCCTCTGCTTGAATATTTTCAGGTACAGGAAGCTCACGACATCATAGGGCAGCCCCTTCCATTGTTTGGCAGCCCTGGGTGTTAGAAAATCCTTCCTTCTATTGAGCTGAAATCTGCCTCCCTGTACTACACCGGTTCTGGTTCTGCCCTCTGGGGCTACCCAGAACTTTGCTCCCTCTTCCAGACAGTCTTTTAGATATTTAAAGACAGCAGTCATGTCCCCCATAAATCTTCTCCAGGCTAAACATTCCCAGGCCCTTCAACTGTTTCTCTTTATGACATAGTTCCAAGTCCCCTCTCATCCTAGGCACCATCCTCTGGACAGGTTCCAGTTTGTCAATGTCCTTCCTAAAATTCAATACCCAGCACTGAATATACCACCCCACATATGGTTTAATCAGGGCAGAAAATAGTGACACAATCTTATCCCTGGGTTCAGGGCAAGGTTTCTTTTGCTGTTGTTTGGATTTTTTTTTTCAAAGCATCATGCCTGTAATGGCATTTATTTGAACATGATAGACCAAATTGATTAGTGTTCATAATCATTGGGTATCAGTGTTCAAAGAAAGATGGACCTGGAGATACCTTGGTATAGTCGAAAGAGAATTAGGTTGGGAATCAGCAGACCTGGGTTCTAATCCTAATTTTTCCATGTACAATTTCAAGCAAGTCACTTAACCCCTCTAGTCTTTAGCTCTTTATCTATGAAAAAGAGACAGAAAAAGACAGAGATAGAGACAGAGTCAGAGACAGAGACACAGAGCGGAGGGACTAAGTGACTTCTGAGATCCCTTCAGCACTAAATCTACGAACCTTCCCTCTGCCCTTACTTCTTCATCTTTAGGGTATAATATTTTAGGATATGAGACCTTTCATTGCAGGGCTGAATTTGATGACTCTGACTGTCTTTATAGGATCTAAGCATTTAAGTGAAATGTGAAAAATTCAATCCATAATCTAGACACTGGCTTATTGAATCTCTCTGTAGGCAGAACATCTGGTTAGGGTCTGAAATTTTTATTTTTCATTAGGATATTTTGATTTTGTATCAGAGTATCTAAGTTCAATCCCCGTCTCTGCCTTTCACTTGCTGTGTTACCTTGGCCAAGTCATCTCAGGTCTCAGTTACTTCTCTGTGAAGCACGGATAATGTATGCTCTGGGCTGCCTTGCCTACCAACTCCACAGGATTGGTGTGAAGATGAAATGAGATAATGTATAAGGAAATACTTTGTCAACTGGAAAAGGCTATAGAAACATGGGCTATTATAGCAGTCATTCATATTTTATGCATGTATATATCTTGTTTCCCTCATTTCACTGTAAGGGTTTTAAGGGTAGAGGCTATAACTTTTATAGATAGATAGATAGATAGATAGATAGATAGATAGATAGATAGACAGACAGACAGATAGATATAGATATAGATATAGATATAGATATAGATATAGATATAGATATAGATATAGATATAGATATAGATATAGATATAGATATAGATATAGATATAGATATAGATATAGATATAGATATAGATATAGATATAGATATAGATATAGATATAGATATAGATATAGATATAGATATAGATAGATATATTTGTTTCCTTAGCATCTAGCACTAGTTTTCACACAGGTACAGGAAGAGTTTTCACAGTGCTAAAGAGTTTTCACACAGCAAGCACTCAGCCAATGTTTGCCTAACAGTTTAGGTCAGAGAGTGAGCATCACTAGGTGAGTAGCTATCTGTTCTTGTGAAAGGAAGAGGAAAATATTAGTGAGGATGAAGAACTCTGGAGAGATAGGAGCAGAAGAGTCCAGAATATTACCAAGGAGTTACACTTTCAGAAATGGTACATACATTGAATTGGTTTTTCTGACTCCTATCATCTGTAATTTTTCTGATTCCCCTAAAGGCCTCCTGCCTAACCATCTAAGTCTTCAGATCTTCAGAACCCTAATTATTCATTATCCTTCCAGAACACTTCGTCTGTCTCTAGATTCGGGGGTGAAGAGGGTGTTCCTTCCTCTGTTATCTGCTTTCCAAATTTTCTGTCTTATTATAAACTTAGAAAAGCATTGTGGTGTCATGGATTGACATCTAGCCTGAAAGGCAGGAAGGACTTTGTTCAAAGCCCATCTCTGATACATCCTGGTTACGCAACCCTGAAGAAGTCACAACTTTTTAGTGCTCTGGGCAGCAATCATAAGACTATAAGTTTCAGAGAAGGTCCTTACCATGTTCTCTGCATAACAAAATGGTCAGGTTTGTTCATAGTAATGAGGTTTATAATATGAATTAGGATAAGGAAACTGGGTTCAAAAACTTTTATTTCACAAATATGATATATGAGATACATATAGAGATTAGACCTGTGATTTCATTGAAACAGAGAACTCCATCCACCAAGGCACGTTGGCACCTAGTCTGAAACAATGCCCTTTTCTACCATACATATTATGGAGGTGAACAAAGCATTATGTGAGGTCCCCAAGGGAAGGTACTTACTGGCAGGGAGGGATTAGATGGCAGTCAATGAAGGCTTCTTGGAAGAATTGCATTTGAATTGGGATTTAAAGGATGACAAAGGATTCAATAGCTGAAGAAGAGGAAAGAGGTCATTCCAGACACAAGGAGAGCTCAGGCACATTTGGGTCACTTGGTGGAATACAGTTTGGCTGAAGAACTGAGTAAGGACTAATATGAGACAAGGATATCCTGGTATTCTACCACAGAAGCATGCTGTATGAACCTCAGTTTCCTTATTTGCAAAATGGGGATAACAGCAGCTCTACTTAGTTCATACTTAGAATTGTGTCCCTTGTAATGGATTTCTGCTGTACCCCCTCAGGATTCTGATGTAGACTAGAAAGGCCTTCTCCTGTTGCCTTCACCCGAGAACATGCTATCTGAGCCTCACCTTCCTCCTCTGTAAAGAATAATAACACCCGACCAGGTTACCTTGATGCTCAGAGGAGATAAAAATACATACCAAATGCTGTCTAAACTATCAAGAGCTGAAGTACATATCCCTTCACCTCCTCCTCCTCCTCCTCTCCCCCTCCTCCTCCTCCTCTTCCTCCTTCTTCTTCTTCTTCTCTCCTCCTCCTCCTCCTCCTTCTCCTCTTCCTCCTCCTCCTCTCTCCTCCTCCTCCTCCTCCTCCTTCTTCTTCTTCTTCTTCTTCTTCTTCTCCTCCTCCTCCTCCTCCTCCTTCTTCTCTTCCTCCTCCTCATCCTCCTCCTCCTTTGTTGTCTTCCCTTCTCCTCCTCTTTCTCCTTCCCTTTCTTCTTTTTCTTCTTCCCCTAATCTTTTTCTTCCCTTTCTTCTGTCTCTTCTTCCTGCCTTTTCCTTCCCTCTTCTCGGTTTAGAGGAAGAAGGGAATGCATAAGAAGATCAAATAGAGGTAGGGACTGAAAGAACATCAGCTTCCCTTGCAGTGACTTCCAAATGTGCCTTTTCCGGTCTCTGCACTAAACTAGCAGAGTTTGGTTTTTTTTTTCCTGCTAACTCCCACCCACCAAAAAAACCCAGTCTATTTGCCTCAGTTCCCTCATCTATAAAATGGACATTACACTTTCCCTGCCTACCTCACAGAGTTTGTTTGTTTTCTTCCACACAATAATGACTGTAACGAGTTCTGTAAACCATAAAGAGCTAATAAATACCTGGTAGTCCTCACAAGGATTTTTCTGGGAATCAGGAGAGAGGAGTACAGAAGTAGTAAGAGTGGAGTAGGGCAAGAATTGGAGAAGCAGCCGCTTCCCTGTAGCTGTGCCCTCCCTGGGCTCTGCAGTAACCTAACAAGGCATGTTAGGAAGAAGGTGCTGCATCCTGTTAACCTTCCCCAGTAGCTTGATTGTGACAAAAGATTTTGTATCCAGGAAGAGAAGGGGGAGGGGGTGCCTGAAGCAGGGAGGCAGGGTAGAGACATACTTGGCAAGCAGAGGCAGGTAAAGGCAAAGGGAGAGGTGATGGAGGTAAGGAAAAGGGGGGGGTAGACCCAGAGGAAGGAAAGGGGGAAAGGGGCAGTCTGTTAGGTCACTGAAGCCCGACCCAAGCTCCTCTAGGAAAGGGAAGCAAATGGAAAAACCACTAGAGCCACTGAACTGGCTGGAGCCAGCCAGGTTACATGTAGACAAGAGCTCCCTCGGAGCGGAACTTGGCAAGCAAAGGGACAGCCACTTAAAAAAACAAAGTCAAGTTTCTGAGCAAATGAAACCAATACACGGAAGTGTGTTGAGTAACCTGAAAGGGCTACTGCTCTGCTAGCCTGTTCGCATGAATGGGCTTCTTACTGAGCCAAATAAATCAGGCGATACGGAGATAGAAAAGGAGTTATTTGGGGCCAGGACACGGAGAACAAATGCAGGCAGTTTACTAATATGTCAGAAAAGGGGATGTCTCAGCTAAGGAACCCAATCTTTAAAGAAGGCAGTGCAGACTTCCTACCTCATCTACCCCAACTCTTCAGTTAGGCTATTACTGATCTCTCTCCTCTACACCTGCTTGTCATTCTTACTCTTTCCTTCTTGAAATTATCCTGTATGCTCTTCATATTTTCTTACTTGTGTATTTATTGTAAAGCCACACACATACACAGTAGAAATGAAGGCATTGCCTCCTTGAGTACAGTAAAGTGCTTAACTTTTGTTTATATCTCACCAGCACCTAACATAGTTCCTGACATGTTTGCTAAATTCAACCTTGGATCAGAAAAAGAATATCAAAGGTGATTTAGTTCAGTTTCCCACCCAGTCTAGGAATCCATAAATATTTAGGATCTCCAACAGGCCTGCTTGAACACTTCAAGTGATGGAGAACTTATTACCTTTATAAGACAGCTCATTCCATGGTTGGACAGTTCCACCTGTTAGAAAATGAAAGCAAAGTGCTTTTTGAGGATAAAAGCATAAAGAAAAAGAATACATAATGACATGTGACAAGAGCATAAGAGAAGTTACAAAGTGCTGTGTGAGGTCCAAAGTAGGAAAAGAGCATAACTAAAGAAGAGATTAAAGAAGAGTTTGTGGGAAAAAATGGCATTGGAGCTGGGCTTTGCAGGCAGGTGGGATTCCTCATGTGGAAGAACAAAAGAAGGGCTTTTCTAAGTCAGAGGTTTCCTATTGAAAAAGGGTCATAGAGGTCATCTAGTCCAAATCTCTCATTTTATAAATGAGGAAAGAGAAATCCAAAAAAGCAAAATGATTAGCCCTGGCTACGTAGCTGGTAAGGTGTCTGTTGAGATTTGAACTCTTGGCACCAAATCCAGTATAGTTGTTGCTAGAGCATGTCCCAGCCTTAGTATACTCCAGGAGAAGCAAAGTTGTGTCCTGGAAATAACAACAAATGGACTACAATTCAGGAGACATGATTCTGAATCTTTCCTCTGATGCTCAACAAATCACAAATGACTGTTCACTTCTCTGAGCACCAGTTTCTTCCTCTGCAAAATGGGAATGTGCTCTTTGTAAGCCTTCAAGTGCTTTCCTAATGGGAATATTTTTGATAAAATCATTGAATAAGGAGCATCTCTTGTGTTTCTGGGTTCTTCAGTACATGTTGATGCCTTCAGAAGCTAAAGAAGGAAAGTGCAACAACCGGTCTTTCTTTCACTGATTTATCCATCATAGAAGACCTTGCCAAATGTTTTGTAAAAAAGCATATTGAGTAAGTTAAGTAAAAATAAAATCCTTAACCTGAGAAGTTTTCTCTACATGACACACAGGGATGACTGGAAAATGACAAGTTGTTGGACTGATTTCCTCCCATCATCCCTGACCTCCCAAATATAACTGTGTATGTACATTTATGTACATATACATATATGTTTCAGTCATCAGAGGATATTAAATATATAACATTATAGATATCAATGATATAGATGTAGATAGACATAGATACATAATTGGATATTTGGTATTATGTAGGCATAATATGGAACTCACATTGTGATGATTCAAGAAAGGACATCATGAGAGATTACAATGAAATAGAGGAAAACATAAGGTCAGTAATTATAACTGTAAATGTGAATGGATTAAACCAGCCAAGGAAATCATCATGATTCAGTGGTAAGACCGCTGGATTTGGAGCCAAAGAACTTGATTTCAAATCCTACCTCTTCCAGGGATGACCCATGTAACTCTGGAAAAATCACTTCTCTCAACCTTAGATTCTTCATCTGTAAAATGAAGGGTTTGGAATTGATGACCTGTAGGAGGCCATGAAATCTAGGAGTCCATTATCTGTACTGTAGGAGTAAGTACCTACAGAAATAAGATCATGCATCTACCCCAGGATGACCACCCCATTTCCTCCATCTCCTCAAGACTGCTACCTGAACACAAACCATCCAGAATTGTTCAGCACCTTCTGTTTTCCTTTAGCCAAGAAATGAGACTTATCAAGAAAGAGCTTTCAGTGAGAAACATTGGGGAGGTAGAGCAGTGGAGCTAGACATGAGGGAAGTATGAAAAGGACAAGGAGGTAATATGACCGGGGCCTGGATTCTCCAAGTCAGAGGAGGAGATGTAGTCAGTAGATAAAAGGCAGCAGGCTATGACAAAATTTTGAACCATCGAAATGGGGCACTGGGGAAGAGAAAAGCTGGATGTCGTCGGCATAAAATGGGCCTTCAAGGTCAGATGGCAGAAAATGTTAATTCAGAATGACTATGAGGACTCTCTTAGGCCTACTGTGAAGAAATCACTGTAAATGTCCCTTTTTAAGTCCTTGGAAGATTCAGTTTGAATTTTCTTTAAGAGGGTATGCCCCCATATAGTCATTTATTGGAAGTAACTCAGCCTTTCAACAAAAAAAAGTAACTGTCTAACAAAGGGTACTACAAAAAAATCCAATTGATACAAACAAATTAAAGAATATTCCTTTGAGCTTCAGTTTCCTCATCTGTAAAATAGGGACTATAATATTTTATACTATTTACATTCCTGAGTTATTTCTAGGAAAGCACTTTATAAAACCTTAAAGGGCCCCAGTAATGTGGGTTGTTGTTGTTATTATTGTTGTTACTTAGCAGCTAGATGCCCGGTGGGAGGGGGAGCAACAGCATGGTAGAGGAGGAAGAGAGTAGGTTTCTCAGCAGGAGATCTGGCTTTGACTCTCAGCTCTACCACTAATTCACTTTGACTTACTTATTTGTTGTCTATGGGCCTCAGTTTTCCCAACAAGGGAGTTGAATGGGACAATCTTGCTAAGGTCTCTTGCAGTTTTCAATTAAGGAGTTTCAAGTTAGCCATCCTACAGACACAACTCAAGGGCCATACTCCTCTCCATCTTCTGCTTTCTGTTAAGTTGCATGAAAAGGGAAATTTGATCTCTGAAGAAAAGGAAATTGAAGACATCTGGGGAAATGACTCAGGTGCTAAGCAGAGGAGACGATGAAGTAGATTACTGCAGCCGCTCTACTGAAGCTAAGGGACCTTAAGAAGGGAAGAAAGAGCGGAAGGTTCACTTCAAACCTATGAAAGAAAAAGACACAGTTAAGGCAGAGTCTTATTAAAAGGATCATTACGATACCCAGTTGGCCACAAGTCTTTGCATTGTTTAAGACTTTTTTTTTCCCCCTCAATTATACATTCTATTTCATAGAATCATCTGCCTGGAACAGAAAGGGACCTCAGAGGACATCTACTCCAAGACTTTCATTTTATAAAGAAGGAAACATCAGCCCAGACAGGTTAAGTGACTTTTCTAGGGTAGATGGAATGGAGTAAACATTTATTAAGTGCCTGCACCATCCCAGACACGGTGCTTAGCGCTTTACAAATATTATCTCTTTAGATCCTCTTGACAACCCTGGGGGAGGAGGGTTAGTGCCATTGTTATCCCCATTTTACAGTTAAGGAAACTGAGGCAGGTAGTGATTAAGTGATTTGCCCAAGGTCACACATCTAGTAAATGTCTGAAGCCAGATTTGAACTCAAGTCTTCCTGACCCCAGGTCCAGCTGTCTAATCATAGTGCTTCCTAGCACAAGTAGCAAGCATTAGAAATAGAATATGAGCCCAGGCCTTCTGACTCCAGAATCAAAGCTCTTTCCACTTAGCCGCATGTTTCCTGATTTAAATGTTTATGGTTATATTAATAGTGGGGGGGGAGGGAAGCATTTATTAAGTGCTTACTATGTGCCAAACACTGTACTAAGCACTGGGAGTACAGATAGAGAAAGGAAACAATTCTACCTCACAAAGTTCATGTTCTAATTGGAGGAGACAATACGTAGAGGACAATTCAGTTTCGAGGCAGATGGAAAAGCCAAGTGTCCTTAGGGTTTATTGGCAAAGCCAAGGCTACATGGGTAGAGCAGAAGGCGATGTCCGTGGGTCCAAAGTTAAAGCAGGAGGAGTGATGTAATCTCTTCTTATGTCACCCATTTCTAAAGCCCCCAGAATTCTTGAATATGTATTCACCCTGAGTTGGTTGATTTTTTCACTCTAATATAGAGGTTCAAGCCATTTGTCCTTAGAAAAAAAAATAATCTCCCATTTATATAAAACCCCATCTTTTTAGGCAAAAGATATGTATATAAAAGCATGCAATCATCTTTAACTAAATTAACTGTAACTATGTAAAAACCTGGTTGTTCAGACCATAACCAAGACACAGTGGCAGTTTATCCTAACTACAGACAAAAAATCAGGAGAAACTGATGCTGAGTGAAGTGAGCAGAACCAGGAGAACATTGTACATGGTAACTACAACATTGTGCTATGATAAACTATGATAGCCTTAGCTCTTCTCAGGATACAATGATCCAAGACAATTCCAAGATGTGTGATGGAAAATGCTAACCGCATCCAGAGAAAGAACCGATGGAGTCTGGATACAGATTGAAGCATACTATTTCACTTTCTTTGTTTGTGTGTGTGTATGTGTGTGTGTGTGTGTGTGTGTGTGTGTGTGTATGTAGTTTTTTTTCCTTTTGTTCAGTTTCTTCTTTTGTAATATGATTAATGTGGAAATATGTTTGACATGATTGCACGTGTATAACCTATATCAGTTTGTTTGCTGTCTTGGGGAGGGAAGAACAGAGGGAGAGAGGAAGAAAAGTTTGGAACGCAAATTCTTATAAAATATCAATGTTAAAAACTATCTATACATGTAATTGAAAAAAATACTATTTACAAAAAAAGAAAAACAATCAGAAGAAAATGTCATAAATATTATGTAAGAGGATGAGTCGACTTGGGTCTCCCTGGTGTTCACACATCTGGATGTAGAACGAACATGAACAACTCAGAACTTCATCCAGAGGGGTGGTATACATAATCCCAAACATCTGGTTCTATGGTCCAATCTGGATGTTTGGCAATGCATAGACAAAGACTTTCTTTGCAGAACAGTCAGCATTCAACAGATGCATGTCAAGGAAATGATTGACTGGGATAAATGGAGAAGGGACTGGATCTTGCAGTTCTCAACCAGATATTTTGGCTTCATGCAGCCCCAACTAGTGCCTGCTAAGCTCAGGTGAGACCTTTGAATGATGAGCAGCATCACCCCAGACTCACCCAGGGCACCTTCTTACACCAAATGAGGTCTTGAGCTGAAGCCCAAACACTTGACAGCTATGCTAGCCCACTCCCAAGTGCCTCTGACAGATGGACTCCCAATCTGCATACATCTCACTCTGACACATGCTGACACCGTTAAGTTATTATTAGTACAGATAATGGAGTTATCACCAAGAAGGCATGCATATTTTTTTTTATGTTGTCACTGCAGATTGTTTTGCTGTTAAGGAGAGATTCTATCAAGCATAAATATTTATACTCAGATGCATGTCAGATACTTTAATCAGGAGCTATGCCTAAAACTGGATTGGACTTAATTGAATCTTGGAGCCAAGCACGAAATCAGCTTCATTTGCTTTGGGGTACTGTGTAGATCCATGTAATCAGTGATCCCCTGGGACAAGAGATCTTTTGGGAAATGGGATACTTCTTCATAAGGACAGGCAAAGTATGCAGAACTTGAGAGACAAGATAGGTGTAAGGAGAAGCCTTGTCTACCATGTCAGGGGCAGGAGCTGAGGTAATAGCTTGCTAGGCCCCAGCAGTGCAAGGCCTCACTCCTCTGATAAGTGAACTTCTTCCCAGGGGCCAGCCCTTTAAACCTTGACATCTCTACGGAGGTGGCTGAGACAGGGCCAATTAACCCCATTTGTCTCAGAGGTGTTGGGACAGGGACAGCTGACCAGGAGAAGTAGCAGAAAGCCAATGTCTCCTTCCTCCCAAGCCAAGAAGCATCCATCAGAGGATAACAACTTTCATCATCCCTGACGGGAGCCAAGGTCAAGCCTGCATCCCAATGACAAAAAATTTCATATCCTATTACCAATCCTCTATGCAATCCATTCCCCAGGCCCCGAGCAATCTTGAATATTTAGCCTTGGTAGGTTGGCTCTTTCACTTTAAATCACTCCAGACTCCTTTCCAGATAGAAGCCCAAGTCATTTGTCTTTGGAAAAATAAAATCCCATGAAAACAAATTTCTTGGATTTGTGTCCCTTCTGAGAAGCACCAGGGCCAACTTTTACTCAGGCCTAAGAGGGACAGAGGGTCATGCCCTGTAGTTGGTAATCCTGGGAACATAGGTAAAAGCCACAGCTCCTGGACTAATTAGGTGGGAGAGGGACTTTTGGTTTTCTTCTGCTTTTAAAGCCCTTTGGTGATCCCAGATGTTTTAATTACTGAGGAAAGAGAGTGGATGATTCTGGCCATATGTCTCCATTCCGCATAAATAAATCTAGCGGCCATCCCAGCATAGTTCCGCAGCTCCGTCGACAGTCCCTGTAACACTGACACTGTCGGGCCTAATCACCATCTTCAATCCTTCAGTGAGCATGCTAATTCAGGGAACACGGGGACTGCTATTCCATGAAAATACTCAATCTAGAAACAATTAGGCTAACATTGCCAAAAGAGGACTCCTCTGGGAATTTGGATAAGGTCTATGAGCAGCTTCCCTAAGTGGAAACAGCCTATCAGTTGGTTAGCTGGTACAGTATAGACTGAATCACCCTGTCTCAGTAGGCCAAAAAGAACCTCAAGATACCCAAATGGAAAACTCAAAGGAATGTTCAATCCATTGTCCAGAAAAGCCAGGTGCACCACCTCTTTTGCGAGATTCACCAGCTGCATATGTTCACCTTTCTTAGGTAAATTTGAAAAAGATTCATGAGAATGAACTATTATAGGAAAATCACAGGCTCCCTGGAACTTATTTTCTTCATTTGTAAAATAGGAGGATATGAGTTCCATACTTCCGCCTGGTCAGACTCACTTCTGTAGTACTGGTCTCCATTCCAGCTGCCATAGTAACAGAACAAAATAGATAAGGTAGACAGCACCCAAGCAACTGAGAGAGGACAACCAAGTTGATGAAGTGCCTTGAAGTGATGTCATATAAGGATCAGTTGGAGGAACTATGGATCTGTAGCGTGAAAAAAGAGAAAACTTAAGAAAGGAGAGAGGTAGGATTGAAAACCCTCTTCAAGAATTTAAATGGGTTTTATGTAGAACAGAAAACAACAACAACACTGGTTTGGTTTGACCCCAGAGTGCAGAACCAGCATTAACAGGTAAAAGTTAGAGAGGAAAATGTAGGTGTAATACAAAAATCTCCCTAACAATAAAAGCTATCCCCAAATGGAATGGGTTGTCTTGGAAGATTGTAGGGTCCCCCTCAAAGAGGGGTTCAACTACTTGTCAGCTACATTAAAGTAAGGATTCTTTGGGGCATAACTCTGAATTTCAGTTATTCTTGTTATTCTTTGTATAGCTTGTGGGTATAGCCCACAGAGCTCCAAACCCTACCTAGCACGGTATACAGACAAAGACTAGACTGTTACTTACAAATTTTCCTGTTTTTTTTTTGTTATCTAACACTTTTGGACATTTGATTCAAGTTTGTTAACTTATAAATATGTGCTTTTTCAAAGTGACTATGGACAGCCTCATACTTACAATACTAAGACTGAGAAGGTACTAAATGTTTCTGGCTAGTGATGGAGCTCTGCCTTTTCCTCCATGCCAGAGTACTAGGGAGGAAATGACCAAATTCATATGGTAACCCATTGGTCCCATGATTGGGATTTAAGTCATAGTAGCTCTTACTATCACTTTATCTATCTTGGCTGTCTTATTCTCCAACCAGTCAGAAACCAGACACTTCCGAAGTTAATCCAGGCCTCAGTGTCCAGCTGCTCACCATTCTAACAGACTTGAACAAGAAACAGTATTGAAACAATAAAATATTCAGGACTGGAAAAAAAAAAAAGACCAGCAAAGGAACACAAAGGACAATAGGACACATTTCTGAATGAGTAGAATGTTGTTCTAATCTGTTCCTTGCCCACCCCCAACTCAAGATTGTTTGGAAAGCAGACTCATAATCCAAGAAGGGCAACTTTCCTCTGCAGCCAGAGTGATAGAGAAAGAGTAGAAATTTCAGGGTCACAGCCATGGTCAGAAGATCACAGATTTGGAATTGAAAGTGAGCTCAAAAGCCACCTACACCAATCCCCTCATTTACTAATGAGGAGCTGAAGCCCATGTGACTTGTGATTTGCCCAAGATCACACAGCTAGTAAGTGGCTGAAGTGGGATTTAAATCTAATTCTTCTTGAGAACAAGTCCATCATCTCTCTCCATTATACTGCTCCTGTTGTTATCTGCTGTAGACTTTTCATTGTCTGTCCACTCATGCCTAGTCCCGTATATAGCTTCTGGCTTGGCCTGCCTCAAGAAACAATCATAACTCCCAATCTTGGACTTTTTCATATTTCTGGACTGATTTGCTTCTCGTTCTCCCTTGTCATGAACCTTGGCAGAGACTTCTCCATGCCTGGCAGGTGGGGAAATGTTTTCCCAGTGTTGTTTCAATAAAACCCTTGCTTAGTGGAAGCATTTCTTAACCACCCTTCTCTTTTCCTCCTGAGCAGCAAGCTTCTCTGTCTCTGTCTGTTTCTGTCTCTCTGTCTCTGTCTGTCTCTGTCTCTGTCTCTCCCTCCCTGTTTCTCTCTCTCTCTCTCTCTCTCTCTCTCTCTCTCTCTCTCTCTCTCTCTCTCTCTCTCTCTCTCCCTCTCTCTCTCTGTCTCTCATAAAGAGATGGGAGAAAGAAGGGCATATTCACACACAGACCTTATAACTACTGACTGTGAATGACTCAGTCACATACTATAACTAGATCACATAAAAGTTTGAGACATACATCTTCCTCTGAGTCTCCTGTCTTATTTTACTTTATTTTTCTTTATGTCTTTGCTCACTGTCTTCCTTCTATAAGACAGAGACAGGCAGACAGACAAACAGACAGATTTATAAAGCACTTACCAAGTACCAGGCACTGTGTTAAATGCTGGGAATACAAATACAAACAAGATAGTTCCCCACCCTTAAAGTGTGTACATTCTAATGCAGGAAAATGAACAAAGTGGAGAGAGGATAGGGAAGCATGGCATGACAATGGCTCTGGGCAAGACATGACTATAGCTCAAAATCCCAGGGGCAGAGTCCCCTGGTGAGAAGGAGGGAAGAGGGGAGAAGGTAAGGATGATGGCCTGAGTACAGGCAATATGTTGTGAAGAAATGGCAAAGAGCTCAGATTCCAAGAAAGACACGGTCAAAGCTCATCTCTCTAATGTTCTTAGTGGGAAGTGGGGAAAGAATGTGTGGAGGACAGAGGAGGAGATGAGGATGATCCCCAGCATGTGAAGATAGCATGGGGTGGAGATGGTCAGAAAGTGTGTGCTGCATTTTCTTTCTGTTTACTCATTTATTATTAATGGCCATTTTTGGTTATTGTTAGTTATTTTCAGTCATATTTAACTCTTCACGACCCTATTTGGAGTTTTCTTGGCAAAGATGCTGGAGTGGTTTGCCATTTCCTTCTCCAGCTCATTTTACAGATGATGAACTGAGACAAACAGGGTGAAGTGACTTTCCCAGGGTCACACAGCTGGTAAGTGTCTGAGGCTGGATTTGAATTCAGTAAGATGAGTCTTCCTGACTCCAGACCCAGCACTCTATCTACTGGGCTAGCTGCCCTATTAGTGGTCATGGCTTCCTCCAATTTTAAATTCTCACCAAAATTACCTACCTATCATATTTATTCATGTCACCAGTGACAACAACTTCAGAAACTTCTGTTCTAGGAAGATTAAAACCTTCCTCAGAAAAAGAAGCAGGTCTGCTGATATTCTACTGATTCTTTGATACTTAAAACCATCCATGATTCCACCAGTGAAAACACTTCCAGCACTGATGAGGTCCATACACTAACAGTCAGTTCTTCATGAGTTACTGTGGCCAAAAATATTTAGCACCTGGTGGCTGTTTTATTTTAAAAGTTAATAGGCATGCCTGAATCTCTGTAGCTTGTAAACAGAGAGAAGACATGGTCACATACAGAAGAGAAATCAAGAAACATTGCCGAACAATGGGAACAGTCCTAGTTTTGAAGTCATAGGACCCAGGTTCAAATTCTGACTCTTGTCACTTACTACTTGTGTGACTATGGGGAAATTGCTTTACCTGACTGGGTCTCAGTTTCCCTTTCTGTATTGTGAGAGGATTAGATTATATAATTTTCTCTAGGTTCAGCCCAGTTCTAAATCTCTGATCCTAAGAGAAATAATGAAGATCAATTAAATTTTCTATTATGACAAAGCAGGTAAATTAAAGAGAAGTCACTTCCCTCTCTCAAAGTCTCAATCTTCTGTTCAGCAAAATTATTAGAATGGGCTGGATGGGATCTTCCAGCTCTGGCAATCTGTGGTTCCACTCCTTTTTTGAATGAAAAGGCTAAGGACATAAGGATAGGGGCTGGACGTGTGATTTCTCAGGCATGGGGAGTTCCCTTTACTAATACAAGTCAATGCCTTCTGTGCAATTTATAGAATTAAAGAGTTTCCCAGAGTACTATCTAAAAATCAAATACTACCTATTTCCCTCTTTGCTGCCAGGTTCTTAGAGTAGATTTAGCTGTGAGAGTTACACACAATATGGCATCCCAAAACGAGTGTTCATGGGAAATGACCTGAGGAGCATACTTTGGGTCCACCTCATTTAGGCTCAGGGTTTTCCTGGAAATATGGTGCCTCTTATTTCCACACTGGGGAGGGAGTAGAGACCTGGAGCTTGAGCTCTGTTTTTCTCATTCCACAGCACACTGATTCTGTCTTCCTCCAAATGCATTAAAGAGAATGTATGGATGCTGGATCCCAGAATAGAGCAGTTCATAACTACAATTAACCACTATTAATTAATGGCTGAAAGATAAATGAGTCATTGGATCCATTTATCCCTAGCTTGCAAGTATTTAAATTCACAGTAGGATGCAAGCCCATTTTTCACTGCAGTGAATTAAAACAAGTTAGAATAAGGACTGGATATGGCATATTCCAGTCGACTGTTACATCTCACATTCAGGTTTCTGACCCACTTAGATGGCAAAAGGCAAATAGATAGTAGAAAGCTCCCTGAGACTCAGTTTCATCTTTTGAAAAATGGAAGAGATGGACTAGATAATCTGGATAAGAACTCACATTGGCCTGCCTAAAAATAATAACGATAATAATAATAGCTAACATTTGTATAGCACATACTATGTTCCAGGAACTGTGCTAAGCACTTTATGACTTCCTCATTTGTACCTCACAGTAACCCTGGAGGCAGGTGCTATTTTTATCCCATTTTACAGATAAAGAAACTGAGGCAAACAGAAGATAAATTAGTTGTTCAGAATGACACAGTTAGGAGGTATGTGAGGCCAGATTTGAACTCAGGTCTTCCTAACTCCAAGCCCAGCACACTACCCACTGCACCACCTAGCAGTGCCTATGGATTCTAAATGTAGAACCTTTCAGTGTTCTAACGTTCCCATAAAGTACAAAGCTTCTGGTGTGTAAGCAGCCAAACTGTTCCTTCTAGTTCAGGATTGAATCCTGCCATCCTCCCGTCTCCATCCAAAGTTACTCTTCATAACTCTTGTTCTAAAACATGTTTTCTCTGCTGACTAAGGTCTCAATTCTCCCAACCAGTGACTTTTTGATTCCCTATACAAGGCATCATGTAAACAACCATAGCATAGTGGACAGTGTTGAACTTGGAGACAAGAAGACCCAGGTTTAAATACCTCCTTAGTTAGCTATATGACCCTGGATAAGTCACAAAGGTCTAGGTTCAAATCTTGCCTTCAGCACTTATTAGCTATATCACCCAGGGCAAGTCACTTAACCTCTTTGAGCTTCAGTTTCTTCATCTGTAAAATGACAGGATTGGACTTAGTGGCTTTTGAAGTCCCTAAATATATATGTTCCTAAAATTTTATCTGAGCGTCAGTTTCCTCACTTATTAAATGTCATTAATAATAGTACCCATGTCACAGGACTATTTGGAGAAGAAAATGGCAAACCACTCCAATATCTTTGCTAAGAAAACCTCAAATGGGGTCGTGGGGAGGTGGACAGGACTGAAACAACTGAATAACACAAGGTTATTGGGAGGATCAAAAGAGATCATTTAATAAAACACTTTGCCATTCTTAAAGGCCTAGACAAATATGGCTGTTATCATCAGGTAGGCACAAATAGAATCTGGAAAATTAAAAAAAAAAAAGAAAAGCAAGAACTATAAACATACCTGTTCTTCATTAAAATAAAAGGGAATTGTGATTTGTTAAGCATTTGATCATTCAGTTTTATCTGGAGACCAATTTGCCTATCTCTTGTGAGCAGGCATGAGGCAAACACAGCATTTAAAACTCTTCCATTTTATGTTCAAGGTATTTTTAAAGTATTGGGGTGGGGTGGAGAGCTCAGCTCTTTCAAGATAACTGAGGTTTTCAGTGGGTAGAAAAGATGTCTTTTCATAAAAGAAAACTTAAATCTGCTGGGAGTTGGGAGTGTTGCTTTAGTCAAGCAGCCTAGAATTTATCCAAAATCTGAGCTTCTCATCACAGAAACGCAGGCATCCTGGCCATGACAGCTGATTGGAAGAAAATTAGTATAAAGTTTCAGAGAGGGCATAAGAAAGGAATAGTTTCTGTTCTGTTCTGCCTTGGAAGAGGAAAGATAAAGGAAAGACATAGTTTGAGACCTTACTGATTCTAGTAATTTCATAGGCTCAAACTTGAAAGGATATCTAACATGTTGGATGACAGGTTCAGGATCCAAAAAGTTATTGGTGAGATAGAACAATGAACCAAATCTATTAAGATGAGTTTCAATAGAAATAAAATTAAATATGTATGTGTGTGTGTGTATATATATATATATATATATATATATATATATATGTATATGTATATGTATATGTATATGTATATGTATATGTATATGTATATGTGTATGTATATGTTAATGTAAAGTCCTACACTTGGGTTCCAAAAACTAACTTCACAACTACAAGATGGGGAGACATGGCTAGACAACAGTCTATAAGAAGAAAACCTCAAGGTTCTAAAGGGCTGCATAAGAATCAATAGTACAATATAACAGCCAAAATAACCTATAATGATCTTAGTTTGCATTAAGAAAGGAAGAGCATCCAGAATGCAAGAATACATAGTCATTTTTTTACTCTGCTCTGGTCAGATCACAGCTGGAGTATTGCGCCAGTTCTGGGCACCATATTGACAAGTTGAAAGCATTCAGAGAAAGATAACCAGACTGGTAAGAGTACTAGAAAACATATGCAAAGATCAATTGAAGTAATTGGAAGGATTTAACCTAGAGAAAGAGACTTCAGAGAACATAGTAGCTATCTTTAAGTATCTGAAGGTTTGTCGTGATCATCTGTGGTTGTCCAGTTCATCTCTATACTGACCTCTACTCTCAAATCCCTTGACCCTTTGTCCTAGCCACATTCACACCTTGCCAAGCCCCAACTCTGGATCACTCCTACCATCTGAGCCTCTTGCCCTACTCATGTGTTACTCTATCAAGTTAACAGGGTTTGCTATAAATTTGTTACCTAATTTTAAGTCCACACTGAAGTTGATAATCCTGTTTTTTTTCCGTTTATTCTCTATCTCATTACCCAGAAAGGATTTTCTCTTCTCTTTTCATTTCCCATATCACCTCCTCCTCCCACTCTCTCTTAACTGAGGACTTTGCCTCATACTTTACTGAGACCCTTTATAGAGATAATTCACTACGATCTCCATTTTCTTCTTTCTCTTTAACTCAGATACTCTTGGTATCATCCCTTATTCCCGCTTCCTTTACTCCAGTCTCCTTGCCAAGCCCATTCCTTCCCCATGTACTCTTTATCCCATTTCTTCCCATATACTCTAGCAAATTGCCTCTACATTCATCCCTTTCTTCTCTAATCTTCAGTTTCTTCCTATCTACTGATTGCTTCCCTACTGCCCACAAACATGTCCACCTCCCTATCCTTTTTTTTTTTGGCTAAACAATGGGGTTAAGTGACTTGCCCAGGGTCACACAGCTAGTAAGTGTTATGTGTCTGAGATCACATCTGAACTCAGGTCCTCCTGACTTCAGGGCCGGTGCTCTATGCACTGTGCCATCTAGCTGCCCCCACCTCCCTATCCTTAAAAACCTTGCCCTATACCTTGCCATCCCCCCAGGTTTTCAGCCTATACCCTTCCTTCCTTTCACAACTAAACTCCTCAGAAAAAAAAAAGCAAACTACATTTCCTTTCCTTTTATCCTCCTCTCAGCCCTGTACAATCTGACTTTTAACCTCCTCTCTCAAGGGAAACCTCTGTTTCTGAAGTTACTAATAATCTCTTACTTGCTAAATGTCTTGGCTGTTTCTTAATACTTATCCTTCTCAACCTCTCTTTACCATTTGACAGTGTTTGACACCTTTTCCTCCTAAATATCCTCTCCTTTGGGGATTATTATGCACAGTTCTCTTTGCTGTCCTACATGTTTGCTCCTTATTTTTCTTATTTATTGGTTCTTCATCCATATCACACCTCCTAACTGCAGGTGTACCTCAAAAGTCTAACCTCAACTCTCTTCTCTTTTTCTTCTATACACTCTCACTTAGTGGCCTCATCACTTTCCATGGGTACAGTTATTATCTCCATGCAGACGACTCCTAAATCTATAAGTCTAGCCTTAATCTCTCTCATACATCTTTAACTGCCCATTGTATATTTGAAAGAGCATGCCTACTAAGTATCTCAAATTTCATACAACCAAAACAAAACCCATTATCTTGGGGCAGCTAGTGCATAGAACACTGGCCCTGGAGTCAGGAAGACCTAAATTCAAATCCAGCCTCAGACACTTACTAGCTGTGTGACCCTGGGCAAGTCACTGAACCCATATTGCCTTGCCAAAAAAAAGTACCACATTATCTTCCCTCCCCACCCAAAAAAAAACCACTTTTCTTCTGAATTTTTTTCTTCAGAAATCTACATGGCACTACTATCTGTACAGGTACCCAGGCTTAAAATTCACCATCATCTTCAGCTTCCCATTCTCTCCCATACCATATAGCCAATCAGTTGCCAAATCTTATAACTTCAAACATTACACATCTCATATCCGTCCCCTTTTTGCTACTCACAATGTTACTGTCTTAGTTCGGGTCTCCATCATATGGACTACTTCTATAACTTCCTAAGTCTCATCCTATTTCAATTCATCCTCTTCCTAAATTCATAATCTTCCTAAAGTTCAGGTCTGATCAAGTCATTCCCCTACATCATAAACTCTAATGGCTCCCTATTGCCTTTAGGATAATAACAGAAATAATAGCTAATATTTATATTTTTAAGTAAAGAGATTGCTTTATATATTAAATTTTTTACACAATAAATATTTGCAAATTAAAAAACTTTAGAAATATTTACTATATAAGGGCAAAATATATTAGAAATGTGTAAAGCAAAGAAAGGCAAGCCTTTGAATCCTCAGCACCTAGAACAGTGTCTGGTGCATAATGGGACCTCAATAAAATGGTTATTGATTAATTATTGGTTGTTTGGCCAAAGAAGGATTAGACTTCTGCTCAGCTCCAGAAGGGTTCAAGTAGTTGATTGCAGAGAAGCAAATTTAGACTTCATATTGGGAAATCTTCCTAAAGAGCTCTCCAAAAAGGGAGCACACCACCTCAAGAGACAATGGAGCCTCCCTCATTAGAGTTAACTGGACAACCCCTTGTTGAGAAGGTGGATTCATAGGTACAAGTTGGATTAGACAGCCTCTGAATATCTTTCTGAGTTTTTATAAATAGGACTGGATATTGGAGCCTCGTCTAATCCCTTCATTTTACAGTACAGAAACCAAAGAATAGACAGACCTTTACCTATCCACAATCACATAGGTAGTGAATACAGATTCAGTGGTGTCATATCCAAGCTTCTTGGCTAGGATAGGAAATGAGTCAAGGGAACATAGCCTATGAGCATCCCTGCCTCTGGGAAGCAAATCAGAGTATGGTTGCAACCAATGTTTTTGTTCAGTGGGGACTAGTAGCAATTTAAGTTATTTGGTATGCTACAGAGTATGTATTTCTTTAAACCTTGCTCTAAATGGATTTCTTTTAATGATTTCTCATTTATACAAATTAACAAATGAGATTAGTTAAAGTGCATTTTTATCTAAATTCTTAACCAACAATATCAATTTATACCTTCCCTCCAGATATACCTTTAATAAATTTTGGCACATTTATATAGTCTGCATCCATCTCCTTCTTCATGGAGAATTTTTTTTTTTAGCCTGCAAAGGGTAAAAGGAAATTTAATGGTTAAGGTGGAACTAAGCCTAGGATAAGCAAGAAGTTAGTAAGTTGAATACTTGGCTATCTAAATCTGAATCCAGATTCAAATGAATTATATCTTAGCTTACTTATTTACTAAGAGGGGAAAAAACGAATATATTACTGTAGAACCATTGTTGGTGTTCTTTTAGAAATTAGAAAGAGTGAAAGAGGTGCCAGCAGTCTGGAGACAGTCAATTGCTCCAATTTATAAATATGGGAAAATGGTGCATTCCAGAAACTACAGATCAATAAACATTACTTTGACCTCTGGAAAAATGCCAGCACAAATTATTAAATAGATGACTTATGAGTATTTTTAAAAGAAAATAGTTATCACTAGAAGTCAGCATGGGTTTAGAAAGAACAAATTGTGTGAGAGACTGTCTTTATTCTATTTTTAAGTAGTGTTACTAGAATGATAGATCAAAAGAATATCACAATTATAGTACCACACAGTTTCAGCAAGATATTTCAGTCTTTTAAGATATCCTTGTAGAATAGTAATGCAGTATAGCCAGGTATATTTGTAGATGGCTGAAGCAAAGTAATCCTTATTGATAGATCAATGTCAATCTAGAATGATGTCCCTAGTGGAAGACCACAGGTCTCTTTCTATGTGACCAAATCCAGTTGAACATTTTTAACAATAACTTGGGTGAAGATATAGAATTTATACTTAATAAATTTCCAAGAGGCACGAAACTGAAATGAATGGTTAATTCATTGGATAAGGAACTTTTTCTAATATCTATATACAGGATAGAATAATAGGCCAAATCTAACAAGATGAAATTTAGTAGGAAAAAATATAAAAGTACTGAAATTCGATATCTTTTTCAAAGTCAATTACACAAGCACAGGATGAGAAGACTGGACTAAGCAGTAGTTCATCTGAAAAAGGCCAGGGGATTTCAGCTGACCTCAAGTCAGCAGTGTGAGGCAACATGACATACTGTAAAAATGTGGTCAGAGAATTGAGAAATCTAGGTTGTCGTCCCGGCTCTGTCACTATCTATCTGTGTCATCTTCAGAAAGTCACTTGGATTCTCTGGGTTTCAGTTGCCGCATGTGTAAAATGAAGGCGATAGATAAGATGCCTTTGAATGTCCTTTCTGCCTCTAAAACCCCAGGATCCTAGATAGGCAGCGTCTAGGTCAAGGGAGGTAATGGTCTCACTGTCTTCTGTACCAGTTAGATCATATTTCTAGTAGTGCATTCTGCTTGGAACATTGCTATATTATAACAGGTCAAGAGGAATAGACAAACTGGAACACATTAGCAGATCAGAATGGTCGAGGGATTCAAAACCACATCACGTGAGGATCAATTTAAAAATCTGGGGCCATTTAGCCTGGGGAAGATGGAGGGAGGGGACATGGTAGCAGTTTTCAAATATCTGAAGGTCTATCATGAGGAAGAGAAGGAGAACTAATTCTATATTGTTCTTAATGGAATAGCTACCAATGGGAACTGTTGGAGAATAGATTTTATCTCAATAATATAAAGATTGTTATTGTTCTGTTTCTTTTCAGTTGTGCCTGACTCTTTGCAACCCCATTTGGGGTTTTCTTGGCAAAGGTACTGGAGTGGTTTGCCATTTCCTTCTCCAGCACATTTTACAGATGAGGAAACTGCAGTAACCAGGGTTAAATGACTTGCCCAGGGTCTGTCCTCCCCAATGATTAAGGCTATTTAAAAAAAAATGAGTAGTGAGTTCCCCTTTACTAGAAGTGTTCAACATATCTAGACAACCACCTGTCAGGAATATTGTAGAAAGGATTTCTACATGGAGTAGGAATTTGGACGCATAATCTCTAAACTCCCTTCCAACCCTGAGAGTGTATAATTTGACCCCAGACTGTTCAGGACTTTCTTATCTTCAGATCTGCTGCCTTCAGGTAGCTCCTCCTCTTACTCTCCTTAAAACTTGCTTATCCTGTGTCCCATTCCCATCAGACTGAGTGGTTGAGAAACGAATCCCAGACCAGATGTTAATGGCTGATAATGACTTTGCACACCACCCTGTGGGAAGGATGACACATTTGGCAGGTGCTTTTCTAGACCTTGCCCCAAAGAGTGACTATGCCTAGGATTTGGGTGCAGGGGCAGGTGGGTAGGGGATATAGTTTGGGGGAAGAAGATTCTTCCTGGCCAACCTTCTAGCTACTGGTCCTGTCTGTGATCACTCCTTAGACTAATGTGGCAAAGGGGGGAGTGGGAAGGGGAAGCAGGAAGAAAAATACAGAAAGCATATGGACCGTGAAATAAAGCATATGGACGGAGTCTTCAAGTACATGGCCACCCATATGCTCCTGAGCCTGGCTTACTCAGCCTCCTCCTCTCTGCCCCCTCCCTCTGCATTTGGGACCCAGTTCAGGAAGCTTCCTCCCATTTCTTCCCCTCCCCACTTTCCCACCCAGTCTGCTTCACTTGGCCCCCTCTCCCTCCTCCTCTCACTCCCAGACTGGCTCATTCATCCCTCCTCTCCCCCTCGCCTCTGGCTGGTTCATACATCAGATTCTTCCCACCATCCAGGAGAACTGAACCCATCCATGTGTGATTAATACACTGAACTTCCCTGCTGCCCAGAGAGATGCCAGGTACAGGTGGATAAAGGCTGGGCTTAATTGGCATGGGGAAAGAGAGAGCAATAACCTTTGCTCCAGCTCTGTCTTTAGACTCTAGTTTTCTGCTTTTTATTATCAGCTTTCCTCCCAAAATAGCTCTCACATGACAGACTTGACCTTTTAGACCAGAATAGGACCCCACCTACCCACCCATAACAGGGAAAATTCACAAGCTGCTTTGTGACCTTGGGCAAGTCACTTTACCTCAGTTTTGTCCCTTGTAAAATGAGAGAGCTGCCCCAGATGATCTTTAAGATCCCCTCCACTGTGATATGTGTAAGGTGGATTAGATTGTCTCCCAAGCCTCAGGGGGTAGAACTAGGAGGAAGGAGTAGAAGTTGTAAACGCTTGCGCCAAAGCCAGCTACTCAAGTGGCCCTTTCCACCTCTGTCCCAGCGCCCCACCCCAGTCCCTCTTCCTCCCAGGCCCCACTGGGAATGCCTCACCTACCTGGGCCCAGAGTGGCAGGGGCAGGTGACCTGCAGTCCTCTGAAGTGAGGAGTGCGTGCAAAGGGGGAAGGCCCTGGGAAATCTATGGAGGCTCAAATGCTTTGGTGCTGCGAGGTGGGTGGAGTGGGTAGTTTTCAGGTCATCAAGATGCTGGCCTTTGAGGTGAGAACCATGATCAAGCCCTTGGCTTCCTCAAGCCAGGCTGCTTGAGAAAGATGCCAGGTTTCAGGCATATCAGAACTCCCTGCCTCGACTGCCAGGTGCCTCCATTGTAGCAGAAGCCAGACCACCACCTTCAGATCCTGCAGCCCATTGTGAACAATGAGGAATGGACTGACACCATGCAGTAAGTTCCAGGCTCAGGAGGTGTAGGGGAGTGCGAAGAGCCAGGAAGACTCACAATTGGCTGAGTGGTGGCTAAAGACTGCTTACCTCCAGGACCGACAACCTGTGGTGATCCACTCTAGCTCAGGCCTGGTGCTACCCAAAGAAGACTTTGTAGATTCCCAGGGTCAGCTTCAGTTTGCAGCCAAACTCATAGAAGGAGCTTTGGATTTCAAGGCCGTGATTGACAATGAGATTCTGCCAGGGGAATATCTTGGAGGAAAGCCACTGCATATGAACCAGTACTACCAGAGCCTCTCTTCCTGCCAAATTCCAAGCCCCAAGCAGGACTGGATCATTAACTACAGCAAGACATCTAAGCCCCCTAACATATCACCATTGTGCACGATTTCCACTTTTCTGGGTTGGCCGTGTACCACAGTGATGGGACACCCTTTACCGCAGATCAGATCTTCAAACAACTGGAGAAGATCTGGAACTAGTCCCTGCAGACCAAGAAGGAGCCCACTGGCATTCTCATTGCCAATCACTGAAAGACCTGGGCCAAGGCTTACAGTAACCTCCTCAAAGACAAAACAAACAAGGCTTCAGTGCATTCGATGCAGAAGAGCATCTTCACTATGTGCCTGGATGTGCCCATGCCATGGGTCTTGGAGGACATATACAAGAGTCAGGTGGCTGGCCAGATGCTGCATGGTGGAGACAGCAAGCAAAACAGTAGAACCACTGGTTTGATAAAACTCTGCAGCTCATCTTAGCAGAAGAAGGTTCCTGTGGTCTCATGTATGAACACACTGCTGCAGAGGGACCCCATCGTGGCACTCCTGGCCACATCATGGAGTTCTGGAAGAAACCAGAGCTTGTGAGGTGACCCATGATTCCCCTAGCTATGCCCCAGAAGCTGTGCTTCAATAACACCCCTGAGATTAAGGATGACATTGAGAAGGCCAAGCAGAACCTCATCATCATGGTACAGGACCTCAACCTTACAGTGTAGTGTGCCATCACTTTGGGAAGAGTCTCCCCAAGTCAGAGAAGATGAGCCCAGATGGTTTCATCCAGGTGGCCCTACAGATGGCCTATTACAGGATCTATGGCCAAACCTGTTCCACCTATGAGAGTGTCTCACTCCGAATGTTCCACTTGGGCCACACTGACACCATCTGTTCCAATTCTGTTAATTCCTTCAACTTTTTCAAACCCATGAATGACACTGACGTGATAGAGCAAATGAAGGTAGATCTTCTGAGGAAGGCAGTGATGACACACAGATCATACGCTATCCAAGGGGAAGCCCTTGACCACCACCTACTGGGCCTAAATCTTCAAGCCATCCAGGATCTAGTGAGCATTCCTGAGATCTTCATGGACACATCCTATGCCCCTGCACTTTAAACTTTCTACCAGCCAGGTCCCTGCCAAGACCAACTGTGTCGTGCATGTGCTTTGGGCCGGTGGTACCGGATGGTTATGGTGTCTCCTACAACTCTGTGGCTATGCACATCAGCTTTGTGATTCTGTCTACAACAGCTGTGCCAAGACCAATGCTGCCCATCCTGCTCAGTACCTGGAGAAGGCCCTGTGGGAAATGTGTTCCTTGCTGCAGAAACACCCACGAGTCAAGCTGTGAGCCATGTCTGAGATGAGGATATCTCTTCTTCAGGAGAAGAGATTCTGGGAGAAAGACAGGAGTGGAGGGATAGGGTCTGTCTTGACATAGGCCTCTGAACTGCTGGGGCCTCAGGAGTAAAAGGACTTCCCAATAAAGCAAATTCAGGTCCCCAGCCTGGCACTACATATAATACCATCTTCACCAGCCAATTCCGCCACTGCCCAGGACATCAGATCTAATTTCCTCTACCTTTTGGTTCCTCCTGAAACCTCATTTCCATTACCCTCCTGGGATACAGGCTTACTTCCTGCCCCACCCAACTCTTCCTACCATCTTGATACAGCTCCATGTGGGCCCAGCACAAAAAGGATCCATTGCCCCACAGCCCTAGCTCAGAGCCACACCAAATTTAGCCTGACCTTCACCATCCAGCTTCCTTAGCTGCTATAGTTGTGAGGGAAGAAGTGGGAAGTATCTCAGCTACCCCACTCTCCCTAGTATACTGGGACCAGGGCTAGGTTTGGATTTCAGAAGTCAAGTGCCTTTAATAATATCATTTTCCCTGTTGTTCCCATCCTAGGAGTTCCCCATTCTCCCTGATCCCTAGCCCATGGTGGTAGAAGCCCCCCTGGTACCATCTATAATAGGAATTCTTGAGCTATTAGGTCAGGTCTGGGCTGCATCTGACATTGGCTATGAGCCTCAATTCCAAATCCTCTGTCTTGGAGAAGAGCTAGCCTGTGAAAGATAATACTCCTGCAGCCTTGTACATCTGCATTTTTAAAAGCACTACTCCTCCCTTAAGGTGGAAGGAAGGAAATAGTCCATTCTTAAGCTTTGGCCCTCTTCTTCACCCCAATCCCTGATTTATGAAGGGTAGTCAGGGGATGATGGACTTTGTCTTAGAGAACTAGACAGATTTGAGCCTTATTGGAGCCCCAGGGGAAAGACAGAGGACAGGGGAGGAGTCAGTCAACCTTCCCGTCATCCCACCATAGGTTTGTATGAATTTGATTGTTCATGTTAGGGCTCAGTTACTATCTTCGATGATGTAGCTAATGCCCTGGGACCCTTGGCTCTGTCATTATGATTCCTGAACCACAGTGAAAGATTATACAGTATTAATGTGGGAATTAATAAAGGGGAAATATGTTGGAAGACTAAAAAAAAAAGGGCAGATTTTCACTGGATAAAAGGAAAAACTTCCTAAAAATTAGAGCAGTCCAAATGCAGCATGGACTCTCGTGAGAGACAGTAGATTCTTTCTCCATTGTGGTCCTGAAACAAAGCTGCATGACCACTTATTATGGATGGTGTGGACAAACTCTTTTTGCCAGGCATGGGTTGGACAAAACAGCTTCTGAGGTCCCCTCCTGTTCTGAGATTCTGTTAATCTTACCCTAACAGTCAGAGATCATCAAAACCATCAGAGAGCCAACCATTAAGAGACAGGTTTCCCTGCACTCTCTCTCTCCATTTGCCCTGGCTTTTCCCCTACAGAGGTCAAGGTGCAGGAAGCTGTTCCTAGGCTTTCTGCGCTCTTGGACAACAAATTGTTGAGATGACAAATTGTTCTTGTTCAGTCATTTCAGTTGTGTCTGACTGTGACCCCTTTTGGGGTTTTCTTGGCAAATATATTGGAGTGATTTGCCATTTCCTCCTCCAACTCATTTGACAGATGAGGAAATTGAGGCAAATAGAGTTAATTGACTTGCCCAGGGTCACAGAGATAGTAAGTGTCTGAGATTAGATTTAAACTCATGAAGATGAATCTTCCTAATTCCAAGCCCAGTGCTTTATCCCCCGTACCACCTAGCTGCCCTTGAGTTGACAATAATGGAATAAAATTACAGAATATTAAAGAGTTGCAATGGTCTGTGGGGCTCAACTTGTACAAATCTCTCTTTTAAATACAAGGCCCTGAGAGTTAGAGTGACTGTAAGTCTCATGAAGATAGAACTTATGTCTTGCCTAGGCTTAGAATCAAAGATTAAGAACTGCAAGGGACTTTGTGAGAGGACATCTGGACTAACTTCACTTTTCTCTTTCTAGCACAGTCTTTGCACACAATAGGAATTTCATCAAAATTTGTTGAAATGAAAATTCAGCAAAGGAATTATAGCCAGCAAATGGCAGAACCAGAATTTGAACCCAAGTCCTTGGACTCCATATCCAGTGGTCTTGCCAGTACGCCACTTCGTTGAATAGGGAGAGGGTAAGCAGTCTAAGATGCATTCAAATCATTTCCTAGTGCAAATGAAATTCAGAACAAAAATAACCACAAAAATCTCCAGGAATGGACACTGAGGAAAGAGACTGGAAGGGACAAAGAAACAGTAGGTGTTGCTTCTGTTCTTTGATGGATTGCTGATCTCATTGATGAATTAATCAATCAGCAATCATCTATTGATCACTAAGTATGTGCTAGGCATTGTGCTAGGTGCCAGACAAAAAAGTGAAATAGCTCCTGCCCTCGAGAAGCTTACGCTGTACAGATGAGGCTACTCTCTCCAGTGTCCAGCCATGCAAAATGTAATCCATCCATGCCTTCTCTCCTCCTGTAACTTTTGTCTGTGTGTGCCTATAAAATGTCACTAGGGAGTAGGGGCTGAGGGGAGGGCCAGGTAGTCTTCCCGACATGCTGGATGCTCTTCTCCGTTCCTCCTGACCTTGCAGAGATTGCAATGAAGCATATGACTTTTCCATTATTTATCCTTCTGAAATGGACGGAGTTCCATACCTCCCTCAAATAATGCAGTAACAGAATCGATCAACCCACCAAAAGGTCAGAATGCAAATGCAAAACGTAAATCAGGTACTAATTTTTTTTCCTACAATCCCACAACAATGTAGTCATATATGGTCAGGTTTTAATGTGTAGACTAGATTACAAGATTCATCTATACCCTGATCTTTTAATCAGATTTGAACTCTTCTCTAACTGAGTCAAAAAGGTAATATTATGTGATTGGTTGAAAGATTCAGTTATGGCTCTTGGGCCTACACATAAAAATATCAAGCCAGTTCAAAAATGCAAGGAATAAGGGTTGGGAATGCTTTATGGAGACAGACCCCTTCACTTGTAGCAGAGGGAACCCTGGGAAGGGGGAGGGAAGGAGGAGACTTCTGCACCTCTGTTGACCATGGCATCAAAACTACTGGGCAAGTAGAGATAATCCATCTATCTGGCAGCAGAGAAACGCAGTAAGCAGAAGCAGATTCAGAGAGACAGATGCCCAAGGGAGAAGTCGGCTTCAGGGGGTGTTGGCCCCTCATGGCAGACAAGAATGGCAACTGTGGACTCCAGAAAGGAATGGAAGCTGGGAGTCCAGCCTTGAGCCAGCTCAGCAGAGATGAAACATGCAAAGAATAATAATAATAGCTAACATTTGTATAGCACCCATTAGGTGCCAGGGAATGTGCTAAGCACTTTACAATTATCTCCTTTGATCCTCACAACAACCCTGGGAGATAAGTGCTGTTATTATCCCCATTTCATAGATGAAGAAATTGAATCAGACAGAAGTTAAGTGATGTGTCCACAGCTAGTAAGTGTCTGAGGCCAAAGTTGTACCTAGGTCTTCCCAACTCCAGGCCCAGGGTTCTATCCACTGTGCCCAGGAAGGACTCTGCAAAGAGAAAAGGGACTTTCATGAGGTGAAAGTTCTGGGGATATACTTTCAGTATCATGAGCTGTAAGCCACTCTTTGCTATGCGTGCATCATACAACATACCTCACTTTAAGTCAGTCAGTCAACAGGCAATTAATAAAGGCTTGCTATGTACCAGGAATTGTGCTAAGCAGTGGGGATATTAAAAAAAAAAAAGGTCAAAAACGCAGTCCTCTTCCTCAAGGAGCTTACAGTCTAATGGGGGAGACAACATGTAAACAACTACATATACAAAATATAAAAGGTCCAGGTGTAGTGGAGCTAATGTCAGGAAGCCCACTCTTCCCACAGATGCTGTGTGTTTGTACCAACTGTGCTCACTATGCCATGTTCATAAAGACTCGGGACCTACAGTAATAGAAGCAGCCCCCACAGGGCTACCCATGGAAGGGGAGGGAGCAGCCACCTTCTGGAAATCCAAGCTATAGGGGAAGTATAAGGGAGAATAGCACCCCAGAGGGTTTGTTACATTACAACTTTCTGTGTGACCAGCCTGACTCCTTTTTCATCAATCATATATTTCTCTAGGGATTCATTGATCCTTTAACACTGTAAAATTCTTCATTGGTAGATTGATGTTGTTTGCTGTTCACTTGTGTCCAGCTCTTCGTGACTCCACTTGAGGTTTTCTTGGCAGCCATACTGGAGCGGTTTGCCATTTTCTTCCCAAGCTCATTTTACAGATGAGGAAACTGAGGCAAACAGGGTTAAATGACTTGCTCAGGATCACACAGCTTGTGTCTGGAGTCAAATTTGAACTCAGGTCTTCCTAACTCCAAGCCCACCACTCTATCTAGTGAGCAGCCTAGATGCCCTGATAGATCAATAGGATGATAGATCTAGAGCTAGAAGGATCATGAGAGATCATCTAGTACAATCCATCAGTACAAGGAAGCCCAGAGAGGTTAAGTAACCTGCCCAAAGTCACCCATCTTAAGTAAAAGAAGAAGAGGCTGAACCCAGGTCCTCTGATTACAAATCCAGGCTTCTCGCCATCCCATGCTGCAGGTTTCAGGCTTGTAATACCACCATGCACTATTCTTTTTCCTTTGGATGAGTCACCACATTAACTCTTTAGAGACTGTGATATTACATGATTTGTAGCCATACATCATACCTGGAAAAATGTTACTGTTAAAAAAAATGTAGGGGCAGCTAGGTGGCTCAGTGGATAGAGCACCAGCCCTGGAGTCAGGAGGACTTGAGTTCAAATCTGACCTCAGACACATAACACTCACTAGCTGTGTGACTCTGGGCAAGTCATTTAACCCCAACTGCCTCACCAAAACAAAACCACACAAAAAACAAAACAAAAAGAAATGTACCTTTCTTTCCAGGAGAAGTTTAGGTTTATTAAAACCAACATATGATTCCCCCAAATCAAGCCAACCCACTGTCCTTTTCCTGTGCAATTCTGGGCCCAGTTCATTGTCCATCTTTAGAATCTGCCCAAGGTATACACCTACCAAACATCTAAGAGAGTGACTTATCTATCTTCATGCATTTGTGAAATAATTATTATTCATCAACTTGGTTTTTCATATGCAGATATTTAGACTGAAATCTTTTTAAAATATTTTTATTTTGTTAAATATTTCCCAATTACATTAAAAATTTTTTAACATTCCTCTTTTAAAATCTTGAGCTCCAAATACTCTCCTGCCTTCCTGCCCCTTCCACCCATTGAGAAGGCATATGATATCAATTATATATTTGAAGACTGAAATCTTTTGAATAATTATGGATCTTCCTGGAGTCAGGAAAACCTGAGTTCAAAACTGGCCTCAGACACTTCCTCTCTGTGTGATCTTGTTTTGTTGTTGTTTTATCTCACTTTAGAAGCCACACAAAGATCCAAGAATTAATGCAATTAACAATGTATCATCTCCAAGCAGAGCACCTAAAAGACCTCATCACATCTAAGAAAGACTTCTGCCCTGGACATTCTTCAGGACTTTAGCAAACACTGGAGAGCACCCATCTCCCTGTTCTATGTGTTACTCGATGTTAGTAAGTAGAGGGTCCTCCAAACTCAAATCAGGACTCAGTCAAGAAAAAAAAAGTATAAAGAAACAAGTATAGGAGTTCCATGGGGCTCTTACGAAGGAGCTCCCATGAAGAAAGTTAAGTAATAACAGCAAAAGCTTAGTGCAGAAGACAAAGTCAATGCCCTCTACCTTCCTAGACCATATTCCTGCTTTCAATTATGTCTGCCCACAACAAAACCTCTAACTTTTATATTGTGGCCAAAGCAGAACCTCAGAGATATTTTTTGATGTTACAAAGGATCCTCATATGTGAAAAAAGTTGGGAGCTCCTGCTTTTTAGATGAAATTCCAAAATTGAGCAGGATTGGATTAGATAATCTTAGGTCTGAAAGCTGGAAGACTTCCATAAATGGCCCAACCCACCCATTTTACAAATAAGAAAATCAAAAGCCCAGAAAAGTTGTAAATTATTCAGCCTTGAAGGGCTCTCCCAACCCAAGATTTCATGAGTCTATGCTCCTTGAAATCTATACAAGTAAGGAGCCAATTTGAGACCTGAAAGCATATTTCATTTTGATCACATTAACTTAAGACACAGAGGGCTCCTCATCAAAAACACACATCCAAGGTCACTTATCGCATCATTAGTTTCCTTTTCCCACAAAGGTGACTTAAAATTCTTGGTTTGGAGACATTTGTTCCTTACCAGCTATACCTTCTGCTCATTCTTTTATTCCCAAGAGAATAGGGGAGCAACGCCTTCTCAGCTATTCTGAGAACATAGAGGGGCAAAAAAAAAGTTAAGCTTGGGAGGAGAGGATTTACCTACCCAGCAACTGGAGAGCAGTTACCTGATCACAGCAGCAAAGAGAAAAGATCCAGAGATCCTCACATTCCCACTTGCCTGAGTCCTAGAATTAACTAGACGCCTTGAACTCATACCTGAGGCATGTGCTAATGGACATGGAGACAGGGTAAACATCCTGCCCCAGGTCAGGGCTGAGAATGCCTCCTGGTCTCTATTTCCTAACAGGAAAATTGAGAAAGGAATCTCTCAGCCTCCAGAAAAGCTGAGGAAACTCAGAACCAGGCTTCCTTCTTAAAACTAATAGATCTGAATCTTTTATTCCAAATCAAATTCCCCACTGCCACACCTAACTCAATCCAATTCAAATTAGTTCAGTTCAAAGAACATTTCTTAAGTAGGTATCATGTGTGAGGCCCTACAAAGTGCCATGTATGTGAAGATGGATATGATATAGTCCCTCTTCTCAAGGGGCTCACAGCCTCTGAGGTGGTGGCATGGAAGGAAGGACAATTATACAAGTAACAATGATACAAATTTGAATGTGATTAAGGCAAGGTAAAGTAGAAATAAGCTGTAGTGGAAGGAATGAAGACAGAAGCTGACAGTCCTGCTCCTCCCCCTCCAACGTTTCTCATTCTTTCTAGTGTTCCATCCTCATCTTTCTTAACCTCTCTGCAGCTCTTGACACTTTTGTTCGTCTCTTCTTTCTAGGTTTTCATAGTATTCTTCTCTCCTGGTTCTCCTCCTACCTGTCTGACTACTCCTTTTCAGTCCCCTTTGCTGGATCTTCCTCTAAGTCATGCCCACTGAGGATATCCCCCAAGATTCTATCCCAGACCTTTTTCTTCCTTTATACCAGAGGTAGGGAACCTGTGGCCTCGAGGCCACATGCAGCCCTCTGGGTCCTTAAGTGTGGCCCTTTGACTGAATCCAAGGATTTGTTCTGTGAAGTTTGGATTTAGTCAAAGGGCCACACTGGAGGACCTAGAGGGGCCACATGGCCTTGAGGCCACAGATTCTCCACTTATTAGTTTCCTTGGGTTCCATTATCATCTCTATGCAGATGATATCCAGACCTATTTATCAAGCCCTGACCTCTCTCTAGTCTTACATCACCAGCTGCTACTTGAACATCTTACAATAAATGTCCTGTAAACTTTTCAATTTTAACATGTCCAAAGGAAAACTCAATATCTTTCCCAGAAAACTTCAGTCTCCTGAACATCCTTATTGCTTTGAGAACCACCATCCTCCTAGTTACCCAAAATTGAAAATTCAGTGTCATCTTCAGCTCCTCAGTCACACTTAACCCAAATATCCAGTCTGTTGCCAATTTGTTGTTTCCACTTTCACATATAGAAAGATTAGTTGTTGTCCTTAGTGCTCAAAGAAAACCAAAATGACATCACTATGTCCGGGTTAAGGTACATGGTGTCTGACTGTGGCTGATCAGGCCAATATGAGCTCAGAAGGCTCTATCACAGGTCAGATACAAGTAGTCCATAAATAGACATACATGTATATGTATATGTGCCCGTAAAGGTATATATACCCATATATGCATATATGCATGCGTGTGTGTATATAAACTCTTCACAGCTACCATCTTGGTGCAGGCCCTATTAACTCAAGCCTTGACTGCTGCAGCAGCCTGCTGGTTGGTCTCCCCAACTTAAGTCTCTCCCCATTCCAGTCCAGTCTTGTCTGACAAAATGATTTTCCTAAAGCACAGGTCTGACCATGTCACCTCCCCCCAATAAACTCCAGAGGTTTCCTGTTACCTCTAGGATCAAATATAAAGTGCTCTACTTGTCCTGAAAAGTCCTTCATAAGCTAGCACTTCCTAACTTTCCAGTCACCTAACACTTTACTCCTGCTCTGCCTCATAGACAGAAATTCCTTTGACCGTACCTTTTCATTGTCTCCCATGCCTAAAATGCTCTTCTTTCTCATCTTTACCTTCAGGCTTCCCTGGCTTCTTTTAGGCTCAATTCAAATCCCACCTTCATCAAGGGGACTTTCCCAGTTGTCCATCCTACCACACACACAGGCCTTCCCTCTGAAATAAAATTCCACTTAAACTTTACATTTCTTGTACATATAAAGTTGTTTGTATTCTCTCTCCTCATTTGAATGATAACTTCTTGAAGGCAAATATCTTGTTTTTTATCCTTTTTTAAATATCATTCAATGCTTAGAACAATGCCTGACACATAGTAGGTGTTTAATAAATGCTTGTTGATTGCTGTCTGAAGTGTACAATAAATGCTGGAGCTTCAGGGTGATTTACATGGCTCTGGTTAGTAGAGGAAGGGTTATAACAAGACTTTACAAGACAAATGGAAAAGAATATGTTTGTCCCCATTTTCAAGAAGAAACCGTGGAAGGTGCTAACCACAACAGGAAGAATGTGCCTGTGTATTAGACCAGGATAGAAGTGAATGGAATTCAGTTATCCTTCCTTAGCTAGGAGTTAGGGTCAGGGAACTTCTACAGAGGAGGCACAAGTCAAAGAAGGCTCACAATGGCTTAGTTGACCAGCTTGAGGGTCAGCTAGGAGGATACTGTAGGGCTCTACAAGAACAAAAATAAATATGTGTAGATCAGTCCAAGGCATACGACTTTTTAAAAACTATATATCTCAGAGGCAGCAGCAGGGGTGACCACAATGGAAGCAGCGCAGTCACAGTGGATAGAAACTAAAGAGTTAGAACAATGGCAGAGAAGGATGGTAAGCAGAAACAGGGGGCAACACTTGGTCAATGACAGATAGAGTGGCAAATCCACTAAGCCCTGAGTTCCTCAGCCTCAGTAGACACAGATGTGGGGCAGAGCCCAGGAGAAGCAGAGCCCAGAAGTTGTCCCTAGCCAACACCAAGTTACTATGGAAGGCAGAGACATTCAGACAGGAGGTACTTTTCAGCCATGATATAAGGTAGATGGCACTGAAAATTTCTCTGAGACCAAAATCCTTCTTGAATTTGGAATCTGAGTTCCCCAGAAATGTACGCACATCCGCCAGTACAGCCTAAGTATGTGGAAGATTGAAGAGCTGTAATTAGAAATTTTTGCATGTGCAAAGGCACCACAATCCATGTCCAAGGCAAGACCAACATATGGGAAAGGGGACAGGGGAAAAACTGATATGTGAGGGGAAGAGGACAGGAATCACAAGACAATGATTTCAGGTCACTAATGGGCAAGGTGGCCTTGGGTAGAAGGTCACTTGAGCTTTTTCAGTCTGGTAGCTTTTACCTGATTACTCACGCTAAGGAGCTAGGGCTAAATTCTGTTATTTCTCTGCTTCTAAAGGACTACAGGCACTGTCTGTACCCTCCGAATTTTATGCCATCTAAATCTGGCCCTGCTTCGGACATATACCAGCTATGTGACCCTGTACAAGTTTTAACCTCTGAGAACTCTAGGCCATAGGTTTCAAACTGAACTAGAAAGAGGGGCCACTGATCTGTACATAAGGATTCCCATGGGCTGCATACTGAGTTAGTTTTAAAATGTACTATTATCTACATTTTAATAGATTTGTATTTATTTTGTTAAATATTTCCCAATTACATTTTAATGTGACTTGGAGTGGGCGGCCTGTGACCTAGCCACATATTTAAGACTTCTGTTCTAAAACAATAAATTGGAGAAAACGTGCCAAACTACATGGGCTAGGGGAATTCTCTCATCCAAGAGTTTTCCCTACTGACAAAATCACAGCTCTAGTCCACATCCCCATCCCCTATTCTAAATCTGATGTCCTGGTGCAAAGTTTCAGCTGCCCCCACTCTAAGCACACCTCTGAAAAAGCACACCCATAAGAGTGCAGGCCAAGAATGATTCCTCTCCTTTATTTACGTTGTTATCCTGTCTTGATTAAACACTATTAGTTGATTTCTAGTTACTGGCCAATCTGTTAGGAAAGCATGCACTGAATGGAGGCATGAGCTGACTTTTGCCCCTAATTAAGTCCTAATAGAGGTGTGATTGCAGAAGTGTGGGACAGCTGTTAAAATTATAAGAAATTTGGGGGAATGAGAAATAAACTATGCTGGGGGAAGGAAAGATCAGGGAAAGCTTTATAAAGGAAGTGGCATTTGAGTTGGTTTTGAAGCAAAAAAAAAAAGACTCCAAAATAAATGGAGATAGAAAAGGAGGAGGAGAAGGGAGGATAACATGAGCCCAGTCAGAGAGATGGAAGAAAGCAGAATGAGAATAAGGTACAGGGGAGCATCAGATAAAGTGTGACAAGCAGATTGGACTCAGCGTCTGGAAGTCATCAGCTTAGGTTTAATTTTGAAGGTAATAGCAAACCAATAAAAGGGCCTGCTTTGTTGCGGTGGTCGGTTTTGTTTGGTTTGGTTTTGCTTTTTAGTAAAAGAGTGACATGATGATAATGCTGTATTATTCAGCAAATGAATCAGACTGCGGAGGATGGATTAGAGAGAATAGGATAGACTGGAGGGAAGAAGAGAGGGAGACCTTAATAATTTAGCAAAAAGAAGAGTTGAGAACCTAAACTGGGGGATGGGGGATCATAAGTGGAAGTGGAAGGGAACCGGATGTAAGACACTGCAAGGGCAGCTAGGTGGCAAAGCAGATAGAGCACCAACTCTGGAGTCAGGAGGACCTGAGTTCAAATTTGACCTGAGACACTTACTAGCTGTGTGACCCTGGGCAAGTCACTTAACCCCAACTGTCTCTTAAAAAAAAAATATTTCAGAGACATTGAGGACTGGACTTGGCAACTATGGGCTGTTCAGGGTGAGAGACAAAAAAAGGTAAAGGTGACTCTAAATTGATAAGCCTAGAGGTCTGGGAGCATGGCAATGCCGTAAACTTAAATGGAGAAGGAGTCACTTCGCCTGTGTGGGCTTCACTGTTCTCATCTGTCAAATGGGAGGATTGGACTAGCTGAGCTTCTAGCTCTAAATCTCTAAGCTTTTGATGATAGTATGAGGGAAGAGGACACTTAAGTGTAAGGGGTGCGGTGGCGGAGGTGAAAGGTAATGGGCTGACTGTCCTACCCTTCTCACCAGCTTTCGTGAATGCTGTGCCCAGAGACCACACGCTGCCCTTCATATTGGTGGGTTTCCCCCAATGGGTCACTCAACTGGACTAAGTGGGAATTCTATTGTCATTTGATAAAGTGCCAATTCCATGGGGTCCTTACAATACTCTCACCCTACCCCAATTCCCCAGAATGGTTCTTTGCTTGAATGCTAACCAACCTCCAAAAGAGAGCACTCCTGACAATGGAAATGAAAATATATTCAGCAAGATATAGAGATACATATAAAGAACCCAATAAAGACTGTGTAAACAATCTCTTGATTCCAAGCCTATCTATTCTGGGTGAGTTAGGGAAGGGAGGTGGTGAATGTCTGGAGCAAGTCTTGTTAGGAGAAGTCCCTGGTTGAAAGCCAGGCCTGAATTATCACAAACAGATAGAGAATGAGTTTCTAAATCGGTCCTGATGCCAGCTCAGCATTTCTTGGTTACCACTGAGCTCCAGTGGTTCTTTCTGCCCTAGACAGTGTGAACTCAATCAGCTTTCATTGTTTACAAAGAAAATGACTTTACTTCTTCTCTTAAAAAGGTAAAATAAACTTTTTTTCTCCATTACTTCTGAAAGGTGACCCTGCAGTAACCCATAGTGCAGGCAAAAGAGCATTAGAGCCAGTCAAAAGAACTCTCTGTCATTCTATAGTGGAAAAAACAATGAACTTAGTCAAAGGAACTGAGTTCAAATCCAGACTATGCCAACCCCTCCATTTTCATAAACCTTTGTGCTCCCCATGTGACCAGGAGTCATTTTACCTCTCTGTGCCTCAATTTCCTCACTTGTAAAAAGGAAAGAGTTAGACTAGATGACCATCAAAGTCTCTTCCAGCTATAAAACTAAGAAGTTATGCTCCTGCTTGAGTTTCCAAACCAGTTCAAGGTCTGTATGCCTTTGAGCAAGTCATTTTCCTTCTTGCAGACTTGGTTTCCTTCTCTGTAAAACAAGGGAGTTGAATTAGATCTCTTACAGCTCTAAATCCTGTGATTTAATCAATCAACAAATATTTCTCGAGCACCTACTATGTGCTAGGTACTGAGCTCCAAACTAGTCCTTCTTCCATGGTGCTAGATCATTTCCCTGACCAAATGAACCTTGAAAGCAGCACTCCTCTGTGCTATATATGAAAACTAGTCCCTGCCAAAGCTGTTTAAAAGAATGATACTTCTGCACTTGAAAGGAAGGGCAGGCATAACTACAGGGGAAGCCAGCCTGTGATGACCCACCCCTAGTTGGGGATAACAATCTGAAATGTTCGTGAATTAGAGCTCCCCTCTCCACGCCAGTTGCCAATCCCATGAGGTTTTCAAAGGCTATTTAGGATGCTTTTCCTTGGATCTGGGATCCACATGGTATGACTCATTATCAGCTATCATTGTCTGTTATCTGCAGAGGACTCTTGTTTAAATAAGGGAGAGTGGTGATGATAACTGATTATCCAGGAATTCCAAGCTGCAAAATGAGAACCCGATCAAAGATATTGAGACAATTTGCACGGCATTTAATCTTTCCATTGCAGTTCATTACATGATCTCAGTTTCTGTAACTGGCAGAGGAATGTGCTTTGGGGGGAAAAATAAATGATGTTATCAAGTTATCATCATCCCTGGGGGGTGGGAGGGGGAGGAGAGTGTGAGTAGTTTAGTTTAGGGTTTCTCCTAGCAAGAAGTTACACTTCCAAAGGAAGTAACTTAATGGCTCCCCAAAGCTAGTGAAGCTATGCCTCTCTTATCACTTAAATAATTCCTGAAAGCTCACCCCTGGCCAAGAATCATTCATGGAACAAAAAGAATAGAACCTGAGCCTCCCTGAACAACACCCAGTCTGCTCATGGGGCCTTCACACCAACGCAACCCTGAGTTTGAAATAGGCCAACCTATGCTTGATTCCCAGCTCTGACCTTGACATAGTGAGAGGTAGCGTGGCAACAAGATCCTGGACTGGTCACTTCACATCACAGTCCCCAAGAGGAACAGGCAATCGATTACCAACCTATGGGGTCATTGTAATGGAAGTGCTCTGCAAACCTTGAAGTATTATATAAATAAGAGCTATTATAATGTCATATAAAATCAACCTTAAATGGCTATTCACATTGGCCTTGGAGTCAGAAACACCAGGGTTCAAGTCCTTCCTCTGACACACATTAGCTGTGTGAAGCTGGGCAAGTCATTTAACCTTTTAGTGTAAGAGATAAACTCTCAGATAACAAGATTCAGAGGAGTAGCCAGTCTGCACAGAGGGCATTTCCTCACCAGGAGTTCCAGACCAGAAAAAGAATGGTTCTTGTCCTTGGTGCATTTATTTAACAAACTTTTTTTTTTTAATTCCACTATGTACAAGGCATTAGGCTAGGCGCTTGGAGTATAAAGCTGAAAACTGAAAACTGTCTCTCCCTCAAGGAGCTAACAATCAACTGGAGGTTAGGGAGGAAGGACATAAAACATGAATGCAAATAGATGTTACCACCTACAGCCTGGAACACTATTCCAGGACTCTGGGCTCATAGGGAGCTAGGACCATCTTGTAGTGAGTCTCCAAGAAAGTCCTTATCTTTAACTAGTTTTGTCTCTTCATGTATATTGCCAGGAAAATTTCTAAAATGTAACTTGGGTACAGTTTGTATCTTTGTTCAGTCACGTCTGACTGAACATTTGGGGTTTTCTTGGCAAAGATACCAGAGTGGTTTGCTATTTCCTTCTCCAGCTCATTTTACAGATGAGGAAACTGAGGAAAACAAGGTTAAGTGACTTGCCCAGGGTCCCACAGCTAGTAAATATCTGAGGCCACTTTTGAACTCAGGAAAATGAGTCTTCCTGCTTCCACACCCAGTGCTCTATCCACTGGGCCACCTCATTGACTACCAGTTTGTGTCTGACTCTCTCCAAATATAAGTAATACAGTCCCCTCCCTCAGAGGAACTCAATGTACAATATGGGTATCAGATAGGAGACAGTTTTTATTTCTCCCACCAGAGAAAATGCATCAAATGCAAAAGATACCCTGGAGCTTATGAATAAATATAGCCACACAGCACACTCCAATAGCTCATCAGATTCCCCTTAGAAGATAACCAAGCGACTGCTAGATAGATCTTTCCCATTCACTTGAACCTGCCTGCACCATCTGAACAACTCACAGAAAAATCACAGAGATTTGATTGGTCAGATTCAGATCATCTGGCCCCTCATAGTATGATTTTAATATTCCAGCTGCCAAGAGTCAAAAAAAAACCCTATATAATCAGCCTCTATGGAGAAATGATTCCATTATGACAAGGCCACATGACTGAGGTTCCAAAAGCTTAGCAAATTCAGGAAATAAGCAGGATTGGCCTGACAGGTACTTGAAAATTTATTTCTGATTGGATAAATCTGCAATAACCCATACCCCTTAGGCAGCAAGTTACTGGGGACCCACAAAGAGAGGCAGAACTAAAGGCTACCATGACATGAAAATTATTGTGACTTAGTAAAATAATTAAATTTATTCACATATACAAATTTTTACATCTTAGAAAACTCTTTATGTCCAATAAGTCCTTCTTTTGCTTCAGTCACTTGTTTTACACGATTTGGAATTGAGTTCAAAAGTTTTTGACATAAATGATGAAACCACTTTTATTACTTTAGATGTCAAGTATACCTTCAACAAAGAGTCCAGTTTTTCAAGTCTGGCCTTGATTGCAGCTCATAGGTTTTCAATGGGGTTTAAATTATGCAGGTTCCCAGGCTATTGAAACACATTTATCTCCATCTGTTAGATAAATTTCTTAATCTTTTGTGTCATGTGGCATGATATAAAATCGTGTTGCAATATTCCATCTCTATTTGGGAATTTTTGTAACCTTGGAATAATATTGCTTTTTTAATGTATAAACACATTTATCAGAGTTCATTATTCCCTCAATGAGGATAAGACTTCTAGGTCAAATTGCCCCTTCAAAAAAAATGGTTTGTTATTGTTTGTTGTTCAGTTGTTTTTCAATTGTGTCTGATTCTCTGGCACCCCATTTGGGATTTTCTTGGCAAGATACTTGGGTGGTTTGCCATTTCCTTCTAAAAAAAAAATTGATTATAAAGATGCCCAGATCTTATAGATTACATAGATTTCTTTTAACAGTGGTTTTGGTATAGTCTTGGAATAACCTTTTCCAATTTTCTTTACTCCATTCTTTGTATAATCTTTTCTATGACAAGCATTTTTCCCCTTCGTAGCCAAAGTTAGCAGCTTTTTATTTAAAACTGATCTTCTCACTGTTATTTCAACTTCAAGAAATCTAAACAATAGTGTAGAGGAATCTTCTTCTCCAGGTCCCTTTGAAGGTCTTCAATTGTTTTATGAGAATTAATTAAACTGTTTCTTAGCTGTAGTTCGTGATTTCTTGACACTATTGTTCATTTTCTCTTGCATTTTCCTTTGTGCTTGGACAAACCCTGATTTATTGTGGGATTGAATGATTCTTGAAATACTTTACTATACCACAACAAAAGCCACTACAATATCTCTCACTGTCATTGAAGTAAGCTCTTTTAAGAGCTAAAACTTTTGCATACTTCCTTGGAATAATATACATTCTTAAAAATCACATAATTAAAAACACACAAAAAGCAATAAAACACAAGTGTATGGCATAAAATCTACCACTTAATTGACAGAGAACTAACTAAAGGTTAGTCATGGTCAGATGTTCCAATTGCTATCACAAAATTATACCTTATCAAAACTATTGCTTGTCCCAAGGAGCTCACACGCCAGTATAAAAACTCATCTGTTGTCTGAGAATTATAGAGTTTGAAACTTTCTCAGCACTTCTGAGTGAAAAAATGAATGAAACATTTATTAAGTGCTTATTATGTGCAAAGTGCTCTGCTAGGCACTGGAGATACTAATAGGATAGTAAGACAGTCTCTTCTCCAAAGGAGCTCACATTTCAATGTAAGAGCCAACATATATGTTAGGTTTCAGCAGCATGCCAGTTGGAAAGGTCTAGTGCTCCTTAGGGTTCAACAGCAAAGCACATGATTCAGTTCAGTTCAATAAATATTAAGTGCCTACTATGTATCAGGGCAGCTAAGTGGCACAGTGGATAGAGTACTGGGCCTGGAATCAGGAAGACTCATCTTCCTGACTTCAAATCTGGGCTCAGACACTTACTCACTATGTGACCCTGAGCAAGTCACTCAACCCTCTTTGCCTTAGTTTCTCCTCTGTAAAATGGCCTGGAGAAGGAAATGGCAAATCACTCCAATATCTTTGCCAAGAAAAGCCCAAATGGATTCACAAAGAGACACAACTGAAACAACCAAACAAATATAGCAGGCAGTGAGGATACAAAAAAAAAAGAGAGAGAGAGAGAGAGAGAGAGATAGTCCCCGCCCTCAAGAGACCTATGCCTCTTTTATGGCATTCGCACCAATAAAATTATATTAGTTTCTGTTGATGGACCATTTAACACTGCATGGGAGCACTGCTATTCCAAAGTGTCTTGGGTTCAGGTCCTGGGCCTTCTCTATCGCTGTCTGAAGGGAGACGGTGGTCAAAGTGGCAGTTTCACTCATCTGGCAAATGCTGCCTCAAGCTGCCTTACTGCTTCTACTAGGCTGTTTAGCCTTCCCTATGGATTAGCAGTTGGTGGCTGTGGCTGGTGCCTTGTACATAGGAGTTGCTTCCCTGGACAATGGATATAATGGCTGAGTTGGAAGTAGGACTGGAGGTATTGCCTCTCCAGAGGATGCACTTCTCCACTCTTCATGGTGGCTGGCTAATAGCTGTTGCTGGTGATGTGGAAGGTGGCACCTTTCCACAATAATTTTCTCCTCAATTATGGGGGGGGGGAGACTGGGCTAGAAGTAGGTCTGGTAGCTTGGTGCACCCTCCTATTCCAAGGCTCTTGAGTTCAGGATCCCAGGACTGTCTCCATTAAGGTCTGATGCACATAATTCTCTGAGCATGGAGCTTGGCTTCAAATCAACTCCATGGCCATGTCGGTTAGTCATACAATGAGCATTTATTAAGCACTTCTCATGTGCCAGGCCCCATGCTAAGCCATGCTAAGAAATGCAAAAGCAATGTCCTTGCCTTTAAGGAATTTACATTCTAATGGGAAGACAACATGTAAATAAGCAAGGACATAAAAGATAAATACACAGTAGATGGAAGATCATCTTGGGAGGAAGGTACTAGCAGAGAGAGACATATGAATGCTAGCTATATGCTTTAAAAACCTAATGGCATAGAAGCAAAATTTTATATACAGTCTTCTTTGTCCTTTGCATACAGATAAGTCGGTGTTTATTAAGTTAAGGATCTCCTGTGATCATTTGAGCTGCTGAGTAGAGGACCTACTGAAATGGAGAGAGAGAAATCAGGGAGATGGATTAGAAGGCTATGAGAGGTAATGAGGGGCTATACAAGGGTGGTGGAATGTGAGTGGAAGGAATGGAACGCATAAAAGAGATGTTGTAAAGGTAGTAAACGACAAGATTTAACAACAGATTGGCTATGTGGAGTGAGTGTGAGTCAATGATGATACCAAAGTCTGATTGGGAAGATGATACTGCCCTCAACAGTAATAAAGATGTTAAGAACAGAAGAGGGTTTGGCGAGAGGGGGAAGATAGTAAGTTCTTTTTCACATGTGTTGAGTTTGAGATGGTTATGGGATGGATGACTGAAAGGCTATTGGACATGTATGACTGTGGCTTGGTAGCGAGACTAGGGCTAGATATATAAATCTGGGAGTCATCTATACAAATGTAGAAATTGAATCCACAAGAACTCATAAGATTACCAAAAGGTATACAGTTATAGTTGGTGACCTAAATCTATTTTCTGTTGGAAAGTGTCTATTCAAATTTAGGCCTTCCTGACTCCAAGCCAGGTACTCTATTCTGTGCATCACCTAGCTGCCTCATGGAGATTAGTAAATACATGGAATATAGTAAATATAAATAGTCATACTTTTTAAGATAATATGTTTCATAAGTTTTCCACTGCCTAAAATAGCTCTTCCTTCTATTTGTTCTGAAATGGGCTTTCTCTAACATCAAACACTAAGTGAAGGGATGTGATACTAGCTCCAGAATTAAGGGATTTTGTGAGTTTTCACCTAATCCTATCTATGCCTTTATCATACCTTGATCATGTCATCACTCTTAAATATTCCACCTCTACTATCCATAACTCTGATATTCATCTATCTGATTATAATTTCTAATCATCCCTTCCTTCATCCCACCTAAACTACTCCCCTTCTTTCTCATGACCTTCTCACTTTACCCTTCTCTGCTTTCCTTTTTCTTTTTTGCAAAATATTAACTTTTTTATTAATGAGTTCAACTTTATTACAGCACCCTCTTTCCTTCATGTCCTTATATTTCCATCCTATTGACAATCATCCCCTTCCCAATCCCATTCCTGAAACAATTCCACCATCTACCTTTTCCCATCCTATATACAAGGTGTTGAATTCCCCTGGAAGAAGTCACACAATCATGCTGAGTCCTACAGATTTATGTTATATAATCTCAACTGAGCTCTCCCTGCTGCATGCCAATCATTTTGCTCTTCCTTAATTGATGCTTTATACCACTCCACTCAGCATCCATTAAAAACTTTTCTTTTTTCCTTAAGATACCACTATGGCCCCCTCCCCACTTCCTCTCACCAGAAGACATCACCTCATACTTCACAGAAAAAACTGAGACCACAATGAGCTCCCTCTTCTCTCCAATATTGCACTCCAAACCACTTCAACAACATTTCCAATTCTCTCCACCTTACTTGCAAACATTAGGGCTTCTATTTGTGCCCTTGATTCTATCCTATCCCATCTTTGTTTCCCCTGGGAGCTCTGATAATTCATCTCTTGTTTAATTTTCAATCTCACATTATCTACTGGCCCTTTCCTTACTGCTTACAAACTTACCCACGTCTCATCATCCATCTCTTTAAAATCCTCTTGATTCCATCATCCTCTACTCTATCTCTTCTTCCTTTTACAACCAAACTCCTGGAAAGCTGGCTAGATTCATTGTTTCCATTCCCTAACTTCCTACTTCCTTACAGTCTGGTTTATATCTTCATCATTCAAATGAAATTCTTCTCTCCAAGGATACAAATGCCCTATTCATTGCCAAATCTGGTTGCCTTTTCTCAGTCACGGTCTTTTTGAAGTGCTATTTCCTCCTCTCTGGATTCTTATGACACCTCTCTCTTGGTCTTCCTCCTACCCAACTGACCACTCTGCCTTACTCTCCCCTGCTGAATCCCCTTTAACCCATTCCTTATGTGTCAGTATATTGCAGAATTCTTTCCTGCGTCTCTTTTTTCTTTAGACACTCTGCATGATCTCAGCAGCTCCCAGTATTCAACAATCCTCTCAATTTGAATGACTCCTAGATCTACACATCTAACCCCAATCTCTAATCTGAACATTACTAGTTACCTATGGACACCTCTACCTGGATATTCCATAGGCCTCTAAAACTCACTATGTCCGTAACAGAATACGTTATCTTCCTTTCAGACCCTTTTCTTTTCTGAACTGCTACATTTCTATTGAAGGCATCACCATCCTTCTAGTTACACAGGTTCACAACTTTGGAGTCAACCTCAGCAAGTTCCTCTTCCTTGTCCCTCCCAGCTCAATTGTCACCTTGTCAATACTACTATGGTAATGAGTCCTGCATTGAGTCAGTCAACAATCCTATATTAAGCACTTACCATGTGCCAAAGACTTTATGAAGCACTAGGAATACAAATGCAAGCAAAAAAACAATCCCTGACTTCAATGAACTTACATTCTGGTAGTGAAGACAACACATAAAGGATGCTAAAGAAGGAAGGGGTGGAAAGTACCTGGCAAAGGCATAGTAGAGAAAGCCTGGAGTGAAACCTAGAGAGGAATGAGATCTGGCTGACCTAGAGGTCCTGCTTAAATGGATGCCCTGGGAGGAGCCATCTAAGGGGAAGGCCCCAAGGTTGAGAGCACTTCCAGTGTGTGAATTCTGAGGCTAAGTGAGGCTTCAGGATAAAGAACTGGGCCGTGGTAGAGGAAGTCTAGCATATAGCCTATAGTTAGGAAGGAAGGAAATATGGAGGAGTGAGGCACGTCTGAGGTGCTCACCTTCAGTTAACTCTACACTAGGAATCACTCCCATGAGGAGTGATTATCTGTCCCCTCTCCCCTACACACACACACACACACACAGAGTGGGAAAGATAATACGGAGCATTAAGTACTTACTGAGTGTGAGTACTGCTCTATGTGGAGGATTTTTGTCGTTCAGTTGTGTCCGACTGTTCATGACTCCATTTGGGATTTCCTTGGCAAAGATACTGGAGTGGTTTGCCACTTTCTTCTCTAGCTCATTTTGCAGATGTGGAAACAGAAGCAAACAGGGTTAAGTGACTTATCCAGGGTCATAGAGCTAGTAAGTGTCTGAGGACTGATTTGAGCTTGGATCTTCCTGACTCCAAGCCTGGTGCTCTATCCACTACATCACCTAGCTGCCCCTAGGGTGAGGATATGAAGACAAAATGAAATACCCCTCCCCTTAGGGAGCTTGCACTTTATGGGGAGGAGTGAGAACAATGTGTAATAACAGCTAGCATTTATACAGTGTTTAAGATTTTTAAAATGCTTCAGAAATGTTATCTCATTTAATATAAACACATGCAAATAAATGCTTTTATATTATACACAAATACAGTCTAGAGTATATACAAAGTAATTTTGGGGCAGAAAACATAGGTCTCATATAAAGGGCTTGAATCCTCACCCCTTCCTCAAATTTCATCTTTCCCAAGCAAAAATATGTCTTTACTCCAAGCCTTCCTACCTCCTGACCCTCTAAGTTGCTTTTCTCTAGGTGTTCTCCAGCTCTGATGACTCTTTCTTAAGGAGCATATCCCAAATCCACACCATAATAGCATTATAGGGCTGGTGCGCCATGATTGGTTGTGAGAAGGTCATATTTGCTTGTGTGTAGAGCTGGCGTCTCCCAGCCTATATTCTGCAAAAGCATGTGGCAGAAGACAGTGATTGGGTGGCTACTGGGGCCCCACAGGATATTGGAGGGCGCTTAGATTATTAGGTCCAGGAAGGATCTATGAACAAACATGAAAGCTCTAAAGGCCTTTGGAACATTGAATATCAGAGACAGCAGGGACCTTAGAATATTACAACTGAGAGAAATTCTCAAATATTGAATGCCAGACCTGTAAGGACCTTTTAAAAGAATATCAAACCAGGAAAAAGCCTTACTACATCTGGTGTCAGAGCCAGAAGAGAACTTAGAATACAAAATGCCAGGGTCACCAATTGACAGAATAGGAAACTGAGGTCTAAAAATCAGTACAGTTAGCACATTCTTTTTCCTGAGCACCCAATTCACTTCTTTTTAGAAATAAAATGTGGACATAATGAAATATGCCCAGAATTCTAGGAGAATTTCCATTCCTTTCCAGTCCCTTCATTCTTCATGGAATATTAGTCACAAATCCATGGGATTTAGATCTTAGAGATTTAGTTCAACTCTTTACAGATGAAGAAACAGGATCAGAGCAAGAAAGTAATTTGTCTAAGGTAGTGAAATTAATCAGTGGTAGAGTTGAGATTTGAACCCAGGTCTTCTCACTCAAGATCCTGTGAAATATCCACCATATAATAAGAGTTGTCCAAATGTAGAATAGGCAGAATATCATGACTGTCCCATCACTGGAAGTCTTCAAGCAGAGGTGGAGAGCCACTTTTTGGGGATGATTGAGAGATGTTTCTGCTCAGGTGGAGGTTGGCCCCAGTGACCTCTAAGGGCCCTTTTGGCTTTGAGATTCTAGGATTTTCAGCCTTAGTGATTCTTCATGGTATCTCTCCCCCTGGACTGAGGGGAGGAGGTACCCAGGTAGGGCTGTCAGCAGCACCAGCTGGGATCTCTGAGCTGAGTGGGCAGTGTGTGCCCAGGACGGATGAGGTGTGAAATGAGGTCTGTCAGGTCTGTGCCCCCTGAAGCTGACTTGGCAAGCCTTGTTTTCACCCTGGGTGAAGCAGATTGAGCTTTTTCGGGTGTTTTCCCAGCACTACTCAGGGAGCAAGAATAGAATTTGTTTTCTTCCCATTGTGCAAAATTGTCTAAAATAAGCAAAACCAAACAAACATAATGAAGGATAGGTGTTCATCAAGATGGAGAGAGCAGGGAGAAACAAGATGGGGGGATGGAAAAGAGGGGAGTAATGACCACCTAAGCCCAGACCACTTTCAGCAGATCCTAATGAGTGAGCTGGCAAAGAAGGTCCCTCAGCAGGAAGCCTGCATTATTAACGTTGGCACCAAACACAACCTGACTGCAATCTGAGAGAGCGGCTGCTAAGCTGGCACGACACAGACCCCATTCTTGGCTGCAGCATCAGAACAGATGTCTAAAGAGGGATTTTTTTTTTGTATGTGGGTTTTTTTCAACATTACATGACCTTATGCCAGAGCCTGTTTGTGCCAAGGTAAAGGTTGTTAATGGGTCAAGGAAACAGATTCATTGGCTTTGCCCAGCATCAAATGGTGCTTGAGTGGGCGCTCCAGGGCAAAAGGTGGGGAGGAGATGTCAGGAAGGGCTTAATTACAGCAGTGGAATTTTAAAAAGCAACCAAAAGAAGGCCAGCCATCTTCCTCCCTTTGGGGCCATAGGAACTTAAGATTTTTGCCCATGGACCAGTCACAGAGATGAAGGGCTACAAGGATAGCTCATAGGCACCAGCTAATCGTGTACGTCTGACATTAATGGTACCCTTCCTAAATTAAGCTGGGTACATTTTGAATAACCATTACAGTTTGTGTGTGTGTGTGTATGTGTGTGTGTGTGTGTGTGTGTGTGTGTGTGTGTGTGTGTGTGTGTTTAGGTGTGTGTGGGGGGGTGCATGTGTGATACCTTGGATTCACAGAGATTCTTTTTTTTTTTTAATTCTCCCCCAGAAGTTCAAAGCATTGTGTTTACAATTTCATTAGCCTCATGCCTTCTCTGGGGAGTAAATAAATAATATGAATAACAATTCATATTCTTACAGAGCTTCACCCTGCACAAATTCTTTTCCTTAGATCACCTCCAAGAGGTAGATGGTATGAATATTATTATTCCTGTTGAACAAATGGAAAAACTGAGGCTTGGAGTAGAAAAGCCAGCCTGAGGTCATACATCTAAGTAAAATGTCCAAGCCAGAACCCAAACCCAAGCAGTTAAACCTCTGGGTTTTAGTTTCCTCACCTGTAAAATGAGACATGTAGGACTAGATGATCTTCCTATTCTAAAACTTTTTCCCAAGTCCATTTCTGCCTCTTTCACAAAAAATAATTAAATAAATAAATAAATAAATGAACGAATGAATGAATGAATAAATAGATAGATAGATAGATAAATAAATGAATGAATAAATGAATGAATAAATAGATAGATAGATAGATAAATAAATGAATGAATAAATGCATACATACATACATACATACATAAATGAATGAATGAATAAATAAATAAAAGGGGAAAAGTTGTTCTACAGTTTTATTAACATGGGCTCTGAAGTGCAGACTGGCCAAAAGACTTCCCTGAGATTGCGTGGTAACTTGGGACAAATCTACAACCAAAACTTGGGCTTTCTCCATGCACCACTGGTCAGCAGAGCTAGAAAGGCCAAATACAATTGGATCCAGCAAATATTTATCTAATACCTACAGTGGGCTAGGTGCTGGAGACACAAAGATAGAGAACTCAACAGGCCTTACCTTCAAAGATCACAATCTACTGTGGAGAAAGTGGCATGGTATAAATAAATCAAAACATGACAAGGGCAAAAGAGGGATCCAAGCAAGGGTCTGAGGAAAATCTGTGACTGGAAAGAATGCTTTTAACTTGGGGGGGGGGCGGAATAAGGGAAGACTTGGTGAAGGAGGTGGCATCTGAGCTAAGCCTTGTAGGAAGACAAGGGTTTCAATAGACAGGAGTGGAAAGAATGTATTCTAGGCAGTGAGCTTGGCCTATGTGACTACATAGAGGCAGGAGGGGACATAATGAGATCTAAGGGACTTCTAGTGGTCTAATTTGTCTGGAATGTAGAGTGCATTGAGGGGAATAATGTGAAATAAAGGAAGCAAAGGCATATAGGAATCTGATTGTGTTGGGCCTTGAATGCTAGAATAAGAAAATGTATCCTAAAGGAAACTGGGATCTGCTGAAGACTTTGAAACATGATATTGTCAGACTTGGACTTTAGAGCAATTATTTTGGTAGCTTTTTAAAGGGAGAAACGGAGAGGGAGATCAGCAAAGAGGCCATTAGAATCACCCAGGCAAGAGGTGATGAGACTTTGAGCTACAGTGGTGGCCATGGAAGTGGAAAGAAAGAGGCAGATGCAACAGAAATTGTGGAGGCAGTGTGCCAAACTGTCATTTAAACCCTTTACAATGCAAACTAACAGAAAAATGAGAGATGTGGTCTTCTTTTCAGAGTCAGGCTCTTAGACTGAGTCCATGTGACAAGAAAACATTCAACCAAATGGTCAGTCATCTATATCATTAGTAAAATGATGGCATACAACCAGTTTGATTGAATTGGCAAGACATCTTGGTGCCACAAAGACATCTTCACAAGTGAGTTTTTTTATAATGAAAAGTCCTGATGGACACCCTGTTCTTCATTCCCCTCTATCTTGCTCCCCAACAGTTTTACAAGAAACCAGGTAGTATTTATGTATGCCATAATAAGAAACCAGGAGAGAGGCTACACACAGACATGGACTCAGTTACCCAAAGAGACAGGACTAAGAATTGACATGGTCCACCAGGAAAATATGTGCCTACCCCCCGTCCCTCCAGGGAATTACGTGCATCAAGAAATTGATATCAGAGAGAGGCACAGAAGGAATAGTGAGGAGAGAAGCCTTCTTAAGAGAGAACCCCCAAAGCTTGAGAGGTCCTCCTATAAGAGAGGGCCACCAAACCTTCACAAAGCATCTCTTGATGGACAGGACAGAGAGAAAAGAAGTCATCATCAGATGGAGATGCTGAAGGAGAGGTGTGGTCGATAGACCGAGGTATGGAAGGGAAGAAGAAGCCATTGCCAAGTGGAGGAAAAAAGGGAGAAAACTAAGCAGAGAGACATGGTGTGAAGAAGCAAGGCCTTCATTAATGCTCAAAGACTTGTGTACTAAGTCCTACAGGAAGGTGGAATTTATCAAAGGAAAGGTTTCTAAACTCCCTAGCAAATGTAAAATCCATCCCCACCCCCAGTTTAAAGGACAGTATCAGTTCCTAGGGAACATTTAGCCTCACCAGAGAGAAAGAAGGGGAGTTGTCTTGTGCAGTATAGGCTTGAATCAAGTCCTTTACATTTGGCGGGGGGAGCAGGGAGAGGAGGGTGCTAAATATACTATCTTTAATGTATTGTTAGCCTGAGAGCTTGCAATGGAGTTGAATGTTATTTTAGATAAGCAACAAAGCATAGTGTGCCAAAGGAAAATTCTGGATGGGTACATGAACCAAAGAGGGTACTGATAGACACCCACAAGATCTAGCATTGCCGGTGTGAGTCCAGAGTTGCTTGACTTGAGTAACATGGCTCATAGCTTCCATAAGTTAATACTTACTAATAATCAGAGTCCTACCAATACAAAATCACTTGCCATAAGAGGTTGTAGTAGGTTATTGATCTCCAGAGGTCTTCAATCAAAGGCTGGACTACCATTTGGCAATGATGATGTATAAGGGATTAATTCTCGGTTTAGAGGAAATGTAGATGATCTCAGAGGTCCTGACAAACTCCAAATTGGTGATACCTTCTCTGGTCCTCAGTGTCTTCATTTATCAAATGAGGGGACTGGATTAAGTGACTTTTAAGGTCCCTTCTAGCTATAAATCTATGATTCTGTGGTTTCTGTGGTCAAAGCATCATGGACATTCAAAGAGAACACATACACAAATACACACAAATACACATAATATATGTCCCAACACAATTGGTGCCCACAGCTTCAAGATCATTGTAATGATGGCAGTTGGTCATCTAACTCAACTTTCAGAATAGGACATGGGGAGATGAGTCAGACAGTCAACTAACATTTATTAAGCACCTACTATGTGCTAGGTACTGTGTTAAGCACTTGATGAGAGGAGGCAGCAAGAGACATTCTGTAAAACACAAAATCTCCTGAGTGTTCTCTCCCCATTTCCCAAAACGGTTTAGGTCCTTAAGACTATCTGTACTATTCCATCGTCCTGACTTGACATCCTTAATACTAACACCTCCCAATTTAGTATCATTGGCAAACTTTTTATCGAGCTATTGACTACCCTCACATCATCCTGCTACATACAGACTCTATCAAGGCAATAAAGAGGCAGGAGCTTCCACCTCCCCCACTGTAACCTAGCATGGATTGGGTGTGGGGAGGAGAGCGGAGGGGGATGGTGTTGGAAGCATCTGTCGGTGCTGGGCTGACTTTTAATAAACATCCATGTGGAGGAGGAGATCATGGGCTCAAGTGGAATTTGCTTCAAAGTAGGGCTGGCACAGGGGGCTCCAGTTATCCACGGGAAAAGAAGGGTTTGTGTTTATGCCAAGTTTATCACTCCATCATCAATCAAAGAGAAAGAAAAACACATCTTCTCTGCCCTCTCCTCCTCCTCCTCCCCACCCCACCCCCCACACTAATGGTTTCCAGCCTCACCAGCGGAATGTTTTGTTTAAGGAAAAAGTCGTTTGACATAATTAGTAATTCAAATACAGCAATATATCTTTATCTAAATAAACACAAGTCTCTCTCTCTCTCCTTGAGAGATTACGTGTGCCAGAGGAGGAAAAGATACATAGTGAGTGGAGAGGAACAGGAGTGGTGGTGGGAAGGCTATACACACCCTAGCACTGCTGATAGCATTACCAGTGCTCTCTGGTGAGTGGTGTTATCAGAGGTTGAGAAATCCAGGCCGCTTTTCCTTGGACCCCCACCCCCAACCTCCACCAAGGAAGAACACACTGTTCTCTGAGGGTTTGGGAACCTCCTTCTTTTCCCTGGAAAGGGAGGAGGGTAAGAAGAGGCCAATACCCTTCTCCTCTTTCATTCCACCCACTCCATAGCTTTCTTGAGGTCAAAGAAAAGCTGTAAGCAGCAAGAGTAGGGCTGGGTAGGACACATCCCCTGTCCTCAATACTCATCCCAGACCACAGTCATGGATGGAAGGAGCCCACAGCTCAGTAACAAGGCCATCAGAGACAAGGTAGATCCCTAGCTTCTCTTGAAAATGGGAGCCCTCCAAAGAATGTAAGGGCCATCCAGTGACTGCAAGCTGGCTGTAAAAAGGATATCCCACAGTCTCAAAGAAGGAAGAAGCCTCAGAATCCTCCTAGTATAACCCAAACCTAAACAAAAACTCTCGCTTATTCCTGACAAGTTGTCCTTCGGCCTCTTCTTTTTTTAGTGAGGCAATTGGGATTAAGTGACTTGCCCGGAGTCCCACAGCTAGTAAGTGTTATGTGTCTGAGACTAGATTCAAACTCAGGTCCTTCTGACTCCAGGGCTGGTGCTTTATCCACTGCACCATCCAGCTGCCCCTTGGCCTCTTCTTGAAGAACCCTAGTGAGAAGGGAACCATGAGGTCCCAAAGCAGTTCATTGCATTTTGAATGTCTCTTACCATTAAGACATTTTTCATTATGTCAAGCCTAAATTTACCTCTCTATAATTTCCCACCACTGCTCTCTAACGGTGGGATCACTAAAGGCTGTGGGGTTCTGGATTTGGAGTCAGGAGAGACTCCACTTCCAATTACATTTCTGATACTTTATGACCCACAGACAAGTTCTATAAATCTGGAAGGGACCTCAAAAGGCCATCTAGTCCAACCATTCTGTTTTGCAGATGAGGAAATTAGGGCTTTGAGAAGTAAAAGGACTTGCCCAAGGTCACCCAGGTAGTACTTAACAGTCTGAATTAGAACTCAGGTCATCTGACTCCAAAACCAGCATTTTTCTACTACACCTCAGTGCCTCAGTTTCCTCAGCTATAAAATAAGTGTAACAGATATACTATAAGATTCAAATGAGGAACCACCTTGTAAGGATCAAATGAGATAGCATATACAAAATGCTTTGCAAAATATAGCAAAGTGTTATATACATTCATTTATTCAAATATCTCCGCTATTATTTTTGTGTGGTGCTGACCCATGATGTTATCAGTATAGGTAGTTCCTTCCATTAATACAAATGGGAAAGTGCTCCTAACTGTACAGTTTTGAAGAGTTGCTTAGTATACTGATTAGGGGATGTAGGCACTGAGAGGTTGAGACTTGCCCAGAATTACATAGCTATATTGTGTCAGAGACAGGATTTGAATCTAGGTCTTCCTAACTCCACAATTGGTCATCTATCTCTATACTATACGGCCTTTCATTATAATATTGTACATAATTATTGTTATTTTTTTAGTACAACAACCTGGATGTTAGGAGGATGCACTTAGAACCATTCCTTCCTCAAGGTCATTACCAAGGTCATGAGGCCATCTCTAGTCATCCTGATCTATATCTTGCCACTGGACCCAGATAGCTCTGGAGGAGAAAGTGAAGCTGGTGACTTAGCATAGCCCTCCCTTACTTAAATCCAGTTCATTTGCAAGTCATAGCATCACCTCCTTGATGTCAAGGTCCTCTTAGACCCAGGACAAACCACACAAGTCAAGGTCATAGCACAGAGGAGTCCTGCAGTGACGGGTGAACTCCCAGTCATATACATTTTTACAAAAGCAGTGTAGGAAGGTGCTCACCCTACCCTGGTGTGATTACAATACAGTCAGTCAGACCAGCCAGCTGTCCAACCTGAGCTGCTGAGGGTGGAGTTCGATGCTGCTGCTTCCTAGGGATAATAAGGCTCAGTGCCAAGGGGCCAAAAATGACCTTATGGATTCACAGCAAGAAGGGGGACACAATGGTGCCATTAGCCATGAGGAAATCTCACAGGTGCACAGCTGCAAGTACAGATTAGAAGGTCCAATGGAAAGCCTTTTAAAATTGGCTCTCCTGTATCTCCACAAGTATAAATATCAAGATGAGAAATGAAAAATTCATTCAGCCATCCAGATGGTTCAGTTTACCTGATGCCAAACACCTGTATAGATTTAAATACTTTTACTTGATACAGAAGTACACCATCACATGCATACAGACTCAATTTCCCACTTTTAAAGCTGCATTGATGTGGGAGTTTTTATTCAGTCATTTTGGTTGTGTCTGACTCTGTGTGACCCCATTTGGGGTTTTCTTGGAAAACATACTGGAGCGGTTTGTGATTTCCTTCTCCAGCTCATTTTACAGATAAGGAACTGAAGCAAACAGGGTTAAGTGACTTACCCAGGGTCACACAGCTAGTAAGTGTCTGAGGCCAGATTTGAACTCGAAAAGATGAGTCTTTCTGACTCCAGGCCCCACACTCTATCTACTGTACCACCTAACTGCACACCCTGGTAGTGCTATTAATACCCCCATTTTTCAGTTCAGTCTCTGAGGCAGACAGAGGCTAAATGACTTGTCCAGCTAATAAATGTGTGATGAAGGGAGGCATTAGTAAAGAGAAGGTCTCCTACAAGTTCCCTACAACACTGGATCCCAACATTTTTTGTTCCACAAACCCTTTGGAATTACCAGAATAACTTAATATACTACTTTTAATATTCTGTTGATTTTATTAAGTGTTTTTCATAACTACCACCAAAAGTTCCAAATATATATAGAAGAAAAAGTATTTGTAGCATAATTGGGTAATTATTTACTCCTTAAGGCACCATTAAATAATTTTCAGCATGAACCTCTTAGACCGTTGTTGCTTTTCTGATCACCCAAGGGAACCACTGCCCTACACCAAGGCAATCAGACTTCTGAATCCTCCCCACCCTCCACCCCACCCCACCCCCAAAATAAGGAAGGACTGTAGAGCTGGAATTTGAACTCAGTCCTTTTCTTCCAAGTTAAGTGCTCCTTCTATCATATCCTAAAGTCTCTATTTTAAGTCAAATTAATTCATTACAATCACTTTGGAATAAAGACCATGAAGAGATTCCTGAGTAAACCTAATCATTTTAAAAAGGAGAATAATAAAAGACACAGTCATAAAATTCACTTTGAAATCTTGCTCCTTTAGGTAAACAGCCCACTTTTTTTCAGAACTGAACTCCCAGACTCAAAGCCATGAAGGGAAAAAAGCAAAGTCTTTGGAAGCCTTGGGAGTCCCCATGGAACTCCCTGGACTAGGGCTTTTCCTGACCATCAGAATCCCATCTCCCCCTGGGCTGGGGTCTAACTCATGGAAACACAGGCAGGTGTGTACTAGAGTTCAAGGGCCTTAAAAAGACAAGTTCAACAGCCTTCTTCCCTCCATAGGCCCCTTCAGAGAATAAGGTGGGTGGTGCTTTCAGAAGGAAAAGGATTAGAAGCAGAGGCAGGTTTGGCAGTCCTTGGAAAGAATATGAGACCTTCCCACTCTCCTCCTAGAAATGAATGGCCCTCTGTCTTTTCATTGAGGGTTTGCAGGGCCTTTGGGGCTCATTGCTGTGCTATAAACATTTGATCCAGACTGGAACTTGGCTTGTGATACAAGGCCTTGGCCCCAGAGGGGAAAAAATTCTTCTTAAAATCAAAACTGAAATCAACTGGCTATTTTACAGTGGTGGGGGGGGGGAGCAACAAGATTAGAGCTGAGGGGTGAGTTTCAAATATTCTCCATGTCTGAATAATAACTGGTATATAAACCAGGGGATTTTTTTTTCCAGATCTTTAGCCTGCACAGTGGTGTTGGCTCAGAAGAGTGTATGTGATGAAAGCAATCACTTGGTGCTGGCTAAATTCCAGCTGGTGCCTTTCGGATTCTCATGTCCTGGGGACTCTCCAGAACACTTCATGGCCACATATCCCTCTTATTACAAATGGACAGAAGGGACTGCGTGGGAGAAATATGGCTTCATGACAAAATCATCAAACAGTTCCCATACGAAACTTAGTTCAAACTGAGGAAGTTGATACTGGTAAATGGTGGGGAAGAGAGAAGAATTCTCCAGCGTGGGTTGGATCACAGCTTGGCAGCAGGTTGCAGATGGGCTCTGTGCTTCTGAAGAGGGTTAGACCAAGGAGCTTTTGAAGTCCCTCCTTACTCTAAGAGTCCACCATTAAATTCAGTAGGTAGCTATACATGTTATTCCTTCTCATTTATCACTCCCCCCATTTAATTGTTTAAATCAGTGATGTCCACAGAATCATGCATTTTCCAGAAGAAGGAACCTCAGAGGGTAGCTAATCTAACCTCCCTATCTTAGCATAAATACCGTCTACATCATACTTGGCCTGTCCCGAACTCAAAGGCCTCCAATGAAAAGAAAATTGCTCCCTTCTCCAGACAACCCATTCTGCTTCTGAATAGCTCCAAATGGTTATGAAAATTTCCCTTTCCTAGAGCCACATCTGGTCCTCTGACTCTTCTCTTCGCTGTTCCTAATTCTGCCTTCCAAGGCCAAGCAGAGCAGGTCTTTTATCTTTTTGGTGGGAAAATCCTTCAAATACTCATATAACTATCACTCCCCCCATCCCCTCCAAGTTTTTTGTTTAGGCTAGATATCCTCAGTGTCTGCCCAAGAGGAGATTCATACATCCTGGGTACTATTTGATCTCCCTTGAGATGAAACTGGAATGTAGCATTGATTTGGAAACTTTCTTGGCCTAGGATGTCTTTTGGAGACAAAATATGCCCTGGACTATCTACCTCACCTAACTCTGTTCCCCACTGCAGAGAAGTGGGCGGATGGGCCAACTAGAGAATGATTTGACTTTGGAATAAATCTGCAAATAGCTTAATATTATAAGCCTTAAAATCCAATATCAGATGAAGGAGCCTATGTTGAGAATTACTGGCCTAGAGAAGAAGTCATGTTACCTTATATCTCTTGTGTGCATTCAGATGGATGTGATTTCTAAGGATTACGCTAAGTAGAGTAAGATATAAATTAATTATTTTTCCTAGCCATAAATTATATTAATTAGCCTTCAGCCAAAATAACATAGACATAGGATAAATGTCATCAGTCACTCATTCATATTTGTGTGTCTTACAAAAAATATTTTTCTTTCAGACTCAGATGTTTCTGTTTTGTTTTTCTTATTTCTGTCTTCTAACTCCATGGCTCTGGTATGCACCTTGGTGTTTGAAGGTTACCTCAGCTTTGGAACTTGGTTTCCTGAATCCCCTCAAAATCCTCCTCACTGTGTGATGTGGTTCCTTTGTATGGAGGGGTGGCCTTAGGTTAGGAAAGTTTTTTTTTTTAAAAGGATGTGGTATAATGAATTTGGAATTTAAAAAAAAAACAGGCTTTAAATAAGAATTTTTTTACTTACTGTTTGACCTTGGGCAGTTTTCTTGGCCTATCAAGGCTTTATTTTCATAAACTATAAAGGAGATTGGGGGAAAGGGAGTTAAAAAGAATGGAGAAGGTCAGATTGAATGAGGTGAATGATGTGGAGCAAGGGGAAAAGAGATGATTTGAAGTTGACAACATGAGACTGAGTGCAGACTCTGCCATTTTCTACTTGTGTGAACTTGGGTAAGATACTTAACCTCTCTTGGCCTCAGTTTGCTTATCTGAAAAAAGTAATAAGGTTTTACCAGACAAACTCTAAGGATTCCTTCAATTCTGAGTCTGTAATCTAGAGAGTTCCTTCTAACTTGCAAACTTGGTTTTGACCTTACCACAGTTTAAGATGTAAGCATTTGATCACTGCATCTTATCTGACCAGCCTCTGGACATTCATGATGAGAGATGTTTGAGGTTGCAGTATTTTCTAAGAGTCCTTGTGCTGATGGTTATGCCCATTGTTGCCTTTAACACTCCACTAGCCAGGTCTCTACACATGCAAAGAAGTGAATAATTCAGCTAAGTCAACTAAAAGGATATATTATAAAATCATAACACCTCTCAGATGGAAAAGTCCATCCAGATGGAAGGGCTTATCTAGTCTAAACCTGTAGGGAGGCAGTGTGATAGAGTAGAAAAGACACTGGGTTAGTTGTTAGGAGTCCTAGGTTTAACTTCCATCCCTTCTATTTGAAGAGTGCCACAAAGTGCCAGCAGTCTAACCCTAGGGAAATTCAATCTGCCTCTTTTGTCCTCAGTTCCTTTTTTATTAACTGAGGGAAATTGGACTAGTTGACCTCTAAGGGCCCAGCTAGCTCCAACAATTTGTTAATTAAGAGTTTACTGCTTGGACAGTAATCTCTTATAAAATGTCTTCCCAACGTGGGCATCCCTCCTCTGCCTGGAAGACTTCACCCTAACTCCAGAGGCAGCCCAGCTTCCAAACACTCTTCATTAAGTTCTTCCTGAGGAAAAACAGGAGAAGGAAACATTGAGGAGACAATCTCACACTGATTGGTCGGAACAATGAGCCAGATTTTCCATTCTGCAGCATACAACCTCTGAGAGTAGAATGAATCTCTGTAGAGCATGGCCGTGGGTAGGGAAGAGACAGCCAATGTCTTAAACCCTTCATCTCTCACCTTAGCAACTAAAGATGGGAAACAATTAGGGGAAGTGAGTGAAAAGGCAAAACAGGTTACTTAAGAGAACAATAAGCCTTTAATGCTTTGGGAGAACTGCACCCCCACTTTCTGGGTCAATCTGCCCCCTCTACTGCTAACAGGCTGTGGCCACCAAAGTCAAATAGCCATTAGGCCTGGGGTGGTCTAGCAACTTTGTCCAGGCATGGGATAAATGGGCAAGTAATTAGCAATTAGTAATTAGTAAATAATAATAATTAGTAAAAGAGCACCAAGGTCCTGAATTCAAATCCTAGTTTGGACCCTTTCTACTTATGTGAGCTTGAGTCACTTCCTCTCTGTAGGACTCGAATTCCTCATTTGTAAATTGAAGATAGAGGAGCAGGTAACCTCTGAGGTCTCTTCCAGCTTGAAATCTATGATCTTAATGCTGCTTCCTGGAGAGGTGGGGAAAGAGTGTGTGGGGGGGGAGGCACAAAATATACCTGAGATATTCACTAAGATGAATTCAGTTAAGATGGGGATTAACCCTAGGGAAAGACTTTGGACCTTAAGACACAAAGGCCTATGGGAAGAAAGACCCAAGAGCACTGCCTTGCAAAAGTAGGGGGATAAAGAGACCTTGGGAATTTGTAAAGATGCAGCTAAGGAGGTCTTTGTCAGGAAAGGAGCAAAGTAGGGCCAGACTGGGAAGATCTTATCTGGATTAAGGGGGAGAAGGGGGAAAGGCAGAAGTTAGAAAACATGCTATGTTGCATATTCCTATTTTATCTTATTGCATATTCCCATTTTAATTGATTATCCTAGCTAACTAGGTGCTCATATCATTTGTTTCTATCTAGTAAAGGAGCAAGTGCTGTCCTCTAAATTCCAGCACCCTGGGACAAAGGCCTGGTTGCCTTGCCTCATTTATGGCTGAGATGGGACTGGAGGTCTTACCACCAAGGCAGAGACCTAGTATTAAGAGACTTGTCAGGGTACTGAGGACATAAGATAGGGAGGATTTGGGGTTTGCTTTTGTTCGTTGGTGTTTTTAAGTGGCCAGTATTGGAACACGGGCTGGGAAGATAGTTCTGATGGGGCTGGAGAAGATTTAGGCACCTGGAAGGGAGAGCAAAAAAGACCATGACAAAGGAAAACAGTGGGGTGAGGAATCCCCAAAGGCTCACTTTGTCCAGCTCCAAATTTTGGCCATAGTGTATCCAATGTGTACCCAACTGCTCTTTCCCACAGAAAAATATGTATGCCATTCATTCCTCAGCTAGGCACATAGTCTGCCCTCCAAGATTTCCCCCAGCCTCCCCTGCCAATAAAAGGACACCATTTTCCACATCATGAGGGGAATAAGAAGTCAAGGAAGGATTGCAGCAGAGTAGCCTGGGTCGCATTTTCAGCTAAACAGGCATTTTGGACCCAGGGACTTAGCCTTTTTTACCGATCCTCCCAGTCCACCCTGGGGAAGGCATTCTCTTTAAAACTAGGCGTATGGTAGTTAGTCTGGATGTGTTACCGGCAACATATGCCAAGCAATTAATAACAAATATCAAGTACGTTCTTCTGTCTGTGTTTGTGAGTGCTTTAGGGAGCCCGGGCCAAGGGCCGGGCCCAGACCAGCTGCCGCCTGTGATGTCAGCCATTATCCAGAAGGATGCATACCCCACTATCATGACTACTGAGTGTTCAGAGCACATCTCAACAGCCCAGCTGTCGTTCCACCAACGAGAAGGCTTGGTTTTTAGAAAAACACTCCCCTTTGGCCTTCAAGTCCTCTGGGGTACCTCAGGAATCTCTGTTAGTACAGGGCCGCTTCCCTGGAATGGTGGAAAGAGCGTAAGACTCAGAGTCAGAAGGCCTGGGTTTGAATGCCATCTTTAGGATGGACTAGCTGGGAGCCTGAGCAAGTCACTGCTTCTCTGAGCATCAGTTTCCCCATCTCTACAATGGGGAAAGCAATATTTGTACTACCTTCCTTATGGAATATTATAAACAAAGTGTTTTTAAACCTTAAGATTTTATAAAAATGTACAGGCGTCTACGTGGATAGAGCACTGGACCCAGAGTCAGGAAGAGTTGAGTTCAAAACCAACCTCAGACACTTAATATAGCTCTGTGACCCTGTGCAAGTCACTTAATCTCTATCTGCCTCAGTTTCCTCATCTGTAAAATGGGGATAACAATAGCATCTACCTCACAGACTTGTTGGGAAGATAAAATGAGATATTTGTATAGTGCTTTGTAAACCTTAAAGCCCTATTTATATGTTAGCTATTATTATTCTATTTTTCTAGGGGCTCAGTGGGTGATCATTGAATTGAATTGTGTGTATGTGGAGGAATATATTTTCTTAGAAGTATAAATACAATCAAGTGAAATATATTTATATCATGAAGACAGCCAATTGACCCGCATGATATTTTAAAACTCAAGTCTCAATTGTCAGGTTCCCAATATCTCTGAGCATGTGTAAGTCTCTTCCTATCAGTTCCAGAACCTTAAAGAGATCTCAGAGAAGGAGCAGCAGGGGACAGTAGTAGAGTGCTACACTCATCAAGAGACTCAGTCTACAACCATTCTGGAGAGCGATTTGGAACTATTACCAAAGGGCTATAAAAATGTGCATACCCTTTGACCCAGCAATAGCACTTCTAGGGTTATATCCCAAAGAGATCATAAAAACAGGAAAAGGACCCACATGTACAAAAATATTCATAGCAGCTCTTTTTGTGGTGGCCAAGAATTGGAAATTGAGGGGATGCCCATCAATTGGGGAATGGCTGAACAAGTTGTGGTATATGAATGTAATGGAATACTATTGCACTATAAGAAATGACGAGCAGACAAACTTCAGAAAAACCTGGAAAGACTTGTGTGGTCTGATGCTGAGTGAAGTAAGCAGAATCCGGAGAACATTATACACAGTAACAGCCACATCGTGGGATGACTGACTTTGATAGACTTGGCTCTTCTCAGCAATGCAAGGATCTAAGACATCTCCAAAAGACTCACAATGGAAAACGCTGTCCACATCCAGAAAAGGAACTATGGAGTCTGAATGCATATGGAAGCATACTATTTGTTCTTCCTTCTTTTGTTGTTTTGTTTTATTGCTTCATGCTTGTGGTTCCTCCCATCAGTTCTAATTCTTCTTTCCATCATGACTAATGGGAAAACATGCTTAATATGAATGTATAAGTAGAGCCTATATCAGATTGCATGCCATCTTGGGAAGGGAAAAGCAGAGGGAGGGGGAGAAAATTTAAAACTCAAAATCTTATGGAAATGAATGTTGAAAACTAAAAATAAATTGATTAATTATTGAGAGAGAGAGAGAGAGAGAGAGAGAGAGAGAGAGAGAGAAAGAGAGAGAGGGAGACTCAGTCTAATTCCTACTGGGTGTGTGATCATGGCCAAATCATTCCATCTCTCTGTGCTTCCATTCCTCCATCAGTAAAATGGGGAGAAATACTTGTACTGCCTCCCTCAAGGGGTTGATATGAAGAGAGAGTTTTATGAACCTTTAATTTATATGCAAATGTAAGCTAGACAGTCAGAAAGGCAAGGGAGGACCCAATTCATAGTAATAGGGAGCAACTACCTTTAAGTAAAATTTAACTTGTTCAAAAATCCCTCCTACCACCCATCAATGTTAGGGTTTGACCTCCCTGGTTTGAAACTCCTACATTAGTGTTTCAGATTGCTTTTCATATACTCTCTTGTATATATCTAGTTATACACATGATGTCTCCCCTATTAGAGTGTAAGCTCCTTGAGGGCAGGAACTATTTTGCATGTCTTTTTATCCATAACACTTAGCCCAATGCCTGGTACAGAGCTAAGTGCTTAATATGTTTTTGTTGACTGGTGAGTATACAACAAGAGTGAGGACACTAACTCCTGAAGGCCAATGTTAAAATGCACGCATGACTTGGAAGAAATAGCTTGAATTTGGTGACAAAAATGGACCCTGAGGGAAAGAGGGGTCTTTTCAGAGGGGTCACCAGCAGTGATGAGTCCCAAGTGGCATGTGGGTAGCATATAGGCCAGAGAAAGTAGAACACGGGTGATGCATCTAAGAGTAATAACCAAAAAGGAACAGTGCCTTAGGCAAAATAGTCTAGTTGAAAAGGTACTGAATATTATTTACAGGGAACTGATCATCCAGTGGGCTAGTTACATTCCTCCTCTTTCTGCCTGATTCCTCATGCCCAGGAAAGGCTCAGGATCTCTCTGGTGCTCTTTCCTCATTATTAAAGAGAATTCTGGGGCAGAACTCCTTGTAACAGGGACTTTATGTGGATTTCCATAGGGATAATTCCCTGCTACCATGTAATCCTCTGTAATTGTTTACAGGGCCACAGAAATAGAATGAAGTCCAAAGAGGAACTTGGGGGTCCACGTAGGAGGTCAAAGGAGCCAACCTCACTCTGTATACCCTCCTTTTAATTAGAGCTTCATCCAGGGAATTCTCTAGAATTCAGGATCCCATAGGACTGTGAGCCTTTCAAACCCAGGGATAAGACCAGATGAATGTCTAATCTGAAACAGTCAGGTCTCAATCCCATATGAACTATTATACATACATACATACATACAGACAGACAGACATACATACATACACACATATACACACATATATTTTGTATATGTTTACATATATTTATATACATATATGTGTGTGTGAGGAAGTTATAAAGGGAGTTCATGTTTCAGCTGGGGCCTCAGAATAAAGGACCACTGAAAGTTTCTGATTCTGTGAGATGGCAAATAAGACAGTTTTGCTGCATACAGAGCATCCATGGAAAACATGAGATAAGGTTGTAAAAGTGCAGTGGGTCCAGCTTGCAGAGTATCTTGAACACAAAACTAAATAGCTTGAGTATCATTCAATAGGTAGAAGGGAGCTATTGAAGGCTTTTGAGCAATAGAGGGGCATAAAGAGAGAGTAGTGTAGAGTATGTCCACAAAGAGATAATGAGCAAAAAAGAAGCTAGAGTGGTCACATGGCAAGAGGTAGGCGTAACTAATGGACAGTCCGCACCTCCAAGTGGTCTCTTCATAATGTCAAAAGAACTAAAGTATATGCCCCAGCATGTCAGATGCTCATCCCACACCTGTGAAAAATGTATAAGAAGACATGAACAAGAACAAGGATGCCCAGATGGGGAAGGGCTGCTATTTGCATCAGTGAGAGATATGTCCATATTGATGAGATCACTGATCCTTTGGAAACTGTGAAAGATGGAATCCAGCCAGCAGAGAATTAGAGTACAGAAGGACAATTAGGAGGCTACTGCAAGGCGGATGGCTACCTGTCCATCTAGGTGGGTGGGAATGACGACCCATATGAAGGTAGTACTGCTTGGAATGGAGACAACTGAATGAATTGAATAGAATTCTCCTACTGGATCTGCTCGTCCACTCTCCAAATGAAGGAAGCACCCTGAAAGAATGAGTATCAAGAGCTACAGAAGAGTCAAATTTTGTTTTCCCCCAGTCCTTGAAAAGTGGGAAGTATGCTGGTAAAGTAGAAAGCCTGCTAAATTTGGAGTCAGGGGACCTGGGATCAAATTCTACCTCTACCACTTGCTACTGATGTGACCTTAGCTCTAAGTCTACCATTCTCTCGGGTTCTCAACTTCCTCATCTTTAACATGAGAGGCTTGGCAAAGATGATTTCTAAGTTCCCTTCCAGCTCTACTGTATAGAATTCTGAATGCTACCCTTCCCATTTTCTGTGGTGCAGACTCAGTTGTACCAAATGCTACTTGATCCTGCATTTTTAAGGCACCCAAACTAAAATTGCAACAGACAAGGGCTGCTTGGTCTAAGTGCCCTTCTTCTCAGAGAAAGTACTTGACCATTTGGGCCAGAGGGTAAACTGCTATATACCAAGTGTCCCAGGGCCAAAAGGAAAAGAATTTCAGGCCAGATCCAGGCTCCTGAGTCAAACCACTCTCCTCTGATCTTTTCTGAAGCCTTTCTACTCCCACTGAGGCTGGGATGAATTTTTAACTCATTATTGATCAGGCAATTTTTAAATCAATTTTAATTAAATGAAAGATTTCTATCAGGATTGCTTCTTTCTGGACAGTAAATTGGACCTTGTAATAACACTTGCACTTGGACATCTCTCATCCCTGGGGAAGGAGTGGCCATCATAAATAAATAAACACCCTTTTCCTCATTGCACATTTAGGAGAAACTGAGGTAAGGACCTTCCTTTGACGTTAAACCATGAGAAGGCAGCAAGTGAGGGAACAAGGCCTAGGCTTTCAGAGCAGCATGGCACAGTAGAAAGCATGCTGGATTTCAGCTCAGAGGTCCTGAGTTTATACGCCAGTTCTGTTTCTTATTAGCAAGTTGCTGACCGCTCTCTAGGCCTCAATTTCTTTATCTGCAAAAATAGTGTTTGACTTGATCAAACACCAGGTATTGAGTAAACACTTGCTATGTGCCAGACACTGTACTAAGTTCTGAGGATACAGGCATACCTCATTTTATTACACTTCACTTTATTATGCTTTACAGATATTGTGGGGGGGTTTCTCCCCACAAATTGAAGGTTTATGGCAACTCTGCATCAAGTAAGTTAATCAGTGCCATTCTTCCAATGGCAAGAGCTCATATCATATCTCTGTGTTGCAATTTGGTAATTCTCACAATACATCAGACTTTTTCATTATTGTTATATCTGTTATGGTAATCTGCAATCAACGATCTTTGATGTTGCTGCTGTCATCGTTTTGGGGTACCACAAACCACACTTATGTAAGTCGGTGAACTTAATTGATAAATGTTGTGTGTGTTCTGATTGCTCCATAAACTGCTGTTCTCCCTGTCTCTCTCTCTCCCCTCAGGCTTCCCTATACCTTGAGATACAACAATATTGAAATTAGGCCAATTAATAACCCTACAACGACCTTTAAGTTTTCAAGTGAAAGGAAGCATCAATTGATGGGGCAAACTGCCTTGTTGGCTTGTTTTAAGAAATTGTTACAGGCACCCCAGCCTTCAGCAATCACCACCCTGATCAGCCAGCAGCCATCAGCATCAAGGCAAGAATCTCTTCCAGAAAATGCATGACTCACTAAAGACTCAGAAGATGGTTAGCATTTTTTTTTAGCAATAAAGGGTTTTTAATTAAGGTATGCACATTGTTTATTCAGACATGCCACTATTGCACACTTAATAGACCACAATATAGTGTAAACACAACTTTTATATGTACTGGGAAATAAAAAAATTCATGCAACTCGATTCATTGCAATATTTGCTTTATTGCCGTGGTCTGGAACCAAACCCATAATATCTCAAAGGTATGCTTGTACAAAGAAAAAGCAAAATCAATCTGTGCCCTGAAGGGGTTTATATTCTAATGGATCCCTGGGGTCTCTTTCACCTCTGAATTTAAGATTCTATGATCCCATGCCCTTAGGAAAGTCATTTTTTCTTTCTAGGCCTCAGTTTCCTCACCTGAAAATGAGAGTGTTGGCTAAGATATCCTCTAAGGTTTTCCTAGCCCTAAATACTATTATCTCTGCTACTGTTGCTATTAACCAACAGCGCCATGTCACGTTGAATGATGACTTGACTCCTAGGAAAGCAGAAAGTCTGCTGACAGGAATGAGTAAACCAAGTGGTCTTTACTGACACTGAGCTGCTGGTCCCACACCTACCATTTGGTCATGGAAAAGCGTTTTATTAAGAGTTGTCCCAGGAGGGAGAGGTTGCATCTTAAACCATCATTTTATTCAAGGGAAATAAAAAAAAAAGATGACTGAGTCAAGATCCAAAAAGATATTGAAAAAACAGTGGGCTAAATCCAAAAAGATGAAATATAATAAGGATAAGAAAGGTCTACACTTGGTTTAGAAAGGAGGGGGCTAGAGAGTAAGAGGATTAATCGCACAAGCAGAGAATGGGCAGGCAAGGCTGGAGAACAGTTTGTACAGAAAGGTCCTTCTGGGAGGCTTAGCAGACAGCAAGCTCGATACGAGTTAATAGTGTGATATGGCAGCCAGAGAAAAGGCTGTCCTCTTGGGCCGCATTAAAGGAGGCATCATCTCCAGATCAAGGAAAGGGTGAGAGAGTAATTCTGCCATCTGCCTTGTGCAAACCAAATCTAACTCTTCTCTCATTGTTTAGTTTTTGCATGACCTTATAGGAAGACTATGAACAAGCCTGAGCATACCCAAAGTAGGATGATCAGTGCAGTGTAAGGACTAGAGATCATGCCAAAGAAGGATCAGCTGAAGGAACTGAGCATGGACATATGTCATATATCAAACATCATGTAGCATATATCAGAAATGTGTGGGTGTATGCACACATATATAAAATTACATACACATACATATGTGCACATATGTATATTGTATTACATGTGTGTATACACACATTTGTGTGTGTGTGCATATGGACATCTGTGTGTACCTCTACATATACACATATTTTTACATCCATATACATATATATATGTAGAGAGAGCTTTATTGCTGTTGTTCAGTTATTCTTCAGTTGTATCCAATCTTTGTGACCCCATTTGGGGTTTTCTTGGCAAGACGCTGGAGTGGTTCACCATTGCCTTCTCCAGCTCATTTTACAGATGAGGAAACTGAGGCAAACAGGATTAAGTGACTTGCCCAGGGTCACTAGTAAGTGTCTGAGGCCAGATTTGAGCTCAGGAAGAGGAGTCTTCCCGACTACACACCCAACACTCTGTGCACTATGGTGCCACCTAGCTGCCCTTTGTTTTTATATAATTTGCAAATATATTCCTACTCCCTCCCTTGCCCATCAAGCTGTATGCTGTAACAAAGAACGTGGAAAAGAAGAAAAAAAATGTAGTTAAACAAAACCAAGCAATACACCAAGACAGTCTGATGGCATATGCAATACTCTGTACCCACAGCTCCCCACTTCTGCAAGTGCCAGATCTCCTTTAGGGTTGACCTTCTTGGTCTTTGAAATCATACAGCATTCAGTTCTATTGTTGTTGTCGTCATTGTTGTCTCTACTTACATTTTTGTAATCATTGTGTATGTTGTTTTCTTGGTTTGTTCTACTTGTTTTACTCTGCACCTCAAACAGGTGATATTTAGTCTAGAAAAGAGAAAACATAAAAGAGACAGAATCACTATTTTTCAATATTTGAAGGCATCATTTTTAGAGCAATTCATCTCCTTCTGCTCAGCCTCAAAGGCCAAGAATAATGGGTGGTGACTGCAGAGAGATATATTTAAGCCATAAGTAGGGACAAACCTTCATACCAATTAGGGCTGTTCAGAAGTGGAATGAATGGCTTCAGGAGTTCACCACTAGAAGAGGTCTTCCAGCAAAAGCTGGTCACTTGTTAGTGATGCTATGGAGGTGAGTCATGATCATATACAAGGTAGAATAGGTTTTGGGGTTTTTTTTTGGTTAGGCAATGGGCTTAAGTGACTTGCCCAGGGTCACACAGCTAGTAAGTGTTATGTGTTTGAGGCCAGATTTGAACTCTGGTCCTCCTGAATCCAGGGCTGGTACTCTCTATCCACTGTGCCACCTCGCTGCCCCTAGAAGGTAGAATAGTTGATCTCTGAAATTCAGAACAGTCATTAAGGAGAGTGGCAGAGAGATTAAATCATGGAGTAGTAAAGCAATACTGAGAATTAATATGGCTGGCCTGAATCTGTCCTCAAAATGGATGCCATGGGAAGAACCCACGAATGGGAGAAGGAATTGGGGGAAAGGGGAGTGTTCAGGGAGAGAAAGCCCCAAGTGCTGAGGGAATTCCAGGATGGGAGGGCATCTGAAGTATGGTAGTGAAGTCCTGAGAGTCTGAGAGTCAGAAGGAGAGCCAAACATGGGGGACTACTATGCAAAGACACAGAAGCAAGAGGTGGGAATTTCATGTATGGAATACAATTACCAGATTAGTTTGATTGGTGTAGAATTCATGAAAGGGAGTAATATGTAATAGGATTGGGAAGGCAAGTGGGAGCCAGCTTGTTAAAGTTTTAAATGCAAGGGCAAGAATTTTATATTTTATCCTGGAAGCAATAGGGAGCCATTTATACTTATTGAGTAGGGTAGTGACCTAGTTATTTGTTTCAGGGCAATCATTTTGCAGATGTACAAGGGATGGATTGGAAAAGGAAGAGACAGAAAATTGGAGGTACAATTAGAGGCTATTGTGATGGTCCAGACCAAAGCCAATGAACGGGAGGTCGTTTGAGTGGAGGCAAAGGGACAGGTTAGAAAGCAGAAGTGTGGTAGAAGCTAGAGGCAAGGATGAATCTGAAGTTATAAACCTAGGTATCTGAAAGCATGGTGGTATTCTTGGCAGAAATGGAAGTTTGGAAGAATGATGGGATGGTGAGAAAATATAATGAGTTCTCTTCTGGACATGTTGAGTTTGAAATGTCTATGCAACCCCCAGCCAGTTGGTAAGGTATGCTTGGAGTTTAAGAAGTTTAGGGCTAGATTTATAGATTTTGGGGTCATCTGCACAGACATGGTCATTGAATCCCTGAAAGATTATCAACAGAGAGGATAGGAAGAGGAAAGGAGAGGAGAGAAGAGTGGAGGAAAGGAGAGGGGAAGAAAAGAAAGGGAGGAGAGGAGAGGAGAGGAGAGGAGAGGAGAGGAGAGGAGAGGAGAGGAGAGGAGAGGAGAGGAGAGGAGAGGAGGAGAGGAGAGAGGAGAGGAGAGGAGAGGAGAGGAGAGGAGAGGAGAGGAGAGGAGAGGAGAGGAGAGGAGAGGAGAGGAGAGGAGAGGAGAGGAGAGAAAAAGAGAGCCCTAAAATAGTATCTAACCACGTGAGTTTTATTGCCTCCATTTAACAGATGAAGAAGCTGGTATCAGAGATGGAACTTGAACTCAGATGATCTAAGCCCAGCACTCTTTCTTCTAGACCAGGGGTCCTTAACCATTTTTGTGTCATAGACCCCTTCTTAGCATAATATTTTTAAATAATTAAGGAAAATGCTGAATTTCAGTGAGATGTTAGTGCAAATAAAGATGTAATCTTTTTTTCAATCACAGCTCATGAACCCCCTGAAATCTATCCATGGACATTTTGAAGATGCATCTACCCAAGTTAAGACTCTCTGGTCTATTGCATGCTGCTTTTCAAAAAAGCAGAGATCTCAGATCAGTGATCGCAGAACAGGAGGCTGCTTGATCTTTCCCCTCCTCCCCCACTATATCATGCTGGCCTTTGTTCCTGTGTGTATAAGTCTGGGAAGAGAAGCTATACTATAAGTATATATTGATGGCTGCCTTAGACCTGAAACAAAATGTGAAATTTAAGCCTCTGGGATCTTGTCAATGGCATTAAGCCCAGGGCAATAGACCGGGAATGGATGGTTGAGGGGTGGTAAGCAACCTGCCAAGCTCATGGTTCTCATAGCACCAGTACGTGATTAGTATTTATTGGCATTACTATTAATGAGAATCACACATCATTAACCCCACAAAAATCTTCACTTCATTTTCTATTTCCCAAAAAGTAAAAAAGAAGGAAGGGGGATAGTAGAAAGGGAGAAAGAAGGAAAGAAAGAAAGAAAGAAAGAAAGAAAGAAAGAAAGAAAGAAAGAAAGAAAGAAAGAAAGAGAGAGAGAGAGAGAGAGAAAGAGAGAAAGAAGAAAGAAGAAAGAAGAGAGAAAGAGAAAGAAAGAAAGAAAGAAAGAAAGAAAGAAAGAAAGAAAGAAAGAAAGAAAGGGAGAAAGAAGGAAAGGGAGAAAGAAGGAAAGGGAGAAAGAAAGAAGGAAAGAGAGAAAGAAAGAAAGAAAGAAAGAAAGAAAGAAAGAAAGAAAGAAAGAGAGAGAGAAAGAAAGAGAGAAAGAAGGAAGGAAGGAAAGAAGGAAGGAAGGAAAGAAAGAAAGAAAGAAAGAAAGAAAGAAAGAAAGAAAGAAAGAAAGAAAGAAAGAAAGAAAGAATGAATGAAAGAGAGGGAGGGAGGGAGGGAGGGAGGGAGGGAGGGAGGGAGGAAGGAGGAAGGAAGGAAGGAAGGAAGGAAGGAAGGAAGGAAGGAAGGAAGGAAGGAAGGAAGGAAGGTAGGAAGGAAGGAAGGAAAGAGAAAATGGAAGAAAAGCAAGAAGGGAGCCAGAGAGAAAAAGACATAGCGAGAGACAGAGACAGAAAGAGAAACACAGAGCCAGAGACAAAGAGAAAGCACGGAAGCTGTGGTTGGCCTTTTTCTTTTCTTTAATAGAACATTTGCTTGATTCATCCCATCATGGCTGTGCATATGTGGCAGCCACATCAGACACTGGTCACTGGCAGCCAAACACCTAGGGCTCTGGTTTCTTACCCCTGCACGAGTCCAGTATGGGTCCTAACCGTACTTCTGTGACTGATATTGTTGTCAGAAAAGTGTATCTTCTTGAGAACAGGCATATTATTTCATGTCATTTTAGGTATATTGATTCTGACTGGACAGCAGAATATCTCCTTCGTAGCTACTAATAATAGCTAGGATTTATATAGCACTCTAAGGTTTACACATATTGCTTCATTGTATCCTCACAACAGCCCTGGGAAGTAGGAACTATTATTCCCATTTTACAAATGAGGAAACTGAGACAGAGGTTAAGGGATTTGCCTAGGGTCACACAGCTAGTAGGTGCCTGAGGCTGTATTCAGACTCTAGTCTTCCTGATTCCAGGGGCAGAGCTCTATCCACTGCACCACCTGTTCATATCTCACCAAACTCTAATTTTGTCAATCCTGCCTGAATAAGCCCTGCCCCAAAAATAAATTTTCAAAGGCCTAGAGCCTTTTGAAAAGGATGTGTTCTGTAAAATTTGGATTCAGTCAAAGGCCACACAATGATCTAGAAAGCCACATATGGCCTCAAGGCCGTAGGTTTCCCACCCTTAGCATAGAGTATTGGTTTCTTAAATTATTTTTTTTCTACCTCATGGAGATCAATTATTCTAAATCGTAGATTGGCTGGTCTTTCGGAAGATCCACTGGCTATTCAAGGGTCAGTATCCCCTTGGCAAATATCGGTTGCCACCTCAGTGGATTGAATAGTTCCTCTCTATCATCTGTACTTTGCAACCCTTGGACACCTTATATCATAGGTCAAATGGTGGTCTTATGCATGGTAAAGAAGGCAACCTGTGGAAGTGGAGAAAGACTATGCTCTGAAGCCACAAAGTCCTGAGTTCAAATACCGCCTTTGACACATTCTGGCAATTAACCCTACACAAGTTATTTTACGTCTTGGTGCCCTAGATAATCCTTTCAATCGCAAAAAAGGTGCCAGCCTGCACTGATTGAGAGAGTCTTCTCATCCTGGAATTCCCTGTGCTAATGGAATCAAAGGTCTAGTTCTTGTAATAACTAACATTTATATAGGATTTTAAGGTTTGAAGTGCTTGATATATATTTTCTTATTTGAGCTTCACAAAAATCCTGAGAAATAGATGCTATTATTATTCCCATTTTACAGGGGAGGAAACTAAAACTGAGACAGGTTAATTTAACTTGCCCATTCACACAGCTAATAAGAATTTAAGGGAGGATTTGAATTCAAGTCTTCCTAACTGCAAGTCCAGCATTCTATCAACTATGCCTCCTAGCTGCCCTAAACCTGTTCTATGCGTGATGATGTAATTGTAGGCTTTTTAGGCGCTTATTTTGTGATGGGCAGAAACAGAACAATGAAGAGGCAACAAAGTAGAATTAAAAAGTACATGATATTTAGAGTCAAAGGTCCTGGGTTCAAATTCAGACTCTGCTACTTGCTATGACCTCAGGTAAGTCCTTTTCCTTTCTCTGGGCCTCAATTTATTCATTTGTTAAATAAAGAAATTGGAATGGGTGACCTCAAAAGTCATCTCCTGCTGCAAGTCCTATGATCTTGTGGTAATCAGTGTGTTTTGACCTCTCTGACTCAGGACCAGGCTTACTACATCTCCTCCTCAGAAGTCTTAGTTGCCCTGAGGAATTTGGGGTGACTTTTTTCTCTGCCATTGTCAAAAGCCCCTACTGGCTATGTTTCCCCATTTTTGGGACCCCATGACTAGCACCCCAATTGCATTTAACTACTTAATGCCAGGTAGCTTTTATGAAGGGATATTTACTTCACAGATAGAGCAAGAAAAAAGCACACAAACATTTCCCCTAACACCATGGGGATAAAATCCCACCTAAGCCTCTTTAGTCATGGATTGGGAATGGGAAATTCAACTATCAATTTAACTTGGTTCCTACTGAGCACTGGTCCCACTGAGTTCCCACCCAAAGGCAGCTGGAGTCTGAAGATTACTCCTGAAGGTCACTGCTTGCTCCTTAGAGCGCTGATGCTGCTCTAAACCCAGACTCTGGAACAAGATGCCAAGGACCCCTCTGGACCTTTCGATCTCATAGCCTCCACCCTCTTCACCAGTCACCAACTTCCCCAACAGTGCAAAGGCCAGAGAAGGGAGGTAAAACTGAAAGCCTTTTTTGAATAACTCACTACATGCTTAACCAACCAGAGCCAGCTACAGAATATCTCCACATATTTCACAGTCTGACTCTTCAAGGCACTTCTCTTACATGTCATTTTAATTTTCCTGGAAGCAGGTCTGTTGCAACCTCTATATGGAGAGATGCTATCTTCTCCCTAGCTTCCTCCATGTGGAGACACCATCTGAGGCACCCTGGGCATGTAACAGACTTTCTAGGATGCTATCAATTGTCTCGGAGTCAGGAGAAATTTTATTAGAAGGTATGCCTAAACAGGGTATACAGACATATGACTCTGATTCAAACAAAGACCAGAATCAGAACTCCAGTGCTTTAAATTCCCAAGGCCATGACCCAAGGAAAGGCATTATACTACAAAAACCCTGAGAACTCAGTGACAGGGAGAGGGAACTCAGGTGAGGTTGTGCTTTGCCAGTTCCCAAAGAGCCCCTTTTCACCACTCCCAAACCAAAGACCACCTCATCCCAGAAGCCTACTGTGACTAAAGTCTCTAAAGCTACTTTTTTTTTTTTGGCTAGGCAGTGGGGTTAAGAGACTTGCCCAAGGTCACATAGCTAGTAAGTATTGTGTGTCTAAGGCCGATTTGAGCTCAGGTCCTCCTGAATCCAGGGCCTGTGCTCTATCCACTGTGCCACCTAGCTACCCTAAAGCTACTTTCACACCTTCTTGGGATACTCAGTCCATTCTCAGCTACACCAGACCAGTCCCCAGCCCTATAGTATAGGTTGTTCAGAAAACCTTGGGCCATCCTGTTTAAAAAAAAAAAAAAAGGAAAGTGTATGTGGGGAGGGAGGGAGGTGCTTTCTGTTCCCAATGAAATACAAAGAGCAAGTCATAGTGTGAAGGGGAGATTGAGAAAGAGAGAGAAATAGAGAGACAGAAAGATCATTTATTTAGGACTTACTATGTGGCAGGTGTCCTATTAAGCCCAGAGGATACAAATACAAACAAATAAGATAAACTCTGCTCTTATGGAGCTTACACCTTATGAAAGATAAAGATTGTGTGGCCTGAGCTTAGGTTTTACAGACAGGAGCTACAGGGTCCTGTCATCAGGGCAATTAGTGTTGGCTCCAAGGGAGAAACTATTCTAACTAGGAGTTACAGTAAAAAGGAACCTTCTTCCAATTTCCTTATTTTAGAAAGAAGGAAACTGAGGCCCAAAGAAAAGAAATGATTTTCCATGGTCATAGATATTAAGCAGGAGAGACAGGATTTAAACCTAGATCCTGTGACTGCAAATGTAATTAATGCTTCTTCCATGACATTAGGCTGCCCCTCCAGAGCTATGGGTAATCCCAGGGCTTTATGACACCTAATGAACCATTAACTTAGGAAAAGTAAAGCGTTTTGTTGTTGTTGTTGTTGTTGTTGTTTTGCTCTTTTTTTTCCCTTAAAGCATTTTGGCAAAAAAGCATCTATGGTGTTAGAAATGTTGGGCCCTGTAGCATACTATGGGAAGAGATTTGGCGTCCAGAGCCTTTAATCAGAACCAGTTGGATAGCCAGTCTTGCTCATAACCTACAATGAAGGTCACTAGAGAGGAATTTAAGTCAATTAGTTGGCAGGATGAACAGACAAATGAATGTCATGTCAGAATGTCACAAGGATTGAAGAGCTCTAGAATTGGAATGAGAAGGCCCAAAGCTTCTGTGTCTCTATGGAAGGCATGACCATTCTTCCTGTGTCTTAGGTTCATAACCTCAGTGCCACTGTTGACTTCTCATTCTCCTCTGCCCCATAGGGCCAGTCAGTTACCAAATCTTGGCAGTTCTACTTCCATAAAATTTCTCCCATCGACATATTTCTACTTACACAGCCACTTTAGTTCAGGCTCCCACCACCTCTCACTTAGACCATTGTAATGGACTCCTCATTAGTCTCCCTGCCTCCAGTCCCTCCCTTCCAATGCATTATCCACATAGCTACCAAAATGATTTTCCTTAAGCTTAAGTCTGACCTTGTCACTCTCCTGCTCAATAAACTTCAGTAGTTCCTTTATACCTCCAAGCCAAAACATAAACTTCTATATTTGGCTTTTAAACCCCTTTACAATATGGCTCCAGCCTATCTGACTAGCCTCGTTATACGTTACTCCCCTTTCTGTACTTCAGAGTCCAGTCAAATTGGCCCTTGCTTTGTTCCCCAAACATAGTGCTTCATCTCCCGTCGCCAAGTTTTTGCATAGGCCACCTTCCCAGTCCGGAAGGCTCCCTCTTCTCACTTCTGCCTCATTGATATAAATACACTTCTGTCTTTGTCTCTTTCTTCAAGATGAAGCTCAAGTCTCATCTCCCACATGAAACTTTTCCTGGTCTCCCAAATTCCTAGTGCCCTCTCTCTTTATATATAACAACCTTATAGTTTGCTTTTATTTTCTTTATATTTATTTTGCATTTATGTATACTTGTCTGCCTTGATAGAAACAATGTTCCTCGAAAGTAAGAATTGCTTCAGTCTTTGCATTTGTATCTCTAATACCTAGCAGAGCATCTAGAACACAGTAGATTCATAATAAATGCTTATTGTTGTATTTAATGATTGATTAATTGATTATATAACTTTGGGCAGGACATTCTCTGGACCTCTAAGCCAGAATCTGTAATAAGAGGGGAGTGGACGACAATATCTCCAAGGCACCTTCCAACTCTAAATCCTACAATCCCTGATAAATAGAGACAAATTTTCAAAATTACCCTTTGTGCACAATTTTTGCACGTACCATTGTTAGAGAGTGCAAAATTGTACAAACGGACAGATCAGCCCACAAATGGCTAATTGCCTAGGCAATCATCCTCTGGCTCCTTCCAAATGTGGTAGGAGCTGCTAATTGTGCTCACAATTGGCTGATTGAGCTCACAATCAGTAAATTGCCACTGCAACAGTTCGTGCATACAATTTTGCAGCTGGGAGTAATTGCAGGTGATGGGGTCTAACACACTTTGAAAGAACATTAGACAGCAGCATACAGCCCACTACCAGGAAGCCATCACCGTCGAAAGCCTTCAGGGCCCAGCTCAAGTGTCACCTCCTCCATGAAGCAGACTGGTGACTGTGCCCTCTTAGAGAGCCGGGTTTGGAGCCAGAAGACCAGAGTTTGAATGATGTCTCTAGAAATCACTGCCTGTGACCTTGGGAGACTTAATTAGCCTCTGCTGGTCTCAGCTTGCTAATCTTTAAAGTGAGGCACTTTGGCCAGGTGATCTCTAAGGTGCCTTCCAATCCTAAGGCCTATGAGGTTAAGGCTTCCCTGATCCCCTTAAGAAGGAAGTGATTATCCTTTCTTTAATTACTTATTGCATTTGTTTTACACAGCTATGCACTTAATAGGCATTTAAAACCCTTCGCAAGCTGAACTCCAACTCGCCTTTTCTTCAAGCACCCTATGGTCTAGCCCAAGTGGCCTTCTTACTATTCCTCACATATAACATTCCAACTTCTATCTTCCTCTCTTTGAACTTCCTGGAGTGCACTCTCTCATCACCTCTGCCTCTTAGAACCCCTGGTTTCTTATACCTTCTGTAGAAAACCTTTCCTTATCACTCCACCTGCTGGTACCCCTGCCACAGTCATATTGGATTGAATTTATATCTATTTTGCCTACACTTGTATGTGTGCATGGTTTCTCCCCTATGAAATGTATGCTCCCTGATGGCAAGAACTGTTTAATGTTTGTCTTGTATTTCAAGCACCTAGCCTAGTGCCTGAAAGCACAAATAGTGCACATAGCACAAATATTTGTTGATTTATGAATTAATTGAAGTCATCGTTATGCATATACTTGTCTTATTCATCCCTACCAGGCTATAAGTTTCTTAAGAACAATGGACTTTGTCTTATTTTCCTGTTAAGATATTTTAGGGTTTCAGGGATAGAATTAATTTCATTATTTATTTATGTTAATTAATTAATTTAATTTTTTTTTTTGCTTTCCAGAAGCTGGAATAATTTACTTTTTGTTCTGTACAGTTTTCATTCATGATTCCTTGAAATATAGCTCTGAAAAAACAGGCTTTAAAAAAGCCCATTGTGATTCAAATGGAGCTACTTGACTAGGTCTTTAAACTCAAATCACTCTGGCTTTCATTGAATGGCCAATAATAGGTCCCAGTCTAAGCCTCTGTTACTTATTGTTTAGGTTCTGATAGTTTAGAACTAGTGTAAACAGCAACTGTTTTCTGTTCTGGCCAGAAATTCTGAGGGTCTTCCCCTCCCAGATTGATATTTTTGTGATGGTAAACTAGGCCATATTTGTCTCAATTCTTACCTAGCCTTTAGTTATTAAATGAGCATTGCCTCAGACAAGACTTTAATTTAGAAAAGCCAAAGTCACCCTGACTTTTGGCTTGCCACTGGACTCTGATAACTCTGGAAGAGAGGGGGAGGCTGCCAACTTTGGGAAGTTCTGCTTCAAGTCAAGATATCACCCTCATGATAACATTGAAACAAAGGACAAACAACAATAAGTAAAACTGTATCTTTTTACAGCTGAGGAAACTGAGGGTCATGAGTTAAATGACTTGACCAAGGTCATGTTTATAATAAATGTCAATGGCAGAATTTTGAACACAAGTCTTCTATAACTAATCCATTTTCCCCAAATAGGCATTAAAAGAAAATAATCTTCTGTTTCCCTGAAGTAGAAGAAAGTACCCAGACAGATAATCTTTGGCTGGGAGGAAGAGAAAAAATCTGCCAGCAGGAACCTGCCTATCCTTCCCAAGAGGAAGGAAGAGGAGACTCTACCTTTACTCTTATTCCTTCACTACTCATTGTTACCCTCTATGTCCTGGCCCTCACAGTCAACTAAGGAAATCCTCCTCCCTTCTGGAAAAAAAAAATCTACTGTGGGCAGGGGATGGGTCAATTTCCAGGAAATCTTCTCATTTTCTGTTTCACTCCTAATTAACATATCTGTGTGTATCTGGCTCTGATCTAATCTCTATCCTCCCTGGCTCTTCCAAAGATCTCCATTAACACATGCCCTGGCCCTCTGCCAGAAGTAATACAATAACCCCCAAGCCACTGGCCTAAGACCCCTCCTATTTCCTTGTAAGAACTTGGCTTTGTCTTCACAGATTTAGAACTAGAAGAAGCTTTAGACATCATCTCCTCACTTTACAGAGAGGAAGTGGAGATCATAAGTGACTTGTCCAAGGTCCCACAGATGGTTAGTGTTAGAATTGCAGAATTTCAAAATTAAAAGGGACCTCAGAAGGTAGTATCTAGCCTAAGCTGAGAATCCTTTTAATGATATCATTCACAAGTGACTGTCGAAACTTCACTTGACTCCCAGTGCAATAGAGTCCATTGCCTCCTGAAGGCATTCTCATCCCACTTTTGAACAGCTCTGATTGATAGGAAGGGTTTTTTTTTCCCATTGCTAATCTTGCCCCCATTGAGCTTATAGTGAAGGAGTAAATCTACAGAGTTGGGAAATGGAGAGCTCTAATGACTGAGGTAATCAGAAAAGGAGTCATGTAGGAGGTTCCACTCAAGCCAGTCCCTAAAGGGAGCTAGGGATGTCAAGAAGCAAAGGTGAGGAGGGAGAGCATTTTAGACATGAGGAACAGCCTGGTCAAAGACATGGAGAATGGACATGAAATGCCATGATTGCCAGATTGGAGCTAGGATGCAAAGAGTTATAAACGCCAAACAAATAATGAAGTCTATATTTTGTTCTAGATAGATAAGGTAGATGATGGGAGAGACAGAGAGACAGAGAGAGATAGAGAGAGAGTGAGAGAGAGAGACAGAGAGACAGAGATAGACAGAATGGGAGAGAAAGAGATGAGGGAGGGGAGAGAGAAAAAGAGACAGAGACAGAGAAAACATTTATTAAGTGCTTACTGTGTGCTAGGGGGTTAAGGATATAAATACAAGTAAACAAGACAGCCCCTATCCTTGAGGAGCTTACAGTCTAATAGGGGAAGAGAACAAACAAAGAGGAAGGGTATAACCACAGAGGAACAAGGATGTTGTCAAGAAGGTGAATAAGACGAGAGTCAGTTGAGCCAGGGATAAAGTTAGCATGGGCAGAGCTCCTCAGGAAATGGCAGTCTGGGCTACGGAATCACCAGTCAGAAAAGCAGATTACAGGATAGAGGCACATCTGAGAAAGCCAAGGCTGCTGTTGAGATGAAGAAGTCTAGAGAATGAGTTGAGCTGGGAGTGAATAAAATGGTAATCCAGGCAAAGAACTCTCTAATCAGAAGAGCCAGCCCCAGGGCAGAGGCATTTTAGAGGCACTTGGGAATCACTTAGTGATTAGTCTTTGGCACCAAACAATATAGCAATAGAGAACTGTGGATTTTCAATTTGGCACAATATTGAAGACAGATTGGAGAAGGAAGAACCTGAGAGCAGGGAAACTAATCTGGATATTACCCTACCACTGCCCATGTGAGAGATAATAAGAGCCTGAATGAAGGCGGTGGCCACATAAATGAAGTGAAGGGGAAAGATACAAAAGAACTTATGGAATAGGGTTGGTAAAACATGGCAGCTGGTTGAATACGGGGTTGGGGAAAGTGAAGTGTCAAGGATGTCTCTGAAACTATGAACCTAGATGTCTAGAAAGATTGTGGTTCCTTCCATAGGAATAAGAAAGAAGAAGAGGTATGAGTTTCAGGAGAAATAAAATAAATTGTGTTTTGCTTATGTTAAATCTGAAGTGCCTATGGAATACTCAGGTAAAAATGTCCAGCAGACAGTTGGTGATGTGGGACTAGAGCTCAGGAAGGAGATGGGGATTAGATGTGCAGTTACATATAAGAGTTGTATGAAAAGACATGATAATTAAACTGATTAGATCACCCACAGAGAGAGAAGAGAGAAAAGGGTCTGCCCAGGTCAGTGCCCTAGGGTACACTGGCACATGTGGGGTAGGAGGATGATGGTCCAAGAAAGCACATTCAGAATGAGTGATAAGACAGGTAAGAGAACCAAGAGAGAGCAACGTCATAGAAATCAGTGAAGAAGGGTGTCCAAGAGGAAGGGGTGGTAGACAATCACAAAAGCTGCAAAGAAGCCAATAGAGTGAGTACTAAGAACATTAGTTCTATAGCAGTTAGGATACAATAAGTAATCTTTTTTTTTGCTTTTTTGGTGAGGCAATCAGGGTTAAGTGACTTACCCAGGGTCACACAGCTAAGTAAGTGTCAAGTGTCTGAGGTCAGATTTGAACTCAGGTCCTCCTGACTCCAAGGCCAGAGCTCTATCCACTGCACCACCTAGCTGACCCTATAATGAAAAATCTTTAAGTGAGTAGTTTTAGTCCAATGGTAGGCTTGGATTGCGTCTGGGGCCATCTCCAGTCATCCTGATCTGTGTCTTGGCACTGGACCCAGATGGCTCCAGAGGAGAGAGTGAGGCTGGTGACTTTGCACTGCCTTCCCTTCACTTAAATCCAATTCGCTTCTGCATCACAGCATCACCTCCCTGTTGCCATGGTCCTCTTTGAGAATAAAGGACAAAAAACAACAACAACAAGGCTTGGACTACAAGGCACTGAAAAGTAAGTAGGAAACAAGGAAATGGAGGTAATGAGCGCGGACAACTCATTTTAGGAGTTTGGCTGATAAAGAAAAAAGAGATATAGGATGATACCTCGAGAAAACACTAGGGTAAAGCGAACAACATGGTGGTGGTGATGGTGGTGGTGGTGGTGGTGGTGGTGTTTTCTTAAGGATTCAAGAGACCTGGTCACTGGGGTTTGTTGGAGCCAGATAATACAAGTTTCTGAGAATCAATTTTTAGTGTGAGAATTACACCTCAGAAATCAGGGTTTGGTTTATTGGGGTTTTGTGGTGGTGGTTGCTTAGGCTTAAGAAAATAATGGAGAAAATGTTAATAATGCAGGTTAACTTTAAAATGTGTATATTAAGAGTGGGGGATGGGGAAGGAAGGAGCAATCCCTAACCTCTTACCAGCATGTCACTGCCTGGTCATGTTTGTAGGAAGTAAGAAAGGAACAATGTAATAGAATAGTATTACATTGTAAGAAAGTTACAGGGTAAAGTGAACAGGAAAAAAAGACAATTGAGGTAACAAGGTGTGAAGAAAAACAATCATAACAATAAAATAATCATGATCCATATAATGACCATAGTTCCTAAGGACCTGTAATGAAGCATTTTGTGCACCTGCTGACAATGAACTTAAGGTGTGGATTAAGACATACCATTTGTTTTTCTTGAGTGTGCATATCTGTTACAAAGATTTGGTTTTTCCTTTTTCTTTTTGTAAATTTTGCTGGGTAGAAAGACGAGAGGGTAAGGAGAGGTAGTGAAAAGGTTGCCTCCCAAAAAAAGAAAAATGAACAAAAGCACTGAAACAGTTTTTAAAGGGACAAGAGGTAACAAACAGAAGACCAGAAGGAAACACAGACATGAACAACTTTGAAAGCTACACGTTGTTGATGATGATGATGATGATGATGACGATGATGATCCTCCTTTCTTGAACCACGAGGGTGATGTCTTGACTTGCCAGTAAATTGGATATGAGTGAGGCAGAGTTGCACAAAGTGGTCAGCCTCACTCTCTCCTCCATAGTAATTGAAGTCCAGTGAAAAGACAAAGGACAGGACAGCTCATATTTCTTGTGGGACAATAACAGTGCACCAATGATAACTAACATTTATACAGTGCTTTAAGATTTACAAAATGCTTTGCAAATATTATCTCATTTTATCCTCACCATAACAGCGGGGGGAGATTAGATGTAATTTTTATCCCAATTTTATAAATGAAGAAAATGAGACTGAGAGAAATTAAATGACTTATCCAGGGTTACATAGCTAGTAAGTGTGTAAGGCAGGATTTGAACTCAGATCTTCCTGACCCCAAGTCTACTGTCATAGCCACTCCAATTAAACAACAATAACAATACACATTTATTAAATTGTTTACTATCTACAAGTCACAGGGGACACACAGACAAAATTAAAAACAATCTTTGAGTTCAAGAAGCTTACTTTCAACTGCAAGCATATGGATGAGGATATCTATGATCATTTGCAGAGAGAGAAAGCACTAATGATTATTGGGGAAAACTGATAGGTGAGCTTAGCCTTGAGGGAAGCTAGGGTTTCTAAAAGGTGACAGTGAGGAAGCCCATATTCCAACAATGGGGAACAAAAGGAATGGAGGCAGGAGATAGAATACTGGACCAGCTGAGGAGGAACAAAGGGGCTAGGTTGGCTGCAGTGTAGAGAACATGGAGTGACATGACATCAGCTTGTGAAAGGAGGCTGGAGTCACATAGTAAGTGGCTTATATGTGTACATCATTTGTACCACCTCTTGTGGTCTGAATCTAATAACTTAGTTTTACCTATTAAGTTTCCCCAGTAAATTCTAGCCTGAGAAGCAATGTGACATGGCAGAGAAAAAGTTGGCCTCATAGTCAGGACAGCCTGAGTTTAAGAATTCCTCTGACGCATGCTGGCTATCTGACTCTGGACAAGTCACTGAAACTCTCTATTCCCAGGGCAATTCTCTAAGTCTATGACTTTTTGAGACTGTAAGTCACAAAAAAGTTGTTGATCTGTGTTGGCAAAGGGAGTTTCTTCAATGGGGGAGCTCCCTGCACCTATGAAAGCTCAGGTACAAATAAACCAAAAAAAAAAGTTCTGACCTATTTTTCCAAACTGTAAAAATCTTGTAGGATCCTAATTCTGCCATCTAACATTTTACCTACACCTTCTAGCTTTCTGTCACCCTCAAATTTGATGTCCTCATCTTCTATTCCCTCATGCAAATTGTTGATGAAAAATGTCAAACCTGACAGGGTCAAGTTGCACACTATTAGCACCTCCTTCATGTCTAGCCAGGCAGATAGGTGGTACAGTGGATAGAGGGCCTTGTCTAGCATCAGGAAGACTCCTCTTTATGAGTTCAAATTTGGTTTCAGATATTTAGTAGCTGTGTGACCCTGGGCAAGTCACTTAACCCTGTTTGCCTCAGTTTCCTCATCTATAAAATGAGCTGAAGAAGGAAATCACAAACCACTCCAGTATCTTTGCCAAGACAACCCCAAATAGGGTCATGACATGACTGAAAAAAATGATTCAAAAACAGCAACATTTCTAGGCTGACATCAGTCAACACTCTTGGGGACTACCCATATAACTTTAGTGTTAGAATGAACAGAGCAGTTAATCTGAATCAGTTGAAGGGTTTGAAGACCAATTCTGCCCTTACTCCCTATGTCAAGTTCAGCAAATCATTTTCTGTCTCTTTGCCTCAATTTCCTTTTTTCAAAAAATTAGGAATCCTTAGGGATTCCTAAGATCCTCCTAGCTCTGAATCTATGCTGATCTAGTCTTTATGCCTTTACACAAATCAGTCCCCAAGGAGGTCAAGGGACACTTTGTCAAATACTTCCTTGAAATCCATTTACACAATGCCTATCTCAGTGGTTATGAAATACTTTTGATCATGGCAGTTTTCTTTGCCCTGAGCATTTGTGGTACACTAAATGTTTAAATTGTCAGTAAAGAAAGGTGTCCAAGCAGTTAGGCCTCTAGACCCATTACCCAGGCCTTAGAATTCTTCCAAAGGACTTTTTTCTTCCCTGCCCCTCCCTCCTTTTTTCTTTTCTTTTCTTTCTTTTTTTTTTCTTTCCTAGTACTCAGAGGGGATGAAGCAGTTCTTCACTTCTGTGGATAGGATGGCTATTGTGACCTTCCTAAGCCAGGCTGGAAAGATCAAACAGCAAACTGCAAATAAGAAATATAAAGTCCCAGAGAAGTGGGGAGAGTTTTATAGCACATCAGGCAGATCTTAAGACACATCAGCTATTGCAGCACACCCTTTAAGAAGCTCTGGATTCTCTAACAAACCTTTAAACAAAATAAAGGAGTGTAGTCTGATGAGATATCTTTTTGGTGAACCCATGATGGCTTGCAGTGATCACTACTTCCCTTTATAATTGACTCTAAGATGTCTTTTAAATGATCAATTCTATAATACTTTTAAGGTTCAACTAATGCATTGTTGGTGGAGCTGTGAAATGATCCAACCATTTTGGAGAACAATTTGAAACTATGCCCAAAGGGCTACAAAAATGTACATACCCTTTGACCCAGCAATAGCACTTCTAGGGCTATATCCCAAAGAGATCATACAAATGGGAAAAGGACCCACATGTACAATAATATTCATAGCAGCTCTTTTTGTGGTGGCAAAGAATTGGAAATTGAGAGGCTGCCCATCAATTGGGGAATGGCTGAGCAAGTTGTGGTATATGAATGTAATGGAATATTATTGTTCTATAAGAAATGATGAATAGGCTGACTTCAGAAAAACCTGGAAAGACTTATATGGTCTGATGCTGAGTGAAGTGAGCAGAACCAAGAGGACTTTGTATACAATAACAGCCACGTTATGCAATGACTAATATTGTTAAATTGAACCCTACTCAGCATTGCAAGGATCTAAGACAGCTCCAGAGGCCTCGGGATGGAAAGTGCTGTCCACATCCAAAGAAAGAACTATGGAAGTCGAATCTCTATCACTTATTTTTACCTTCTGTTGAGCTTTGTTTCATTTTTCTGATGATTCCTCCTATTGGTTTAATTTTTACTTACAACTTCACTAATATGAAAATATGTTTAATGGGTATGTAAATGTAAAACCTACATCAGATTGTGTGCCATCTTGAGGAGGGTGGGGGGGGAGGAAAAGGGAGAAAAATTTTCAACTCAAAAGCATATGGAAGTGATTGTTGATAAATCAAAATAAATTAATAAAATCAAAAAAATACTTTTAAGGTTCATTATCAAACTCAACAGTATAAAACTTGGACAAGATTTTCCATTCTCTAAAAATCTTCAAATCAGTCAATAAGCATTTACTAAACACCTACTGTGTGCCAGGACTTGTTCAAAGTGCTGGAGATACAGATGCAAAAATTATAGACTATGACATAACTAATGTGGAAATATGTTTTGCATGCCTGCACATGTATAACTTTTATCAGATTGCTTGCCTTCTCAATGATGGGTGAGAGGAGGGAGGGATAGAGAGAATTTGGAATTCAAAATTGTAAAAAATGCAAGTTTTAGATTCTTATAGGTAATTGGTAAAAATATTAAAATTCAAATTAAAAGATTACTGACTAGGGTGCAACATTATGTGTAAGTATACAGGACTATAGTAATCAATGAGAGGCAGATTGGCCTGAAGCTGTGGGCCTCATAAGGTAAGGCAGAATCCTATCTGCAGGCAGGCAGCTATGGCTGCAGTAGAAGACATTCTTTATGGAAGAAGCCCACAAAAATCCCTGTCCCAACATTTAAAGATCAAAGAGAGAAGATTAAGGGTAATGAAGACTGGATGTCTAAAGAGAAAGAAGATTTTGAGGTGGGAGGGAGCTTAGAAATCATCTTTTTCAATCCCCACATTTATGAATAAGGGAACTGAGGCGCAGAAAGAAGAACACATCAAAGGTCACACAGAGAACAATTGGTAAGTCTGAGATTTGAACACAGGGCTTCTGACTCCAGATACAATGCTTTTTCCATCAGGTTCACTTGCCAGGGAAAGGGGAGAAGAAAGTGGGAACATGGGTACTTGACTTAACTCCATGTTTAAATTATGAGCTTATTAGCAGCCTATTTGCTCATTAAACCTTTTGATTTGCACCCCCCAAAAGTGCCTTAATGAAAAAGAAATTAACTTTTGCTGTCTTCAGCCCTGTCGGGAGCTGAGCCTTTAAGGTGATTTCACAGACCTGGCTCTCCCTGTGGGAGACTGCAATGCAGTTCAGTGTATGCTCTGGGAGGCTCTCTGCACTCATCTATTCCACACTGCAACACTAGGGAGTAATTTCTTCATTATTATCACAACTCCAGAATTATCCTTGATTCTTCCTTCTTCTTTAGCTCTCATAGCCAATCAGCAATCACATCTTATCAACTCTGCCTCCATAACAACTCTCCCATCTGTCCCCTTTGTTGCACTAACACTTCCACTCACCTGGCTCCTGCCTGGTCACCTGAGCCTGTGTTTTTACAATAGCCTTCTAATCTCCCTTAGGAACAGTGTAGTACATTGGAAAGAGCCCTGGCTCAGTGCATAGGACTGGGGTTCAAGTTTTTTTGATTCTCACAACAACCATGTGATGTAGATGCTATTGTGATCATCATCTCACAGCTGAGGAAACTGAGGCAAATACAGATTAAGTAACTTGCCTAGAATCACACAGCTAGTGCCTGAGGCTGGATTTGAATTCAGCTCTTCCTAACTCCAAGATCAGATGTTACACCATAGAGCTGCCTCCAAGATAAATATAAATGTATCTGTGTTTTTTCTTCACCCTTTTAGTCTTTCCCCAGTCTATTTTTTTCAGGCTTTTTGCACATCACTCTGACTCATGTGCCGTATCTTCCAGCCAAAGTGCCCTATTGACTTCACCTCTTAGGCATGGTATTGTCTCCTCTGTCCATGACTTTGTGCAGTCTGCATCGCATGCCTTCAGTGAACTGTTCTTCATTTCTGCCTTGCAGAAGACTTAGCTTCCTCCAAAGCTTAGTTCCAGTGTCAACTCCCATGGGAAACCCATTTTGGTCATCCCAATTTCCAGTGTCCACTCCATGAAAAAAAAAATCACTGTGTATTTACTATATGTAAGTAAAAGTTACATATTTGCTTTACATATGCAAAGTTTCTAAAGTACAAGTAAACCCACTGTCTTCCCCCTCTTTAATTCTGAGAACAGCAGCTCATTCTCCATCTACAGGGTCTAGTTAAGATATATGTATTGATGGAATGCCCATATAATTTTATAGCATACTCTGAACAAGAGGCTCTCTTATACACTTGTCCTTTGTAGATTGTTAAGCTGAGCTCTACTGAGTGGTGTTAAATGCCATCAACATAATGACATCCAAAAATAGGAGCATCCAGAGTACCATGCTATTGAAGAGAGATGCGTGGCAATGGCAAATAGCTTTGGAGATTGTACATCTGAGTCCTATGCCTCATTTGACATTAATAATTACGGGGCTATAAAATAAATCTCCTTGTTGGTACATATGCTAAGATATTTTATACAACTGAACTACATGTAAAAGAGTCACCTTTGTAGAGGGCAGCCAATAAGGATGCATTTTATTCTACCAAATCAAAAAAATTTTTAAATACCCAATCATAATGAAGACAATACAATTTCATATTCTATGTGTCATTCAGTAGGAATATGAGGATGTGATTTACTTTAGAATGTTATTTGTGCAAGCTTTGATACTTTCCTTCTCACATTTTTCCTTCTCATATTTTTTTAAACATTTTTTAAAATTTTATTAATTTATTTTGATTTATCAACAATCACTTCCATATGCTTTTGAGTTGAAAATTTTTCTCCCCCTTCCCCCCCTTCCCCAAGACGGTGCACAATCTGATATAGGCTTTACATTTACATACCCATTAAACATATTTTCACATTAGTGAACTTGTAAGTAAAAATTAAAACCAACAGGAGGAACCATCAGAAGGATGAAACAAAACTCAACAGAAGGTACAAATAAGTGATGGTGATTCGACTTCCATAGTTCTTTCTTTGGATGTGGACAGCATTTGCCATCCTGAGGCCTCTGCAGATGTCTTAGATCCTTGTAATGCTGAGAAGGGTTCAGTTTAACAATATTAGTCATTGTATAACGTGGCTGTTATTCATCAATGTTCATCAATGACTTGTTTAATTTCTTTTTCTGAGATGGGGTTATTTAAGTATTTTACTTCCTCTTCTGTTAATCTGGGCAATTTATATTTTTGTAAATATGTATCCATTTCACTAAGATTGTCAAATGTTGCCATATAGTTGGGAAAAATAATTTCTAATTATTATTTTAATTTCCTCTTCCTTGGTGTTAGCTTCACTCTTTTCATTCTTGATACTAGTAATTTGGTTTTCTTCTTTCTTTTTTAATTAAATTAACCAAAGGCTTATCTATTTTATTGGTTTTTCATAAAACCAGCTCTTAGTTTTATTTATTAGTTCAATAGTTTTCTTAATTTCAATTTTATTAATTTTTCCTTTGGTTTTCAATATTTCTAATTTGGGTTTAGTTGAGGATTTTTAAGTTGTTCTTTTTCTAGTTTTTTTAGTTGTATGCCCAATTCATTAATCTCCTCTTTTTCTATTTTATTTATGTAAGCATTTAGAGATATAAAACTTCCCCTAAGAACTGCTTTCGCTGCATCCCATAGGTTTTGGTATGTTGTCTCATTATTGTCATTCTCTTGAATGAAATTATTGATTGTTTCTATGATTTGTTGTTTGACCCAATCATTTTTTAGGATTAGATTATTTAGTTTCCAATTATTTTTTAGTCTATCTTTCCATGGCCCTTTATTACATATAATTTTTATTGCATCATGATCTGAAAAGGATGCATTTAATATTTCTGCCTTTCTGCATTGGATTGTGAGGTTTTTATGCCCTAGTACATGGTCAATTTTTGTGTATGTGCCATGTACTGCGAGAAAAAAGTATATTCCTTTCTATCCCCATTCAGTTTTCTCCAGAGGTCTATCATACCTAACTTTTCTAATGTTCTATTCACCTCCTTAACTTCTTTCTTGTTTATTTTGTGGTTAGACTTATCTAGTGCAGAGGGGAGGTTCAGGTCCCCCACTAGTATAGTTTTGCTGTCTATTTCTTCCTGTAACTCCCTGAACTTCTCCTGTAAGAATTTGGATGCTATACCATTTGGTGCATATATGTTTAGTAATGATATTACTTCATTGTCTATGGTGCCTTTTAGCAGGATGTAGTTTCCTTCCTTATCTCTTTTGATTAGATCTATTTTTGCTTTTGCTTTGTCTGAGATCAGGATTGCTACCCCTGCTTTTTTTACTTCAGCTGAGCATAATATATTCTGCTCCAGCCTTTTACCTTTACCCTGTATGTGTCACTCTTTTTCAAATGTGTTTCCTGTAAACAACATATTGTAGGATTATGGTTTTTAATCCATTCTGCAATCCGTTTCCGTTTTATGGGAGAGTTCATCCCATTCACATTCACAGTTATGATTACTATCTGTGTCTTTTTCTCCATCCTTTTCCCCCTATTTATGCTTTTCTTTCTCCTTTTTCCTTTCCCCCTTCACTAGTGTTTTGCTTTTGACCACGCCTCCTTCAGTCCCTTCCCCCTTTTATTATCCCTTTCCCTTTTCTTCCCCTTTAGTCTTACTGCTCTTCCCTCCCTTCTTTCCCCCTCCCTTTTCTTTCCCCCTCCCTTTTCTTTCCCCTTTTCCCTCCTACTGCCTATAGGGCAAGTTAGATTTCTATACCTAACTGATTATATTATGCCCTTCTTGAGCCAAATCTGATGAGAGTAAGGTTCAAACAATGCTCCCCCCCCTTCTTTCCCTCTGCTGTAATAGGATTTTGTGTCTTTTCCTGTAATGTAATTTACCCTTGTCTGCCTCCTCCTTTCTCAGTACATTTTCTAAGATCAGATTGATCCACTTATTTGGATCCATTTAACCCACTTGATTAGATTTTTTTTTATCATTACATCAAAGTCAACTAATATCCACCCTCTTTATGTATACTCCTTTAACAAGGTGTAATAACAATACAGTTCTCAAGGGTTGCAAGTCTCATATTCCCTTGTAGGGGTTTAAACAGCCCCCCCCTTATTAACAACATATTGTATCTTCTGTCCCATTTACCTTTTTAAGTCCTTCTTGAGTCCTGTACTTGAAGATCAAATTTTTTGTTGAGCTCTGGTCTTTTTATCAGGAAAGTTTGGAAGTCTCCTATTTGTATGAATACCGACCCTCTCCCTTGAAAAATGATGCTCATTTTTGCTGGGTAATTGATCCTTGGCTGCATTCCAAGCTCCTTTGCCTTAGGAATATCATGTTCCACCCTGCGTCTTTTAATGTAGAAGCTGCAAGGTCCTGTGTAATCCTGACTGTGGTTCCATGATATTTAAATTCTTTCTTTCTGGCTGCTTGCAGCACCTTCTCTTTCATCTGGTAATTTTGGAATTTTGCTATTATATTCCTTGGCATTGTCAATTTGGGATCTCTTTCAGGTGGTGATCGGTGGATTCTTTCTATGGTTATTTTCCCTTCTGGTTCTAGGACTTCTGGGCAGTTTTCCTTTATGATTTCCTGAAAGATACTGTCCAGGCTCTTTTTTCATCATGATTTTCAGGTAGTCCAATAATTTTTAAATTGTCTCTCCTGAGTCGATTTTCCAGGTCGGTTGTTTTACTGATGAGGTATTTTACATTTTCATCTTTTTCATTTTTTTGTTTCTGTTTGACTGATTCTTGCTCTCTCATAGAGACATTAGTTTCCATTTGTCCAATTCTAGTTTTTAACAGATTGTTTTCTTCTGTTAGTTTTTGTACTTCCTTCTTCAACTGGCCAATTGTGTTTTTTAGGGACTTGTTTTCTTCAGTGTACTCTTCTGTTAGTTTTTGTCCTTCCTTCTTCAATTGGCCAATTGTGTTTTTTAGGGACTTGTTTTCTTCAGTGTATTTTTTTTCCAATTGGCCAATTGTATTTTTGAAGGACTCTTCTACCTCTCTCATTTGACTATTAAAATCCTTCTTGAGCTCTTCTAAGAAGGCTTTTTGGGCTTCAGACCAGTTCATATTCCCTTTTGTTGTTGCAGATGTGGGTTTGTTGACAATGTTGTCCTCTTCAGAATTTCTGTCTTGATCTTCACTCTTCTCATAATATGAATCTATGGTACGTTTCTTTTTACTCATGGTGTTTCTTTATTCCCTGGCCTTTAAAGAGATTGAGCTCTCCTGCTGGGGAACAGAGGGTACTGACCCAAGCTTCTTGTGTTGGGAGCCTAGGTCTTGGTCACTGGCTTTGTGTGCTGGGGCCTCTTATGCTGGCAATTGGAGGCTGTAGGTTTCTGGCAGCTTACCTCGTGTTGGGCTGGAATCAGCAAGGCTGGAACTTTCAGGCAATTCTAGGTTGCCTGCTTTTCCTTTCCTTTAGCTTTCTTCAGCTCCTTTTAGATGGGTGCTGCAGGTGTTTATCTGCCTGGGGCCCCCTGCAGTGTTGTCTCCCTCTTTCTGCTAATGCACTGGGAGATTCCTTTGTGGTAGAGTGCCGAGGCACCTGGTGGTTTTCTGAGCTGGTTTCCACCAGTTCCCCCTGCCCTCACTGAGGCTGTTTGCCCATTCTACCACCTGGGCTTCAGGATTTCTTCACAATTGGAGGCTGCAGGGCTCACAGCTCACCTGGTGTTGGGTTGGAATCAGCAAGGCGGGCTTTAGGAAGCCTTTAGGTTGTTTTCTTCACCTCCTTTCAGATGAATGCCACAGGGCACTTATCCGCCTGGGGCCCCTTGTAGTTCTGGCTTCATTATTTTTGCTGAGGCTGCTGCACTGCTGCTCCCCGTCTTTCTTCTACTTCAGGTATTCTAGTGTTTTCTTTCTGGGGTGATATTTTCTGGGTTTTCAGAGGCTGATAGGGGAGAGTGAGAGTGACTGCCTTTTCATTCCGCCATCTTGGCTCCCAGAAGCCTCCTTCTCATATTTTTATCAAGGATTCCCTGGATATATGTACATATCATGCTCAATATTAAAATGGATTTGTGATCTCATTGATGTGGCTCTTCCTCCCAGTGATCTCCAGATCTGAAACCACCCATGTCTGCCCATCCTGCACATCTCTTGTCCCTGAGCTCCCATGAGTGTGCCACAAGGGATCCACTCACCCTGCTGGCTTTCTTCTGAAATTGCTTTCTTCATTTTCTCCTGACATCACAAGGAGACTGATGGAGTACATGGGCTATCTATTGCTTGTCTTGTGGTTTCCCCATATAACCAGCCCATTTTTTTTCTGATGCAATATTTCCATTCTTTTCTCCAGCTCTTAGAAGTTCCTTGTTCATCAGATAATTCACCTCTGTTCACACCTACCACATATCTTTCTATTTACTTATATGTGATCCTAATTTTTAATTCCTCAGAGGACATAGCATTATATGACTTACAGCCATACAACATATGTAGGTCAGTCTCATAAAAATTTTGTAGAAGTGAGAAATACACACCTAAGTTGGTAACTATTAGATGTTATTTCCAATGTCTTTTTCCCAGTAGTAATACCATCCATGTTTCCTCTCCCTCCAAATCATTCAGCTTCTTTCCCTCTTCAATATGTCTTGAAACCATCTCTCAAAACCAGGAACAAAATGTGTCACCTCCAAAATGAACTTCCTCTCTATATGTCTTGTACAGCTGGTCTTCCCATATTTATTTTCTTTAGAGTCATCTGCTTCTTCGTGTAGCACATTGAAGCCTATGATGTCAGTCCAGGTATTGTCTGCAGTGATCAATGAAGAAATGTTTGTTATAGAAATGCTGACAATTCTTATTGATTATTTACCTATTTATTGTCTTCTTTTCAGTTTCATCCTTTAATGCTTCTAGGATTATCCACATAATTGTGTCTCATGCCAAAGTTTCTACAAAGTCTACTCTTTTTTATTGTTTTGTGTCCGTGCAGATATTGCTCACTATTTTCTAATATTCTGCTCTGAAGTTTTGCAAATGAGTTTATATTCTAACTTGATACCATTCTTATTTGATATGTCTTTCCACTTGACAAAGAGTTCAAGTTTTCTTAACCAAGGCAGTTTTGGGGCAATTTCTCCACATATATAAGTTAAACTTCTGAAGGAAATGGTAATGATCTATGCTGATGCCTGTTCCTTTATCCAGTCTCTTTTATTTCTGTTAATTTCTTTATTTGTCTCTGTAAAGAGAGCCTGTGGACATCAAAATATTGATGCATTTTATTTTGAAACAATGGCCATTTCCCAGAAAACAGCTACATCAACCCCATTACCAAGAAGCTAGAAAATTAGTGTATTGCTTGTTAACAGAAGAGAGGGATAGATATGGCCTTGACCTTTTTTATGTTGTATTTGGACAAAGTTTTGTTGCGTTGGCATGTGGATTTTCCATGTTTATAGTTCAAATGTACCTGTGTGACCTTGGGCAAGTCACTTAACATCCATTGCCCCTAGGTGACTCAAAAAGACTATAGCCAGCAATGTGCTGGTAATGTTTAAAAGCTGACTAAGAGTGGGGGGATTGTACCCATGACATACTTTTAAGTTTAATTTGCATAATTACCATTTTCTCCATCACTTTCTTATGTCTAGACAACCAAAAAGCAATAAACCAAGCCCTCATTTGTAGCATTTGTTAATTTCCAAGGTGTAAATGCTTACACTGAAAATTTAACAATCAGCTTTCAAGATACCTCTGATTACAACTTACAGAAGAGTTGCAAATCTGAACTGATGGAGGGAATTTCTACCCTGGAGAATGCTCACAACAGTAAAAACACTAAACACTTGGAACCTCGATCTGCAAAATAGTAATGAGCCCTACCCTACCCACACTGCCCACCCCGCCCTTCACACACAAAGAATGAAAGAAAGAAAAATCATTTTTAAATTGTTCTTTTGGCTCTGCTTTCTTCACTTGTTACTTTATAAAAATCTTTCCATGTTTCTCTGAATTCTCTGAATTTGTAATTCTCTACAGCATAATAACATTCCATGTCATTTATATATCAAAATTTGTTCAGCAATTTCCCAATCACATATTTTGTTACTAGGTACTTTTGTTATCAAAATAAGGCTGATAGGGAGCTTTTTTTAAAAAAATGGTTCTTTTCTCTCTGTCTATAATCTCCTTGTGATATCATCCCAATTGTAGACTACCTATATCAAAGGGTATGAACAATTACATAACTTTTCTTGCATAATTCTAACTTGTTTTCCAGAATTTTTGAATTAACTCATAGCACTACCACCAGTGAATTAGCATTCCTGTCTTCCTATGGCCCCTACAGCAATGAGTTTTCTCCTATTCCAGCATCTTTTCTAACTTGATATGTTTGAAGTAATACTTCAATGTTCATATTTATTTGATTCCCAGTGATTTTCAAAATCATGCAGATAGTTATTAGACATTCATATTTCTTATTTTCAAAGTTATTTATCGATATCTGTTGGCCACCTCCCTGTATGGGCTCAGGAATATCTCTTATAATTATATTGAAATAGAGATTGGACTTGTAATGTCATCAGCACAGGGTGTTCTGGAGAGGAAATCCTTTCTAACAATGTAGGTCAGCATATTCTCTGCAACTTATGGTATTAGAGAATTGCCTATCTCACTCCACACAAAGCTATTCTAAATATTCCTTTCCCTCCTCAAGCTCTGCCTCTCATGTCTTCCTCACCCCTCTCAATCACCAAAGAGCATTGCCTTTTACTTTACTGGGGGGAAAAATTGAGAACTTTGGATTTGTACTCTTTCTTTCCCCATTCTCTTCATAACAAAACTCCTTGACATCATTACTCATTCTTTCTTTCCTCCAGTCTAACAAAAAGGTGGCTCTTCTCCTTCCCAAAGTGGATCCTTGTATTTATGTAGTTGATCCTGTACCCTCCAATATTCTCCAACAGATTGCATCCTCAGTCCTCCCCCTCCTCTTGAATCTTCAACTTTTCTTTCATTACTGGTTCTTTCCCTCCTGCTTTCAAACATACCCATCTCTCTTTTATATTTAAGGGGGAAAAAGAACCTTTATTAGATTCTACCATCCCTTCAAGCTATTGTCCCTATGTCTCTCCTCTCTTTAACAATCAAACTCCCTTGGGGGTTGGGGGGAATGGGGAACGGAAGGTAATCTCTACACTTATGGACTCTACTTTCTCTCCAATTACGTAATCCTCAAATCTTGTGATCTGGCTTTTGTCCTCTAGGATCAAATGAAAACGCCCTCTCCAAAGTCACCAATGATCTCCTATTTGCCAAATCTAATGGACTTTTCTAACTGCCAGTCTTAATTCTTCTCAACATATCTACAGCATTTAATATTATTGACTACCCTTCTCTCCTGGATATTCTCATCTCTCTGGGCTTTTGTGACTTTGCTCTTTCCTGGGTCAACTTCTGTCTCTCTGACTACTCTTTCTCAGTCTCCTTGGCTGGTTCTTCATCCACATAATGCCCCACTAATTGTGGATTGTTCCCCAAAATTCTGTTTGGGGCCGATTTCTCCTCTCCCTCTGTGCTTTTTCTCAGTAACTTCATTATCTCCCATGGGCTTAATTATCATCTCTATGAATACAGCTCCCAGCTTTATATATCCAGCCTCAGTCCCTCTCTCAAGCTACAGTCTCAGATTACAAGTTGCCTATTCAAACTAGGTATCTTAGAGATGTATTAAACTCAACATGTCTAGAACTAAACTCATCATTTCCCCTTAACTCTCCTCTGTTACAAATTTTCCTATTACTGCCCCAGGTACCACCATCCTTCCAATGTCTCTGGAATGTAATGTTGGCATTATTATGGATTCCACACTCTCCCTCACCCCACATATTCAATCACTTGCCAAATCCTACCATTTCTACTTTCACAACATCTCTTGCATTTGACCCTCACCCATTGCTACAACATTGGTTCAAGTCCTCAGAATCTTTCTCCTAGATTATTACAACAATCTCCTAATTGGTCTTCCTGCATCAAGTTTCTCCCCAGTCCAGTTATTCTGCTCACTGCTATGAAAGTAATGTTCGATCCTTCAGTATAGATTTGGCCATGTGACTTCTTCTTCAATCAACTTCAGTGAATTCCTATTTTCTTTAGGAAAAACGTAAACTATGTTTAGCTTTTAAAGCCCTATGTGACCTAATTGCAGCTATTTTTTTCCAGCCTTATTGGGCATTGCTCCCCCATTCCTGAATTCTGTAATCCAGTCACACTGTTCTTTTCTCTGCTACTCATTCATAACAGTCCATATCCCACTCTCTTGCATTTGCATTGTTGTTGTTCAGTAGTTTCTGTTGTTCCTGACTCTTTGTGACTCTGTGGACCCCTGTCCATGGGATCTTCTTGGCAAAGACACTGCAGTGGTTGGCATATCTTTCTCTAGTGACAAACAGAAGTTAAGTGACTTGCCCAAGATCACACAACTGAGAAATTACTGAGTCTGGATTTGAACTCAGATCTTCCTGACTCCAAGCCCAGCGCTCTGTTCACTGCACCATCTAGCTGTGTCTACATTAGCCATCCTTGTGACTTATGTTTACCTCATAGAGTCCTTTTCTTCCATCAAAATGCAGCTTGAGTACCAACTTCTGCCTGGATCCTTTTCCACCAGCTGGTAGTGCCCTCTCTCCCAAATTGTCTTGTATTTAACTACTCCTCATATGTTTGCATTTAATGAGCTTTATATTTGAGTCATGTATGTTTTACATGTATTTGTCTCCCCACTCAGAATATAAATTCCTTATAAGTAGGAATTGTTTTATTCTTTGTCCTTGTATAAGCAATGCCTGGCATAGTTCCTGGTAGAAAGTCAGTGCTACGCTTGTTGATTGAGCGACTGAAAGGTTAAATGACTTGCCAAGGATTATACAGCCAGACTTGTCAGAGAGAGGACTTAAATCTAGAACTTACTAATTTCAAAGCCACTCTATCCACTGGTCCATGCTACCTCTAATCTTCTACATTCATGTCAAATTCCTATGTATTTTGGATGTTAGGCTTTTGTAGGGTTATTTAACCAAAGATTCCCCTCCATCTATATATTTTCTTCTGATTCTAGCTGCACTGATTTCATTTGTGCAAAATATTTTAAAATTTTATATGATTGAGTTTCTTTATTTTATTCTTTACCAATCTCTTCTATATCACATTTGGGCATTTTCCCTTTATTTATATTTGTAGAAGACATAAACTTCCATTCCTTATTTTTTTTAATCATTGAACATTTATATTCAATCACTTACCATTTTTAATTTATTATGATATAGTATAAGATATAGATTTACCAATTAACCAAGCAGCAAACCTTTACTAAGTACTTTCTATGTACCAAACACTGTCCTAGGTGCTGGAGATACAAAAACTAAACTATCCTTTCCCTCAAAGAGCTTATAGTCTATCAAGGGAAACAACATTTACATAAGTATATATAAAATATATACAAACTATTGTAAATACAAGGTAAATGACAGTGGCAACCACAGCCAGGGGAATAAAGAGAGGCTTCACACAGAAGTTGGCATGTGAACACAGCTTGAAAGGAAATAAGGGACTCTAACAGTGTGAGGTGAGGAAAGTGCATTTCAAGTGTAGGAAACAGCCAGTGCACAAGGTGTGGAAATGGGAGATTGAGTGTCATCTGTAAGGAAAAGCAAGGTCAGTTTAGGTGGATCATAAACTGTAGGTAGATACAATAGGTTGCAAAGGAAACTTGTGAAAAATCTCTAAAAGCCAAGCAAAGGAGCATATATTTGATACTCCACTCAGTAGGAACCAGTAGGGTTTATCAAGAAGGGGAATGATGTTGTCTGGCCTACATTTTTAAAAAATTGCTTTGGCAGCAGAGTCTGGATTAATTGAAAAGAAGAGAGAGACCTGAGGTAGATGGGCCAACAAGGACTCTATTACAATAGGCAGAGAAGATGAAGGCCTTATTTAGGGCTGTTGCACTAAAAATAAAAAATGGTTTCCAGTTTTCCTGGCACATATATAGAATGAGGAGTCTCTTCCACAGTATTTTGGGTTCTTCGCTTCACTAAACACTAACCTGCTATACACCTGTGTTTCTGTCTTGCTTAACTAGTCCAGAGGTGGGTAACCTGCAGCCTCTAGTCCACAGGTGGCCCTCTAGATGCCCTTAAAAAAGGGATGCTCTATCAAACATGCACTCCATCAAAAGGCCATACCCAAGGATCTAGAGGGCCACCTGTGGCCTGGAGGCTGCAGGTTTCCCATTCCTGATCCAGTCTATTCCCTTAAACTACCTTTCTATTTTTTACAAAATCCAGTACAAGATAGTTTTGTTAACAACATCACTATAGTTTATGATCTGCTAGCATGATCAAACTCACCTTCTTCCTGTTTATTTTTTTTAAATGAAGTTGGTCTTTAACAGACCTAATCACAATGAAGGGACCAGATAACCAAATAATGTGTGTCTTGGTAGGTTAGTTCCTAGATATTTAATATATTTTATTGCCTATTAAAATTGTTTCTGTCTCTCTGTTAATAATATACAGAATATTTATGTTGAAGTATTTTGAACCTGACACTTTGCAAACATTATTATCTTGAAGATATTTTGTTGTTGATTCTGTAGGGTTTTCTATAGAAGCCAATAAAAGTGATAATTTTACCTGCTCTTTGCTGATGATTATTGTCTCAATTTATTTTCTTGATATTGCTATAGTTGGCATTTCTAGAAAAATATCTAATGACAAGAGCCGATGAACATTTTTATCTTTATTCTAACTTTATTGGAAAATAAGATTATACTGTTACAAATAATGCTAACTCTTGGATTTAGGCATATACTTTTGATCATATTAGGAAATTTTTTTTTACTCCCATGCTTTTCAGTGGATTTTTTTTTAAACAAAATTGAGTAATTTTGTCGAAGGCTTCTTTTTTATCTATTGCTATAATAATGTGATATCCATTGTTTTGGTACTAATAAGATTTATAATGTTTTTGCTTTTGATAAGGTTAAACAATTTTTATATTTGTTATGTAATTTCAACATAGTCACAGTGACTCTTTTAACACATTGCTTTAGCTTTTTCACTAATATTGCATTTAATAGTTTTGCACCAATACTAATGAGTGCTATAGGTCTTTATTTCCCTTCTTTAGCTTGTTTCTTCTTGTTTTAGATATCAGGACTATATTTGTCTCATTGAAGGAATACCATAGTGAGGCTTCTTTCTCTGTTTTTGTAAATTTTGTAAATTTTATAAAGTTTTGAGGGTCTCTTTTTCTAACATTTTCTCCTAGGATGATCTTAACCTGTAGTATTCTTTCATTGTATTAGATTCTTTTCTTGACTGACTCAGTTCCTCAGTCTCTCTGCTAGATTATTTCTATGGATTTCCACATAAAGATTTTCTTTCCCTGCCTTTAGTTGACATTGTTCTTTTAGCTTATTTATGCATTATTAGCTGTCTTGAGATGATGAAGGGAAGTTGAATTTTTCTAAGACCTTTCACTTAACTATCTTGCTAGAAGTCCACCTTTTTCTATTTAACTATGGCTTCCTCATTTCTTCATATTTATTCATAGCAAAAATGTTAAGACTTATATGATTCACTTCCTCCAGAATCATGTACACTCCCTAAAGAAAAATCTCACATTTAAATTGTCAATAGCTAAATTAATGTTTATGGGCAGACTAAAATTCTTAGCACCTTCTGGCTCTTTTTCACAATTCTGCCACCATTAATGCCACAGTGAAAGGGCATCATGTGAGATTGTAGGCCATTTTGTATTGTATTTGTTTCATGGGTTTCCATAGCCAAAGAATTCATCAGATAGTAACCAGAATAATTGTGATAAGCCTGTCTCTCTCTTTATTTACTTATCTAGGCTGTTCCTCAAAAAGCAGACATATTATGTCATTGGGGTTATACACAAAACCTTTACAGCATTACAGGTAGAGAACCTGCAAGAGTTTGAGATCTTATGGCATAGTATACGGGTATGTAGGGTCACCTCCACAACACAATGAGGCATTGGACTAGGACTTGGTGAAGGAAAGTAATTATCAAGGAAAAATTATCATATGGGAATGACAGAAATAAGAAACCTTTTTCTTGAAATCAACACAATTTGCCTTTTGAAATTTGCCCTGAGGATCTGATTGGCTTTTTTTTCTTTTGGGAAATAGTCACACGCTTCTATTAGATTTTACTCTGGCATAGGGAGAAGTTATCAGGGGAAATATGACTTAATAAGAGAAAGGAGTTACAGAGGAAGGTGATAGCTTAAGTAGCTTAAGAAAGGAGTTTCTATCCCAAGGAAAAGGTTTACAGAAAAAGAATAAACCTTTGAGAAAGGTGAAATTATTATTCCGTATGGAACTGAACTATTAATTTTTGCTTCCAGATAGGTGCTGAACAGAGAGTTTAGGGTCCATAAATTGGATAGGGTCATAAAAATGAGACCTTGAAATATAGTTGCTTCTTTCAGGTTCCTGTGCATAAGATCACAGTTTGAGACCTAGAAGGGACCTTGCACTCCTCTAGTCAAATCCTCTCATTGTATAGATGAGGAAATTAAGGTCCAGGGAGGTGTAGTGAAGTCATTTGTCCAATATCATACAAGCAGTAAGACATAAGTGGTCCTGTGGCCCCTGATTCAGTGTCCTTTCTATTGGGCTGTGAGGAGCATAAGATCTAAATTCAATGAAGCTAGGACCTCCGGCTCTCACTAACTCTGTGACCTTAGGTAGGTAACTCTACCTTAGTTTTCTATTGTGTAGAATGATAGTGTTGCATTAGGTGATTTTTTTCTTATTCTAATGTCTTTGATATTAATTCCTATCTATGGGACAATCCCTGCTCCTGGTCTTAGGGAGCTATGGTAAGAGATGATCTGTACTTCACACTTCCTGTAACAAGGCAAAGAGAAGGAGTGCTCTTCAGTAGAGCTATAACTAATGATTTTTGCAAGTGGGTAAATGGCACAAAATGCATCCTATGCAAGTCGCATGAAACACATCAATTTAGCCAAGAGGTTGGCACCCAACGTATCTTAAGACTGTTTCTGGGAAGAGTGAGAGAGTAGGTTGAAATTTATAGAGAAGGAGGTCATCTTCATGTGACCATGGAAGGGAAGGGAGGAAACCACTATCTGGTAGATACCTTTTTAATAAAGTATTCTTGCTAAGCAAATAAAAAGATCCATTTTTCTAAACTGGTGAAGGATTGATCATACTATCAGCACTCCCCTAAATATCAGCACCCTGGGACAAAGCCCAGGTTCTCCATTGTAGTTACATCTCTGCTTTTCAGACAATGGAATATACTAGTGATTGCCAAGCTATGAACCAGGAAACTATTAAAATAGGTATGAAATCTATAAGTAAGAAAATATACTTTTGGTAAATAAGTCTAATACCACTACAACCACCACCATCAATAATAATAATAATAATTAATAATAATAATAATAATAATACCCAACATTTATGCAACACATTAAAGTTTGCAAATAAACATTTTTATTATTTCATCTGATCCTTACAATAGCCCAGTTAGGTAAGTGCCATTACTATTCAGTAGCTAGGTGGTGCAGTGGATAGAGCACTGGGCCTGGAGTCAAGAAGACTCATCTTTGTGAGTTCAAATCAGGCCTCAGACATTGATTAGTTGTATGGCCCTGGGCTAGTCACTTAATCTTGTTTGTCTCAATTTCCTCATCTCTAAAATGAGCTGAAGAAGTAAATGACAAACCGTGACAATCTCTTTGCCAAGAAAATCCCAAATGGGGACACAAAGAGTTGGACACAACTGAACAAACACAACATTACTATTCCCATTCTTCATAGGAGGAAACAAAGGCTATGATTGATTAAATGATTGTCCTATAGTCACACAGTTAATATGTGTAAAAAATGCAATCCATGTTGGGGGGGGAGGTAGGAAAGGTGTAAAGAATGGCTATTGCCCTGACTATGGCATATTGCTGGATTGGCTGTCCATTAAGTTAGTCTATCAGTACGTGTATCTGGGCCAGGCAACATAGATGGATAATGAACTGGATCCAGAATTTAATCAGAAGGAGAAAGCAAGCAGAATTGCTTTTGAGACATTGTGCAGTGCCTTAAATGTCTCACAGATTCATCCTTCTAGCACCAACATTGCTACGGTGAAACTGTGTCCACATATCATGGGACACCACAATTGTAAGAGAAACCAAACTGTAGCTGATCCAAAGAACAAAGAAGAAATACATAATAGATGTAAACAATTTGTAATATATTTCAAAAAAATTATCAGATGTTCAAGAAGTTGTGTAAATTATATATTTTTTCAGAAATGTAAGAGTGAATCAGTCATGTAATAAAATCAAGGGATAATAAATGGATCATCCAAGTGCTACATTGAGAGAATAAAAAGATCTATAGGAAGCCCTCTAGCACAAGTAAATCCTCTATTTAGGATAAGCAATACTCACAAAGGATGAGAAAGTATGAATATGTTACTATCTATAACCATGGAAGGAGTACTTGAATCAGTGAGATCACATACCCATTGAAAGGATGGAGTAGTTGTCAATAGTGTATGGATGTTCTAATCAATGAAATACAAATTCAGTTAAAAACAGGACTTAATTAATGGGAAACAGTACATGGTAGGGAATAGAGAGCAAGACTCAAAGCCTGGAAGAGCTGAGTTGAAGGTCCACTTCTTATACCTACTGATTTTGTGATCCTGGGCAAATCACTAAACCCCTTCATGCTTTAGATGGTCTTAAAGACCACAAATTGCAGAAGAGGTGTTGACTTGCATTCATTGAGGGGTTTTCTCTCGTGGGAGCTCCCTCTACTCTAAAATAGCAGGGTTCTGTCTCTAACTCCATTTGAATGCTGAATTCATAGAAACTTTTTGCAATTATATACAATGTCAGTTGACTGATTCTATTATCTATCACTTTTTTTTTTCATTACAAAGGAATCCTTCTACTCAGAAAGACTGGAAAACATTGGAATATGCAATAATCTATGACATGGGAAAATTCTCTCCATCCAACTTATTTTCCTTTTTGAAGATACACTGAACTGTCAACCTCCATAGGCTTTCTTACTTCCTCTTCTTACTCTACTACTAACAGAATATATAATCCAGTCCAATCCAAGGTTCATTTATTACTCTTCTACTATAGGACAAAGCTCTGTATAGACTGCTGGTGTTGGTACAGAGATAGAAAATGATAGTCTCTGCCCTCAAGGGCCTTTATAAGAACTCCGAGCTTCCTTTCTTGACTTATCATGTTTCTCTCCTTCACACAGTCAGGCTAAGTTGGCCTTCTTTCTGTTCCTCATCCATGATATTCTGTCTCTCATCTCCGTCTTTGCACAGGCTTTTCCCCCATGTCTGGAACACATTCCTTCTCCCTCTCAGCTTCTTGGAATCCTATGGTACCTTCAAAAATCAGGCCAAATGTCTAGTAAAGCCTTTCCTGATTTTCTTCCTTCCCACCTCCCCCAGTTGCTAGTTCTTTCCCTGAAAATATCTTGGATTAATCGTGTGTGTGTGTTTGTGTGTGTGTGTGTGTGTTATGTGTATGTGTGTATACATACATATGTATATGGATAAATAATGTCTCCTCTAATAGAAGTAAGCTACTTGAGGGCAAAGACAGCTTTATTTATCTTTATATGCCCAGCACCTAACATATAGTAGGTACTTAATAAATGCTTGATGATTGATTGGGGAAGAGACACGCACGCAATTACCTATAATACAAGTTAGAATATGGAAAGCACATAGGACCATAGATCATAGATTTTGAGCATAGCTTGTCTAAACCTTCCTCATTTACAGATAAGGAAATGGAGGGCCAGAGAGGTCAAAGTACTTTCCCACAATCACTTGGGTAATAGCAAGTGATAAAACTGGGGTTCAAACCAGGTCCTCCAATTTTAAAGTTAGCATACTTTCTACCCAGAGAAGTAAAGGAGGCTGAAAAGAGAGGCTCAGAGAGGGAGCAACACCATCTAGCTGGGAAGATCAAGGCATTGTTCTAGATTCCCAAAGAAAAACTTATAAACAATTTTCTGGGGTAGAAGGTCCAGCTTCAGTAATTGAATAAAGATTTATTAAGTGCCTACTATGTGCCAGCTATTGTATTAAGCACTGGGGATACAAAGAAAGGTCAAGGCAAAACAAAACAAACAATAACAGAAACAATTCCTGCTCTCAGGGATGTCCCATTCTAAAGAGGGAAACAGTAGGCAAACAACTATCTACAAACACCCTATATACCAGAGAGGAGATAATCAACTGAGAAAAAGCACTAGGATTAAGGGGAATAGGGAAAGGCTTCCTGTAGAGGGTGGGGCTTTAGCTGGGACTTGGAGGGAGCCAGGGAAATCAGGAGGCAGAGTTGAGGAGGGACAGCATTTCAGATGTGGAGTACAACCAGTGAAAATGCCCAGAGTTGGGAAACTCCATACTCATTAACCTTGCTTCCAAAAACTTAAATAGAGCAATACATCAAAAAATAAAACTCAGCAATGGGGGTGACATACTGGAAAGCCTTGGACACCAGTGTAGTCAGAAATAGGCTCAAGCTGCTACTTTCATGATATTTTCAGGCAGATATTAAGCAATGGCCTCTGGGTGACTGTGGCCCAAAGCCGGGATTTGCTGTATCCAAACAAACCCTACACACCATGGAAAAGAAGGTAGAAGGTCAAGATCCTCCCAGAGGAAAAGGAAGCTGGAAGAGATAAGGGCACAGAACGTGCTGAAAATGTGTTCTTGGCCTGGGACAGCATGATGTTCTCAAGGTCCCCCATCCCACCTCCCAGTTCTGTGGAGGCAAAGGGCTGCTTTGAGGGAGGAGGAGGAGGAGGGATTTCTGCCTCATCTCGTCTTCTCTGTAAATCCTTTGGGCCACAGACAGCAGCTCAAAATTAATGAGGAAGTAGAAAATCAAATGGGAACAAATAGTTGACTGTGATACTGAGCAAAGTTGGCCCCACCATGACCCCTCTAACCTGATCTCCCGGTTCTTCTAATGACAAATTGATCCTCCATCATAGCCAGTCCCATGTCTTCACTGAGCCCTATGCATGCCTGGTCTAGTTTCTCTGCCAGGCCTTTCTCAATGTTGTGAGCCTGCTTTGAAGGTTTCTTATCTGGAAGATGAAGGAGCTGGGCTAGATGATCTGTAAGCTTAAACAATCTATGATTCTACATGAGTCCTTTCCTTTCTCATTCCTAAAACTCTGAACATCTTTCTGGACCTATCTCAATTCCCATTGTCTCTGTCTGCTCCTATTACAGCTGATCTTTCCCTCCTTTAAAGACCCTGAGTAAGTCACTTAACCCTGTTTGCCTCACTTTCTTCATCTGTCAAATGAGCTGGAGATGGAAATGACAAACCATTCCAGTATATTTGTCAAGAAAACCTCAAAATGGTGTCATGAAGAAAGAGACATGACAGAAATGACAGAACAACAACAAAGTTCCATAACTCATCCTGTCTGTGTTAATCTAAATCACAGAATAACAGATTTAGAGCTGGAAGGGATCATAGAGAGCATCTAGTGAATTACAGATTTCAAATTGGAAGTTACCTCAGAGCTCATTTAGACCAACCCCCATTTTACAGATAAGGAAACTGAGGCCCAGTAAAGTTAGGTGACTTTTTCAGGGTCACATAGGCATTATGTAGCAGAAATATGCTTTGGACTCAGGTACCAACAGTTTTTAATGTTCTTTATCCTCTGTCCCTGTCATTTTTCAAATGAAGAACCTAAGACCTGGAAAGATTAGGTGACTTGCCCTTGGTCATCTGATTTTAACCCAAGTCCCCAAATGCAGCTTTCTTTCCCCTATCACACACTGCTTTCATTCATTAATGACAGCTCGCATATCTATAGTTCTTTGCAAAAGAACTTTACAAAGTTCTTTCCTGATAACCAGGTAAAGTAGGTAGTGGAAAAAATGGTTTCCATCTTATAGATAAGGAAACTGAGGGTGAGAAGAATAAAGTGATAATTAGCCCAAGGTAACACAGCTAGTAAGCCCTGAAACTTCAACTTGAATTTAAGTTCTCTTGCCTCCAAGTTTGATGCTTTTTCCTACTTTATAAGCAAAAAACACAGAGGTAGGAGAGTCTAAAATACATGTGGGGAACTTTTAAGTTGTTAACCAGAGCAGCCAATATATAGAGAGTGGCTCTGTCATAAACCATCAAAGGCTCTAGAGGAGAAAAGTCTGATATGGCATCTATATCAATTCAAAGATAGTCTAGTAGAATGACAATAGACTCACAAATATTATAACACAAAGGAATAGGACACATAAATAATTTGGCAACTTTTACTTCTTTTGTGGTTGTTGTTTCCATTTACATTGGCTTTTTTAATTTTTTTTCATTTACATTGTTGAAGTTATCCTGTTTATTGCTTTCCTGGAGCTGCTTACTTCACTCTGCATCAGTTCACGTACAATTTTCTATGCATCTCTGTGTTCATCACATTTGTCATTTTTGCCAGGAGAATAATATTCCATTTTATTCATGTACCACAGTTTAGTTAGGTATTCCTCAGTCAATAGGAAACTACTTTGTATACAATTTTTTTGCTATCATAAAAGGCACTGCTATCAATATTTTAGTGTATATGGAGACTTTCTTCTTATGAATGGCCTCCTTGGGGTATAAGCCTAGTAATAAAATCTTTGTGTTAAAGAGCATGCAAATTATTTGCATAATTCCAAATTGCTTTCCAAAATAGTTGTGTTGATTCATCCATCCGTCCATCCATCCATCCATCTATCCATCATTCATTCGTTTATCCATCAACAGTTCTATCAACAATGTACTAGCTTGCCCACACCCTTCTAACATTGACTATTTCCATCTTTGGTTATTTTTTACAATTTTCAGAAGAAATGAAACCTCACAGTTGTTTTAATTTGCATTTCTCAATATTATTATTGCTTTGGGACATTCTTTCATATGGTTGTCAATAATTTGAAATTCTTCTTTTCAGAAATGTTTGCTTATATCCTTGACCACTTATCTATTATAGAATGGATTTTGGAGAGAGACAGATATATAGACAGACAGACAGATAGATATGTGTGTGTGTGTGTGTGTATACACATACACACACACACACACACACACACACACATATATATATAAAAGTATGCTATGTATATGTATACATATGTACACATATCTTTAACTGTTTATGTATCTTGGATACCAAGTCCTCATAAGAGATATTTGCTATGAATTGTTTCCCGTTTAACCACTTCTCTATTTCATACCATTTGCTTTTTTTTTTAAGGCATATAATGATTCTATAAATTAATTTAAAAACTTTCCTTGTCTGGTGAACTTCCTTCAGTTCTCTTCAGACCCTCTTAGCTTTGGCATTAATATTGCTAACCCCCTTTACTTCTTCCACTCCAGTTAAAAACAGAGAAAAAGAAAGAATACTATTCCTAACAAAGAAGCATAGTCAAGCAAAATTAGTCCACAAAATGGCTGTGCTCAAAGCCTGTCTCTTTTTTCACCTTGTATCCATCACCTCTCTGATGGGAGTTAGGTAATATGCTTCATTATAGGCCTTCTGAAGATATGGTTCTTCCTAAGGGGATAGGGGAACAGATTTTAAAAAAGGCTAATGGGAAAGTGATATCCAACATAAGTAAGGAGATACCAAGAGAAATGGTGCATTTGAGGAGTTCAAGTCCACCAGTTCCAGAATTTTGTCCTGTGAGTACTGATAGGACAGGCAAGTGTGATTGCTGAGCCACATGGTACAATGTAAAGAGCACTTGGGGTCAGAAGACATGAGTTTGCATTCCAGCTCTGATATTTCCTACCTATTTAACCCCGGACTAGTCAGTTAACTCCTCTGATCTTCAGTTCCCTGAGTTATAAAGTGAGGGGGCGTGGAATAGATGACCTATAAGGTCATTTCAAGCTCTAAATCTATGATTCTGTAATATTTGAAAGACTGTGTAGAACAGGAGAGGTCCTGAAGGATTGGGGGGGGCGGGGAAGCTAATGTCCCAATTTAAAAAAAAAAAAAGGAAAAGAAGGGAATTTGCGGGGAGGTCAAATGAGTGTGTTTGACGAACTTCAATTCCTGGCATCATTCTACAACGTATTTTTCAAGGAATGGCTAGTGACACCTAGACTAGAAAGTGATGATTATAAAAGAAGTAGCTAAAACCTGGTGTTTATCAAGAACAGATCATTCCAAAATAATGTTGTTTCCTTTTTCAGTTGGTTACTAAATTCACAGATTAAAGGAATGGTGTGGTTATAGTTTACCTGGATTTTAATGAAGTATTAAAAGTCACCCTTACTATTCTTATGAGAAAATTGGAGAGATTTGGATTAATTATTTGTTATTGTTGCATTGATTTAAAATTGTCTAAAAGACTAGACCCAAAGGATAAAAATAATGATTCAATGTCATTCCAGAAAGAGGTCTCACATAGAGTTCCCCAAGGATCTCTGCTTGACCCAGCGCTATTGGACAATGTTATCAATAGCTCGGATAAAGGGAGAGATGGTGTGTCCATGGAATGTGTATATGATATAAAGTGAGGAGTCATTGAACACTGGCTAATTGACAGAATCAGGATCCAAAAGAATCTTGACAGGATAGATTATTAGATCGAATCTAAAAAGATTGGATTGGGATGAACAAAAAAATCTTACTCTTAGGTTTAAAAAATCAACTTGAGTAAACTTGGCTAGACAGCAATTTATCTGAGAAAGATCATGAGGTTGTAAGGAACAGCAAATTCAATATGAGGTATCATCATGGCTATGGTAGCCTTATGCAATGTATACTTAAGCTTCATTAAATAGGCATGATGTCTAGAACAAAGGGGATCAGCATCCCACTATATTCTGCCCTGATCACATGACATTTGGAGTAGTATGTTCAGTCATAAGCACCATATTTTGTGAATTAAAGCTGGAAAGCCCTGGGCGGTGGGGGCCAAGCATTTGTTAAATGCCTGCTATGTGACAGGCACTGTGCTAAAAGCTTTACAAATATTAAGTCATTTGATCTTCACTACAATCCTCAGAAATAGGTGCTATTATCATTATCCTCATTTTATAGTTGAGGAAACTGAGGTAGACAGAGATTAAGTGACTAGCCCAGGGTCTCACACTCAGTAAGTGTCCAATGCTGGATTTGAACTCAAATCTTCCTGACATCAGGCCCAGTAGTCTATCAACTGTACCACTTCGCTTCTCTGTTCTTCAGAGGAGAGTATTTGAATTAAATTGAACCAAGACGGTAATGGGCTGGGACACCATGCTGTCTAAAGATCAACCGAAGTAACTGTGAATGTTTATCTCGAAGAAGAGACAAGTGATCCTGCTAGCCATCTTCAAGTGTTAGAAGGCCTGTCATGTAGAAGAGAGACTAGGCTTGCTTTCAGCTTCAGTCATTTTTCAGTCGTAGCTGACTTTTTGTGACTCCATTTGGGGTTTTCTTAGCAAAGATAATGGAATGGTTTGCCATTTCCTTCTTCAGCTCATTTTATCAATGAGGAAACTGAGACAAACAGGGCTAAGTCACTTGCCCAGGGCCACACAGCTAGTAAGCGTCTGATGCCAGATTTGAACTCAGAAAGAAGAGTCTTCTTGACTCCAGGGCCAGCACTCTATCTACTATGCCACCTACCTTCCCTAAACCTAGAGTTAGTCATTCAGAAAGCTCAATGATTTTGGTAATTGGATGAAGCTTCCCAGCAAAAGGAAAGGGAAAAATGCAGGAAGCTGTTGGGGCAATCATGTTAATTCCAATAGTAGTTCTACCCAAATAGGTGGCTTTATTTCCCATTTTGCTTTGTCAATGTAATACAGCTAAAAGCAAGCAATAAGACCTAACAAGACCCAGGCCCAGCTTGGCAGCATGGTAACCAAGAGAAAATGTTAGATTTGGGGTCAAAGAACCTAGTTTCAAATCCTGGCTCTGTGCTTCTTACCTGTGTGACCTCAGGTAAATTCCAACCTCTCTAAGCCTCAGTCTCTTCAACAGTAAAACTAGATGACCTTGAGGGTCCCTTCCAGCTCTGCCTCTAGGATCTTATAGCCTATGTCCAGTGGTCAATTATCTTTGCTCTGTTCTCTCTCTGCTTACATGTTCCACTTTCAGCCTTGGGTGGCACAATGGATAGAGTGCTGGGCCTGGGAGTCAGGAAGACCTGAGTTCAAATCCAGCCTCAGGCATTATTAACCATGTGACCCTAAGCAGGGCATTTAACCTCTATCTGCCCCAGTTGCCTGCTCTGTAAAATGGAAAAATAATAGTACCTACCTCCCAGGGTTGTTGTGAGGATCAAATGAAATACTATTTGTAAAGTGCTTAGCATAGTTCCTGGCACACAGTTAGTGCTTAATAAGTACTTATTCCTTTCCCCTGTGGCCAGTTATACCAACATACCTGATGTTGACTTCCAATGGTGCTAAGGCACTAAGATGCAAATGGATATGTCTAATCTTACTAGAGTTCATAGGTATGGCTCCTTCTCCACTGAGACAGACCCAACCAAAATAAGTTGTTACATTCTTTATCTGTACAGACTTAATAGGAAGATTCTCAGACAATAGGACACAGTCCTCCATCTAGCCTTAGTCCAAGCCTTTGCACCTTGGCAGGACCTGTCAGAGCTTGCCTTCCCTGGTAAGTACCCAGGATCCCCTCCAGGCAGTGGATGCCACATCTGAAAATGGTGGAAGAAGGAATTCAGCCCAACTCTTGGGAAAGTAATTCATAGCACATGCCCTGCTAAGGCTGGTCAATAGTGGCAGCTTTGAGTTTCTGGACCACTTCCTGTCCCAGACCCCTTCCTATGCCGAATGCAGCAACAATGAATTGAAAATGCTGAAGTTGCAGCAGAAAATGAGTTTCCATGGGCAACCAAGTGAACCCTGTTTCAGGAAACGCAGCTGGGCCTGAGACCAACAGTCAGAGCACTGGGGAAACTTAGAAGGCAAGAGGGAAAACTCAAGACGGACCCAGACCTGGAATTCCAAGGAGGTGCTCTTGGTCAGTACTTATGTTTGCATTGACAAAGAGCTCAGAGAGGGGAGCCAGCAGCACCTGCCCACTCAGGGAATTGCTGGAGAAAGAGCCATTCGTTCTTAGTATTCATGAGTGCCAAATTCATGATTTTTTTAAAATACAAAGCTAAATCTGAATTTTCTCCTTGCCAAAAGCTCCCCCACATTCTGTCTTTTCAATCCCACATTATTAACAAATGCACAAGAAGTACAGAAAACATTCTTAAACACTCAAAATCATGTGGAACGGTTTCTGTAACTTTTGCCCTGCTTTTGACACGTGAAGATGATTAAACCAAAGGCCAGAGGAGTGTCCCCCAGCTGCTGTCATTGTGTGAAACAGCCCACTGTGTTTTCTTAGGGCCTCTGCACCATTGTCTGCAGTTCCCTTTATCCTTATCTGATCTCTGGTCCTGAGCCAAGGCTTGGAAGGTTAACTTCTACAGAGGAACCCACACCAACCCAGAAAGACTTCTGCTGTTTTAAACTTGCTTTCCTACTTATTTCTTCTTTTAAAAAAATGCCGTCTTCAATAACAATAAAATATGTAAATAACAAACACCCAGACAGATGTTTTCATCACAAATAATTTTCCTATTAACTGCCCACAAGGAATGCTCGCATTTGTTTCCTGGGAAAGACTCATTTGGGTTGCTCTTTCAATACCTTTTTCTGAAAAGGTCCTAGGATCATAGAAATATGAGCTGGAGGGAACCTTGCTATAGGCAAGGAAATTGAAGGGATAGCTAAATGAAACAATGGACAGAACGTCAAGTCTGGAGTCAGGAAGACTCCTCTTACTGAGTTCAATTCTGGCCTCAGACCCTTACTAGCTGTGGGACCTCTCTGTCACTTACTCCCCTGCCCTGTTTGCCTCAGTTTCCTCATCTGTAAAACAAACTGAAGAAGGGAATGGCAAATCACTCCTGCATTTGCCAAGAAAACCCCAAATGGGGTCACAAAGAGTCAGACATGACTGAAAAATGATTCACTAACAACAACAGGGGAAACTGAGGTTCAGAGACATATGAAAATAGACCCTCAAAGCCTACCACTGACCCTCAGTACTTTTCTGTGTCTTTTCTTTGACTTCCATATATGAACTAAGGTCTTATCTTCATTAGAGAAGGAAAAATAAATTACATGATTCAGAGACTGAATAGAACAGCAAAAGGTTCATTTGGGAAAGACTTGAAGATTGGGCGGATTTCTAGTTCACCATGAGGCAACAGGAGCAAACTTTTCTGCTAAAGGGAGCCTAACAGCTATTAGTAAAAGTCTAGTGTCCCTACAAAAGAATGTAACCAGTCTTAGATTCGGTAACAATTAGTCCACATTTGGATTTGTAGTGTTCAGTTCTGGGGACATCATTTTAAAAACAAACCCAGTGTCCAGGGGAGGACGATCAGGATAGGGGTCCTGAAAACCATATCTTTGGGCAAACGTGTTAAGCCTGGAGAAGAGAAGGAGATGGAGGAGTGGGGGAGCTATGAGCACTGACTTATTGTATCTGAAGATGGTCCCATGGCCTAGATCTGAGGTTTATTCTGTGTGAGCCTAAGTGATCAGATCTAGGACCAGTGGGTGAAAGTTAGGAAAAGACACATTTCAGCTTGAAATAAGGAAAACCAGTCTCACAGTCAAAACTATCACACAGTGAAACAAGCTGTATTTTGTCAGGGACTGTGCTCTTTGCGACCTGTTTGAAAGCAGAGATCTCTTGAGGAATAGATTCCTGCATGCAGTGGGAAGTGCCTTCAAAGGATGAGATATCTGTAAACCTAAAGGGGGCCTGGTGTCATCAAGTAGGAACCCCACCCCACTTTTACAGATGAGGAAACTGAGGCCCAGGGAGTTTAGTGAGTTGCCAAAAGACCAAGCATCAGACGAAGGCTTTGAATCTACACCTAGAGCTCATTCTCTTTCCACCAAAGCATACTGACAGACCAGATGAATGCCAGGTTTTATTCTAACCCCCAAATTCTAGGATTCTACATCACTTTGAGCTAAGATGGGTAGCAAATGAATTAAGGGAAATGTGGGATTTGAATGGGATCTTGAAGGATAGGAAGGATTTGGATGAATAGAAATATAAGAGGAGGACATTCTAGGTGTGTAGAAAGGAGTAACTGAATGTGGGGAATTGGAAAGGAGAAGAGAGTGTTTTGGGGACAGAGCTGGGACCAGACTGGTTAGAGGGGTCTCCTTTGACAGTAATGGAAAGACACAGGCACGATGCTAAGGAAATAAGCTCACAGCCTCTGTTGGAGCTCCAACTGCATAAATCTGTCACCTGCGATTTATATTCACACTCAGGGATATAAATTCTAGCTAGAGCCTTTGTCCCTGGGGCATGGGGAACTGGGAAGCTTGCCCTGGGCTGTGAGCTGGAGGAGGGAGGGCACTGAGCTCCAGCGCTCTGGTCAGGGACTCAGAAAGACATACTGGAGAGAGAGTTGGTGGAGGGGAAAGGGGAGGAAGCTTGGAGCTTTTGTGCATTCACTAAGCTCAGAAGTCCACCAACCTCACCATTACCAAGGTCAAATAGTAGGATACCCAGTTTCCAGTGAGATGGTATCCTTCCCCAGGCTACCTTTGCTCACTTTAACAGAATTTCCCATACAAACCAACAAGGAAGAAAGGGAGCCTATCAGTGTGATTTCCTGCCCAGCCCCCCTAACTAGGGAGGGCCTTGATTTCAGAGACGTTGAAAAGAAGTACAACTCTGACCACTAGAGGTTTCAACCAGTTTGTTTCTGCCCCTCTATCCCAGCTAGGGCAAAGCATAGACACAAAACATAGGGGAAATCCATTATTAAATTGCTATCAAATGTAACTAGTAACTATGGCACCTGGAGGAAGCAGCACAAAATATGACCTAAAATAAAATTTATAAGGCAAATTTAGTAGGGGATGCTGGGAGAAGAGGTGAATGCCAGGATACAAAGCATCATGGAAAGATATTCCCAGATACCATGGGGCAAATGCAAGGGCTAAGAGCAGGGTGGAGCTAAATGGGAAGGATTCACCATAGGGGGTTCTGCCTAAGGAAGGATGCAAATCAGCTAGAAGCTTCCTATTTTGTCTAATCATCTTTGCTAGCCAGGTGGTAAGCTCAGTTGTTCTCTAAGCTATTTCAAGGAGAATGAATACTATTAGTGCCTTCTAAATTCTGATGTTCTGGGACCAAGGTCCACCTAGTTACAGCTCTGATTAAATGAGAAGGTGATGCCACTGACTAAAAAGAGTCTAGTCTCCATCTGCCCTGGGTAGCAAGAAGGTCCAATGTATCTGTATCCAATGGGGTGGAGCCAAGATGGTAGAGTGAAAGCAGTGACTTGCTTGAGCTCTCCCCCAAACCCCTCCAAATACTCATAAAAAATGGCTCTAAACAAATTCTGAAGCAGCAGAACCCACAAAAAGACAGAGTGAAACAAATTTCCAGCCCAAGACAACCTGGATGATTGATCGGAAAGGTGTGTTGTGCTGGGCTGGGAGCGCAGAGTGGGCTCACAGGCCACAGCAAATCTGGAGCAGGCCTCAGAGGACTGAATTGCAGGCAGCTGTGGAGGTTTCCAGACTCCTCAATCCATGAATGCCAAAGACAATTTAGAAGGTCAGTGGGAAAAGTCTGCTTCTGTCGGTGGTCAGAAAGGAAGGCGGGGTTTCAGCTCCATTCCCCAAGAGCCTGGCCGGGGGGGGGGGGGGGGGGGTCAGCTGCTTCCCGAGCTTCCAGCCCACAGACTGAGGGGGAATCCAGTGGCTGATCAGAGAGGTTCTGCAGGGATCTCTTTGCCAGTTCTGAGGCAGGAATCTCTTGCTTTGCCCATGTGTGGATCTGGGTCACAGTTCTGGGTGCTGGGGTGAGGAGGAGCATTGGCATGGTGGAGCTTGTAGTGGCTGTGGAGAGGAACCCCTCACAGTTACGGAACAGAAAGGAATACTTGTGGTCATAGGCCAGGAAAGGAGTAAACACCTCGCCCCTTATCATACCACCTTGGAAGAACTGAAAATTTACAGGTCCCTGCAAGTATCTCTGAAAACAGCTACACAAACCCCTGAAGCTTGGGACAGTACACTCCACATTGGAAGCAGACTCTTACCTTAACAAGGAGTTTAAAACTCAGGTAATTGGCTGGGATAATGAGCAAGCAGCACAGAAAGAGTCAGACCATATTATCTTACTTTGGTGAAAAAGAAGATCAAAATATACAACCAGAAGAAGACAACAAAATCAAAGCTCCTTCATCCAAAGCTCCAAGAAAAATATGAATCAGTCCCAGGCCTTGGAAGAACTCAAAAGGGATTTTGAGAAGCGAGTAAGGGAAGTAGAGGAAAAACTGGGAAGAGAAATGAGAATGATGCAAGAAAATCATGAAAAACAAGTCAACAGCTTGCTAAAGGAGACCCAAAAAAATACTGAAGAAAATAACACCTTAAAAAACAGCCTAACCCAAATGGCAAAAGAGGTCCAAAAAGCCAATGAGGAGAAAAATGCCCTAAAAAGAAAAATTGGCCAAATGGAAAAGGAAGTCCAAAAGATTACTGAAGAAAATACTTCCTTAAAAATTAGAATAGAGCAATTGGAAGACAGTGACTTTATGAGAAATCAAGACACTGTAAAACAAATCCAAAAGAATGAAAAATTAGAAAACAATGTGAAATATCTCATTGTATCTGTATCCAATCACAAATTAGTCAGAAAAATCATAGAAGCATATTAGAGATAGCTACGTGGTACAATGGCTAGAGCTCTGGGCCTAGAGTCAGGAAGACCTGAGTTCTAATACAGCTTCAGACATTTACTAGCCATGTGACACTGGGCAAATCAATTAGCCACTATTTGCCTCAGTTTCCTCAACTGTAAAATGGGAATAATAATAGCAACTACTTCACAGGGTTGTTGGAGAAGATCAAATAAAATATTTGTAAAGTACTTAGAACAGGTCCTAGCACTGCATAGTAGGTGCTCCACAAATGTTTCTTCCTTTTCTCTTCCCCTTCATAGAGTGTGTACTTGTTTCCTCCTCCTTAAAGTATGAATGGCAAGCTCTGGGGGGATATAAAAGTCCTACTTTAAACAATGGGCTGTAAACTTAATGTACTCATTGCCCAAAAGACGGAAAGTGCAGACTCAAAAAAGTTTTTGATAAATTAACAGATGACAGAGCCTCAACAGGCTATTAAGTGAAAAGTAGGAATATTTGGTAAATGTTCTTAACCTTTCTGATGACATCATAACACTAAGAGCTCATATTTATATAGCACATTATCGTTTACAGAACACTTTACCTATGTTATCCAAACTCTTCTGTTTGTCATTAAAAGCCCCTCATAATCTGGTTACAATACATATCTCCAGACTGATTTCCCATTATTCTCCCTTCCAGCCAAATTGACTGACTTTATGTTTCCCAGACATGACATCCCATCTCTGCAAAGGCCTTCATGCCTCCACAAAGACTGTCCCCCACTTTTCTAGAATGCTTTCCATATTCATCTTTGCTCTCCTTGGGACCCAGCTCAAAGGCCATATCTTACAAGTGATTTTTCCTGGTTACCTAGTTCTATAGGTTCCCCTCTATCATTACTGCGTATTTACATTTATGTACATGTATGCATGCTAGAAATGCATGCATATGGAGAGAGATGATAGATATAGAGAGAGAGATAATAGAAGACAGAAGCATGGATAGCTAGGATAGAAAGAGGAAAAAAGAAAGGAAGAAAGGAAAGAAAGAAGAAAGGAAGGAAAGAAGGAAGGAAGGAAGGAAGGAAGGAAGGAAGGAAGGAAGGAAGGAAGGAAGGAAGGAAGGAAGGAAGGAAGGAAGGAAGGAGGGAAGGAGAGGGAAGGAAGGAAGGAAGGAGGAAGGAAGGAAGGAAGGAAGGAAGGAAGGAAGGAAGGAAGGAAGGAAGCAGGGAAGGAGAGAAGGAAGGAAGGAAGGAAGGAAGGAAGGAAGGAAGGAAGGAAGGAAGGAAGGAAGGAAGGAAGGAAAAAAGGAAAGAAGGAGAGGAAAGGAAGGAGGGGAGGAAGAAGAGAGGAAGGGAAGGAAGAATGGGAGGAAGAAAGGAAGAGAAGTTATCTGTACATTTTTTTGCCCAACAACTACTACAATATCTTGCCTATGTTAAGCAATTAATAAATGCATGCTGGCTTAAATTGCTGACCTGAATTACCTTACCTGATTCTACAAACAACCCTGTGAAGTAAGGAGTAACAGTATTGTCATTCCCATTTTCCTTGTGAGAAAACTAAAGCTCCAAGGTCACCTGGGGAGGCCAAGTGACAAGCTGAAAAGCCCTGGAAGAAGAGACTTGCATTCAAATTCCACCTTTGCTAGTAACTGTGTTGCCTTCAGAAAGTGTTTTCTATCTAGGAACAACACAGTCTCCAATCAATCACAAAGCATTTATGAAGAATTTGCTTTATGACAAACATTGTGCTAAGCCCTGGTGATAGGAGAGAGAGAGACAAAGAGAGACAGAGACAGAGAGAGTTCCTGCCCTCATGAAGCTTGCATTCTTTCAGGGGTAACAGCATATACATATATAAGTAAATACAAACTCTAAACAAAGGAAATTTCAGAGGGAGGGGAGCACTAGCAGCTAGGCTAATGAGGAAAGAAGCCAAGCAAAAATGAAGGAGACTGGGAGGCAACCTGTGCAAAGGTACAGAAACAAGAGATTGAATGTCATGTACAGGGCCAGGAAGGCTGGAACATACAGTTCATAAGGGAAAGGAATGTATATTCAATCTGGAAAAGCACTCAGATTGTAAAAAGTTTTATACATGTATATATATATACATATATATGTATATATATATATGCATGTATGTATGTGCATACATGTGTATATACATGTATGTGTGTATGTACATAAATATATACAGAGAGAGAGAGAGAGAGAGAGAGAGAGAGAGAGAGAGAGAGAGAGGCAGTGGATAGAGCGTGGGGCCTGGAGTCAGGAAAACCTGAGTTCAAATACGATCTCAGGCACTTAGTAACTGTGTGATTCTGGGCAAGTCACTTAACTTATGTTTGCCTCAGTTTCCTCAACTGTCAAGTGGGAATAATAACACATTTACCCAAAGGGTTATTTGTAAAAAGTGGCACATAGTAGGTACTATACAAATGCTTATTCTCTTTACTTCCCCTTCCCTTCTCCCATACTAAATAGATACAAGAGTTTTATTTTACCCTGGTGCCACTAGAACTTTTCGAACATGACACAGTCAGATCTAACCTGCAGAGAAATCTCTTTGGCAGCAGCATAGAAGACTGATTAGAAAGGAAAGAGATCAAAGGCAGGCAGGACAGGCAGTAATCCAAACAAGAGGCCCTGAGAGACTTGTGAAGGGATAAAAGGGTGCAAACCTGAGAATCAGCAGAATCAGTAAGAGTTTATCTTTACTTGTATATGGGAGGTGAGGGAGAATGAAGAGTTGAGGATGACTCCAAGATTTCAAACATGGGTGATTTAAAGCATGGTGGTGACCTTCACAGAAAAAGAGAAGTTAGGAGAGTAGGTTTGGTGGAAAAAAATAGAGTTCTGTTTTGAACATGTTGAGTTTAACATGCCTATGGGACATAAAGTCGGAAATATCTAATTGGTAGTTGGCAATGTGAGACCAAGCTCTGGGGCAAAAAACAAAACAGAACTATGAATTATAACTCTAGGAGTCTAACCCATGGTAGCTGATGAGCTAACCAAAAAAGAGAGGAGAGGAGAGTCTGGAAAAAGTTTAGGGTGTTTTCACAGTTGAAGAAATGGGAGAAAGACATGGATCCAGCAAAGGAGACTGAGGAAAAGTACCCAGACTGTTGGAACCAAGAGAGAGCAGTGTCACAAAAATCTAGACTGATGACAGTATCCGCAAGGAGAGGAATCTCAATAGTAATGAATGCTGAGATGTTACTATTCAAGAAGTCATAATAATTCAATTCCCTTATTTTTTCAGACAAAGAAACTGAAGCCTTTTTCTCACCATCTCTGAATCTAAATGCAGTTCTTTCTTGACCTGCACCACATTGTCTTCCAAATGACAAGCATCCTCCATTTCTTTATACATCATATTCAGTCTCTTCAAACAAAAAAGCCAATTTTCTCTTTCAAGCACAGACATTGTTACATAGTTTTGTAGACAGAGCTGGAAGGGAGCTTGAACATCTTACAATCCAACTACCTTATTTTACAGAGGAAGAAAGAAGTAGAGAGCTTCAGTGGCTTTCCCAAGGACATTGAAATGGCACAGCTGGGATTCAACCCCCAGTCCAACTCCTTACACATGCTTAGGACAGCTTAAGGGTTTTGATGACGTTTTTAGCTGATGGATTCAATAACTTCTCCAGTGATCAAATTGCATTCTAACATAATTTTCAGGGTCCTCAGTCATATCTAGTAAGCCTATTGAGTGAACTGGGTATGTGGATTCACCCAACTGAACAAAAATAAAGCCCAACCTGAATGAAAGGACTTCTCACCTAATTAAAAGTCCAGAGTATAGAGAGGGCCACAGCCAACCCAAAGGAACAGCAGGAGAAAGTCTTTGAAGACATGCAAGTAAAAGAGGATGACTGCTAGCCAACCATATCCAATCAACAAATTATCAGGAAAAGGTTAACTACAAAGTCATTTGCACACAATACATTTTTAATACATAATGATAAGCTGACATTTATGTGACACTTTAATATTTATAAAGCATTTTACCTATATTATCTCATTTGATCCTCACAACCCCACAAGTTAGGCACTATTATTAACCCCATTTTATAGATTAGGAAACTTAGGCTGGGAGAAATAAAGTGACTTACCCAGGGTTACGCAACTAGTAAATGTCTGAGGAAGGATTTAAAATTAAGTCTTCCTAACTCCAAGCCAAGTGCTCTACCCACTATACCAAACAGTCTTTTAAATTATTGAATTTGATAGAATTGAAATGGCTATAGAATGAGGCCAAGATTTTAATCAAAAAACATAATTTCAAAAAGGTGAGAACAGAGGGCAAAAGAAAGTGAGTTCTGTAAGAAAATTTATTGAAAAGCATACTTCTAAAACTTTAAAAGGATCAAATGGGGGCAGAACCAAGATGGCAGAGTAAAAGCAGTGACTTTCTTGAGCTCTCCCCCAAACCCCTCCAAATACCTGTAAAAAATGGCTCTAGGGGGCAGCTAGGTGGCACAGTGGATACAGTACTGGCCCTGGAGTCAGGAGGACCTGAATTCAAATCCAGCCTCAGACACATAATACTTCCTAGCTGTGTGACTCTGGACAAGTCACTTAACCCCAATTACCTCACTCTAAAAAAAAGGCTCTAAACAAATTCTAAAGCAGCAGAACCCACAAAAAGACAGAATGAAACAAATTTCCAGCCCAAGACAAGCTGGATTATTGATTGAAAAGGTCTATCGCGCTGGGTTGGGAGAGGAACACAGTCAGCGTGGACTCACAAGCAAAACAGGCCTCAGCAAAGCTGGAGCAGGCCTCAGAGGACTGAATCATGGGCAGCTGTGGCAGTTTCCAGACTTCTCAAGCTACAAATGCCAAAGAGAACTTAGAAGGTCAGTAGGAAAAGTCTGTGACCACAGTGAGAGGGAGGCTCAGTCCTAGCCCCAGTCCTGGTGCAGCCCTAGGGCAGCAGCTGCTTCCTGAACTCTCAGGCACAGCCAGAGGGGGAAGCAAGTGGCTCATCAGAGGGGGATTGCAGGGATCTCTTTGCCAGTGCTGAGGCAGGATTCTCTTGCTTTTCCTGTGCTTAGATCTGGGACATAGTTCTGGGTGGCAGTACTGGGGTGAGGAGGAGCACTGGAGTGATGGAGCTTGTAGTGGTGGTGAAGAGAGAATCCTCCTCACAGTTCCAAGACAGAAAAGAGTGCTTGTGGTCACTCATAGACCAGAGCACAGGCCAGATCATACCACCTTGGAAGAATGGAAAATTTACAGGTCCCTAGAGGAATCTCTGAAAACAGCTCCACAAAACCCCTGAGGCTTGGGACAGTGCATTCTCCACACTGGAAGCAGACTCCTACCTTAACAAAGAGTTTAAAAGTCAAATAATTGGCTGGAATCATGAGTAAACTATGCAAAAAAAATTCAGACCATAGAATCTTTCTTTGGTGACAAAGAAGATCAAAACATACAACCAGAAGAAGACAACAAAGTCAAAGCTCCTACATCCAAATCCTCCAAGAAAAATATGAATCAGTACCAGGCCATGGAAGAGCTCAAAAAGGATTTTGAGAAGCAAGTAAGAGAAGTAGAGGAAAAACTGGGAAGAGAAATGAGAGTAATGCAAGAAAATCATGAAAAACAAGTCAACAGCTTGCTAAAGGAGACCCAAAATAATACTGAAGAAAATAACAGCTTAAAAATAGCCTAACCCAAATGGCAAAAGAGATCCAAAAAGCCAATGAGGAGAAGAGTGCCTTCAAAAACAGAATTGTCCAAATGGAAAAGGAAGTCCAAAAGCTCACTAAAGAAAATACTTCCTTAAAAATTATAATGGAGCAAATGAAAGCTAGTGACTTTATGAGAAATCAAGACAGAATGAAAAAATTGAAGGCAATGTGAAATATTTCATTGGAAAAACAACTGACCTGGAAAATAGATCTAGGGGACATAATATAAAAATTATTGGTCTATCTTAAAGCCATGATCAAGAAAAAAAGCCTAGATATCATCTTTCAAGAAATTATCAAGGAAAACTGCCCTGATATTTTAGATCCAGAGGGCAAAATAGAAATTGAAAGAATCCACAGATCACCTCCTGAGAGAGATCCCCAAAGGAAAATTCCTAGGAATATTGTATCCAAATTCCAGAGTTCCCAGGTCATGGAGAAAACATTGCAAGCAGCCAGAAATAAACAATTCAAGTATTTTGGAAACACAATCAGGATAACACAAGATTTAGCAGCTTCTACATTAAGGGACCAGAGGGCTTGGAATATAATATTCTAGAGGTCAAAGGAGATAGGATTACAAACAAGAATCACCTACCCAGTAAAACTGAGTATAATCCTTCAGGGGGAAAATAGACATTCAATGAAATAGAGGACTTTCAAGCATTCTTGTTCAAAAGACCAGAGCTGAATAGAAAATTTGGGCTTTCAAATACAAGACCCAAGAGAAGCATGAAGAGGTAAACAGGAAAAAGAAATCATAAGGGACTTATTAAAGTTGAACTGTTTACATTCCTACATGGAAAGATGTTATTTGTAACTCATGAGAGTTTTGTCAGTATTAGGGTCATTGGAGGCAAAAATACATATATATGTAGATAGATAGATAGAGGGCACAGGGTGAGTTGAAGATGAAGGGGTGATATCTGGAGAATAAAATTAAGGGGTGAGAAAGGATTATAGTGAGAGAAGGAAAAAGAGAGAGGTAGAATGGGGTAAATTATCTCACATAAAACAAACAAGAAAAAGCCTTTACAGTGGAGGGGAAGTGGGGGAAGGTGAGAGGGAATGAGTGAATCTTATTCTCATTGGAGTTGGCTTAAGGAGGGAATAACATACACACTCAATTGGGTATGGAAATCTATCTTACCCTACAGGTAAATGGGGGGGAAGGGTACAAGAGAGCAGGGGGTTGATAGAGGGGAGGGGTAATCAGAAGCAAACACTTCTGAGGAGGGACAAAGTCAAAAGAATAGAATAAATGGAGGGGGCAGGATAGGATTAAGGGAAATATACTTAGTTTTTCACAATATGACTACTATGGAAGTGTTTCGCATGACTACACATGTATAACCTGTATCAAGTTGCTTGTCTTCTCAGTGAGGGTGGGTGGGGAGGAAGAAGGGAGAAAATTTGGAACCCAAAGTTTGAAAAAAGAAATGTTAAAAATTTTCACATGCAACTGGGAAATAAGATATACAGGCAATGAGGTATAGAAATCTATCCTGCCCTGCAGGAAAATTGAAGAGGAATGGGATAAGAGAAGGGGGGAGAGATAGAAGGGAGGGCAGATTAGGGGTGGGGGGATTCCGAATGTACATCATTTTGGGGTGCAGGGAGGGACAAGATGGGGAGAAAATTTGGAACTCAAAATCTGGTGGAAGTGAATGTTGAAAACTAAAAATAAATAAATTCTTTTTTAAAAAGATCAAATAATTAAATAAATGAATGAACTTCCCAAATATAAGTGTTTGGGAGTTTACAGTCATGCCCAGATCACCTAAGAAGGAGGTATAAATGTGGGAAAAGCCTGAGACTTACTTCTGGGAGAAAACATTCTGGGTTCCCCACATTCTTCATTGGATGGACAAGATCAGAGGAGAAAGGAGAGAGGAATGATGAGATAGAAGAGAGGAGAAAGGAGAGAAGGGAAAAAAGAGAGACTGTCTGTCTGGTAGTTTTAAAGATGCAAGTAATTCTGGCTGCACAGCCTAAGGAAAGAGATTACTCTCACCCACATGGTCAGGGAATACTGATGTCTTCTCCCAGAAGTAGGTCCCTGGTGTCTTTCATATGGGTTCCTTCATTTTTGATGATCTGGGCATGATCCAAAGTCCCTTTATATAGGCAATTACCATGAATTATATTTAATAACTTGAAATTGCCTAGCATAGTGCCTGGCACATATTAGGTGTTTAATAAATGCTTGTTGATTGATCTTGTTTAAGTCCTGCTTTGGGTTGTTTAAAAAAAACTATACCAGTTTGAGATGAAGAGATTAGCTAGACAGCATTTTTTTAAAAAATAGGTATTTTGGCAGACACAGCATGGGTCGATAATATGACATCACAAAAAAAGACATAAAAAATAATGGGGTCCAAGTCTGAATTAAGAGGGGCATGCTATCTATGAAAGAGGTGATTATACTATTTCCCCTATCCTGGTCAGACCCCATGTGAAATGTCATGGGTTCAGTTCTGGATAACATATTTTATGAAGGAAAATTGACAAGTTGGAATGAGTCCAGCAGTGAGCAGCACCCAGGAAGGGGAAGACCCCCAATCAGAACCAAGGAAAATGAACTGCAGGACATGACAGGTCTTAGCAGGGAGAGGAGCAAAGTTGAGAGCAGCCTGATTTGAGTTTTTTTTTTCAAGTACAGTATTTGAGGGGCTGTCGTGGAGCAGAGAGGTCAGAGTTCTCCTGTTTAGGCCTAGAGGACAGAATTAAGAGCAACGAGAAGAAGCATCAGAAAGCTGAACTTCACCTTGTTGGAAGGATAGATTTCCCAGCTCTTAGAGCTACCCAGTAGAGGAATGAGATGCTTTAGAGAAGCAGTGGGTTCTCCCTCTCTCAAGTTCTTCTCACAGAAGCTGGATGACTATTTGCCCAGAAGTTGTAGAAGGGATTCTTTTTCAGCAGTGTTTTGGAAAAGCTAGAGATCCATTTCAACTGACATTCTAAGGTTCTACAATTCATTTCAGTTAATCAACTAGCATTTAGGGGAAGCTGGTTGGCACAGTGGATAGAATGCCAGGCCTATAGTCAGGATAAATCTGAGTTCAAATCCAGCTGCAGGTATTTACTAGCTCTGTGACCCTGGACAAGTCATTTAACCTGTTTGCCTTCAGCTTCTTCATACATACAATGGAGATGGCAATGGCACCTACCTCCCAAGGTTGTTGCAAGGAACAAATGAGATTATAACTGTAAAGTGCTTAGCACATTCCCCCCCTCCCCACATAGTAAGCACTATACAGCCTTAGCTATTATTATTTATTAAGCACCTACTGTATGGGAGACATTATGCTAAGCACAGGGAATACAAAAGAAGTTTAAAAAAATAAATTCCTTGTTCACAAGGAGCTCATAGTCTAATAGGGAGACATCATGCAAACAGCTATGTACAGGATAATATGGGAGTTGTCTCAGAAGGAAAGTGCTAAAATTAAGGAAGACTGGGTGGGAAACATCAAATCTGCTAGGAAGGTAAACTGAAATGGAGCAGAAGAGGTCACGCTGCTCCATGGGTACCTGAGTCATTTTTACATGGGGAAAGCAAGAGGAGATATCAAACAACAACAATGAAAAGAAAGGTGTATTCTAACCCATTTGTAAAACACTTTGCTCAACAAGATCCAACCAACTGTCACAAACCAGGGAACAAAACTTCCTCTGGGTGGGCAGAGGGGAGGGGAAATAGAAACATAAGGGTGGCAGTACCCAAATGTCCCTGTCTGGCAGTAGAAGACCCAACCCCACCCCAAAAAAAACCCCTTTCTGGTGGATCTTAATTTGTTTACCCAAGCCAAGGTGGGTTCTTTCTGAGGAAAAACTAAAAGACTAGAGCTCAGGGTCGGGGTTGTGGTGGCCTTGTGGCAGCAGATGCTATTTTCCTGGCTGTCGCAGGCCAGATCTATGCCCACTTTTAAATAATTCTGGAAGGGCTCCGTTTTCCGGAAGTAATTGCATTGCTAATCACTCTCAGATCCTGTGGAGAATTGTACTTTCAAAAGAGACCTTTTTGTTTGGCTCTGCCCCACTTGGTTTGTTTTTGTTAGCTGAGTATTAGGAGAGTTTGAGTTATTGTTGTTCGTTATTTCCATGGCATCTGCATGATCTTTGTGGTTCGAAGGGGAAGGGGTTTGGAACAAGGTCCTGCACAATGATGATCACTACATTCACACCAGACTAAGGAATGGGGGAGTCAGCTATATGTTGGGTGCTTTGAATGTCTCCAGTTCTTTCAATCACTTTGTGTCCTGGAAAACCCAAAGCACATTTGGCCCCAAGCACTTTTCCCCTTGGTTTTTAATCTTGAGTGCAATTTAAGGGAAATTTAATCCATATGTTTCTGATTCATTTAAATCACAAAAACATTGGGTTTTGAGAGTTATTTGATGTCCAAGATGCCTTTTTGAGACTTTTTAATAAACTTTCCAAGTCCTATTGCCTTAAAAACACATAGTCACGTTTTGCCAAGGATAGATGGATTCAAATTCCAAAAGATTGGATTTGAAATTCCAAACTCATAAATTCTGAGCTTGGTAAGATAAAAATCTAAGTCTACACAACACCCAAACAGCCAGATGAAAAGTGAAAAATTCAGTTGGTCATCCAGATGTTTCCCAGCATTTGAATGTTTGGCATTACATCAACAAGGCCTCCAGATGATTGACTAAATTTTTCACTTTTCATCCAAATCTTTGGTGTCGTGTAGATATAATCACAGCCAGCATGCTATTCCTGACCAACTGTGAGGAAACCACTGTATAACTCTATTTTTAAAACTGCTGTTTATTCAAATGTACTTTAACATTGGAGTGGGGGAAGGGGTCTGGACCTGTGATTTCCTCAGTATGGAGACCTCTCAGTATGGAAACTCCCTCAATTGATGTAGGACAGCATGTCCTCTATAATTTAGAATCTTGGAGTATGGCCTCTCATGTTGGGAGACCAAAAAGATTGCTCAAAGTCACATGGCATTATGTGTAAGAGTTAGGATTTAAATTCAGGTCTTCCTAACTCCAAGGCTAACTCTGTATTCAGTCTGCTCATCTGCCTTTCTGTTTTAACATATTCGAAGAAAAATGTTTCTGCCTTTTAAGAAACATGTTGGCCCTAAGAAGGTTATAAAATTTCAGACCTTAGCAAAGTCATTAAATCTTAATTAAGTGATGATAAAATAGGTGATGAGGAGACAATTGAGTGGTTTAGTAACTTGGTTGCTAAGAAAATATTTTCTTTGTTGGAAGTAAATTGGCTCAGGGTTATATTTAGACTTTATACAAATCATGGAAAGATATAGCCCCTTTTTATCTGTTTCTAACCTGAAAGAAAAATCAAGTATGTATGTTTGACAGACAAGGTGGGGCCGGGAGGATGGGGAAGCTAACGTCTTCTCTCAGATGAATAAGGCAGCTTTCTTTCAAAGGAGGGACTAGCTACCAGGGAAGCAATGAGTAACTGTATGAAGTATCCCTGTTATCAACTCTCAGTTAATGCTGACAGCAAGAAAAGGCAATGAAAAGACTTTTTTATTGATCGACCTATAAGTAGCAGAGGTGTCAAATATGGGCCTGGCAGTCTGAGGCCCATAATATTTATCATGAATCAGGTTAAAATGAATTTGGGAAATATTTTTTAAAATATATTTAAAAAATAATAAAAACATAAAGAATGTCAACCTGTGGTTTTCTAAGTCAATATGCAGCCTCCAAGGATTCTTATGAATGGTTTAGTAACCCCTGTTTCTATTTGAATTAGATATCCCTGTGTCAGAGGTGGTGGGATAGGGAAAGGACCCAGTGTCTTTCAACACCTAGGTAGCCCATAAGTGAAAATAAATAACAGTTAAGTTAGTAACAAGTGTACCAGTTTATACTTGGGTGTTTGTGTTTGTTTTTTTATATTGTTCCATATCATTTTATATTGAGAAAGTATTAAACCAACAAGCTATAACCACATTGAATTGTATTCTCCATTTTCAATGTTAAGCATGGCTCCATTTATTTTGGAATTTCTACAGTTACTGTACAGGAGAATAAATTTCTTTTAATATAAATTTATTTATTTTTAGTTTTCATCATTTACTTCCTCAAGATTCTGAGTTACAAATTTTCACCCCATCTCAAGATGGAATGCATTCTAAATACCACTTCCCCCAGTCTGCCCTCTCTTCTATCTCTCCCTTCCTTCTCTTATCCCCTTCCCCTTCTATTTTCCTGTAGAGCAAGATAGATTTCTGTACCCCATTTCCTGTATTTCTTATTCCCCGTTTGCATATGAAAACATTTTTTTAAACATGTGTTTTTTAAAACTCTGGGTTCCAAATTTTCTCCCTTCCTCCCTCCCCATCCACTCTCATTGAAAAGGCAAGCAACTCAATATAGGTTGTACATGTGCAATTATGCAAAACATTTCCATAGTAGACGTGTTGTGAAAAACTAACTCAATTTCCCTTAATCCTATCCTGCCCCCCCATTTATTCTATTCTTTCTTTTGACCCTGTCCCTCCTCAGAAGCATTTGTTTCTGATTACCCCCTTTCCCAATCTTCCCTCCTCTCTATCATCCCCTTGCTTTCTTGTCACCTTCTCCCCCTATTTTCCTGTAGGGTAAGACAGATTTCTATACCCAATTGAATGGTATGTTATTCCCTCCTTAAGCCAAATCCTATGAGAATAGGATTCACTTATTCCCTCTCTCCTTCCCCCGTTTCCCCTCCACTGCAAGAGCCTTTTCTTTTCTGTTTTTTGTGAGATAATTTACCCGTTCTACCTCTCCCTTTCTTCTTCTCCTAGTATAATCCTCTCTCATAATTTTATTCTCCAGATATGACCCCTTAATCTTCAACTAACCCTGTACCCTCTATCTATCTATCTATCTATTTATCTATCTATCTATCTATATCTATCTATCTATCTATCTATCTATCTATCTATCTATCTATCTATCTATCTATACATATAATTTTTCCCTCCAACTACCCTAATACTGACAAAGCAGGAGAATAAAATTAAAAACAGGTAGAGGAGAAGGAATATATAGAGATTAAATTGAGCAGATAGTAGGTATCAAAAAATATTTGCTTATTGATTAATTATATTGGAAAACTAAGTTTTATCTTCCATGAATTACAATAAGTTGTTCCTCTTTTCAGATCCACATGATGTCTTTCTATAGAGATTTTATTTTTTGAATGTTCTGCGGCTGTTAATGTCAAAATTTTCTGAAGTAAGTTTTGCATAATTGCTTACTAATTTCTTAAGTGTCACACCAATACTTGGAAGGAAGAAAGACAGGCAGAAAGTAGTAGGCATTTATTAAGTGCCTACTATTTGCCAGGCACTTTACTAAGCACTTTAAAAATTTTATCCTCCTTAAAGGAGAAAGATATGAATACATCATACAATATAAAACAATATGAAGTAAAAAAGCATGCTATAAAGCCCTCTATAACCGCTAGTTCCATTTTATTATTAACACCTCAGGGTAAACTTGTTTGTTGGATATCTTAGTAGATTTTCTAGATTACTGAGCAAAAAGAGATCCGGGACCTGAGGAAAGGCTTCATAAGGGAAAAGAATTAGGGAAAGGTCCTGATCATTGATATGAAGGTTAACAACTCAACTCACATTTCTACAGTGATTTAAGGGTCATATAATGTCTTCCTCAAAATAATTTTCTGTGAAGTAGGAAGCATAAGCATTATTATTATCCCTATTTTGTAGAAGGAGAAACAGAGGCATATAAATGAGAATGACTTGCCCAAAGTCATTCAGCTAATGAGTGAAAGAGCTAAGATTCAAATGCAAGCCTCTTGACTCTACATCTAACACTTTTTCTTCGCACCATATAGTTAAAGGGCCTAGTTCAGGGTACTGGACATAGTGTACACTGAGCTCTATGCACATACTAACTCCCCTGAGCCATCTGGAGGCTGATCTGAAAGGAGTATCTCCCTCAGGCCCTCCAGCAGAGTTGGAAAGCCCTTCTCTGGGAGTAGAGAGAGATGGGCCTGGCACCTGTCACACCTTGCCTCATTGAACCATTACCAGACATTAGCATGACAAAAGGAGCCCCACCCTCATGTTTGGGCATGTCACCATAAAGTGACAGGCCACACAAATACCATCAGGCACTGAGAATAGAGCAAGTCAGTTTCTTCCCTGACAATGGTGGGCACCAGGGCCATCCCTCTCCTGACACAGGCCCTCCCTCCCCCTACCCACGTTGCTATTTGAAACAGCAGCTCGTCCCACTGCTTTTATTTCCACACAATGTGTCAATAATTACTTGTCAGGCCTCTGCTTATAGACCTGGGAAGGTGAATAAATGCTCATTATGCCTGAAAAACAGGGGGAGCTTTCTTGTAAAGCTGGCATTACAAATGCACCCAGTCTGGCTATTGACACAGAAGTGCACCCTGCACATTCCCCAGGAAAGTGGGCTGTCGGGGCAGCTTTGTCAAACTCACTCCCGGGGAAGAAGTTCATTGACCTCAACTCTCCCTGGCAAGAGAACTGGCTTAACCCACATCTACAAAGACCATAGTAAATAAATAAGGAGTAAATTGAAGTAGAAACTGAGGAGAAGGAGGTAGAAAACAGGGCTGCTTACAAGGGAAGTTTTTGTACAAAGGCACCAAGAAGTCCATGGCTTGGAAAAAATCTCGAGCTTTCACTCCCTCACTGGATTGGTCCCTCAGAGAGAGAGGAGGGAGTCTGGACAGTGAGCTGTAGGGGAAAAAAACTGGCCTTGGTCTGTGTCTGGGCAGCTGCAAAATACAGAACTGATTCAGGAGGCAACAATGCACAGTACCTGAGCACTTTCAATGAGGTCTCCTTCACAGTGATGAACATCTGGAGTTTTGATTTATTTTGTTCTGCTTTTCTCTAGGTGTTTGACATAGTGGAAAGCTGGATTTAGACCTGGTTTTGTATCCTGTCTCTGTTACTTCCTACTTAGTTGACCTTTTGCAAGTCACCCTTCCCCTCATCTGTAAAATGAGGGAATTGAATTAGAGGCAATGTGGCAAAATGGACAATGCCTTGGAATTGGAGCGAACCTGGGTTCAAGTCTTGGCCTAGTCACAATGTGACATTGACCATGTTACCCTACTTCTCTGGATCTCAATTCAGTTATCTGTAAAATGGGAGCAGGGTAGACTAGGTCTCTAAGGACCTTTCCAGCTCTAAATCTACTTTTAAATCATAGGTGATTTCTAAGGTCTCTTCCACATCTAGATATTGTGATCCCATGAGTGAGAAGAACCAAAAGACCTTGGATGCCTCCTTGCTAAGAGTTAGAAACAATTTGTCTCCTCCTCTTCCCATTTGTTATTGTTTCCCAGAAATTTTGAGCAACTAATGCATGTCTTAATTTATAATTTGACATTCACTGAGCACCTACTCCTTGTAAAACAATGACTTTGTACTGAAGGAGGTACAACAGATAATACAGTCTTTGTCCTTATAGAGTTTATAACTAAGACACAAAATCAGTATCCATGCTGATATCTGTTCTGGCAAGGACAATTTTTTTGTTAGGTCAAGTACTAAAGTCACAGCAGATGAATAAACATATCCTAAGAGGCAATGGACAATAGCAGCAATGCTCTGAAGAGCATTGAACACATGGATAAATGGAACATCAGTGTGGATTTGCCAAGATAATAGCAATGATGGACAGCTAGGTGGTGCAGTGGATAAAGCTCTGGCTTTGGAGTCAGGAGGACCTGAGTTCAAATCCAACCTCAGACACTTGACACTTACTAGCTGTGTGACCCTGGGCAAGTCACTTAACCCTGAATGCCTCACCAAAAAGAAAAAAAATAGCAATGATAATAAAAATAGTGTGGTTTAAGGGATAAAAAGGCAGTCAAGAAGAACTATATTCAAGCCCTAACTGTGACACCTACTGGTTGTGTTATCTTGGTCAGATCACTTAACTTTGCTATGGCCCCAGGAAAATCTCTAAAACTCTTTAAGTTACAGAACAGTTAATGACTTGCATTGAAAGAGGAAGTTTCATCACTAGGTGTTCCTTACACCAATAATATCATAAGTTTGTTATAAAAATGTCTCTCATTTCTATAATTTTTAAGGTTTAGTATTTTTCTAAAAACAATCATGTGAAATAGATAGCATAAATTATATAAATATTGCCCTCATTTTTATAGATAAGGAAACTGAAGGTCAGAAAACAGTCACTTACCCAAGAACACACAAGTAGCAAGCATGAGAATCAGCATTCAAATGTGGATCTCCTGACCCCATTCTTAGCAAGAAAGAAGTCAATGTTAATTCTGGCAAAGGTTTTGGTATCAGCACCAATTTCACTTTATGAGGTCTTAGCTACAACAGCTTTGTAATATAGGCAGTCCTCCTTTTTTCTCCAATATAATTTTTCTTTTCTTCATTTCATATAATTTTATTTTCAGTTCCAATTTTTCTCCCTCTCCTACCCCTTCCCTACCCATTGAGAAGGCACAAAGTACAAAACTCAACATCACTTTTCTTTTTTTAATTTTAATTAAGTTATTTTGAATTATCAACAATCATGTCCATAAGCTTTTGAGTTTTAAATTTTTCTCCTCCTCCCTCCCCACCTTCCTCTCCAAGATGGCATGCAATATGATATAGGCTATACATACACATTTCTATTAAACATATTTTCACATTAATGATGCTGTAAGTAAGAATTAGAACCAATAGCAGGAACCACCAGAAAAAAATAACAAAATGCAACAGAAGAAAAAAAATAACAAATAGTTTGCTTCTATCTGCATTCAAACTCCATAATTCTTTCTTTGAATATGGATAGCATTTTCCATCATGAGGCCTTTGGAGATGTCTTAGATCCTTGTATTGCTGAGAAGGGTTAAGTCTATCAATATTGTTGTGCAATGTACAATATGTTACTATGTTACCATGTAGAGCATTCTCCTGGTTCTGCTCACTTGACTCAGCATCAGACCGTACAAGTCTTTCCAGGTTCTTCTGAAGTCAGCCTGTTCATCATTTCTTATAGCACAATAGTATTTCATTACATTCACATGCCACAACTTGTTCAGCCATTCTTCAGTTGATGGACATCCTCTCAATTTCCAATCCTTTGCCACCACAAAAAGAGCTGATACAAATATTTTTGTACATGTCGGTCCTTTTCCAATTTGTATGATCTCTTTGGGATATAGCCCTAAAAACCAACATCACTTTTCTTAAAAGCATATTATGAAGTGGATCATATTTTCCCACAAGAATGAAGTTATAATTGGAGATTGTGTTTCTGACAAAGGACATCATATAAAAGAAATCATAGCTGAGATCCGTAATATGGAATAAAAGCCAACATACAATAGCTTTAAATCTCCTTAAGGAAGGCTTAGAGCCTAGAAAGGCTTACCAATCACACATACATATGCAAGGCCAAGAATGAAATTAGTCATAGAAAAGATAATGACTGTCCCCTGGGCAAAACTTGTTTTTGTGATCAGTTTCATGGGACAACAAAAGCATTTTGGAATTGAGACATTGGGGGATTCTGAATCCCAAGTGCCTCCACAATTTTTTGGAAGAGTTGTGTCTAAACCCATACTTTCTTAGAGCAAGTTTAGTATGCAGAAATTAAACTATTAGCTAGATGGACTTTCTGACCCTAAGTCAGCGTGAGGTCTATGACAGAAAGGCAGGCCTTTATGATCAGGAAAATAGAAATGAGAGATAGATTTAAACTCAAGGGCACCAGTTAGCTGGAATAGTTCTGTTAGCTATATTCCAAACAGTTTGGTCTAAAGTAAGGAGATCTCCTGGAAAGGAAACATCCATTAAAGCCAAAGCTTAGAGAAACAGACAGATCTCCTTATGGTAGAATGCTAGTGAAGATTTTTTTGTAGTGCAATGACTGGATATGCTAAGGCTTTTTGACTTTCTCAAAGAAGTATAGTAGGAAAGCCTATAGACTTTAAGCTAAAGGGCAGTAGATACTAGTACTAGTACTAATAGTAAGCATTTATTTAGCACTTTAAGGTTTACAAAGCACTTTACAAATATTATCTCATTTAATCCTCACAACAACTTTGGAAGGTAGGTATTATCATTATTGCAGTTTTAAAGATGAGGAAACTGAGACAAACAGAGGTGGAGTGATTTGTCCAGAATTACATAAGTAGTAAATATCTGAGGCTGGATTTGAACTCAGATCTTCCTGACTCACGGTTAGAGCTTTCTCTTCTGTGCCGCCTAGCTGCACCTAGCAGAGCTTACTCTTCATCACTACATTATAGAAAAAGCATCATTCCTAAAGGTAGAAGATCTATGTATAAATCAAACTTCTGCTGTGTGATTTTGGACAAATTGATGTTTCTGTGTTTCAGTTTTCATGTCTGAAATGAGAGAATTGAAACAGATGGTCTCTGAGATCCTTTCCAACTTTAGATTAATGATATTACAAAAAACAGATAGTATTGCAACTAATACCAGAAGTTAGAATGCTCCATAGTCTCAGACTAATAGAATCATATCCATTAGAAATGACCATAGGACCAGCAGAGCAATGCTGAACTGTGGCCAAATGAGAGCATTAGAAAGAGATATGTAGCAGAAACAACCTGTCACATAAGACCAATGGGGAGCAGACGTGGTAGAAGAGGATGATGACATTACAAGAATACATCAGTGGCCCTGTAGAATCAGAGGTGTATGTCATTCCTCCACATCTTAGCCACATTCATTTCATCCATGTGTTTCCCTCATTAGACTGCCCTGAGCATACACATTCCATATGTGTGCACCTTTTCATGTGTGCCCTAATGGATGTATGTCCATTATTCTCATTAATAGTTTATGTACTTATGGAGAATGTTTAAAAGGGAAACATTTTACTACTACTTTTTTTTAACTATACTATTTCATTAAGTATCTTCGACTTGAATTAACCATGTCCTGTGAATGACTAGTAGAAGAAAAGACTTCATGAGTAGCTTATGAGCCATGGGTTTGAGGGGATACAGAACCACAAAATAGCTAGAAGTTGGAATAAATTTTTTAAGTTTGATGAAAGGAGGAAGGGAGGATGGTTCCCCCACAGCTTCTCCTCTAAAGACATTTAAAAGGTAAAATTATGCTTCAAGCCCTACAAGTTGTACTGTATACCTTTCTTCAGTGACTCCAACATTCAAACATACACATATACATTTACATACACACGCACACACACACACACACACATATACATGTGTGTATATCAGCTACGTGGCACAGTGGATAGAGTGCCATTCCTGGAGTCAGGAAGACTCATCTTCATAAGTTCAAATCCAGCCTCAAACACCTACTGGGTCTGTGACTCTGGCCAAGTTACTTATCCCTGTTTACCTCAGTTTTCTCATCTGTAAAATGAGCTGGAGAAGGAAATGGCAAATGACTCTTTGCCAAGAAAACCCCAAATTGGGTCACACAGAGTCAGACACAACTGAAAATGACTGAACAACAATTAAACATGTGTGTATATGCATATATATGTGTATATGTATGTGTGAATGCATGTATATATGTGTGTACATATACATGTATATGTGTGTATATAGATATAGATAGATATAGATACAGATACAGATACAGATACAGATACAGATACAGATATAGATATAGATATAGATATAGATATAGATATAGATATAGATATAGATATAGATATAGATATAGATATAGATACACACACACATACACAAATACATTTTTAATTGAGTATCTACTCTGCTCAAGGCTTTGTGCTGTGCAATAAGGGGTCAGGGTGGGCAATGATGAGTGAGCCATAGTCCCTCCCTTCAAGGATATCACAGCCTTGTAGGGAAATTAGAGATATGGACTCAGAGTGAGAAAGATTTAGATTCAAATCCTGCCTTTGACACCAACTGGCTGTGTGACCAGGACCAAGCCACGTAATCTATGAGCCACCATTTTCTTATTTGAAAAATGGTGTGGGAGGGAAGGCACTAAAAATACTTGAAGCTTCTACCACACACTGTTGTTGTGAGGCTCAAATTAAATAATATATGGAAAGTACTTTGTGAACTTGAAAGTGCCATATTCAAATCTCAGTCATTATGATGATAGTGACTGTGACAGGTACTGAATGTTGAATGTCATATGAGGGGTCCAAATAAAGTGGATAATTTCAAAGAAGAAAGGAGTCAGGAAAGGCTTTGTGAAGAAGGTAGAATTTGAGCTGAATCCTGATGAATGGGGAAGATTTTGATGGACAAAGAAGGAGTTAGGGAAGCCCTGTTAGGAGGCTATCACAGTCATTCAGGTGCAAGATGTTAGGGTCCACAATTTTCTGCTGGCAATGGGAATGGAATGGAAAATTGTAGGGATGCCTATTAATTGGGGAATGTCTAAAGAAGTTGTGGCTTATGATCATGATGGAATATTACTGTGCTATGAGAAATGATGATCACATTGATTTTTAAAAAACATGGTAGAGTTGCATGAACTAATGATGAGTGAAATGAGCAGAACCAAGAGAATGTTGTATACAGTAACAGCAATATTGTTTAAGGAACAACTTTAAATGACTAGATCATTTTGACTATTATAAATATCCAAATTAACTACAAAGGATCTGTGAAGGAAGATGCTATCTGCATCCAGAGAAAGCACTGATAAATAGAAGTATGCATAGAATGATTTTACATATATACACATATTTGTGTTTAATGGTAGCCCTATCTAGGGCAGGGGAGGAAGGAATTTAAAAAGGGGGGTGAAGGAAGTTAAATGATAACTTTATTATATATTTAAAATAGAAAGTTGTACATAATAGATTTTCATTTTCATGTGCATTCATCTTTTTTATTCTGTTATGGAAATGCTTATTTTATTTCAAAAATTAAAAATAAAATAAACAAAATTTTTAAAAATAAGCAAAGTGACATAAAAAAAGAAAGATTGAAAAAGATTTCCTAGCTGATTGCATCTGGAGAAGTGCCTACTATTTTACTTCATTCATTCTCCCATCACTTCAGTGAAACCACTCTTTCCAAAGACATCTTTCTAATTACCAAACCACAGCTTCATTCCTCACTTCTTAATTTCCTTGATATCTCTGAGGACTTGACCTCACCAACCTTCTCAATTCTCTTTACTCTTTCATGCAGCACCCATGATACTGTCACAACTTAATTTTCCTCTTACCCCTTGAACATTCCTTCTCAAAGTCCTTCCCTGGCTCCTCTCTTACTTTTCCCCATGTTTTCTTCCCAATGTTACCACACTGTTCTATGCCATTTTAACCCCACACTTGGACTGTTATAATAACCTCCTAAGCAGTCTCTCTGCCTCTAGTCTCTTTTACCCTCAACCCTTTCTTCAAAACACATTCGGATTAATGCCCTTACGAGAGTGATTTGATCATGTCACTCTCTGCTTTCTAGATCATTCCCTCATTGCTCTTCCCTCATGTAGAATTCTCTGACTTGAGTCCTCTTTCCAGCAGGCCCCTTAGGTGAACATCTAGATAAGCTAATCCAAGCTAAAGTGTTAATAACTGCTAATAGAATCAAATGTTGTTATTGACAGGTAAACTATTTTCATCTTCACAGGATGGTTTCGGTTTCCTAACCCAAATCACAAGACTTCAAACACTATGATAGGCCAGTATGGAAATCATTTGGGCAGGCAGACTTTTTGATCTCCTCACAATCATATCCCCTAGGCAGCTGACTACTTTGCCTAATATATACATATATGGAGAGATATTCATGTTAAGGCTAATTAATATCTTATAATTTGTGGAGTAGTAGAAAGGGTACTGGATTTGGAGTAAGCAGACCTTGGTTCAGACACCTGCTCTGCCATTTACTAGGCAGCTAGGTGGTACAGTGGGTACAATGCTGGGCCTGGAACCAGGAGCACCTGAGTTCACATCTGAGAGAGAGAGTTCACATCACTTGGCTTCTGTCTGCCTCAGTTTCCTCCACTGTTAAATTGGGATGATAATAACATCTATCTCCTAGGGTTTTTGTGAAGATCAAATGAGCTAATATTTAAAGCACTTAGCGTAATGCCTGGCACATAGTAGGCATTCAATAAATACTCATTTTCTTCATTTCTGTGTGACTTTGGGCAAATCATTTAGGCTGTAAGGACTTCTGTCTACTACCCTATAAAAGGAAGGCATTAGGATAAATGACTTCTAAGGTCCCTTCTAGCTCTATATTTTTGAATTACAGTCTTTAGTACTCTAGAAGTAAATTTCAAACCACCTAATAGATGCATTTCTTCTTCATTACCTTTGTCTGAACCCTATGGAGGGAGCACAGCTCAGTGTCCAAGAATATATAAGGCCATCTGGACTAGTGGTATCTACTAGTCACCCAACTACTCATAGAAATAGGCTCATGCCTTGCTCAGTGCTAGTAGAAAATTATGCCTCATTGCAAAAAGAGCTCTTCCAGAACCCAATTCACCCTCAGACATAGTATTTTCTGCCGGAGCTCTCTGAATGTAGAAGTCTCTTGCTAATGAGTTGCTACTGAAGGCTGGATTGAAAGGCAGCTGCTTCCTGCAATGGTTGCAAATGTCTCCATCAGTGAGAACAAATCATTCTAATAGCCAGATCCCCACAAGCCTAAAACTTCATTCCTTAGCACAATTCATTTCAGATAATGCTGATGGGACTTCCATGCATAAATCCTGCTTCATATAGACACTTGTTGTCACTATGTGATCATGAGCAAATCATTTAATTTCCCAAGAAGCATCCTCACTCCCACTCTACCCACCCCACCACACACATATCTCTTATACTCTTTGGAAGTGATCAACAAAAATTTGTTAATTCAATCTTTCATTTTTGTTCTGAATAAAAATGAATAAATGAGCACTTATTAAGCATTTACTTTGTGCCAAGTACTGTGCTAAATACTGGGAATACAGATACAAAAGTGAGACAAGGAGCTTACATTCTGATAGGGAAGAGAATACCAGCAGGGGGATGGTATCAAGGAAGTCACAGACAGTGAATAGAGTCGTAGGGCAATCTGTTGGACTCCCACAAACCCTTTCCAGAAATGATGGTTGTGCTGATTTGATTACCATTCTCTGAACAAGAGGTAGAAAAGGGAGAGTGAGCAGCAGCATGACAGAAGGTGATCAAGATGAAGCATAAGCCAGAGTCAGCTAGATGTAATAGGCTAGGAGTTTGTCCTCAGGCACTCACCAATCAGCATAGTCAAGTTAAGTCAATATTTACTATATGCCAGCATTGTAGAAGGGGGGAAGGCAAAAAAAATCAGCCCCTGCTCTCAAGGAACTTGCAATCTAATTGGGGAGACGATATGCAATCAACAATGTCCAAACATAGATAGATATATAGATTAGATATAGATATAGATAGATATAGATATAGATATAGATATAGATATAGATATAGATATAGATATAGATATAGATATAGATATAGATATAGATATAGATATAGATATAGATATAGATATAGATATAGATATAGATATAGATATAGATATAGATATAGATATAGATATAGATATACACATATACAATACAGATACAGATATATACAGGATACATTGGGAATGAGTTCAGAAGGAAGGCCCTGGCATTTAAAAAAAATTGTTTCAATTTTTATTTATTTATTTTTAATGGTTTTTTTCTTCGAAAATTTTGAATTCTAAATTCTCTCCCTCCCTCCTACCCCCTTCCACAGCTACTGGAAAGGTAAATAATATATCAATTATACATGTAAAATCATACAAAACATATTGCCACATTTAGCCATTTAAAAAAATTAAGAAAAAAAATTTTAAAGTAAGAAAAATATACTTCAATTTGCATTCAGAATTCATCAGTTCTGTCTCTGGAAATAGATTACATTTTTTCATCATGAGTCCTTTGAATTGCCTTGGATCATCGTATTGATCAGAGTAGCCTAGTCTTTCACAACTGATCATCATTATAACATTGCTGTTACTGCACACAATAACTTCCCGGTTCTCCTCACTTCACTTTGCATCAATTCATATATGTCATCCCATGGTTTTTTTTTTCCTGAAACTTGCCCCCACCTTGAGCAATAGTTGTAACAGAGGAAAATTGATCTTAACCTAGGTCCCAACTAGAGAAAAAGTAAAGATAAAAGGGATTTCTCTTAAAATAAGGTCCTTGGAGAATGTTTCTTATCATTTCAGGATTATAAAATCATAGATCTAGAATTCAGTTCACAGATCAGGAAAGACCTCAGAGGCTATATTCCCCAATTCATAGAGCAATAGTATTCCATCACAATCATATGCCACAACTTGTTTAGCCATTCCCCAGTTTATGGGCATCCCCTCAATTTCCAATTCTTTGCCACCATGAAAAGAGCTGCTATAAATATTTTTGTACATGTTGGTCCTTTCCCTCTTTTTTAATCTCTTTGGGATACAGACCTAGTAGTAGTATTGAGAAGCTGAGATTTTCAGTTGGGACTTGAAGGAAACCAGTGAAGCCTGTAGATAGAAATGAGGAGGGATACCTGGAGGACAGCCCATGAAAGTTCATGGAGTTGGGAGATGGAGTGTCTTTTGCAAAGAAAATCAAGGAAGTCAGTGACACTGGACTACAGAGTATATGAAGTGGATTAAGGCGTAAGAATAGTGGAAAGATAGAAAGGTACCAAGTGATGAAGGACTTTAAAAGCCCAAGGGTTTTCTATTGATCCTAGAAGTAAGAGGGAACCACTGGAGCTTACTGAATAAGGGGAATGACATGATCAAGATAGCGTGGCCCTAGAATAGGAGTTGCAAACCCCAGAGGCTTAGTTCCTTCATAGCAAGAATAACTGGCCTTCATACAGAACTTTGAGGTTTATAAAGTGCTTGACATATGATTCCTCCTTTGAGCTTCACATAGCTAGTTGAAGTAAGTACTACAGATATTTTCATGCCCATTTTAGAGATGAGTAAACCAAGGCTGAAAGAGGTTAAGCTATATAAGTAGAAAGTGCAAAAGGTAGTGATCAAACCCATATCTTCTTAACTTCTTCTCTTGGATTGTGAACTCCTAAAGGGTAGGGATTATATTGGTTTTCATCTTTGTATTCCCAGGGCTATTCACAGTGGACTGCACATAGTAGGCAATTCATAAATCTTGACTTGTATTCAATGCAGCAGCAAATATCTAGATATTTGAAAATAATTAATCCCTTGAACTTTTTGCTTTCATCTGGATAAGTGGTATCATGGAATATACAGGCTATGAATACTTAGTCATATTCAGCCTTCTACACAGCTATTCCAAGAGCCATAGAGGACATCTGGATCAGATACATAAAGGATATTGGACAGATCACTGGCTCTAGAATTGAAGATCTGGATCTTCTGATGCTTTTGCCAGTCACTCCACCCCCAGGGCCTCAGTTTTTTATCTGTAAAATTAGAGAATTGGGGTGGATAGCCTCTGAGGCCTTTCCAGATCTGTGAACTGAGTTCTAGATCTACAATTTTATAATCCTTAAATGATAAGAAACATTCTCCAAAGACCTTATTTTAAAATAAATCCCTTTTATCTTTACTTTTACTCTAGCTGGGACCTAGGTTAAGATCAATTTTTCTGTTACAACTATTTCAACTTTTTTCCTTGTCTCAATGGCCTTAAATGGAATTCATCAGATTTGTCCTAGGACCTCTCCCTGGTCCAAATAAGACCAGTGTTGCAAAAAATATCCAGTTAATTCATGTCATTCCAAACAGCCAACCTGGATTATTTCAGGGCCAATTTTAGAATGATCCACAATGCACCAAACAATGGCACAACTCTCCCTTTGGCTTATCATGTTAACAAACATTTAGTGTAATTTATGGTTATGTCTACATGGCACCAAATATCTATTTAAAAATTTAAAATTTCAGCCAACTACGACAATGCTCCCAAAGGTTCAGCTATTTGTGACATCACATGGACCAAACATCTGGATGATTTCTTGTTTTTATTGAGGACGTTCCAACTTTGTGCATATTTAATCCAGTTCAATTCCACAAAGATTTATTAAGTGCTTTCTGTGTGCCAGGCACTGTGCTGAGCTTTGAAAATATTAAAAACAAAAATGAAAATAATTCCTGCCCTCATAGGGCTTATATTCTCCTGGATAAAAAAAAAGTGTGTACACAAAGAAGTAAACATAAAATGTTATTTGGTCTAGACCTGTGATTTTTTACAATCTAGAGAGCTCCTGGATTAGATAATTGGCTTTACCAAAGCAGAGCAGGAACTGTTCTACACCTTATCATTTCAGAGAGATGCCTGAGACACTGAGCAGTTACATGGCCAAGGTCACATAGCTAGGATGTATCAATGGTGGAACCTGAATCCAAGTTTTCCTAACTGCAAGGCCTGTCTTCTATCCACTATATAATGCTGCTTCTCAAATACAAAATGCACACAAAGGAATTGCAAAATCATTGGGGTGCCAACTGGGGGAATCAGCAAAGGCCTCATTTAAGAAGTACTACTTGAGCTGAGCTTTGAATGAAGCTAGGGCTCCCAAGAGTCAAAGGTGAAGAGGAAGTATATTCCAGACATGGAGAAAGGTGATATAAAGGCACAGAGAAAGAACCTGGGATGTCATGCATGGAGAACATCAAAGAAGCCAACATGACTGGAATGTGGAATGCATGAAGGCAAATCTTCCCAGACAGACAGGTTGACTACATTTGTGAAGGGTTTTAAGTGCCAAATACAAAAGTATATACTTCTCCTAGAATCAAAACAGAAACCTGAAGTTATTTGATCTGAGAAGTGACATGTTTAGACCTGTGCATTAGGTTTATCAATTTGGCAGCTGTGGGGAAAATGGATTGATGAGGGGATGCTAGAATCACAGAGACAAAATAGGAGGCTGTTGCAATAGTTTAGGAAAGTGCTGGTGAGGTCTTGAACCAAGATGGTAGCCCCGTGAGTGGAGAGAAGTGGGCAGATAAAGAAATATTATGGGGGGGCAGCTAGGTGGTGCAGTGAATAGAGCACAGTTAGGAGTTAGGAGGAGTTAGGAGGACCTGAGTTCAAGTCCAGCCTCGTAACACTTACTAGCTGTGTGACTCTGGGCAAGTCACTTAGCCCCAATTGCCTTTAAAAATAAAAATAAAAGAAAGAAAAAAAGAAATATTATGAGATAAAATCAGTAAGACTTGACAGCTGATTGGATATGGAAGAGAAGGGCCATGGAAAGAGTCAAGGTTGACTACAAGGTTCTAAATCTGGGTAAGCGGAAGTACACTAGTGCCCTTCACAGAAATAGGGGAGTCCGGAAGAGTGGTAGGTAACCTAAGGCACTTAAAAAGAGATGGCAATCAGAATCCACCCTGCTGAGGAGGCTTCCGTATCATCCACACATCTCATTTGGTAGGGCCAGGAATACTTTAAGGAAGGAAGCTCCAGGGGCATAAAAATCTAACAGGAAGAGAATTATTAAACATTGCAAGTTGGAACAGACCCCATCAGAAATACAAGACCCTGCAAGTCTTCAACAACTAATCAATGCACTGATATAAATCCACTTTCAGAGGGAAGAATTGCTCTATTAAAAAACCTATTATTAGATATTCGTTCTGCATTTCCAATAAGCCTCCATCTGCAGCTGAAAGTACTTTGGCTCTGCCTGAAGGGGTGGGAAGGGTGGAGTTGGCTGGGTTTTCAACTGCATTGATCAGGGCATAACTGTTCACAGAGCTATAACATAGATCGGATTTTCCAGCCACATCAGGAATCTCTTCCCTCAAGTTTGCTTATAACAATGTTTATACTGTGACCTAAGAACTCCTTTCATTAAAGTATCCTCTCTCCAGGTGTTAGTTAATAACCTTGTAGATTTAGAGCTAACAGGGACCTTAAATGTCATTGAATCCAACCTCCTCTTTTTGTTGTTTTGTTTTTGCAGATGAAGAAACTGAGACTCATTGAGCCTAAATGACTTAGGATCTTAGCTTTAGATCAGGAAGGGACCTCAGAGTCACCTTGAACCCTCCTGTCTTACAGATAAGGAAACTGAGGCCCAGGCAAGTGAAGGGCTTGCCCAAGATCACACAGCTTGAAAGCACCAGAGGTGAGATTTGAAACCAAGGCCTCAGACTCCAGAATTTGTAAGTCAGTCAATAAATATTTATAAAATGCCTGCTGTGTCCCACATATCACGCTAGTGCTGAGGATACAAAAAGAGGCAAATGATAGTCTCTGACCTCAAGGAGCTTACAGTCTAATGAGAGAGACAATAAGCAAACAAATATATACAAACAAACTACACGCCGGAAAAATAGGAAATAATTAACAGGAGAGAACTATTATAATTAAGAGGGATTGGAAAAGGCTTCCTGTAGAAGATGAGATTTTAGCAGGGACTTAAAAGAAGTTAGAGGGAAAAGTAGGCAAATTTGAGGAAGGAGAACATTCTAGACATAGGAGCCAGGCAAAGAAATATATGGGGTCAGGAAATGGAATGTCTTGTTGGTGGAACAGGAAGGAAGACAGTGTCACTGGATGGAAGAGCACATGGTAGGGATTGAGGTGTAAGAAGCCTAGAAAGGCTGAAGGGGGGGGCGGGCTTGGTTATAAAGGGCTTTGAAGAACATTTTGTATATTATTCTGGAAGTAATTGGGAACCACTTGAGTAAGGAAGTGACATGATCAGATCTGCGCTTTAGGAAAATCACTTTGGTGATTGAATGGAGGATGGATTGGAGTGGGGATAGAAGAGGCAGGCAGACCCACCAGCAAGCTACTGCCATAGTCCACACATGAGGTGATAAGGGCCTGCAACAGAGTAGAGTGGTGGCAGTGTCAGAAGAGAGGAGATATATTCAAAAGATAATGCAAAGGTGAAATTGAAAAGCCATGGCAACAGATATGGAGGGTGAGAGATAGTGAGAAATCCAGGATAACTCTGAGGTTGCAAGCCTGAGGGGTGGAAAGGATCATGCAGCCATCTACACTAATAGGGAAGGTGGGAGGAAGGAGAGTGTAGGGGAAAAGATAAGGATAAATAACAACTCCAGATCTAAAGTTATTGTTCTTAGCAATTCAGTTGAGCATGTAGTTAAGTCTTTCAACTCTAAGGATGTATCAAACTCAACACTAGCTAGCCAACACAAGATATGTGCCAATTTATTTAGGTAGATTCATAGCTAATATATTCACAATCTTTTTATTAAGAGTTGTATCTTTGGGGCAGCTAGGTTGCTCAATGGATAGCGCACTGGACCTGGAGTCAGGAGGACCTGAGTTCAAATCTCAGACACATAACACTTACCAGCTATGTGACCCTGGGCAAGTCACTTAACCCCATTGCCTAGCCAAAAAAAAAAAAAGAGTTGTATGCTAGCTTCTGGCCATCACACCTTAAGAAAGCCACTGATAAGCTGAAAAGTATCCAGAGAAAGGCAACCAGCATGGTAAAGGACCTTGAATCATGTAACATAAAGATCAGTTAAAAGAACTAGGGATGTTCAACCTGGGGAAAAAAAAGACTCAGACAGGATATCATAGTTGTCTTCAAGTATTTTAAGGAATGACACATGGAGGAAAAGTTAGATTTGTTGTGCTTGGCCCCAGAAGGCATAACCAGCAATGATATATGAAAGTTTAAAAAGAGACTAATTTAGGATTGATAATCTTCCTGTCCATTAGAACTGTTCAAAAGTAGGATGTGCTACTTCAAGAAGTGATGGGTTCCCTCTCTTCAGGAGTCTTCAAGCAAAGACTATTCACCCACTTGTGAATATGTTATACCTATCATTTCTTATATAGGCTGGATTTGATGTCCACTAAGGTTCTTCCTAACTCTCAAATGCCATGATTCTACGGACAATCCAATTCAACAAACATTTATAAAGTGACTGTATACAAGGCTGGCTTTAATTTTTGGATCTCTGTCAATCTGAAGGAAGGTCTCTAATGAGTCAGAGAGGGCTTTGAATCAATGAAGAGTGACACAATGGTTTCTTCTTGATGCTTTTCTGTTCATCTTTCATAAATGATGCAGGTAGATGACAGGGAAACCCTGTTTATCAAATGTGTCGATGATACAAAACTAGAAATGATAGGCAATATGTTTGATCACAAAAGCAACTGTCCTGTATAGGAAGGCTACACAAGGAAGGAAGTGGCCCAAAGCCAATGAAGGTGATTAGAGACAATTAACAGTGCTGAAGAGGACAGTGGATGCCATGCTAGACTTACTTGTTGAAGTGCCTCCCTTCCTTCATAACCCAACTTAAATGACACCTATTCCATGAAATCTCCCTTAACACCCTCAGGTTATTGTGTCATCTCCTTCCTCCAATTTCTCCCAACTCTTTGACCAATTTGGGACTTACTTAGGAGAGGCATGACAAGAGCAAAAGAAAATGCTAGCCTTTTTGTATGTGGTCCTCATCATACCATCTGTGAAGTATTATGTTCAATTCTGGGTGCCATAGTTTATGAAAGATATTGATAAATTAGAGAATGTCTAGAGTATCTTGGATAACCATGTTGGTAAAGGGCCTTGAGTCCATGTCATATGAAGGTCAGTTGAAAGAACTGGGCTGAAGAAGAGAAGATTTGGTTGAGAGGGGTTATCAAGGGAACAGGAGATGATAACTGTCTTCAAGTATTTGAGGCACTATCATGTCAAAAGCAGGGCAGGGCAGGATCCCTACATCATTCTGTTGGCCCCAAAAGGCCAAAACAAAAGCAACAGATAGAAAAGACAAAGAGACAAACTGAAGTTTAGTGTCAGGAAAAGATTCCAAGCAATTAAGGCCATCCAAAAGGTGAAATGGGCTTCCTTGGACAGTGAGCTCTGTTCTTTTCAGCTTTTCAGGCAGCGGCTGGATGACCAATTGTCAGGTAGATTATAAAAGGGCTCTCTCTTTTTTTTTATCAAACCAAATGACTGATGAAATCATTCCCAACTCTGAAATTCTTTGATTCTGTAATGAGATCACAAGGGGTACTAGTCCCATGTTGTCCTGGGATGGCCTTGTATTGGGTTTATTTTGGGTACCGCAAACTAGACTGACCAAAGGAAGAGATTAATGTGCTGAAAATCAGGTTATATAAATATAGGGGGGGAAAAAAGATGTGTGCAGGATATAATCACTCTTCAAGTATTTGAAAGGCTCTCATATGTGGGAATTTGTAGATTTCCTTTGTGTGGCGCCAGAGGGGAAATTTAAGGACCAATGGGTCAAAGTTACAAGGAGTAGATCTGAACTCCTTATAAGCAAGGATTTTCTTAGAGTAAAAGTTCTCCCAATCATTGTCTAGGCACTGTAGATGAATGATGATTAGCTGGGCCCAGAATGGAAGAGAAGGAAGAGAGAGGGCTGGATTGCGCTTCAGATATTGTGTGGTACTTTTAATCATCTTTAGCTACTCCTTGCCACAAAAGCCCATCATTTTTAATACCAATATTCTCCCAGGGATGCTAGATGTCTGTGAATTGTGGAACAGAAAAATCCCAGAAAATTCAAAGCTGCAAGCCATCCAAAAGGGCAAGAGAAAGATGTATGGTAGGTATGAACCGACTGTAGCATATCACCTATGAAGCCTTGCACATGAAAGGTAATTTAAAAATCATCTTTAAGATCACTTAATATGAATAAAAGAGATCATTCAATGATGGGGAGAGAGAGACAGAGACAAGGACAGAGAGAGATGGGGGAGACAGGAGAGACACAGAGCTGGAGAGAGGGAAAGGGAAGAAGGAGAGAGTCAGAGAGGGAGAGTCAGAGAGGGAGGCAGACAGAGAGACAGAGAGAGAGAGACAGAGACAGGGACAGAGACACAGACACAGACAGAGACAGGGAGAGGTTACAGAAAGACATCCATGTAACATTAAAAGAATGAGGAGAAGGCCACCAGGGCAAAGTGTAGATTTTCTATGAAAGCATTAGGTGGACAAAAATCACACAAGATAAGGTCTGTAATCTGTCCTAGCGGACAGATCAGTGAGATCACAGACATTATACCCCAAGAAACTCTTTATCCTGCAAGATCCTCCAGCCCTGGAACTCATACCTCATCGGTATCCCCTGCCTGTGGGGCCACACTCTCTGATTTGGAGATTAGAGGACTTCTCCCAGAATCTCCATTTAAAGAGGGGCCCAGCCCAGCTATGTTATCATTTCCTGATTCGCTATACTACTCTGAACTTCTCCATCATGCCCCTGGACCAGGACCTTCCCTCCCCCTTCCTTTTTCTGCTTCCTTCTGCATGTTGTCTTCTCCCCTTTGTAAACTCCTTGAGGGCAGAGCCTATTTCTTTTTTCATTTTTTTGTGTTCCAAGCACTTAGCATAGTGCCTAGTGTCCTGCACATGAATGTTTACTGTCTGATTTATTGATTGATAAATGTTTATTGACTGACTGACATCAGAATATCATAGTGTAAGAACAGTCAAACAATGAAATTGTATTTACCCACTACTACATGTGTTCAAGCACAGACAAGATGACTGATCACCTTTTAGGGATATCGTAAAGGGAAATCATGAATTTAGCAGACCGCTGAACTGGGTGATTTCTAAAATTCCTCAGAGCTACAAGCACTAGCATTTTATCCCTGCCAAAGAAGTGCACTTAGAAGACAAATGAAGACTGAGAGTTGTGGTCCAAGATGATGCAGTAAAAGATTCTGAATATTTTTTAAAAAAGTTTCTGAATATAACCTAGCCTTCTCCATCAGCACTTAGAAAACAGAAGCAAACTAACCAAATGCAATGAAATTCTAACAGTGGATAAGAGCAAAGCACAAAAAAGCTCCCATAATTTCATCATACATACACACAGGCACACTGACACATGCACACACACACATGTACATGCATTGAAAAAGATCCACAGTACCAGTCACACTAGTCTGTTCCCCCAATTCTAAAAGCTCTTAGCTAAGTACTAAGGGCCAAACTCTCTGTGCTGACAGAAGTGAAGGCTGCAGGCTTTGCACTGAAAGCCCTCTTAGACAATGAAGCTGATGGATCTGGAATCATACTGATATGTCTCATCTCATCTCTCCAGTGTACAGATGGAAACCCTATATGATTCTTCTTACTCAATCTGATTCATATGCATGGCATTGAATAGACAGGATCTACCCAATGAACATATTCTCAGGTTGAGGAATGAGGAATGATAGAAAAATTGTAGAAATGAGCAAGCACAGAAAAACTGCCAATACTGTGATTCAAAATTGTTCAGTAAGAGATTATCAGGTTAGAACTCCACAGGGAGAGAATAATGTACCAAAAATTATAAGTAGAACCCCAGAAAAGAGAATGGTTTAGTCTTGTGAATTCTGAGGGTGTGCGTAAGGCCAAATCAGGGAAATGAAAAGAAGGAAGTAAAATTAGAACTTTTGACAAAAGATCTGAAAGGAGAACTCATAATTAAAACAGAACATAGAATGCCTCAGCAAAGTAGCAAACACTTCTTTTAATGGAGAAAATAGAACTCAACAATTCCAAAATATAGCAAGAAATTTAGAACAAAATCAAAAGCAAAATCAGAACATGAGACACTTAATATCAAAAATTACTGGCCTGTGTTTTTGCTGGACTGCTTTTTAAATTTTCTTTTTTAACCTTTGTTACAAGGGAAATCAAGCTAGATAGGAAGGAGGGAAAAGATACATTTGGAAATATATGTGACATAAAAACAAAAGGCTTTAATAAAGTAAAAATTTTTAAATGAAACAATTGAACTGGAGAATACAGGAAGATCAATAAAATTTATAATTCATTGGGCTACTAGAAAAATATAATCAAACAAAAAAGTTACATATGATTTTCATCCATGAATGGTTTTACCTTGGAAAGTGGAGCAAAAACCTATAGGAAAGGAAATAGATTTTCAATAAAATCAATGACTTTTAAGAATCACTGTTAAGAAAACCAGACCTAGGGAGAGCCTTCAAAAGGCAAATACATAAGGCAAAAGAAACTTTATAACGAAACCCAAAAGTTTAAACAAATTTAACAAACAAAATATTGGTCAAATATTTTTATCCTGCAAAAATGAAAAGAAAATATTATGGTCTCTTGAAAATTTCGCTCTTTCCAGGAATAAATAAGGAAATACAGAGAAACAAGCTCAGAATGTGAGTATTCGTTTTTTAAAAACTCAACAACAAAAAGGAATATGCTAGAGAAAAATAGATGGAGGGCACCGTATGAGAAAATTATTCAACTATAGATATGGAGATGGGGATGTGAGGATCTTACGAACTTCATTTACTTTATCTGAGCTGGGAAGAGTAGGAGGTAAAAATTATAATGACAGACATAAAATAAGGTAAATAGGAGATTGGGCTGGGCTAGGCTGAACCAAAGGAGGAGGAAGACTTTATTTTTTTTATTTTTTTTTTCCATATGCTTTTGAGTTGAAAATTTTTCTCCCCCTTCCTCCCCCCCCACCCTCCCCAAGATGGCGCACAATTTGATATAGGCTTTACATTTACATACCCATTAAACATATTTTCACATTAGTGAAGTTGTAAGTAAAAATTAAAACCAATAGGAGGAACCATCAGAAAGATGAAACAAAACTCAACTGAAGGTAAAAACAAGTGAGAGCGATTCAACTTCCATAGTTCTTTCTTTGGATGTGGACAGCATTTTCCATCCCGAGGCCTCTGGAGATGTCTTAGATCCTCCTAATGCTGAGAAGGGTTCAGTTTAATGATCTTAGTCATTGCATAATGTGGCTGTTATTGTGTACAAAGTCCTCTTGGTTCTGCTCACTTCACTCAGCATCACACCATTTAAGTCTTCCCAGATTTTTCTGAAGTCAGCCTGTTCATCATTTCTTATAGCACAATAGTATTCCATTACATTCATATACCACAACTTGCTCAGCCATTCCCCAATTGATGGGCATCCTCTCAATTTCCAATTCTTTGCCACCACAAAAAGAGCTGCTATGAATATTTTTGTACACGCGGGTCCTTTTCCCATTTGTTTGATCTCTTTGGGATAAAGCCCTAGAAGTTCTATTGCTGGATCAAAGGGGATGCACATTTTTGTAGCCCTTTGGGCATAGTTCCAAATTGTTCTCCAAAATGGTTGGATCATTTCACAACTCTACCAACAATGTATTAGCGTTCCAATTTTCCCACATCCTCTCCAACATTTATCATTTTCCTGTTTTGTCATGTTGGCCAATCTGATAGGTGTGATGTGGTACTTCAGAGTTGTTTTGATTTGCATTTCGAGGAGGAAGACTTTAGAGGGATAGTAAAGACAAAGAAGAGATAGTTATGATCAAAACCAACCACAGCTATTGAGGGCTGATTATGGAAAGGAAAGATAAAAACAGAAGGAGCATGACCCAGTTACTGAGATCACAACTGAGAAAAGGGGGAGAGGAAAGAATTAAAATTGGATGAGCATACATAATATAAACTACACATATCTAATGCTTACTTCCTTGCATTTTTTCCATTGCTTTTATTTTCTAAAAGGGATCAAGAAGAAGGTGGGAGGCAAAGAAATGTGATAACAGAATTTGTGAGAAGAAAAATTTTTTTGAAAAAAGGAAAAACAAACTTGATAATTATAACCATCCATGTAAATGGGTAGAATTCATTCATAAAATGGAAGAGGACAGCAGCTTTGGATTAGGAATTAAATTTGTCTTTTTAATAAGAAATGCACTTAAAACTTAAAGTTGTTTTGAAGCTAAAATGAAAGGTTTGATCAGAATTTAGTATGCCTCTGCGAAATCCAAAATAACCAAGTAGTAATCATGATTTAAAAAAGAGACTCAAGAAAAATATATATGTATACAAATACCAATATGTGTGAGGGTGTGTGAGATTAAGCTAGATAAGCAGGGAAACTATATTAAGCCTTTTTAAAAGCCTCAGATAATGAAACAATATCAATAGTTAATATATATGCACAAATGTCATAGATCTAGATATTTAAAGAAAAATCTAACAAATGCAGAAAGATATAGGTAGGAATACAATAGCTATTTGAAACATTAACACATCTCTCTCAAACATGGAATAATATAGCTGAAAAGGTTTTTTTTTTAATCATGGAATAGCACTTTTAGAGTGGGGAAGGGGTGGGGGGAGACTCACAAATCATTTAATCCAATCCCTTTATTTGCACATAAGGAAGTCAAAGGCCAGAAAGGTCAAGTGACTTGTCCAAAGTCACACAAATAGTACATAGCAGAGCTTGAATTTAAATTCAGGTGCTATGACTCTAAGTTCAGTGCTTTTTCCACTATACTATGCTGCCTCTCATTAGTAAAAGATCTGAACAAAATATTAAAATATATTTCATATATATTAAAATTGGTAATTACTAAATGGATATCAGGGAATAATAAAAGTTTTAAGTATCACATGGTACTTTTTAAAAATGATTGTGTTAGGTCATTAAAATTTCACAAATGCAGCAAGGGAGAATTATAAAATACCAATTTTATAAGCCATAATGGAATAAAAATTGCTGTCAGTGTGTGAAATATAAAGAAGGGATTCAGACTTAAATGGAAATTAAATGATGTAAATATGAAGAATGAGTATGTCAAAGAACTAATCAGAGAAATAATAATCATATATTTTAAAAATAACAACAAGGAAGTAACACACCAAAATGCATAAAATAGCCTTTAGAGGAAAACCTACATCTTTAAACACATCACTGGATGAGTAGAAGAACTGACAAATTAATTTAACACATAACTTTAAAAAAAACATAGAATATCACAAAATTTTTTAAACCCCAAACAAGCATAAAAATATAAATCTGAGAATTTCATCTAGAGAAAGAACTATGGAGTCTGAATGCAGATTGAAACATACTGTTTTCTCTCTTTTTTTCTTTCTCATGGTTTTTCCCTTTTGTTCTGATTCTTCTTTCACAACATGACTAGTGGGGAAATATGTATAATATTATTACACATGTACAGCATATGTCAGATTGCATGACATCTTTGGGAGGGAGGGGAAAGGAAGGGAGAAAAAAAATTTGAAACTGAAAACTCAAAATCTTGTAAAAAGTGAATGTTGAAAACTATTTTTTCATGTAACTGGAAAAACTAAAATGCTATTGGGGGGAATCTAAAAATTTAAGAAGAAGAAAAATTAGAAGCAAAAAGACTACTATTTTTAAAGGCCAATTAAAAATGCAAACAATTAGCTATTCTGAACAAGAAGAGAAAACTGAAATTAACAAAATTAAAAAGGAGAATTCACAACAAAGGAGAGAAATTAAAGAAAATTGTCAGAAACTATCTTACTTAATTATACACCAACAAAGCTGAAAATTTAATGAAAAGGACAAATATTTACAAAAATATAAAATACCCAAATTAATAGAGCAGTAAAGAGAGAATCTGAAGAAATCTATTTCATAAAAAGAAATTGAGCAAGCAATAAATCAACTCCCAAAGGAAAACAAAATCTAGATCCAGATGGATTTACAAGTGAATTCAATTAAATATTTAAGAATAAATGACCCCTAAATACATAAACTGTTCACAAAAAATAGAGAAAGATGCCATACTACCAAACTCTGAAAAATTTTATTTAGTGTTTTATTTTCCCCTAATCACATGCAAAAACAATTTTTAACATTTGTTTTTAAAATTTTGAGCTCCAAATTCTCTCCCTTCCTCCTCCCTAACCCCATTATTGAGAAGGCAAGCAATTCAATATAGTTTATAGATGTGTAGTCATACAAAATATTTCTGTATTAGTCATATTGTGAAAGAAAACCAAAGACAAAAAGAAACAAACAACAGCAAAAACTTCAAGTAAAATAAAGAAAGTTTAAAAAAAAGTATGCTTCAATCTCTATTCAGACACCATCAATTCTTTCTCTAGGGATGGAAAGCGTTTTTCATCGTAAGTCCCTCAGAGTTGTTTTAGATTATTGTATTGCTGAAGACAGCTAAGCCATTCACAGCTGACCATCTTACAATATTGTTGTTACTTTGTACACAGTATATTTCACTTTTCGTCAGCTCATGTAAGTCTTTCCAGGTTTTTCTGAGAGCTCATCATTTCTTATAGTACAATAGTATTCCATCCAATTACATAGTACAATTTGTTAAGCTATTTCCCAATTGATCAACATCCCCTCAATTTCTAATTCTTTGCCACCATAAATATTTTTGTACATATAGGTCCTTTTCCTTTTCCTTTTTTATCTCTTTTGGGATAAAGACCTAGTGATGGTATTGCTAGGTCAAAGAGCATGCATGGTTTTATAGCCCTTCAGGTATAGTTCCAAATTGCTCTACAGAATGGTTGAATCAGTTCACAACTCTGCCAACAATGCACTGATGTCTCCTTTTTCCCATGTCCCCTCCAACATTTGTCATTTTCCTTTTCTATCCTATTAGTCAATCTAATAGGTGTGAGATAGTGCCTCAGAATTGTTTTAATTTACATTTCTCCAATCATTAGTGAGTTAGAGCACTTTTTCATATGGCTATCCAAACTGGTACCTAAATTCTGGTACCTAAAACAGGGAGAGAAAAGGCAAAGAAATCAATGAATCAGTTTAAGTAATTAATATTGAGGAAAGACTCAAATATAATAATTTCTGAGTAACTGGAGAAATAAATTTAAAAATCATTAAATTTCAACCACATTCCTTTATTCCAAGAATGGAGGGATGGTTCAACATTGGAGAAACTATAAACACAATAAATTATATTGATGATGACCAAAAATAATCATAAAATTGATTATATCAATAAATGTACAGTCTTTAACAAAATATAATACTTATGTATTTAAAAGAAACTAAAAAGACTAAAAAACATAGGAATGAAAGGACTTTTCCTTAATATGATCAACAGTTGCTATATTAAGGCAAGAGCTAGCATTATTGTAATGAAGAAATGCTGGAAGCTAACCCAATGAAATCAGGAACAAAACAAAGCTGTCCATTGTTCACACAATTATCTGATATAGTTTTAGAAATGTTAACTATCATAATAAGACAACAAAGGGTAGCTATTAGAATACATACAGGCAAGGAGGATGCAAAAGCATAACTTTTTTCACAGACAATAGGATATTTTACTTAGAGAACATCAGAGGTGCAACAAAAACATCAAAGCAATTAATTTCAATACAATGGCAGAATACAAATGTCACCACCACTCTGTTCCCCATCCCCATCTTTCTGAATAGAAGCATGTTAGCACTGCGGTCCGCATGCACATGCGTGCGTGCACATACAGAGAGAGAGAGAGAGAGAGAGAGAGAGAGAGAGAGAGAGAAAGAGAGAGAGAGAGAGAGAGAGAGAGAGAGAGAGAGAGAGAGTGTGTAAAAAGAAATAGGAAGAGATAATTCCATTCAAAATAACTACAAAATCCTTTAAAATTAATAGTATGCTGACCTTCTAAGACTATCACATTCAGGACTTATACACAGTTAAAATTACACTTTTTACAGAAATGAAGGAAGACAAATAATTAGAGAGGTAGTCATTGCTCATGATTAGTCTGTGCCCATGTAATAAAATTGATGATATTACTCAATTTAATCTATGTACTCAAATTAATTTTAGTGAATTTAGTGATTTAATTACCAGCTAAGTGGTGCAGTAGATAGAGTACTGACCCTGGAGTCAGAAGGACCGAGTTCTGATGTGACTTCAGACACTTACAAGCTGTGTGACCCTAGATAAGTCACTTAACCCTGTTTGTCTCGATTTCCTCATCTGTAAAATGAGCTGGAGAAGAAAATGGTGAAGGATTTCACTATCTTTATCAAGAAAACTCCAAATGGGGTCACGAAGAGTGAAACATGACTGAAATGACTAAACAACAACAGATTTAGTGCTATACTAAATTACCAAGTGGATACTTTGTAGAACCAGACAAAATAATAACAATTCATTTGTAGAAACAATTGGCTAACAATACTAGGTAAATAATAAAATAAGTAGGATTAAAAGGAACCTACTATTACCGGATTATAAACTATATTATAAAGCAGAAATAATCAAAACTGCTTAACATTGATATTTTTAAAATAGAAAAAGAGATAATTATAAATGACTAGACAAGTATGACCCACAAGTAGTTGAATGCAGCAACCCAGGGCCCAATAAACCTAAGAAAACAAATTACTAGAGGAAGACTTCTCTTCTTTTACCAGAATTGCTGGAAAAATTAGAAAGCAGTTTGGCAGAAATAAGGCTCAGACCAACATCAAAAAACCATAGGAAAAAAAAGTAGAAGCTCTACAAGGATATGAACTTGACCACATCTTTGAAAAAAAAAAAACCAACAGAACTATTCTAGAATGAATGAAGGTGCCTTCCAGATTTATGGTAGAGATGAATTCTTAATTTAAAAAAAAATGATAAAGGACATCACAAAAGATAAAGCTGCCAATTTTAATTACATGAAACTTTAAAATTTGCATAACAAAAACAAAGTAACTAGAATAATAAGAAAACTATCAATTCATATCTAATATTATTTATAAAGATCTAATAGACAAGATAAATAAAAATGTCTGCAAATATTTATGACCAAAAGTCATTCTTGCAATAGATAAATAATCAAGAATATGAGTGATTTTCAGAAAAACTCAAATAAGCAAGAATTCTTTGAGTGTTCCAAATTATTAATAATAAGATAAATAGAAATTAAAGCAATTCAGAGATTTTAGCTCTTATATAGCAAACTTGCAGAGATGATAAAAGACAGAAATAGTCAATAATGTAGGAAGACAGACACAACTAACACACTGTGGGGCTATGAATTGGTCCGACCATTCTAGAAAACAATTTGCAGCTATGCTACAAAAGTGATTAATCTGGTTCACATTCTTTGACCCAGCAGGACTACTACTGGGCATAAAAGAAGTCGAAAACAGAGGGAAAGGTCCCACACATACCAAAATATTTATAACAGTGTTTTGTGGTAGCAAAAAAAAAATGGGAATGAGATGAGTGCCTACCACTCAGTATATGGCTGCTCAAATTTTGGTACATGCGTATTCATTTAATATTATTGTGTCCTAAGAAATGATGTATGTGAAAAATTTAGAGAAACCTTGGGAAGACAGTAAGGTAAAAGGAAAAGGGCACAGTATTTGTAGTCAGAGGAACTGGGTTCAAATTCCAGCTCTGCCATTTACTTTCTACGTGACCCTGAGCAAATAACCTCTCTTACACTTGATTACCTCATCTATAAAGCTGGAGCTGAGGGGTGAAAGAGGTTGAACTAGAAGTTCACTAAGGTCCCTTCCAGTTCTAAATCTCTGGTGCCGTAAACTGATGCAGAACTAGGTAGCCAGAACCAAGAAAATAATACACAAAATGATCACGGTAATATAAAGGAAAACAACAGCAGAAGATATTAGAACTTAGATTGATGCAATGCCCAATCTTGATTCCAGAGGACTGATTATCAAACATACCTCCCTCTTTTTGGTAAAGTAATAGACTGCAGATGTCCAACGAAGTACATACTGTGAGACATGGTCAATGTGTCCATTTGTTTTGCTTTGCCTGTTACTTTGTTACAAGAGACAAAGTACTTTGTTACTTTGTCTAGCTATGGATTTAGTAATTGTAAAGTTCAGGATGCCAAAGTCCAACACAGAGAAATACGCAGCATCCGAGATAGTATAGCAAGCCAGCTTTATTGGGGCAATATAACTACATTAAAGAAAAGCAGTTAAGGAGCATGGAAACAGGTAAGGTCCTGGGGACCTGGGAGGAATTGAGCATCCCAAATCATCAAAGTCTAGTGGAGTTTTGTAGAGTTCTCAGTGCAACTGAGCAGGGTCAGTCGTTGGGGTTAGGGAGTGAGGACCCTGGACTTGAGGACTGGTGTTAATTCATCCTGGGAAAGTAAGACTCCTGGGGAATTGGTGGCAGGTTGGTATTCAGACTCTCCACCTGATAATTAGACCGTTACTGCTGGTCTGACTTGGGGATTGAGGGGATCTGAGCTTCCCCAGAGCTTCTTCATGTAGAAGGCCAGGGAAGTTACTGAGGTCCTTATATGGATTTGATTGAGATTTGGGGGGAATGGGGGAGGGAACAGGTATTGGGAAATGATAGCGATGTAAAGAAAGCATCAATAAAATATTTGCAATATATTGTAGAAAATGAAATTGAATAACTTTTACTCTCACACATAGATCCTCACTCAAATATTTCAATAATAGCTTTGTTTTTACTTGCAATATCACCATTAAATGGCCCATTACTATTAGCTTAATCTATAATTACTAACATAATCTGAGCCAAGTGGAAAAGAAGATGATGGAGGCAGCCTATGAGTCCACAGTTTGAATTGGTTTTCCAGGAATTTCCCCTTTAAACAAGGCCCCCACTCCTCATGTAGTTGCCATAGGATTTTCCATTTCTCTGTGTGCCTGTGCCTTCAGTTGTTTCTCAGGTTCTCCTGGGTAGAGCAGCTCCATATACAGTACATTTAAAATATCAATCTCATCTGCCCATAGAGCCATTGATTTATCAGCTCCATCTTCGTGTCAGCGTATTGAACGACTTTAGAAATCTGCCGAATATGTCTCTCCTCCTCAGTACTTCTATCAGCCTTCTAGTCTGAGTGTCAGCTCAGCTATTGATCTGAGTGAAGTGCTGGTCTTCCAGTCTGCTAGCTTCCCTCCTTACTTCATATTAGAGAGTTATTCTTAATTGGCAATGTGACTTTAATGTCAGCCTGAGAGTCTTTGCAAGCTGCATTCTTTTTAACAGCTCTACTGCAGCTAAAATCTATGGAGCGGAAAGAGAGCCAAGGAATGGGAAATGAGTTCCCCACAAGGAGTGTAGCACCTTGCTATTCATTGGGAGCTTTCTATTCTTTGGCACCCAGAGCCAAGCCTTCTCCCTTCAGCCTTCCTTGAAATGGCTTCTTTCCCTTTGAAGCCCTAGATTTTTTAAATCTCCTATTGACAGGGGACGATTGCATAAAGGACTTCTCTGCCCAGAGGACAGCAGACTCCTCATTATTGATCACTTTTTTCCTGAGGTTACTATGCAACGAGTTTGGTGATCTGAGCACCCTCATTCCAGGTCTGTGTGTTCCCCAGCATCCTACAATAGGTAGTTAAGACCAAACAGCTAGATAGGTGAGGCTGAGAGAAATGATATCACTGCCTGCTGGGGTAGCAACCTGTAGTGGAGAAACTATGGGATTTGGGGTCAGGAAGACCTGTTCCATTCAGGTCCCAACCTGATTGCGACTTGCTAGGTAAGTCATTGAACCTTTCTGAGCCTCAATCTCCTCATCTATAAAACAAGGATAGTAATACCTGCAATGCCAATTTCATAGAAGGGTGGTTTTGTTTTCGGATTGTTTGTTTTGTTTTGTTTTGTTTTGTCTTGGCTTAAGTAAAATAATGTATATAAAGTACTTTGAGGACTTGAAAGCACTACATAAATGTCAGTTTTTATTTAGAGTGTGACCACAGGCAAGTCCTAACCTCTATGAGCTCAGGAAGCTCTCCAATGCTATGTCTCATATGGGCTATGATCTGTATCAGTGGAGGGACTTCCCTTATGGGGAGGAGGCTAGCCTCAACAAGACGTTAAAAAATTTACTGTTCAGAGGTTCCCAGAGTGGGTGATACCACCTCTGGGGGGGGATGCTGGAAGGATGGGGGGACATTGAATAAAAGTGAGGGGGCAGTGGAAGCATAAGGAAAGAAGAGAAGAAGAGAAAAATTAGAAAAAACTTTGGTACATGTTTCATCTGTTGTGTAACAGAGTTAAAGTCAGTGATTATATTATTTTCCAAATAAACACGCAAAACATAAGTTATAACCAATCTGTGGTCAAGTCCACAACAGGTTTTGACAACCAAGTGCTGGCAATTGAGCATATGGAGGAAAGTTCAGCATGCATTGGCAGGAATATGTGCATGTAATGACTTGTTTACAATATGATACTATAAGGTTACAAGATACAATATTACATCATCAAAATTACAGTGCAGGGAAAAAAATACAAATTTCCAATAAATGATTAAATTTAAGATGGGTCATCTTAAATATATGTATATATATATATATATATATATATTTAAATGACATGAATTTTTTTAAAAATGTTAAAGGGTTGAAGAAAGTAGATTTCCAGGGAGGCACTGAGTAATTTTTGTTTTGTTTTTTGAAAAGGAAGCAGTAGGCCAAATAAGTTTGGGAACCTTTGGTCTACAACCAAGCTATTTACAACCAAAAAAGTCAGATACACAGCATACTATTCTCTCTCTCTTTATCTCTCTCTCTGTCTGTCTCTGTCTCTCTACACACACAAATACACACATATATTTACATACATGTATGCATGTGTATTTACATGTGTACATATGCATATGTGTATGCATGCACATGTGTCTATGGGGTTATGTACAAATGTATGTCTAGTCTGATTCTTTGACTAATTAGAGAACCAAAGTGACCCTCAAATGTTAGAGATGGAAGGGGCCACAAAGACTACCTAGTCCAACAATCTCACTTTACAGATAAGGAAAGTGGAACACTGAGAATTTAAGTGAACTTACCCAAGTTTACACAGCTACTGAATGATGGGGCCAGGATTCAAATCCAAAACTTTGGAATCTAAATTCAATGCTCTTCTCTTAACTGTATTTTCAGAAATTCAATTAACATGTATACCTTCTTGAGGCATGTTCATCCATCACACTAACCCCTCATTTCAGGGAGAAACAATAAAAATGCTTAAGGACTTGGATTCTTTCTACAAAGATTCCATTTGAGTGTAGTTTCTGCCACCTTTTATCAAATATATAAATATGAACCTGAGTTATGCATGAAACTATGAGAGTTGAAAGAGTATGAAAGATTTTTCTAAGACATACAAATAGTTTAATGTTCACTAGGTTTTTTATGGTACAAATTGTCAGTTCCTACTTTTAAAATGGTATCTTTTATTTTAAAAAATAAAGGTTTATCTAGATTGGATTTTTTCTGCCTCATATTTTATATTTTCATTCATTGGAGAAAAAAAGTTCAAGTGTATGATCTGTTTTATACTTAGTCCATGAGTACATTTACATATCAGTGCAGTTTAGTCTATATTTCAAGGGTATCATTTTTTTTTCATTCATTCATTCAAATACATCCTGGTGTCACTTAAGGAAAGCAGACATTAATGGAATACAGAATTAGAACTGAAACGGACCTCAGAGGAAATCAAATATCAACCCATACCTGACCCTTCTACAATGTCCCAACAAGAATTCTTCTGTCTGTAGACCTCGAATAAGGGGGAACCCTCTCCCTCCGGAGGCATCTCATTCCACTTTTGGGTGGCTCTAATGGTTAAGAAACCATTTCCTTTGGTCAAGCTGAATTCTTCCTCTGGAGCTTCTACCCATCATACCTAGGTTTGCCCTCTAGAGACAAGCAGAGCAGCAATTGAATCTCTTCCCCATAATAGCTATTCAAATATTTGACAGGTAGCCTGTTCTCACTAAGTCTTCTCTTTTCCAAATTAAAAATTCCTGTCTCCTTCAAATGTCCTACTGTTGCATGATTTGAAGACCCTTCACTATCCTGGTCACTCTTCTCTGGATACTCTCCAGGTTAGCAATGTCTTCCCTAAAATGAAGTGCCCAGAACTAAATATGATACTTTAAATATGATCTGATGACAGCAGAGGACAGCAGCACTGCAGTAGAAGCTGCCCCATTCTGAACACTAGGTCTCTCTTAAAGAAGTCTGTGGTCACAATGACCTTTGTGACTGCTCTACTCGTATTACTATCTTTCAGTCTGAGGTGTGTTGGCAAATGTTTAACAACCAGCTTTGGGGAGGGGAGGGGACAGAGGAGGATGAGATTTTGTTTCACAATACACTTTTTAGGTTTAATAAATGTTATTAACATTTTCTCCATCATTTCCTTAATTCTAGAACAGGGCTGGGGAACCTGCAGCCTCAAGGTCACATGTGGCCCTCTAGGTCCTCAAGTGCAGCCCTTGAATTCAGCCAAAGGGCTGCATTTGAGGATCTAAAGGGTCCCATGTGGCCTCGAGGCCACAGGTTCCCTACCCCTGGTCTAGACAATCAACAAAATAATAAATCAAGTCCTGATCTGTAGCAGTTGCCAATTCCCAAGGTATAAAATGATCCTAGTGAAAACATAACAGTCAGCTTCTCTTTTGAGCCAGTTCAAGCTGGTTACACCACACCTCTGCTTTCAGTACACTGAAATCCTCAGATATTTTCAGACGAACTGATATCTAGCCATGCCTTGCCTATCTTCCCTTTGTGAAGCTGATTTATTTAACCCAAGAAAAAGTCTTTGCATTTGCATTATAATGCCAGGAATTCACTGTTCCCATCTCTGTCAAAATAACTGTTAAGGTTGAAGAACAGATTAGTCTCTTCTACCTATCCAATAACTATTAAGCATTTGCTTTTTGTAGGGCCCTGTGGTGGCAACAAAGATTCTGAAGTAACATTCATCCAGAAAATATTTATTAAACATCTACTGTATGCAAAACCTTTCCCTAGCACTTAGTGGAGATACAAAGTTAATACAGCAGATCTCTGCCCTCATGGAGTTCATAGTCAAGGGTAGGGCAGAGAGGGAATGAAATTACAAACACAAACAACTATAGATAGTGATACATGGAAGTGATACATGGAAGATGTCATAAGAAACTTACAGGCAAACCACTGTGAGAATTAAGAAGAAGAATTTATCACCAATAATATGTTCAGGGCAGGCTTCGTGGAGAAGCTGACATCTGAACTATTAGACAGGAGGAGCAGGTCATTTCAGGTAGCGAGAACAGCAACATAAAGGCCAGAAGTTTCAGGTCCTATTTCAAGAAATGGCAAACATTGAGCCTATGTAAGAGGTTGTAGGAGAACAAGATGAAATCTAGGGAGGTGCCAGACTGTGGAACTCCTTAACTGTTGGGCTGAGTTGCCTACGTTTCATCCTAAAGGCAGGAGGGAGCCACTGAACATTTTCATCAGGTAATGTCATCCTAAATGATATGTTTGATCCTGAAGGAAGTGAGAGGCCTTTTAAATCAGTCCCTTGCTTGGGAATTTGGGAGTGGGGGTCAGGACTGTGATTCTATTAAGTAGGATGAGAGTGCAATCTTGCCCTTACATACTCCCTGAGTTAAATATTACCTCCAACAAATCAACTTCTAGAGAGCTTCTGGAAAAATCCAACCCCAGATTCTGGATAGCTCTTTAGTGACTTGGGGAGGTTCATCATTGTCCAGAAGCAGGCTCACCCCAAACTGCCATGTGGTTGCTTAGCCTGGACCCAGGTAGGAAATATCTGCGTATGCTTCAAGGGCTAGTTCCAGTGGGCCAGTTCACCTCAGCAGGGAGTGGTCAGTGACTCCAGAGTAAATTTGGAGGAAGATTTTGCAGAGGAGGGATGATAAAAGAAGATTTTTTTTTATTTCAAAGGTCATCAGGTGCCAAAGCTCAATATGATTCACTCAATAGGCATGTATTCAGCATCTACTATATGCAAGGTGGTCATCTAGGTGGTACAGTGGATAGAGTGCCAGGCCTGTAATCAGGAAGACCTGAGTTCAAATCTAACTTCAGACACTTACTAGCTGTGTGACCCTGGTAAAGTCACTTAACCCTGTTTGCCTCAGTTTTCTCATCTGTAAAATGAGCTGGAGAAAGAAAAAACAAACCACTCACATGTCTCTGCCAAGAGAACCCCAAATGAGGTCATGAAGAGCTGGACACAACTGAAATGACTAAAAAATAAAATGTGCGAGGCGTTGTGCTGGGTTCTGAAAATACAAAGACAAAAGCAAGAATCCCTGTCCTCAAGTAGTTTATATTCCCCTGAAAAAATTATAGCATGCAAAAAATGGTAACTTCAGGATGAAGACAACACTGACTGGGGTCGTAATAGTTTAGCATGTATATAGTAATTTATGGTTTACAAAGCACTTTACACATATTATCTCATTTGATCCTCCCTACTACCCTGGAAAATAAGTTCCTTTATTATCCTGATTTTATTATTCTTCAGTCGTTTTCAGTCATGTCCAACTCTTTGTGACTCCATTTGGGGTTTTCTTGGCAAAGATACTGGACTAGTTTCCCATTTCCTCCTATAGCTCATTTTACAGATGATGAACTGAGGCAAACAAGGTTGTGACTTGCCCAGGGTCACACAGCTAATAACTGTCTGAGGTTGGATTTGAACTCAGGAAATTGAGTTTTCCTGCCTCCAGGCACAGCAGTCTATCCACTGCGCCACCTAGTGGCCCTATAAATGTATTGCTGTTATTATTGTTCTCAGTCATGTCAGACTTCTTGTGACTGGACACTGGAACACCAATGATGTCCATGGGGTTTGCTTGGCAAAGATACTGAAGTGATTTGCCATTTCCTTCTCCAGTGGGTTAAGGCAAACAGAGGTTAAGTGACTTGCCCAGGGTCACATACCTAGTAAGTGTTTGAGGCTGGATTTGAATTCAGGTCTTCCTGACTCCAGAACCAGCACTCTATTCACTGACACTGGACTGGCTGCTATTTTCAGTTGGGTCCAACTCTTCATAATCCCTTTTTGGGGTTTTCTTGGCAGAGATACTAGAGTGGTTTGCCATGTCCATCTCCAACTCATTTTACAAATGAGGAAATTGAGGCAAATAGAATTAAGGGCCTTGGCCAGGGTCACACAGCTAGTAAGTGTCTGAGGCCATATTTGAACTCAGGTCTTCCTAATTCAATTCACTATGCCACCTAGCTGTCCCATCCTTTTTTCAGGTGAGGAAACCGAAGCCAATATAGGTTAAGTGATTTTCCCAAGGTCATACAGCCAGTAAACTCACTATGTACTGCACCAAAATGCCACAAAGCAGACATTAGGGAAGGCTTCACAGAAGCTGTGCCACCTGAGCTGACCCTTGAAGGAAGACAAGGATTCTGAGATTCTCGCTCCACTCTACATCTGCTATTCTGTCTAGTTTCAACTCCACAGAACAAGATGTCCCTGTGCCAGGCACTGCTGGCAACGATGACACATTGGTCCCGTCAGCCTCCCCAGCCTTTCCAGTATCCTTTTGTGTGTTATCTTTCCCTTTAGACTGTAAGCTTCTTGAGATCAGAGACTGTCTTTTTTTATTATTATTAATTGAATCCCATCACTTAACCTATCCCTGGCTCATAGAAAGCACTTAATAAATGGATTGGATTGGAATGGATTGGGTGGAGATGAGGAGACCTCCATGCTTAGAGGTCCCCTGGGGCAAATGCATGGGGTTAGTAGTTGGAATATCCAGCTCAAAGAACAGATATTTTGTCCAACTGGACAATTGTCCAGTTGCCTTGAAGTTGAGTATGGGAAGAGTAATAATAGGAAATGTCTGGAAAGTTAAGCTAGAATCAGGTTGCAGCTGACCTTAAATGCCAGACAAGTTAATTTGTATTAACTGTATTGCTTTGTATTATTTAATTAATTTGTATTAACTGTATTAATTATGTCAGAAGACCTTGAAGCTTTTTGAGCAGAGGTGTTATTACATTGTTAGTGTACTTGAGGAACAATATTCACTACGTAGAGGATTCTTTTTTGGAAAGAGAAGAGACTGGAAAGGAGACACCAATCGAAACTCTGTAGTATAGATCAGATGGGTCCAGTCATCCCTTCCAAGTGCCCACAGAGAGAGAGAGAGAGAGAGAGAGAGAGAGAGAGACAGAGAGAGAGACAGAGAGAGAGACAGAGAGACAGAGAGAGACAGACAGAGAGACAGACAGAGAGAGACAGAGAGAGACAGAGAGAGACAGAGACAGAGAGACAGAGAGACAGAGACAGACAGAGAGAGAGAGACAGAGAGAGACAGAGAGAGAGACAGAGAGAGAGACAGAGAGACAGAGAGAGACAGACAGAGAGACAGACAGAGAGAGACAGAGAGAGAGAGAGAGAGAGAGACAGAGAGAGAGACAGAGAGAGAGACAGAGAGAGAGACAGAGAGACAGAGAGAGACAGACAGAGAGACAGACAGAGAGAGACAGAGAGAGAGAGAGAGAGAGAGAGACAGAGACAGACAGAGAGAGACAGAGAGACAGAGAGACAGAGAGAGACAGAGAGACAGAGAGACAGAGAGAGAGACAGAGAGAGACAGAGAGACAGACAGAGAGAGAGAGAGAAGAGAGACAGAGAGAGAGAGACAGAGAGACAGAGAGAGACAGACAGAGAGACAGACAGAGACAGAGAGAGAGAGAGAGAGAGAGAGAGAGAGAGAGAGACAGAGAGACAGAGAGACAGAGAGAGACAGAGAGAGAGCATATCCTGAGGACCATAACTCCTTTTGATTTAACTTGGAGCCAAAACCTTCTATGTGTATTGTCTCCCCAGTTAGAATGTGAGTTCCTTGAAAGTGGTAACTGTCTTATTTTTCTATTTGTATCCCCAGTGCTTAGCACATAGTAAGCCCTTAATAAATGCTTTATCATTCATTCATTCATTTTTTTTTCATTTATCAAAGAAATGAGAGAAGAACTTTGTTGCTGGCTGTTTAAGTGAAGAGGGCAGATGAGAGTGATATTATGGAAGTGGAATCAACAAGATTTGGTATCTAATTGAATATGGGAAGTGAAAGCCAGAGAAGAGTCAAGAATGACTGAGAAGGTACAAACCTGAGTGGCTGGGGAGCAGTACCTCAACAAAAATAAACAAGATTAGAGAAGGGGGAGGGTTTAAGTGGAAAGCTCACAAGCTCCACGTTGGACATGTTGAGTTTGAAATGCCAGGTGAAGATATTCAGCAGATAATTGGGGTGGAAAGCTGGATTTCAGAAGAGAAATGAGTGTTTAACATAGAGATATGGAAGTCATCTACAGAGAAATTAGAACTGAGTATGTGGGAATGTAAGAAATCACCAAGAGGGTAAAAAAAGAGAAAAATAGAAGCCAGGGCCGGGCTGTAGCCAGTGAAAGATCAAAAATGATCCAGCCAAGGAGATGGAGAAGGAAGTCTGACAAGTAGGAGAAAAAAAGAAAACAGGAGAGAGTAGTGTCATGGAGACCAACAAAAGTGGCATTATCCAGGTCAAAGGAGCAGTTAGCATGAAAAGCGTCAGAGACTCAAAGGTGAACAAAGGCAGAAGAAACAGCCATTGGACTTAGCAGCGTGGAGATTTTACACGTAGAGAGAGCAGATTCTGAAGAAGAACAGTAGAATCAGAATCAAGGTTGTGACAGACTGAGAAGTGAACGGGAATCAGAGAGGAGGAGCCTTTCAGAGAAAGCAAGTTTCTATAATTGTCAGAAGATGGAAAGTGTATGAGAGGAATTCATTGTCCGTCAAATACAGCTAAAAATCATAGATCATAAATTCAGAGCTAGAAAGTACTTTAGAGGTCTTTCAGCCTAACTTATTTTACAGAAGAGGAAACTGAGGAACAGAGACAATAAGTGACTTACCCAAGGTCACACAGAGCAACTAGTAGAGCGATTAGGATTTGAACCTAAGCAATCTGACTCTAAGTCTAGTGCTTATTTTACAAATCATCAAGACTCAGCTTTAAAATTTTTCTGAACCTTGCATTTCACCAAGAAAGGAAGCAGGAAGTGGTTAAATAAGGTAAGGAACTAAAATCAAAGGGGAGAAAAAAATCTCCAAAGCAGCTGTGTTTTAGAAAGCATAACCTAGGAAACCCACCCCAAAAGATGGGAGGAGGCACCAAAAGAGGGAGAGGGGAGAGAGGGCACACACAGCAATGGATTTAAGGGTTTTTTAAGTATTCCACTAGAAAGGAGTAATATAACTTTACTGATCAAAAATTACCTAGAATTTTTCCTTTTGGTCTATTTCTTCTTTCACAACATGACTAATATGGAAATACGCTTTACGTGATTGCACATATATAACCTATATCAAATTGCTTACTGCTTTAGGAAAAAGGGGAGGGGAAGAAGGGAGAGAGAAAAATTTGAAACTCAATTTTTTTTAATGAATATTAAAACTTGTCTATGTGTAATTGAAAAAAATAAAATACTTTTTAAAAGGACAAACAATAAGAACAAAAATTACTTAAAAGTCCCAAGTTCTTATTTTCAGTTCTGCAACTAACTTGTTCTATATGACTTAGAAGAATGTAAGAGAGGCCACACTAGGTAACCCGTTGGTTAATTCAGCTCAGGAAGTCTGTTTCTAGCTAGGGCATTGCACTCAATAGCCTCAGTTTCCCAGATGAGGTGCATGTTCCAGAACAGCTATCATAATCCATTGTGTATCGATTCTCTCAGCACTTCAGAACATAGGAAATACGAAATCTAAGAGCTAATGGAGATTTCAGAACACAGAAGATTAGAACAGAGCATAAACTAGAGCATTCTTTTATTGGGACATCAAAAGTCAGATCTAGGAAGGACTTTAGAATTAGAAGACAGATTAGAACTGAAGGGAACCCCAGAAACTCACTAGTCTACTTCCTCGTGTTACAAAGAAGAAAATGAGCCAGCATAGCATAGAGGGAGAAAATGCCAGTCCAGAGCCTTGGGTGCGAGTCTCAGCTCTGTCAGTGACCAGCTGTGTGACTTCAGACAAGATACTCCCCTTCTCTGGGCTCTGTTTCTTCACTTTGAAAATGCAAGAACAGTTAGTTCTATTTGATCCTATTCCACCACATCCGGTCTCTGTCTCTGTACCCATGACAACATAACAACTTTGCACAAATGGCCAGAACATTTATTGTTCCCTTCATTGACTCATTTACTCACTCAACAATTATTTATTGAGTTCAAGGGCTGTGATTCTGCAGAAAAGTCCACTGTGCCAAAAATAGCTTCAAACTTTCAGTGAGCCCCAAATACAGCTGCTTTGACCCAGCCCAAATAACTTAGTTCATTTCACCAGCAAAAGGTGGGTCCACCCAGTGGTTAAAAAAAAAAAGCCAAAATGTCTGGGGTGTGGGGGGTGTATGGGTGTATGTGTGTGTCTGTGTGTCTGTGTGTGCGTGTGGGGGGTATGTGTGTGTCTGTGTGTGCGTGGGGGGTGGGTGTATGTGTGTGTCTGTGTGTGTGTGTGGGTGTGGGTGTATGTGTGTGTCTGTGTGTCTGTGTGTGCATGTGTGTGTGTGTGGGTGTCTGTGTGTCTGTGTGTGTGTGGGTGTATGTGTGTGGGTGTGTCTGTGTGTGCATGTGTATGTGTGTGGGTGGTGGGTGTGGGTGTGGGTGTGTGGGTGTATGTGTGTGTCTGTGTGTCTGTGTGTGCATGTGTGGGTGTGGGTGTGTAGGTGTATTGTGTGTCTGTGTGTCTGTGTGTGTGTGTGGGTGTGTGTGTGGGTGTGGGTGTATGTGTGTGTCTGTGTGTGTGTGTGTGTGGGTGGGTGGGTGTATGTGTGTGTCTGTGTGTCTGTATGTGTGTATGTGTGTGTCTGTGTGTCTGTGTGCGTGTGTATGTGTATGTGTATGTCTGTGTGTCTGTGTGTACGTGTGTGTGTATGTGTGTGTATGTGTGTGTGTATGTGTGTGTCTGTGTGTCTGTGCGTGCGTGTGTGTGTGTGTGTGTGTGTGTGACACATCTTTAGATTAGGAAATTGCTTAAACACAATTATAGGTAGTAGAAAAAGGAAGGAAAACAGTTTGGAAATCATTTTTTGAAAACCACAATTCCTTCAAGATAAAATAATGACCCTGTGCTTCTGTGATTTATAGGAAAGGACTTTGTAAAGTCTACATGCTTCACACTTTCCTTGTATCACTTATAGGTACCTTCCTTTAGCAAATGTACCGAGACCTACAATAAACAGCCCTCAGACGGGTAACCAATTGATTCTGTTTCATCATTAATTTCTTATCCAACCAATGCCAAAAACTAGAATTAAAGAACTTTGTTGCCTCATACCAGGTGAATTTGATCCAAATGAGAGAGAGACTTTTACAAAACAGGTTGAGCAGTTCCCTGGACCAGAGCCTGGAATAGTAGCAGAGTTGAGAGATTCAGGAGAGTGGTAAGTGCGGTGAGGGCATGGGGAGGGCCAGGAACCCCACTCCACCCCCAAGAGGACAGCAGCACTAACATTGGAAAGTCTCCATTCATGTCTGAAGAGGTTTCCTTTTATCTTTTGATGTTTCCTTTCAGACCAGAATGGCATCAAAGGCATTTTACCATCTCTAACCCAGTCCTTGGGAAGGAGCTGGAACAGGGAGGAGGCCAGACACATTTCTTCTTTACACACAAAACCTACCACCCACTCAGCACTGGCTCCCCACCCTTCCTGTACTCAGCTATCCCTTAATGTGGGTCTGGCATTAGAGTTAAGTGGGAGTCAGCAGTTGGGTACCAAGGTGGACTCTGTATTTGCAAAAATAAAGGTATTTCACTCAAGTTTTTTTCTGTTTTCACCTTTAATAAATGTGTTTCATGAAGTATTTCTAGAGATAGAAAATCAATTCTCTGTGCTGGTTTCTTGACCTTGCTTTTGCATGAATACTTCAGTCAATCTGCCACTTCGTTCTCTATGCTCATGGTGATACCTCCATGAGATAAATTGAAGAGTAAGGCCAAAGGAGGGGCCACAAGCTATCAGTTAGTCGGTCAAAAAGTATTTATCAAGTGCCTGTTATGTGTCAGACACTGTGCTAGGCACCATCTGGTCCTCACTGTAGTTACCCAAAGGACAAGGTTGGTCTTGGTTTTTGAATTTATCCCTCATAGGTCCCAGTCCCTTTGCAAATTTTCCCACAAGTCTACTTCATGGCTAATAGTAGCTAACATCTATGTAGCATGGACTATGTGCCAGGCACCGCGCTAATCCCTTTGCAAGTATTATCTCATTTGATCCTCACAGCACCCTGAGAGGTAGGTACAATTATCATCCCCATTTTATAAATGACAGGTTAAGTTAATTAAGTGTCCAGCATCACACAGCTAATAGTCTCTGATGCCCGATTTGAACTCAGGTCTCCCGACTCCAGGCTCAGCACACTATCCATTGCTCCACCCTACTTCTCCCTAACCATTCTTCCAAACCCAACTCAAATGCAGTACCTCATTGGTAATAACCATGCCCCTTGGATTTCCTGCAATACTTTGCACCTCTTCAATTAACTGACCAAATGGTACTGTAATATTGCCCTTACTAGTCTGCTCCATGAGTGCAGGGACCAAATCTTATCTCAACTTTGTATCTCACCACCCCTCCAGCACCCAAGTATAGTGCTTTGTACATAGAAGATGCTTAATAAATGTTTATGGGGCAGTAAGTGGCAAAGTAGAAAGAGTGTCCAGCCTGGAGTCATTAAGACTCATCTTACTGAGTTCAAATCTTACCTCAGACACTTACTAGCTGGGTGACCCTGGGCAAGTCACTTAACCCATTTAGTCTCACTTTCTTCATCTTTAAAATGAGCTGGAGAAGGAAATGGCAAGCCACTCTAGTATCTCTGCCAAGAAAACCCCACATGGAGACATGAAGAGTCAGACATGACTGAAAAAAAAAACTGAATGACAATAGATGTTAAATTTAAATCAATTACTTTTCCAAATGGTTGTCTCTTCCTGTCATTGAACTCTTCATTCTAAAATGTGTAGTTTGGATGAATCTCCCCATTTCTCCCTCTTAACTGGCCCTCCAGAAAGAATGCCCTCAATCCTCAACTTTGGAACTCCCTCACTGGGGGCTTAGCTGCTTCAATAGGTGAGTGAGAGCAAACTCGCCTAGCCCACCATATCCAGCCAGCCCCTGACCAGACCATGTTTCATATCTCATCTAGCCATCCACCAGAACCACCTTACCATCTGTTCTGCACCACTCATGTATCTCACTGCCTCCTTCCACCACATGCTCTGTGTATAGTCATCTTAATACTAACATTGCTTCTGGCAAAGCCCATGTCAATCAACTGCCTTACGAATAAATTCACCATTCCTGTGACTCCCTAACCCTTCCCTGCTACCGCTTCCCATTTATTGTCTCCCCCTGTAAGAATGTAAGCTCACTGAGGGCAGAGACTCTCTTGCTTTTGCATCTGTATCCCCAATGCTTAGCATGCTACCTGGCACATAGTAAATGCTAACTAAATTCCCCTTTCATTGAATCATTCATTCATAATGGCTGACATTTACAAAGTGCTTTCAGTCTTGCAAAACATTTTATATGCATTAGCTCTTTTGATCCTCACAATGACCCAGTGAGGTAAGTCCTACCAACATTATCTCCATTTTATAGATAACGATCTGAGGTTCAAAGCAGTTAAGTGAGTTGACCATGATCACATACTGAGTAAACACTAATGAAAAACTGATTGTAGGGAGCTGCCTTTAGTCCCAAATTCTTTTCATAGATGTTTTCTTAAGCATGAAGGTAAACATATAATACTAACACCTATGCTAAATTTCTAGACACTTACAAAGGGACTCAAGAGACTGATGAGTTCCTGGACAGTTCCACAGGGCCTGGCCAGAACTCTTTCTGCCCCTATCCCCACCCCAAACTCCATTGGGTGAGTATTAAATGCTACCCCCATACCCTTCAATTAAGGATCCCCATTCCACATAAAGCTGATCAAAGATTAAAAGGTTAAAGGCAAACATTTCCACATCCTTACCCAGCCCAAATCCCTACATTGATGAAGTCTCCCTATAATTAGTCATCTGTATTATTAATCTTTTACCAATACTATAAAACAACAGAGCTGAATGGCAATGATGTGCCAGCATTCCTGCTAAGCCCTCACAGCCCTCATTAATAAATTTAATAGAGGCACTGGGATATCTCAGGAGTGTAGTAGGTTATAGGCTAAGACTTTCCTTGGGGTATAATTTTATGTCCTTGCTTCACACAGAAGTAATGTATTTATTCCAGGGTAATTTTTTCTGAAGTCAGTTAGTTGAGCTCTTTTGGTGATATCGCAAATTGACAAATTCCAGGCTGCTGGGGCTTGTCATTTGAAAGAAGAAAAATTAAAGCTGTAAGTAATCAATCTGTATTGTGTGAAGATTAACATGCCTGCCCCTCAGGTTAACCAGGCTTAAATGCAAATTGAATTGAAATGTTCGGAGGGAGCTCCTAATCATGCATGCTGGGATTATGAATACAGTGTTTATTTATCACTCTTGGAATTGCCAAACAAAATGCAATCAGATGAGACAGAGGTCACAAAACCTAAAAGGAACCATTATCCTGCTAGCTGACAGGTTGCGGGTTGGTAGAGTCAGGCCTGAATGACCAAGAAACCTGAAAACAAAAGAAGTGTCTCCCTCATAACATTCTTCTGCAAATTCCAATAGTGGCTCCCAAAAAGAATTGGAACACAAAGTTTAACCAGGGCTTATTTTAGGTTATTTAAACATTTTCCACATTGAGTGTAGTATATATGATGCATTTACCAATTTTCTACTTTGGGCTTTTTTTTTCCCAAACAGAGACCTACAGATTATTTTTAATGTTTCTAGGACATGCATGGAATTCAAGAAAGCAGCACTGTATGTCAAAAAGATAAATACCTGTAAGAAGAAAAAAAAAACTATGCACCTGAAGGGAGACATAAAATAGAACACCTAAGGGAGGGTGAAAGTTAGGAGAAACCAAAGCAGTATTATTGTTGGAGTGTACTACAGACCACCCAGACAAACAGAGGTTGTGAATAGTAAGTCCCTCCTACTGATCATAAAAACAAAACAGAAACAAGATATTAGTGATGGGGGGCTTAGAGTTCATCAAGTTCATAGGTCATTTGAGCTTAAAATCATGTAGTATAATGGCTTCGTTTTACAAACGTAAACACTGAGATCCAGCGTAGTAAAGTAATTTCCTCAAGTTCACACAGCAAGTCAGTTTCAGAGCTGGGACTAGAACTCCCAGTCCAACAGAGCCTGGGATACATAAGGTAATAGTCAATTCAATTTAACCAATACATTGTTTACTGTGAGCAATTCAAGATTCTAGGCAGTAGAGATAAAAAGATGAAAAAACACCCAGCCCCTGTGCTGAAGAAGTTTATAATCCATAGTGATCTTAACAGTTTGCTGTCTTCTTTGTAAAGAGTCATCTTCAAACAAAGCTGTTGAGAGGGAAATTTAAATCAAAGATAAGTAAGTATAAAGCAGAGTGGTAAAAAGAGCTAATGTTGATGTTATAGGAACTGAGTTCAAATCCTATATCTACTATCGGGTTGACTTTGGACAGGTCACTTCACCTCTCCACAGGGTAATATTTTCCTCCTCTGCAAAAGAGGGTGTCAGAGTTAAGAAATGAAAACAAAATAGATTCCCATCCATTGGGAATAGCTAAACAAACTGTGGTATCTGGACATGATGCAATATGACTTCCCCATAGAAAATGATGACTAGAAAGAATACAGAGAAGCATGGGAAGACAGAGATCAATGTAAATAACTACAACAATAGGAATGAAAAGAACAAATAAAAAGGAAACTGAACATTGCCTGATTCATATTTTCAGCCTGGTCATAGAGAAGGGAGGAGAAAATGTTCTTCCCTCCCTTCTTTGTAGAGGTAGGGGACGATGGGCATGGAACATCACATCCACTGCCATTATTAGTAGACGTGGTGGTTAGTTTTGCTAAACATTTTTTTTCTCCTTTCTCTTCCTTTTTTTGTTCTTTGTCACAAAGGATGGAACTCTGGGGAGAAAGGGGCAGGGGCTTATTTGGAAATGAAGGCGATATAAAAACAACAGATATCAATTTAAAATATTTAAAAGAAAGAAAGAAAAAGAGCCAATTGGATTACATAATCTCTAAAATTTCTTCCAGCCCTAAACTGGATGGTATAAGGCAACAGTAAGACAATGCTGAGATGCTCTGAATCAATGGTGTCATACTCAAATAGAAACAAGGCCACTAATCTGTACATAAAGATCCCTGCAGGCCACATATTGACTTGGTTTTTAAAATGTAGCATTATCTATGTTTTATTGTATTTTTATTTAGTTAGTTAAATATCTTCCAATTACATTTTAATCTGGTTTAGGAGTGTTACAGGCCACATGCAGCCCTTGGGCTGAAATGTTTGACATTTCTGCTTTAAATAAGTTTACTTCCTTCCACTTAGAGGCTCTCTTCTTATCTATGTGACATTCCTCCATGGTAATGAAAGAAATTACAGATAGAAATGCTAAACTACCGTCAGTTATCTCTGAGGAATTGAGAACAGAAAGGTGCTGCAGTTCTAGAGTGTGGGCAAATAGCTCCATTTTACAGAAGAGGAAGAAGGCAAATCCTACATACTACGGGCCAATAAGTTCAGCATGCATCCAAAATTCTCAATAAATGCTTTAATGGAGAGCTTGTAAACCCTTGAAAAGGCCAGGGATGGTGGTATATGCCGGTAAGCCTTGTTACTGAGGAGACAGAGGATGGTGGCTCTTTTGAGCTCCAGAGTTCCGAGCTGCAGAGGCTAGGATGATTGGGCGTCCATACCAACTCTGGCACTAGCAGAGGAAGCCCCCAGGATGAGGGAGGCCCTCCAGCTGCCTATGCAGAAGTCAAGTGACACAGATCAAACCAGAGCAGGCCAAATCTCTTGTTGATTGGCGTTAGCATCATCTAAGAGGTCACTACATTTCCAGCCTGGGCAAGATGGGAAGATCCAGTCACAAAAAGAAGGTAAAATTAAAAGTAAACAGCTATCACCAAAAGCAAGGCTGGGTTCACTAAGGAGAGGTCACGTAGATGAATCTTACTTCCTTCTTTGAAAAGATAGAACGCAGAAATGTAGACATGATATTTCAGCAAAGAATTTGACAAAGTCTTTAATAATCTCTCTGTGGACAGGATAGATTGATGTGGGTTGGATAATAGCAAAAATAGGTGAATTCAAAAGCAGTTATAAAATTGGACTCAGAGCATTTATTTGATGGTTACATTGATACCTCTCAGGATGGGCCATACGACTCTGTCCTCAACCTAATTCCTTTAAACATTTTTCTCAATGACTTAGATGAAGATACGAATGACACGGTTATTAAGCTCATGAACGACACTAAGCTAGAAGGGCTAATTAATATGCTGAGTGACAAAATCAAGATCCAAAAAGATCTTGATATATCGAATCTAATGAGATGAAATTTAACAAGATAAAGTCCTTCACTTAGATTTTAAAACAATAAATTTTATACTCTGGACAAATGAGAAAAACCCAATTTGACTGTAGATTGCGTGAAAGGGATCTAAGGTTTGCAGCTTAATCAAACAATAAATCAACACACATCATTAAAGCTTGCTGTGGGCCAGTCAGTCAACAAATATTTAAGTGCTTATTATGTGCCAGGCACTGGGAATAAAAAGGAAAAAAAAATGAAAGCATCCTTACCCTAATAGAATCTGAGTAAACAGTATAAGCCAAAGTGGATGCTAACTTATGTTGCTTTAATAAAATTATTGTGCCCAGAACAAGGGCGATGACAGTCCTACTGTATAGATCCATTTCAACAGAGACAGGACAAAGAGGAGGGTAGCAGCCATGATGGTAAAGGGTCTTGAAATCACATCATGTCAGCATTGGCTGAAATAACTGGAGCTGTTAAGTCTGGAGACAATAAGATTTAGTAGGGCCATGATCACTGTACTGTGTGACTCTGGAGGACATGAATAAGACTGATGAATGGAACACATAAGGAGGTAGATTTTCACTCTTGAAGGAGGAATTTCCTAACAATTATGATTATCTAACAATAGAATAGGCTGTCTTGTGAGTCTGTGAACTCTTTCACTGGAGGTGTTCAAGCGAAGGTTAGACTTGACCTTTTAGGGATGCTAAATGGTAGATTCCTACATTGGGTGGACTAGGTTATCATTCATATGTCATAGGACAAGGTTAAGACTGGACTAAGTTCTCATTCACATGCCTTTCAAACAGGGATGTACTGGATCGGATTCAAACCCACTGTAGAGAGGCAGTGGTGACATTTTTAGTGGGGTCATTTTGTTGTTGCTGTTCAGTCATTTCAGTTTGTCAGACTCTTCATGACCCTGTTTGGGGATCCTTTGGCAAAGATACTGGGGTGGTTTGCCATTTCCTTCTCCAGGCCATTTCATAGATGAGAAAACTGAGGCAAATCAGTGTTGTGTGACTTGCCCAGGGTGACACAGCTGGTAAGTGTCTGAGGCCATGTTTGAACTCAAGAAGAGGCTTCTCGACTTCAGACCCAGCACTCTGTCCCCCATGCCATCTAATAGCCTGTGTTGGAAATTGGCAATCACTACAAAACATGGCTTGATTTATTGTTTTGTTCATTGTAGAGACTTAAGAAAGTGATGGAGAAAAAGTTAATAATGAAGAATAAATTTAAAAGTGTGTCATGCATACAAAAAAATTTTGTTGGGGGAGCCAGTTGTTAAACATTTACCAGCACACATCTGCTTCTAAGTCTTAGATGGCATGATTCCGTGGCTTCAGAATATTCCTCTGTATTAACAATAACAGAGTTCAGTCAGTACATCACGTATTTCCTAAAATGCAATGCAAACACAATGCTGCAATATTTCAATGTGTTTTCAAGTGTCCCTTGTGTATACTTCTCCCCTTCTATATTATGACCCCCAAAATCTATTATTAAAAAAGCCATTTGGGGCAGCTAGATGGAGCAGTGGATTGATCTCTGGCCTTGGAATCAGGAGGACCTGAGTTCAAATTTGACCTCAGATGCCTGACACTAGCTGTGTGACCCTGGGCAAATCCTGATTGCCTCACCAAAAAAAAAAAAAAAGAAGCCACTAAAATTCCAATTTCTGTCTTGCCCCTGCTGATCATGGCAAATCTGTTTACCTAATGCCAAGATGGATTCTGGGCAAATGAAGTGCTCATTGATGAAAGGTTGACACAACCAAAAAGGCAAGGTGAAATGGGAATGTTATTGGTCAGATGGGTTTGGAATCTCTGTCTTACCAAGATGGAGAATCAAAGCAATTGTCATTTAGCTCTCTGGATTAATTGTATGAATGGCCTTGACCATTTCTGCAGACTGTAATCACATTAAGCTGTTTCCGTAGTGATCACCCTGAGTTATTCTGTACAGAGAAGAATATACAGTCGGGGATTAACAATTGCCTTTTTTGAGCTAAAAGATTATACATCGAGCAAAATATGCTCAGAATGAAATTTGAGGGGGGAAAACTTGAATATATTTAAGTTTAAATTAGAATTCTGCTGAATGGTGCCTGCAACAATGTATCATGGAATTTACATTTCAGTAATAGAGTGTCCACTCCAAGAATTCATTTCTCTCCTCCCTTCAACTCACTCACTGTTCTCTCCCCCCACACAATCAGACTCACCCAACCACACACACACATCCACACACACACACACACACACACACACACACACACACACACACACACATACATTCTCTTTGCCCTTTGAACTGAAGCACTGATCCGTTCCCTGTGATTAAATTAGCGTAAGTAATAAGATATCATAGAACTGATTGATTTCCTCAGCAATGGTTATTAACCGGCTCAATTCAGAGCCAAGCAGGACCATTATTCTAAACATCGATTCCTGAACAGGACTGTGGGGGAGAAGAACAGTCAGATATCAGGGTACTCCAGTACATTTCTCAAATATAGTAAAATTCCCTGAGAGATTCTATATTCTCAGATACAGTGATTCTGGGATTCTGGGATATTATGATGTCCCAGAGGGAATTCTCAAATATGGTGATATTCCCTGTGGAATTCTCAGATACAGTGATGTCCCAGATGGAATTCTTAGATACACTGATATCTATCACCCACAGAATTCAGAAAAACTGTGATGTCCCAAATATAATTCTGAGGTGCAGTGATGTCCCATATGTAATTCTCAGATATGGTGAGATTACCTATAGAATTATCAGAAAAAGTGATGTTCCAAAATGTAGTTTCAGTTCTTGTGATGAAGCTTATGGAAGCCTGTTCTGTTGATAAAGAATTATCAAAGATGGTGAAATACAGATGCTGGAGCCCATGTGGAAATTCTGAGCTCTGCCAAAAATAGACTTGTGCCCATTTTCTCTGGGGATATTTCCTTCTTAGGAAAATCACAAAATGCAAGAAATGAGAGCCATGTCTTATTCTAGTCTTTGCATTTCAAAACAAAGCAATACAGAACGTGTATTGTGAAGCTTCAATAGATATGGAAATAGCTCCACACCAAGGGTAGGTAGCACTGTACCCCAAGTGGAGAGAAAGAAATGGCATGCTCAGTACTCCCATTTGGGAATAGGCTAACTCTATTATACTGTCCCAAAAACTGAGGGGCTATGCCATTGACAGAACTGCATAGCATTGGCGTTGGCTTAAGGTTAGGCAATTGGGTGCATACCCAAGGGTCTGGTGTCTAGAAAAGCATCACTTGAGGTTCAAGAGCAAGGTCTAAAGGAGCTTCACTTTACGGAGAGGTTTCCCTTTTCTTAACTCCAGGGCAGCTGGGGCCTATATATCAACTGGGAGGCTTTTTAGATGAATATAGAATATAGAATAATGAATATATGCTGGCAACATATAAACAAATTTCCCTAGACTACAACATGAATTCCTTCAAGCCCCAGAGAGACATAAATCTGGGGGGATAGGGGAGGAAAGACCCCCTCCCGCCTTTAATAGCCTTTCCCTATGCCCCAAACCTATATACCAAAGTCACTAAAGAGCAGCAGCAGCCTTTAGGGCTAGAAAATGATTGGGAGTCTGTGTCCTCCTTCAGTTCCAGGAAATTAGCTTCAGTTAATAGGTTGTGTCTATGCAACCCTAAATAGCCAATGAAAACTATGAAATCCAGATGTTGACATATATCTAGTTATTTAGCACAGTGTAGATATGGCCTTAAAATTTTGAATTGCATGTTTAATGTCAATACTTCAGATACTGATCCCCAAATAATATCAAGTCATGTCAGTTTAACCTTAGAGAAGAAAAGACTTGGTTGGGGTTGGGGGTGTGAGAGGTGGGAAAAGATACCTGTTCTCAAATATACAACTGAGCTATTCAGTGGAAGAAGAGGTGGTCTTACTCTTCTTGATCTAAGTGGACAGAATTAGGACCAATACATGGAAGTTACAAGGAGATAGATTTCAGTCCAACAGAAGGAAAACTTTTCTTGTACAGTATAATAAAAGAACACAAATACATTAAGCAAATACAATTCTAATTTTCTGACAGTGGAATGGGCTGCCTAGTGAAATAGTGAGCTTTCTATCTCAGGGAGTATCCAAGCAGAGGCAGTGTGATCCCCTGCCAAGGATTACATAGAAAGGATGCCTACGCTGGATATGAGGTTGCAGTAGATGACCTCAAAGGTTGCTTTCAGCTCCGAGATTTTAATATAATGTTTACGAAACATTATACTATATTGGGAAGATTTAGAGCTCAAGTTCAAATTCTATCTGTTTTTGTTATGGTTGTTCAGTTGTTTCAGTCATGTCTGCTTCTTTGTGACCCCGTTTGGGGTTTTCTTCGCAGAGATACTGGAGTGGTTTGCCATTTCCTTCTCCAGCTTATTTTACAGATAAGGAAACTGAGGTAAATGGAGTTAAGTGACTTGCCAAAGGTCACACAGCTAGTAAGTATCTGAGCCCAGATTTAAACTCAGGAAAATAAGTCTTCCTGACTCCAGGCCCAGCACTCTATCCACTGTGCCATCTAGCAGCCCTGGAGTAGTCAATAGAACTCTCTGTTACTTACTAGCTATATAACCTTGAAGTTATAACCACTTTCCTTGTCTAGGCCTCATTTTTCACATCTTTAACATGATGAAATTGGGCTAGACTACCTCCAAGATCCATCCAGATATAACTTCTTCACTTCTCTAAATTATCCTATGACAGAACAACGTATGGAACGCATTCGTTATTGAATGAAGAACATAGAAAGGAAGGAAAATCATGAAGGGAAAGTGGAAAGGGAATCCATGGAAACCAAGGCCCCATATGCACATGCTCCTACCCATTGGGAGTCTTCCTTCTTGCATGTACAATTTTCAGATACTTACTGTTTAGTTAGCCCCAGTTTTATTTTAAGCCAAATACTCCTCCCCCACTTTGGAATTCTAAATAAGATGCATTACAGTCTCAGGAATGTGTGTGTATGTGTGCTACTGTGAGTGTGTATGTGTGTATGTGTGTGCCTATGGGACTTTTCAAGTCACTTATTTCTCTGAATGCCATTGATTTTTTGCCTAATTGTTATTCACTATGCTAATTTCCCCCACAAATCTCACATACTATTGATCAAAAAGTAATAAACTCTCCAACAAACAAAACAAGCATTATTGCAATGTTGGGAAAACATCAGTTAATATCAATACCATATTTACAATTATCTTTAACCCAAATTTCACCCATGATGCAATGCATAAATAGAGGCAGGAAGTTATATGCTAAAGGTTCATGGTGGGGGGAGGGAGTCCCATTAGCCTCTTTTCTGACAGAGTAGGAGGAGGGGTGTCAAACCTGAAAACACCTGAAGACATACTGTATGGAGTAAGAGTTGTTGCCAAGGATAAATGTCACTGTGCTAAGGGACAAATTCATCTTTTCTTTCTAGATTTTCCACATCCCTAAATTACCTTTTTAAAATATTCTTTTGGGGGAAAAAAGAGAGTTATAAACTTTGTGCCAAATTGTCAGGGTCCCATATCTATTGACTTGCAAGTGTCCAATGACTTTTGATGTGAGTAAGCCTCAAATAAAAAAGAAGTCCTCTGAAGATGTTGAAAACAATATAGAAGTGGCTATCATTCATCACTGCCAAGCCCTTTCAGGGGCCCTATTCCTAAAACCTCAAGTAGTTTGCATCATACTCTAATGTATAAGATTCCTCGGGGACACACAAAACACAGGAAACACAAGTAAAAGACTCAGGAAAAGCTACTCAGAGTACCAATTTCCCCAAACCACATTGTTCTGCTACAAAGAGGTTTCCACTACCTCTCTTGCCTTCTGCCTTATCAACACACTCAGCTCCATGGTCAGAATTATGAGAACCAGTTAACAGAATGCCGACCACGTCCTGGGATCTCTTGCTTTTACAAGCTACCTATAAACTCTTCCCTAGGATGGGAGAGAGGCCGCCGATCCCACTGGCTGTGTACCTATCTTCTTGTTCTCACAGCTCAGCTGCCCTGTCTTCTACTTTGTGCTAATTATGGATGTGAGAGACATCTCCAATTGTCCTGATTTATGTCTTGCCACTGGACCCAGATGGCTCCAAAGAAGAGAGTGAGGCTGGTGACTTTGCAAAGCCCTCCCTCACTTAAAATCCAATTCACTTGCAAGTCTTGGCATCACTTCCCTGATGTCATGGTCCTTTTTGAGAATGAAGGACAAACAACAACAATATAGATGTCTATTTGGGGGGAGGGAGGGAGGGAGGGAGGAATAAGGGAAAGGGTTTGCACTTTTATTCACTCAATTTTCTCAATTGAGACTTTATTCAATCTAAGAAATATAGACATCTCCAACACCCCAGCACACCTTATAATTGGACAACCGTAGCATAACAGAAACCAGCAATAACCACCATGACAAAGCCAGTGATGAGGTCCTATAGGACACCTAGAGAATCACAGATTAGAAGCTAGAAGAGGCCATTTTGGAGAACAATTTGGAACTATGCCCAAAGGGCTACAAAAATGTGCTTACCCTTTGATCCAGCAATAGCACTCCTAGGGCTATATCCCAAAGAGATCAAACAAATGGGAAAAGGACCCACATGTACAAAAATATTCATAGCAGCTCTTTTTGTGGTGGCAAAGAATTGGAAATTGAGAGGATGCCCATCAACTGGAGAATGGCTAAGCAAGTTGTAGTACATGAATGTAATGGAATACTATTGTTCTATAAGAAATGATGAACAGGCTGACTTCAGAAAAACCTGGAAAGACTTATATGGTGTGATGCTGAGTGAAGTGAGCAGAACCAAGAGGACTTTGTACACAATAACAGCCACGTTATGCAATGACTAAGATCATTAAACTGAACCCTTCTCAGCATTACAAGGATCTAAGACATCTCCAGAGGCCTCGGGATGGAAAATGCTGTCCACATCCAAAGAAAGAACTATAGAAGTCGAATCGCTCTCACTTATTTTTACCTTCAGTTGAGTTTTGTTTCATCTTTCTGATGGTTCCTCCTATTGGTTTTAATTTTTACTTACAACTTCACTAATGTGAAAATATGTTTAATGGGTATGTAAATGTAAAGCCTATATCAGATTGTGTGCTGTCTTGGGGAGGGTGGGGGGAAGAAGGGGAGAAAATTTTTCAACTCAAAAGGATATGGAAGTGATTGTTGATAAATCAAAATAAATTAATAAAATTTAAAAAAAATAAAAGAAAATCCAAAAAAAAAAAGAATCTAGAAGAGGGCTTTAGAGGTCATATAAACCAGTCTTTTTGTTTTAAAGAAGAAACTGAGATCCAGAATGGTTAAAAGGTTTTTCCAAAGACACCAACAGATATTAAGTGGCAGAACTGGAATTTAAAATCAAATCTTAGCATAGAGTCTAATCCTATCACGGGATTGTCAGAGCAGAAAAGGTCTTTCTAAAGCTCTTAACGCAGTCTCCTCACTTTATATATGAAGAAACTGAGGCCCCTAAAGGCTAAGTAGTCAGCCCAGGATCACAGAGATAGCAAGTAGCAGAGCAAAGATTCAAACCCAGTTTCTCCACTTCCCTCCAAAAAGCATTCCTTCCCTCCCCTGGTTCAGGGCACTCCAATATGAGGCCAAACTCTAGTTCTTGGTGAATTATTGCAAGTATGTCTGGGGAAAATCACCTCCTAGAAGCTAAGGTCCTTGGTCCAGGCTTTCTCTCAGGAACACTGTATGGTTCACAATTGTACCATTTAGTATTTACAGGAAGGCCAAGGAACTCTATTGAAGTTGTAGGAAAGAGTTTTCCTAAGATTTTTCACTCAGTTAGAAGACAAGGGCTCCTCTCCTAAGTCTGTCTAGGCCTATCCCATCTCCCTGAGGATCTATTGGATACCCTAACTCAAGACAACCAGGGACAGAGGATGTTTATTTATAGAGAATAAAGAAGAATAATCATTTATATTTCTATTGATCTTTGAGGTTAACAGAACATAACATCCCTGTGGGTATATGTAGGGCAATGATTATGATGCCCATTTTATAGAGGAGAGAAGTAAGGTTTAGGGGGCAATGTGATTTGTCCATGATCACATAGTGAGTATCAAAGGCAGTATTTAATATCCTTCCAACATCCCTAGGAACACATCATATCTCTCTCTAGGGACATAGGGATCAGAAGTCCAATTCCACTCCCCACTCCTGCACCCAAACCCCATACCTTCTCCCCACACACACACACACAACCATATACACACATTCATTTCACATTTTAATCCTATTTGGAATTAGAAGCATGTTGATAAATTAGTTGGTATTATCAGTTAGAGAACACAATTAGACCTTCCCCCTCATCTTAAGTAAAGTTTCAATCCTTAGGAATGCCTGACAGAGCCATTATTTCCCTCCTTTTCTTCTTCTCTCTTTTCTTTCTCTTCTCCTCCTATCTCCTCTTCTTCTTCTCCCTAGATGATTTTTTTTTTGGTGAGGCAATTGGGGTTAAGTGACTTGCCCAGAATCACACAGCTAGTGAGTGTTATGTGTCTGAAGCCGAATTTGAACTCAGGTTCTCGTGACTCCAGAGCTGGTGCTCTATCCACTGCACCACCTAGCTGCCCATAGGGTGATAATTTTAATGAAAGGACTGCCAGAGGAAAGCAAAGGATTTGATGCTCCTCTATGAAAGTGACTCTGAAGGAAGGCCCTAGATACAGCTAGAAGAAGGACTCAAAGAGGTGATTGACAAAGAAGAGCTATAAAAAGGATTTTGGATAGGCCAGACCGGAAAAGGATGGATTGGTGGAGAATGCGATTATCGGCAAGGGAAATGACTGTGACATCAACAAAGGTTTGGACTTTGAGATGGAAAAAAAGAAATGAATTGAAGAATTTATGGGTTGAGATGCTGACCTAACCACGAGAATTCAAGAGAACATCCAGAAAGCATCCCTGAAGCAGAAGTTATATTCTAAGAACTGTTTGGGAAAATCAAGATATGTTTGTATATTTATAGTGGGGCATGGTATAGGAGGAATGAATTATTTTGGGGGTGAGGAATTATTGTGCATGGTTTGTCCAAAAGATCATGGGACTTAATGCTATAAGGAACAGTATTAAAAATACTGGTTATGGGGTCAGAGCCAAGATGGTGGAGTAAAAGCAGTGACTTGCTTGAGCTCTCTCCCAAACCCCTCCAAATACCTGTAAAAATGGTTCTAAGCAAATTGTAGAGCAGCAGAACCCACAAAAAGACAAAGTGGAATGAATTTCCAGGCCAAGACAATCTGGATGATTGATGGGAGAAGTCTGTTGTGCTGGGTTGGGAGAAGAGTGCAGCTCAGTGTGGGCCACGTACACAAAGACCAGACTTCAGTGAACCTGGAGCAGGCTTCAGGGGATTGAATTATGGACAGGTGTGGTGGGGTTGCACACTTTTCAACCCACAAATGCCAAAGACAACTTAAAAGTTCAATAGGAAAGGTCTGTCAGACTTTGGTGAGAGAGGAGCTTGGTCTGGCCCCAGTCCTGATGCAGCCTCTAAGTGGCAGCTGCTTCTGGAGCTCTTGGCCTACCAACAGAGGGGAGATCAAGTGGCTAATCAGAGGTGGATTGCAGGGATCTCTTTGCTGACACTGAGGCAAGATTCTCTTGCGTTGCTCATGCTTGGATCTAGGTAGCAGTTCTGGGTGACAGTCTTGGGGCAAGGAGGAGCACTGTCATAGTGGAGCTTACAGTGGTGATGGAGAAAGAATCCTCCTCAAAGTTCCAAGACAGAAAAGAGTGGTTATGGTCTCTCATAGACCAGAGCACAGGCCAGGAAAGGAGTAAACACCTCACCCTTGATCATACCATCTTGGAAGAACTGAAAATTTACAGGTCCCTAGAAGTATCTCTGAAAACAGCTGCATAAAACCCATAAAGCTTGGGACAGTACATTCTCCACATTGGAAGCAGATCTCTACCTTAACAAAGAGTTTAAAAGTCAAATAATTGGCTAGGATCATGAGCAAACAGTGCAAAAAAAGTTGGACCATAGAATCTTACTTTGGCGACAAAGAAGATCAAAACATACACAAAGTCAAAACTCCTACGTGCAAAGCTTCCAAGAAAAAATATGAATTGGTCCTAGGCCACAGAAGAGCTCAAAAGGGATTTTGAGAAACAAATCAGAGAAGTAGAGGAAAAACTGAGAGAAGAAAGAGACATAAGAAAATCATGAAAAACAAGTCAAGAGCTTGCTAAAGGAGACCCAAAAAAATACTGAAGAAAATAACACCTTAAAAAATAGATTAACCCAAATGGCAAAAGAGGTCCAAAAAGACAATGAGGAGAAGAATGGCTTCAAAAGCAGAATTGGCCAAATGGAAAAGGAAGTTCAATAGCTCACTGAAGAAAATACTTCCCTAAAAATTAGAATGGAGCAAATGGAAGCTAAAGACTATATGAGAAATCAAGAAATGGTAAAACAAAACCAAACAAATGAAAAAATAGAAAGCAACATGTAATATCTCATTGGAAAAGCAGAAGACCTGGAAAATAGATCCAGGAGAGATAATTTTAAAATTATTGGACTGTCTGAAAGCCATGATCAAAAAAAAAGCCTAGACATCACCTTTCAAGAAATTATCAAGGAAAACTGACCTTATATTCTAGAACCAGAGGGTGAAATAGAAATGGAAAGAATCCACTGATCACCTCCTGAAAGAGATTCTCAAAGGAAAACTCCTAGGAATATTATAGCCAAATTCCAGAGTTCTCAGGTCAAGAAGGAAATATTGCAAGCAGCCAGAAAGAAACAATTCAAGTATTTTGGAAACACAATCAGGATAACACAAGATTTAGAAGCTTCTACATTAAGGGACTGGAGGGCATGGAATATAATATTCTGGAGGTCAAAGGAGATAGGAGTACAACCAAGAATCACCTACCCAGTAAAACTGAGTATAATCCTTCAGGAGAAAAAAAATTCAGTGAAATAGAGGACTTTCAAGCATTCTTGTTGAAAAGACCAGAGCTGAACAGAAAATTTGATTTTTCAAATACAAGATCCTAGAGGAGCAAGAAAAGGTAAACAGGAAAGACAAATCACAAAGGACTTATTGAGGTTAAACTATATTCCTACATGGAAAGATGACATTTGTAACTCATGAGACCTTTGTCAGTATTAGGGTAGTTGGAGGGGAAAATATATGCATAGATAGATAGACAGATAGAGGGCACAGGGTGAGTTGAAGATGAAATGGTTGATATATAAAAAATAAAATTAAGGGGTGAGAGAGGATTATACTGGGAGAAGGAGAAAGGGAGAGTTAGAACGGGATAAATTATCTCACATAAAACAGACAAGAAAAAGTTTTTACAGTGAAGGGGAAGTGGGGGAAGGTGAGAAGGAATGAGTGAATCTTATTCTCATTGGATTTTGCTTAAGGAGGGAATAATATGCACATTCAATTGGGTATGGAAATCTATCTTACCCTATAGGAAAATAAGGGGAAAAGGGATGGAGGGGGAAATGATAGAAATGAGGGCAGATTGGGGGAGGGGTAATCAGAAGCAAACACTTTTGAGGAGGTACAGGGTCAAAAGAGAGAATAGAATAAATAGGGGGTGGGATAGGATGAAGGGAAATATAGTTAGTTTTTCATGACATGACTACTATGGAAGTGGTTTGCATGACTACACATGTATAACCTGTATCAAGTTACTCGCCATCTCAATGAGGGTGAGTGGGGAGGGAGGAAGGGAAAGAATTTGGAACCCTAAGCTGTAAAAACAAATTTTAAATATTGTTTTTACATGCAACTGGGAAATAAGATATACAGGCAATGGGGTATAAAAATCTTTCCTGCCCTACAGGAAAATAGAAGGAAAAGGAGATAAGAGAAGGCAGGGAGGTTATAGAAAGGAGGGCAGATTAGGGGAAATGGTGTTCAGAATGCACACCTTCTTGAGGTGAGGGGAGGGGTGAGATAAGGAGAAAATTTGGAACTCAAAATCTTGTGGAAATGAATGTTGAAAACTAAAAATTAATTAATTAATTGATTGATTGATTTTTAAAAATTATACATTTAAGAGCAATACAAAATATATTTTTTAAAATACTGGCTATGGAATTAGGGAATCTGGGTTCAAATCTCACCTCTGACATTCGCTGCCTATGTCAAGTCCTTTAGCTAAAATAGGCCTCAGTTTCCTCATCAATAAAATAAGGAAGTTGGACTCTATGGCCTCTTGAGGTCTCAAATGTATGATCCCATCATTTGACAGATGAGGAAACTAAGGCTCAGAAATGCTAAATGACTTGTCTGAGGTCATGCCTAGAAGTAGCAGAGCTGGAATTCAAACCCAGTTCCTCTGACTCCTAAACCAGTTTTTTTTCAATTGCACTGTTGTTGTTGTTTTTGTTGGTCCTTTGTTCTCAAAGAGAACCAGTGACATCACAATAATGGGTGATGTTTTGACTTGCTTGTGAGTTAGCTTAAGTAAGGCAGAATTTCAAAAAGTCATCAACCTCACTCTCTCTTCCAGAGTCACTGAAGTCCAGTGGCAAGACAAAGTAAAGACAACAGGTGGTGGCCCGGTGTGCATTGGATGACCTTGGCATCTTCAGTGTCTAGCCAGGCTCTAAGTGCTCCACAGTCCCTGCTTCAGCCACCTTCATGGCTATTGAAACAAATCGTTCTCAGATGCCCATGCTACTGGAGGAGCCTTCACATGCTTGGGCTAGACACCCCTTTAACACACCAACAGGAATGACACTTGTTGGTTCCCTTTGACCTGCTTTAGCCCATGTGCTGAGATAGTTTTACTGAGGTGTGGCTCCTATGCATGCTACAGCTTCTTGAAGACACAGGTGAGAGTTGGGTGACAAGTGGACATTTGAAGTGGATGAACAACCCTGAAAAATGCTCAGCAGCCCTCATACCAGAGATGGTAGTCCTCCCTGAATATACCATATTGTACTATAGTTTATATAGACCTATTTATCTTCATATGTATCCTTGGGGAATTCTTGTGGGAGGGTATGGTTGTGTGGGTGGTGGGGGAGGTTATGGGTGTCCATGTGAATTTTCGATATTTCGATGGAGGTATGATAATAGTAATGTGACTCCCTCGATAAGGGCAGATCAGAACTCCTCTATGTGCTCATACTTTCTAATTCTTGTTCACGTGTCTCAACAAAGCCTCCCCAAAGAATCAACCCTCCACACAGGAAGCCTGTCTTCCTCTGGTTCTTTTCCTATTCCTTTAATGCCTGTGATATTTATGTATCTGATATCCCTCACTCTAAATGCACAATGGGCCTACACCCTTTTCTAGTCATCTGTGTCCTTCAGTGATGATAGCCGTCTGGCCTACCTAGACCAGCCTGCTACTCCTGCTAGTCCTACCTAGACCAGATGGCACACTATGGCAGGCACCAAGACCCAGAGACATAGAGGCGAGACAGCAAGGCAAGACCAAATGGAGAATATTCCACTCACCTGCATTCATCAACAGAGCTCCTCTCATCCACCAATATTCATCCTGGACACAGTGCCCAACAGTTAGCAAGCTCCCATAACCTCTCACTTTCCTTATGCCTGTGATACTGAATTCCAGACAGCTGAAGGGCAAACTCTGAATTCCAACCCCTGCTTACAACTCATCTATATCCACCTCAACTGACCATGCCAATGTCCCATTCCACATTTGTCCACCCCTCCCATTGCCCTCTGGAGCTTCTGCTCTAAAATCAATAAACTTCTCTTCATTTTAGACATCTCCCTCTCATGCTACTTTAATCTTCCAGATTTCATTGTGATCTAGATGCTTTCAAATGACATTGCACCCCAGGCTTTCCTTTCTACTGACTTTTGTAAGAGTCAGAATATTCCTTGCCACTAGGTGCCACTTCCACATTCTCGTTCTATGGTCATCATTAGTAACTTTTCCTCCTTTGAAGTTCACACTACCCAAATTTATCATCCAATCCCGACACTCCCAAGACATTCTCTTTGCCTTCTAAGTGAGTTCAGTTCCTGACATATACCCTTCCTATCTAGCCCAACTCTTGTCCTCATAATAGGGGAATTCAACATCCATGTTGGTGTTCTTTCAAATATCTTAACCTCTTACTTTCTTACTCTGCTCATTTCCCATGATCTATACCTCTATTTCACCTCAGCTACTCATAAAGATCATACCCTTGATTTTGCCATCACTCACCAGTATGTTCTTATTTCCATGATCAAGAATTTTGAAACTTGGGACTTCCGCTTCCGGGAGCCAAGATGGTGGAGCGAAAAGGTAGTTGCTCACTAATAAATAAAGCTAAGAGCTGGTTTCATGAAAAAATCAAGAAAATAGATAAGCCTTTGGTTAATTTAATTTAAAAAAAAAGAAAGAAGAAAACCAAATTACTAGTATCAAGAATGAAGAGGGTGAAGCTACCACCAAAGAAGAGGAAATTAAAACAATAATTAGAAATTATTTTGCCCAACTATATGCCAACAAATTTGACAATCTTAGTGAAATGGATACATATTTACAAAAATATAAATTGCCCAGATTAACCGAAGAGGAAATAAAATACTTAAATAACCCCATCTCAGAAAAAGAAATTGAACAAGCCATTGATAAACTCCCTAGGAAAAAATCTCCAGGGCCAGATGGATTTACATGCAAATTCTATCAAACATTTAAAGAACAATTAATTCCAATACTATATAGACTATTTGGGAAAATAGGTGAAGAAGGAGTCTTACCAAATTCTTTCTATGATACAAATATGGTGTTGATACCTAAACCAGGAAGAGTCAAAATAGAGAAAGAAAATTATAGACCAATTTCTCTAATGAATATAGATGCAAAAATTTTAAACAAAATATTAGCAAGTAGATTACAGCAACTTATCACAAGAATAATACACTACACCAGGTAGGATTTATACCAGGAATGCAGGGTTGGTTCAATATTAGGAAAACTATCAGCATCATTGAGCATATCAACAACAAAACCAACAGAAACCACATGATCATCAATAGATGCAGAAAAAGCTTTTGATAAAATACAACACCCATTCCTATAACTAGAAAGCATAGGTATAAATGGAGTCTTCCTTAAAATAATAAATAGCATCTATCTAAAACCTTCAGCAAGCATTATATGTAATGGGGACAGGCTAGAAGCATTTCCAATAAGATCAGGGGTGAAACAAGGATGTCCATTATCACCACTGTTATTCAATATTGTACTGGAAACGTTAGCTTTAGCAATAAGAGAAGAAAAAGAAATTGAAGGCATTAGAATAGGCAAAGAAGAAATAAAGCTATCACTCTTTGCAGATGACATGATGATATACTTAGAGAATCCTAGAGAATCAAGTAAAAAACTACTTGAAATAATAAACAACTTTAGCAAAGTTGCAGGCTATAAAATAAACCCACATAAATCATCAGCATTTCTATATATTACCAACAAAGCCCAACAGCAAGAGATAGAAAGAGAAATCCCATTTAAACTTACTGTAGACATTATAAAATATTTAGGAGTCTACCTCCCGAAACAAACCCAGGAACTCTATGAACACAATTACAAAACACTTTTCACACAAATAAAATCAGATCTAAATAATTGGAAAAACATCAGTTGCTCATGGGTAGGCCGAGCTAATATAATAAAAATGACAATCCTACCTAAGCTAATTTACTTATTCAGTGCCATACCAATCAAACTACCAAAAAATTATTTTATAGAGTTAGAAAAAATAATAACAAGATTCATTTGGAAAAACAAAAGGCCAGAATATCAAAGGAACTAATGAAAAGAAATGCAGGGGAAGGTGGCCTAGCAATTCCAGATCTTAAATTGTATTATAAAGCAGCAATCATCAAAACTGCTTGGTACTGGCTAAGAAATAGGGAGGTGGATCAGTGGAATAGGTTAAATATGCAAGACACAGTAGTCAATGACTATAGTAATCTATTATTTGATAAACCCAAAGACCCCAGCTTCTGGGATAAGAACCCACTCTTTGAAAAAAACTGCTGGGAAAACTGGAAAAGAGTATGGCAGAAACTAGGCATAGACCCAAATCTCACACCATATACCAAAATAAAGTCAAAATGGGTTCATGACTTAGATATAAAGGCTGATACCATAAGTAAACTGGGAGAACAAGGAATAGTTTACCTATCAGATCTATGGAGAACAGAAGAATTCATGACCAAACAGGAGATAGAGAACATTATGAAAAGCAAAATGGATAATTTTGATTACATTAAATTGAAAAGTTTTTGCACAAACAAAGCCAATGCAACTAAGATTAGAAGGAAGGTAGAAAATTGGGAAAGAATTTTTACAACCAGTCTTCTGATAAAGGCCTCATTTCTAAAATATATAGAGAATTAAGACAAATTTATAAGAACACAAGCCATTCCCCAATTGATAAATGGTCAAAGGATATGAACAGCAGTTCTCAGATGAAGAAATTAAAGCCATCTATAGTCATATGAAAAAATGCTCTAAATCATTATTGATTAGAGAAATGCAAATCAAAACAACTCTGAGGTACCACATCACACCTATCAGATTGGCCAACATGACAAAACAGGAAAATGATAAATGTTGGAGAGGATGTGGGAAAATTGGAATGCTAATACATTGTTGGTGGAGTTGTGAAATGATCCAACCATTTTGGAGAACAATTTGGAACTATGCCCAAAGGGCTACAAAAATGTGCATACCCTTTGATCCAGCAATAGCACTTCTAGGGCTATATCCCAAAGAGATCAAACAAATGGGAAAAGGACCCACATGTACAAAAATATTCATAGCAGCTCTTTTTGTGGTGGCAAAGAATTGGAAATTGAGAGGATGCCCATCAATTGGGGAATGGCTGAGCAAGTTGTGGTATATGAATGTAATGGAATACTATTGTGCTATAAGAAATGATGAACAGGCTGACTTCAGAAAAACCTGGAAGACTTATATGGTCTGATGCTGAGTGAAGTGAGCAGAACCAAAGGACTTTGTATACAATAAGCCACATTATGCAATGACTAAGAATGTTAAACTGAACCCTTCTCAGCATTACGAGGATCTAAGACATCTCCAGAGGCCTCGGGATGGAAAATGCTGTCCACATCCAAAGAAAGAACTATGGAAGTCGAATCGCTCTCACTTATTTTTACCTTCAGTTGAGTTTTGTTTCATCTTTCTGATGGTTCCTCCTATTGGTTTTAATTTTTACTTACAACTTCACTAATGTGAAAATATGTTTAATGGGTATGTAAATGTAAAGCCTATGTCAGATTGTGCACCTTCTTGGAGGGGGGGGGGAGAAAAAGGAAGAAAAAATTTTCAACTCAAAAGCATATGGAAAAAAAATAAAAATAAATAAATTAAATAAAAATAAATTAAAAAAAGAATTCTGAAACTTCTATATCTGATCACAATATCTTATTATTTCATCTCTCTATAATGCCATTACCATAATTATCTCATTCTAAGTCTAGGAGAAATATAATGGTTCCTAAGGTCCATGCAGTTCCCTCCTCTGAAGTTTTAGGGAGTTCATTTTCAACAAAAAACTTATTAATTCAGTCACAATTGCCCTGAGTCCTCCCATTAGAAAAACTTCTAACATTTAGGCAGAGGTTATATTCTCTGCCTTAATTTAAATTTAGAGCCATCTATATCCATATGCTACAGTCTTTGTGGTGGAGGCAAAATTCAGATTACTGGAAACATTTTAGTAATGAAATGAAAAGTTATATTATAGTATCTGTGGATAGACAGGCTCCAAGAGGGGAAACTGGGGAAAGAACATGCCTTTCCTCAGCACTTATTTCCGTCTTTGAGTTGGGGTGTACACTGGTAGCAATAGCTTTAGTATCCTGCCCTTAAATTCCTAGAGGGCCAATGACCCTTCTCAATGTCAACATTGAGATATCCATCTAAATACTATTCTCTCCCACAGCTCCTTCTCCTTCTTTCATTATTTGCCCCTGGGCTGCCAGTTCTTTCTAGCTTAACTCTGTATGACCTTGCCTCTTCCTGTCCAATTATAGAACCTCAGAATCTCTATATGCATCTAAAACTGTTCCTTCATTTTATACAAGTACCTCATGGCATAACTAAGTTCCTCAGGAAATGATTTTGACTGATACAAGGAAATGTGTGGTCCTGTTCACACTTGGTCTTGATCTATCAATTCAAATCAATCAGTCAGTGACTTTCCTATAGTGAAGATTTAATCCCGTCACCACTCTCAATCAATAAACTCTAGTGGCTTCTTGTTACTTCTAGGATCAAATACAAGTTTCTCCATTTGGCAATTAAAGCCACTGACTATCTGGACCCTTCCTACCTTTCTAGTCATATTACATATGCCTCCCCTCCATCCACTCTACTATGCAGCCATACCACCCTGATTCATCTCCCACCTCTCTGCCTTTGCATTGGCAGTTCCCCTTGATTAAAATTTGTTCTTTTTTCACTTCCACCTCTTAGAATCTTTAGTTTCCATCCAGACTCAAGTGCTACCTTCTCTTCATGAAGCTTTTCCTGATTTAAGTGCACTCTTTTCTAAAACTACTTTGTGCTCATTTTTTTTAATATTATGTATAATGCAGAGATAGAACAAAAGATGCCCAAAGGGTAACAGGTGGACAGGCTTAGTCTTCCATTGATATTCTCTCCTCTCTCAGAAGAGTTCCCTCCTCTCTCCTATTCCTTATCTCACAGCATTCAGATGCCTTCTACTAATATCTCTTCCTTCACCAGCTTCACATGAAGTGATGGCCCTTCTCCTTTGCCAAGGAAAATGCTTCCACACACAGAAGTGATCCCATTTCACCCCATCTTCTGCAGCAGATTTCCTCCACTGCTACTTCTATCATCCCTCCTTTTGTACTAATCTTCAACCTCTCTCTCTTTCTCTCTTTCTCTCTCTCTCTCTTCTATCCATAAACACATCCATGTCTCCTCCAACCACAAAAAAAACCCTCACAATGCATCTATCCCTACTAGTTATCATCCTGCATCTCTCCTCCCTTTGGTGACCAACCTCCTGAGAAGGCTATCTATAACTGGCATCTTTCTTTCCTTTTCTTCTCATTCTCTTCTTAACTCTTTACTGCTGACCTCACCATTCAACTTAAACGGCTCTCTCCAGAGTTACTAATGGCTTCCTTCTTTAACTTTCTGATGCTTTAATAACATTAACAAATAAATATTCCAAACTGAATCAGCGATAAGAATATGGAGAGGGAAGGAAATGCTCTGGGACAGAGGAGGAGGCCTTAGGAATAAAGCAGAGTCCATGGGCTTCTGTCTGATGTTGGTAGGGAGCTCCTCTCCTTTAGGATCTCTCAAAAATGGAGAGGACCTTTCATGAGCTGAGTCTTTAAATCAGAGACAGAGGAAGGGAAACAAAATCCTTGGACAGGGAGGTCAGGGATTCCTTTAGGGTAGCTCATGTGAAATAGGGGTAGAGGAAGCAGACATGGGCTTTAGGAAGTGCCTGGGATGTTGGCTTTTAGATATAATAAGAGGAGGAGCAGGGAAGCAGGTCAGAGAACTAGCTGGGTAGAGTTAGAAGTCACTATTTTCATAGTGACAGGGTAAACAAAAGAAGGTCAAGTTGAGTGATTACTGGGAGGCCATGGAACAGGAGAGATGCAGAAGATGTAAGGGAACCTCTTAGGACATCCCTGCAGTGCCTTCAGCACTCATTCCTTGAAGTAAACCCTGGGTGGACACCTATTATTATGGTCAGGATTGATTCTCCATCGTGGGTCAGCTCCCAGGACCACAGGTCTTAGGTCGCTCCCCTTTCAGGAGTCTGTTCACAGACCATCTTGTTCTGGCTTTCCCACTTTGCCAAGCTCTTACAGGGCCTCCCATCCACTGTCTGCTCCGTTTGACCAGTGTTCTTTACAATGGTAGAAGTTTTGATGTCAAACTTTCTCCATCTTGGTTGATCTCCACTGCTGGCTTTGAAGCGGTTGCCACAGCAGCCTTCTAGTGTATTGTATTCACTCCCAACAGCTTGAGAAGTCTTCAAAGTTTTCTGATCAGATGATCTTCCAGGACCTGGAGAAGTTAGGCATGTTGGCAGAAGCAGGGAACCTTTCCCCTGGAAATGGGGCTTGGAGGACCAGAAGTTCCAAAAGCCACCTCCTCCTCCTTCCCACTGCAGGATCTCTAAGCATCACAAACAAAGGAGACAATCACATGGGCCCAAAAGCTGGGCCTATAACTTCTTAATCATCAAATCTAACTGCCTTCTCTAAAGTCCTCATCCTCTTGACCTATTTTCAGCCTTCAACATGGACAATTACACTCTCAGCCTTGTTGTTCTCTCTCCTCTTAAGTTTTTGTGACACTTCTCTCTCCTGATTCTCCTCCTCCCTATCTGACCACTTTTTCCCTGTCTCTTTGAAGTATCTTTTTCCTGGTCATGCCCATTAAGCCTCATGGTTCTAAGTTGGGCCCACTTCTCCCTCTACACTATTTCACTTGGTGATCTCATCAGGTCCTACAGTTTTAACGATCATTTTTATGCAAATGTCTCTCATATCTACTCGTCCAGCTCTGATATCTCTGCTGACATCCAGTCTTGCATCTTCAACTGATTATTGTTGTTGTTCTTGTTTAGTGGATTAGTTGTGTCTGACTGTGACCTCATTTGGAGTTTTCTGGGCAAAGATACTAGAGTTGTTTGCCATTTCTTTCTCTAGTTCATTTTACAGATGAGGAACTGAGGCAAATAGAGTTAAGTGACTTGCCTAGGGCCACACAGCTAGGAAGTGTCTGAGGCCAGATTTGAACTTAGGTCGTCCCGACTCTAGGCCCAGCATTCTATCTACTGTACCACTTAGCTGCTCTATTAGACATCTTGAAGTGAATGTCCCATAGACATCTTAAACTCAAATTATACAAAACTGAACTCTCCCTTCCCCAAACCCTCCCCTCTTCCTAACTTCTATATTACTTATGAAGGCCCCACCAACACCCCAGTCACCCAGGCTCACAACCCAGGTGTCATCCTCAATTCCTCACTCTCACTCCCAGTTGTCATGCTTTGTTGTTTCTGTCTCCATAATACCTCTTCTTTATGCCCCATTTTCTGCTCTGACACTGCAGCCACTCAGGTATAGGCTTTTATCACCTCGCACCCGGATAATCACAATAGTCTGATGGCTGGTGTCCCTGCCTCAAGTCTCTCCCCTCTCCAATCTAACCTGACTCAACTGTCAAACTGGTCTTTCCAAAACACAGGTCTTATCATATCAACCCTCCCTCCTCCCATGCAATAAACTCTGACAGCTCCCTTTTAACTCAATAACTGTTAGACATAAAATCTTCTGTTTGGTTTCCACAGCCCTTGATAATCTGATCCCTTTCTACCTTTCCAGTCTTCTAACACATTACTACCCTGTATGCATTCTGAAATCCAGCAACTCTGGCCTCCTTTCTCTTCCTCAAACATAATACTCCATCTCCCACCTCCAGATGTTTTCACTGGCTGTCCTCTATGTCTGGAGTCCTACCTCCTGGATTTTTTAGATTCCATTGAGTCTCTTCTAAAGTCTCCCTTCCATAAAAAGCCTTTCCCAGTCTTCCATAATCTTAGTGCCTTCCTTCTCTTAATTATGTCCTTTTTATCCCATATAGATCTTATTTGTGCGTAGTTTTGTGCATTGTTTCCCTCACTAAACTATGAGTTCCTTGAAAGCACAAATTATGTTTTTTTGTTTGGCTTCTTGGATTTTTTTTTTGTCTTTCTTTGCATCCCCAGCTTTTTTCACAATAGCTGGCATGTAGTAGGCACTTAATAAACCCCAGTTGATTGACTGACTTGGGAAAGAAATTAATATGCTGGATGGATCCCCTATGGCAAACTTAAGTGAAAACTTGGACTAGAGTCCAACAAAATGGGCAGGCATGAATGGGTTGTCATCTGCATTATTGAAGGGAACACCCAAATTGATAAGATCTCAGATCCATTTGCACACAAACCAATAACTTAGGAAATTAGGGAATGAATATTTTCTAAGGCAAGAGAGTCTCCTCTTCACTAAGAGATCTGTTATTTAGGTTTATCTGTCAAACTCCTTCAGTTGAATTCCATTTAGAGAAAACCAATTTAGGGGAAATTTTTCAGGAACACATCTTTTGTGTGTCATGGGGTCACCAGATTGTTCTTCAATAGCAGCCAAAGCCTGTCCCTTGCCCATACTCAGACCTATAGCTTCCATAAATGCAAAGGAATCCCACACCAGCGGTTTGCCAAAGCTTCCAAGACACAGAAAAGAAAGCTTTTTTTTTTAACTTCCTAAGCATTAAGCATGGTGAAAAATCTATTTAATGCAACACTTTTGAATATACAGATAGAGAAGGAGATATAGGTAGATATAAACTCTTTAATCACATCTATTCCTTTACTTCTCTTCATATAAGGGTCTTTTGTGGCAGAGGCATTTTTCAAAAACATAGACCCTCTTTTGTTTAATTAATAATCCCCCTAGACATAAATCACCCTAACAGAAAACTCTCGAAGAAGCCCCGTGGTGATGACCTACTTTAAAAACCTTTTATGTTCATTTTTGGTTTACTATGTGTTTTGAAAATTATTGCTCAATAGATGTTTTGGGAAATCAGCATTTCTTTAGTGAGTTTCAGCAACAAGGCCCCATTTTTCCACCTGGGGAGGAAGAGGCATTGAGGGCCCTTCTCTGTATCTTCTGACAGCCCTATAGGGATAAATCTTTGCTGCCAATCCAAGAAGCAGGGCTACGCACTACCCCCTCCCACTGCTAACAATGCCTTCAATACTACAGAATCAGAATTTCAAATCTGGAAGGGACCTGAAAACATAGAAAAGAAAGAATTGCAGGAAGATGGAGGTATTCTAGGATCTCAAGGACCCCAAATTCCTCTCACAAACATCCCAGCAAAGCTCTAGAAATTCCAGAAAGGAACAATGATGGAGAAAACTAAAGAAAAATACAGACAAGTTCCTCCATCTAACACAGGACTACACATACACACACATACATACACACACACACACACACACACACACACACACACACACACACAAACACGCACACACGGAATCCTGCAGAAATTCTGAGAGATAAGCCAGGGTGGGCAGAAGACAAATTGCATGAGGAACAGCAGGATATAGGGTCAAATCACAGCCTAGGTATAGTAGTGTCCAGGCCCAGGCAAAGTAGCATCCAAAAAGCCCAGCGTGCACACATCATAGGGTACAGCAAACTGCCCTGCCTGAGGCAGCAGAAGACAGGGCCAGATAGAGTATCCAGGCCCAAGCAGCACAGATGCCAGGCCCAGGTAGTTATTGTACTACTACAAAGAGCCCATGTCAAGCTGCAGCAAGAGAAAGAACCAAAAACATCGCCTAAGGTCTTGGAGGAATGCTGATAATAGTATGATAAACAAAAGCTGAGTAAGGGCTGTCTGACCCATAGCACAGTACAGAGTCAAATCCAGGTTTGTAACTGTGCAAGAAGGTGACACAGAAGAAGCCAAGGCCAAAGCATAAGTCAAGCCACCAGGATACAGAGCCCAAACTAAGGAATTCCTGCAGAAGGCAGAGCCTAGTCTTAGCTATGTCTCCAGAACCAAGCAAGGCCTGCTCAGACTATCCAAAACTATAGGAAAGAGCAGAGTCGGACCCAGGGACAAAGTCCCAAACCAGAAACTGAGACCAAATATGTGGGTAAACAGAAGAAAATGCTGAACACAATGAATAAATACTTCAAACTGAGAGAAGTCCAAGAGGTAAGCCAGAATTAAAAAATAAAACTCTACAAAAAATAATAAGTCAATCCTGAAGAAAAGGATGTTTTGGTCTCGGGATCCATAAGTATATATCTAAAAAAATGAAATAAGAGATTTAAGATGTAACGTTAAAGGCAACAATAGTTAGAGGGGAAAGAATAGCAAGAAAAGTTAACAGCTTGCGATAAGCAATAAAACTTACCCAAGAATAGAACTACCTGAAAATTAGAATGGGCCAAACTGGAAACAATGACTCCATGAGACAAGAAATATTTTTTAATCAAAAGATTTTAAAACTAAACAAAAGTGTAAGGTAAATACTATCAGAAACAACTGCCTTAGAAAAGAGGACAAGATAATCTAAGAGTCATCAGATACCTGAAAATCATGATTCCCTAAAAAAAAAAAGCCTGGATACACCATTGGGTTTAGTATTTCCTGGCTCAGATAAATTAGAAACAAAAGGCAAAATAAAAACTGAAAGAATCCATAAGTCACCTCCTGAAAAAAAAAATCAAAATGAAAACTCCCAGGAGCAGCATAGACAAAATCCAGAGCTTCCAGGTCAAAGGAAAAATATGTCAAGCAATAAAAAAGAAACAGTTAAAGTATCAAAGAACCACAGTTAGGACAACAGAAGACTGGGAAGGAGATGAGAGAAGATAGCTCAGAATATGATAATGAAAAGGAAAAAGATAACCTCTCCAGAAAAACTGAACATTATCCTCCAGGGGGCAAGATGAAACTTTAATGGAAGACTTCCAAACATTCCTAATGAAAAGTTCAGAAATGTGTAAAAACTTTGAAATACAAATGAAGGAGTCAAGAAAATGTAGAAAGATTGAATACATTTGATCAATTGAAAGAGAATATATGATGATCAATTACTGACATTCTAGTGGAGGAGGAATAATAGGCTCTCTCAGAACCCTAATGTCTTCAAGGGTCATAAGGAAAGTTAAATAAGCCAGTCAGAGGACCTAAGGGGGGTTTTGATCTGTTTTTATTGCTTCAAGAAGATAATGAAATGGAGGAGAATGAGGACCATACTGTGGATAAAAAGAGGAGGAAGGGGAGGGATTTTACTCATTTTTTAATCTTTCTTTTTAATCAAGTCTATTGTACTATCTTCCATCCTACTCTGCTTCTCCAGCAAAGAGGGACATATGCCCACAGAAGACATGTGGCAACACCACCACTCCAAACAGCATTCTCGGTTCCATATGACCTAAAGATTAAAGAGAACTGAGTTGAGCTGAACAATTTAGCCGAAAAAGACCTAGCTCTAATTCTTTTTTGTCAATTGCCCCAATTCCTTGCAAAACCAGAAATATTGGCTTGACTCAGAGATAGCTGCAGTAAATTTATGGGATTATTTGTATGAGAGGAACCTCAAGTGTCATTAGGCATTGCATGTTTGTCCCAAATCCATTTTTCTATCACATTGTTAATTAACATTTGTTTAGCATAACCCATGCAGTTAGAGCCAGACTAAATATGGAAGACGATTTCCCTTCTCAATTGTAGGCAGTTTCACCACCCACACTTGTCCCCCCAGAGGAATTACACATACTATGAAGCAACTTTGTGACAATAAATTTTCAGGGAAACAGCCCAAACGAAAAGCATCCCTTCCCACCCGTGGGCCTTCTCATGCACTCACCATATGGGGCAGACAGAGCATCACACCAACCGGGAGAAATAATTGGGGAGGGGGGAGGACCTGAAAAAATGTGAGATTTCTCACAAAATGATGGCGATTCTACAGAAATGTGAATTCTTTGGAAAGGCATAAATAACTTGCACTAGAAAGATACTGTAGGAAATGTTTGGCAACTCAACTGGAGGGTGAATATTTGATGTAGATGTACAAGAGACTTGTCAATTCTGCACAGACCCTTGCATGTACATACTCACACAATGTTTTTTGGTTTTGTGGTTGTTGTTGTTGTTTGCTTTTTCCTGCTCCTACAAGCTCCTCTTTGTGGCTCGTCAAGGGCATTTGGAGGAGTTTGGCTTTCACGTTGACTTCTTAGATGAGTCTCCTGGCCTCTGAAATGAAGATGTTCTGAGCCAAAGTGCTCTGTAGGGAGAAGCCCCCTCCCCTCTTTGTTGGTTCTCCCCCATTCACTGTTGGTTCTTCCAGGACCCTGGATTTCATCTATAGAAGCAAAAACTTCAGGCTGAATGAGGCCTCAGAGACCATCAAATCCAACCCTCTCCATTTTGTCATCTGTAAATGACAAGAAAATCAAGTGAGTTGGCCAGGGTCACACATCCAGCAAATCGTTGAAAAAGGAGTTGAACCCAGGGTGTTTTCATCTCACACAGCTAGATCATCCCCTCCTTACCTTAGTTGATATTATCATCTCCTCAGGAATCATGGAGGCTCAGATATTGAAAGGGACATTGAAGGACGTTTTCAAGTGTTTAAAGGGCTGACATATAGAAGAGAGATTAGATTTGTTCTACTTAACCCTAGCAGGCAGAATTAGGTACTGTGAATAGAAATAGAGAAAGGCACATTTAGGCCTGAAGTCAGGAAAATATTTGCTAACCTTTGCCAGTACAAGGTGGAATGGGCTGCTTCAAGAAGTAGCGGGCTCCTCCTTTACCAGAGACCTTGAAGCAAAGGCTGGATGAGCATTTAGAGATGACATTTGGGAAGGGTCTGAATCAGGTCAGATAACAAGAACAACTCACATTTATGTAGCACTTTGAGGTTTACAAATTGCTTTACCTGTATTATCTCTGCATTGGACTGGATGGCCTCTGTGGTCATGGGGGTTTGTGACTCATGTCTCATTGGCATTGAAAAAAGAATGCATCCCCCAGAAGGCCAGCTTTCTGCTAATGAGCCTCCTGATCCCAGCAAGGCTGGGATTCAGGAGACAACACCCATCACTGGGCTGTTACCAAAGCCTTCCTTCTATTGGTAGGGGCTTCCAGAGGTTAGGGTCCACTGGCACAGTCTTTGGGTACTAAGGATCATTCTCACACCTTGATAAAAAAAAAAAAAAGGCCAGTGGAGAAGGACTTTGGTGGAAGTTATTTTTATTCTGAAGATCGGCCCTTCACATTTGTCCAATGCACAACCCTAGAAAAGATGGTACATATACAAGTATTTAAAGCAGGCATTGTGGATAGAGGCCCAAACCTGAAAGACCTGAGTTCAAACCCTGTCTCAGATACTTACTAGCTTTGTGACCATGTGCAAGTCATTTAATCTGCCTCAGTTTCCTCTCCTTATAAAACAAGGATAATAAACCCTACTTCCCAGGGCTGTTGTCAGGATAAAATGAAACAATATGTATAAAGTACTTTGCAAACCCTTAAAGGGCTATATAAAAACTAGCTATTATTATATTTTTTGCTGCCCTATATAGGTACCTACTGCTGTCTCCCAGTAGAGAACAAGCTTCATAAAGGCAAGGATTCTTTGGCATTTCAGTCTTTGTATCTCCAGTACCTAGCACAGTACCGAGGCACACGGTTCTTGTTCAGTTGTTTCTGTCATGTTTGACTCTTCATGACCCCTTTCTGGGGTTTTCTTGCCAAAGATACTAAAGTGGTTTGCCACTTCCTTCTCCAAATTATTTTGCAGATAAGGAAACTGAAGCAAACCACATTAAGTGACTTGCCCAGGGTCACAGATAGTAAGTGCCTGATGCCATATTTGAACTCAGGAAGATATGTCTTCCTGACGCCAAGCCCAGCATTCTATCTTCTGTACCACCTAGCTACCCCAGGCATGTAGTAGATACTCAATAAATGCTTATTGAATGGCAGCACCAGGATTTGAACCTGAGACCAGGTCTTCTGACTCCAAGCTCTGCAACTTCTAGTCTTAGAAAGTAGCTGGGGCACTAAGAGGTTTAAATGCTTTCACCAGGCAATGTCAGAGGTGAGATTTGAACTCAGGTCTTCCTGACTGGAAGTCCTGTTTTTGATCCACCATGCCGAGCTGCATTGTAGAAGGTGTTTCCTAAACCAATGAAATCACAGAACCAATCTCTGTCCTTATCCCAGGTTTATGCTTCACAAATTACCAGTGTGGAAATTCTATTCCATTAGGAAAAAAGGGTAGCTACTAATATCCAAGACAAAGGATCAAATTTGTTTATGCCAAAATCCCTTTGAATTCTAAGCCTATGATTCTGTGGTTTCAGTTATGTAGCTGGGAGCAACCAAAACCGAAAGATCTTCTTAAAAATCCATCCCAGATTTTAGGTGTCATCAGGTAGGTGTATGTACAAGGAGGGCATGCGTAGAGAAGTGTCAAGGCTATTTGGGAAATGTTCAATCAGGATTCAGAGGCCTTTCAGTTGAAAGGGACAAATCTACTTTAACTATCTTTTAAAACAAAACTAGCATCTCTGCTACTCGACCAGGGGTCTTAGTGGGAGCCAAGGACTTCACAGAGCATCACCAGACAAACCTGCTCAGTCACCAAGGTCATGTTTTCACTGTTACTACTTGTCAACTTCCCTTCCAGGGGAGACAATGAGATTCTTTCAGGAATGACATGATACAGGCTTAACTTAGTCCAGAAACAGTCAAAAAAAGATCTGGCTAATGTTAGGGTGGCAGCTAGTGGTGCAGTATATAGAGAGTCAGGCCTGGAGTCAGAAAGACTTGTCTTCCTGAGTTCAAATCCCTCTTCAGACATATTCCAGCTGTGAAACTCTGGGCAAGTCAGTTTCCTCATCTGTAAAATGAGCTGGAGAAGGAAATGGTAAACCACTCTAGTGTCTTTGCCAAGAAAGCCCCCAGTGGAGTCACAGAGAGTCAAACATGACTGAAAAACAACTGAACAACAACAATAATGTTGTTGAATGTATCTTCCCTCCATTCTTCTTTCTTTTTAAAGTTGGACTTATTAAATCATCTGAGCTACTTTTACATAAAAGCACACATTTCTTGGCTTTACACCTGCTTGGTATCAGCATGTGATCCCAGACAGTCTCTGTAGGTATCTTCAAAGGTAAAATAGAGGAACTGTTTATGGTTCTACCTGTGGGTCTAAGTAATAATAGTGATCTGGATTTGGTTCTGACCCGGGCTCTGCTATTTCTTGAATTGCCTTGTATAAATCATCTCCTTTCCCAGAGCCTCATTTTCCTGATCTGGGAAAATGATGAGTTTGGACTAGATGGTCTCCAAGATCCGTTCCAACCCTCAGTCTTATGATCTAGTGCTGTAAGGCCAAGGTTACATCCAAGGCTCTCTCAGGATACCTAGGGAAGTCTGTGTTAGCACAGTGAGGAATTCAGGTCTCTTGGTAATGCCTGGACCTGTTATCACAAAGGAGCAAGGCTGGCAAAGTGTGAAGGGTAAAAAACAGCATGGAGGGAAAATTGGGCCTAGATGAAGGAAACTGGCTGAGGTTAGGGGCCTCAGATATCAGTCCCACCAACATGAGTATACCGAATAAACAAAGAGATTGACAGATAGAGATTAGGAGACTCCCTCAGGGTAACTGACTGCCTTGATTGTCAGGCAGGACCAGGGATTAGCCATCTGCTGTTCACCTCTCCCATTCTATCTTGGTCACTAGTCCAGGAATAAAGACCCTTCCTAAACCTGCCTTTTTCACCAGGTGAGAACATCTGCTCAGTAGTGGAGTGAGTCCTGGGCAGAGCTGATCTGGTTGAGAATGAGCACCTGAAATACTAGGTAACTAAACATACCTAGTCCAGTCTTAGGAGTCAGTGGATGAGGGCATCAACCACCCGACAAAGGGACTGGAAATCTGCTCTGCTTCCATGTGCATCCTTTCCTCTCCCATTTCCCATTTTCTGCCTTTTTCTCAGATGCTTATCAAATAAAAAATACTTTTGCTACAGGGAAGAGCATGACAATCTACTGTCCGATGGCCCCACTCAGAATTCTTATGATTTACAGCGGCAAATCCCTAAGCAGAAGCTCCTTTCCCTGACCATCACTCTCTGCTCACTCATACCCATCTACGTCAAACCCTTCCCTCCTGTGTCCCCATCCCCCTGTTCCCATAACCTTCTACTGCACCCTCTGAAGACCTTGTTCTCTTGTTAACAAACCGTCCTTCACATTAGTCCTTTGGTTTGTATTGACTTATATTGTGGTATCCCACTAGAATGTAAGTGCCCTGAAGGCAGGGACCCTTTGTCATTTGAGTCTTTGTATTCCTAGCATCTAGCACATTTTTGTTGTTGTTCAGTCATTTTCAGTCATGAACTCTTCACAAACCCATTTGGGGTTTTCTTGGCAAAGATGTACTGGCAAAGAAACCACTCTTGGCAGAGTGGTTTGCCATTTACTTCTCCAGATCATTTTACAGATGAGGAAACTGAGGCAAACTGAGGGTTAATGAACTTGTCCAGGGTCTCACCGCTAGTAAGTGTCTGAGACTGAATTTGAGCTCAAGAAGATGAATCTTCCTGACTCCAGGTCCAGCACTCTATCCACTGTGCCACCTGGCTGCCCCTGCACCACCCAGGTACCTAGGTATTAATAAATGCCCACTGGAGCAGAACCAGATCTTCTGACTTCAGACTGAATGCTTTTTCCACTGCACCACAAAAGACATAGGGGGAAACCAGATTGTGGAGGACCTGGAATGCCAGCCAGAGGGAGTCTGGACATGATCTGATAGACAGCAGGGAGCCATCACTGAATTGTAAAACTGATGTTTTCGGATGATACATTCAACAACATCATGTGCCAGGACTTAGTGGGAGTTTTAGCATTCAGTCCCAAGATCATTATTGGTACTGGGCTTTATACTGTGAGGTCCATGATTGGATGGCTGACAATCTTCTTTGCTCGAGCCTAGGAGTTTGTGGTCTTGGGAATGATAGGAGACCAGTTTCTAAGCTACATCTGGTGCATTCTAGTAAGTGTAGGTCAATACATTTGGGAAGGGGGACTGACAGACTGAAGATCAATCAGAAAGGGATTGTAAGATTCAGAGCTAGAAGGCACTTTAGAAGTTATCTTGTCCAACCCCTCCATTTTACAGAAGAGAAATCTGAGATCAAGAGAGGTTAAGTGACTTGCGAGTAACTCAAATGGCGAGTGATTGAATTTGGATTTGAACCCAGATCCTCTAGTACTTTTTACACTGTGCCAGTCTAGAGACCTTGCCATGCTAGGGTGGCTGGAAAGAACCAGGAGTGTTCAATGTCTGTGATTCCCCATGTCACTTTTAAGTACTGAATGTTCTTTGTATGACTCCAGTGTAATTATTGATATCACAGACAACATCTTTTACCATCAGAACTGTCTTTTCCCAAGCAACTAGCAGCAAACCTGACCCCAACCCCAAGAAAAAATATACCTCTTGTGTATTTGTGCTGTGTTGTACTTCCCAGGGTCTGTTCGGAATGTGAACATGAGCCTATTTTCTTGATTGTACACAAGTCAATAAAGGCACCCTGGCATTTACTCAAAGGGGTAAAAAAAGAAAATTACAAAAACCTTAGGGGCTTCTTAGGGGAAAGATATGCATATTACCTTCAAATATCTAAAGGGCCTTCATGGGAAGAAGGATTCTACTTGTTCTGCTTGACAGTGCCTGGCACATTTTCTAGTTAACTTGTTTTTCAGCCATGCTTGATACTCTATGACCCCATTTGAGGTTTTCTTGGCAAAGATACTGGAGTGGTATCTCCAGCTCATTTTATTGATGAGGAAACTGAGGCAAACAGGGTTAAGTCACTTGCCCAGGATCACACAGATAGTAAGTGTCTGAGGCCAGATTTGAACTCAGGAAGATGAGTATTTCTGGTTCCAAGTCCGGTGCTCTATCCACTGTGCTACCTAGCTATCCTGGCACATAGTAGATACTTAATAAATATTTATTGATTGTTTGGTTGAGAATTAGGGCTGATGGATGGATATTGAAGATAAGAAGGCAGATGGCAGCCTGACATAAAAATCAGCTTTCCAATAATGAAAACTGTCCAGAAATAGAATGAGTTCTCTGGTGTTGGATGATAGGTATTATTAATAATCCTATGCTGATTGTATGACACTGTGGAAGTCACCACCTCTCAGAACCTTAATTTCCTCATTTGTGAAATGGGAATAAGAATGTCTGCAGTATGTACTTTGTGAGGTTGTTGAAAGGCTCAAAGAAATTAAACTAGGTAAAGTGTTAATAATGACTTCACTTTAACTAAAAATTGTTGTGTTAATTATTAATAGTTTTAACTATGACTTCTTTTTGTTAGGAGAGGTTGGTCCAGACTGGTGATTTCCCACCACCAATGCAGATCAGCCACTCATCTGTGATTTAGACTCTAGATCATTCCGTAAAGTTTAGAGGCAGTGAAAAGGCTGTACTTGAGGACCTAAAGGACCACATGTGGCCTCAAAGCCACAGGTTCCCTACCCCCACTCTAGACCATTTTTTAAAAGCACTTTACCTGGTTTGATCTCTTTTGAGCCTCTCACATGAGGTAGGAAGTATCAGCATTATTATTCTTATTTCACAAATGAGAAAATGAAGGATCAGAGAGTTTAAGGAGCAGGGTCACACAGCTAATCAGTATCAGAGGCAGGTTCCAAAGCCAAAATTTCCAGACTCCAAGTACAGAACAGAGATCTTCGGGCAGAGGCTGGGTGACTATTTGCTGGGTGCCTTGTGGAAGGGTATCCTGTTCAGGTACCAATTCGACTTGAGCTTGAACTCTGAGGTTGCTTCTAACTCTTGAAGTTCTGGGATACTAGGGTTACTTGAATTTGGCTTCAGAGACCTGGCTTCAGCAGCCTCCATCCCTGAGCCAGCATTAGGCCTTCCATGCTGGCTCCAAACTATGTCTCTGGCCTCTTTGTCCACTACTCCTCTCTTCAAATTCTCCCCTCCAGCCGGAGAGGGAGGCAGAGAAGTACAGCTAGCAGCCCTGGCCGGGCCAGAGCTAGGCGCTTCCAGCAGCCACCAAACCCCAGCAGGAACCCAAAAAAGCCAAGCTGACGTGCAATGCCTGCATAGAAAGTAAACAGTGGTTGAAATGATGTCCAAACAGTCAAATTTCTGACCAAGGGAGCAGCCCTTGGGTTGGGGTAAGGGAGTTAAGATTTCACCCCTGGAACACAATGGCTCTGCCCCCCAGCCCCAAGGCTTCCCAAGCCCTCCAACCAAAGGCTTCCCCACTCTCTGAGGACCGGTAATTGAAGGAAAGCATACAAGGACAAGGCTTAAGATTGGAGGCACAGCGTCCAATCCAAACCAGGATTCAGGCCCCTTCAAAGCAAAATACATAGATTGGGGCCAAGAGACCTCTCCCAAAGGCTCTCACTGGCTATGTTACTCTGGGTTTGCTGCTGCTGCTGCTGCTGCTGCTATTCAGTCTCGTTCTACTCTTCATGACCCCATTTGGAGTTTTCTTGGCAAAGATACTGGAGTGGTTTGCCATTTCCTTCTCCAGGTCATTTTACAGATGAGGAAACCGAGGCAAACAAGGTTAAGTGGCTTGTCCGGGGTCATACAGCTAGTGAGTGCCTCAGACCAGATTTGAACTTATGAAGATTGAGCCTTGCTGACTTCAGACCTGGTGCTTTAATGACTGCACCACTCAGTTGCCCCTATCCTGGGTTAGTGAATCTCATCTATTAAATGGGGATAATGATGTGACCTATTGTACCAGGTGGCGGTGTAAGGATCACAGGACATAATATACGTAAAGCTATTCGGACACTTTGACATGCTACGTAAATGTCAGGTGGTCATGGAAGGAGGAGATGACAACGATGATGCACATGGAGATTTTGCTATAGAACCTCTTCCCTGATCTTTGCACGACTATGTGTTTCTCTCTCTCCAGAGCTCGATTTCCTCATCTTTCAAATATGTAGAAGGAACTGAAGCTGATGAGTTCTAGGGTCCCTTCCAGATAGTCTATGTTCCATGAGATGCCACAGAAGCAATTTGGGAAGTCACTCAGCAGTGGCCAAAGGAAGGTGAATAAGTATTGATGTAGCCCCCACAAGGCACCAGGCAGATTATCTCATTGCATCCTCACAGCAGCCCTGCAAGGTAGGTGTTATTATTCTCCCCATTTTACAGTTGAAGAAACTGAGGCAAACAAGTTAAGTGACTTGCCCAGGTCATACAACTAGTAAGAGTCTGAGGTAGGATTTGAACTTAGGTTTTCTTGAAACCAGGCCAAGTGCTCTATCCTCTATACCACCAGCTGCCAGAGGCAGAGGAGTTGTCTTCAAATTGTAGAGTCAGAAAACCTGGCTTCGAATTCTGCCTCTGAAGCTTACTATTTGTGTGGCCAAGTCATTTAACTTCTTTCTGGGCCTCAATTTCCTCATCTATAAAATGAAGGGGATTGGGCTAAGTGGCCTCAAAGATCCCCTCCACCTCTAAAAATTTATCTGTAAAATAAAGGAAATGGATAATTATCTCTGAGTTTCCTTCCAGTTTTAACTAATATGAGTCTGTAAGAGGAGGATAGGGAGTAGCCTGCAATTTTATTAACATGGGGAACTTCTGGATGATGAAATTCCTTCTGCCAATGCAGGTCAGCCCCTTCTCTGTGATTGACAGTCATAGAGTGATACGGAGAGCCCTGGGAGCTCAAACAGCTTGTCCACCCAAGGACACACAGCCTTTACATGTCAGAGGTAGGACCTGAACTCTTACCGGCTCCAAGAATGCCTCTTCATGCACCCCACCGTATCTGCCTCTATAGTACTTCAGGTTTTGTTTTCATTTCTTGCTTTAAAAAATAGATTTTTTTGTTTTACATGATTGCACATGCATAACCTATATCAGATTGCTTACAATCTCAGGGAGTGGGACAGGAGAGAAGGAGGGATAGAATTTGAAATTCAAAACTTTTTTTTGAAATGTTAAAAATTGTTCTTACATATAATTAGGGGAAAATAAAATATTTTTTAAAAATGAACTATTATTGTACTTTAAAATATATGCATATATTCTTACAAAATTAACAGGGATCCCCACAAAAAATCAAATAAAATACAGAATTAAATCCTACATAAAACCACATGCCCCTTAAATATTTACAGCTTGCTACAGAGAAAATATTTACACACAAACACATACACACTTTAACAAAACAATAATATTTTACTTGTGGTGTTCTGCTCTAATTTTTTTTCCATTCGTATGTTTATTTTATTTTGCTTCTGTTTAAACATATATGTATGCATGTATATATGTATGCGTTTATATAACTACATGTTATATACCATACATGGTGCAGTGGCCTGTGTACATTAGCACTTTCAGCCTCACACAGGACACTTTCCATTGAGCCATTCTTCAAGTATTAACTATTTGGCTATCCAATTTATCTGCATCACTAGACAGTAAGCTCTCTGAAGGCAGACACTGTCTCACTTAAATAATGATCGCTTCTTCTGCACTTAGCCCAGGGCCCTGCAAATAATAAGTACTTGATGAATATTTGTCAATGAAGGGAGAGCCTTTTTTTTCCCTAAGTTAGTAGGAGGCTGATCATACAGAGGTATCCTGATGGCATTTTAGGACTAGAAGGCACCGAAAATGATCACTTGGTGACCCTGAGTGCCAGAGAGGAGAAACTACTCACCCAAAGTCCCCCAGAGGGAGCAGAAGGCAGGGATTTGACCCCACCCACCTCCTTCCAGCTCCAAAGCCAACATTCTTTCTACCACTACTTTCTCCTAAAGGGGCAGTGACAGCCACAGATGGAGTCCTCCTTCATGGGATTTAAGATTCTCCATAGCTCTGGCTCTCCTACTTCTCCAGCTTCGTTTTTCATTACTCCCTTCCATGCCTTCTAAGTCTCTGCCAAACTGCTCTCCCAGCTGTTCCCAGACCTTGTCCTGGCATCCTCAGCTTCCATGGATTCTCCCAGGCTATCTCCCACCCCTGTAAATGCATTACCTCTAATACTTTGCCTGGGAAAATTCTTCTCTCCTTTCGAGGCTCAGCTCAGGTGAAACGCCCGACTCCTACTTGCTAAAAGCGAATTCTGCCTCTTTCACTTTTCCTAGAGCTTTTTGTCTGGATTTCTCCCCACCTCCACTCTACTTTATATTATACTAATCAACATACATGCTATAATCTACCCCCTCCTTTCACCTCCCAGTAGATTGTAAACAGCCTAGAAGCTGGGACTCTCTTGTTTTTCATCTTTGCATGGAACTGAGGACCTAGCACCCAGTAGGCACTTAATAGATGTTTTTTGAATTGTTGAATGGCATCATGCTGTCAAAGGTATCCTTAATTTCTAACATTTTAATCTCTTGGAACTAAACTAGATCATAGATAGAGAATAGGAAGGGACGTTAGAAGTCATGTAGTCTAATAGTACCTTCATCTCACAAAGGAGGAAACTGAGGCACAAAAGAGTGAGATGCCCCACCAAAGTTCCCTGACTCCAAAGCCAGAGTTCTTTCTCCTCCAACTCCCCACCTTCCCTCTTGTCCTGTTCCCCATAGCCTGCCTTTCCCCTGAAGACAACTTAGATAAAACAATCTTTCCTCTTCCTTGGACAGCCATGGTACATGGTGAGATAATCAAACCTCTGAGCTGAGCTCTAGCCTGGCTCTTTCCCGGCAACTCCCAAAGCTAGGCATCAGAAGGGCTTTCCATACATACGCTTACACCTCCTCTAGAGGAAGGTAGCACAATACAGTGACAAGAGTGTGATGGATTTGGAGTCATAGGATCTGGGTTCAAATTCTGTCTCTGCTACATAGTTTGATCTTGGGCAAGTCATTTAACCTCTCTTGGTCTCGTCAGTCAAATTGGACTAGATGACTGCTAAGGTCCCTTCCAATTCTGAATCAGTGAGTCCATGACCTGGATTCAACTTCCTCTTCTACCACTTACTATCTGTGTAACCTTAGGCAAATGGCTTAGCTTCTCTGAACCTCAGTTTCCCCCCCTGTAAAATGGGATTAAGTGACCTTTAAGGTCCTTCCCAGTTTGAAATCTAGGGTTCTATGATTTTAGAAGGATCTCCATGCAGTTGTGACCATCGACACTACACATAGACACATGCACATGCATGCTTCTCACACAAGTCTCTCTTCACCCCTCTGAGAAGGCCTCCTTGAAGCAGGGTACTGCTCACCCTAACCCCTTCCCCTTTGGAAGGCAGGAAAACCACAGAGCTTAGTCCTCCCTCACCCCTGTAATCCCTAGATGGGTGACTGATGTTCTGCTGGGCCACCTCCCTCAGCCCCACACTGTGGCTGGCCCAGCCTTAATCATGTGGTGCCTCTGCTCCTAGTCAGAGCTGGCCTCAGAGCCAAATACCCACTGGCCCACCCCAGCTGTGGCAGGCAAGGCTCTGGCCTGCTCTCTCCAGCCCAAACCACCCATTAAGAGTCAGTTTAGCCCAGACATGGGGTTGGGTGGTTTATTTTACTGCTTTTTAATTACTCTAATTGAAGGGAAGACATCCCTTTCTCTAAATAAGTAGTTGCGCTTACACTCTCTTCTCCATTTAAACTCTCCTTCAGTGTTTCCAAGCCTCATAAGCGTCCTAGCATTGAAGTTGGGGTGGAGATGACAGGGGAAGAGGAGGAGTGGTGTTTTAGGAGGCAGAACAGATGCATTTCATTAGCTTGGATTGGCTTATAGGTCAGCCCTTACAACAGCACATAAACATAAGGAGTCACAGAAGTTCAGAACTGGAAGGAATCTTAGAGATCACCTAAGACAACCTGCTCATTTCACAGTCAAGGAAATTGAGCATCAGAGAAATTAAGTGACTTTGCTCATGGTCACACAGGTACTAAGAGACTGCACGGGTATGATGGAAACACCACGGGATTTGAAGTCAGAGAAACTGGGTTTGAATCCTAACAATGCTATTTATCTATCTATTCATTTATTTATTTATTCATTCATTTATTTATTTACTTGCTTATTTTTTTTAGTTAGTTAATTATTGCCTGTGTAGGCCTGGCAAAGACATGTAAGTAACCTCCCTAGCCCTCAGTTTCTTCATCTGTAAAATGAGGGGATTGGACTAAGAGATCTCTGAGTTTCCTTTCCATCTCTAAATCTGTGGTTCTCTTACTCCAAATATGGAAAGTGGAAAGCACTCTTTCCATTGTCCCAATCCAACCTGTACCTGAGCAAGGATCTCTTTAAGAATATTGCCAACACAAAGAACTGGAAATTAAGAGGATGCCCATCAATTGGGGAATGGCTGAGCAAGTTGTGGCATATGAATGTAATGGAATACTACTGTGCTATAAGAAATGATGAACAGGCTGACTTCAGAAAAACCTGGGAAGACTTGTATGGTCTGATGCTGAGTGAAGTGAGCAGAACCAGGAGAATGTTGTACACAGTAACAGTGATGACTAATATTGATAGACTTAGCCCTTCTCAGCAATGCAAGGATCTAAGACATCTCCAAAGGTCTCATGATGGAAAATGCTCTCCGCATCCAAAGAAAGAACTATGGAGTTTGAATGCAGATTGAAGCATACTATTTGCTATTTTTCTCTTCTGTTGTGTTTTGTTTCCTCTTTCCGGTGGTTCCTCCTATGGGTTCTAATTCTTACTTATAACATCACTAATGCGAAAATATGTTTCATAGGAATGTATATATCAGATTGCATGCTGTCTTGGGGAAGGAGGTGGGGAGGAAGGAGGAGAAAAATTTTAAACTCAAAAGCTTATGGAAGTGATTGTTGATAATTCAAAATAAATTAATTTTTAAAAAAGGAATATTGCCAACAAATGGGCATTGAGGCTTCTTTGGAAGACTCCTAGTAATGAACAACCTGTGACCTCCCAGGCATCCTAATCAATGCCATTTGGGGTCTTTTCTCTTGGTTGGGAAATGGCTTCCTTACATCCAGCCTAGATCTGACTCTTTGCAGTTTCTGCCCATCTATCCTTGCTCTTCTCTGTAGCACCAAACGGAACAAATCTAATTGTTCTTCCTCATGACAGCCCTTCAGATACCTGATTACATCAATTCCCATAACCGTACCCCCCCCCCACCCTGTCTTCTCTTCCTCATTTGGCATCTTTACTGTAAGGGGCCATCTTGGAGAAGATGATTTACTTCATTTTAATAAACAAAAGAGTTAAAGTTAAAATATAAGTAAAGTAACTTCAGTAAATTCTAATTCCAGTTTTTTTTAAGGAACTTCCTACAGAGAAGAAGTGACACTATGAGCAGTATTACCATATAGCTTGGTAGGATCTTGACTGGCCCCCCTCCCCACCCACACACACCTTTTAATTTTTTTTAATTGTGAATGTAATGAACATACAAAAAGAATATTTCCAAGCACAAAATAGAATAGAAAAAGAGGATTACATATGAAAATATGAATCCATTATGTACAACTTGCTCTTTTAAAAATATACACAATAAATTTAAGATCTCACTTTCAAATTAATTACCCCATATGTCTGTATTTCCTTTCAAACCTTCATTTGTTCCCTTTGTGCCTTTATAAAATATTTCAATGACTGGGCATCTAGGTAGTACAGTAGGTACAGTAGCAGCCCTGGAGTCAGGATGACCGGAGTTCAAATCTAGCCTCAGACGCATAACACTTACTAGCTGTGTGACCATGGGCAAGTCACTTAACCCCATTGCCTAATCCAAAAAAAAAATTTCAATGACCCTCTTTTCAGAGGATGATCTTATGCCTAGCTCCCTCTCCCCACTAAATTCTATCCTCTCCCAAATAAAAAAGACAATTCTTGAAACAGATCTGCATAGACCAGCAAAATGAATCCACATATTTGCCGTGTACAAAAATGTACTCCTCCTTCTGCACTTTAGGTCTGTCACCTCTATATCAGGAAGTAGGTGGCAGGTTTCCCCATAAGTTCTTGAGACTCATGGTTAGTCACTGCATTGTTCAGAGTTATTAAGTCTTTCAAACTTTCTTTTTACAATATTGTTATTGTGTAAATTTGTTAAATTTTTACTATATAAATTAGTCTCTGTATCAAGTCATACAATTATTCACAAGTTTCTCTGAAACCATGCTTTCATCGTTTCTTATGACATAATAATATTCTATTGCACTGATAAACAATAATTTGTTCAGCCATTCCCCAATCGATGGGTACCCCCTTTGTTTCCAGTTCTTTGATTCAACACCAAAGGCTGCTGTAAGCATTTTGTACATAAGCATGCTTTTCCTCTTTCTTTGATTTCTTTGGGATTTAGGCCTCTTACTAATATCACTAGGTCAAACAGTAAATACAGTTAGTAACCTTGGTGGCCATAGCTCCAAATTGCTTTTTAGAATGGTTGGACCAATTCACAGCTCTACCAATAGTGTACCAGTGTGCCTATCGTCCCATGTATCTGCTGCCATCTTGCAGAAACAGGCCTATAGGGCCTCCCCCTGTTACTATCATAGAAGCCCATCCTCGGTATAGATCTCCAAACTTTTTTTAAAATCCTGCATCCCACTCATCATTTTTACCTCTTGAGGGGCAAGGAGGGGACAGGAGATGGGGAATGAGAGATGGTGAATTTTTCAGTAGCACCTGCATAGTCCCTGTGGTGGTTAAATTAAACCTACCCTACAGGGCCAACTTCTGGTTTAGAAGGAAGGTTGGGAGTTTAGCTGAATCCCTAATTAGCTTAGTGGAAAGGGTAGAGTAAAGGAATCATAATGGATAAAGGGTATGTTGGAGACAAGCTCCATGACTGGCTATTTCAGAGAGAGTGGGACGCTACCATCTCCTCCCCCTCTACTTGATTAACTACTGAAACTTAAGGTCAGCTACTGCCCTACTTTAGAATATGGGGTGTTCTGGCAGAACTAGCACTTCTGATGTGAAGGCTTGCCAAGCCCTTTTCAGGGCTGCTCATCCATCTTTAGTGTCCACCTTCACCCAACTCTCCCCTGTGGCTCCCAGAAGCTATAAGATTCACGGCAGCCGCACCCTGATAAAAACCATGTTGACAGATGAGTTAAACCAGATTGGGGGTAGCTGACAGGCCTTTAACCTATCCATGAGCTGAGGAGTTGTCTACCCCAAGTACATGAAGACTTCCTCTGGTGGAATGGGTGAATGAGAACAGTTTGTTCCAACAAGCCATGAAGGCAGCTGCTCTGGAGTACTCAGAGCTTGATCAGACATAGAAGAAGCCAAGACCATCCACTGCATTCTGGGCCTTGCCAGCTGTCTTAACTTTTGTCCTGCCACTGGACGTCAATGACTATGGAAGAAAGAGTGAGACTGATGGACTCTGTGCCTTACTTAAATCCAATCCGTGCACAAGTCAAGACCTCACGCATTATTGTGATGTCATTGGTTCTCTTCAAAAACAAAGGATGAACAACAGAGACCACTAAAGCTGACCTGAACATACTTCTAGCCAGTTGGTCAGATAGACTTGAAAAGTAATTATTTTAATACTTCAAGGATCCATGCTTATCTTTGTTCTTACTCAATGTAGGACTGAGAGCACAAGGTCACACAGCAAGTTAGTGGCACAGGACAAAATTTGAATCCAAATCAGTCTTCTGACTCCAGCACAGCAGCTACCTCCCTATCACCTTAGGGATGCAATCTCCACCTTCTCTTCCTATTGACCAGAGATTTTCTGGTTTACAGTTTAAGGAAGAGGGAAAACAAAGTCTTCATGGTCACGCCTTAGCGCTATCATATATATAACAGGGGACATTACTATCTTCCTCTTGCTAGCCCAGTCAAAGACATATAACTAATTGGAGGATGAAAATGGTGTGAGTAGTGAGCCGTGCTCCGGCACCCTTTCTTCTCATGCTCCATGTCATAATTCACTATCCTGAGTTCCTTCCCTGAGGACTCCCTCTTCCCAAAGGCTAATGTGATAAACAAATTCATGCTGTCAGCTATATTAGTTTAATGTGTTCTCCTTCTAAAGGCTATTTGTATTTTAACAAGAGACTTTAACCCAAAGAAGTGAGGAATGTCTCGCTCAGACCATATCTGCAATATTGTGTTGAGTTCTGAGTGCCACCACTGAAGTCAGCCATTGGCAAGCTAGGGAGCATCCAGAGGAGGATAAATAGAATAGTGAAAGATAATTGAAACTGTATCATATAAGGAGATGAGGATGTTTAGAGTGGAGAAGAGAAGAACAAAGAAAGAGAGATGTGATAGCTATCTTCAAGTATTTAAAGGGCTGTAAATTCACGTGGAGTCCAGATTAGACCTGCTCCAGGAATAATGGTCAGAAGGTACAAAGCAGTTAATTTGGGCTTAATATCAGGAAAAAATTCCTTATAACTAGAATTGTTCAAGAGTGAAATGGGGCTGCCTTAAGAAGAAACAGCTCCCTCTCTCTCACTCTCTTGCTCTCTCTTTTTTCTTCTCTCTCTCCCTCCCTCCCTCCCTCCTTCTCCCATCTCTCTCTCTCCTCTCTGTCTCTCTCTGTCTCTTTCTCTCTGTGTCTGCCTCCAACTCTCTCTCTCTCTTCTATGTCTTGCTCTTTCTCCTTTCTGTCTCTGTCTCTCTCTTCTTCTCTCCCTCCTCTCCTGTTTTTCTGTCTGTCTGTTTCTGTCTCTCTTTCTCTGTCTCTGTCTTTCTGTCTCTCTTTCTCTCTCCTTTTCCCTCCCTCCACCACCTCCAATTTATGCTGTCTATAGCTTGACTTTACAGAGTTGTTTGCATGTTCTTTCCCCCATTTAGACTATGAGTTCCTTAAGGGCACAGACTGTCTTTCACCTCTCTTTGTGTCCCCAGAACCTAGAATGGTGCCTAGCACATAGTAAATGCCAAATAAATGTTTATTAACTGACTCTCCCTGAAAGTCTTCAAGCAGAGGTCGGATGGCCACCGGTTAAGTATGTCGTAGTGGGGGTTCTTTTTACACACAGTGGTGTCTGGATGGCATCTGAGGTCTCAACCAACTCCAAGATTCTGAGATTCTTTAATGCTGGCTCTTCTCTCATCTGTGGGTAAAAGCCTGTGGTTGACACCTTCTCCCATCTTAACAGTATTCACAAGGCTATACGAGTCTCATTTGTGCAGTTTGCAGAGCATTTTCACATGCATTTTCTCACTAGAATATAGAAACCAAAGCACAGCATCTCGGCACTAGACAAGACCCATGAAGCCATTTTGCCCAAGCCTTCCCTGAACAGAAATCCCTTCTACATATCCTCTACAAGGACGTGGTCATCTACCAGTTAAAGGCCTGCAGCATTTGCAAACGTGTTACCTCTTGAAGTCGTCTGTTCTACTTTATCTATCTCTTATTGTTAGGGCATCTTTCCTTACGTTGAGCCTAAAACTGCCTCTCTGCAGCTGCAGATCATTGTTCCACCACCCCTATGAGGATGGCAGGGCCAGTATTATATGATCCCCATTTTATCCTGAGGCCCAGAGACAGGAAGTGATGCCCATGGTCTCACAGTGATTTAATGGCAGAGCAGAGACTAGAACCAAGGTATCCCGACTCCCAACAAGGCAGCTCTCTCCAGGTATCACTGGTCACTGCTCTTCATGGGTCGTTTCTCATAAGTCCCACTCATTGTCTTCTGTAGTCCCACCTCCTACAGGCTTTCAAGCAAGCAGGTCACTGCTTTATTTCACAACCCATCCAGTCATCCACCCAGAACATCTCACAATCTCCCTGCTGACCTTCTTCTCCTCACCTGGACTTGATATCTAGATCCCCCACACTAAAGCTTCCAGAATCCAAGTCCCGATTCCTGGGGAATAACTACTCACCTCGAGAGCTACCACCCTAGGGCTCAACTGAGTTGACTAAGTACAAATTAACCTACTTAGCTCACCATATCTACTGATCAGTCCAAGACTCCAGACCATGCTTCACCTTTTTTTTTTACTGCATAGCCATCTACCTATGACATTTCATCATCATCTATTTACCTCTCCCTTCCACTACACCTTCCACCTCCCTAGAACAAAACCTCCCTTCCTGGTCACCACTCTACTGTATGCATTATGCATTGTCTTTCCTTATTAGAAGATAAGCTCCTTGAGCTATTACATATATATATATATATATATATATATATATATATATATATACACACACACACACACACATACATATATATGTACACACACACATATGTGTGTGTTTGTATATACATATATACTATATATACTATATATACATATATACTATATATACTATATATACATACATACATATATATACACATATAAAATTTGCATTCTCATATTTAGGATATTTTCTAGCACATAATAAGCAATTAACAAATGCTCCTTAATTTGGTGTAAATAATAGATCAGTTTTCTGAGTTATTTTTTGTGTTTTACAAGGTTTTTACCAAAAGGGCGATTTGTTCTACTCTCAGACAAGTACAGCTTCTCTACAGCCTTTTACAGCTCTAGCCCCCCATCGTTTCCTATCTAGATTATTGAAACATATAGAAACAGCCCTCTGATGCTGAGAGCTCAAGACTCAACTTTAAGCTGAGTATAGATTGGATATTCTATGTACAACAAGGTATACAGGCTGGGAAAGCCTACCTAGGAAACAAGTCACTTCCTTTGTCTGATTACTTAGCTTTCTTATCTAGAAAACAAGGTTTGACCTAAATGATCCCTGCCCTGCTATTCTGGTAACTCTGTATGATTGATTTCCTTTGTAATAGTAGGTATTTGATTCTATGCATCTGAATACATTATCCTGAGAAGAGGTCTATAGTTTTCACTACGCTTCTGAAGGGGTCCAGGGCACACAAAATTATACTTGTGCTAAGATTTCTCCCAACTTGACATTCTATTTTCTATGTTCTAAGGTCTTCTAGCTGAAAGTCCTATCATCATTTGGTACTATGTCACTATGTCACAGGCTAAAGGACATCCTCAAAATCCTACAGGTGAATCCTGGTTCTTAAACTTACTGGTTATATAATCATGGGCAAGTATACCATCTCCCTGAGCCTCATTTATGTCATCTGTAAAATGGGATAATAATCTTTGCAGTGTATACCTCACCAATTTCTTGTAGGGAAAGTGATCTGTAAGCCTTATAGCTTACAAATGTTATCAATTGTTCATCTTAAAAATCTTTGGATTTTGAGAAAGGTCCATAGTTCGGCCTTTCAAGACTTTGGAGAACAGTCCTATGACCATTCCATCTATCACTTTCATGAAACTGTAAGGGAATAAATTTACACCTAGAAGGGGTGTTGTAAATCAAAGAGCCCAGCCTCCTCATTTTACAGCAGATGGCACTGAGGCCTAAAGATCAGGTAGCTAATCCAAGGTACCATGGGTTGCATTCATTATGTCAGGATTCAAATACAGATCCTCTGGCTCCAAATCCCAGGCTTCTCCAACCTATACCGCATTGTCATCTCCATCCTATAAGACCCAACTTGAAAGTCACCTCTTCCATGAAGACTTTCCTATATTTCTTCTACTGCATTACCCTGCCTCTGTTTAACCATTTTGATCGTACCCCAGCCACCCCCGTGGAAAATAAAGAAACCACCGAGAAAAGCAACCTATACCTTTAAGAGCAGTCACCCCTCTGCCCAGTTAACTAACATGGGATATTTGAGAACTGACTTCCCTAGCATAAACACTGGCAGTGTAAGCACTAAGCCCTGCAGAAATAAAATGAAATGAGATGATTCCTAATAGTCCAGCCATAAAACGATCAGGCAGTGACTGCTCCAGGCAATTGCCAGGCATCTTGGCACTTTCAATGAGGAAGAACAAAAGAGGCAAAGCTGAGGTAGGGTTGTATAGGATGCTAGTGTTCACCAGGGCCCATCCTGCTCTGGGCCCATAAATCTCCCTTGTGGCCCAGGCGGGCCTGCACTCCTCCCTTACTGTTCATGATACATTAGGCAGGCAGCCAGGGAAGCAGGGTGTAATGGAGGCCAGGGGTGGGGATAAGGGGGTGGGGGTGGGGGGCATGCAGACAGAGGAGGAGAGAAAACAGGACCACCTGAGTGAGAATCCTTTCTGTGACATAGATTAGCAATGTGTTCACGGGTATGTCAAAAACTCTCTGAACCTCAGTTTCCTTATCTGCAAAATAGGGATGAAAGTATCTGAAAGTACTTTATAAACCTTTTTGCTATAGAAATGTCAATTATGATTATTCAATTTTTCTCATCTTTATTTATGTTCAATGACATTAAGATAGAAATGGTCCAAGAACAATAAAATGATCAGTCCATCAATCAACAGATGATTACTAAGAGATTACTATGTATCAGGCATGGATTAAGCATTAAGGACAAGAATAGTCAAAATAGCCCCTACTTTCAGGACTTAGCCTATTATTATTATTTTATTTATTACTCATTATCTTATTTATTTTGTAATCACGTTATTTTATTTATCCTGACATTATTTTATTTATTCAGCTTTCATTGTTTTATTTATCATTTCTTTTATTTATCTTGTTATTATTATTTTTATTTATCATTCATTATTTTATTTATCTTAGTATTATGTCATTTTATTTATCCTGCTATTATTTTATTTATTCATACTTTACTGTTTTATTTATTAGTTATTTTATGCATCCTGCTATTATTTTTTAGAGTTTGATAAACTATTCTGCAGATAGATAAAAATGATAGTCTTTGGTAATTAGATGAAAGCATCAGGATACAGAATCATCCATTAACTCATGAAAAATATCTTCTAGATAACTGCAGCATCAACAATGACAGCCAGCATGTATATAGTACTTCAAGGTTTTCAAAGCATTGAACATAATTTATCTCATATGATTCTCACAACAACCCTAGGAGGTAGGTGCTATATGATCCTCAGTTTAAAGATGAGGAAACTGAGGCTTAGAGAAGTTTAGTGAGTTACATGAGTCATGTAGCTAAAAGATGTCTAAGGAGGGATTTGAACTCAGGTCTCCCTGACTCCAAGTCCAGAATTCTCACCTACTATGCCATCTAGCTGCCCTCAGGGGCTAGGATAAAAGGGTTGGTATGTACTTTCTTTCCACGTGACTTTGATGACTTCCACTAGGTCTCCATATATTGCGAGTTTTTCATTCTACCTAAACTGGAGGTTATAAGCATTCTGTTTAACTATATCTATTTAAAATGTTTGCCTGAAACTTTTGGGGCAAGTAGGTAGTACAGTGGATGGAACACCTCCTCTGGAGTCAGAAGGACCTGAGTTCAAAACCAGCCTCAGACACTTGACACTTACAAGCTGTAAGACCCTGGGCAAGTCACTTAACCACAATTGACTCCCTCCAAAAAAAGTTTGTTTTAAATTCTTGTGTGTCAATGTTATGTCCAGGAAATCATAGATGATAGCTTCACCGTGATAATACTTTGGTTCCAGTATGGTTTATTTGTAAAATTCTCAAGGTTATTTTGAAGTTCGAATTTCAATATAAGGATTTCTCATGTTAGTTTATGTAGAATAGTGAACTCCTGGTCTCTGATTCTGGCCTCCTGAGAATGTTTCTGTAGCTATTTGGTAGGTGAAAAGTTTTTGTGTGACCTGTGGATGCCTTCCTATAAGAGGCTCCTGCTCTGGACTTACATGGAGAGTCCAACATTTCTTACATTCTCTGGCTCATTATGCTCCTAGCAGAGTGCTAGAGAAAATCTCTAAACAAAGTTTAATAAATAAATCAAGCAAGTAATGACTCATTAAGTGCCTGCTAGGTACCAGGTTCTGTGTCAGAAATATAAAGACAAAGATGAAGTAGCATTTGCCCTCAAGAAGCTTACATTCTATTAGAGTATAACTTACAATCCAAAAGTGGATAAAAGAGCCCCTTATAGAAAACATCCAATGTTCGAAAGAAATGTCAGGTGTAGGATAATTATTTCCTCTGCCACAAAAGAAATACGTAAAACAAAAAGGACTTACAAGCTTGTGTCAACAGATACTTAAAATATAAAACAATAACCTATCACCATCATAATCTCCTTGGAAAGTAAAGGCACTCATTCCCCAGTTGATAAATTGTCAAGGGATAGGAGCAGGCAGTTTTCAGAAGAAGCCATTAAAGCTACCTATAGTCATATGGAAAAACATGTTCTAAATCACTATTGATTAGAGAAATGCAAATTAAAATAGCTCTGAGGTACTATCTCATGCCTATCAGAAATGACAAATTAAGAATGGAGGAGGGGAAAATATGTACACTAATGAACTGCTAGTGAAGTTGTGAACTGATCCACCCATTCTGGAGAGCAATTTGGAACTACACTTAAAGGGCTATAAAACTGTGCATACCGTTTGACCTAGCAATATCACTACTAGATCTGTATCACAGAGATCAGAGAAAAAGGAAAAGGACCTACATGGACAAAAATATTTATAGCAACTCTTTTTGTGGTGGCAAAGAATTAGAAACTGAGAGAACATCCATCAATTGGGGAATGGCCGAACAAGTTGTGGCATACAACTGTGTTGGAATACTATTGTGCTATGGGAAATGATGAGGGAGACAGTTTCAGAAAAATGTGGAAAGACCTATGTGAACTGATGCAAAATGAAGTAGAAGAATTGAGAGATCATTATACACCATAACAGCAATATTTTAACAATGATCAACTGTGAAAGATTTAGCTATTCTGATCAATACAAGGACCCAAGAAAATTTCAAAGGACTCATGTATCCTACCTCCAGAGAAAGTACTAACAGATTCTTATTGCAAACCGAGGTGTAGTTTTCTCATTTTATTTTTCTTGTGCTTCTTGCATGATATGGCTAATATGGACATATGTTGTATATGATTTTTTACACATGTAATTTATATCATATTTCTTGTCTTCTCAGTAGATGGGCGATGGGTAGGAGGGAGGGAGAGAATTTGGAACTCAAAATTTTAAGAAAAAGAATGATAAAAAATAAATGAAGTAAATATTTCAAAGAAAAGTAAAGGTACTGCGAACTTCTGAGCATCCATGTCACTTTCACCTCAAGCCCATACTGTCCAAATCACTCACAAGGTCCATGTTTAACACAGCTCTTTTCATGGTTCTTTCCAATTCACGATCTGTCAGTAGTTATCTTTTAGTCTGAGCAGTGTTGTAGTTGCAGGAAGTATCACCCTCTATGAAGGCAACACTGAATCGGTAACTCAGGAGAATATGAACTATTATAGCTTCTATTATTTGCTGTTCAGTCATTTCAGTCATGTCCTACTCTTCGTGACCCCATTTGCAGCTTTCTTGGCACAGATACTGGAGTGATCTGCCATTTCCTTCTTCAGCTTATTTTACAGATGAGGAAACTGAGGAAAACAGATTAAGTGAATTGTCCAAGGTCACATAGCTATTAAATGTCTAAGGCCAGATTTGTACTCACGAAGATATGTCCGACACTCTATCCACGCAACATGTATTTTTTAAATGGTTCTTAAATATTTATATAACAATACTAGCTCAGACAGTTGTGGGTAATGGTTCTTTCTGTTATGATGCTCCAATGCCAGGAGTTTATATTCTAAATTCTCAAAGATATTTAGGGGTTTGTATTTAGTCCAGGGATCTATTGTCCAATAATTTATGAAGAATTGTAAGCCTGTGGTGTCTAATTCTGGTCACCTGATTATGTCCTTTTACATATCTGGTAAGTGCTAAGTTTGCATAGCCTACAGTGATATGTTTCATTTTCTACAATGCAATGATAATCTTCATTGAGGAATAAATCCAGGATCTTTACTAATAATCATTCTATATTTTTCTGGTAGCCATGAACTGATTCTGAATCATTGTCATAAAACCCTCCCATAAATAAATCTGCATAACAACCATCTTAACTCTGCAAATCTCTATGTTTTAAGTGTTTTTCTTCTAAACAACATACAGCTGGATTCTGCTTTCTAATCCATTTTGCCATCTTCATGTATTTCATGAGTGAGTTCATCACATTCATGTTCAGAGTTATGGGTATTGGTGTTTTTTCTTGTATCATTTCATAGTACAATTCTTCTTTTCTTTCCCCTCCTCCACCATTCCCCTCCCTTTTCAAAGAAAGAAAGGGTACTGAAAGAAAGGAGTAGTGATTAATATTAATTATTTCTATTTGGAATAATCTGATCATGCTCCTTTGTTCTCCCACCCTTCACCCAAGCCCAGTTTAAGTTGTTGGGTCTCACTATTTCTTAATTGCCTTTTAATTTCCCTTAAAGTGAATCTTCTACAGTTAAATATGTTTTGATTGTGACAATTCCCTCTGTCATTCCATTCTCCCTCTTGAACTTCTCTCTTCCCTCTGCCTGTTCCCACCTAATTCTCTATTAATCCTAATACATTTCTCTACCACATTCTGTGTGTGTGTGTGTGTGTGTGTGTGTGTGTGTGTGTTGTGTGTGTGTATGTGCATGAGTGTGTTGGAGTTACAGGGTTGGGGCGGAGGAAGAGGGTTGAGTGGATGGATACACGTGTGCATTCAATCTTCATCAAAATTCTTTATCCATTCTTACTTTTCTTCACATGATGGTGATAATATGTGCTTCGTGGTGCTTATCTTTCTTTGCATTATTTCATAAAAGTCTTTCCAGGTTTCTTTGAAGTCTTCACAGTTACAATTTTAATTGAATAATGTCATAATTTATTGTTGTACATTTGGATTGCTTTCAGTTTAAATTTTGTTTTATTTGTTTCCAACTCCATTCCTCCCAAGGACTCCTTGCCATGTCAGATGATTGTGCCTCCTCTCACATTAAAGTCGCCCAGAATTACAAGCTTATCCTCTTTCAGCACGTCGATGATGAGGGTCTCTAGGTCTTCACAAAGGTTGTTTTTTTTTTTGCTCATTGAGGTTCATCGTGGTAGAAATATACACACTAATGATGGTGGCATGGCACTTTCCTGCATCCATCAGGAGCCTATCATCCACTTCTTTTGGGAGGCATAAACATTTGTTGTCTCTGGCCACTCCAGAAAAACATGCATCCAGTTCCAGCTTTGGTAAGCTGGCCTTCATTTGCCAGCTTTGTTTCACTCAGTGCTGCTATTTGGATGCCGTGTCTACCAAGTTCTCTTGCAACAAGAGCTGTTCATCTTTCAGGTCTAATGGATTTCATGTTGTCCATAGCATTCACACATCCTATGCACCAATGGAGTGTGGAATCATATTCACAAAAGTTTTTGTATATTTTTTTTGTGTTTTAACCACAGGGCAGGAACCCTGCCTGCCATGGTAAGCAGGCCAGGGTTAGAATAGGTGAAGCAGATGATTTTTAGGGCATCTCTTCTAGCCCCTTCCTCACACCAGGTGGTAAGCAGTGCGGTGTTTTTAAAAGGGTGCTCAGACACCCAAGGGGCTGCCGAATCCCATTGCTGCTTCAGTCCAATAAAAAGACAACTCTATGACCTGAGCCTCCTGCATCTAGAGTTGTGACCGCAGCTCCCAATTTATCTGCATCTGCTTCTTTGTCACTTGCCCATTGCCACAGGACTTTGAAGTAGGTAAAAATAGTACAATGGTATGGGTGATGTCTTTTAACTTGTGCATAGTTTAAGTGAGGCAGAGTTGCATGACGTCATCAGCTTTACTCTGTCTTCCATAATCATCACATTCCAGCGGCAAGACAAAAGTCAAGATGACTGGTGATGGCCTGGGATGCAGTGGATGACCTTGGCATCTTCAATGTCTAGACAAGCTCTAAGCACTCCACAGCACCTGCTTCCTCCACCTTCATAACCCATTGGAACAAACTGTTCTCATGTGCCCATTCTATCAGGGTAGTCTTCAAATGCTTGGGGTAGACGCCCTTCACCCTCCTCCCGGAATGCATAGTTTTGGAGGCTGCCCAGCTGAGCAGCTCCCACATCCCACATAGCAGATAGAGCCTCTTCTGGAATATCCTATTAGAACCCAAAGAAAGACAGGACACATAAATGGTACGCTGTGCCATTACTGGAGTCACCCACCCCCTGGTGTTGTGCTATCCAGGCAGCAAAGCCCAGGGTCCTATTTATAGGAAGTAAATGAACCTAATTGTACTGTACAGGTTAAATAACTGGGAAAAAAATCCCTCCAGATCTACATTTGTAAATGAAGATTTTTGTTTCTAAGCAAATCCAGTAGATACCTCCTGCTCTCGGGTTTAGACTGGAGTCCAGATATTGGGGCTCTTCCCCCAAACCAGGCCTAACAGCTGAGGGAAAGGTTACTCTCTCTCTACTTTATTCCATCTCTAGTGAAATATCAAGGCACCAGAAAACAAGAGCTTTTCCAGCTCTACTGTGTACTTGGATCAGGAAGGAAGGCTGTGGTGGAGGCGGTGGGGTGTGACACTTGGGGGCGACTGGAACCCAGGAAAATTTAATCAAAACCAGTTACAAACAAAAGCATGCTAAGGAGTCAGAGAGGACAATTCCATCTCACACATTAATTAACTTTCCTCCCTTCTCTGCCACTTCAAGAAACACCAGTGACTTGCCCTCATCCCTCCTGAGGACTGTGGAGGAAGGCCTGAAAGGCGAGCCAGCTCCAAAGAGAGGGGCAAGGCACAGGTCTGACCACAGCTTTCTCTTGATCTGTTTTTGACTGAGCTAACCTGGAAAAATTAACTGGGACTGAGATAAAGGCAGGCTGGGTCAGAAGGGATCGGGGACACTGACTGGGAGAACTGAATTCATGTAGCCTCTAAATTCCTAATGAGAGGAAAAGGTCGGGGACAAGAAATGGGAAACTGAGTACAATGAGAAAGTGTCCTGGTATATCACTGCAGTAATCAGTCACTTGACGCCTTGTCAAAATTCAAGCAAGACAGACTTTCTGGCTGGCAGTCGTCAGCCGAAGCAGCAGAATACAGAAGTGCAGCCTGTCAGTTTTTTTATCTTATCTATATTCTTTTGTATCACGACTGCTCCATCTGGACTTCAGTCATAACAAAGATACCTTTCCCAGGGGTGATGAGAAACAGGGAGATAGCACAGGATGGAAGGATCAATAAAATCTACCTCTGCCCTTCCTGTTGAAATAAGACCAGTTGGGGTGGATCCAATGCTTTATCATCACTGAAAGCAGGCATCCCAAAGAGGCAGCTGGGTGCCACAGAGGGTAGAAGGCTGGGCCTGCAGGCATGAGTTCAAATCTAGCCTCACATACTCATTTGATGTGTGCCCCCTGGCAAGTCATTTTACCTGTGTCTGCCTCAGTTTTTCAAATGTAAAATGGGGCTAATAATAGCATCCACCTCCCAGGGTTATTGTCAGAATCAAATGAGATGATATTTGTAAAGTACTTAGCACAATCCTCTGGCACATGGTAGACTTGTTCCTTTCCCATGTAAAAGTACAGAGAGATTCTTCAGCAGAGGAGCAGAGAGAACTGGAAAGTTATGGATTTGATCTCTAAAGGCTTCTTCAGAACTTCAAAAGATCTGTGATTGTGTCAGTGTGGGGTCACCATCGACCAACACAGATTCAGATCTTTATCTGTCATGGTCTTTATGAGCTGTAGTGATTTAAAAAATGGTATTTCCTGGTGCTGATAACAAAAATATTATTACCCCCACTAAACTCATACTCAAAGTGAGCTTAGTAGGGTTACAGAGCCAGAGCTTACATTCCACTGACTAGAGTTGAAGGCCACTTCCTTGGCACAGTTGATAGAGCATAGAACCTGGAGCTAGGAAGACCCCTGTTCACATTTGGCCTCAAATATTTACTAGCTGCATGGTCTTCTTCTCCTTCTTCTTCTTCTTCTTCTTCTTCTTCTTCTTCTTCTTCTTCTTCTTCTTCTTCTTCTTCTTCTTCGTGTTCTTCTCCTTCAGTTGTTTTCAGTCATGTTCAATTCTTCATGACTCCATTTGTGGTTTTCTTGGCAAAGATACTGGAGTGGTTTGTTATTTCCTTCTGCAGATCATTTTATAGATGAGGAAACTGATGCAAACAGGGTTAAGTGACTTGTCCAGGGTCACCCAGCTAGTAAGTGTCTGAGGCCAGACTTGAACTCAAGAGGATCATTCTTCTTGACTCCAAGTTGCTGTGCCACCTAGCTGCCCTCCTGAGTGACCCTAAGCAAGCCACTTAACTTCTGTTTGCCCTAGTTTCCTCATCTATGAAATGGGAATAATGATAATACCTACTTCTCAAGGCTGTTGTGAGGATCAAATGAGTTAATAATTGTAAAGTGCTTAACACAGTGCCTGGCACATAGTAAGTGTTTTATATAAATGTTAGTTGTTGTTATTATTGTTGTTTTTATTATTATTATTATTATTATTATTATTATTATTATTATTATTATATTATTATTATTCCATGCCATAAAAAGACATCAGAGTAGAAGTGGTAAGTTTTAAGTTCCTTTCAGACTGTGCAGTTCTAGGATCCTAAGGCCATTAAAATCCTTGTCATTTTAGCTTTTCAACTATAGTGAGAATCAAGGCAGATTCCTGTGGGAGATTGGTTAGCAAGAGCCCTTCAAAAGACTGATCAAAAGAAGAGGATTCAGAACATGGTCTCCCTCCTATTTGTTGAGTTACAGAGTTACATAGCAAGATGACAAGAGGTAGCTTGTCCCTATAAAAGCCATTTTATGTGTCCATGGGCTATCTGATTGACAGGGCTCATCCAAGCTAGGCAGCTTTCCTAGTGAAACAGACCCAGGACCCTGCTGGTGTATCTCTCAGAATGGCTAAAAAATGAGCAACATTTAGGCCTTGTGTTTAAAGCCACAAAATCCTTTCAAGCCTTTCATTCTGTCCATAACTTCAGTCGGGTCTATGGACCCAAGATTTCATTCCATGCATTATTACTCTTCTGCTGATAAACCATACTTTCTGACTTCCCAAGGCCTAGGAAATTTCCCATTTGCACAAACAAGCTGCCTTCTCTGAATTCCGTCATCTAAGTCATCCACAACCCTGTGAATTCAAAACCTCACTCATAGATGAAAGAATGTATGTTGCCCATCAACCATCCTGTGTACAAGGACAGTTTTACCTGGTGTAAATATTATAGACAATAGGTCCATTTTTTTTTAAGATGACAGCTTGAGTCAATGTTTTCCTCTCAAGCTTTGTAACTTTGACCCATGGACTAAATCTTAGTGAGCTACAAAAAATAAACAAACAAAATTTTTATCAGCTACCATTTTCTTACCTTCACTTCTTCATTCAACAAACATTTATTAAGTTTCTATTGTGTGTAGAGCTCTGTGCTAATTATTAAGGACTGAAGGAGAAAGTTTAAATAAAACATGATTCTTAGTGCATAAGATACAAACTCAGATAATTCCAAAACACAATAATCATGGTAAGTATATTAAAGGAATGTAAGACAAAGTCACCAGGGCACTTATTGTGAAGAAATTGGCATTTGATTTAAGTTTTGAAGTATAGAAAAAGAGAGGAAGGGAGGCCATTCCAGGCATAAGGACAGCATGAGTTTAGCTGCAGAAGTGGGAAAGAGCACAGAGCATATTCAGATAACCCCAACCTTTAAAAACAAACAAAAAAATGATTTGATCCTATTATCCCACCACCCTATCATCCTGTATCTCTCCTCTTGTTTACAACCAAACATCTAAAAAATAAACCACCTGCATTTATTGCCTCCACTTTCTTACCTCCTTGTCAATTCTCAACTCCTCTGACTTCTAACCTCATTAATCAATTGAAACTGCTTCTCTCCGGGGTAAAATGATCTATTAATTGTCAGATCTGATCACTTTTTCTCAGGCTTCATCCTTTTTCAACACTCTCTAGAATCTGACACTGTTCACCACCTTCTCCTCTTGGACGGTGTCTATTCCATGTCTCATGATGCTCTCTAATGTTTCTCCTCCTACCTAGCTGGCCATTATTTCTCAGTCTTCTTTCTGGCATCATCATTGAACTCCTTTCCCCTGTGGGTGGCTATACACCTGGTTTCTGTCCTGAGCGTTCTCTTCTTCTTTCTCTGCACTCTCTCCTTTTATGATCTTATGATCTTATGGTTCAACTATCATCCCTGTCAAGTCAATTCCAATTTTAATACACCCAACTCCAGTGTCTCTCCTGAACTCTGGTCTCACATCACCAACTGCCACTTTGATATCTCCAACTGAATGCCCCGTAAGCATCCCAAACACAATATATCAAAGCCAGGGTTCATGACCTTTCCCCAGAAACTCACCCTCCCCTATTCCTAACTCCCCTTTTTCTCTTGATGGTACTATTGCCTTTCCAGTCACCCAGGTTCACTGATTTGGAGTCATTCTCTACTGTTTTCTCTCTGAGCCCTCATGTCCAATCAGTTGACAAGTGTTGTTGATTCTAACTTCCCAATACCTTCCACATCTGTCCCTTTCCACTCATACAGCCCCAATCTCAGTCTATTACTTCTTTCTTGGATTATTGATTTTTTTGCTGTTGTTCAGTCACTTTTTCAGTCATGTCCAACTCCCGGTGACCCCACTTAGGGTTTTCTTGGCAAAAATCCTGGAGTGATGTGCCCTTTCTTTCTCCAGCTCATTTTACAGATAAGGAAACTGAGGTAAACAGGGTTAAGTGACTTGCCCAGGATCACCCAGCTAGTAAGTGTCTGAGGCCAGATTTGAACTCAGGTCTTCATGACTCCAGGCCCAACACTCTACCCACTGTGCCACCTAGTTGTCCTGGATTATTGTAATAGCCTTCTAATTGGTCTCCATACACTTAGCCTCTTCTCATTCCAATGCACTTGGCACATAGCTGACAAAGCATTATTCACAAAGTACAGGTCTGATAGTCTCTTGTTCAAGAAGCTCCAGTGTTGGGGGCAGCGAGGTGGGACAGTGGATAGAGCTTCAGCCTTGGAATCAGGAGGACCTGAGTTCAAATCCAGTCTCAGACACATAACACTCACTAGCTGTGTGACCCTGGGCAAGTCACTTAACCCTATTGCCTCAAAAAAAAAAAAGAAGCTTCAGTGTTCTCTCTTGCCTCTTGGACAAAATACAAACTCTTCTATTTGACTTTTTAGCCCTTTATAATGTGGGTGTATTCAGCCTTTCCAGGCTTCTTTCACATTCCCCTGCTTCATGTACTATGGTTCCAGACAAACAGGCCTATTTCCTGTTGCCTGGATATGACATGCAATTTATTGTCTCTGAACCTTTGCATAAGCTGTCCTCAATGCTTAAAATCAGCTCCCTTCTCATCTGTGCCCTGTGGAAGTCATCAATACCCTTAAAGTTCAGTTTAATTGGCACTTCCTGTAGGAAGCATGTTCTGATGTTCTGCTAATGTTTTTTCCTTAATCAGAAAATACTTTATGTCTTCTTTGAATACATTTTACTCATTTAATTTTCTGTGTATACATACCTATTGTTTTCCTCCAACAGAATGCAAGCTCCTTGAGGATAGGAAATTATTTATCTTGTCTTTGTGTCCCCAAAGTTTAGCTTAGTCAATGTCTGGAATATATAGGTACATGATAGCTGCTTATTGATTGACTGAGTGATCTATTCCATCAATGAGGGCACTCTTTTTAAAGGTACAGATCAAAACCCTTCCACACCTTCTTATCCTGTGTGATTCTTATCCACATTCCTCTACAATTTTTTTCTTTTTTCTTTTTTTAATTCAATTTTATTTCCATTCCAAATTCTCTCCCTCCTTCTCTCACTACCCCACCTAATGAGAAGGCAAGAAAAACAAAACTCATTACAAATATATAGTCATACATTATCCATGTCCAAAAAAAAGGAAGAGAGGAAGGAAGGAGACAGAGACAGAGACAGAGACAAAGAGAAACAGAGAGAGAGAGAAGGAGGGAGGGTGGAGGAAGAAAGAAAGAAAGAAAGAAAGAAAGAAAGAAAGAAAGAAAGAAAGAAAGAAAGAAAGAAAGAAAGAAAGAAAAGAAAGAAAGAAAGAAAGAAAGAAAGAAAGGAAGGAAGGAAGGAAGGAAGGAAGGAAGGAAGGAAGGAAGGAAGGAAGGAAGGAAGGAAGGAAGGAAGGAAGGAAGAAAGAAAGAAAGGAAGGAAGGAAGGAAGGAAAGGAAGGAAGGAAGGAAGGAAGGAAGGAAGGAAGGAAGGAAGAAAAGAAAGAAAAGAAAGAAAGAAAGAAAGAAAGAAAGAAAGAAAGAAAGAAAGAAAGAAAGAAAGAAAGAAAGAAAGAAAGAAAGAAAGAAAGAAAGAAAGAAAGAAAAGAAAAGAAAATATGCTTCAATCTGCCCTCTGAGTCCATCAGCTCCCTTTCTGGAGATGAATAGCATGTTTCATCATGAGTCTTTTGGAATTGTGGAGGTCATGGTGTTGATCAGAGTTACTAAGTCTTTCAAGGTTGATTATTTTTTACAATATTGTTGTTACTATATAAATTATGGTTCTTCTCCCTTCACTTTACATCAGTTCATATAAGTCTTCCCAGATTTTTCTGCAACCATCCACTTCATCATTTCTCATAGCACAATAGAATTCCGTCATATTCATAACTTCTTTGGCCATTCCCAATAGATGGGCATCCCTTCAGTTTCTAATTCTTTGCCACCACAGAAAAGAGCTTCTATAAATATTTTTGGACATATAGGTCCTTTTCCTCTTTCTTGCATCTCTTTGGGGTATAGAACTAGTAGCCATATCACTGAGTCAAAGGTGTACATAGTATAATCGCTTTTGACGCAGCAAGAGACAGAAAGAGAAATTCCATTTAAAGTAACTGTAGACAACATAAAATATTTGGGACTCTGCCTGCAAACCCAGGAACTATATGAACACAATTACAAAGCGCTTTTCACACAAATAAAATCAGATCTAAATAACTGGAAAAATATCAATTGCTCATGGGTAGGCTGAGCTAATATAATAAAAATAACAATTTCACTGAAATTAATTTACGTATTCAGTTCCATAACAATCAAACTATCAAAAATTATTTTATAGAGCTGGAAAAAATAATAGCAAAATTCATCTGGAAGAACAAAAGGCCCAGAATATCAAGGGAACTAATGAAAAGAAATGCAAGGGGAAGTGGCCTTGCCATACTAGATCTAAAACTGTATTATAAAGCAGAATCATCAAAACTACTTGGTACTGGTTAAGAAAAAGAGTGGTGGATCAGTGTAATAGATTAGATATGCAAGACACAGTAGTCAATGACTATAGTAATCTACTGCTTGATAAACCCAGAGAGTCCAGCTTGTGAGATAAGAACTCACTATTTGATAAAAAGTTCTGGGAAAACTAGAAAATAGTATGGCAGAAACTAGACATCGACCAATATCTTACACCATATACCAAGATAAAATCAAAATAGGTACATAATTTAGATATAAAGAGTGAAACTATAAGCAAATTAGGAGAGAAAGGAATAGTTTACCTGTCCGACCTATGGAGTAGGGAAGAATTTATGACTAACCAGGAGATAGAGAACATTATGAAATGCAAAATGGATAATTTTGATTACATTAAATTAAAAAGGTTTTGCACAAACAAAACCAATGCAACTAAAATTAGAAGAAAAGCAGAACAATGGGAAATAAATTTTACAGTCAGTAGCTCTGATAAAGACCTCATTTCTAAAATACATAGAGAACTGAGTCAAATTTATAAGAATACAAGTTGTTCCCCAATTGATAAATGGTTAAAGGATATGAGCAGGCAGTTTTCAGATGAAGAAATTAAAGCTATCTATAGTCACATAAAAAAATGCTCTAAATCACTATTAATAGGTTAGAGAAATGCAAATTAAAATGACTCTGAGGTACCACCTCACACCTATCAGATTTGACTAACATGACAAAACAGGAAAATGATAAATATTGGAGAAGAGTGGGAAAATTGGAACACTAATGCATTGTTGGTAGAGTTGTGAACTGATCCAACCATTCTGGAGAGCAATTTGGAACTAGGCCCTCATGGCTATAAAACTGTGCATACGCTTTCATCCAGCAATACTGCCACAAGGTCTGTATCCCAAAGAGATCATAAAAAAGGGAAAAGGACATGTACAAAAATATTTACAGCAGCTCTTTATACGGTGGCAAAGAATTGGAAATTGAGAGGATGCCCATCAACTGGTGAATGACTGAACAAGTTGTGGTATATGAATGTAATGGAACACTATTGTTCCGTAAGAAATGGTGAGCAAGCGGATTTCAGAAAAACCTGGAAAGGCTTGTATGAACTGATTCTGAGTGAAATGAGCAGAACCAGGAAAGCATTGTACACAGCAACAGTAACATTGTGTGATAACCAACTTTGTTAGACTTAACTCTTTTTAGAAATGCACTGGTCTAAAACAATTCCAAAAGACTCATGCTATCCACAGCCAGAGAAAGAACCACAGAGTCTGAATGTAGATCGAAGCATACTATTTTCTCTTTTTTTTGTTTTTTGTTTTTTCTTTCTCATGATTTTCCCCTTTTGCTCTGATTCTTCTTTCACGACATGATTAATGTGGTAATATATTTAATATGATTGTACATGTATAGCCTATGTCAGATTGCACTCCATCTTTGGGAGGAGGGAGGGAAGGGAGAGGGGAAAAATTTAGAACTTAAAATCTTATGAAAGTGAATGTTGAAAACCAAAAATAAATAAATAAATTTTAATAATAATAATAACAAAGAAAAATTATTAATTTTACCTCCATTGAACTTCCCTATTTCTTGTTGGTTGTGAACTCTTCCCCCGTCCCCATCATTAATTCTCAATCTATCCAATGTGCTGGAGGCATTCTCCTAGATTTTTTACCATGGTTGCCCATGAAACATCTGGGTGCTCATTTGTTATCCTTCCCTCTCATTACATAGCCTGCCTACCTCCTTTTTCCTGATTACACATCTCCTGTCTGATATCTTTATTGTTACTTCTTATCTCTAAGTCATCACTGGTACCATGACACTGCCTATTTAGACTCAACATCCATCTCTCCGTACACAGCCATGTAGCCTGACCAAAACACCATTGGTGTTTAAATTTGGGGTTTTATTTCAGGAATCATTTCACATAAAAGGTACTTTATAAATATGCTTGAGTAATGAATGTAGAAAAACAACCAGATTATTGTCTGAAGATTTCTCTGTTCTTCTGAAGGAGGCTGGTCATATCTTTCACCTTACAATTAGTTGTTTTGTTATTGTGCAAATATGTTTGAGTAATGAATGTAGAAAAACAAAATTGTTGTCTGAAGATTTCACTATTCTTCTGAAGTAGGCTGGTCACAATTTTCACCTTACAATTAGTTGTTTTGATGTGCAAAAAACAACTTGAGCAATTTAACTAATTAACACGTCCCCTTCCTTCTCCTCCCCGCCATCAAAAAAAAAAAAAAACTGGGCCACAGGTTCAGTCTTCTATATATTCTATATATAAAATGCTATACATTGGTGTCTATTCCTGTGTCTATGCTGATGAACCACAGACACCCTTTACAACAGGGCAGCCACTGCTTTGTTCTCTGATCCACATCGTTTTCTGTTCTACACATCTGACTCCTCCCTTTTCTAGAACCACTCTATTCAGAGGTAGAATAAAAGGCTGCCTACATGGTATTATTAAGATTTTCCAAAGCAGCATTTCCCCCATCACCTCCCCCCCCACTCTCCCCAAAAAAGCTCTCTTTACTGGTGCTTCCATAATCCCTTGAATTTCCACCATGAAGTATTCCTTAGGCTAAGCCTCTTTGCAGAAAACCTAAGTGAAGATTCAAATATATCTACAAAAAGTCACAACCCTCTGGTTGATGCTTACCACATTAGCCAGGATTAGTTAATTGTAGGGAAGGGACCTGTAGGGGACAGAGAACAGAACAAGCCAGCTTAATTAGGGATGAGATTGGGCAAGGTCTAGATGAGCTTGGAACACTGCCGTGGAAGTGGGGGAAGGAGAGAAGGGACCTCCTTCAGATATTTGGGCTGGGCTTGCTTGGGAGGAGCACTTAAGTTGCTAAATTTTTACTCCTTCACAGTGTCTCCTAGAGATCTGTGCTCTCTAACACTCATTGAATAAATACTGCAGACAGAATTCGCAGAACTGGTGCCCTTCATTCTTCTCACTTTATTTTATAGCCACAAATGAAAAAAGAGTGCCCTTTGATATTTTTCTCTGCAACGTCTTGATTAATTCCAATTTTCAGGTTTACATGATATCCCTTTCACTCCCACCAAACAGAAACAGATTGGATCTATTTTAAAATGTACTGACTTGGCTATTTTCTATGGCCCTTCCTACTGTGATTGTTATCATTTTCTCCTTTTAGAATGGCTGAGTTGTCACCCTTCCTTTCCAAGTTTTCCCATTCATAACAGGGTGTGGAGCTGGAAGAGCAAAACCAAAGAATCCCCAGACCTGAACCAGGCCCTCACCTCCATTTGACATTTTCCTTCTTCCGATGGCCTTACTTGGGGCTTTCACAAAAAGGAAGAAAGAAAGAGTATTTTTTTTTTTGCTGTTGCTTGAACTTGGCCTCATTTACAGGAGCTCAGGTTGCAGCCCAGAGGAAGCCAGGACTCAGGGTTTGGGATCCAAGCTGTTCAGCTGGATAGCCTTTTGGACATAAGATTTCCAGAAATTCTGAAGCAGTGGAAAGAAAAAGAAACAGAAATTTGGGGGTGGGGTGGAAATGAAACACATGCAATGCTTGTGAGATTGATGGTTTGCCCTTTTCTTCTGTATCCTTTACAGATCTAAAGATCTTTAACTCTAAAATCTATGACCTATGATGATAAAAATGTATTATGTATAACTTGGTCTACTCATAAAATTACCATGTTTAGTATATTAAATTTAAAAGTACAGTTTACTCAGGCACCAATTACAAATTTGCTCGTTGACTTTACTTTTCCATGGTTTTGTTTTCATCACCCTTCAGTAAACTCCTCAAATAGCATCTCTTTATGGCAGCTAGGTGGTACAGAGGATAGAGCCTGAAGTTATGGAGACCTAAGTTCAAATCTGACCTCAGACACTTACTAGCTGCGTGACCCTGGGTAAGTTACTTAACCCTGTTTACCTCAATTGCTTCATCTGTAAAATGAGAAGGAAATGGCAAACAGTTCCACTATCTTTGTCAAGAAAACCTCAAATGGCATCACAAAGAGTCAGATACAACTAAACAAACAACAGTAAAAAATACCTCTCTCACAAGGCTGTCGTGAGAATCAAATGAGATATTTATAAAAAGCACTTAGCACAGTGTTAGGCACAGAGCAGGTACTATATAAATGTTTAGTCCTCCCCCCTCAATAAAAATAGTCCACACCTTCAAGGAAATTAAAATCCATTGGGAGGAAACAACATGTACGCATAAAAATAAATACAATATATAGAGAAAGAAGTCTTCTGATCAATTTGATAAGTCTATCCAATAAACCTAGATTTTTTTCTTTGGTTGTTTTTTTTGTTTGTTTGTTTGTTCGTTTGTTTTTCTGAAGGGTGCTTTTCTTGGAGACCTTAACACCTTGCTGAGAGGATACAGGAAGGACTTTTGATTTGTTCCCACTGATTAGTGTTTCCTCCAAGATGAGAGTAAGTGGGATGGACTCTAGCCAAAAGTGTTGTCTTTTCCCATAATCTATAAATGTAAACTATATAAAATGGTTATTCCCTTTTCTTTCCCTGGACTGTCTCTGCCTTTGATTCCTAGGTGGAGTATAACAAGTAAGAGGGAGGGGATTTCTCTCACTTTGACACCAACCAGTCATAGTGGTAACTTAGAGCAGAGGCATATGGTTTTGGTAGGCTTGTGCCTGTGGAGCCCGAAGGGAGTTCAAAAATGTTCTCCTGAACCCCAGCTTCCTGTGTGGAGGAGTAGAGATCTTGAATTCCCTAGGAATGTGATCCCAGAATTTAACCTTCTGGCCAAAGAAGGAAAATTTCCCGGGCAGCACCAGCTATAGGAAATCTTCATAGATTAACTTGAGTTTGAGATCAAAAATATAAATAAAGGGGAGATAAAGGTTAGAGAACAATATGTGAAATCCTCCAGATCATGGCTTAGGGCTAGAAAGGACCTGAAGCTGGTAGTTTAATCCTTTCACTTTACAGCTTACAAAGCTGAAGCCCACCCTAGGAGGGGCCAGAGACTCACCTAAAGTCATACAGGAAGTATGAGGCAGAGTAGAGTTCAGACTCAAGGGATGTGATTCATTGAATCCTAGTTTTAGAGCTAGAAGGGACCTCAGAAAACATATAATCCAATTCCCTTATTTTACAGTTGAGGAAACTGAGGCTAGGGAGAGGAGTTGATAGTCTATAGCGTGGGGGGCACACCTTCAAGACAGAGTTTTCCTCAACAGCATATTCCTTGAAGAGGACTACCAGCAAGGCCTCTGAAGCCGGAGACTGGAGATCCATCACGGGGGCGGGGCCAGAAGATTGGAGCCTTGCCAATCCCATCCATACTATCACTGAGAGTTTCTGGGACAGTGAAAGAATGAGGTGAATGGGGATGATTTATCCCGGGAAGGACATGGTTGAAGGAACCCCAGAAGGCATTCTTGGACCTAGCACCTGACCAGGCTCTGTCACCCGTACCACTGACCACATCTAGTGATTGTGGTGGTTGTGATTGATTGCTGCAAGCGTGCCATCATTCCTTGTCTTTCAAATCTACACACATTTATTCAGTCCCTACAGTACCGTACGCCAGGTACAAGATGAAACAGCTCCTGCCCTCAAAGAGCTTAAGTTCCACAGGAGACAAAATATATTCAGGAAAGTCAATAAAAATCAGTGTAGAGTATTTTTGACAGGGATGCGAATGTCAAGGGAATCAGAAAAGATGGCTATTAAAGGTGCCACTTGATGGAAGTTTCAAAGGAAGCCAAGGATTTCAAGAAATGAAAGTGAAGAGGGAAAGAAACCCTTTCAGGCATGGAGAACAGCAGACAAAAGACAAAGAGGCAGAATCTGGAATACTATGTCTGAAGAATAAATATTAGTCCAGTATGCCTGGAACACAGAGTACATGGGGGGAGAGGGGTAATATTTAATCACACTAGGAGGAAAGATTGGAGCCATATTGCTATATGCTTTAAATAACAAACAGATGACTTAGCATTTTACCCTAGAGGAGATAGGGAGCCATTGAAGCTTCTTGAGCAAAATAGTGGTGTGGTTCAACCCCGGCTTTAGGTGCATCAGCTTAGCAGCAGTGGGGAAGAAGGATTGGAGATAAGAGGGAAGATACTGGGAGACTAGTTGGGCAGCTATTGCAATAGTCCGGGCAAACAGAGATGAGGTTCTAAATTAGAAGGGCTGGTAAGAGTAAAGAGAATCTTGTAGGTCTCATTATGCCAGCCCCAATCAGTAAATTCCAGTGGTTTCCTATTGCCTTCGAGAAGACATATAAAATTCTTTGTTTGGTATTCAAAGCTCTGTATAACCTAGCCCCCTCTGTCTTTTCTGTGCTCTTCCACCTGCCCCCCAACTCGTACTCTTCCATCCAGTGACACCAGCCTCTTGGCTCTTCCACGAATACGAAACTCCACCTTTCAGCTCTAGTCATTCTCTCTGGCTGTCCCCCATGCCTGGAATGCTCTCACCCTTCTGCTGTGACTACTGAGCTCCCTGGCTTCCTTTAAGTCCCAACTAAAATCCCACCCTTTAAGAAGTCTTCCCCAACCCTCTTAATTCTAAGTGCCTTCCTTCTTTTAGTTGTTTCCCATTTTTCTTGTGTATAGTTTGTTTATTTATATTTGTTTGCATGTTGTCTCCCCTGTTCAGCTGTAAGCTCCTTCAGGGCAAGGGCTGTCTTTTGCCTCTTTTTGTATCCCCAGCACTTGGCACGTAGTAGGCACTTAAGAAATGTTTATAGATGGATTGATTGAATCCCGGGGCAATGTGTGGCAGCATACTTTGGCTGACAATTAAATCGACTTTCTCATTTGCTAGTTAAGTACAAATACCTTCAGAAACTTAAAAACAGTTGATTGGATGTGGCATATTGAGTAAGAAATACCTCAGCCCAACCTGATTTAGATGCAACAATTACTGTTCAGTTTTACATCAATGTTTTCAGACGATTTAGTGTTGAAAATTTATTTGAAGGAAATTAAAGGTTAGGTGACAATATGTGAAATCCTCCAGATCATGGCTTAGGGCTAGAAAGGACCTGAAGCTGGTAGTTTAATCCTTTCACTTTACAGCTTACAAAGCTGAAGCCCACCTAAGAGGGGCAAGAGGCTCACCTAAAGTCATACAGGAAGTATGAGGCAGCTCTAGAGTTCATACTCATAGAATCTTAGTTTTAAAGCTAGAAGGGGCCTCAGAAAACATATAGTCCAATCCCCTCTTTTTTTGGGGGGGCGGGGCTAGGCAATTGGGTTAAGTGACTTGGCCAGGGTCACACAGCTAGTATCTGAGGTCTGATTTGAACTCAGATCCTCCTGACTCCAGGGCCGGTGCTCTATCCACTGTGCCACCGAGCTGCCCTCAATTCCTTCATTTTACAATTGAGAAAACTGAGGCCTAGGGAGGAGAAATGATCGTCTATAGTCAATAAACATGCATTAAGTACCTACCACATATGTGCCAGGTAATAAGCTAAGTGCCACATCACAATGTGCCATATGACTTGCTCAAAGTCAAATAGCAAAAAAGTTTCAGAGCTGGCCTAAAAGTCAGGCCGCTTCTTGAAAAATCAAAGCGAGTTGAGGAGAGGCATAGTGAAAAATTCATCAGCTCTGGAGTCTAAGGACCTGGATTCAAGTCTCACTCCTTATGTGACCTTGCCAAGTCACTTAAGTTCCCTGGGCTTCTGTTTCCTTAACTGTGAAATAAGGACTTTATTACTCCATAATAGGTAACATGTATATAGCACCTACTATGAGCCACGCATTTAGCTAAACACTTCACAATTTTTTCATTTGATCCTCACAACAACCCTAGGAGTTAGGTACTATCATTATCTCCATTTTGCAGGTGAGGAAACTGAGGCAAACAAAGGTTAAGTGACTTGATCAGGGTCATACAGCTAATAAGTATATAAAGGCTGGATTTGAATTCAGGTCTTCCTGATTCTAGGTCCAGTGCTTTATCCACTCTGCCACCTAGCTGCTCATGGTCACTGAGGTCCCTTCTATGCTCCTCTTTCCCCATAGATCCTTTCCCTTAGAGCCCTCAGTGCCTTCCTTTAACCCACTTGCAGGCTGGTTACTTGTTAAATGAGCTCCATAAGTGGGCTTGGCTTTCTCCTTCATGAGGAGGACTCCTTAGGGCTGAAGCTGCACTGAGAATCTGGCTCTGCCCTCAGACTAAGCCTGAGACTCTATTATGAGACACAACATAGCCAGATCCCCTTTGAGCCATCAGAAGCCAAGCTTCTCTCAGCCCAATGCCAGGCACACATATTTAAAGAAATATTTCCCCAAGACAGCACAAAACCCTCTCCCCAGCACAAACGGCTTCTGGCTTTGTGAACCTGGAGGCTTTGGGGCCGAGAAAAGTGGGCACAGTTTTCTTTTCCAATCCACAGGTCAGATACCTTGACCCTGGCTCATGCACAAGCCTCCACTGGCCTGAATGAAGCCAACATCTCTTCACTCTTAGAGGTTCACCAACCTGCCTTGACTCGTCCCTGCTCTACCCTCAGTCTGCTCACCATTCCATACCAACAGGCTGGCCTCCCTCCCAAGCATGGTAGAATGGGCCACAGACCCATGAATTCTGAGGAGGGAGAGGAAGCAGAGACAGAGGGAAAGAAAGATGGGGTGGGGGTGGAGAAAGCATGCTTCCAATTGGAAAGGAAGACTTTGCTCAGCATCCAAAATTTGAAATCACTCTTCTGTGGCTTGGCTTGGCTGCTTTACAAACAAATTGGCCTCAGTTTAACCTGCATCCATTTATCATCCCCCCCACCCCCAGCACAGCCAAACTGCAGACGCATCCCTGCCTTTCTCCCCACCCCCAACCCCCACCTCTGTTTGCCAGGCTCTATAGAGACAGATGATATGGAGGCAAATTGCTGGTCATTCTCTCATCAATGATCCCCTTTCAGTTTCTCAAAACAAAACCTCAAAAGCCAAAACCTCCCAGAAAACTGGTGCCATTGGCTGCCTGTGACCATATTCCCTCCTTAATTATCAGAATGGAATCGCAGCTCAGCCATGGAATGTCTGTGACGTGCAGAGGCAGCCCAGCCTCATGGCCTGCTCCCCCATGTCTCCCGATGAAAAGAGCAGCACACGCAGGGTAGAAATGTGTGCTGCAGGCAACACAACCCCCTGTGTCTGCCTGTTCCCTCTGCACACGTTAAAAGTCTTTTCCAACAGTAGTAAAGCCAAGTGACTCTAATTTATATGGAGATCAATGGGTAGAGAAAGAACTGAGCCCCCTGGGTCAAAGGGAGGTGAACAGTGAATTCAAGGGTCATTTGTTTTGTTTCAGGAGAGGCACTACAGGCAGAGGAGAAATAGCACTGAGGGTGAAGACCTGGCTTCAAAGGAGTGACCTCGAGGAAGCAGAAGCGCAACTAAAGCTGGGCAATCGGGACTTTGCTCCAGGGTGACAAATTTAGAGGGCACTGACAAAAAGTTGCAGTTCTTCAGAAGCACAGAAAGAGAGAAATTAAATTAGCAAGAATAACGGATTAAAATAGGAAGCTACCAGAGAGCAGGATTGAGGTGAACTTCTCTCCCACCCCTCCTTATTCCTGCTCCCTCCTTGCTCCCCACAAAGGGCTTGACCATCAGTCTTACACCCATGTCCCAGAATCTCTGCCTCTTCCCTAATGAGGCCATAGCCCTTCCCAACTGACGGCAAGCTTTATGCTGCTTGCCCCAGGTACCATTTATGGTACTTGTCTCAAGGTAAAGATGCCTAATTATGGCTCTGTAGGAAATTTACTTAGGAGGCAAACCCTGAAATCAGAGGAACAGGGTTCAAACCCTACATCTGATATGACCTCTCTGGCATTTAGCAAGCTCTTTAATCTCCCTAGGCCTTAGTTTTGTTATCTATAAAAGAAAGGAGTCGGACCAGAGGGCTTCTGAGGTTTATTCTAAAATCCTACAATCCTTCTCTGAGGTTCAGTTTCCCCTTTATGTACCATGGGAATGATAATATTTGTATTATATGTAGGTTTTGTGTGTGTGTGTGTGTGTGTGTGTGTGTGTGTGTGTGTGTGTGTAGCAAATGAGATAATGTATGTAAAAAGTTTTGTGGTTAAGCGTGTGGTATGTCCTTCATTCTCAAAGAGGACCGTGACATCAGGAAGATGATGCCATGATTTGCAAGTGAATTGCATTTAAGTGAGGGAGGGTTGAGCAAAGTCACCAGCCCCACTTTCTCCTTTGGGGCCATCTAGGTGCAGTAGCCAGATAATAGATCAGGATGACTGGAAATGGCCCAGGATGCAGTGGGAGACCTTAGCCTTTTTAAGCTAAGGTCTTTCTGAGTTCTCACTTTGACTGGGGCAGCACCCGTTCAGTGATTAGGGCTGTTTAAGAAGTAAGCCAAGGGATGGCCCCTTTAATAAAAAATAAAAAAATTTAAAAAAAAAAAGCAAACTGGGATGGGTAGACTCTCAGGGTTGTTTCTAACCAAAACAGAAACAATTACTAAACAATAACTTTGCAAACCTTAAAGCACTCTATAATATAATTTCATCTGTTGTACTTAGTTTTATTCAGGAAAGTCGAAAAAGTCCTGCAAACAGCAGAACAGAGACTCCCCTTTCACAGGATTACAAAATCATAGATTTAGGGATGGAGGGACCATAGAGAACACCAAGTCCAACCTCCTCATTTTATAGAGGAGGAAACTGAGGCACAGAAAGATTAAGTAATTTGCCCAATTGTTACTCAGCTAGTAAGTATATGAAGCTGGATATGCATTGGTCTTCCTGACTCTAAGTCTTGGTACACTATCTTCTATGGCAAGTGAGGGCAGGACCCTCAGACAGCTGGGTAGACATGTGCCAAGTTTCTAAATAGTCAAAAACACCTGGGTCCTGTATGAAGGCTTTCTATTTTCATCCAGATGCAGGGTATCCCATGGATTCATTCAATACTCATTGCCTTTGCATTATTTGCTCAAGATAGAAAACTGGGAAGTGAAATATATTTTTATTACCGTTGGATCAACATCACACAACTGTATTGCCTTGCCCTTGGAGCAACTGGGCAGTAGGGGCCACATCTGGGATGGCCCAGAGCAATGGACCATGTGCTTCCATGACCAAAGTCACTTTCTCCTCCACTATATTTCTAGGAAATGCTTGGGCTTTGCAGGCCTGAACTGAGCAGATGTCACCTCTCTTCTTAGCTGGGAGAATTGAGTGACCTAAGAGGGTTAACTGTTCCAAGAAGAATCAACTAGCACCTTTTCAAAACACAGCCCAGACACTGTTAATCCTCCCTGCTTCTGAGTAACCCAGTTAAGGATGGGAGAGGATAGACTGAAACTACATATTGTCAGCCCAACATATTCCAGCCTCCATTAATTCTACTAAATTTGTTTTTATTGTTATGTTGTTTTTAATCTGGACTTGTGATTTTATCAGTTGTGAAAACTCCTACTGTGGAAATGCCCTCCACCGATGAAGACTGGTAACTTGTCCCTGTGAGGGTGGGGTTCTACTCCCATCCCAATTAATGTAATCACAGAACTCCCAGATATCTCATTTAAATAAATAATTAAAGTGTAAACCAGTGGTGAATATACCCTTAATCAATATGAGAGGGTGGTTAAAACCAAAAAGAAGCATCTTGTGATTGGTTTATAAGAATACATCCCACTTCTTGGGCTACATACAAAAACAATAAACCAATTCAGGGTCAGTGAAATGGTGAACACATCTAGCAGCAGAAGAATTCTCCACCAGGGTTTCCAGTTCAAGATACAGAGCTAAACTCACGAGAAGGAATTTCAGGAGGGGATGGGGAATAAGAATTGTTTTTCTCTCTCTCCTGCTCCCTTTTCCCATGCCCATGTCACCAGAGACTGGACCACCAGGAAACATTATATCCAGCCAGAAGCAATAGTCCCCTTTAGGAAAGGTCACTTCAAGGAGCACAAGAGAAATGCTGGCTAAGGACCCTACAAAGGCCATTACACTCAGAGCCCGGAAGAGAGCTACATCTAAGGGAAACTTCATGGTTACACTACAAAGAGAGAAAAGAAATTTTGGAAGCAAGGAGCTCCTAGTCATTCCTTCATTATGTGCCTGACGAGTTTTATACTGTAAATTTATGCCCACTCACTGCAAAAATGCTGCATGTATTTGTGGGAGAATGTCTCCAAGACAGCTAAGTGGCACATTGGATAGAGCAGTGGGCCTGGAGTCAGTAAGACTCGTCTTCCTAAGTTCAAATCTGCCTTCAGATACTTACTAGCTATGTGACCCTGGGCAAGTAACTTAACCCTGTTTGCCTCAGTTTTCTCATCTGTAAAAAGATCTGGAGAAGGAAATGACAAATCAAGAAAACTCCCAAATGGGGTCACAAAGCATTGGACATGACTGAAAAACAACCATACAGCGACAAAGTCTCCAAGGCTTTGCTTTTTTGGGGAGGAGGGAGAGTTATACTATAATTTTTGCTATAATATCTTAGTACATATTTTTGCTTAAAAGCTAATTAAGTTTGACTGTGTATTAGTGGGGAGCACAACAGTTGTGAAGAACTGTGCTGGGACTCCAGCCCTTCAGCATTACTTTTAGATCCCTGAGAGCAGTGGTCAGACATTCTCTAGGGACCCAGCCTGCCAAGACAGGTAGGAACTGGGGAAGCAGTCCCAGAAGAGGTGCTACATCTGCAATTCATAGTCTTAAGAGTTATTAGGGGCACTGAGAAGTTAAATAACTTGCCCAGGTCACCCAACCAGGAGGTTTCAGAATCAGTACTTGAATCTGGGCCTTTCAGGCTCCAATGTAGCCTTTCCTTTACACACAGCACATTGATTTTGCACTGCTCCAACCTCTCAAAATCGACAGTGATCTGCACACAGCCAGCATATTCTATGTGTTCATTGCATTAAGTTGAATCACAACCCATCTTTGTAACCCAGAAGCAGTTAACACACATTGAAGGTGGGTCTACAACTCTACATGATGCCACAAAAATCGGATGAGGAGGAACAAGAAAAAATGGCCTGCCCTTTCCATGCAACATCATGGCTGTCATCGAACAGACCCATCATTTTATCGCCACAGAGACTTTCTTTTTCTTGTCTGGTTTGTGTGGGCTGAGGTTGGGTAAATATTCCTGGGTCCATGGGTGGTCATTACTCTGAGAATTATTTTAACTGTTTAGTCCAGGGGTGGGGAACCTGCAACCTCAAGGCCACATGTGGCCTTCTAGGTCCTCAAGTATAGCCCTTTGACTGAATCCAAACTTCACAGAACAAATCCCCTTAATAAAAGGATTTGTTCCATAAAACTTGGACTCAAACAGCTGCACCTAGAAATCCACATGTGGCCTTGAGGCCCCAGGTTCTACAGCCCTGGTTTAATCACTAGAATGGAAGCTCCTGGGGTGGGGGTGGGGGGGCATCTCATTGTTGTCTTTGCGTGCCTGGCACATAGTAAGCATTGAAAGTATTGAATTTATGCTCACAGAATTGAATTGTGTGTAACTGAATTGAAATGAAGAGCCGAGTAGCATAGCAAAAAGAGTACCACATTTGGAGTCAGAGGACCTGAGTTCAAATTATACTTCTGACACTTACTACATGAGCAAATCATCTCACCTCTCGAGGACTTAGTTTCCTTATCTGTAAAATGAGGGGGTTGGACTCTATGTGCTCTAAACTCCCTTCTAGTTCTTAGTCTATGAGTCTATGGATTGAATTGTACTTGGAAAAAAATACAGCTGTTAGCCTTATTATAAATTGCTATATCATTCAGTGATAAAGTAGACTGTGTTGAACTTGGAGTCAGGAAGACCTGAGCACAAATCTGGCCTGAGATACTTACCAGTTTGTGTGACCCTGGGCATACAGCCTCTCTCAGACTCAGGGGTAATAACAGCACCTATCTCACTGGGTTGTTGTGACAATCAAATAAAATCTCATGTGTACAGTGCTTTGTAAACTTTGAAGTGTTTTTTGAATATATGCTAATTATTATTATTATTAATTATTGCCATCACTCCCTTTTTGGCATTCTACCATCCAGCCAAACCGACCAGCTTGATATTCCTTACATACAACACTTCACCTCCTAGCTCCACACTTTTGTATTTGGCTATTCCTGTGCCACTTCCGATGCACTCCTACCTCTTAGACTCCCTTTGTTCCTTCGAAATTTTTCTCAGGCTGTGACTTTTATATATGGTCTTCCTGAATCCCCTTTCCTCCTTACTACAGCCCTCCACCAACTCCCGAAAGTTACCTCGTATTTATTTCCTATGTATTTTGTAGCTACTTATTTTCAACATATCTCTTTAATAGAATATAAGCTTCTAGAAGGCAGGCCCTATTTCATTTTTGTCTTTGTATTATCAACACCTCGCCCAGTTCCTAGAAGGCTTGTTATTGTTGTTCAGTCATTTCAGTTGTTTCTAACTTTCCACGACCCCATGGTTGACTCTTTTTTCCTTTCCCAGTTCATTTTATAGATAAGCAAACTGAGGCAAACAGGGTTAAGTGACTTGCCCAGGATCACACAGCTAATAAATGTCTGAGACCAGATTTGAACTCGGGTCTTCCCTGACTCTAGGCTAAGCTCTCTGTCCACTACACCACCTCTCTGCCCCTCCTGGCAGGGAGTGAGCACTTAATAAATGCTTGTCATTTGGTTGATTGATTGATTGAGTCACACTGTTTTCTAGGGTTTTTTAACCTTGATAACAACCAGAAAATTATAGTCCCAGAGTAACTCTCAAGGTTACAAATGACAATCATTCAGATCGAGCTTGGCCAATACTCCTCCAAGGTAAAAATGAATCGATAGCATTTTTTTCAAGTGAGTAGCTAAAGAATTGGTATGCATAGAGATACATCTGCAAACATATAATTATAAATGAGTCCATATTAATTATAGTCTATTTTGAAAAGAATTCCAGTGATGGTCTTTTGCCTCCCAGCCGAGCTCCCTGGTTTGAGGTGAACATCCAGGAAACTTTTCCCTCCCTCTATCCCAGGAAACCAAAATAGAGGCTTTGGCAGTAAAAGCCTCCCTTCCCCAGCCCACTTAGAATGAATTGTAGGAAAGGACATGATGGCCTACTTTTTCAACAGCCTCTTGCCAGATCCAAAATAAAAAGAAGAAAATATGATAAATCCCCTTAAAAAAAGGCTGTAGATTATGGAAATTATGACTTAGTGACATCCCTCCCCTCTTCCCTTGTGATCTATGGGAACATATACATGACCCAAATTATAGACTGTCAAGGAGGGGTCAGGCAGAGAGCACGGCTTTCGCCAGAACACATGGCCAGTGGAATTACCAGACTATTTGGAGCCAGATTCTCCCAGTGCCTCAGCTACTCCCTGGCTAGAAACTCTTGGAATCAGCCTAAACTCTCTGTGGCCAGAAGGAAACTCATAAGGAAGTCACTCCCAGAGCTGGATTTGAAGTGTTGGCTTCAATGAATTGGTGTCATCCTGGCCCCACATCCTAATGAAAACTGAAAATCCCCTTCAAGAAACTGCATGGTATCCCACGGCATGCTAAATACAACCATATTTGACTGATTTTTCCAATTTTCATCTGACCGTATAGACTCATTTTGGTTCATATTTATCTGCAAAGGAAGCTGTCCTCTGAGAGAACTAAGCCTCTCAGCCAGCTTTATCATTTCATTTTTATCATGAGCTTAAACATCAGAGAACATTTCAATAGAAATAGTTCACATGAATATGAACATTTCAACATAAAAATCTAACACAGCTCTGGACGTACTCTCCCAATTACACCATTGAGTGGAATTCCCCTTAGCTACTTGTCCCTGTCAGGGTTCTGGGGACCATGAAGAGTTGGGGTGATTTTTATGGTTCTTGGGAGCCCTGACCATAGTGGTTCCTCCAATGATCATCAGGTAATCAATTAGTAAGCTAAACTTAATTAGTTCTTAGGAACAGTTATTTACTGTAGTGATAGACTTAGTATAACACATTCTCCCAAGAGCAACAATAGCAAAATCTATGAAACACTCTCCCACATATTAATACAGAGACCAGGGGAAAGTGGACTCAAATTTAGATCACATGTGACAAAGGAGGTGACTTACAGATCATGACTGCTCAGAGTCCTTTTCTTCCCTACACTGGGTACTCAATTTAGGTATAGTGTGTATATAAGTTTGTATGCATTTACGTGCATGTGTATATATGTACATGTGTGCATATATACATATACATATATTGCCATATGTACTCACCTTAGGTATGGCGTGTGTATTATGTGTGTGTACGTATATGTGTAAATGTGTGTATACATATATTACCATATGCACTTAGTTGGCATGGTGTATGTGGGGAGAGAGAGAGAAAGAGAGTGACATGCTTTATGTATAGTATGTATAGTATATAGTATAGTATATTATATATATAATATATTTATATATAATATATATGTATATGTATATATGTGCACATACACACACACACACACACACACACACACACACCAAACCTAAGGTGAGTATATATGACAATTGAGCATCATCAGGGTAGTTCTTGACACAGCCTGTCCCTCAAACTCAAGTCATCCTCCATCTCATCCTGCCTCTTCCAAAGTACAAAAGTCAAAGGAATTTCATCTTCATGGGTGTTTTGTTAACACAGTCATGTCTTTGGAAACACTGATTACCCAGATCAGTGTATAGCTCTCCTATTCTGTCTCCTGGGTAAAGGAGGGTGTAGGGTTCAGCAGCAAGGATGCAGAGTTGAGCAGAGGGTTTTCTTTTCTTTTTCTTTTTTCCTTCTAGAGTCTTTATGGAGCGGTTCCTTATTATGTCTGGTTTATCTACAACTCTGGATTTATCTGTGAATACCAATTCAGACAGTCCCATCTGCTGCTGCTGTCCCAGAGATATGCTGATTAAAAAAAAAAAATCTAAATCCCAGGGGCAGCTAGGTGTCACAGTGGATAGAGCATCAGCTCTGGAGTCTGGAGGATCTGAGTTCAAATCTGGTCTCAGACCAGAGACTTGACACTTACTAGCTGTGTGACCCTGGGCAAGTCACTTAACCCCAATTGCCTCACCAAAAAAAAAAAATCTAAATCCCATTTCTCCTAACTTCATGGTCTTTCTTTGGTCAAGGGGGGTGAGGTACAATCTTCCTCTGCCACCACCATCACCACCATCACCACCTGTGGCTGCTCCTCCACCACCTAGAGAGTCTTTCTCTGAAGGTTAGCTGGAGGTTTCCACCCCTGAGCTCTCAGATGCAAAAGCTCCTAGGTTGAAAATTGATTTCCCAAAGACTATGACCAAATTTCCTTAACAAATCTGGACATGCTTCTTGTGTAACATTACTCCACTTCAATCAATGAAGACATCTAAATTAAGGGCTTTGTGCATCTAGTCTAAGCCAATGCTTGATTTATTGATGTTTCTATGAGTTCACACCTAGTTCACATCTCTAATTGATTGATTGTGTTCACCTGATAAAGGTAGCAGGTTGTAGCATTTTATCACTTGAAGTGGGGTGGGTGATTCATGATTGGTTCTTCCAACCTGGCACCTTTACCTTAGCCCCTTAGCCACGTAGTTTCAATGTTGGCTCTTTCCAGTGTATTTTTAAATATTTCCTTGACACTTTTCTTTTGCATCACTAACACCGCCTTACAGGTAACACAGGTGGTAAATAGCACAGCTGGGATTTTAATTCACATCTTCAGGTTCCGAACCCAGGCCTCATTCTGCTACAACACTGAATGAGTCTTTCATTTTTCTCTGATCATCAGTTTTCTCATCTATGCAATGAGAACTATTGTGATGGAAATGATGTATATAAGCCTTAAATAATTACAGAAGTGTGAACTGACACTTACTGGATTTGGGAGTAGTTGGTGCCTGGGTTAGGAATATAATTGATATCTGGGTTTACAAGTGAATCTGTGGCTGCTTAGAGGTTTTATCTGGCTGGGTTAGGGCTTAGCTTGCAGCCAGAGCTAGAGCTAGATCAGAGGTAGGGAATCTGCAGCCTCAAGGCCACATGTGGCCCTCTAGGTCCTTGGGTGCAACCTTTTGACTGATTGAGTCCAAGTTTTACAGAAAAAATCCTTTTATTAAGGGGATTTGTTCTGTGAAATTTGGACTCAGTCAAAGGGCCGCACTTGAGAACCTAGAAGGCCACATGTGGCCTCAAGGCTGCAAGTTCCACACCCCTGAACTAGAGTCTTGCCTGGGCTTGGTGTTACAGTATTCTGTGGCCTCTTTAGAGACCAGTACAATGTTGTTGTTGTTCAGTCCTCTCCCTACTCTTCCTGACCCCATTTGGGATTTTCTTGGCAAAGATAATGAAGTAGTTTGCCATTTCCTTCCCCAACTCATTTTACAGATGAGAAAACTGAGGCAAAGAGGATTAAGTGAGTTGCCCAAGGTCACACAGCTACTAAGTGTCTGAGGCCAGATTTCATGAGTCTTCTTGACTTCAGGCCCAGCACTCTATCCATTGCACCACCCAGCTGCCCCAATAACAGTCTACCTGAAGTCATAGTTGAGTCTTAGCCCAGGGATGGGGATTAGATATCAGTCTATAGTTGAAGGTCAACGTATAGGATTATCTATAGTTCATGATTGGTCTTAGGGGTAGGTCAGTTTCTGGGGTTAAGACCCATAGGTTCATGGCATTTAAAACAGAAAAAGACCTTAGAAATTAATCAGCCCAAGCCCTCATTTTACAGAAGATAAAACAGAACCAGAGAGATTAAGTGATTTCTCAAGATCACATAGGGACCAAGTAACCAAGCCAGGATTTAGACTCAAGAATTTTTGACTCCAAACTCAATGTCCTATCCATATACATACTGCTTCCAATGACCAGAATGCAAGGTTAGTTGATCATGTTTTGGGTTGGTCCTTGCTTTAGTTTAGAATCAGACTGTAGTTAAGATTAGTGTCAGTGAACAGAGAAAAGCTAACAGTTCATGACTTTGATGCCATTGCTCCCACACGTCAAGCCCTGAAACATACAGCCACCAAGAGACATAACTCAAGGTGGAGGGGGCAGGGGAAGTGTGCCATCCCCAGGGCACTGGCTGAGCTTTGTTTATCCCATATAAATTCCCTGACGACATTTTTGTAATTGTGTTTGGTGCTATACCTGAAACTTAATAAATGTTTGCTGAATTGCATTGAAATTATGACCTTCATAGGATCTTTCACAGGATGTGATCTTTCATAGGATCATAGGATCTCGAAGGTGTGTATCTTAGATACACACCTAGGTAGGTAGGTAGATAGAATGATAGATAGATAGATAGATAGATAGATAGATAGATAGATAGATAGATGGATGGATGGATGGATGGATGGATGGATAGATAGATAGATGGATAGATAGATGATACATAGATAGATAGATGGATGGATAGATAGATAGATAGATAGATGGATAGATAGATAGATAGATGGATGGATAAATAGATAGATAGATGGATAGATATATAGATAGATAGATAGATAGATAGATAGATAGATAGATAGATAGATAGATAGATAGATAGATGGATGGATGGATGGATGGATGGATGGATGGATGGATGGATAGATAGATAGATAGATAGATAGATAGATAGATAGATAGATAGATAAATGGATAGTAAGGAATGCAAGTCTATTCTCCACAGTGATGTTCCCCTCAATGATGACTATGAGGGCCAGGCTGGAAGCAGGTCTGGTTTGGGGGGGGGCACTACTATTCTCAAGGTTCTTGGGCTCAGAGTCCTGGATTATCTTCAATGGGGTCTGAGGGGATATGGTGGTTAGATATAGATAGATAGATAGATAGATAGATAGATAGATAGATAGATAGATAGATAATCATATACACAGATATATTTATGAGGACCCATAATTATATTGCTATATATTTATTATATTTTATTTCAATAATATATGTATTATTGAATATTATTTCTTCATCTATACCATGATTATATAGTTATATCATGCTTATATAATAGAATATATAGATATGATTTTTATGTATTACATATGCAAATACACGCACATAGGTATGTATATACACACATGTGTATACATTCAAGGAGAGTGTGTGTGTGTGTGTGTGTGTGTGTGTGTGTGTGTGTGTGTGTATTATACAAACAATTGCCAAACACAAAGCAGACAAGTCAGCCTAGCTGAAGCAGCAGGGCACCCTGAGAAAGAGACAGGAGGCAGAATGTGCCAGGCAAGTTAAACCATCACTACCATCTTGACCATTATCTCCACTAAGACCCTGATGGAATCAACCCAGGACCCTGGACCCAAGAGCCTTGGGAACAGCAATGCTTCCAGCCCAGGGCCCTCAGCCATCCTCCTAGGAAGCAAACCCAGTGGTGAGGCAGCCTGGTGACTGCATGGGCTACAGCCACAGCAACTGAAGACCCAGAAAAGAAAGCTCTTGTCACCAAAGTCCTTGGCACTGTCAGATATTTCAACATTAGAAACTGATGTGATTTAATCAGTGGGGAAAAAAATAAAGAAGAGGCATTAGCCTCTGCTTTGTGGCTGCAGCCCAAGGAACATGGGAGCTTCCCATCTGATCATTTGACGTGCACCTGCAACCTTCCCTAAGTGTTATCTCCTCCATTAGAGTGGGAGCTCCTTCAGTGCAGGGGCTGTTGTCCTGTTCTATTTGTATCCTCAGTACTTAGCACAGTGCTTTACATATATTAAATGCTTAATGAATATCTCATTCATTCATTCATTCATTCATATATAAAAGACCAGAGGAAGGCATCTAACACATTTGGTTGTTCTTCTGTAGAGGTTTGTGCATGGACATGGACAGTTGTTGCACAGGTTAAGAGGACCCAGGGTAGATGGGCTCTTCATCACAGCCATTTTCTGCCCTGTCACTCCTGTTGCTACTCACTGCTCCTCCAAAACAGACCCTTAGAGGCCATGTCTGAGAAGACAGGCTCCTCCTTCTGGCTCTCCTGAGGACCCCATCCAGCCTCTACTTCTTGTTTTCCTACCCAAGTCAAATCAACACTATTTTTGCCTCTGGAAAGAACATGACAACAGACTGCCCTATTGTTTCACTTACCATCCTCAGACCATAAGTCCCTTCCCTGGTCATGGCTACCTTATATTTGAAGGCAAGCTTTTTGAGGGCAGATACTGTTTTTGCTTTTGTATTTATGCCCCCAGCACTTAGTGCAATGCTTGAAATAAAATAAATATCTAATCAATGTTTCTCATTCATTCACTGATTCATTGAAAGGAGTACCCACACCAATTGACTGTAGAGTCTCTGAAGTATTGAAGGAGTATGCAAAGGAGGCAACTGGAAGGAAACAGGGTTACATTGGGAAAAGGACTAAATGTCCAGTATGCTTCTCTGGTTGAGAAAGCCCAAGGAGAAGCTGTGGCAGGACATGATGCTGTGAGCCACGATGGGGTATGACATAGCATGGGGGTACTGGCAATAGTGTGAAATAGAACTGACAGTTGCATACAGCTGGCATCCCTCACATAGCAGTCATAAGGATGGCTAATAGGTGTCAAAGCTGTGATCCACTGGTTGGGAAAGAGCATCACCAAAATCACCTTACCCAAGGACTGAACCACCAGGGCATCCCTGCTCATCAGAGCCAACACATTCCATTGGCTGGAGGAGATGAATCTCAGCCCAAGAGAAAATAAGTAAAAAGATAGAGAAAACTTCTTCCCCCTCTTTGTGCCAACTTCACAGAATCACAGGATCTCAGAGTTGAAAGGAATATCAGAGATCTTCTAACCATATTCCTACAACATCCCTGGTAAATACCCAGTGATGGGAATCCACTCCCTCCAAGGGTTTCCATTGGTAGGCCACTCCAAGACAGGAAGATTTCTTCTGACATGGAGCTAAAGTCTGCCTCTTCATAGCTCCCCCCTCCCCATACATGTGCACATGCCTCCACGTTGTGCCCAACAGAATAGGTCTGATCTTACATGACAACCTACAAATACTTAACCATAACTATCATGTCTTCCGTGAGGCTTTTCTTTTTCAGACTAAACACCTCCAGTTCCTTTAATGGATGCTTGTTTCACAGTTCTCTCATGATCCTTATTGTCCTCCTCTGGACATGTTCCAGTTGGTCAGTGGTCTTCCTGAAATGTGATGCCCAGAATAGAATTCAATACTCTTCTAGATGTGGTCTGAGCAGGACAGAGGACAGGACCAACTCCCTCCCTCTGGGTGCTCCTCCTCCATCAGCTCATTCTAAAATCAAATACATTTCCCTGTCTTGGCTCTTCTTTCCTTTTAAAGTGACTTCTTGCCTCTACCATCTCACCCACAAGAAATGAGGCCGTCCAGTGTCTTGCACATACTAAGCTCTTAATAAATGTTTGATGAATTGTCTTGCTGAATTAAATTCAAACCAGTGTTGGCTGAAATGGAATTCCTGGTTATACCATGGCACTAACTCTCTGTCTAAGCATTCCCCTACAGAGGATCCACCATCTCCTAAAGTAACTCACCCACCCCTTAATTTCCACTACCAAATGGTGAGTTCTGTCCGCTATCTTCTCCTCATCTTGTTACTGAATTACCTCAACCAAAAAGAAAAGGAAAGACAGAGACAGAGAGAGAAAGAGGGAGAGAAAGAGGGAGAGAGGCAGAGAAAGAGAGACAGAGACAGAGAGAAGGAGAGAGAGAGAGAGAGAGAGAGAGAGAGAGAGAGAGAGAGAGAGAGAGAGAGAGAGAGAGAATCTCCAAACTTCTAACTAATAACTGGTTAAACTAACAATTAATTTTGACAGACTGAAATAGTATGAGACCCACAATAATTTAGTGAGGGCTCAGATAAGGTACTGGGTTAATTAGTAATTAATTTCTTATTCTACTGACACCTTTTTTAAAAAAAAAATCAGAAAACAAACACTTTGAGTGCTAGCTGATACAATCTTGAGGTAAATTTAACAAGATTTTTATTTGAATTGTTTATTTCTTTTCAAGACTAGGGAGTAAGTTAATCATTCAGTCAATAAGAATTTATTAAATACCTACTCTGTGACAGACACCATGTGTAGTACTGGGGATATAAAAAAACACCAAAGACAGTTCTTGCTTTCAAGGAGCCCACAGTTCCAATGAGGGAGACAACATGCAGCTCCCTATGTACAAACAAGTTATAGAGGGGATAAATTGGAGACAACAGACCAGAAGGCAATAGCATTAAAGATGTTGGAAAGACTTCCCTTAGAAGGTGGGATTTTAGCTGGGACCTAAAGGAAGCCAGAGAAGCCAGGACACAGAGGTGAGGAGGGAGCGCATTCTGGGACTCAGACACAGTGAGTAAGTACCTGGAGGAAGAAGACAGTGTCTTGCCCAAGGAACAGCCAGGAAGCCAGTGTCACAGAATATATGGATCCCAGAGTACACTGGGGGTGAGAAAGATGTAAAAAGCCTGAAGAAGTAGGAGAGAGCCGGGCTATGAAGTGCTTTGCCTGCCAAACAGAGGATTTTATAAGGATATGAGATCAAGCAGCCCTCTAAATGTGGGGGCCAGCAGCCATCTCCTTTTCAGGTCCTCACTCCTAAAGCTATAATGAGGATGTTCTTTTTCCCCTGGAGCAAAAATAGTTGAGAGAGTGGGAAGTCAATATCACAGAGGGTAATCTGAAAGCAGATACAGTCACTCCTGAAGGAAGTTTATAGTCCTGCTCTTACTCCAATGTAGGTAGAGTGGGGAAGGAAGGGGTAAGAGTCTCAGCCCAAGAGTGGCCATGCTAGGTAAGAGTGTGACCCAGTGCAGGATGTGAAGATGCTAAAGGATTGTTGTCAGAAGTATGCCTTGACAGGGAGGAAATATGTGTCTCATCCCCTCCCCACCCCTAGGTCACAGTCTGAGGTGAAACCTCCTTTGCCCTGTGCTACTTGCAGCTCTACCCACTCCAGTGAGAGGGAGGGGATAGACCAGGAAGCACACCTAGGAAGTTCTCTCACATGCCTCCCAAGGTCACAAGCTGAAAGGTGTTCTCTGGGGTGACCCTAGAGTCTAAGTATCTAAGAGTAGTGGAAAGAGGGCTGAACAGGGAATAGGGAAAAGCAAAGTTCAAACCCTCTCTTTGACACTGACAAGCTAGACAATTGGTCAAATCGTTTAATTTCTCTGGGCCTGGGTCGTAATTTCCTCAGTAAAATAGGGATGTTATTATATGTGATATATACATATGTATTTATATACACGCATGTGTACATATGTAAAATACATTATATATACACACATATATACAAAAATATGTGTATGTATATGGATGTATATTATACACACACATATGTATGTAAGTACATATGTGCATATATTATATATCTATATATATGTCTATCGTATCAAATGAGAATGTCTTTAAGATGCTTTGAGAACCTTAAAACCTCTATAAATGTCATGTACTCCCATTCCTCTGACATAGAGATTGACTATATCAACCACTCACACTCCAGAGCCTTGTATTCTGACCTCATATCTGACTTACTCCTACAACAGAAATGTTGACTGGAGATGTGAGGTAATTTTGCCTGGAAAAAAAAATCAGGTAGTTGAGACAAAAGCACGTTCTTCCCCTCACTTCCGTGGATGACTGTGTCATTTCTCTGGCTTTATCAGTGCCTCTTGATGGAACTAAAAGCACTTCAAGGAAGACTTAGACAAGCTGAAAGCAATAGTCACACATGCACACACACAAGCACACAAGCACACACGCACACGTACTTTATTTTAAATTTGGTATATTTAAGTGAAGGTGGAAGGGAGAGCTATACATTGCTTCACTGGAGACACCCAAGGGAAAAAGAGGCAGGGACCACAAGGGAAGACTGAGTCAGGCCAATGAGTCCCTCACACTGATGCCAGAATTGACACCTGCAAACTAGAGCAACCTTTCACCCTCTTCATATTGGACTAACATCCCTATAAAAGAAATGGGAAGGCATATAGCTAGGGATGATGTCAGGTAGCCTTCATACCATGGCAGAGAGTCCGTGATGGTCTCAAACAGGAGCTCTTAACCTGGGATCCACAGACCCTCAAAGGGTCCATAAATAGATTTTCTGAGTTTCTATGAACTTGGATCAGAAAAAATTACACTTTTATTTTGATATAATTGCTTTCCTTTCTAATCCTATGTATTGTATTTTATACATTTAAAAACATTCTAAGAATGGGTCAAAAAACTTCATTAGACTGACAGATGGTTCTGATCTGAACCATGACAGAAAAATGGTTAAGAAATTCAGATCTAAACAGCCACGTTATATGATGACTAATATTGTTAAACTGAACCCTTCTCAGCATTACAAGGATCTAAGACATCTCCAGAGGCCTCGGGATGGAAAATGCTGTCCACATCCAAAGAAAGAACTATGGAAGTCGAATCGCTATCACTTATTTTTACCTTCTGTTGAGTTTTGTTTCATCTTTCTGATGGTTCCTCGTATTGGTTTTAATTTTTACTTACAACTTCACTAATGTGAAAATACGTTTAATAGGAATGTAAATGTAAAACCTATATCAGACTGTGTGCTACCTTGGTTGGGGGGGGAAGGGGGGAGAAAAATTTTCAACTCAAAAGCATATGGAAGTGATTGTTGATAAATCAAAATAAATTAATAAAATTTTTAAAAAAAAGAAAGAAATTCAGATCTAGGACTCATGAGTCCATGATTCAATGTAGCTCAGCAATTTTGGCATCAGGACAGTTGTCTCAGTTTTGGGGGTCACAGTAGCTTATGAATGAATGAATGAATGAATGAATGAATGAATGAATGAATGAATGAAAAAACATTCATTAAGCCCTTACCTTGTGCCAGGAGTTGTGCTAAGTTCTGAGAATATAAATACAAAGAGAGACACAGTCTCTGCCCTCAAGGAGCTTACATTTTAATGGGAAATACAAAGCATATAGAGCAATGACCAATAAAGGGAGCTTTTCACATATCTTTGGTGAGTTACAGAGGTAGGAAGTTGCTATGTGTGACAATTTCCTTCTAAAAGTAAAAGCACAAATCATTTGATCACTAATGCCCAGAGTGATAAGGGTCAAGGAGCAGATTGCCCGGGTAGAGACTAGACAGTTAGCTGGGATATAAAGGTGGAGAATGGTCTAGGCCTAAGTGGGCTACTTTGCACACAAACATCAAAATATTAGGCTGGGGCCTAGGGCTTGAGTTCCAAAGATGAATGGATTAACTGCCTCTTGTACTTGGGCATCCAGGGCATAGGGGTCCAGGTCCCCGATGGAGAGCTGGTGAATCAGAGCTACTCACATGCTTTTATTGAGGAAATTCTGATTGGTTTCCTACCCCGTCAAAGACAGGAAGCTGCTGATTAGGCAGGAAACCAGGAGTTTTCAGCCTGGAATGCTCCAGGAAGTTTCCAACTGAAGGGCTTGTTCAAAGAACGAACAGGATAGAGAGGAGGGGATGAGAGATGGAAGGTATACTAGGGTGTAGACAGCCTCTCGAACAGAGAAAACAGGCCAGAAAAAACACAAGTTTTTTGGCCTGAATGGCAACAGAACTATTGTCCCCAAATGCTTCTCCCCTCAAATGCTCCCTCTTTTTAAACATTCCTGTTTCCATCAAAGGTACCACTTTCCTTCCTGTCTTCTAGGTTCCTAACCTCAGCATTATAATCTAAACTCATAACCTGGACTCCTCACTCATCCTTACTCCACATATTCAATCACTTGCCAAATTTCGATGAGAGCACTGGAACTGGAGTCAGGAAGACCTGGGTTCAAATCCTGCCTCAGATTACTAGCTACGTGACCCTGGATGAGTCACTTTACTTACGCCTCAGTTTCCTCACCTGTAAAATGGGCAAAATAGTGTCAACTACCTCCCAAGGCTGTTGTTTGGATCAAATGAGATGTTTATAAATTGTTTCATAAATCTTAAAAGTGCTACATAATGCCAGCTATTATTATTATCTACAACCTCCACAACATCTCTCTCATCTGATCCCTTCTACTCATACAGCCACCATTCAACCCTCATCCCCTTTCACTGAGGTTGTTGCAACAGTCTTCTAACTGCTCTCTCTACCTCAAGTCTCTCGTCACTGTTCTATATATTGCATTTGTGCATAACTATTTGTATATCCTAGCCCCTCTCCCCACCATTAGTTGCTCCCCCATTAGAAGTCCCTGAGGGCGTGAAATATTTTTTACCTTTCTTTGTGTCCTCAGAACTTGCCACAGCGCCTGGTACACAGTGAGCATTCAATAAATGTTTGTTGATTGACCTCACTCAAACTGCTGCCAAAGTAATAGTAATAATAATAATAATAATAGCTAGCATTTATATAATGCCTGCTTTGTGCCAAGCACTTTGCTAAGTGCTTTATAAATATAGTTTCATTCAATCTTCACAACAACTCTGGGAGGTAGGTAGCCATTTCACAAGTGAGAAAAACTGAGGTAAAAAGTGATTAAGGGTCCTGCAGCTAGTAAATGTCTGAGGTTAGATTTGAACACAGGTCCATCCTGACTGAAGGCCCTACCTCTACCCTCTGTACCACCTAGCTGTCTCATGGTGCAGATCTGATCGTGTGGCTCCCCTACTCAGTCAACTCCAGTGGCTCTCTTTTGCCCCTGGGATATAAAACTTCTCCATTTAACTTTTAAAGTCTTTCATAACCTGGCCCTAACCTATCTTTCTAATTTCATTGTGTAGCATTCCCCATCTTGCTCTCTATGACCCAGACAAACTGGCCTTTTTTCTATTCTTAACACATGGTCCTCACCTCCTTTACACAAGCGTTCCACAGGCCTGGAATGTGTCCCTTCCTTATCTTGACCTTGCAGAGTCTTTCTGTTGCTTTAAGATGCAACACAAGGCCCATATTCTACATGAAACTTGTTTTCATCCTCTTAACTGCTAAGACTGCCCCTCCCAAAACACTTTGCTTTTAACTACTTTATATTTATTCACTTTATGTGATGTAGAGATATAGATTAGACAGACATACAGACAGACAGACAGACAGACAGACAGACAGACAGACAGACAGACGGACGGACGGACGGACGGACGGACAGACAGACAGACAGACAGACAGACAGATAGATAGATAGATAGATAGATAGATAGATAGATAGATAGATGGATGGATGGATGGATGGATGGATGGATGGATGGATGGATGGATGGATGGATGGATGGATGGACGGATAGATAGATAGATAGATAGATAGATAGATAGATAGATAGATAGATAGATAGATAGATTTTATATATGTGTTTGCTTTCATCCCCATTAGAATGGGTAAGCTCTTTGTCAGTAAGGATTTCTTCATTCTTTGAACCAATATCTCTGGCATCTAGCATAGTGCCTAGTACTCGGTACATGTTTAAATAAATGTGCTGATTGATCGATTGATAGTTTAGGTCCCCAGAAGATGTGTCTCAAACAGAGGCTATTGTCTCTGCTCTTATTGACTCCACAGCTAGGGAAGATGATAACCCTGGGTGGTCAGCATTTTGTTGTACCTGGTTATCACGGACTTGGTGGCATAAGCACCACTCATTCATTTCTACAGGATCTTAAGGTAGCTTTTATTTTGCTATTGTTTATTCATTTTTCAGTCATGTCTGATTCTTCGTGACTCCATTTGGAGTTTTCTTGGCAAAGACACTGGAGTAATTTGTCATTTCCTTCTCCAGCTTATTTGACAGATAAGGAAACTGAGGCAAATAGGGTTAAGTAACTTGGCTAGGGTAACACAGCTGGTGAGTGTCTGAGGCTGGCTTTGAAGTCAAGAAGACTTTCTGACTCCAGGCCCAGCACTCTATCCACTGACTACCTAGGTATCACTATAATACTGTAAGATATACCGCTATGGTAACCTTAGAACTAAAGCTTTTAGAAACAAATATATCCCCTTACAATGCTTGTTTTCAAGTATTTTTTTCTTTTTAAATTATTTTTTCCCCAAATGAAAACCCTCCTTTTCTCTCTTCTACCTCCTTTTATCATGCTTACTTAGATGAAAGCTCATATACATTAGATTATAAGAATAATATCTTGTCAATCTCCCCTGTACATCATGCCCCTATCTGTAATGACTTCTTCCTTCAACCCTCCCATAGAACTTGACTCTGCACTTCTCCAACATGCTTATCATCGAATATTTAGCATTTATATTATAGTTATTTGGATGTGTGTCACTACTTCATGTTTCATATTTCCTTCCAAGTCTAACACAGAACTCTGACCACTATAGATCCTTAACAAATATGTATTAAATTAAAAAGTTTTTGAAAGGAATGTTAGAGTTGGAAAGCATCTTAGATATCATATCATCTGACCCATCTCATTTTACAGATTTACTCAGGAAATGAAACCTCAGGTTAAGGGTTAAGGGACTCGCCCATGATTACATAGCAAATTAGTGTCAGATCTCGGACTGAAATTAAGGTCTCCTATCTCATATGCCTGCCCGCTATCTTCTATTATAACATGCTCTCTCTCAAGAATCTTTTTCAGAATTGTGTCATCTGCAATTTTTATTTAAAAAATTTCTACACCTTTTTCCAAGTGGTTGATAAGAATTTTATTTTTTTGGAAAAAAAAATTTAATAGGAAAAATTCCTATGGTATTCCAATACATTAGAAACTTCCTTCCAGATTGCCATTCTTTGAACTTACTTGTAAATACACTAAGCTGTCAAATAATTTATCCTCTATTTTACTCATTTTTAATCCCTAAGGATATCATTGAACAAGTATTTATTAAGGGTTTATTATGTACAAAGCACTGGGCTAGGGACTGGAGGAAAGACAAAGTAATTTAAGATACATTCCTTGTACTCATGGAGTATGCACACATCACAAAATGCAAAATACTGTACAGAGGAAGGAAATGTCATTCTAAAAAGGAAGGGTTGCAATTAGGACCAGAATAACATTTCTCCTCAACAATTTCTCTATCTTCCCAGATAAGGAACTGTCCACAAGAGAAGTCAATAATTTATTGATTACCTTGATTTTACCAAAATGAGATTTCTAGCAGATATCCAAATTATTAATCTTCCATCATAACACTATTTTTATCTCTATATACGTAGATGATAGATTTTATATATGCACTTGTTTTCATCCCCATTAGAATGTAAGCTCTTTGTCAGTAAGGATTGCTTCATTCTTTGTACGATATCTATGGCATCTAGCATAGTTCCTAGCACTGTGTATTTTAGGAAAGCATCATTCACATATTCCGTCTGGCTAGGTGGTTGTAGTACATGATTCCATAATGTTTTACTTCTGCTTTTCTCTCCTTTAATCCTCACCCAATTGCTTTCCACCATCCATCTTCTTTAGATCCACAGTTCTTTTCTCTTATCCTTCCTATTAAATCTGTACCTATTTTAAAATACACATTCTTCTATTATGGGAGATAAAATTGGAAAGGTGGGTTGATATCTGATTCTAGAGGGACTTGCAATTCAGATTAAGGAGTTCAGAGTTTATCCTGTGGGCAATGTGGATCCACTGGAGGTTTTTGAGTAAAGACATGATGGAATCTCTTGAGCTTCCTGTGATAGTGAACACTATCTCTTAATCTGTATTATCCTCAACATAGTACGAGGAGATGGCACAGAGCATGAAGGGAGGAACAACAGATATCACTGACTATCACCATTTCTTAGCACTGAACCTCTGTGCGCATGAGAATACATATTTGCATATTTTATATCTACACATATATGTGTGTATATATACACATACACAATATACACATATAGCTATATAACTATATATAGTTATAAGTTACTATGTATATTTACGGGTGATTATTATATGTTTATATATATAGGAGTTCAGACTATATGTATGTATGTGTGTGTACGTATGGGAGGGAGTGTGGGGGTAGGGGGTGGGAGTATATAAAATATGCACTATATACATGTGTATATACTATGGGGCAGTTAGGTGGTGCAATGGACACCACACCAAACCAGGAAGTCATCACTGTTGTTTAGTCATTTTTCTGTCAGTTAGTGTCTGAGATCACATTTGAATTCAGAAAGATGAGTCTTCCTGTCCCCAGGCCTGGCAATCTATTCACCTTGCCACCTAGGTGCCTGGAGTCAGGAAGACCTGAATTCAAATCTGACCTCAGACATTTACTAGCTGTGTGGCCCTGGGCAGGTGATTTAACCTTATTTGCCTCAGTTTCCTCATCTGTAAAATAATCTGGAGGAGGAAATGGCAAACCACTGCAGTAGATTTGCCAAAAAAAAACCCAAATGGGGTCACAAAAAGTTAGGCATGACTAAAATAACAGAATAACATATATATGTAGAGAGAAAGAGATATATACACATATACATATGTGTATGCACATGTATGTGTATTAGTATGTGTGTCTATATAACATACTCTAAATATTATGTTTATACATATATGTGTATGTGTGTATATATGTGTGTGTGTGTGTGTGTGTGTGTGTGCATGTATACCCTGAGCAAGCTTTTAGTCAGGGTGAAATGCAAAGAGAGAGATAAACTTCTCTCTCACTTCCAGTAAAATTGTTGATTATATTTTTTGATTAACCTCATGCTGTGAAAGACAACCAGAGAGGGCTTGGGGGAACTCAGGAATGGGGCCTGGGGTATCCTTCACTCTTACCTTACACCTATAGCATCTCTTTGCAAGCAGCAATTCACTAACAGAGAAAAGTTTCTAGAGAAACCCAACCTCTACCAGGGCCCAACCTGGCCCTGATAAATAAATAAATATTAAGTAATGCTAAATAAATGAATAAATATTTAAATGGAAACATGAAAATAGCCAAAGGAGAATTGGCCTATTTGAGGCTCATTAGCCCAAGAGAATTTAAACACAGACACACAATTAATTATCTAGGATTACTCTTGAGTAAGGCCTTGAATGCTGAGAAAGCAAAATAAATTATTAATAACTGCAATGCGGAAAAAGTTTGCATCTCATTCACAAATGTAGACTGAAAAAATTCCAAGTGTTTGTGATCAATCAGCCTTATATTTTCTGTGGAATTATGTGTCTGATTCCTCATCTCTGAGATGATAGGGACCCTGCTCTGGAGAAGGCTTGCGAACGGATGAGTGCGAAGGAAGAAAATGAATGGAGCAATCCTTCCTTTACACCCCACCTGTGTGACATAGGTCAGTATCTGTGACATATAAGAAGTAGGAGAACTGGATGTGGGTTTACTAAATAAAGAGGGGGAAAGGAAGAGAGGAAAAAGCGGAGATAAGAAAGAAAAATAGGAGGAAAGAGAAAGTGAGAGAGTAAGAAATTAAAAACAAAGGTCCAGGTAGGCTAATGGGGCCCAGTATGAAGCACAGCGAAAGTAGCTTTCTAGCACTCAGAAGAGAAGGGGGCAAACAGACTAAGCTGGGCCCAAACAGCAGGTCCTGTCAAGATTCTTCTAGGGAGACAAGCAATGAGAGATAGCTGGGAATAGTCAAAAAGGAGCTGGATTTGTAACCTCAAGCCCTGCATTTAGATCTTGGCTCTGCCACTTATTACCTGTGTGACCTTGAGTACATCATTTAACTTTATTTAACTGATCCTCAGTTCCTTCACCTGTAAAATAAAGTAGTTGGACTAACTATGACCTCTGCAGGGATGTTGTGAGTTCTGTATATGTATATATACAGAAAATGGAACTGGGAGCCAAGATGGCAGAGTACAGGCTGGGACCTAGCTGAACTGTTCCAAAATTCCCTCTAAATAACTTTAAAATAATGTCTCAAATTAAATTTGGAGTGACATTTGCCCAGTCTAAGACAACTTAGGAAGCGTGCAGGAGAGATCTCTCACATAGGGTAGGTGAAGGCCCAGAACGCAGCAGGAGCACAGTGATGGGCTTTTGAGGCTGCCATGACAGCAGCAGCAGCAGCAACTTCAGAAGTTCTCAACCCAGAGAGAGTAAGAGGATCAGACAACTGGTCTGAAAGAGATTACAGGGAACCCTCCATTAGCACTGAGTGCAACTGCCACTGCCGATTGGCAACTCTATGGCCCGTAAGCAGTTTGGGGTCACACTTCTAGGTTGCAGAGGAGTGCTGTTACTTGAAGCTACAGGGGAGCAATGCCCCTTCCTAGGTAAAGACCAAAGCAGACCAGGAGAGCAGTGACCACACCTCTCCCAGGATAACAACACTTATGAAGCACTAAAAATTTGTAGACCCCCAGAACTAGCTATGAAAACAGCAGCATGAAAGCTTGGCACAGTGCTTCCTTACCTCTAGGTGAGTAGAGCCCAACTTTAACGTAACATTCAAAGTTGAGAAAGAAGATGGGAAAATGAGCAAATAAAAGAAAAAGAACTTCACCATAAAAAGTTACTATGGTGTCAGGGAAGAATGAGGCATAAACTTAGAAGATAGCAATGTGAAAACAACTACGAGCAAATCTTCAAAGAAAAATGCAAATCAGACCCAAGGCCAGCAAAAATTCCAGGAAGAGTTAAGGAAAGTGATAAGAGTAGTAAAGGAAAAATGGGGGGGGGGGGATGAGAATAATGCAAGAAAGTTATGAGAAGAAAATTAATAGCTTGGTAAGAGAGGCATAAAAAATACTGAAGAAAATATTCCCTTGGGGCAGCTAGGTGGCACAGTGGGTAGAGCACCAGCCCTGAAGTCAGGAGGACCTGATTTCAAATCTGGCCTCAGACCAAATACTTGACACTTACTAGCTGTGTGACCCTGGGCAAGTCACTTAACCCCAATTGCCTGGAGAAAAGAAAAGAAAAGAAAAGAAAAAAAGAAAAGAAAAGAAAGAAAAGAAAAAAGAAAAGAAAAGAAAGAAAGAAAAGAAAAGAAAAGAAAAGAAAAGAAAAGAAAAGAAAAGAAAAGAAAGGAAAAGAAAGGAAAAAAAAGAAAAGAAAGAAAAGAAAGAAAAGAAAAGAAAAGAAAAGAAAAGAAAAGAAAAGAAAAGAAAGAGAAAGAGAGAAAGAGAGAAAGAAAGAAAGAAAGAAAGAAAGAAAGAAAGAAAGAAAGAAAGAAAGAAAGAAAGAAAGAAAAAGAAAATATTCCCTTAAAAAGAAAATATTCCCTTAAAAAACAGAATTGGCCTAATGGAAAAGAGGCACAAAGATTCACTGAAGAAAAGAACCCCTTTAAAAGCAGAGTTGGCCAAATGGGGGAAAAAAATCATAAAAGCTTACTGAAGAAAACACTTCCTTAAAAATTAGAATCGGGCAATTGGAAGCTAATGACTCCATGAGTTTTCAAGAAACAATAAAAGAAAATCCAAAAAATGAAAAAAAATAGAAGAAAATGTGAAATATATCATTGGGAAAATAACTGATCAGGAAAATAGATTGAGAAGAGGATAATTTAAGAGTTATTGGGCTATTTGAAAGTCATAATAAAAAAGAGCCTAGATATCATATTTTAAGAAATTATTAGGGAAACTGCCCCAAATACCTTAGATCCAAAGAGTAAAATAGAAATTAAAAGAATCAACCAATTACCTCCTGAAAAAGATCCCAAAATGAAAACTTTAAGGAATATTATCGTCAAATTCCAGAGCTCCTAGGTCAAGGAGAAAACATTACAAGCAGCCAGAAAGAAACCATTCAAATATCATGGAGCCATAGTCAGGATCACACAAAATTTAGCTACTTCCATGTTAAAGAATCAGAGGGCTTGAAATATGATATTTCAGATGGCAAAGGAGCTAAGATTACAACCAAAAATGACCTCCCCAGCAAAATGGAGTATAACCCTTCAGGAGGAAAATGGAAATTTAATAAAATAGAGGACTTTCAAGCATTCCTGATGAAAAGACCAGAGCTGAATAGAAAATTTGATATTCAAAGAGAAGACTCAAATGAAGTACAAAAAGGTAAACACGAAAGAATAACCAAAAGGGACTCAATGGAGTTAAACTATTTATATTCCTATATGGAAAGATGATATGTGCAATTCCCAAGAATCTTATCATTATTACGGCAATTAGAAGGTGTCTGCATAGAGAGAAGGCATGAGTATGAGTCGATTATGTTGGGATGATCTCCAAAAAAGAAGTAGGGGTGAGAAAGAAGGATGCCCTGGGAGAAGGGAGAAGAGAGAAGTAGAATGAAGCAAATATCTCATATAAAGGAAGAATTTTAATAGTGGAAAGGGAAATGGAAGGTGGTAGGCAATGGTAGAACCTAACTGTCATAGGAATTGGTTCAAAGAAGGAAGACTCAGTCAGATATAGAAATCTATCTTACCCAATAGGGAGATAGTAGGGGAAGGAGGTAAGAGATAGGGGTGGAGAATGATAAGTGGAAGGGTAGATTCAGGGAGGCAGTGGTTGGAAGCAAGATAGACTTTTGGAGAGAGAGAGAGAGAGAGAGAGAGAGAGAGAGAGAGAGAGAGAGAGAGAGAGAGAGAGAGAGAGAGAGAAGGATAAATATAAAAAAAATGAGATGCAGAGAAATGCACAGTTAGTGAGAACATATGAATGGGATGAGCTAATCTGTAGAACAGAAGCAGATAGCAGAATGTAATACAATATGTTGTATACAGAGGACACACTTGGAACAGAAAAGACATACACAGAATTGAAATGAAGGGCTGGAGCAGAGTCTATTATGCTTCAGCTGAAGTGAAGAGGGCAGAGGTGGCAATCACAATTTCAGACAAAACAAAAGCAAACATAGACCTAATTGAAAAAGATAATCAGAGTAACTACATTCTTCTAAAAGGTACCATAGACAATGAAGTAATATCAAAAAAATTTACAGCAACTTTCTCTGACAAAGGCCTTATTTCTCAAATATATAGGTAACTGAATCAAATTTGAGAAAAGCAGAACCATTCCCCAATTGATAAGTGGTTAAAGGCTATAAACAGGCAGTTTTCAGAAGAAGCAATTGAAGTTATCTAGAGTCATATGAAAACATGCTCTAAATCACCATTGAACAGAGAAAGGCAAATTAAAACAACTCTGAGGTACCACCTCACCCCTATCAGAAATGACAAATGCTGGAGGAGATGAGGGAAAAATAGGTACACTAATGATCTGCTGGTGGAGTAGTGAACTGGTCCAACCATTTTGGAGAACAATTTGGCTATAAAACTGTGCATTCCCTTTGACTCAGCAATAACATTACTAGGTCTGTATCACAAAAAGATCAAATAAAAAGGAAAAAGATCTGTGTACAAAAATATAGCAAAGAACTGAAAATTGAGGGGATGCTCAATAATTGGGGAATGGCTGAGCAAATTGCGGCATATGGCTGTGATGGAGCACTATTGTGCCCTAAGAAACGACAAGGGGGGTGATTTCAGAAAAAAAAAAAAGACGGTGAGATCTATATGAGCTGATGCAAAGTGAAGTGAGAAGAACCAGGATATCATTGTGCACAATACCAGTATCACTGTGAAAGATCTGACTATTCTGATCAATACAATGACCCAAGACAATTCTACATGTGTAATTGATACCATAGTGTTTGCCTTCTCAGTGGTAGGGGAAGAGTGGGAGAGAAGGAGATAATCTGAAACTCGAAATTTAAGAAGAAAACAGTATTAAAAAATAAAAACAAATATTATATTTCATATCATATATGTATACATATACATGCATACACGTGTGTATACACACAAATGAACGAACAAAAAACCCTCCATTTTATAAGACCATACTTGTTGCTTTGTCCCAGCACAGGCTTGAGTTTCTAGGAAAGGCTTGGCAGGAAGAGACTATCCTGGCCCAAGGATGGCCATGCTTCCCAAGGGCTTAGCCTACCGGCACCCTGACAGCCTCAAGAATGTTGATGAGTGCCCTAAGGCTACCAAAGTGGGTGGATTCAAGTGTCTATGTATATTTAGGATGAAAAGGATGGAGATTCTACCTGGAAGCGCAAGCAGAGCCTGTGACTTTTCTGCTGCCTCTAGGATAGCCCAGTCCTGAGATCAACGCTGCGGCCCTGCAGAGGACACAGACAAGGATGGCTTGGCCTGCACCCTTCCCAGAGGGGCTTAGCCACAGTAGAGGAAGAACACGACTGTGCAGAAAAGACTGAGACTGGTAAAAAACCCTTCTGAGTTTTCCCAGGGCTCAGGCATCCCTGTTTCTTCTCCACAGTCCCTTCCCTGGCCCCCCAGTTTGAGAGTTTAAAGGGGTCTGCTCTTGGTGTCCCTTCCTCAGGCTGGCAGCCCTGCCAGAGCTCCATACCAAGGCTCCACTAAAGTACGATGTCCTACCTGAGGCCTTTCCAGCCTCCCTCTGACAATTAACACGCTCCCAACTGCATTGTACTGTACATATTTTATATTATTTCTCTGGGTGGGTGTAAAAGAATGGAAGCTTCTTGAGGACAGGGCCGTTCTTTTCCATTGTTATGTTCCCAGCACCTTACACAGAGACTAGCACATAGTAGGGCTCTTGGTAAATTAAACTGAATTACTATCTCCCTCCTAATGTACATCTCAGTATCCATAAATTCTTTCATTCAACCTAAATTTATAGAGCACCTGTTGTATACTTAGCCTTAATTCAGCCACAGTATGTGTGCAGCACACAGGGGAAGATGAAGATCTAATTTATACCCCCAACAAGACATATACATACAACTTTAAAACTGTCATATGAGAAAGAAAATCCAAAAGAGATCATGGGTGATACAGACAATAACGTTGGCAGAAATTCAAAAGATGAAGAAATCCTGGTGGAAGAGTAGGGGCAGGTCCCAGGGATGGCTCCTGGAGAGAATGAGAATTGAGAAAGGTTTTGGAGGGTGAGGAGGCTTTAGATAGGCAGAGCAGAGACAAAGAAGACATTCTGAAGGAAAAGGGAATAGGAATGAGGGGAGGGGAGAATAGCATGAATAAAAGTCAGTTTGGAACAGCAGTTAACAGCTTCATATGCAACCTTTTTTGCTAAACTTTGTGTATTGTGATGTTCCTATTTGATGTTTGTTAAGTTCATAATCGATATTTTAAAATATATTTTTAAAGGCCTGGAATATGCAGGGGGCAACTAGACAGACATCTCTTCATTCCTTCTGCGTCCAACAGCCCATACAAGCCCACACCCCTACACACACACACACATACCTGGATATACACAAATACACACTGTGCTGTAGAAGGGGCATGGATTTGTATTCAGAAGATTTGTGCTCAAATCCTGTTTCAGGCACTTTGTTACTTCAGGCAAATCACTTAATTTTTCTGGGTCTCAGAAGACCTTTCTTAGTTTCCTCATCTGTAAAATGACAGAAGTTGGACTAGATGAACTCTATGACCCTTTCCAGTTCTAAATTTATGATCCCATAACTCCATTCCCACAACTTCTACATACATATGTATCCCTACATACACACACATACACATACATACACATACATACACATACACACACATGTACACTCCACTCTTATAGCTTCCTCTAATATTCATACCTTGACGAAGGATTCAAAAGACCTGGGTTCACATTCTACCTCTACTACTTACTACCCTTGAGACCTTGAGCAATTAATTTAACCTCCCTGGGCCTCATTTTTTTCATTTGCAAAAGGAAAGTTGCACTATGTGTCCTCCGAGGACCCTTCTCGTTCTAAATCTATGATCCTATGTAATCCCATTACATGTAAACGCTAATATATACAGATACACACACACACCACCGCCATAGTTTATCTCCCACATAGAACACTTCTCAGTTATGTACAGTCATAATCTCTTGTAGACAGATACAAACATCCATAACACTCTCACAGCTTACACGCGCTTACGCACACTTATACACACATGCACACGCGCGCACACACACAACACACACACACACACACACACACATCCTCCTCACTTTCACATCTCCCCTACCATGACTAGATGTTACCTGATACACAGTGGGGTGCTGGGGAAGCCCTTGGCCCAGCCAGCCAACTGGCCCTCCCAGTCCTGCCTCACCCCTTCTTTTATCTCCCTTTAAAGAGAGCTCCTCTGGTAGTTCATAACAGCCAGCCCTGGGGGCAAGACAGTCCTTCCAATGTAAATTTTTTGGTCAGTGCAATATGAGCCTGTGTCCTGGATGGCTTCTTAATGCGTCCAAGTTTTCATATTCCTCCTGCCTTCCTGGCTATTTATCATTTTCTAATAATCCCATGCCCTAGAGATAGTGACAGCCTGCCTCACCCCTCCCTTTCACACCCCAGTAATGTTTCTGTGGTCAGAGCTCTGTCAGTCAGGGATGCTCAAAGGGCCTTCAGGATGCAGGAAATGCAGCCTATGGCCCAGACTTCTGCTGTAAAGGCAGACTTCCTAATCATCCTCCAAGTAGATCAACTTTCAAGAAGGTGGGGGGGGGGGAAACAGGCAATCTGGTGAACCCTGAACCTATGTGTACAACCTCATGAGTCCCCAGGACTTGTTGTTTGCTTTCCTGATGAAGAGAGGCAGCCGCTTAATCTGGGTAGGCCAGAGGGACAGCTAAGGCAGGACACACTGGAGGGATTCATCTGTCCCTTCAGGACTTTGACAAGGATCAAAGTGGTGGTACTTCTGCAAATAGCTGTGACCTCTTGCATGCTTCCATTGGGCATCCTCCTCCCAGAATTAATCATTCAGGAAGCATTTACTAAATGCCTACTGTGTTCCAGGCACTGTGCTAAGTATAAGCGATCCAAAGGCAAAAGTGAAAACAGTCCTTACCCTCAAGAGGCTTACATTCTAAGGGAGGAGACAAGATGTACATCTTAAGGTAGATATAAGGCATATACGGAGCAAACACAAGGTAACCTCGCCGGGAGGGCACTGACAGTCAGGGAGGATCAGGAAAAGTAACTTGTAAAAGGGGGTGGTTGAGCTAAGTCTTGATGGATAGCATAGAATGCAAGAGTTAGAGGAGAAAAGGGAAAGATTCCAGGCCTGGGGGACAGCCAGGGCAAAGGCAGGGAAAGAGGAGATGGACAGTCATAGCTGAGGAATAATTAGTATGGCGTAGACCACATGTAGAGTGCATGGGGGGGAAGAATGTGTAAGAAGACAGGAAATACAGGAAAGGCTCCCTCCTTGCTGGAGTTGGGAGGGAAAGAGAAAACAAGGATTCACCCAGTGGCTTATGAGAAATCATTGCTCAGAAAAGACAAGAAACAGACACCAGGCAAGCAGATCATGGTGGATAGGATATCACACAGGTAGTAAAGGTCTGCACAGGGAAGACTGTCCACATGGAGAGAAGCATGTGGATACTGTGAATCCCTCCAAGGATAGAAACTGAGGTCAGGGTCCAGGGTATCAGGCCAAACCAGAGGGGCAGAGTTTGGGGTTCATAATAATAATAGTAGTTGACATTTATACAGTACTTTAAGGTTTGTGAAGTACTTTATATTCATTAGATCCCCACAGAGACCTTGTAGGATCACAGTTCTATATCTAGAGACCACCTGGTCTGATCCTTTCATTGGCCAAAAGGGGTTAAGGGACTTCCCTGAGGTCACCTAGGCAGTGACAGAGGCAGGATGGCTATCAGGCCTTCTAACTCCGAGCCCAGTGTTCTTTCCCCTGTACCTTGCTGCTTCCAGGGGTAGTTACTACAGGTAGTAAGATCCCCATTTTATATGTGAGGAAACTGTCCTAGAGAAGTTTAGTGACTTGCCCATGGTCTCACATAGCTTTGAACCCAAGTCTGTCCTGGCTCCAACAACCAAGAGACCAACATGAAGAAGATGTGCTGAGGATGAGCGCTTTTTGCATGATATCATACTGACCCTTCACGGGAATTAGAATTCTGACTCCCAAACCGGAGAGCTTCCTAAACTCCTCTACCCCCAAGGAGATCAATGAGGTTCAGTGTCCAGAGATCTAGGCTAGGTAGGAGAATACAGGAAGGGGCAGAATGCACATATAGAAGCAGGAGCAAATGTGCAGAGATCCCAAGCAGGCATAAACAAAAACAGGGAACAAAGACAGAGAGGCCAGAATCAACATCTCAGGGCCCAGGGCCACGTGGTAACACAAGTGAGCTATGACTCTAGGACAAGGGTGGGGAGCCTGCAGCCTCAAGGCCACATGTGGTCAAGTGTGGCCCTTTCACTGAATCCAAACTTCACAGAACAAAGCCCCTTAATAAAAGGATTTGTTCTGTGAAGCTTGGACTCAGTCAAAAGGCCACACCCAAGGACCTAGAAGGCCACAGGTTCCCCACCCCTGCTCTAGGAAGTCACACAATTGGTAAGTGTCTGCAGGTAGATTTGAATTCAAGGCTTCCTGATTCTAGGGAATAGAGTGTTGCGTCTGAAGTCAGGAAGATCTGAGTTCAAATTCACCCTCAGATATGTACTAGCTGTGTGACCCTGGGCAAATCACTTCAGCTCTGTCTGCCTCAGTTTCTTCAACTATAAAATGGGGTTAATAAATAACACCTGTCCCCTAAGATTGTTTGCCAAGATCAAAAGAGAGAATATTTGTGAAGTGCATAGGATGGTGCTAGGTACATATTAGCTCTTAATAAATGTTTATTCCTTTTTCTTCGACTCACTGCAGCACCTAACTGCCTCATAACTGAATGTGAAGTAGCATACACAACATAATCAGTGACCAGAAAGGAAGGCCAATCTATCTTTCAGCAAGTGTGAAAGGGGCAAGAGCAGGTAGGTGGCACAGTATATAGAGCACCGGCCCTGGAGCCAGGAGGACCTGGGTTCAAATCCAGCCTCAGACCAAACACTTGACACTTACTAGCTGTGTGACCCTGGGCAAGTCACTTAACCCCAATTGCCTAAAAAGAAAAAAAAAACCTGCAAAAAAAAAAGAGTGAAAGGGGCAGCTAGGTGGCGCAGTATATAGAGCACCGGCCCTGGCGTCAGGAGGATCTGAGTTCAAATCCAGTCTCAGACCAGACATTTGACACTTACTAGTTGTGTGACCCTGGGCAGATCACTTAACCCCAATTACCTCACAAAAAAAAAAAAGAATGAGGCATAATGGGTGGACAGGTGCAGGGCTATACCCACAAAAATTAAGAGAACAAAAGGAAAATCTGTGGGACTTGGGGTAGATTCTTTCTGGAAGAAGCATTTAAGAAATGATAAGAAGTGCAGAGGAGGCCTAGTAGGCTATGATCTATACCAATGGAAGAAAGACTCATATCAATGAGATCCTGGATCCATCCACCTATCAGGTATCGTGATGTGGGTAGATAAGGTCTAGCAGATATGGCTGCTTCCTAGAGCCAGCCTGGGTTCTATGAAGGGCTTGCGTTGGTTTATTATGAGAAGACTATGTCCACTGGGGAGCTCTAACAACTGCTGGGAGAATAAAGAAGATGCAAATTTTCCCTCCATGTCCTGGCTGCAGCAGAAATATAGAAAGACCAAGGGGAATAACTAAGAATGGTGTCTCTCTGCTAGGAATTCAAACACTTCCCATAAATGCTTCTCACAGTTAGGAGGAGGTAAGTTTCCGCCTAATTCATAAGGAACAGTGACCCCCTCCCTTCTGGTCTTGAGCTGAGCATACTCTATGTACATTAATTTGTATGTAATACTTAACTAACCTACCCTACACTAAATGGTCCTAAAAGCACTTAGCACTTCCCAAGGGGTGCCAAAGCTGAAGGAAACAACATTCCTGACGTCACAGCAGAGGCGAGCATGGATGGGGCAGTTTCCTCAGAGAGGATATGAAAGCTCTCTTTAAGTATCTGAGGCACTACCATATATATGGAAGCAAGATAGGTTTTATTCTGTTTTGTCTTAAAGAACAGAGCTAGAAGCCTTGGCAAGGAGGTGTATTTACACTGAATGTAAAGGGAAAACTTCCTAATGATTAGAATTGTCAAAAAGTGGAATAAGCTTCTTTTGGGGTCTTTCAGAGGGGCCTGGATGTGCACTTGTTGGGGTTATCAGAGACAGTATTCCTGTTCAGGTCTGGGTTGGACTAGATGCCCTCTGTGACCCCTCTCCATTCTAAGAGTCCCTGCTTTAGTGATTCTGCGATCCCCTTCACTACAGAAGGAGAGACTGCTCTTTCTCGAGCCCCATCCCCGGCCCTGAGGGAGGAGGGGAGGGAGAGGGTGATAGCAGCTCTAGTGGCAATGACAGTAATAGTAACACTTGGTCTTCCTGTGGCACCTCCGGCTTCTCAAAGCTCTTTCACGTTCTAGGTGTGACTGACTAGATAGAGTGATGGAGCTGATTTCCATGAGCCTCGTGAATGTCAGTCTCCTCACTTCATAATCACCCAGTATATACAAAGCTACAGGATGTCAGAACAAGAAAAGACCATAGAAATCATTGGCAGAATGGAGAAAACTGAGGCTCAGGGGAAAGAAAGTGACTTACCCAAGAACACACAGCACGTTATCAACAAAGAAAAGTCCTGGTCTTCTGACTTTGCAATCTTGTATATTCCATCACCTAACATCTCCTCTTTGAAATATGGAGATCATTGTATTGTTATTGTTCAGTTGTTTTCAGTCACATCTAACTCCTTGTGACTCTATTTGGGGTTTTCTTGTCAAAGATACTGGAGTGATTTGCCATTTCCTTCTCCAGATCATTTTACAAATGAGGAAACTGAGGCAAACAGAGTTAAGTGACCTACCCACGGTCACACAGCTAGTAAGTGTTTGTGGCCAGATTTGAACTCAAGAAGATGAGTCTCCCTGACTTCAAGCCCAGCACTCTATCCACTGCACCCCTTAGTTACTGTTGAGATCACAGGATCTTAGATTTAGAGCCGAAAGGGACTTCAAAGGCCATCTCAGCCAATCGTCTCATTTTTCATAGGAGGATGCTAGAACCAGAGAAGTTAAGGGACTTGCCCTGGGTCATACTGCTAAGAAATATCCAAGGCAGGACTTAAACCCAGGCCTTACTCCCTGAAAGTCCAGCACTCTATACATTGTATGATACTAAGTCCGGTGAGCATCTTCAGTGAAGAGTGAGTGGAGCCCTTCCTCTAATCACGAGACTTAAACCACAAAATAGCCACTGAGAGGATGTAATTTGAGAGGTTTGAGGAAAACCCTTCTCAACAAAGATAAAGCCACGAAAGACTTGTTCCAGCACCTGAAATTCCACCACTATAGAGCCATTGTTTCATATTAACACAGTTATCTCTAAGAACCTAATGGTTAACTATTAGCCCACTAACACAACAGCTTAAATGTATTTGTGGTCAAGGACTATAGAACCACAACATTTCAAGGTTGCAAGACCCCCCAAGATGATTTAGCTCAACTTTTACCTTAAAAAGACTTCTTTGACAATATATCCAACTAGCGAATAGTAAGCCTTTGCCGAATATCTCTAGTTAGTGGGAACTCACTACCTCCCATTCTATTTGAACTTAGCTCTGTTAGGAAGATTTTCTTCCTGCATTTCTCCCCCAATATTTTTCATTCCATCCCCTTCCACATAAGAGTCCTTCAAATAAGTGAAAATATCTTTCATGTCCCTACCCCACCACCTGGGTTTCTTTTCTCATGGCCAAACAGCCCCAATTCCTTCAACTGAACTTTATACATCATGAACACCTCTCACTAAGTTGGTCATGCTCCCCTTGACACTCTCCAGTCTTTTGATGGAAATGAGTCCCCCAGAACTGAAGACAACATTCCCGATGAGGCCTCGCCAGGCCACAGTATATCTGTACTATCACCTCCATAGTCCAGGACACTAGACCTCTCAACACAAAAACTGTAGGACATTTTCTGGTTTCTATTTCATATAATTTATCCTTATTGGACTTACCTAGTAAGACCTCCTGATACTCTTCAGACAAACTGCTATCTAGTCATACCTCCTCAATTTTGTACTTGTGAAATCAACATTTTAAAAATTAAGTGTAATACTTTCTATTTATTTCTATACTATTTTGTCTGTTTATCATTTTAGACTGTACCTTCTTGGATCCTTGCTGTCATCCAATGTGTTAGCTATTCCTTACTACTTTTATGTCATCTCTAAATTTGATAACCATGTCATCTATACTTTTACTCACGTTATTGATAAAAATTTTCAATTACACTGGGCCAAGCAAAGACTCCTGGAGCATAACATTAGAGATCTCATTCATAATTTACATTAACAGGGGGTGGGATACCTGCAGCCCTGAGGCCACATGTGGCCTTCTAGGTCCTTGAGTGCAGCCTTTTGACTGAGTCCAAGTTTTACAGAACAGATCTTTTTATTAAGGGGATTTGTTTTGTGAAGTTTGGATTCAGTCAAAGGGTGGCACTTGAGGACCTAGAGGGCCACGTGTGTCCTTAAGGCCATAGGTTCCCCACCTGTGCATTAATCCAACAATGACTACTCTTTGTGTCTGGGCATCAAATTAGTTCCAAATCCATCCAAATGTACTGTTGTCCAAATCATATCACTCCATCTTAGCCAAAAGCATAGCATAAGAAGCTTTATCTGGATATAATCTCCCAAACTTACCTAGGCTTGGAGTCATGGGGAAATAGAAAAAAAAAGGTCAGTAAATTCATAGGATCTACAGCTAGAAAGAAACTTAATGCTCAAGTAAGCTCCTCAATAAAATATAAGCTCCTTTAGGGCAGGGACTGTCATTTTGATTTTTTGTTTGTCTGTTTTTCCATCTGCATCCCCAATATCTAGCATAGAGCTTGACAATGATAATTATTTAATAAATGTTTGGTCCATTAATTGATGCAGTTCTACTTCTCTCATTTAATAGATGGAAAAACTGTGGCCTAGAGAGGTTAAAAACTTGCCCAAGGTCACAGAAATTTTCATGAAGGAAGGCAGGAAGAAAGCGTTGCTGCCTGGGACTGCCTAGGGAGAGTCTACTTAAGGTAGAGAAAGTGGGGGGTGCTTTTGCACAGCTTGCACACAACAGGATAAGAGACATCAGAATGAGGGTGTTAGAGAAAGTGACTAAAAGGTGGAAGACTGTATGAGAGGGGAAGGAAAGGGAAGGGACGCAAGGAGACAAACTCTACATCCTTTCAAAGTAAGCCAAAAGCAGCCAGTTTCTCTGTTATATTTTTTGTTGTTCAGTCATTTCAGTCATGTCTCACTCTTTGTAACCCCTTTTGGGGTTTCCTTGGCAAAGATACAGGAGTGGTTTGCCCTTTCCTTCTCCAGCTCATTTCATTGATGAGGAAACTGAGGCAAACAGGGTTAAGTGACTTGCCCATGGTCACACAGCTAGTAAATGTCTGAGACCCATTTGAACTTATTGAAGATCAGCCTTCCTGACTCTAGGCCTGGCACTCTGCTGACTGTGTAGGTAGTAAAAAAAAAAAATCTGTCTGGAATTGTTCTTTTTAACTGCCTGCACAGAGCATGAAGAAGCAGCATGGCATTTTGGCTAGAAGATGACTTGTTTTCAAGTCCTACCTACCTGACTGACCTGGTGACTATGGGTAAGGTTTAACCTCTCAGAGCCTCCAAGACAAGATGATAAATTCAGTTGTTGTTGTTAATGAAATTGAAATTATGTGTGTGTATAATATGTAATTAAATTGAAATTAATTGAAATTGTAAGTTGGGGATCAATGGTGCTATGCATTGGGAGAGGCTGTTTACTCCTTGGTGGGTTCCCTATACCAGTGAAACCAAAGGCCTGGGAAAAACACACAGAGAAAGAATGGCAGTGATCAGGTTGGGACTCATTTCTCCAGAATCAGAGGAATTAATGAGAGGAAGGAAGGTATGGTGGAGCACTGATGATCTCCCATCACCAGCCAATACAGATGCTAATGCTTACTCAAACCCTGAGCCTCATCCTTCCCCTGCCCCCGAGCTGAACTCTACTCAGGAGTGTGACTCTCTTTTTAATATTAACCCTGCCCCTAACTAACCTAAATTCTAATTGTGATTGTAAGCTTCATCAGGGAAAAAAGATTTATCAAAACTTTTTTTTTTTGCACATTCCCTATCACACTGTTCTTCACAAAATCAGCACCTCGCAAGTGTTTGTTGAATGAAAAATGCATGGAATCCTAATACTAACCCCTTAAATACTAGCCCTATTTTAATTTCTGAGCCCTGACACCTGAGTCAGTCCTTATCACTAATCTAGCAGTAAAACTAATACTCCTGTCAAATACTACCCTCTGTAGATGCAGACTCCAAATTTGATCCAGAATCTCTGCTAACTTAATCCTAATCAGACTGCAACCCTAATCAGAATGGCAATCTTCACTTTAACCTTGTTTTTAACCTCATCAACTACAAAAATCTAACCCTATCCCTAAATAAAAATCCTAACCCAATTTTGAACTTGTTACAATGTCTCTCCAGGACCCTCCAATGGGATTAGCCATTTAGGGCAGCCCAAGGCCTAAAGGGTGGAACTCTGACTCCCATTCACAGGCCTTCTCTTCCAAGACCAGGGCTTACCCGCTGCAACATGAGACAGAGAAGCTAGAGAGGGACTTGGAATCTTCTAAAGTTAAAGATATTTTTATTCTCTTCCCTCTCTTGATGTGGTGAGGGGAGAAGACAGGCTCCAACTCCATCCAGAGCAGAGGGGACTCTTTTTCTGTGGTAGTCAGATGAGCGTCAAAGGGCAGTCTCAAGAATCTGGAACTGAGAAAGAGCCAGCTCTGCCTTCCTCTTCTCACCTCTCTCTTCTTTTACCTTTCCTCTCCCTCTGATGGTCTTGTCTTTTCACACTTGGCCTCTGCTCCCTTCACTTTCCCAAGCCTCTCCTCTCCTCCTCTCCCCTACCCACTTCTCTCTCTACTGTCTTCCCCTGCCTCTCTTTATCCTTCGTCCTGCCCTTCCATCTCCACCTCCTCTGCCCCCTCCCTCCCCACATAATCTGGCTCCCGCTCTCAGGCCTGCAGAGTCACGTGAGGTTGTGTGGAATTTCCAATCAGTCATTTCTGGCTTTAGTACCCATTGCATAGCTATTAGTTCTGACAGCTCCAAGCACCATAGGCTATCTGCAGCAAAGCAGAGCCTGTGCCCACTGAATGTTCCAGAGGAGTGGCAAAAGATGAGGGTGCTGGATACTTGGAGGAAGGGACCCCCAAGTTTACAGTTGACGTCAGGCTTATTCTAAAGTAGAACAGTAACTTCACTGAACTTAGGGATCTGTTCTCTCAAAAACTTAAAGCTTCTGCCACAAAGCATGTTTTGATTTTTTTCAATCAACTTATTATTTATGTTAATGTCATGCAGATTGCTACCACGGTGTTTACCCTGGAAATTTCTCAAAATCGAAAATTGGCAATAACAATAACTCACATTTATACAGCACTTTAAGGCTGACAAAGCACTTTGCAAACATTATTTTGTTTGGTCCTCACAATAACCCTAGGACAAAGGTGCTGCCAATGGGCCCATTTTACATATTTGGAAATGGAGGCTCAGAGAGGATAAATCATCTGCCAAGAGTCATAAAACTAGTGTCTGAGGCAGATTTGGAGCCCAGGCTCCCCTGGCTATAAGCCAGAAGTATATCCATTACTCCATGATGGCAGAATATATGAAGGCCCTTAGAGATCATTTAGTATAATATCTCTCTCTCTCTCTCACACACACACACACACACACACACACACTTTTTACAGATGAGGATACTGAAGCCTATAAAAAAGAAGCAACTTAACCCAAAGCCTCACAGTTATTAAGAGGTAGAACTGGAACTCATGCCCAAGTCTTCTGAGCTTTCTGGCTCCCAGTCCAATGCTTTTTCTATCATTCTAAAAGCCTTGCTCTTCTTGCTAGGGAATCATCCTACTTGTGGCCTGATAGGAAGAGTGGCAATTATACCCCAACGAGATGTCAGTGATAACGATTCCTTAGCTGAGGTGCCACGCTGGCCCCCACTTCTTTACTGGTGGAACCCATCACACCTGCAGCTTATGGAAGAAGCAGCCCCATAGGATATCTGACTTATTTAGAGAGCCAAGGCCGGTGGTGGGATCTGATGGAATAATAATATTAACTCACATTTCTGTGGCAATTGAAAGTTTACAAAATGCTTTTCTTGCAACCACAACATAAAGGAGGTCTCCTCATTGAGTGCTATCCCCATTTTATAAAGAGGGAAAAGAAGCCTTAGTGATGTCCTCATGGTCAGACAGCAATTAAGCATCAGGCCTGGGATTCCATTTTGTCTCCTCACTTCAAATCCACTCTTTTCACTATATCTCTAGTCCTAGAGCTCCTCCGTTTGAGGACAGGGGTTGCACATCTTTCTTTGAGGCCTAGATTCACTATAACTCTTGGTCACCTTCGGGGTCAACCTCATCCCAAAGCAGTGAATGTCCTCAGGCCACCATGATTACTAAACGATTACTAATTGATTGCCAATCTCTTCTTCCCAGGGAACCCGGCAAAGAAGTGTCCTTCCCTAGGCTTCAATTCAGCAATATCCATTCAGACAGTTTTGTTGTTATTGGTCAGTCATTTCAGTCCTATCCAACTCTTCATGACGCCAGATGGGGTTTTCTTGGCAAAGATACTGGAGTGGTTTGCCATTCACTTCTCCAGCTCATCTTACAGATGAGGAAACTGAGGCAAAGAGGATGAAGCAACTTGTCCAGGGTCACAAAGCTAGGAAGTGTTTGAAGCTGGATTTGAATTCAGATCTTCCCAACTCCAGGCCCAGTGTTCTACCCACCGTGCCACCCAGCTGCTCTATTCAGGCAACTGAAAGAAGTCTTTGCTAAGGAACGGAGGCAAACATCAATCAGTGATCTTTGCATGTCACCTATTTCCACACCCTGTGTACTACAGCTGGCTTGGATGACTAACCCTCGAACATCCTGAGCTTTCTTGTCTCTGTCCCTTTGCTCACAGCATTAGCTATGCCTGAGATTGCCTGTCTCCTTTTCTCTTGTTGAATTCCTATTTATCCTTTAAAGCCCAACTCAAATGTAACCTGTTTCAGGAAGGATTCCATTCCTTGACTCCAGCAAATAACAATTTTCTCCTTTTAGCCTCATGTAACATTTTGCTTTCTGTCTTTCTGACATACTTTCTCGAGCAGCTAGGTGGCACAGTGGATAGAGTACTGGGCCTGGAGTGAACGACTCATCTTCCTAAGTTCAAATGTGGCCTCAGACACTTACTAGCTGTGTGACCCAGGCCAAGTCCCTTAACTCTGTTTGCCTCAGTTTCCTCATCTGTAAAATGATCTGGAGAAGGAAATGGGAAACCACTCCCAGTATCTCTGCCAAGAAAACCCCAAATGGGGTCACAAAGAGTCAGACACGACTGAACAACAGCTGATACATTTTTAATATTGTGCACTATCGATATTTGCATTTACATCTCTGCCATTATGATCCAGGATTTGAGGGAAGTGGAGCCTCACACTCAGTTGCTTTAACTGTGGCAGCTAGGTGGCACAGTGGAGAGAGTGCAGGATCTGAAATCAGAAAGATCTGATTTCAAATATTGCTTCAGTTACTTATTAGCAGTGTGGCCCTGGACAAATCACTTAAGCTTTCTGCCTCATTTCCTCATCTGTAAAATAGCATCTACCTCCCAGGGTTGTTGTGAGGAGATAATATTTGTAAAGCAGTTTCTGAAACTTAAAGTGCCATATAAATGCTAGCCATTGTTATCAGCTAAGTACGACTAGATGGCACAAAGGATTAAACACTGGGCCTGGAAGACCTGAGTTCAAATCCAGCTTCAGACACTTACTAGCTATGTGACCCTGAGCAAGTCACTTAATCCCATTTGCCTCCATTTCCTCATCTGTAAAATGAGCTGAAGAAAGAAATGGCAAACCACTCCAATATCTTTGCCAAGAAAACCCCACAAAAGGTCACAAAGTCAGACATGACTGAAAAAAATGACTAAACAATAAAAATAATAGTTAATACTTATATAGCACTTACTATGTGATAAGCACTTTATCATTATTATCTCATTTGACCCTCACAACAACCCTGGGAGGTAGATACTATTATTCTGCTCATTTTACAGATGAGGAAACTGAGGCAAACAGAGGTTAAGTGACTTGCCCAGAATAAGTGTCTGAATTTGTACTCCAGTCTTCCTGACTCTAGGCCTGGTGCTCTATTCACCATCCCACCTAGCTGTCCCCAAAACAGATCTACCAGACAAAAGATATTGAAGATACTGATGCATATGTCCCCATGACCTCACAGCCACCTGGGCCTCAATATAGTTTCTGGTTCTGAAAATTCAAACAAGAAACACAATAGTCCCAAACAACCATCCCCGTAGAACTTTGCAGGCCTATGTCAAACGGCCTTTGGCAATTAGGGTCTATGAGGGTTTCACGGAGAGAGGCAAGGCCAGCAAGAGCCTTTTATAAATGTACCAAGCCAGGATCAAGTGACCCCAGCTGCCTTTGAAGACATGAGTCACGAGGAGGTGAATTAAGGATAAGCACAAGAGTGGGTATGATTCCTTAGACACAAGGGCCTGCATTCAGTAGGCTCGTCAGTATTTCTAGCTATTTCTGCCTACACATTCCCTCGGCATCTCTCTGAGGAGAAAAGTCCCATCGAATCAGACTGAATCCTTGTCTATCTCCCTACAAAGATGTAAGCTACATGGGGATGGAGACTGTCCTTGTTAAACTTTGCATCCCCTCTGCCTGTCCCACCCACCCCTTCTTTTCAGTTCCCTGTCCGTTGCTGTTCCCTTTCCTCGGGCTCCCTGAGGGCAGGAATGAGGGCTGTACTGGAACCAGCTCGACCCTGGCTCTAACGAACAGAATATTATATTTTCAGTATGAACATTATGCCTCTGAAATTGGCCAGCACTACAATCAGGGTTTTATTTGTTGTGTTGTTGTTTTCTAGATCTAAGAAGTGATGCAGAAAATACTAATAATGAAGTTTAAACTTAAAACATGGATTGATGCTTGGGTCAGTGCTTTTTTTTTCTTTTGGAGAGTCAGTTGTTAAACGTTTACCAGCATACACCTGTTAGGGACTGTCTTTCTGCTTATATTTGTGTCCTCAGAGCTTAGCACAGTGTCAGGTACGTGCTGTCATTCAGTTGTTCAGTCACGTCCAACTCTTCATGACCCCATGGATCACACTGTCCATGGAGTTTTCTTGGCAAAGATGCTATAGGGGTTTGCCATTTCCTTCTCCAGTGGTTTAAGGTAAACAGAGGTTAAGTGACTTTCCCAGGGTCACACAGCTAATATCTGAGGTCAGATTTGAACCTAGATCTTCCTGACTCCAGACCCAGTAGTCTACCCACTGAGCCATCTAGCTGCCCCATCAGGTGCATAGTGTTTAAATACACATTTTTTAAACAAATTCCCTCCCTCCTTTCTTCCCTCCTTCCTTTCTTCTTTGTTCCTTCTTTCCCTTGTTTCCTTCTAGTTTTTATATGCAATAGTTGTTTAATAAAGCTTCGTTCAATGAATAAATTAATGTCCTCTCTACAAACACTTCTCTGAATATGTTAGAGCTCACTGAGAATCCATTAAAGTAAAAAAAAAACTTTTAAAAAATCAGTTCCCAAAGCCAAAAATCCTGAATCCCTTGTTCTATTTACCCTTGCCCAAAGAAAGAGGGAAAAGAAGAAATATTCTCAAGGGAAGATCCCTGTGTTGGGGGGAGGGAAGATGGTTAGCTTTCTTAGACATGCACTGACATTCTGGACTCTAGCACATCAAAGAATCAGAGGATCACATCTTCATTATTCAAAGTCATGCAAATAATAAGAGGCAGAGCAGGGAACTCCAAGCTCCAACAGAGAAAGTATTCATCATTGCCAGCATTTCCTCTTTGTCAGAGGCTCTGGAGCCAGTCCCAGAATCACAACATTTCAGAGTTGGAAGGGACCTTCTAGTCCAACCAATACCCAATTAGGAATTCCCACTGCAACATAACAGGACAAGTGGTCATCCTGCATCTGCTTGGATACGTCTAGTGAAAGCAAATCTGCCATCTCCTGAGGAAGCCCATTCCATTTATGAATAGCACTAAAATTATGGAATTTAAAGCCAGGAGTGAAAGGGGGAAACTCAGAAATAATTTAGTCCAATATTTTCATTTTATACATCATCCCAGAGAAATCAAGTCATAGCTAACTTATATATAGTGTCTACTACATGCCAGGCACAGTGCCAAGCCCTTTACAAATATTATCTCATCTTGATCTTCACAACAACTCTGAAAGGTAGGTGCTATTATTATATCCATTTTACAGTTGAAGAAATTGAGACAGACAAAAGTTAAGTGACTTGCCCAGGATCACACAATTATTAGGTAAGACCAGATTTTAACTCAGGTCTTACTGATTCTAGTCTCAGCAGTCTATCCACTATATTACCTAGACACCTGTAGGCCATGACTTACTCAAGGTCGCACAGATAATAAGTAGTAGGACAAAGTTTTGATCCCAGGTCATTTGGTTCCAAAACCAGTGCTCTTTCCATGGCACCCTATCTCCTAACTCTCTTGGATTTCAAGGTAGCCACTATGGGACTTTATAGCCCAGTCACAAGTGCCTGTAAAAGGTAAATTTGGGAAAAGTCAAGCAATACTGAATAACTTGAAGGAATTATGGGAAGATGTCAGAATAAGGCGGGAAACTACCTGGCTCTCCCAAATTCCCCCACAAATAACTTAATAATGCCTCAAATTAAATTTTAGAGTGGCAGATATAATTAAAAGTCAGATAAAGCATTCATCCAGCCTGTGACAACTTGGGAGGATGTTAAGAAAGATTTGACCTCCCAGGGTGGTGGTCTGGTTGAAGTGCAGATATCTCCAGGCATATATGGCAGGGTCAACAAACAGCAAGCCATGGGGGCAGCTGGGTAGATGCAGCCTTTGCTTTTACCCCATAGACAATGGGGGGGTTGAATGGCTGATCAGGGGAAGATTGTGGGGGTCCTCCACTGGTGCTTGGACTTGGGCCCAGGTGATGACCAGACAGAATCCCAGATTGTGGCTGCTGGCAAGGAGGATCAAGTACATACTGGTGAGTGTGGTCAGGTACAGGGGTCCTGATGGTTGTGGTCACTCACAGGAAAACAGAATCCCTGGTTTCAGTTCCAGGACAGGGGTGAGCTGATGATTGCAGCCACCTGAGGGAGCACAGAAAGCAAGAGTGTTTACAGTGGCAGTGGTGCTAGGGGCCCTGTTCATAGCTCAGTGGCAGAGAAGAGTACCTGTGGTCACTTATAGGACAAAATGTGAGCCAGAGGAGCAGTGACCACACCTGGCCTTGGATTATAGAACACTGGATGAACTAAGAGGCCAAAGACCCCTGGACAGAGCTCAGAAAACAACGGGAGATATTATCTTCCACAGGCTGGAAGAAGAGTCTGACTCTAACATAAAGTTAATAGCCAAGAAATAGGCTGTTTAAAAAGAATAAAAAAAAAACAGAGAAAGAACCTGACCATATATAGCTACTATGATGATAGAGAAGATCAGGGTTCAAACTCAAAGGAAGACAAAACAGCTTCTTGGGAAGCTTCAAAGAAAAATATAAAATGGTCATAAGCCCAGAGAGTTCTTGGAAGAGCTTAAAAGGGAGTTTAAAAATCAAGTAAGAGAGATTGAGGGAAAAAATAAGAGCAATGCAAGAAAAGCAAAAAAAATACATATATGAAAAGAAAGTCAACCAATTAGAAAAAGAGATTCAAAAATTTAACAAAGAAAATATCTCCTTAAAATTTAGAATTGGGCAAGGGGAAGCTAACTACTTCCTAAGACACTAAGAAATCATAAAACAAAATCAAAAGAATGGAAAAAAATAGAAAAGAATGTGAAACATCTCATTAGAAAAACAACTGACCTGGAAAACAGATTAAGAAAAAGTAATATAAGAATTGTCAGACTACTTGAAAGTTATGATCAAAAAAGTCTAAACACTATACTTCAAGAAATTATTAAGAAAAATTGCCCTGAAGTTCTAGAACTAGAAGATAAAATAGAAATTGAAAAGATCCACCAGCCATTGCCTGAATGAGATCCCAAAATGAAAACTCACAGGAACATTATAGCTAAGTTACAAAGCTCCCAGGTCAGGGAGAAAATATTACAAGCAACTAAAAAAAAAAATACCATAGTGCTACAGTCAGGATAACACAAGATTTACCAGATTCTACATTGAAAGACAAAATGGCATGGACTATAATATTCTGAAGTGCAAAAGAGCTGGGTTTTCAACCAAAAATAATCTACTCCACAAAGTTAGATGTAATCCTGCAAGGGAAAAAGTAGATATTTAAGGAAATAAAGGACTTTCAGGCTTTCTTAAGGAAAAGACCAGGACTAAAAAGAAAATTTGACTTATACAAACCAGGAGAAACATAAGAAGGTAAACATGAAAGACTAATTATAAGGGATTCAATAAGGTTAAACTGTTTGCTTCTTGTATGGGAAAATGATGTTTGTAACTCTTAAGTCTATCATCATTACTAGGGCAGTTCAAAAAAGGATACATGAATAGAAGGTTTGGGCTTGAATTGACTATGATGGGATGATCCTAAAAAAATAAAATTGGGTAGGGAGGGGTAAAATGGAGCAAATGATCTAATATAAAGGAGACATGAATAGAGGAACTTTTACAGTAGAGGGAAGGATGGAGTGTGTGGTGGGCAGCATGGGAACCTTATTCTCATTGAAACTGTGTTAAAGAGAGAATAACATATACATTTAGAAGGATATCAAAATCTTCTTAACTTGAAGAGAAACAGGAGGCAAAAAGGATAAGATAAGGAAGTACATTTAGAAGGGTGTGAGAATTAGGAGGCAGTGGTCAAAAGCAAATAGATTTCTGATGTGGGATAGCTTAAAAAAATAAAAAGAGAAGGATAAACATTGAGAAAAGGTGTGATGGAGGGAAATACATGACTAATAATTATAACTTTGAACTTGAATAGCATGAATTCATACATAAAACAGAAATGGACAACAGAATGGATCACCAGAATCCAACAATATATTGTTTGCAAGAAACACATTTAAAAATGAGAGACACACATAGAGTAAAAATAAAGGGCTGGAGTAGAATTTATCATGCATCAACTAATGCAAAAAAAAAAAAGCAGAGGTTAACAATCATGATATCAAATAGAGTTAAAGCTAAAATAGATTTAATTAAAACAGATAAGCATGGAACCTACATCGTGTTCAAAGGTACCACAGATAATTAAACAATATTAATACTAAACAAATATGCACCAAATTTTTTAAGGAAAAAGTAAATGGAAATAAATAGTAAAACTATAATAGTGGGGGAGGGGAGGGGTTCAACCTTCCCCTCTCAGAACTAAGTAAATCTAACCAAAAAAAATAAATAAGAATGAAATCAGGGAGATTAATAGAATGTTAGATAAACTAGTGATAGACATCTGGAGAGAATTGAATTGGAATAGAAAGGAATATGCCTTTCCTCGGGGCTACCTTTCCTGGTACCTTTACAAAAATTAACCATACATTAGGCCATAAAAAACTTTACAGTTAAATGCAGAAAAACAAAAATATTTAATGCCTCCTTTTCTAATCATAATGCAACAAAAATCACATTTAATAAAGGGCAATGCAAACAGATTAAAAATTAATTAGAGACTAAATAACTTAATCTCAAAGAATGAGTGGGTTAAAGAATAAGTCATAGAAACAATAAATAATTTTATTAAAGAGAAAGATAATAATGAGACAACATATTAAAACTTATGGGATGCAGCAAAAGCAGTAATCAGAGGAAAATGTATCTCTAAATGCTTACATCAAAAAAATAGAGAAAGAGCAGATCAATGAATTGGGTACACAATTTAAAAAACTAGAAAAAGAACAAATCAAAAATCCCCAACTAAACACTAAATTAGAAATCCTGAAAATTAGAAGTGAGATGAATAAAGTTGAATGTAAGAAAATTATTGAATTAATAAATAAATCTAGGAGTTGATTTTATGAAAAAAAATCAATAAAATAGATAAACCATTGGTTAAAATGGTTTTTTAAAAAGAGAAGAAAACCAAATCACTAGTATCAAAAATGAAAAGTATGGATATATCATGAGTGAAGATGAAATTAAATCAATTATTATGAGTTATTTTGCCCAAATATATAACAATAAGTTTAACACTTTAAGTGAAATGGACAAATACTTACAAAAACATAAACTGTCCAAATTAACATAATAGGAAACAGAATATCTAAATAAACTTATTTTAGAAAAGGACATTGAAAAAACCATAAATGAGTTTCCTAAGAAAAAAGCATCGGGGGTAGCTAGGTGGCACAGTGGATAGAGCACCAGCCCTGAAGTCAGAAGGACCTGAGTTCAAATCTGGCCTCAGACCAAATACTTGACACTTACTAGCTGTGTGACCCTGGGCAAGTCACTTAACCCCAATTGCCAAAGAAAGGAAAGGAAAGGAAAGGAAAGGAAAGAAAAGAAAAGAAAAGAAAAGAAAAGAAAAGAAAAGAAAAGAAAAGAAAAGAAAAGAAGAGAAAAGAAGAGAAAAGAAGAGAAAAGAAGAGAAAAGAAAAAAGAAAAGAAAAGAAAAGAAAAGAAAAGAAAAGAAAAGAAAAGAAAAGAAAAGAAAAGAAAAGAAAAGAAAAGAAAAGAAAAGAAAAGAAAAGAAAAGAAAAGAAAAGAAAAGAAAAGAAAAGAAAAGAAAAGAAAAAAGCATCAGGACCAGATGGATTTAAAACTGAACGCTATCAAACATCTAAAGATCAACTATTTCCAATATTAAATAAGTTATTTGGAATAATAGGCAAAGAATGAGTCCTACCAAACTCCTCTTATGAAACAAATATGGTGATAAGACCTAAACAAGGAAAAGCAACAGAGAAAGAAAATTATAGAACAATTTCACTAATAAATATGGATGCAAAAATCCTAAATAAAATACTAGCTAGGAGACTACAACAATATATCACAAAGATTATACACTATGACTAAGTGAGATTTATACCAGCAATGCAGGACTGGTTCAATATAAGGAAAATTATTGATGTAATTGCTTATATCATTAACAAAAGTAACAAAAAACATACGATTATATCAACAGATACAGAAAAGGCTTTTGATCAAATACAATACTTATTCCTATTAAAAAATACTTGAAAGCATAGATATAAATGATTTTTCCTTAAAATGATAAGAAGCATCTACTTAAAACCATCAGCAAGCATTATCTATAATGGCCATAAGCTAGTAGCCTTCCCAATAAGATTGAGAGTGAAACAAGGATTCCCATTATCACCAGTATTATTCAGTATTGTACTAGAAATGCTAGCAATAGCAATGAGAAGGAAAAGAAATTGAAAGAATCCAAATGGGCAATGGTAATAAAACTATTTCTTTTAGCATACAACATGATGGTATACTTGGAAAATCCGAGAGATTCAACTAAAAAACTAGTTGAAACAATTAATAATTTTAGCAAAATAACAGGTTATAAAATAAGCCCACATAAATCATCAGCATTTCTATATATCACCAACAAAGCCCTGAAAGAAGAGATAGTAAAGAGATAGTTCATTTAAAATAACCATAGACAGTACAAAATACCTGGGAGTATATCTGCCAACCCAAACCAAGCAACTATATAAACATAATTATAAAACATTTTTATACAAATAAAGTCAGATTTAAATAATTGGAGAAATATTAATTGTTCATGGGTGGACTGAGACAATATAATAAAGATGACAATTCTACCTAAATGAATCTACTTACTCAGTGCCATACCAACTAAATTACCAAAAAATTGTTTTACTGTGCTAGAAAAAATAACAACAAAATTCACTTGGATGAACAAAAGGTCAAGAATATCAAAGGAATTAATTTTCAAAAATATAAAGGAAGGAAGTCTAACAGTGCCTGATCTTAAATTGTATTATAAGGTGAAAATTACCAAAACTATCTGGTACTGGCTAAGAAATAGAATGGTGAATCTGTAGAAAGTAGTAGATATATAATACACCATAGTAAATTATTATAGTAACCTTATGTTTGATAAATGTAAAGATTTAAGCTTTTGGGATAAGAATTCACTGGCAAAAAAATTGTTGGGAAAATTAGAAAGCAGTCTGGCAAAAACTGGGTATAGACCAGTATCTTACATCATTTACCAAGATAAGGTCAAAATGGTTATGTGATCTAGACTTAAAGGGAGATATCGTAAGTAAATTAAAAGAACATAGAACATATTGCCTATCAGATGTATGAATATGAGAAGAATTTATGAATAAATAAGAGACAGAAATAGATGAAAATGGATAATTTTGATAACATTAAATCAAAAAGTGTTTGTACAAATAAAACCAATGTAGTCAAGATCAAAAGGAAAGCAGAAAATTGGGGGGGGGCAGAATTTATAGACAGTGTCTTAGATAAAAGCCTCATATCTCAAATATTTAGAAAACTTTGTCAAACTTACAAGAATATGAGTCATTCCCCAATTGATAAATAGTCAAATGACATGAAAAAGCAGTTTCTGGAGGAAGAAATCAAAGCTATATATTGTCATATGAAAAATGCTCTAAAACATCATCATTATTATTATATAAATCAGAGAAATGTAAATTAAAACAACTTTGAGATACCATCTCATGTCTATCATATTGGCTAAATGATAGAAGGGGAAAACAACAAATGTTGGAGATGTGGTAAAATTGGGGCACTAATACACTGTTGATTTAACTGTGAACTGATTCAAACATTTTGGAGAGCAATCTAGAATTGTGCCCAAAGAGTTATAAAAGTATATACCCTTTGACACAGCAATACCCCTGTTAGGTCTGTTTCCCAAGATGATCGGGAGAAAAGGAAAAGAACCTATATGTTCTAAAATATTTATAGCAGCTCTCTCTGTGGTGGCAAAGAACTGGGAAATTGAAGGGATACTCATTAATTGGGGAATGGCTGAATAAATGTTGGTATACAGTTGTGATGGAATGTTACTGTGCTATAAAGAAATGATGAGCAGGTTGATTTTAGGAAAACATGGAGAGACTTACATGAAATAATAAAGAGTGGGGGCAGCTAAGTGGCACAGTAAATAGAACACCGGCCCTGGAGTCAGGAGCACCTGAGTTCAAATCCAGCCTCAGACACTTGACACTTACTAGCTGTGTGACTCTTGGCAAGTCATTTAACCCCAATTGCCTCAGGAAAACCACACACACACACACACACACACACACACACACAGAGAAATAATGAAGAATGAAAGGATCAGAACCCAAGAGAATATTGTATACAGTAACAATATTGTTCAAAGAGTAAACGTGAATGACTAAGATGTTCGGAGTTATATGACTATTCAAATCAGCTACAAAATACGTATGATGGAAGATGCTATTCACTTCCAGAGAAAGAACTGATATATGGAATTATATATTGCATTGTTGTGTGTGTGTGTGTGTGTGTGTGTGTGTGTGTGTGTGTGTGTGTGAAATGTTGGCTTTTTCTAGTGCAGAGTTGGGAGAGAGGGAAACTGCAAGAATTGTGTTTTAAAATACTGAGTAACTTGTGGCTTCTTCTATTTGAGGAAGGAACAAACAAGGCAAGTATCTGAAGGAAGAAGACCGTCTTTGTCCTTTGTTACAAGTCAGGGTATATTTCCTGCTACATCTGAATGAAGGAATGGGCATTTTGTAAGCACCTAATTCGTGTCAGGCAGGATACTAAGCACTAGGGATGCAAATACTAAATTGAGGTAGCTCCTGACCTCCAGAAACTTATTCTAGAAACTTACTCTAGAAACTCTTCTAACATTGGGAGACAATGCCTGTAGAAGAGTTACCAATGGCCAGGGAAGGGAGTTTTGATTTGGGAAGTCACCAGATCTGTGGGTGAAGCCACAGAGCAATTGATTGTCACACTCTTTCCAGATGATAGTAGCACTGATACTTTGAGGGGACTCCTTAAGGGACTCCAATACACTATTACAATGGAGTAAGGTTAGTGAGGTGCTAAACTCAATTGTCACTGCCTGATGATGGAGTTCAAGGGCCACCATTATCCTCTAAATTTCTGTGCCCTGAGGAAAGCTACAGTTGTTTCTACACGATGATAGCTTTGAAGAAGGGGAATAAATGTAGGATCAGAGATTAGAATGCCCTTCCTTCACTGTAGCCCAGTCTCACTGGACCAGCCGTTCAATTTGGGCAGCCCAAGGAAAGGGAAAGAGAATAAGCATTTATAGTGCCTACTATGTACCAGGTACTGTGCTAAGTACTTAACAAACTTTATCTCATGTAATCTTTATGACAACCCTGTAAAATGATTCCCATATTACTGTTGAGGAAACTGAGGCAGACAGAAATTAAGTGACTTGCCCAGGGTTACATAGTCTGTGTCTAAGGTTGGATTTGAACTCAGATCTTCCTGACTCCAAGCCCAGCACTCTATCTACTGTACCACCTAGCTGTCTCTAGGGATGGAGAGAAAGGCTTGTCACCTCTAAGTTAGCAATAACAGGTACGTGAGCAGATCAACACTGATACTTCTTCAAAGGACTCTCACTGCCATATTATAGGGGAGGCAGAGATGAGTTATAGAGGGAGGAGGGGCCTCAGTTTATTCATCTTCACTGTAGAACAGGAGTAGGACAGGCTAGATGGTCTATAATGACCCTTCTAGCTCTAATAGTCTTATTTCAATTTATCTTCACAACAACTTGATGCAGAAGAGACAAAATATTATATTATTATTTTAATTGGAAAGATGAATAAACTGAAACCAAAAGCAAGGAACAGGACCAGATTTGTTTTTGTTTGCTTGTACCTCCCTCCCTCCCAGTAAATATAATAGCTCACTTTTAGACAGTCCTTTAAGCCCTCTTCCCACAACTACACTCTGGGGCAGTCAGTGAAACTTATCCCTATTTTACAGATGGGGAAACTGATGCCCTGAGAAATTACATGATTTGCCCATGATAACTTAAGTAAGTGTCTAAGGCAAGATTTCATCCCAGGTTTCCTGACTCAAAGTCCAGCATACTCTTTCAACTACCCATTCTGAGCCAGCCTGGAAAGGCTCAGGCCCCCACATTTTGCAGGAGCTATACTAGTCCTACTGTGTGACTGGAGATTATGTTGATAGATTTAAAGAAGACTCAACCTAGAGGTTCTTCTATATTTCAAGCTCCAAAGAAGGATTGAGGGCTTAAGTTCTATTTAGGTCAAACAAAATACAGACTCATAGTTCTAAGAAAATACATTCAAAAAAGATTCCAAAAGCCTCCTTTGGTATCAAGTATCTTTGTTTAAAATAGCATCTGGAAAAGTCACATTTGCAAAATGTCCATATTGAATTTCCCTTAGAAGGCCCAGCTTCTTCTCCAGGTTGACTCACATTTTCAGTTTTCCTCTGGGGAGCAAATGCCCTGCGGATGAAAGCCAATGGGAATAGTTTTCTTTATGTGCACCATGGTACTCTTCTGTGCCCATGTAGAGAACCGAGACCTAATTCAGGACTTCAGAAAATGTCTTCACTCTTTCATATCCAGTCTGGCTTAAATCATTATTGCAATGCCTCCAACACATCATTTCAGAGTACTTGTCATTTTAAAACAATATGTTTTATATATAAGCATACACCATATGTTTTATATATAAACATACACATACACAGTTGTGTGTGTTTATACAACTATGTTTATTTGTGTATATGTATAAATACACATATAAATGTGTATGTGTATATACATTCATATGCACATATATATACATACATACATTTTGGGGGGGGGGACTTCCTCACTTATAAGCCTGAGCAATGTGCAAGAGGTGATAAAATTAGTTCAAATCAGATTCTGGTTGGATGTAAACTTTTGTATTAAACTTCATAGGAGGCTGTAGGAGAATCGAGAGGTGATAAGGTTCAAGGCAAAAGTTCTCAGAGCTAGGAAAAAAACAAAAATGTAGAGATAAGGGCTGTCCTGGAGCCTCATCCTTCACTGGACTGACAGACTTTGAAGCATCCTCACACTCAGTCCTCATGCTGATTCTAGACTGCTGGGCATTGCTGTAGCAGTGCTTTGGTGGTCTCCTGTGGCTCCCCCCACTCACCTATCCATCCTTTCCTGGTAGCAGAGGTATAAAACCCCCCTGTAGGGGCCAAGGAAAGACATGTTCCAGGGCATGGAAGTGCAGAGCCATCATGCTCATCCTCTGTGCGGGTCATTAACTCTCCTTTCACTGTTCCCTCAGGTTGGACATTATACTGTTTTAGATATACAAGGTGAGAGCCAGGCTCTCAACCTTATATGCTTCAAAGTTGGGAGAAAGTTTTTTTGGAAATAGGTTGGTGAGAATGTCTGCCATTTGTCATAACTTTCTTCTTTTTTATCTTATTTTTACATTTTAGGTAAATGTCCTTTGTACTACTCTAAGGTCTATATGCATATGTATGTGTCAGCTTGACTGTGTGTAACTCTGGTTGATTGAAATTCAGAGGGAAAATAGGAGCTCATCAATAATAGAATATGGAGCCAAACATATTCTAAATACCTGCAGGTAGTATTTAGGTATACTGCTTATTCATAAGTTGCCAAGCTGCTCCAAAACAATATTCTCCAAACGATGATCAATGACTGCAAATTACCTAACATCGTAATCATGGAAGAATAAAGATTCAGACATGTCAAAGACCTATGGAAAACTACACTGTAGGTATAGGGGGGCTACTGCAAAATGCCAAAAATGCCACGTGAGCTACAAGGAGAACAGAATTATTCTTGAGAAAGCGTATGCCTGAAGAAAGAGATAGGCCAGCTAGGTGGTAAGAGTGAAAGACATGGGGACAACCCAAATGTTGCACCAGTACCATGTAACATTAAAAGACCTATCAAAAGCCTCCTACAAGTTGGATAGGTCCTTGATTGAGGATTTATGGGAGGACACGGACTAGCAATTGTGCATAGCACATAAAGCTATGGATCAGTTGCATTCCGCACAAGTGGAAAACTTGCCGATGAGATCATGGACGCATTGAAGTGATGCAGTCAGAGTTATTTTAATGACATCCTTGAATCAGTTAAGCTTCTTTTCCAAACAGGACCAGTGTATTTTTCTCTTATATACTCATCTTATACAGTGCCAAGCATCTACGTGAAAAAAGAAAAATTCAGTGCACTTGGAAAGAGAATCTGGTTTAAAGTCCAGACTTTGTCACTTACTACTTTGCAATCTTAGACAAGTTACTTCACCTCCATGGAGGAAGTATGATTTAGTAGAAAAGATGCTGGATGTGGAGTTGGAGGTCCTGGGTTCAAATCCTGATTCTGTCACATGCTACTTGTGAGACCTTGGATCACTCACCTAACTTCTCTAGTTTCCTTATTTGAAAATGAGGAAGCTGGACCATATAACCCTCCCAGGTCTAAATCTCTGAACCTATATTTAACGGTATGCAAAAGTTTAACTGACCAACTTCAGCCTCTTCCCAAACACCCCCAGACAATGTTTTTTCACATGTACTGTTGCTGTCTAGCCATGCCTTCTCCACCTTCTACTTTCGAAGTTCATTCTTTTTAGGTTTCAGGCCTCTGCACATTAACCCTTCATTACAAAGGATTAACACAGTCAGAGTAGACTGGATTTGGCCAAATCTTTCCAGAGCAAAGAGACTTAAGAGGGGACTGACCTGTTGATGGACAGTTCCCCAGATTCCCACGTTCCAGCATGTTTGATTCTCCTGTGAGTCTCCTCCCAACTGTGCTTAGAAAGATCTGTTCTTTCTGGCTCCCAGTTTCTGGTTCACTGCTAACCCTAACTTTAACTCTCTAACAAAGGGCCTTAGGGAAATATGTCGAGGGTGAAATTAGAGCTTTTGCAGCAGGTCCCCTGAACTATGAAATCACACAGTGTTAGAGCTGGAATAGGTGTTAGAAATAACAACTCTCAACTCCCTCATTTTAAAGAGGAAGAAATGGGTTCAGAGAAGGGGAAATGTCTTCATTAAGGTCCAACAGCTGATGTCAATTTGTTTCAGGATTCAAACCCAGGTCCTCTGACTCCATGTCCGAGCACTCTCTATCTGCAACATACTGTGCCCATGCAAGGATGCTGCCCACAACAAAGCTTGCCCTTAGGCATGGCCTCCTTGGGGAGGGAAGGAGGGACTTCCAAAAGTGTAATTGACTGAGGGAAGCTTCCTGATAGTACTGATAGAGGCTCTTGGTTGAAGGGAAATGTTATTGTCCTTTCTCAGGAAACAAAATAAAAAAGAAAAAGAAAAAGTCAAGTGGAGAGTAGTAATATCAAGGGCTCTCTGGAGTAGATTTGATCACCTTCACAGAATGTAGCGCAGGCTCTATTTGAATTACTGTGTCATGTCAGACTCACCTTTTGGGGAAAGAGATCTGATCCTCTGGAGCATGTACTGATCCCAGCATACGTAATGGTTTGAGAGTTAAAGAGATGCGCAGCCCAGGTGAGTAGTTCCCTGCCTCTCCTCCTCTCCCAGGTGTGTCCCTAGTGGATCAGCACACACTGGGAAGAGAGACCACACAGAAAGGCCCACATAAGGTAACACCCCATAGATCCCCAAGGTACAACTGCTCTTGACTACCTTCATCCTCAAAACCCTTACTTTAAAGTCATTTTTTTCTACGTAGGTTTTGGCCAGCACGGTGTCCATCAGCAAGAGATCCACCTTTCCTTCTCCTTAAACGCACCAGCTAAACCCCACCTCCCCAAAGGCACGAAATCTTTACTTGTCCCCTAAGGCTCTGCTTTGCTTCCCTAGTACAAGGTGGCAGTGAGGGAAGAGAATGCTTCAAGGAGTAATGAAACCTCCTCCACTAAGAAGGCACTGAGAGGAAATGAAAGGGCTGCTAATGGCCTGTCCTTTGGCTTGGTAGGACAGCATAACTACCTGAGAGTCCCTTTTCAATGCTAACAGCCATTCTCCCCCTCTAAGCCCAGGGAATGGTTCTTTTTCAATGAATGCAGCTGCTCTCTGAGTATGTGTATCTCTCCATCTAACATAAATCACCATGGTCAGAGACCTTGAAATTCCTGTTCCTGCCAGCATGGATACATTTCCCTGGATGCATTATTCCACTGTTAGTTTTGGCTCTATGGGCACCAGGGACATGGATAAGCTTAAGTTAATAAATGCTCCAGCAGCTCAGAGTTGTTTTGCCTTTTAGGGTGGTACCCAGTTCACGCCCCCTCCTTGGAACTATTTCCAGCCCCTCCACCTGGACATTTGTGGAGAGGACAAATAGAGGGAGGCTGTCAGCTTCATCTCAGAAGACACAGAACAGCTCAGAAAACCTCATTCTTTAATCTGACTATTTTTAGCGACTATAAAGATAAGAGATGATGAATACAGAGGTGAAAGGAAACCCAGAAGTCACTTCTAACCCCCTCATTCTACAGATGAGAAAACTGAAGTGCAAGGAAGTGACTTAGCTCTGAACACACAGGTAGTGTCAGGAACAGAATTTGAACCCAGATCCTTTGACTCAAGAACCAGTGCTCTTCCCAATGTACCATTTTAAACAAGCTCATTCTAACTTTCTGAAATGAAAATAGTCTGTTGAGATCAGGGAAATCTTTCTGAGAATTGTACAGAAGGGAAAAAATCATTTTGAGAATGAGAAGGATTTACTTCCAATGATCAGCAAGTATTCATTAAGTATCTATTGTATGCAGAGCCTTTTGTTCAATAAAAAGGATTCAAAGATGGAAAACAATTTAGTTCTTTCCCTCAAGGAGTTTAATAATCTAGTGGTTGGAGAAGAAGGAGAGAGAAATCATATTCTAATACAGATCAGGTAATGATTACCCACAGGATTGGTCAAATGAAGTGACATAAGAAATTCATGGAAGGAGGGATCTTTTTAGTAGCACGGATCAGAAAATGTCTCATTGAGATAATCTCTTTACATCTGCGAGATGCCGGTCACCATTTACCATCCTAAATTCCCCTAAGAATCATGGAGGAGGTAGCATTTCAGTCTTGAATGAAGAGAAAGATTTCAACCTTAACATTCATTTATTTGTTTGCTTATTTTGTATTTTTTATTTTATTTTCAAACTAAAATCAGTCTTATTTCCCTCCCACTCCCTTCACCCACCCCATCCCCACAATAAGAAAGCAAGAAAAACAAAACCCCTGTTATAAACTTGTATAATTAAGCAAAACAAAATTTTTCATTGGCCATGTCTTAAAACCCTCTAAATCCATCCTCTCTGTTAGCAAATGAGCAACATGTTAAATCATGAGTCCTCAGAAATTATGATTCATCACTGTATCAATTCATTTCCAAGATTTTATATGCTATAGATAGATAGATAGATAGATAGATAGATAGATAGATGGATATACACACACTGAGAACACAAGAAAAACACAATCTATTATAAACAAGTTTTTGTTTGTTCAGTAGTTTTTCATGTCTGACTGTGACTCCTTTTGGGGTTTTCTTAGCAAAGTGGTTTACTATTTCCTTCCAGCTCATTTTACAGATTAGGAAATTGAGGCAAAAAGGGGTAAGTGACTTGCCCAGGGTCACACAGCTAGTAAGTGTCTGAGGCCAGATTTGAACTCAGAAAGAAGAGTCATCTTGACTCCAGGCTTGGCATGGCATCCACGGCACTACCTAGCTGCCCAAACAAGCAACTATAGTCATTTAAAACAAACTTCCACACTGACCATGTCCAAAAAATAAATTGTCTCATCTGCATTCTAAGTCATTGCTGTCAGGAGGTAGGTGGCATATTTCTTTATTAGTTCTCTGGAATCTTGGCTGGTTATTTATACTGATAAAAGTTTAGCACAATAGTATCCATCACATTTATATACCATAACTTGTTCATCCATTCCTCGGTTGACAGGTACCCTCCTCAAATTTTCATTCTCTGCCCTCTCAAAAAGAGCTACAGATATTTGTATATACTTATATTTTGTTTTGCTTAGGACTAATCCTTCCTTTAGTATACCCTCCTTCTAATTCTCCCTCTTCTCTTTTTCCTCCTAGTTCCCTGTTGAGTGAAATGTATTTCTGTACCCAGCTGTATGTATATGTATATTTTTCCTTCTTTTGACCAGTTCAGATGATAATGAGTTTTCAATATCCACCATTCTCCCTATCATTCCTTTCTCCTTGTTTGTATCAATTATCTCCTTGAACACCCTGATTATGTGAGATAATTTCCCCTAACTTTTCATTTCCTTTCCTCCCTCCCCCCATATTCCTCTTCCTCTCTCTTTCCATTCTTTTCCTAAGATTATCAAGGCATAACAGAACCATTACCAGGCCTTGTCTAATTGGTCTCTCTCTATGAACTCTGTTAATAACAGGGAGCAGAAAATATTCACGTATCATTTCCTCACATTAAAATGTAAGCAGCTTATCTTTATTCAGTCCTTTATCATGGTTCATTCATTTTTACCATTTTATGTTTCTCTTTACTCTTGTGTTGGAATTCCAACGTTTCTCTGAAGCTCTGGTCTTTTCATCAGGAAGGCTTGGAAGTTCTCTATTTCATTAAAGATCTACTTTTTGCCTTATATAGCATTATACCAAGTTTTCCTGAATAACTTAATCTTTCTAGGTCAATTGTTTTTGCTATGAGATACCTTACATTTCTTCTATCTTTCAGGGTCTTTTAAACTATGTTTTAATTTTCTTGTTGCCTCACATAGTCATCAGCCTTTACTTGGTCCATTTGAGTTTTCAATAAGTTGTTACTTGGGCAAGGCTTTGTACCTCTTGTACTAAGCTATTGCTTTCCTCTCCAATTTTTTTCTTCTACAGCTATCATTTCTTTTCCATTTTTCCCTCATATGTTTTTATTCCATTTATAAAAATATTTTAACACTTTTTAAACTCTTACTTCATCTCTTCCAGGAATTCTGGTTAAGTATATTTTCCTCTGAGGCACTGCTTGTAGAGGTTTGGGAATCATTCAGAGTCATAGTGTCATCCTCTGTATGTGTCTCAAACATCTGTGCCACCATAACAGTTCATTATGATGGGGTTTTTTCTCCCATTTTTCCAACATACTTCCTGACTTTGGACTTGATGTTAGGGCTGGTTCTACCACACTTCTGGAGAGAAGGTCTAGGCTGGTCTTAATGTTGTTTTCTTGGGGTATTGAGTATTGTGTTGTTTCAGGATTTCAGGAACAGGTTAGGTAGGTATCTGCAAACTTTCAGTGCAACCAAAGTGGTCTGATGTAGAGCTCCTAATCTGAGCTCTCCAAGTTCCTAGCCTGGGTTTTGGTCTGGGCAAAAGTAGACAGTTGCTGGACTCAGCTCCTGTCAGTGAGCTAGAAAGCTCTATTGGCTCAGAGTGGACAAATTGTAGGCTCCCCATTGGTCTAGGATTCTTGCTTGGTTTTTCCTCTGCAGGCTGGGCTAGATGCTGGATGTGAGATCATGCTTTGTACCTGAGGTTGGAGCCGCACCACTGCTGCTCCTGGCTTCTGAACTTCTTCCTTTTCTATAAAGTGACCAGGGCCTCCCTACCCAGGAACACCACTCTCTAGGGCAAGTGCCCTTCTCTCTCCACCTCAGTACTGTGACTCAGGACTGAGTATAGATATAAAGCTGCCAGGTGTCTTCATCATGATGGCCCAGCATTAGTCTGGCAGTGCCCTGGTTAGGGTCTGGACCTCCATTTGCCCTGGTATACAACCTCTCCCTGGGCATTGGAACTCTCAGGTGCTTGCTCCTCAACCCAATCTCCCCCCAGCTCGGTGGCGGTGGATAGAGTATTGAAGGAATCAGGAAGACCTCAGTTCAAATCTGGCCTCAGACACTTACTAGCTGTGTGACCCTGGGCAAGTCACTTACCTTCTATCTGACTCAGTTTCTTCAACTATAACATGAAGTTAATAACAGCACTTAATGCCTAGGTTTGTTGGTAGGATCAAATGAAATAATGTTTGTAAAGGACTTAGCACAGTGACTGACACATAGTACATACTACATAAATGTTTATTCCCTTCCTTTCCCTTCCCATCATTGTCCACAGACCTCCCTATCTATCTCCCTGTGGTGAACTAGACTGAACAAATTACTCACTGTGACATTTTCTGGATTTTCCCATCAGGATTCCATCTGCTACATTTTCTAGATCTGTTTGGAGAAGTTCATGGAGAAGAACTCATCTGCACAGCTTCCTTTCACTCTGCCATCTTGGCCTTCCTACCCCTCCACCCTGTACCTTCCCCCACCACTTTAATATTTAACAGGCAAAGGAATTGATCTTCTCCAAGCAAATGACATTTCTACCTGTCTCTTATGTCTCTTGCATTGTCATATGCAATTCAAGAACTAAATTGTAACTTCTTGAAGGAGAAGGACTGTGCCTCATTTCAACGTAGTACCCCCAATCCTGAGCACAGCTCTTTGCATATAGTGGGCTTTTATAAGTGTGAATAAATGAATGAACAAACAGATAGATGGATGAATGAAGTTCCTCTGATTAGGGAAAAGCTTAGAGCCATCAAAGTCTAGAAACTCTGCCAGACTCAGAAACAAGGGAATGGGAGAGGCCAAGTGAGGACGAAGAAGTTCTGGGTTGAAGTCTTTTTCTGCATCTGCCTCTATATTAGCTAGTTTCCTCCATTCATACCACCACTGATTTACACTTGTCTAAAAGAAAATTTATTTTCCCTTCTTGGAGGGCTTGTTGTGAGGATTAAAAGGCCTGTGATTTATTTTGAGGTCTTGAGTTAGGAAGTACCATTCGTATGCATCACAACAGGAAGACTTATCACCTGTCTATACTGCTAGAGTCCCTTTAAGGATGAGCCTCTACTTCCATTTTCCTAAGAATTATTCAGCATGGAAAGCAGAGAGGAAAATAGGAGCATAGGACTTAGAGCTAAAAAGACCCTTAGAATACAGAATTAATAGAATGTTAATACTGAGGGAAAGTCTAGAACAGAGAATGTCAGATACCAGGCAAGACAAAGATGAGGTATTGACTTTAGAACTTAGAATATTGGAGCTAAAAGAGACCTTAGAACAGAGAATGTCAGAACTGAGGAAAAACTCTAGAATATAGAACAAAGAATGTTCAATTCAGAAAGAAACAAAGCGTAGGAATGGACCTTAGAACACAGAATATCAGGGCTGAAAGGAACCTTGGAACAAAAGGTAGACTGTTGCTGTGATACGAGAAGGCACCTGAAAGACTATCCAGTCTGGTGCTCTGGTTTTACAGATTAAAAAACAGATCTAGAGAGGGGAAGTGCGTAAGGTCACATCTTTAGTGAAGTGACTTAAGGAACCAATATGAGTCATTCACTAACTAGTTAAAAGCCTGAAAAGCAATAATCTGGGAAAATATGAAAAATTAAGGCAATTCTTGTATTTTGTAAATCATGCATCCATCCAGAGCCAGTGGGTAGGAAAGCCTTCCTTTGGCTCTGCACTGGGTAGCAAGAATATGAGCTGGGAAAGCATACCTAGCCAACAGCTGGGAGCATTCTTTCCACTAACACTGCATTTTTTTTTTGCCCTGAACAGCCATAAAGCAGGCTCATCTATAGAAATGGGATATTTCTGAATATAAAAGAAACACAAACTGCACTGAGTAGGTGTTCTCTGATTCTGGTTTAATTTCCTTTGTCTAATGTAAACTCACTGGGCTGTGACTAACAGCTAACATATCATTTCTAATTGTATGGCATTATGTGGCGTTAGTACAAACACATCTCTGCAGCCAAGACCCAGAGAGCAGACTAGATTTCTTCCGTCTTGCTGGGAATTAGGGAGGGGAAAACAAGCACATTGTCAGAGAAGGAGATTAGAAGCCCTGTTTAAGGGGGAAATGTCTCCCCATCTTTCACCTTCTTCCTTGTTAGATATTAGACTCACATTATAAACCAAACAGTCCTGACAGGAGAAACTGAAGATTACAGATGACTGTCCCCTGAGCATCTGTAGATTATGAAGTCCTTCTTAGTCTGGGGGCCCTGAAGAGAAGCACTCAACCACATTACTAAGGACTTGCTTTCACCTCTTCCCTGTTGTTATGAAAAGCTCTCTGGATCTGGAGTAAAAGGATCCTTGCTACCAGCAGTATTACCTCAGGTAAACCCTTTCCCTTCCTAGACCTCAGTTTGCCCAGTCGTAAAATGAAGGTGATGAATTAGATGGTCTCTAAGGAAGCTTGTGATTCAGACTCATCAATCAACCAGTTAACAAGCATTTATTCTCTAACTCCTATGATCTTCTCTAAATCCTATCATCCCTGATTCTCTCTCTTCTCTAGGGAACAAATTCATTCCAGGATTCAGGGGCAGGAGGGAAGCCCGGTGGCAGAGAGATTCTTGGCAGCTACAGGAACTTAACCCAAACTGATCATTTTCTTTCCTTTCCCCCAGCCTGGGTGGAAAGGAACACACATTTCCAATCCAGGGATTTCCATAATCAAAGTTGTCATATTCCATTCCACTTGTTTTCATTGTGGGATCAATTTCCATGATCCTTGGTCTAAAAAGATAAAGGGAGAAATGATTCAATTCAATTCCACAAACATTTGTCAAACCACTCTTACGAGCAAGGCACCATGAGAGTGCTGAGAATAAAAAGACAAAAAATGAAAACAGGTCATACCCTCTAGGAGTTTACCTTCTACTTCTGCCTTTTATCCATTATTAACAGGTAAGTAGGTAAGTCAAGAAAAGGTAAGTTGAGAAGGGAGGGATCCCTAACAACTCAGAGCATTAGGAAAAAACTTCTCTTAGAAGTTTGCACTTGAAGTGAGCCTTGAAGAAGTCTAAGGGTCACAGATGAGCGAAGAGGGCATCCCAAGTTATTGGGAATAGCATATAGTACTTGCATCACCAGCCTCGTAAAATTGGACCCTAGTTGTTAATGATGTGAGGGGCATAGTGAAAAAAATATTGAATTTAAAGTCAGGAGAGCTGGGTTCAAAATTCAGCTGTGTGACTCAGTCACTCTTTCCTTGCTCAGGGCCTCAGTTTCTACAAAATAAAGAGGTTGGAGACCATCTCAAAGTCCCCTTCCTGTCCTAAATCTGATGATCCTCTTCCATATTCCTTTCCTTGGCTTCCTTTGGACAAAAAAGATTATTCCCTCTAATTAGGGAAGGTCTCAAATAAGACCAAGGCAAAGAGATCAGGAAGAACATGTTGAATCTTTCCAGTAAAATGTAAGCTGTCTGAGGGCAGGGATTTTTTTTTATCTTTGTATCCCCAGCACTTAGCATAGTACCTGGCAAGTATCGGGTGCTTTCTAAATGCTGAATTGAACATGTTCCCCCAATAAAAGGAAAGAATCAGAGTTATTGTGACAAATGCCCTAAAAAATCAAATATCCATAGCTTTCTTATGTTCCTTTCTAAATTCAATCAGTCAACAAGGATTGATCAAATAAGGCCAGACTGAGACATAAATCAAAGAAGGGTTGGACCCAAAATGTTCATAGAATGGCAACACTATGACCTCAGGTTCTTCATGGCTATAGATTCCCAAATTAAAAGTTAACAATGTCACAGGGCAGATCATTCAGAGCTGCCAAAGGCTATCCCCTGTCAGCATGAGAAACCAATGGAGAAAACATACTCCACGAATGGTCAATTGGCCATTGACACTGACCATTGCAGCCAATGAGGGCTGCAATACATCTTCCACTGGTGAACCCAAAATTGTCCTGGTTATAATTTTGGTACTATTGACAAGTTTTACTCTGATTTAAATTTCAAAGACAGTGTGATTTTGAGACTTTCCCACCCCCTTCCCACCTCCTACCCCCAGCCCTGAAAGCAAACCATTATGGATTTTATAGGGCAGGGAGCCCTCAATTCACTCGCTCAATTTGCACAATCTTTGCATAAGCAAAAAGGCAGTCGATAGAAACCGAATTAATTTTAATTGACCATAATATGCTCACAGAAATGTCAAGGAGTTTTCATTACCAGACAAGCCACAAGATATGTTTGGTTATTTACATCTGTATGAGGAGAATGATGGGGTCACAGTTAATTACAGGGCTTTTGGGGACTGAGACATTAGTCCATAAGAGAGAGCCAGGCTCCTTTATTCCTGAGATCCTGTTGAGTAGCAGAAAGAGCTGGGGATTTGGAATCAGAAGACCTCGGTTCAAGTCCTGACTCTGCTATTCACCAATTGTGTAACTTTGGGCAACTGATTTTCCCTCTCCAACCCTCTGGTTCCTCATTTCTACAGCTCTAACCTTCTGTGAGTTCCCTCATGCTAGGACCTGGCAGAACAACATCTGGCTAAGTGAAAAAAACACAGGTTTGGGAGTCAGGGCACCTGGATTTAAAACCCTGCTCTACATTTACTAGTAGTGTGACCTTAGACAATTTATTTAATTCAATTATAATTTTATTTATTTTTTATTTATTTTTGAATTAATTTATTTAACTTCTCTATGCCTCCATTTCCTACCTATAAAATGAAAGAGATAGGCTAGGACAGGGGAGCTTAATTTTTGTGTGTTTATCATAGACACACAGTCTTTCGGCAAGCTGATGAAATCTATTAATATCTTCTCAGAATAAGGTTTTTAAATGCATAAAAATAAAACATATAGAATTACAAAGGAAATCAATTGTTATAATAATTATCAAAATACGTATTTTTTTAACTTCCTATACACTCTCCCTTGAACTCTATTCATGGATCCCCAAGTTTAAAAAAACCTCTGGACTAGAGATTTATAGGGTCTGTTGAAGCTCTAACCCTATGATAACCCATTTATTCCCAGATATTGGAGGGTTAGGGAATGAGTTATTATTGATAGCATCATTGCTAGTAACTAAGTGACCCTATCTGCCTGCTAGAAGGAAGGTGGATCTGAGCATGGGAGGACCTGTTCAGAAAACTGGATATAAAGGCACTCAGGTTGGCAGCACTGCCTGGAAACAAGTCATCTCAGTTCACTGGACCTGGGGACAAATTGATTTAATTGACTCAATGCTCTATGTCCCCAGAATCTATATTTCTCTGGCACCTCTGCTGTTCTACATGTTTTGTCAAAAGTTACAAGTATATTTGACTTCCCTTAGCCCCAGCTAGAAGATAAGATGGAATGTGGTGCTCTGGCTGTTGAGATAATCTATGCTGGACCAATTGGGCAATGTTTGTGGTCATAAAGACATGTCCTTGGGCACCAAATGGGAAACAGAGTCTCACTCCCAGGTTGGGACAAGTTGGCTTTGGAGAAAAGAAGACAATCCTAGTCTTCTTTCCCACTTTTCCCTCCACATACTCTGTACTCCAGTCAAATCATACTATTCCTCACTCCTCATATATTCCTCTCATTTCCAACTTTCATTCATTTCCACTCAATTTCATGACATCATGCCGTTATGGAGTGACTCTCCTACTTTCACCACCCCCTCCTAATCTCTACCTGTCAAAGGTCTATCTATTTTCAAAGGTCATAACTAATGCCATCAGATGCTGTAGATGCATTATAAAATCTGAATCACATGATGCAGAAGCAGAGGGGACCTCAAGCGCATTTACAGTGGGGGAACTTTAGGCTCAGTGCAGTCGTGACTTGCCCAAAGACACGAAAGTATCAAGTAACAGAGCTATGATTTATACCCAAATCTTTCTATCACACAACTCTGTCTCTCCATGGAACTTTCCCAAATCTCCCAACCAGAAATTCTTCTGAACTCCCACAGCCCTTTGCTTTCACCTCTTTTCACTCAACAAAAACATTTTTAAGTGTCTTATCCTTGAAGGGAATACAAAGTTTAAATATGCCATGGCCCCTGTCCTCAATAAACTTGAAGTTAGTGTGTACTTTGTTGGAGAGATCACAAACAACCATTCTTCAAGGGAAAGGGTAACAATGCATGGGAGAGTTTCAACAAGTGAAAATGAGCTCAGAAATGTAGAGTGGGAGGAAAGGATTAGTCTAACTATTATTTGTGTACAAGCCTAATTTTCCACAAATACACTGTGAGGCCTGGAACCACGTCCTCTATCTATGTATGCCCACAGCATTTGATGCAGAACCCTGTGGCACAGGACCTTACAAGTCATAGACTTAGAAGAATTCATGGAGCACTCTATAAGAACATAAACTTAAAGTTGAGAGGAACTTGATATCAACTTGCCCAGGAATTCTTAAGCCATAGAGATATAGAGAAATAAAGAGATAAAGATATAGGTTAACGTGTATATACATATATTATTTTAAGATAAGTTATATTGAATGTATTTAATATAATAGTTACATGGAATATATCTCAATATGATTGGTTTCCTTTATAATCCTATGTATTTTATTTTATACATTTAAAAACATTCTAAGTAGAGGTTCACAGGTTTTGCCAGACTGCCAAAGGCATCCGTGGAACAAAAAAGACATAGAACCCCTGACCTAAGCAAACTGTTCCATTTTAAAGAAGAAAAAACTGAGGCCAAGAGAGGTTAGATTATTTATCAAAGGCACACAGGTAGTAAGTACCAAAGCCTAGATTCAAACTCAAGGGTTGCTTGTCTGCAGATCCAGGACTGTTTTCCCTATACCACACTGCCTCCTACTGTCTATGGAATGAATGAATGAATGATACCCTGCCACAGCTAATCAACTTGGAACTCTTCTATCCTTCTGCACCAACCAGGTGAGTGAGCTGGAAGGAGTCGTGGTCCTTGAGGAAAGTAAGCGCTACTGCTTTCTTTAGTAGTTATTAAAAATGAGATTTCTGATGCCTGAGAAATGAGGGGTTATAATCCAAATCTTTATATCAAAAGACCTGGCTGAGGACTGGAAGGTAACTACCTCGAACCTCACCCTTCTAACTATTCAGGCCCCAAAGTATATCAATCCTTGCCTTGATCATCAGACTGAATTAGAGACAAGGGCTCTACTTTTCTGTTAGCAACAGTAGCAACAGTACCCACTAATCACTTTGCTTTTCCCCCTCTTGCTCAGAGATTGATAATCAAACCAGCACTGCCACTGCAATGGTGACGGCTATGATCTCCTGTGGCTTGACTCAAAACCTTTAAGATTCTGAGTCATACACTGCTTAAACAAAAGCTCCCTTTTGTAACACCACCATCCCCTCATATCCATCCATGTCACCCCCATCTGTCTTCCATCCTAACCTACCCTTCCGTTGTGCCCTCTGGAACACCTGTTCTATTGTTAACAAATTATCCTTCATATTAAATCTGTGCTTTCCCTCTGGAAATTATTTTGTATTTACTTATAGATATAGATGTTGTTTCCCCCAGTGAAATCAGTGGAATGTCAGGTCCTTTAAACCAGACTGTTTCAGTTTTGTCACTGTATGCCCAGTTCCTAGCTCAATGACCACACATAGTAGGTTCTTAATAATTGCTGAATTACCTCAAATGCTAACCCTACACTGATGGTTTTTTATGGCATAAAAATGCAGGAATTCCATTAATTCTCATCACAGACATGACTCATCTTCACCACAGCTGGTATTGCCATGGAGTGGATGATCAATACAGAACAAATTGGAAGCTCATTTCCACAAACTGATAGAGAAAAGGTTAAATCTTTATAATCTATTGCTCATTTTTTTGGCTTTTTTTTCCTTTCTGTTACCCAGATGCTGCCACCTACTCCAATGAACCCTTTTTCAAAGACTTTAACAGAATTAATTAAGTAGAATGATGCCCAGAATTGCTATGTTACCTCGTAAGACTGGGCATCACATGGAGAAGCAAACTTGGGGGAGAAGTTGGTGTCAGGAAAACTTCCTGGTCCCCTTTGTCCCAATGCTGTCCTTTGTCCATAGAACTTAAGACTCCAAGGGTGGAAGTCCCCAGAGACAACCTTCATGGGATTCCTAAGACACAGTATTTTTTATAACAACCTCCCTCTTCCACATATGTGCACGCATGGCTGTAATGAGAACAACACTGGATTTTGAATCAAGAGACCAGGGCTGAATCCTGACTTTGATGCTTATGAGTTATACAAATCCGGGCAAATTGCATCATCTCTCTTCAGTTTCTTCAACTGAAAAGACTAGTATATTCATATTTTTACTAACTACCTCTCAGATTGCTTCTCTAGAGACGGAGGGTAACCTAGAGATAATCTAGTCCAACCTCTTATAGTACTGATGAAGAAACTTGGGCCCCAAGAGGTTAGTACTATATGACCCACGGTCATGAATCCTTTTCACACAGGGTTATTGTGAAGAAAAGTACTTTGTATATCTTAAAGCAGGAGTGTCAAACTCAAATAGAAATGGATCCCTGTGGATAGCATATTGACTTAGCTAACCTCAAATTAATATTATCTATGTTTATTGCATTTTTACTTATTTTATTAAACATTTCCCAATTACATTTTCATCTAGAACAGTCCCTACTGCCCACTTGCAGCCAGCTGAGTTTGACACCTCTGCCTCAAAGCACTATTTAAATTCAAGAATTTCTAAGTGGGTGGTTTTTGCCTAGACTTCTGATTTCATTGATATATGAACCTTCCTGTGAAGGAACGCCATCTACCAATGCACATCCAGCAGCTTTACTGAGACTTATAGTCTCAGAAAGTGGCCTGGAAGTTAAGTGACTTGCTCAGGATCAAACTGTCACTGTGTACTGCAGGGAGAGGCCTATGCGTAGCCAGGCTCCTTGTGTGAAAAGGGGCTCTAGCAAAGGGATATCATGTGGCTCAGAGGGAGGCAGAATAGACACCTTGAGTCTCTTCTTCCCAACCCTTCTCCAAAGAAGACTTTAATTCCTGCTAGGAAGGAAAGCAAGAAGTTGGCACTGCAGGCCAGGAAGCCACTCTGTTTTCTTCAGAAAGAAGGGGTACTAGGCTAGAATTACATCTACCTGCTCCTTTAAATATTAAATAAATATCTGGGGGATATGATCAAGTTCAATCTTACTTCTAATCACTGTTTCTCATTTTTGAGGAAAAGGGTAAACCCCAAGCTCTATATCCAAGAGTTGACCCCTTTCCCACCAAATACCAGTTCCACAATGAACAAATGCAGCATATGGCAAAGAAACCTATTTATCCAAATTGTAACAATTCAGAGCAGGAGAGTATATGCCAGACAATACAGGGTAAAGGGAGCAAAATAATTCAGCTCAACCAAAAACGAGATTCTAGATCTGACCCAAGGGAAAATTCTCTGACATGGGAATAGGGCCATGATAGAGATTGCCAGGTTCTCTTGTGTCTTCCCAGAATCTTTTCTTTCCACAACCTGAAATGAATTTGGCCTCTTCCACCTTCCTTCTTAAAGCTAGAAACCAGAAGTGTCTGGTGTGACTTGAAGCCTGAACAGTTCTGAAGAAGACTGGATGAGAAATGAGGGTCTCACTCTTACCAACTCCACTCCACCCCTCACACAAGGCAGGGTATTCATCTCCACCAATACAGTCCCATACCAATGGGCTTTGGGACAAAGATTATGGTATAAGGAGAAGCAGGTGAACCCAAGTCTTCCTGATTCTAAGACCAGTTCTCTCTATACTCACCTGGCTCTGTTTCTCAAATGAAAGTTCCTTGAATTATTATTATTATTATTATTATCATTATTATCATTATTATTATTATCATACACAATACCACACAAATGTGTATGTCTATATACTCCAGGGGCCCTCCCTTAGGTTCCTTGTTCATATGAAGAACCCCCAAAGGCCTGGAACTTTGACAAACCCAAGCTCAAAAGTCTTCAATTGAGCCAATCATTCAGTCTCCCTGAGCCTCAGTTTCCTCATCTGTATAATGAGAGGGTCATACTAGATCTTTTCCAGCTTGTGATCTATATTTTTGTTTTTGTTTGGGGGAAAGGATTTTTGGAAGATGTCCTATCACACCATGAATTCATGTTGAGGATGCAGACCACCAAAACCCTAGATATTTTTCACATGAACTTTTGTTGAGTCGTGCCTTCTCCATCTTGAACTTATGGCAATTCATTTTATTTATGCCAGAGAACTTCATACTTATTTGTGTAAGATTCCATATTTTTATTTTAAATAAACCCATTTGGATATGAAAAAAATCTGTGTCAAACATAGGGTCCTCCTGCCTGGTTTAAGCAGACTAACAGGGGCACCTACTCATGCCTACACACCTAGAAGCATGGTAAGAGAAGATATACATTTTTTTTGTTCCTTAATTGGCAGAAAAGCACCTATTGAGTTCACCTCCAACCAGGCAGAAATGTAGGTAAATGGGGACCAGCTAGGTTTCCAGAAAGGAAAGAGCAAGACGAAACCAAAATGAATGAATAATAGGGAAAAAACAAATTTATTAAGTACCTAGCATGTGCCATGTATTGTCCATACAAGTGTAAAAAGGTGGGTTACTAGTGACTCTGGAATCAGAAGACTTGGATTCAAATTCTGCCTCTGATGCTGGTTATTTGTGTGCCCCTAGGCAAGTCATTTGACTTTCTAGGGACTCAGTTTCCTCATCTATAAAATGAGAGAATTGCACCCCTGTGGGATCTTTTCTAGCTCTTGATCTATGATCCTATGAGAGCATCTCTTCATACCATTCACGAAAAATGCATGTTCAATCCTCTTTCTTCAAGGCCAAATTCTGGTGCTACTTTCTCCATGAAGCCGTCACGGTTTAAGCCAAAAGGACACTCTTATTGAGGTCTCACAATCCCCAAATACAGTGGGGTTATTTTCTCCCTAGTCATAGGATGAAGTTTCAATCTGGAACAATGATTAGGTCATCAGATCATAGATCTAGAGCCGGAAGGGACCTCAGAGCCCATCTAGTCCTACCCATTTGTTTTGTAGATAAATAAACTAGGCCCAGGGAGGTTAAGTGACCAGGTCACACAGATAATATCTGAGGCAGGATCTGAACCCAAGTCCTCTGACCCGAGAGTCAGAGCTCTTCCACTGTACCATGCTGATCTAGAAGGAATGTCTGACTCCTTCATTTTGGAAATAAAGAAACCAAAGCCCAAGTTTACACAGGTAGTTAATAGCATAGCCAGGATTCCAACCCAGACCCTCTGACTCCAAATCCCTTGTTCTCCCCTCTAGACTACACTGCATCAAAGTTAAAATAGTAACGAGACTCATCCTTAAGCTCAATTTGTCTGGATTTCACCTTTGCCTTTTTAACACTCTTTACTCATACACACGTGCCTTGAACAAAAGAAAATAATAAATGCTTTTTTTCCCATTAATTCATTTATGCAACTTCTTATCCTTTCTCTCTCTCAGTAATCAGGGTTCAGTGACTTGCCCAGGGTACACAGCTAGTCCCTGAGGTTGGATTTGAACTCAGGTCCTCTTGACTCCAGGCCAGTGCTCTATCCACTGTGCCATCTAGCTGTTCTCTATCCCTTCTCTTAGAATGAAAACTCCTTGAATGTATTCACTAAAATATTTTTCTTTAAACATAATTCAGAGTCTTCAGCCCTTCAGATTATTATCACCCCTCTCTGAGTCAGCTCTCCTAAGGTTACAGCTGCCAATCCATTCTCCCTTGTAGGCAAGATTGTACCTGGATTGACAGAATGTTGAGAGAGAGAAGGCGGAATAGAACACCTATGCAAAGAAATCACTAGCATTTCACTGTGTGCAGAGGGGAGAGTAGAGGAGTCACTGGCCCACACTGTCTCTATCACAGATGTGTCCTCTCTACAACATGGAAATTTAAAAGATAGGGAAGCTAAGAAGCAATTTTGTCCAGGGATAATTTCTGGCATCAGTACTATGGCCAATCTAGTGGCCTTCATTTGGGGCAACTCTACATCTGTGTAACTTGGGCCCAATGCACCAAATTGCATTGAAATCCATTAAAGATGACAAAAATCCTTTTGGCTACCATTTTGTTTCACAATAGTAGACTGACCCTCCAATCATGGAGTCATTATAGATTAGACTATGTGGTCTCTCAGGTCCCTTCCAGTTCTGAGATTCTGTATATTTGAATGGCAGAGCTAGAGGAGACCTTAGAGATCATTTAGGCCACCCCACACCTCCATTTTAGAGATTGGGAAGGTGAGACCCAGAGAATGGAAGTGACATGATATTGAATGGAAGGATGAATTTTGATACACTTTCATCAAAATAGACTTTTTAAAAAGTTATCACAAAGTGAGTACAAAGTTTGGGATATACTTCTTCTTCCTCACCACCTCTTGGAATCCCTAGTTTCCTTCAGGGCTCAGTTCAAGCTTCATTTTTTCCTGATTCTCCCTCCAAATTGTTAGTATCCTCTCTCCATCTAACTTTTTTTAATTTAAAAATAAAAAACTTAATATTTATTTTGCATTACTTATCTGGATATATGTCTTCTATGATAGAATATGTCTCTCTTTGACATCAGAGACTATTTTGGGGGGGGGGGAAAGTCATATCCCCAAGTATCTATTCCAGTGCTTGACATGTAGTAAATGCTTAGTTAATGCTTTTTGAATTGAATTGAAATAACATATACAAAGTGTTAAGCCAATTTGTTAAAAAGGATGCCTAATTTCATTCAGACAACGAGAAGCTTCCTTCCATCTTCCCTTCATATATGGTTGGTTGGTTGCTGTCCTTCATTCTCGAAGAGGACCAAAATGACATCACTATGCAGGGTCAAGGTACAGTGCTTCTAACTATGGCTGATCAGACCAATACAAGCTCAGAAGGCTCTACCACAGGTCAAGCACAAGTAACCCATATTCATATATATACACATACATTCAAGGATCATCTCCTCTAAGGACCCAGATCCCAAAGAAAACAGACAACAGTTACAAAACTTTCTAAATGCATAGATGGAAAAGAAGACAGGACAAATAAAGTTACTATAAACTCAGGTGAAAGAATTTTAAAATTGAAATTGTTTAGAATTTAAAGTTTTCTTTAGGATTTTATTCTTCCTTTAGATGGTATTTGAAATTTCTTATTTTTTTAATTAGGAGGCTTAGAAAAACAACAAGATAAATAACTCAGGAATACTAAAAATGTTGCACAAACTCAACACAATGACAAATCCTGCTATAAAACAGAGGCACCTTTTTTAAGCCACACGAGAGTCTGATTATAGATCAAGGAAGAACTTTTGTACCGACAGCATTGCCGAATAACTGTTATTAACTTGTTTCAGTGTTCTCTGACTCTCACCTAAAATTAAAGCAGTGATAATAACAATATTTAGCATTTAGTAAGGCCTTTGTGTTTTTCTGGTTCTTTATGATCATTAATTAATATGCCCAATATCCCTGGATCTCAAGGAATCGGGTTATTCTCCAACAATGAGGGAGCCTCGAATTCCTTGTTTTGGGCCATTGAGGCTCTATTCACACCCTGATGATCTTTGATGGATTGAAGGGGACGGCTCCCTTTAGCTTCACCTCGGCTACGTAAAATCTCAGGACTTACCAGTATCACTAGAAGCTACACGCACAAAGAGGTCTGCAAGTAAAGGCTGGATATACTTAATAAATACTTGTTGACAGATAACCTGTCTGGCATGTTGCAAAGGGAACTCTTGTTTAGAAAAGAATTAGACTAAATAGCCTCTGAAGTACCTTAAGGCATTCCCGTCAGAATTGTCAAGCCCAGAACTGAAGGGTGGCCTCCTCCCCTTCCTGCATTGATTAGTTTTTACCTAATGACCCTAGCCCACAGTGATAACCCATTCTATAAGCCCTCTGCCATTCATTGTGTGCCTCCCCAGGGTGAGTGCCCATTGATTGGGTTTTTCCTAATGACCCTAGCCCACAGTGATCTTTTTTTCCATTTATTGTTTGCCCCACAGGGATAGCACCTCACTATACCATCTATTCACTCAGCACACAGACAGCTTTGAATATTTGTCTCTGAGTTCAGAGAACCTATTGTAGACCCCCAAAGTCTCTTGAGAAATACGGTCTCAATGAGCATGGTGCCACATACTTGTAATTCCTACTACTATGAAGGCAGAGGTTGCCAGATCTCTCGAGGAATTTTGAGCTGCTGGGGAATAAGCTGATTGGATGTCTACATTAAGTTTGTCATTAATATGGTGAGCCTCTTGGCGTGAGGAGGCTATCAGGTTGCCTAAGAGGAATCAACTAGCCTAGAAAACAGAGCAGGTCAAAACTTGCCTGCCAACCAGTGGAGGACCAGACCAATGAATAACAACAACAATGTTAATATAATGAGGCTTGCCTTTGGAGTATGACCAAATGGTCTAACATGGAGGCAACTGTAGGAGATGTTGCCGAGGCAAGACCATTCCTAGGCAGAATCTGAAATCACAACTCTCCAGGACTCTCTAATACAATGAAAACAAAATTAAAACTTCTGATCAGTGGTGCTCTAATGATCCCAGTAAGATCTGGCACATCCCCTCCTCTACCCATGCTGGGTCCTGAAGTAATCACCAAGTACACTCCTTCATGGGCTCTTCAGCAGGCAGCTGGCCATGGAGGGTCCATGGCTGGGCATTGTCCTAATGTGTCCTCCTGTAGGAATCTGGCATGTTTCCTCTGGGTCCTCTTATCATGCCTTCCCAATAAAACAGAAAGACTTACTTCTTCAAGTGCCCCCTTCAACATGGCACATGAGAACAACTTTAGACAACTGCTTTCATGTTAAATACCCCCAGCTAATTCATGGCCACACTCTCTGGTTTTCTCTGGGCAATGATGGCAGAAAAAGAGGAAAAGAAATCTCTGCCAAGTGGAGGTGACAAGAATTTGGTGAGTTAAGAGAGGAGCCACATCCGCAGGAACCTTAAATCCTTGACGGGCCAAAAGACTGAAATCAGAAAGGGTCTCACTAAACAGCGGCAACAGCAATAGGATGAAGAACACATTTCTGGAGCACTTAATACCATACGTGAGAGGCAGGCAGGCACAATGGCCAGAAAGCTGGCCTCAAAGCCAGGAGATCTGGGTTCAAGTCTCATCTCTGATATAGACTGACTGTACGACCCTAAACAAGTCACTGAACCTCTCCGTTCCCAAAGCAGCTCCCTAAGATTCTGAATTACAAGGAAGGTGTCCGCTTGCATTGATAGAAGTTATTTCCTCATCTGGGAGTTCTCTAATACTGAAGAAATCACAGATCTGGTCACCATCACTATCTTTGAAATATAACAAGGTAGTTTCCTCAATCATCGCTGTGAGATAGAGGAGGTACAAGTATTATTATCCCCATTTTACAGGTGAGGAAACTGACTATGAAAGAAGTAACTTTCCCAGAGTTACATAGTAACAATCCAGAAGAACGTTCAGCTTCCTCTTATGTCTAAGCCTGAGCTTTGATGGGGGATCAGGAGGTCACCTGTTATGATGGCCCTGGGCTTGGGCTGTGTTCATCATGGGGCAGGCATGTCAAGGAAAGAGTTATTTTCTTTGGACAAAGGAGAATGTAGAAGGAATTGAATGTCAGCACCTATATGCCTGCCCCAATCCAGAGTGCGTGAAAAGGGAAAAGAATGAATGGCAAGGGAAAGAGTCTCATTCCTTTCCATGTTCGGTTCCAATCAGATTTATTCATAAGCAAATTGAAATTTCACCCACATTAACTACACATTCAATTAATCACAACTCCCAGATAACTGGCCTGGCCCATTATACCTCTGACAAGGCCTTCCTCTTACCACATGCCTTCCACCCTGCAAGAAACCACAAGCATGGCTCAAATATGGAAAGAATTCAGAGTATGAAATCTAAAAGAGAGGAAATATGGCTCAAGTATTAATAAAAATACCTTGAGAAAGGATGCAGGTTTAAAATAGCTTAAGGGAGAAAATGAGGTTAGGCAGCTGTGTTTCCAGAAAAAAAAAATCTCAGTGCTTTTCAAATTTGAAACATCCCTATTTGCGCCTCTCTACTGGCCAGATCCCCCTGCCCAGGACCTGCCTTGGTCATAAATGGCATAGGCAGTATGTTAGAATTGAAGAAGGTGCCACATGCCATCCCTCCAAATTATCCCCACACCAGAATGCCTCGTTGCCTAAAATGCCACTAATAGAGATTCCTCCCTGTGGATTATGGTATTGCATGGGGAGGGGAAAGAAGCTGGACTATGTGGTCTGAATCTTTTATTTTAAATGTGCTGAAATCCAGGCCTAGAGAAGGGACATTATTTGCATAATATCCCACAGCCTAACAAAAGAACCCGAGTCTGTTGGCTTTCAGTCCACCCATGCCTCCGAGTATAGGGGATAGCAGTAGGTTCTAGAAAGAAAGAGGGCAGTACAGTGGTTAAAGTACCTGGTCCGGAGTCAGAAAGATTCATCTTCCTCAGTTCGAATCTGGCCTCAGATACTTATTATCTGCGTGACCCTGGCAAGTCACTTAATCCTGTTTGTCTCAGTTTCCTCATCTGTAAAATGAGCTGGAGGAGAAAATGGCAAACCACTCTAGTATTTTTGCCAAAAAACCTCTAAATGGGAACATGAAGAGTCGGACACAATTGAAACAAATGAACACAGGACCAATAACCACAATGATAGCAGAATGCCAAGTTTTACTTAAGGCCACAGTCCTTTCTTCAACCCTATCTGTGGAGGTGTATGTAATCAAAGCAAGTGATTTTTTCAGAAAACATGATTTCCCTAAAGTCTTCTTGATGACCCAGTGAAACCTGGAGGTGATTTTGTACTCTCAAAGGCCATACCAAGGTACATCTGAGCTCTGATGGGGGTCCTGCCAAGCTGGAAAGGTTTCTTGCACTATACCATGAAGGACCATAGGTCTGCTGTCCAAAGACTAGCCTAGATAAAGTTTTGGGAAGCTCATCATCCAGATTGACTGGGAAAGGATGGAGGCTTCTGCCCCAGTAATTCTCAGAGAGGGCGTACTGAGTTTCTGAGAGACTGGGATGGGCGGAGGGAGGGCCCACACCTACAAAAATCATAGCTCTTCAAATTACTGAAATGTGGCAGGTAAATCCAATGCCCAGTTCAGAGAAAAGATCTATTTTGGGTTCAATTATCTAGACTGCCTGTATAAAGAAAATACCCAAGCTGTGTGGGACAACTGCTCAGACATACAGTTTGGCATTTGGGATGCCATTCTTACTGCAACCCTATCATTTCAAATACAAATTCTTCAGCCTGGTAGTTGAAGGCCTGTATAAGCTGACTTCAGCCCCCTTTGCAGGCCAATATCACATCACTCCCCCTCAGACCCTCAGTGTTTTATCTGCTTGATGTTTTCTGTGCACAATGCTTAATTTCCTATTGCCATATCTTCACCCAGGCTGTATCCTGGATCTAGAATGGTCTCCTTCCACACTCTTGGTTCTTAGAAGTCTTAATTGCCCCTAACTGTTAGTGCTCCCCATTTCTTGAAATTATTTGCATTTATTTGACACATCACTGTCCTTCTATAACTTAGTGTATAAGTCCTAAGAGCTATCTGAGAATCATTGAGGTTAAAGAGTACCTGTGTTCACATGACTTTCAGAGGTGGGCTTTGAACCCAGGTATTCATCACTCCAAGTCCCTCCCTGAAACCCCTAGACCATGATGCCTTTCTATTAAATATAAATATATAAAGGAACCACTCTCTGTTACGCAGGTGTACTTGGCTATCCTATCTTTATAAGTCTCTATATGATTGTCCTCATCACCCTCATCAAATGTTTGCTGAAGACCTAATGTGTTCTGGGCTTTCTGCTTGGCACTGAGGGATATGAAGAGGTAGAAGGCATTGCCCAGTGACCTCCAGGATTTCCCAGGTTTATTTCTGAGAAGTAAATCACACCTAAAGAACGCTGTTGTTTGTTGTTGTTTTTAATTTGTGGGCTAACTCATTCACAATCTTCCTTAGGGGTAGTCAGTCAGTCAATAAGTATTTATTAAGCACTTACTATGTGCCAGGCATTGTGCTAAGCAGTGGGGATACAAAGAAAAAAAACCAGCTCCTGCCCTCCAGGAGCTCATAATCTAATGGGAGAGACCACACGCAAATAAATAGATACAAATAAGCTATATAGAGGATAAATAGGAAATAATTAACAGAGGGAAGGCATTAGAATTAAAAGGGATTGGGAAAGGCTTATTTTACAGGTGAGGAAAGTGAGGCTTATAGAAATAAAGAGACTTGCCGGAAGCTAGACATTTAGAGTAAGGGAACTGCACTCTGACCCAGGCTCCTGCTGCCAAGTCCAGAGACCTTCCACCTATCCCACACTGCCTCTCCAGAAATCCAGGCTCCACGCTTGTACAGATAGTTAACAAACCAAGGTAGTCTGGACTCACTGCCAAGCAAATGATACAGGCAGCAAGTGCCCTGATGAATTAGAACCACGTGAAACATTATCTAAACATCTAGAATAATTACCAGAAAGATGGAAACCAGTTTCCACTCAGAGCTGCCAGACAAATAAGCTATTATCTCTGGGCTAACTCTCAAAATGTCCACAGGGTGATAGGACTGAATCTTGAAACCGAAACACAGCCTGGACTGTTTCCGAATGGTCTTATTACACCTGTACTGGAAACCAGATCCCCAAACTCCACCCCAACCAGAGAAGGCACCAAGTATAACCATAACACACGAGATGCCTGGAGAAGGGCAAGAATTCACTTCTGTCCCCTCCCCTCCCAGGCTCCAACAGTCAGCACACCCAGGAAAGAAAACACACCTTTGATTCACATTGAAGGAAACACAAAAAAAGGGACTTGCCCTTTCTGAATCTTGAGGCTCACTTGTGTCTAATTTGCCTTAAGGTGACAGGGTATTGGGAAGCCTAATTGCCCACCAACAATAGCCACTCTTCTTCCAGATCTTCCTCTTGGCATGTGGTCCCTCTGCTCGCATCACACTGGTGCACATGCAGTGCCCCTGCTGGCAGCTCCAATGCTTCTCCTACCAGGAGTGGGGAGCCTGCAGCCTCGAGGCCACTCTAGGTCCTCGAGTGCAGCCCTTTGACTGAATCTAATACCCTAACCCTGTGGCCTAGCCATTGTCCTAGCAAAGAATACTCCAGGACAAACATCTTTCTGCAAACACCCCAGGTAAGTGAGCAAAAGGCAAAAGTGAAGAGATAACCCTCTAAGGGTATTGAGGGATAGATTCAAGCCAGAAAAGAATCAAAGATTTATACAACTGAATAACCAGTGAGAAAGTTAATGGGAATAGAAATGTGCCCTATACACATGCCTGGAGAGCTCTTCAGCCTCACCTCTACCTATTGGACTTCCTTGATCCATTTAAGGTTCAACTCAAAGGCCACCTCCTTCAAGAAACATTTTCTGATTCTCACACACACACACACGCACACACACACACACACACACACACACACACACATTAACATGCCCGTCATCCACAAATTATCTTGTTTTTATTTTTTCTTGTTTTGTGTTGATTTTTCTGAGTGAATACCACTTCTCCTGGGTGGAATATTAACTTCTTGAAAGGAGGGAGGTTTTAGTTTTCATCTTTCTATGCTCAGACCCTCATGCCATGCCTGGAACCTAGAAGGCACTTCATAAATATTTGAGTTAAGTTGATATGGCCTCAGAAATCACATCAAGCTGCTCAGGCCCAGTACTTATCTTTCTACCTAACAGGTTAAGCATTTACCATGTTTCCTGCTTCAACTCACAGTCAAGATTCACAGAAGTTTCATCTCTAAACTAGCCTACTCATCTCTTCCCTTTCCTTCTCTTTCTTTCAGGTGGCCTCCCCAAAGTAACCCTTCCCATAGTGACAAATGAAGCAGTAAGAGTGGCTATAATTTAACTCCTTGCATCTACTTTAAAAACCACCCCAATTACTGGGTAATGGGTCCACTGAGGCAAGAGGCACTGGGTGAAATCTACCCGCAGGGCATTGCTATAGTTCATCTGTCCGCTCCCTAATAGCACTCTAAAGTTCACCCTTATAAACATGTCACCCAGTCTATAATTAAGTGACTGGTCATTAGGTAACATGTGTGGTACCTGTGGGTCACATATCAGTCAGCAGGTGATGGATCTTTAGCCGATATTTGGGCCAAGTCCATAGCTCTCTGTCGCCGAGAGCCTGACATTCCTCACAGGCACTGCTGAACTGAGGGCTCTCAGGCTTTCCAGTCAGGTAGGCTCTGCGAGCTATGACAAAGCAGGCTAGTGAAAGAGGATGAGGACAGCAGGGACCGGGGGACAGACACAACGCTTCTCCTATCACGAGTGAGCATCCCACGGAGGCCTCCAAGATGCCTCTTCCACTGATGCCACCAACTAGTCCAGCTCCCAGAGGGCTCCGGATGAACCATCAACCCAGCCTTGACAGGCAGCAAGCAGGATAATCATTATTCACCCTTGTGTGGTGCTCTTGGGTTTATAAGTTCTTTTCTCACAAGCAGGGATTGCTTAATTATTGCATTCATGTCCCCATAGTCTTGGTTCTGGACCTGTGCTAACAGGCAGTGTGAGGTTAAGAGGTGGCCTTGGAATTAGAAAGACCTGGGTTCAAGACTTGCCCCAGACACCTATTAGGTATTTGATTACGAGAAACTAAGATTTAGTTACAAATCTATTGCTCATTTGCACTGTGAGAGGAAGTTTCCACAAATAATTGATGTCCAGGGGCAGCTAGGTGACACTTACTAACTGTGTGACCCTGGGCAAGTCACTTAACCCCAATTGCCTCAACAAAAAGCAAAAGAAATAATAATAATAATAACTGATGCCCACATTGATGAGAATCACAAGCTTTGCACATAGTAGGCCCTTAATAAATGTTGGTTGGGTTTGAGATAGATGCTATTATTCCCATTCTATTGATAAGGAAACTGAGGCTTACCCACATCACACCATAAGTATTGAAACTGAAATTTGAACCCAGTTCCCCTTTCTCCAAATTTAGCACTCTGATCTATACAATACATGATGTTGCCTCCCTCCCTCATTTCTTAAAGAGTTCAGTACCTGATCCATGATCTTCCTCTGCCTCCCAATCCTTATCCTCCTTCTGAGGGACCTCAGTATACAAGTTGATGTCCCCTCAAACACCCTAGTCTCCCAGTCCATCAACCTCCTCACTCCCGTGTCTACACCTTCACTTCTCCCGCACATGCTGCCCTCTGAGGGGAAGGGAGAAAAGTGGAGGGACATCAACTGCAGATTACTTCCTCCAGAAATCTGGTGGAGGAAAGGAGGTGACAGAGAGGACAAAAGCTAGCAGGGGCATGGGGAAAGGGGGTGAGTGGGAAAAGTGTTGGCTTTTTTTAATTCAAGGAATTAGGGAGATGTGGGCATATTTGTAGGTAATTGGAAGCAGCCAGTACCAAGGGAATGACTGAAGATGCATTAGAAAGGAATGAGTGAAAAATAACTGTCATACCATAGAAAGAGCACTGCCTATTGAATCAGAGGACATGGGTTCAAATACTACCTTTGACACAACCAATGTCGTGTAGGCAAGTTACTTAACCTCCTAGATCTGTTTCCCAGTCTACAAAATGAGGCGGGTATTTGGGTGGGTGGTTTCTAAGGTACCTCCCAGCTCTAAGAACTGATTGGCATAAGCATCATAATGAATACTTACCATTGTTCTGGTCTATCATACAGTGAATAGAATGAATGAGTGATGAGAGGCAGTGTGATGTAGCAATGAGAGAGCTGGACTTCAAGTCAAGAAGGCTTTCAAGTCCTGTCTCCGACACAGAGTGGTTGTGTGACCCTGGACAAATCACTTAACTACTCAATGCTCTAGGCAACTCTCCAAGACTCTTAAGTTTCAGACTCAGACCTACCTTGGTTCAGACTCCCTCAAGTTGGAAGTCCCCATGGTAATGAAAACATAGAACCAATCTCTAGCTCAGACTCACCAGCAACCTAGATGAAAGCTTCTTTCTTCCACCTTCGACTTGGTATTCTTTTGTTTCCATCCAGCTCAGTCCGGCCCCTCCCAAGTTCCTCTCCAGTTTTGCTCTCTCTTTCCCTTATCTGGAATCTCCATTCTATCATTAACACACTTCTCCTTATCTTAGACATCATCCTCTCACTCTCCTATTTTCTGGCATTCATGGAAACTTGACTTCTCCCAGAAGACACTGACTTCCTAGTCATTCTCTCATATCATGGATATATACCTTTATCTCATCTTCCTCCAACCCCATCCTTGACAGACTAGATCAAGAAAAAAATAAGCTTACTCCATGCTCCTCATTACCATTTTCAGGCCCTTCCTCTGAATCCATAACTAGATATTCTCTCTTTCTTTGAACTTTACTCCATCCAGCTATAACACTCTATCCAGATCCTGGCAGCAGGATTGTACAGTTAGAAAAAGACTTAGAGACCATTGGGTCCATTACCCTCATTTTATAGATGAGGAAACTTGCCCAGAGTCATACACACATTAAGTGTCTAAGACGGTATTTTAACCTCTAGCTCCCTGATTCCCAAGTCCAGTGTTCTATATAATACATCTCAATGCCTCCACTCCTTCGTTTCTTAGTGCCTGATCCACAACCTTCCTCCCCATTCCAATCCTTTTCCTCATTCTCAATATGTGTGTTCACGCCCCCTCAAACACCTTAGAGTCCCTAGTTCATCAATCTCGACTCCCATGATCTACTTCTTCACTCCACCTCGGCCAAATCTCCAAACGGACATCCTGTAGCCACCTCAGATTAATCACGTCCAAAATAGAACTCATCATTTTCCCCCAAAACCCTGCCCCTTTTCTGTTGAGGGTTCCAGTCTTCCCAGGTTTGCAAGCTCAGAGTCACATCTGACTCTTCCCCTTCCCTTGGCCTCCATATCCAATCAGTTGTCAAGCCCCATCAATTCTACTTCCAACACATTTCTCCCAGTGGCCCCCTTGTCCCCATTCACACAGCCATTAGCCTGGCTCCAGGTCCTCATCACCTCTTACTTGAACTATTTTAATAGCTCCCTAATAGATCTCCAAGCTTCCGTCAGGAGCTTCTCTCCTGACCAATGCATACACACAGCTACAAAGTGCATATTTTTTAAAACACAGGTCCGACCACGCAGTTGCCTACCCAAGAAGCTTCTTTAACATCTCACTACTTCTAGGATAAAATAGCAGCTCCACTATTTGGCATTTAAAGTCCTTCTGAATCTGGCTCCAATTCAACTTTCTAGACCAATTTCATATAATCCTGAGAGTTATTATCCTGATTTCTGCTGCTCATGCACAACAGCCCACCTACCTCTATAACTGTGCACATGCACTCACACCTCTCTATTGTCAGCATTCCTCTCTCTAGCAGTCCTTCTTTCCTTTTCTAATCTGCGGCTTCAAGTCTGTCATAGGCTGAGAAACAAGGTGATCAGGCTTATTAGAATTGTGTGTAAAACAAAAGTAAATGAACTCTGAGTAGGAACCTGAGTAGCCCCTCCACAAATCAAGTATATAAGTTGCATTTTGGCTGCTCAGAGTATTTCCCACTTCTATTCCTTGTTCTTTCTTATTTTCTAAATAAGATTCTGTTTGACTATTACCTCCAGATAAAGGAATTTGTGTATAAGGAGAACACTGGACTAAGATTTAGAAGATCTAGTGCCTCGTTCCAACTACACTCTAACCAGCTATGTGATCTTCAACAGATCAGTTGAAACTCCTTGGTCCTTGGTTTCTTCATCTGTGAAATGGGGATAATATTACCTGCTTTTGCCTTCATGGGATAGTTTAATTCAATAAACATTTATAGAGCTTCTTCTATATACAAAAATTTTGTGCCAGGGGCCGAGGAAGATGCAAAGATACATTAGAGATGATTCCTTAAGGAATCTGCAAGTTAGCAGGAGATATCATACAAGGACAGAGCCATAATACAAAATAAAATATCAGAGAAATACAACCTGAGTGTTTTGTGAAATCTCTTCTGGTTGAGGGGTAAAGGAGAGGGAGGAGAATTGCAGAGTCATGGATTTTGAACCTATGGACCCAGGTTCAAATTTCTCCCTGTCACCTTAAACAAGTCATTTAACCACTCTGAGACTCAGTTTCCTCATCTGTAAAATGAGGTCACTTCTAGTTCTAAATCTTTGATCCTAACATTGGTGAAAGCTTCAGAGGAAAAGGTGGCATCTGAACTGGACATTAAGGGACAGTTTGAACTACATTAAATAAGATAATATCTAGGAAAGCATTTCAAAAATGGTGAAACGTACACATGCGGCATACTGTTATCAGAGAGAGAATTAGAATTCAAGACTTTTCAGAAAAGTGTGTATTTGTGCTATCATAGAAAAAGCAATGGACATGTAGTCAAAGGTCCTGAGTTCAAATTGCTGTCTTCTTACTAAATTACTACCTGTATGATATTGGGTGAGCCTTTTCCTTTCTATAGCCCTCAGTGTCTTGCCCAGGGTCACACAGGTAGTAAGTGTCTGAGGCTGGGTTTGAACTCATGAAGAGGAATCTTCTGATTCCAGCCCAGTGCTCTGTGTGCTATGGCACCATCTAGCTGCCACTTAACAAATTATGGTCCACGAATGAAATCAAAAATGACTGCTTTATAAGAAATACTGAACATGAAGAATACAGAGAAACGTGAGAAAATTTATATGAACCCATGCAAAGCAGAACCAGGAAAACACATACACAATGACTACAACAATAAAAATGGAAAGAGCCAGCAAATGAAACACGGACCAAAAAAAAAAGCTTAAACATATCAAAATTATAATAATCAAGCATAGTCCTAAAGAAAAGATGAAAAAATGCACTTCTTCATCTCTGAAGACAGGGGTAGTATGAGTGTGGAATGAAAGGCACTCCAATATAGTACAAAGAGTGTTGGCTTTTGAGTCAGAGGACCTGGGTTCAAATCCTGGTTCTACCACTTCTTACTTGTGTGATCTTCAGCAAATCACTTAACCTTTATGGGCCTCAGAGGGAAAAGGGAAAAAGCATTTATTAAGCACCTACGTGCTTTACAAATATTATCTCATTTAATCCTCATGACGACCCTGGGAGGTAGGCACTATTATCGTCCCGATTTTAAGTCGAGGAAACCGAGACAGACTGAGTTTAAGTGACTTTCCCAGGGTCACAAATTAGTAAATGTCTGAGGCCAAATTTGAACTTACCTTTTCCTGACTCCAGGCCCAGCACTCTACCTGTTGTGCCACCTAGCTCACATTTTTATACAAAGGGGTTAGATTAGATGGTTTCTAATATCCTTTCCACCTCTAAATCTGTCACCTTGTCATCCTAAATCTGTCAGTCTTCATTTATATGTTTGTTAGTTTTACAGGGAGAAAAAGAGGCAATTGAACGAGATCATTCCCCCAAAGTCCCCTCCAGGACCAAATCCTATGATCCAGTTCCATGAGGTGTCACGTGATTGCACGGGGAACCATTGGGTGAATTGACGATGGAAGGTGTCAAAGATGTGACTGTCCATCAGTCATGCTCTAGCCAAGGGACAGGGTGGAAGGGAGTCATCTCCTCACCTATTCTCTGCCTTTGCTTCTCCACCTTGGAAACAAGATATGGACACTTGCCAATTCCATCTCTCAGGGACAAGGCACAGGGACGCAAGATCATCTCAGGTACGTGCTTTGAATGTTTGGCTGACAGCGGCATTAATAGTATAATGGAATTATCTTTTATATAAAAAAACTCCACAGTTACCACAATAAATCAAGCTGCAGGTGACATACAATAAGACCTCTTTCTTTCCTTTCCTCCTCTCATTCACACACAAAATTATTCTAGGATGCGACTGTTAAGACAGGAATATGATGTTCACCAGCAGAGCTGGGGTATAGACCATATAATTCTGCGAGTTATGCTCTTTAAATTGGCCCAGCGCTAATCGTGCTGTGTTTGACAGCTCAAAGAGATGGGCTATAAGAGAGCTGACTTTCTGCCATTCCCTTCATCCTTCACCCCCTCTTCCCTCCAGAAAACTCAGGCTGCTCCAGAGAAGTTAGCAGAGCCCAGGGCCTGCTCTGGGTGGGATATCAATCACCCATGATGGATGGGTATCCTATAACAGGGTCACTCATACCTTGGCAGAGTATCGAGCTGCACTGCTGGTCCTCATTGAAGGCTGACGGCTGATCCATATGGTTCAAGTCCAATCAGAGTGGTGATTTCTCAGTCTTAAGGACCCTTTCAGTCTGGCATGTCACACACCCATGGATAGAGTCTGGGTGAAACCTTTTGGTATCCAGTCTTCCTGTGAAACATCCAACATCCCAAGCAGAGGCTGGAGTCCGTCAGAGAATTTTCAAAAGCTTTTCATGTAGGGTAGCAAAAGGCTGCATATTTAATAAGCTTCCAGCTTAGGAGAAGATTCAATTGCCTGGTTTTACCAGCAATGGAAGCTTTTCTTGGGCTTGCAAATAAAGCTGCCTCTCAAGGAGGCTGCAGGTCTTATTCTCGACTCACCATGTCCCCTCTATTCACTAAAGACAGGACTCTGGCCAGATGGGACCAGGAACTAAATGTATAGCAATACCTATGTCTAGCTGGAAGCATGCCCTCACTCATGATGAAAAAAGCAAAACGAAGAATTCAATTAAACAAACATTTATTAAGTGCATACTACATGCCAGAGAACTCTAACAAATCATAATTCTATGCCTCTCCTTAATTCCCCTAGCACAACCACCAATTTTTCTGAAATCTAGTGGAATTCACCTTGATAAAATTATACCAAGTTATAATATAATCATTAAAACATAATTGCATAATTAAAATTTACCTTTCCAGTACACAAGCACAGCAATTTGTTAATGTGTTAAACTACATATATGTACATATATACATATGTATATGTGTTTACATATCTATATTTGTATATAAATATATTCATATGTAATTAAATATATTTTTTAATTGTATATAACCAAAGTTCACAATTTCATATGCCAGCCTCTTTTGGATTCTCTGTATCTTAAATTGTTCATGTTTGCTGATATTTGTTAAGTTCATAGTAAAATGAAAATTTAGATTATAAATGATACCTTCTCTTACATCTTTTAGAGGATAACCAGGATTGTGAAATTAAATTATAGCTTTGGGTCATAATTTCCTAAACTATGACCACAATTTTTAAGATTTGTATATAGACATATCTATATATGCTATCTCTCTGTCTCTGTTTTTCTCCCTCTCTCTGTCTCTGTCTCTCTTTTTGTCTGCCCCCCTTACTCACACACACACACACACACACACACACACACACACACACACGCACATTTTCTTATGCAATTAAAGACACCCAGACACAGGACCACACAGTCCCTCACTGCCATTCACTTTTCTCTATTAAAAGAATTGTTCAAAAATTTTCTAGGGAAAAAAGTGAGAAAAAGAAAATGAGAGAGACAGAAAGAGAACTGAGGAGAGAGAGACAGATAGGGAAAGGGGTAGAGAGAGACAGAAAAAGAAAAGAGAGGAGAGAGAGAGAGAGAGAGAGAGAGAGAGAGAGAGAGAGAGAGAGAGAGAGAGAGAACGTCATCCTCTAGAGGATGCAGTCTAAATGAGACGTGATCTCAAACACAGTCAAGAAAGAACTAAAGAAGCAAAAAAAAAAGGGGGGGGGAGATAAAAAGGAGAGAGGAGGAACTGAGTAAAAGGGAAATACTGTGGAGCGAGACTCATAATCAGACTCTATCCCTTTCCCCACTCACCATGGGCCCAACTGTGGGATCCTAGTTAAGGACCTTGGCCCACACTAACAAACCATGGCCTGCATACAGCTGCTGGACTCAATCAGAGCCCCCACAGCCTGACCACAGATGCCTTGGGTAACTGGTGTTGGCAGAAAAGTAATTTGAACCCTAAGTTCTATGTTAGGGGCTTATTTGTTTGTTTATTTATTTGTTTGTTTGCTCCGGAAGGATACTAGGAGTGACCATTCTAGTCTCTCCTCAAAATTAATCAGATAATCCATTATCTTCCCACGCTTACTCAGCCATAATAGTAACCCGTGATTCGCAAAGGTAGGATCAGGGCAGGATGGGCATTCTCTGGACTAAGACCATGGTATGGAGGCTTAGACCAGCAGGACTCAGGGCTGAACCTGACCCAACAGGGACATGGAGCTCCTGTTCCTGATGAACTATGTAAGGAAAGGGCTGGGCCAGCCCAGCTGGACCTTGCTAGCCTACAAATACTTGGCCCTGCTCTCTGCCAACTTTATGTCCTCCAGATAGCAGCATAGCAAAAAAAAAAAAAACAAATCCTACAGAAGGAAACAGATTCAGAGCATGAACATGACATGGACAAAAACATGCTGAATTCAAAAGCAGAGAAATCAAATTCAAATTGCAGCTCTGTTCTTTTCTATCAACCTTGGGAAAGTCGCTCTCTGGGCTTTGACTTCCTCATCTGTAAAATAAGTAGGCTGAACTATATGGCCTCCAAGATTCTTTCTGACCCTAAATCCTATGGTCCAAAAGTGTCTTGGTGTTTATAATGATTTTTAGACCCATTCCTGAGATTCTTAGCATAAGGAACTTCCCAGTGAGGAAATCCCCTCTACCAATGCCAATCAGCAAATGCTCAGCAAGGTCTTAGAGAGTTGCTTGGGGTCCTGGGAGGTTAAATAATTTATGTGGGGTCACACAGTGGGTATGTACCAGAGGCAGGATTTGAACCCAGGTCTTCCTGAGTCTGAGGCCAACTCTCTATCCATTGTACCATCTTGCTTCTTGCTTATAATATCACTAATAATAATAATAATTGATATTTCTATAGTAAGGTCTATACATTTCATTTGAAATATTCACCATAGCCCTGTTAAACAAGTAAAGTTACAAAAATTAACAAAGCTTGTCTTTTCAGGTGCCCAGCCCCCACTGTCAATGACTTCTCCCTGCCCTACCCCCAACACCTAGACGCCTCCACCCATGTCTTATCTCTTCCCCCCAACCATGATATCCCAAGCTCAGGGCCTTTCTTTTTTTCCCCCATCAAAATGTCCCCTCCTATGTCTCCTACTCCATGACAGAAGGTAATCTGATCAGCTCTTAGGATCATCTCTGCTTATGTGTTCATGGCTGATCTTGTATGCCCAGGTGACATTAGTGCATGCTAATGGAGGTCTTTTACACCTTGCATCAACAGAGTGGGCACATGGCATTCTGCACATAGAAAGCACTCAAGGAAAGTTTGTTAAGTGAAAGGCAGTATGGGATAGCAGAAAGGTAGCTTAGATTTAGAATCAAAGGACTGCTCTGCTCTGTGCTCTCTATGTGACATTGGGTCAATCATTTAATTTCTCTGAGCCTCACTGGATGCTAAGATTCCTTGAGGCTGTAAAATCAATGACCTGCTTAACTGAATGGAATATGGAAATTCCAGGCTCTGTGGCAGTGTAGAAGAGGAAATATTTGGAATAAAGCTTGGTTTCCATAAAAGTGATCCATCATTGGGGCAGCTAGGTGGCGCAGTGGATAAAGCAGCAGCCCTAAAGTCAGGAGGACCTGAGTTCAAATCTAGTCTCAGACCTAACACTTGACACTTACTAGCTGTGTGACCTTGGGCAAGCCATTTAACCCCAATTGCCTAAAAAAATAAGTGATCCCTCCTGCCCAACAATATGGGAAAGCAATTGGGAATTATGCATATAGTGGCTAAAATGTTTGTCCTTTGAACTAGATACTCTGTTATTGTGTTTATACCCCAATAAAAACATCAGTAAGAAAAAAGTCCCTATATAGTACAAAATATTTATAAGAGTACTTTTGTGATGGCTAAAATTGAAAAGAAAGTAGATGTCCATCAGTTGGGGATACATGAATGTAATGGCATATTTCTGTGTGATGAATACAGAGAAGCATAGAAAGATCTATATGAACTGATGCAAAGCTAAGTAAGCAGAGCAAAGAAAAAAATATTCACAGCAACTATGATGTTGTATGGAAAGAACAATCACACATTTAAAAAATTAAAAGTAAACATAACAAAATTATAAAGATCAAGCATGACCTAAATGGAGATGAAAGGATAACCCCAACCTGCCTCTTCGTGGAGGTGGGAAGTCCACACATTGCACATGTTTTGGGACTTTTCTAGTATATGGATCAGTTTTGCTGACTTTTTTTCCTCTTTAAAAATATTATTTGTCCTATAGGATGGCTCTCTGAGAAGGGGAGAGGAGGAACACTTGGGATAACTATGGTGATGTAAGAAAAAGAAAATAATAAAAACTTTTTTTAGTTATCCATCTCCCAGACCCACAAGAAGACTGCTCAATTGAGGCTTACCATTCCCCTGCAACATCTGGCTAGAATGATCTGAACTCATTAGAATAGGGAACCCTTGTTCTAAGCCTTTCCATACTAAATAGCTCCTCTCTAAAAAAAGAGACATTCTGACCCAAGTGTACCTCATCTTATGAAATAAACATTTCCGCAAAGCAAATTTCTGTAGGTGGAAGCCTATTATACAAATGACTTTCATTATGAAGCTGTGTTGCTCTGAAAAAAAGATTTTGGCCTAAAGAAATAATAAAGTCATAACTATGAATGTAGCAAATATTTTAATAATCATTCATTCATTGAATGAACATTTGAGTCCCTATTCTACGAATAAAAAGAAGGAAACAAGGGAGTGAGGAATGGAGGGGGGAAGGAAGGAGAAACGGAAGGAGGGAAGGAAAGCATTTATCTAACGTTCTAGGCACTGTGCTAGGTGCTAAGGATATTTATACGATGGTATATATGATATATAATGAAGGTACTAACTCATCCTTATATATATATATATATATATGTATATATATATATAAAGATGAGTTACTACCTTATTCAAAGGATTGAAATTTTAGTGGAGGAGACAATACACATAAGAGAGGAGTTTTGGTCTAGGAAGTTACAGATATTATGAGTGAAGCCACCGGACAGTTTACTACCATGCACTTGCCCTTGTACTGGGAGTCATTAGGATACATGTTCAACACAATCCGATAAGCATTTATTAAAAGCCAACTGTGGGCAAGGCACTGTGCTTACCATTGAGGATACACAAAATCAAAAAAAAAAAAAGCCCAAGAGATCATTGCATACAGTGAGAGCAATATTGTTTTAAGAACACATTTGAGTGAAAAAGTCATTTTGACTATTATAAATACCCAAATTAACTACAAAGAACCTATGAAGAAAGATATTAACTATATCCAGAGAAAGAATTGATAAATAGACGTGTATATGGAATGATTTTACCTACATATACATATTTGTATCTAATGGTAGCCATCTCTAGGGCAAGGGATGGAGGAATAAAAAAAGGAGGAAAAGTTACATGATAACTTCATTATATATTTAAAAGTAATAGCAAATTTGTACACAATAGATTTGCAGTTTTATGTGCAATCATCTTTTTTTTTTATTCTATCATGTTATGGAAATGCTTGTTTTATTTCACAAATTAAAAATAAAATAAATAAAAATTTTAAAAGAACAGTCCTACTCTCAAGAAGCTTATATTCTTCTGGGAAATGCAACATACAAACAAATAAGTATTTAACTTATTATGTGAAAGGAAACAGAAGGAACAGCTAAGGGGATCAGGAAAGATAACCTGTTAAGAGCTGAGTCCAACTGAGCCTTGAGGAGGGAATGCCTTCTAAGCAGAGGCACATGGAGGCAGTAGATGGGACAAAGAAGTCTCTATGTCATTTGTGGACAACTAGTTTCAGCATACCCAATCTTATGGAGTGCAGTAGGCCCACATAGCCCAAGGCTTTGCCTCGCTCTATAACCTAGTTCCAAAACCAGTGTTTCTAACTCTCTATTATAGCTGCTAGTGAGTGTGGACCATGGTAATTAGGATTGTCATAAAATATCTTTCTCTAAAAAGCTGGCTTCTCCCTGACACAGTCTAGCCTCCCCCCACCCCGGACTCATACAAGGAGCTAGGATATTGCAGTCTACCACTAGCACCCCAAACCAAGGACTTTGGCTGGGCCACAGAGTTTCAAAGGCCAAGCTCAGCTCCGACTCACTTCTCTGCATCTCCCGACATTCAGGGAAATGCCTATGCTGGCAGCCAGCAGGTGGCTCCGAAATGCCAAATGTAATTAAAAACTTCATTTTCATTTATGATTTCTGGTCTGCATGGCAAGGAGAGCTGCTTTTCTGGAATAAGTTATCCCTGCACTGCAGATGTCTTCAAAGGATAGTAATCCAAAACTGCTCTCAGAGACCCTGGCTTTCCAGGGGCCACTCATCCACACACGGAGTTTCATCCTTTGTGGGCACAGATGGGCTTTTGCATATGTAAGTGCACTGCTGATACAGCACAAAATTCCAGGAATCCCAGCCAGAGGCAGCATTCCCTCCTCTCCCTCTTGGTAGAGTTTTTTATCTTAGAAGAGCTCAAAGCACCAGTGGTGATTGATTCACACTCACAGTCGAACACAAAGGCATATGGGAAAAACGAAGGCTCTTGGGACCTCTAAGGGCTCTAAAGGGTCTAAAGGATCTCAACTAGACCAATTCCCTTATTTTATGGCAAAGGACACTGAGGCCCAGAGAAAGGAAGGTTCTTGCCTCGGGTCACATAAGACCACAAAAGAGCAGAGTCAGGATTTTAACCCAGTACCTCATACTTCAAATTTAGTGTTCCTTTCACCACACCACAATATGGCTGGAGGCCAAAAGTAAATACCCTGTTATTAATCAGCCAGGGGAAAAAAATCCCTGAGGAATCCTGGGGTTAAATAAAGGCATCGTTGCCACAACTGAGGTTTATTAAAGATACCATCCCTAAGAATAACAATAATTCAAATTTCTGTGATTCTTTAAAGTCTACAGAGCATTTTCCTTCCAAAATCCTTATGAAGTAGGTAGTGTGTTATGTTCCCATTTTATAGATAAGGAAATGGAGAGTCAGCAAGGTAAAATGAGCCCCAAGTTTCCCTACCTCTGAACCCATGGATCTGCTATAACAGACCACCTCCAGGAGCTCCTCAATACATTGATATTTACAAGCCTAAGACACTTACTAACTGTGTGACCCTCGGTAAGTCATTTAACTCCCTTTGCCTCAGTTCCTCATGTGTACAATGACCTTGGGAAGGAAATGGCAAACACTCACTCCAGTATCTTTGCCAGACACAACTGAAAAATGACACAACAAGAATAGGCCTTAAGTGCATATGTCTCTCTGTAAGTAAGACATGTCCTCTCATGGTATATCTCAGCACTTTGCGTTCAGGTACTCATAAGTCTGCAGTGACTATGCATTTGATGCTTTCCTCTTTACCAATGAAATAAGTAGCCTCTCGCTTAACTTCATTGCCTTCAAAAGAGACTTCATCTGAGTCCTAGCCCCACCAATGGTCACAGCAGAGAAGAAGCATCACCAAGCTCAAATAATTATGTTTCTATGTGAACTTCAGTTTTCAAAGTGAATTGTTGATTTAAACCACAAGATCTGCCTAGGTCCAGGCCATTTGTACATTTTTTTTTTGCTTTTTGATGAGGCAATCAGAGTTAAGTGACTTGCCCAGGGTCACACAGCTAGTAAGCTTCAAGTGTCTGAGGCTGGATCTGAACTCAGATCCTCCTGACTCCAAAGCTGGAGCTCTATCCTAGCTGCCCCAAAAATATATTTTTTATCTCACAAACAGGCTTGAGTTTCACAAACTGTGATCTGCCACTTTTCATTGAAGAAAAAAAAACACTTAAAGTCTCAAATAATGGGCTTAACGATGGATGTGTAGAATCATAATTCATGAATCAGCTTATTTATTACATTCCTTTCTATGATCATAGCTCATATTTAGTCTTTAGTAAGACCACCTACATGCTAATCAGCTGAAATATCACAATTCCATCCCCTCCATAACTGTTACTGAAGTCTATCCACTGCCATAGAATGAGCATTGATCTTAGAGTCAGAAAGTCTGTGCTTGAGTCCTGATTCTGGTATTTAGTAACGGTGTGATCCTGGATAAGTCATTTAACCTCAGTGAGCCTCAATTTTCTCATCTGTAACATGGACATACAATACTTGCATGGTCAGTTCACAGGATTGCTCTGAGAGAAGTAACTGGCAACATTTTAAATACTATAAAATATTAGGTTATCGTTATTATTACAGCTATAAAATTGTATGATTGGCTGGAAGAGGGAAGAGATTTGACCACCGGGGAAAATAAAAACTACCGTCATCTGACACATCCCTATGCTCCACACTCTCCATCCATGGATGGGGCTCAACAAATTGAATGTTGAGAGGGTTGTGAGGAGCGCAGCACATTCAGTACAGCTGAAAAAGAATGTGATTTCAGACTCAGAGGATTCAGAGTTGAGTTCCAGCTCTACTACTTAGTATCTGTGCAGCCTTACTCAAGTGACTTCCATCTCCAAGTTCTTTTCTTTCTCTTTTAAAAAAATTGGTGTTTTTTTCCCTTGGGGCCCAGAATGAAAAAGCATTTATTAATTACTTCCTATGTGCCATTCCCTGTGCTAAGGACTGGGAACTCCCAGGGAAGGAAATTCGCTCCCGCATCACAGTTTGGCAACTCCTTTGCAACTTACAGTCTCAAGGAGTCACCTGGGTTAGATGAGTTGCCCCGGCTCACACAGACAGTACGCGGCAGAAAGCGGAACGTGAACCTAAGATTTGCTGACTTTGAGGTCAGTTTTCTGAGCCAAGCTGCCTCGCTGTTGGACCAGATGGCCCATACTGGCCTTTCCAGTTCTAAGTCTTATCATCCTAATGCTTTTTGTCTCTGGGTCCTGGTAAAGGAGGGCTCAAACCCAGCCACACCTCTAGGATCTCCGACTATGGAGGTTCTGAACCAGAGATGCATAGACTATTTTTTCGTTTTTGTTTTTGTTTTTTTTTTGATACCAGGATTTCAGTAGAATTGTTTTCCTTTGTAATCCTATGTACTTGATTTTATTTATTTAAAAATATTATTCTGCGAAAGGGCCCATAAGCTTCCTGGGATAGACAAAGGGGTCCAGAACACTAAAAAGGTTAAGAACCTCTATTCTGAAGGATCAATTCCATTCAATTCACCAAACATTCAATAAACACCCACTATGTGCAGAGCCCCATTCAAGCAACTAGAGGAGACACAATGTTTAGATATGACTTGAGCAGCAGAAACCAATAAAAAAGCAAAGCAGGTGGGCAAATTCTATCCACGCTGTACCTTGTGGTATCTCATGCCTTTACACTAGCCACTCTCCATTGCCTGTAATTCATTTCCTCTTCACCCCCACCCCAAAGCATCCCTCTCTTCCTTTAAGGCACAGTTCAAGCGCCGCCTTCAACAAAAGCCATTCCTGACTCTCCTCCTGCTAGCTCCCGTCTTCCCTAACAACCTCGAATTTATTTTGAATTTCTTCTCTCTATATTTATTTCATATCTATGTGTGTACATATGTAAGGGAGGTGGTTCTTCTCCCCATCTCAACTGGTGTGGTTGCAGAAGGCCCAGACTATTATCATGGGGTATTAAAGGAAGTGCTAAATATATTCTAAAAGATGCTTCTAAGCCCTGATCCCTTTCTAAAGTATGAAAACCTCTCTGATTAGGTCAAAGAAGGAGAAAAGCAAATGTTTATTAAGCACGTATTTTCTCCTGGGCACAGTACTAAGCCTTTATAAATATTGTCTCATTTGATCCTCACAACACTAGGGAGATACTATTATTGTCTCCATTTTACAATGAGGAAATTGAGACAGCAGAGGTGATGGGAAGTGCCCAGGATCACACAACTAGTAAGTGTCTGAGGCCAGATTTGAACTCCAGATTTGAACTGGACTCCAAGTCCAGCATTAGATATACTTTACTATCTAGCTGACTCAAGCAGGGAATAGTGAAGCTGGCTGAAGCCTAGAGATAATAGAGCAAATAGACAGGCAGTCTCTGACTTCTGAGACACAATTGAAGATACACATGGATACAGAGAGACGGGCACCTGAGTGACAAGGCAGCTTCAAGAAGTGGGACCTCTGGCAACCAACAGTCAAGTGGGAGGAGAGGAGCAGAGCCTAGAAAACAGCTGAGCAAAACTCCAGGCAGAGACTCTGTACCCGAGGAAGTCACATGAGGACTTCTGTCTCTACAATGGGAGGAAGGACTTTCAGGTCCTTTAGTTCTATGAGTTTTGAGTTGCTTTCACCAAATATGTATCCGACATATTTTGTCTTACCACCACTGTATTCTGTTGGAAGTTGGAACCCACCATCCCCATGGACATTGGGTAAATTTATGGGAGAGTGAACTCCAGGTTTATGGGAGGTATGTTTTGCAGCTACTGTTCTCACTATTCGAAAGAATAATGACTTTTGCTAAGAGATGTCCACTGGATGATTGTAAATGGGAAGCATACCAGTAGGGGGATCGTGAGCTATAGTAGCAGCAGTACAGACACACAGAGTTACCTCTAGAATCTAAAGTAGCATTTTCTCTTTGGGGATCAAATCTGGAAGTCCTCTTCCTCCTCATCTTTGTCCTCTTCCTCTTCCTCCTCCTCCTCCTCCTCCTCACACTACCACTACTAGTATTACTATTGCTGCTACTACTACTAACAACAACAATGACAATGATAACAATAACTAACATTTATATAGAGCTTACTATGTGCCAAGAAACCTACTAAGAACTTTATAATTATTATCTCAGTTAAGACCCCAGGGTGAAGGAGTAGCCTGCAGGGGGTGCTATAATTATATTTGTTTATGTTGTCTCTGTCAATAGACTCTAAGCAACTTGAAATCAAGGATTCCTTCATTTTTTGCATCTATATCTCCAGTACCTAGCACAGGGCCTGGCACAGAGTAGGCATTTAATAAATACTTGCTGATGGATTGAATTACCTTAACATGATGCTGAAAATAAAATTTGCCTCAATAATGAAAAAGAGAATTGACTTTCTGCTTTAGAAGAAAGCATAATGATCCTGATGGTTTATACCTAGTTTAATCCATAAACTAATCATAATTTTTAACATTCTGAAGGATTTATATGTCAAAAGTGACGGTGGATTGTTCAAAATCATTTTTAAATGCTGTACCACAAGTTTTTTCTTCCACCTCTTCATGGCATGATGGTGATGCTGGGCTCCCCAAAACTACGCCAATGGTCCACAAGCTCGGGCAGGGCCTCTCAGAGTGGAAAGGCTTCAAGTACAGGCCCAGCGATGGACTGTGTGCCTATTGGCAGAGGACCAGCCTAGCTGAGTGCAGAGAGACTCATCATCACATTTGCCACAGTATGATGGAATTTTCCGTCACTCCAACTCTCAGAGACCATTGACTTAAGCTTGGAGAGTCTGTATTCCACAGCCGCAATATATATACATAGGTGAAATCTGAGACCTTTGTTTTTGTATATGTGGATTCACATCTAAATTTAATGTAGAATTCCAGTTGTATGGTCAAGTTTCAAGCTGCCAGGAAATAGCGGGCATCTATTGGGAGCAGGAGCTGTGGGGCATTTGCTAAGGTTACCCAGTTTCAATCCTGACACTGGCAGAACAGTGGGGTTCAGAAAGTTGTGCTCCTGGAAGCTGGCTTCTTTTTTAGCACTTTACAGTCTGGAACTTGTCTAGCTTTCCATACTTAGGTAATTAAGTGGCACAGTGGAAGGAACACTGGGTTTGGAGTCAAGAAGACCTGAATTCAAATCTGGTCTCACATTCATAGTAGCTGTGTGACTTTGGTCAAGTCACTTAACCTCCATTCGCCTCAATTTTCTTAACTATAAAATGGGGATAATAACAGCACCTACCTTCCAGGGTAACCATGAAGATCAAATGAGATCGTATTTGTAAAGCACTTAGCATGTAGTGCCTGGTACATACAAGACATCACATAAATGTTTATCCCACCCATTCCCTCCCCATATTTATTTTATAGTTGTGTGTAAATTACTTGGGCTAGCAATAATTTTCAGATGGCTCTATTTTGTGACAGCAATAACCATGTGTGTGGGCTTTCACTAACAATAAGCTGACTCAGAACATCTGTCAATCAGGAATAACCAGGTAGAGCTATAGACTCACCTTTATTAGTTCTCTGTCATCTGAGTGTTGGATTTCATGATATACACAGGTGTTCCATGACTCTTATTGTGTTTTTAATCCCGTGGTTTTAAAGTATGGCTATTACTCCAGGGAAGGAGCTGCTGCTAAGATAAAGCTTAATTAATCCTCAAAAACAAGCAGACTTTCACGGAGACCCGGCAACTAGAGATATTGTTAGTGATTCCTCCATGGTGTGATATGGGCTTCTTGAAGTTGTGAGAACAGTAGGAAAATCGGTTTAATAAAACAGAAAACTGGTAACAATTGCTACGAAAAAAATTTTTTGCCACGGCCGAGACAATTACAAAGACCAGAAAAATGAAGATTGGGAAAAAGTCATTTTACTGGTAAAATTTGCTTTTTCATTCATCATATCAAAATCATGGTCAGAAGTCCAGATGAGGGTTTAGACAGCTTCATCAAACCATAGAACAGCCACCCAAAAATTTTTGGATGTTTTCTTTTTCCTTCCAGCATACCCAAAAGAGTGGTCCCCATTGAACAAACAATGAGCTCTGATAAATATCTTGATAGAATAAAAATCAGAATTGTTTTGGAATTACAGAAATTCCCAAATGGAGTTGTAATACTACAACAAGATCTTGCACTCTGCCACACATCATAAAATGGTTAAGGAACATATCCAAAGGATGGAGATAATGGTAATTCAATGGCCTGAAAAATGGTCTGATTTACACCCCCATTGAAAATCTGTGGCTTATTATCAAAACTAAACTTGGAAAAACAAACTGTTCACCAAAAGCACATTTAACATCCAATATGACAAATGTGATTTTGTGATGAAGAATTAAAGAATATGCATCATAATCTTGTAGATTCAATGTCAAGTTGTGTAAAGCAAGTGATGGGGACAAAAAGAGGAAATAATGAATACTAAAAGTTTTTTAAAAGGTGAAAAAAGTTGTTAGGTTTAAAATTATTTTACTTTTCCCCAAGTAATTTTTATGCCACTGTATATTATTGTTCTCAATGTTCCAGTTAAACAGACTTAAGTATTATTTCTCCAGTTGTGCTATCTCCCACTACCATGACTTTGTACAATCTGTCTTCTCTAAATACAATGTATTCCTCTTCCCCTGAGAACTATTAGATCTCTTCAAGTCTCAATTCAGGTATCACGGCTTCTGGGAAGCCTTTCATGCTTCCCTCTCATTGTTAATTCTTTCTGCCTTTTCAAATTATCTCATATTTACTTAGCTCTGTGCATATTGTATTCCCCAGTAGAATATAAGCCCACTGAGGATAATTTTACATTTGTTTCCTCAGGGCCAAAAAGTAATGAAACTTAATCTATAGAAGGTTCTACTTAAAGCACCTGGTGGGCATGGTGGCATACACTCGTATTACTGGGGAGGCTGGGGCTGATGCATCTCTCGAGCTTAGGTCTCCTGGACTGTAGTGAGCTAAAGACAATCAGGTTTTCACACTATGAACCAATTATGGTGAGCCCTCTGGAGCAGAAGAGCACAAGGCTACCTAAGGAGGGGTGGATTGATCCAGGTTGGAAACAGAGCAGGTCAAAGTTCCCATGTCAATTATAGTGGGATTGACCCATGAGTAGTAGCTGTCCTTCTAGCCTGGGAAAGATAGGGAGACCAAGTCTTTTTTTCAATTTTATTTATTTTAACTTATGAAATAAAACAAGCATTTCTAGAACATAGAATTTTTTTCACATGAAACTGCAAATCTATTATGTACGACTCCTTTTTAAATAAATAATAAAGTTATCATGGTAAATGTCTTTTTTCTTCCTTCCCCCCACCCTAGGGATGGCTACTATTGGACACAAATATGTGTACATGCATATAAATATACGTGTGTGTGTGTGTGTGTGTGCGTGTGTGTGTGTGTAAAATCATTCTATACATCTATTTCTCAGTTCTTTCTCTGGATGCAGATAGCATCTTCCTTCATAAGTCCTTTGTAGTCAATTTGAGCATTTATAATAGTCTCAAAAAATAAACAAACCTGGATTCGAGTCCGCCTCTAACACTTACTAGCTGTGTGACATTGGACAAGTCACATAACCCCTCTGTGCCCCAGGCTACTTGAAAGACTTACCTACTACATCATAGACAGGTTGTAATATGTACTGGTAGAGGAAGTTTCATGAAGGAATTCTCTACCTCCAGATATTTACATCTCTACAGTGTCTTACATATTACAACATTTTAGTAAGTGTTGGTTGAATGAAAGAAACTCCTCCTGAAAAAAAAATTGAAATTAAAATGCCCAAGAAGGCACAAGCATGCACACCCCTAACTGGATGTTTGCTCTTACTCACTGCCAAGCTCAGCATTGCATGGAGGTACAAGAAGGAAATAAGAGTACCTGCACTGGACTTTATCTGGGAATCCAGAGGCCTACCAATGCCTCTTCAGGCTTTCCCTTCAACAGCTTCATTTTGACATTTTAAAGAGCACTTCAGCATTTTAATGCAATGCGTATTTTTTTATATTTTTTTCCTCCAGCTCCCATCATTGAATAAATCAGAAGCCCCATTTTTCTGCTGAATGTTGCATTTCCTGGCAACCTTCAGGGTCAAGAGAAGGAAAGAGAAAGAAAAGCATCAAATTATAAATACATAAATAGATAGATGGATGGATGAATAAATAAATGGATAGATAGGTGAATGAATAAATGAATGAGTGAATGAATGAATTAAAAAGTAAACTGTCTAATGGGAAATTCCTAAATTTTCATCTCTATCTGACTCTCATGCAAATCTCAGATACCATGTAATGGAAAGATCTTTGCCAAAAAATGGCGGCTGCTTCCAGGAGCCTCCTTTTAGAGCTGACTAGTCTCTCGGAGATCACTTAGCACAACCATCTTGTTTTAGAGACCCTGAGCTGACAAATAGACTTATGCAAGCCTACACACTCAGTCATTGGCAGAGCTAAGTCTCAAACCCAGGTCTTCTGACCCCAAATCCTATGCTCATTCCACTTCACAGCACTGTTACCCACTGACTGTAGAGATGCCACTAATGTAGGGTCTCCATGCCAGGGAAGGAAAGGAAGAGCCTCAGAAGGAACTGGACTAAGGCACCTGGGCACAGGTGATAGTTATGGAGCAAGAACAACATCAGGGAATCCATTTGGTGTCAAGGAAAGAACACTAACATTATGATCAAGAAACCTGGGTTCAGATACTGGCCCTGACACTTACTAACTGTGAATATAAGAAAGTTCCTTAGGGCAGCTAGATGGCATGGTGGATAGAGTACCAGCCCTGGATTCAGGAAGACCTGAGTTCAAATCTGGCCTCAGACACATAACACTTACTAGCTGTGTGACCCTAGGCAAGTCACTTCACCCCATTGCCTCACAAAAAAGAAAGTTCCTTAATCTTTCTAAAGTTGTCTTCATCTCTAAAATGTGGTTAATACTCTTTCCACTACCTGCCTTAGTGGGTGGCTGTGGAGCAGGAACTCTGGAAAACATAGAGTGCTAGAGGAATAGGAGTTGACTGGTCACTAGGAAATTCAGTGGTTTTCCAAGAACTCCCAAACAGCTTAGCCCCCAAGAACAATGGAATGAGACCTCCCCTACTCCTTTGCCAAGGGGGAGGTAGTAGTAATCCTCAGTTGTGGAACATGGCATATATTAGTAGATATTTTTCAATAAATTGATCACCTTTACTGATTTTCCCCCTTCTTCCTCTTTTTTTTTTATTTTAAAAAATTCTTTATCACAAAGGATGATTCTCTGAGAGGAGATATGGGGGAAATTTAAGTTATATAAAAACAAAATGGCACAGCTAAATGGTACAGTGGATAAAGCACCAGGCCTGGAGTCAGGAAGACGTGATTTCAAATCCAACCTTAGACACTTACTAGCTGTATGACCCTGACCAAGTCACTTCACCCTATTTGCCTCAGTTTCCTCATCTACAAAAATGAGCTGGAGGAGGAAATAGCAAACCATTCCAGTATCTTTGCCAAGCAAACCCCAAATGGGGTCACAAAGAATCAGACAGGGCTTAATAACAGCCAAGGTCCCTTCCAGCTCGGGCTCTGTGATGCCACAGACCAGTGAGATCCCACCTCTTCCATAATCACAGATTGCACCATAAACCCTGGCCAAACCTCACTAATGTAGGGAACTGGGGAAAAATGGCCATGAATCAGGGCATTTTATTGCCATTGGGGAGAAAAACTAGACACCTATGTCCTGCTGAAGGCAGTACAGAACCCTCATCTTTATACAGAAGAGCCCTATACAATGATGGAAGGGACTTTATTGGGCCTACCCTGCGGGAGGTCAGTAGCTCCCTTCTTCTCCAGTCCACCAGACCCTCCATCCCTCTGCCAAGCCTGAATGCTATTACAGAACCCTGGAAGCAGTAAGTTTCCTGATGGAAATGTCTGCATTAAATAAAACATTTTTATTGGGAGAAAAATATTTTGCCAATGCCAAAATCTTCAAGGAGTCCATAAAAGCTTCAATGCAGGGAATTATCACAGCCACGTACAGTTATCCTGCTAGTGTTTTTCTTTGCTAGGCCCCTGTTCTCAATGTGAGTCAAGCCATCCCTGGCTCTAAGACCCTCTCATGGGCTGGGAGGGGGGGGGTCCACCAGGTCAAAACTATTTTCATGATAATGTTAACTTTAATTTCCAAAACAATAATTATCAGTAGATATAACCGACGTAAACAAAATCTCTCTCTTTTTGGGGGGGTAGAGAGGAGTCCTCAATAATTTTTTAAGAGTGTAAAAGGAGATCTCAGGCCAAAAAGTTTGAGAACTGCTGCTCTAGGCCATCAGGGGAGCACTGATTAGATGAGTGACTTGTAGACATATATGTCTATCAATATGGGTACCTATTTAGTGAAGGCATTGGAGTTCATTCCTTTAGGTTTCAGCTCTAGTGAACCAACACAAAGTCAACCCTAGGCCAGGAACAACAGAGGAAACTGATTCCTTCTCACCAGTGGTTTTCATAGTTTTTTTTCTCATAGTTACACTACGTTGCCTCAAGAGAGTTGACTTCAAATCTCTACTCTTACACTTAATAAAGACAGGAGAGCATTTATTAAGCACCTACTGTGTCAGGCACCATCCTAAGCACTTTATTATCTCATTTGAGCCTCACAACAACTCTAGGACATGGGTGCTGCTGTTATTCCCATTTTACAATTGAGGAAATTGAGTCAGAAAAAGGTTAAGTGACTTGCCTAGGATCACACGGCTAGTAAATGTCTGAGGCCAGATTTGAACTCAAGTCTTCTCAACTCCAGGTCCAGAGCTCTCTTCACTGCAACACCTATTAGCTGTTTGAGTGTGACAAATCACTTTAATACTCTCAGGCTCAGTTTTCTCGTCTATGAAATCTAGATACAATACTTAATCTACCTACTTCACAAGGTTGCGAGGAGGAAAATGCTTTGTAAATGTTGAAGTGTTATAGCTATGAACTCTTATGATGCCCATGCAGTCCTCCTAAAGGCCTTATGGGTTAGTGGTGTAAAGTGTAGGCCCAGAAGTCAAAAAGATCTAGGTTCAAATCCCACTTCTGCCGCATACTGGCTGAGCTACCCTGGGTAAGTTACCTAACCTCTCAGGGCACTACACGACTCTCTGAAACTAAGTTTCAGAACAGGGGCCAACCTGAATTGGTAGAGGGACCTTGTTCCCAAGAATTCCCTACATCAATGAAGTCATTGTTCTAGTTCCAAACCGGGGGGGGGGAAGGGGGGGAGGGGGGGGGGCAGTGTTCAAGGCACTGTGGTTGTAAAACTAACCTCTGCCCTCCAAGAGCTTCCATTCTACTAGGTGGCTGTGAAGAGGACCACACCCAGAGAAGTATTACCAGTCTGGAAGTCTCATACACCTCTAAGGGTGAAGTACAGTTTTCTGGTGGGAAACTGGACTAGTTGAGTTTTTGTTCAGTCATGAACAACTCTTCATGACCCCATTTGGAGTTTCCTTGGCAAGGATACTGGAGTGGTTTGCCATTTCCTTCTTCAGTTCACTTTGTAGATGAAGAAACTGAAGCAAACAGAGTTAAGTGATTTGCCCAGAGTCATGCAACTAGTAAGTGTCTGAGGTTGGATTTGAATTCAGGTCTTCCTGTCTCCAGACTGGGCACTCTATCTACTGTGCCATCTAGTGGCCTCCAAAACAAGGTTAAATAAGGGCTAAGCTAGTGTCTGAGGCCAGATTTGAATTCAGGAAGGTGAGTCTTACTGAGTTTAGGTCTGGTGCTCTATCCACAGCACCACCAAGCTGAGTTTTAAGGTTCCTTCTAATTCTAAAATTCTGTGTTCTAAGTTTCCTTCCAGATATAAAATCTGACGCCTTCTTTGTTTCTAAATCATCCCTAACAAGGAGTAATGGGTCAGTGTGATGTTTTCTACAGTCTAGGACAGTTAGCCTTCTTACAGTTCTTCAGGCAATTCTGAGGGTCCATTGCCACTTCCATGCCTTTTTTAATATGAGGCAGCCTGGAAAAGCTACTGGACTTGCAGGCAGGAAAGTACTAGATTTCATCTCTAGTTCTGAGACTTCTGACCCTAGGCAAATGATCCTAGTCACCTCACAGAACCTCAAGTTTTTCATCTACAAAATAAGGGTAAGTAATGTTTGTGAGAGGCAATGTGGTGCAGTAGATAGAGAGCCTGGTTCAAAAGGGGGGAGCCTTCCAAATAAATGCTCAACATTGGATGTTACACTAATAAGAACAGAAAAGCTGTGCATTCCTTCCTTGAGTGCACCAACAGAAACAGGAAACGAGAGCCAGTGCTCTCACTCTTAGCAACTTCCCTGGATAGCTGCTTATAATTCAAGGTATATTTACATAGGTTTGATTTTTGAGGGAAAAGACCTAGGACTGAATCCTAGCTCTGTTGTGGGTCTACAAGATGAAGCCAGTATGCTACAAGGGAAAAAGCCCCATCCTAAAAGTCAGGGTATGTGGATTCTAGTCCTATTCTGCCCCAAGGTTGCTGTGTAAACCTGGGTGAATCGCTCAGCCCCTCTTCCCTCAGTCTCCCTATATGCAAAATGAGGCATTTGCTCTAAATAGTCGCTAAATTCTCTCCCGAAGCTCTATCATTCTTCCCTGATAGACTGTGAGCTCTTTGAGAGAAGAGACTATTTCTTTTTTGCCTTTCTTTGTAACCCCAGCATTTGTACAGTGCCTGGCATGTAGCAGATGCTTAATAAGTGCCAGGTGACTGCCTGACTGGCCTAAAGTACCTTTTAGCTCTGACATTCCATGGTCTAAGGCCCCTTCAATCTCTGATAGTCTAGGTTCTAAGGTTCTTTCTAGCTCTGCCATTCCATGGTCTAAGGTCCCTTCACTCTCTGATATTCTAAGTTCTAAGGTTCCTTCTAGCTCTGACATCCTATGGTCTAAGGTCCTTTTAATCTTTGATAGTTTAGGTTCTAAAGTCCCTTCCAGTTCTGATATTCCATGGTCTAAATTCCCTTCAATCTCTGATATTCTATGTTCTAAGATCCCTTCCAACTCTGACATCCTATGTTCTAGGTACTCTTGAAGCCCTGACTTTTCTTCCTTATTTTAATGACCCTTTCAGCTCTAAATATTATGATCCTTCTGTTTGTCTCCAAAAGTCTAGAGATGAGGATTGATGGGGAGGCACCATGGCCTTGTGGCAACTGTACTCTCCCCGACTAGCCATGGACAAATCTTTGGTGTTTCTTCATCTACACGCAGAATTATATGGGGAGAAATGGAGGGAGAGACTAGAGGCATCTACTCTCCTTGTGACTTCTTCTGGGCTTCAAGAATGTGTTAAAGATCCATTATTGTCCTTTACTTGTGTAAGCAGCTAGTTCTCTGTAAAGCACTTCATGGAGAATTTGATTTCCTGAAAGACGCCGTTAAGTGGGGAGCAATTAAACAGAGTTAAGGTTTCAGCAGTTAAGGTCTAATACTGTGAGGGCACCATTAAAGAGGTGAAATTGAAGAACGATCACATCAGGGAAGGAGTAACCGCCGGGGAATGTCTCCGGCTGAAGAGTGGTAAAGGAAGCAGCCTTCCTTCTCAGAGGCCCGGCTCCTCCTTCCCCCACTACAGGAAAAGGAAGCGTGTCAGACCAGGGGTCCCAGGAGAAATCATTTAGAGGAGATTCTGGAAATGGGATCACAGTTCCTCCAGTTGAGGAGGCCAATGAATGAATAAATGAATCACTTAGTAAATGCTTACTGTGTGCTGAGCGCTGTGCTACATGCTGGGAATGAATACAAACGGAAAAGGAAGACAGTCCCTCCTCTTGAAGGATCAAGGAGATAACACGTATGGAAGGTTTCAGGTGCTAGTCTAATGGAAAGGTCCCATGGTCCTTAGGGTGCTGCAGCAAAGCAGATGGTAATGCCTCTTCTGTAATGTCATTTCCACTGATGAAATCATACTCATTTCTGAAGTTGAATAATTGGACAGTGCCAAGAACTTTAATGACAAAAGCTTTCTTTTCTAGGTCTTCAGTAACCATAGGTCATCCTGGGCATCCCAGACCATCACCAGCCATCTTGATGTTTGTCTTGCCACTGGACTTCAAGAGAGTGAGGCAGATGACTGCGTAGCTCTGCACTTAAATCTGACTCATGCACAATTCACAACATAGCCCTAGTGATGTCATTGATCCTCTTCAAGAGGGAAGGACAAACAACAACAAGAAGTAATTGTGGCTGGAGCCTCTGTGGGAGCATTCGCCAGGTTCCATCTACCTCCACAGGGCTTGCTTACCAGAGTGGTGACCAAGGGTCCTGGGCTGGAAACATTACTGTTCCCAAGTCTCTTAGGTTCAAGGTCTTGGGCTGTCTCGTTTTGTTTTGCCTGGCATATGCTACCTCCTGTCTCCCTTTCAGGGTTCTTTCCCTCAAGGGAGGTTATATCCTCTGCTGGCCAATTCTATCATTAAAACTATGCTATCTGGGTTCACTGTTCTATAAGCAAAGTACGGCTCATTTTTTTCTGAATGGGTTATAGGATCATAGGATTTATCAAAGTAGGAACTTTAAAGATCATCTGTCCTTACTCCCTAATTTTTCAGACGAGCAAAAGGAAACCTGGAAAGATTAAACTATTAAGTAACAGGTTCAACATTGAAATCCTCCCATTCCAAATAGAGAGGCCTTCTATACCTCGCCTATTTCCCACATTGAAATTCATCTGCTGCTCTCAGTCCCGTGGAGTTTCACAAATTAGGATTCCTTGGTGTCCTCTGCAGAGAAACATGTATTGGACTTGGGATCAGATAGCCTGAATTTGAACCCCAGCTTAATTGTTTCCTAACTATGTGCCTATGAGTATGACATCCTCTCTCTGAGCCTTATTTTCCTTATCTGTAAAACGGTGGTGATCAGAGTTGAATTGACAACCTGACAAAGTTGATAAGAGGAAAACACTGTGTAAGCTGAGACAGTTAGTGCCCTGGTGGATAGATCATTGGACCTGCGATCAAGAAAACCTCAGTCTTCTTGCTGACACTTCTGCGTAAATCTGGGTGCATCATTGTATGCCTTTCAGCCAAAGTTTGCTCATCTGGAAAATGGGGAGAGTAACAGCACACTATTTGTAAAGTGTTTTGTACACCTTAAAATATTATATAAATGTTAGCCGTTTATTGTTGTTGTTGTTATAAGTCATAAAGCACCATAGGAATGGGAACCATTGTTTTTCTCTGAAAGTATGCCACATGGCTAAGCCAGAGAAAGGTCACTGACTCCTAGAAGCTCAGGGTTGGGGAGTCATCCATATGTTAACACATATGTGAAACAGAAACCTTCTCTTAACCCAATTCTTTTCCCCAAGACTATTAGAATCATAGAATTTAGAACCAGAAGGGAATTTGGAGATCATCTGATTCAATTCAAGGCCTGATGAGTTAAAGGGATTTGCCCTTAGTCACCCAAGTAGGAATCAGCGCGGCTGGATTTTGAACGTAGGTCTTCTGACTCTATGTTAAGTATTCCTTCCGTTACACCACTCTGACAAATACTAGAGATGCTATACTGGCCAGAATATAAGTAGAGGTCTCCTATATGGCAAATGAGAATTCTAGAGCGGACCCACTGATGCCTGGTATATCTCTTTGCTTCCTTTCTTCTGTTGCACCTCCACATGGGAGATTCCTGGGTTTGGCACACCTGACTCAGAAGGCCTGGAAGGTTGGAAAGCTGAAGATTGAATAAGAATCATTCCAGTTGGAGATGACCTTCTGCACTGATTGACTTTCGTAAGATGTAAATGACGAACAGTAAATCAGGCAGCGTGCGGCCTCCGTGAATCATCCCATTCCCTTCCAGCTCATCAAGACAGAGACACATAAATCCCCCAGCGCAGGCCACTGCTCCTGCCGTCCTTCAGATTTCCAATTAAAGATGTCCTGTCCTTTGCCCCTGATCAGTGGGGAGGCTGCACATTAATATGGTAATTAGTAGCCAAGGCGGTGGTCATGGCAGCCTCATTCCTTTCCCTGCCATATCAGTCTGTCTGTCCATTTGTCTGTCTGCCTGGGCTGTCAGTAGGTCAGGGAGGTTGGTTTGGGAAGAAAGGAAAGAAGGCAATGAAGTTTAGAGGAGAGAACACTGGATTTCCCCTGCTTATTTCCATGTCCCTGTTCCAGCTGATGTCCATGTACCGTTCACTTTCCTATTCGACCCCATAACCACCACACACTAACAATAGCTAGGGTACTGAGAGTTAATCAATTCCCCAAAACTTGAAATTCCTTGCAATGTCTTATTTCACCTCATCTGCCAAACTGCAGGAAATTTTTTTTTTCTCCGTGGCTGACAGATGAAAATCTTAGCTAATCATTTCCCACCCCCTCTTCAGCCTGGGATGGATATTTCAAATACCATATTCCTAAGGGAGAAAGAATTTTAGCCACAATCCATAGAAATGCTTTAGACAATGAATTGCCCTCAACCCTGCCTCATATGGTGAGAGGTAGAATGTTAAAATTCCCTTGGGGCTCTTTGTATAACAATCTTTCATCCTTTCCCCCAGGAAAGGGACCAAGGAGTTCAAGTTAATGTCTAGAGGCTGCTTTGACCACAGTTATTTTTTTTTTCTTAATCCCTCTGTCCCTTTTAAGCAAGTGACCCAAAAGACCTTTCCCTTGCAGAGTAAGGGCCAAAGCTAAAACTTAGCATAGTAGCATTCAGAGCTGGAAGGGGTCTTAGGAAGCATCTGTCCAGTTAAACCCCTTCGTTTTACAAGAGGGGGAAGCAGTGTTAGAGAGATGAAATAATTTGCCCAAAAGACACAGATGAAGTAGCAAAGGCAAGATTCCACTTCAGATCCTCTTACTCCAAATCCAGTGGTGTGTAATGTACACTTTCCACCACACCACACTGGCTCTTGAATTTTATTTCACCGATAGACAGTTTGAGGCTCTGGTCGCTAAGCTTTTATTTACGAAGTGGAAGAAATGAACCCCCTCTCCCCACGCCCGCCAGTGGACAGTTTAGAAATTGCTTGAGATTTGAAGGCAAGGACCTGAGTTTAAATTCTGTCTCTGCCACTAACTGACTCATGTAGGTTTCTTCAGGAAACCTTTACCAACCCCTCTTAATTCCAAAGCTTTCCTTCTGCTACTTATCTCTTTTTTTTTTAATCTGTCTATAGCTTGCTGGTACATAATCGTCTGCATGTTGCCTCCCCCATTAGCTTGTGAGCTCCTCAAGGGTGGGGGGACTGTTTCCTGATTCTTTCTGTATTCCTAGCACAATGCCTGGCACATAGCAGATGCTTAATGAATGTTTATTTACTGACCCTGTGACTTTGAACAAGTTCTTTACCATCTCTGGGCCTCAGTTTCCTCTTCTGTAAGATTAAGGAGTTGGACCAGATAGTAATTAAGGTCCCTTCCAGCTCTGTACCTATGAATCTTATGATCCCTGCTGAGTTCCAGGTGACTCCCAAAGGCCAGCACTTCCCAGGCAGTGAATTTTCTTCTCCTAGATCTGCTTCTGAAAAAATTCTTCACACACACGCACACACACACACACACACCCCAAACGCTAGACTGAGAGACTATAAATCCCAAAGCTCTTTTACTTTCACCCAACCCACAACTCCCCACTCTTCCCTCCCACAGGCCCCTATGTTATTTTTACATCTCATTTCCTCACATTATGGAAATTTACATACTTAAGCAGAGCACATCCGTGTCCAAAACACAAGCAAAGTGCAATAATACATCAGAAAGAGCTTTATTAAAAAAAAAAAAAAACCAATGTGCAGGATATTTCGGAAATCAGTTGCTAAGGCAAGTGGTTCCCTGTATGGGAAGCAAGAGAATTCTCTGCCACACTCCACAATAAGCAGACGTGATGAGGGCTGAGCAGCCCGATCGTTCCGGTGGGATTGCACATTGAGAGCTGCATTCATCCTCGGGAGCCCATCAGGCCCCACATTGTTAACATGAATACTGAGAGAATTGCAGAGAGGAGCCGGTGCTCCATTACCAAGTGCTTCCGATTTCTCTAGCCTTCTCTAGTCCTGCCATCTGTGTCCTTGGGAAACTGAGAAGTGGCAAAGGTGCGAACTGGGGGCTTGGGGGTGGTCCAGGAATAAAGGTGGTAGCCTTTAGTGGGAGCACGTTAGAAGGACAAGAAGGGAGAGGGGGAGACTTCCACTGTCCTCTGATGGTGGAGGACAAATATGTGATAAATGAGTGTTGGATTGAATTGAACTGAACTCAACTGGACTGAATCGAATTGAACTGAACTGAATGACGAAAAGGCTGATTGACCAAAGAGTCTGACTTAAGAGACGTATTCCCCCTGGAAGAAGGTCATAATCTCTTGGTACTCTGCCTTATTTGCAGTATCAAATTTAGCTCTGGATGCTACAATTAAGGAATATTCATATGCTGGAAAACATCCAAAGGAGAGCAATCAGGATGGTGAAGGGCTTTGAGTCCTTATCATATGAGCCCAGGGAAATGGGATATTTAGACTGAAGAAAAGAATCCTGGAGGTCATGATAGCTCTCTTCAAGTATTTGAAGGCCTATCACAGCAGAAAAAGGATTAGACTCATTCTGTTTGGCCCCAAAGGGCAGAATTAAGAGCAAATGAGCAAATTAAGAGCTGCAAGGCAGCACAGTGGATTGAGCACCAGCCCTGGAGTCAGCAGGATCTGAGATCAAATCTGGCCTCAGACACTTACTAGCTGTGTGACCCTAGGCAAGTCACTCAACCCCAATTGCCTCCAAAAAAAGAAAAAAAAAGAGCAAATGAGTAAGAGTTGAAGAGGCATATTTAGGCTTGACGTCAGGAAAAATTCGCAACACTTAGAGCTGCCCAAAAGAGGAATAGACTATCCTGGGGATGTAGTAGATTCCCCATCATCGCAGGTCTTCCAATAGAGTATAGATGACCACTTGCCAGATATGTTAAGGTGGGGATTCATTTTCTTTTTCGGTATGGGTTCAACAAGATAGTCACTTAATTCTCAAATTCAATGGTCTTATAAAATGATGACCTTGATCTGTTGAGTCAGCTGCCTTTATTGAAGAATTAGATCTTAGTTTTACAATCAGACCCAGAGTTGAGAGTCCTGGTATACCTATAAATCTCCTATCCCCAAGCACACACCCAACAAAGGCTAGCTAATGACCCTACCAGGAAGAACAGCGAATTAATTTGCATATTTTCCTTCTGTTTGTGCTTTCATTCTCAAAGCTAATTGCCGGTTTTTGTTGGGGTTGTTTTCGGTTTTGTTTTGTTTTCAGTTAATCATGACCTCCACTAAATTGCCCTCTGCTGCTTCATTGTCAGGTGTGACCCTGAGCTCTCCAAGGCTTTACCAGTGGAACAGAATGCTGGCGGATCCAACCAAACTGCAAAGATTATGTCTGTCATCTGAGGCCCAGCCAAGCGAAGTTCTGGGACTCTAGTTGCCTGGCAGTTGGCCAAAATAAAATGTATTTTTTTTTCCACCACAGCAACTCTGAAAGACCATCTACTAAGTTTTGAGAGACTGAAATCTTCCTTGGTGGAGGAAAGAAGCACTCTTACCAATAAAAGCGTGGATCTTTTCCACGCTTATTTATCCTTATCCTTATTTTTGTTCTTAACAAATGAAATGTGTTCACAAATATTTTTGTACTTTTTACATTTTGCAATTTTATGTGAAAACATTTCTGATGAAGACACACACAAGGCTCTGCTTGAGTGATTAGCTTTAGAAATAGAAGTCTATAACTAAGATAACCCTTAAAAATGTTGTTCCTTCCTGTTGTAGACTTGATATACATAAACCAAAACATGAACAGATCATTGGGTACCTGTCTCTCTAGTGCTAGTACACAAAGATTCCCTTCTCCTTCCCTACAGCATTTTATGTTGTACTTTATCAAGAGCCCAAATAAATGATACAGACACGGAATCATAGGATCTCAGTGGCTGTCTAGTCCAACTTGGGCCTGGAAAAAAAATCCTTCCCTATACTACACTAGAAAAGTGGTCCCCAGCCTTCGCTGGAAGACCTCCAGTGAGGGGAAGCCACCACCTCCAAGACCACTCATTCTCCTGGTACATAGCTCTAACGCAAGGAGGTTTTTCCTTACTTCTAGATTAGCAAATGTCTCTTGTTGAGGGCCCAGCAGGACAAGTCTAATCCCTTCCCCTCCATGATATCCCTTCAATACCTGGAGATAGCCAGGATGTCCTCTCATCCTCCAACAAGTCTTCTCCTGGATAAACATCTCTAATAGTATCAACTGATACTCATGAACTCAAGGTCCTTCACTAGCCCATTTGCCTCCCTCTGCATATTCCCTAGTCAACATGGCATAATGGATAGAGCACAGGACTTGGGAGTCAGTGCTCAAATAATAGGAAGAATAAGGCTCAAATCTTGCCTCAGACACTAACTAGTTCTGTGACTCAGACGTCCCTAAGCCTCAGTTTCCTCATCTGTAAAATGAGATAATAACTGTACCAATTTTACATAGTTGTTGCAAGGGACAAATGAGATCATGTATATAAAGTGCTATACTTTAAATATATGATGTGTGTTCTTATCAATGTCCTTCCTAAAAATATGGCACCCCGAACTAAACACAATACTCCAGATACAGTCATGGGTAATAAACTAAGCTGGAAGGGACTTTTAAGACCATATTGCCTGACCACCTCATTTTACAGATAAGAAAACTGAGACTTGAGGTAGGTAAGTGAATTGCACAAAGTCACTCAGGTGACAGAGTCTGGTGGCACAGTGGCTACAGCAGTGGGTCTGGAGTCAGGAAGATTCTTCTTCCTGAGTTCAAATCTGACTTCAGACATAAGTTGTTGTGACCCTGGGCAAGTCATTAACCCTATCTGCCTCAGTTTCCACATCTGTAAAATGAGCTGGAAGAGGAAATAGCAAACCACTCCAGTATCTTTGCCAAGAAAACCCCAAATGGTATTGTGAAAAGTCAGACACAACTTAACAACAACAACAATCTCAACCTCCAAAACTAGGCCTTTTTCCATCACACTTCAAGCAGATTACAGCAGTATTCTCATTTCATAGAAATGCTAAGCTGGGGAAAGTGATGCAGTCTGTAATAATTTGGGAAAAACTTTATAGAAAAGGTAGGGCTTCCATTGCCTCTGCCTAAGGGTAGTACTTTTGTCTGGGGAGAAGACCAGTAGGTAGGAAACCTTACAACCAGACGATCACTTTGAGAGGGAAATTCTGTGCTCATTTGAAGGCAGCATCTGCTGAAAATGTTATCCCATTTTCCCCACAATTTAGACATTTATTCCTTGCTGTTCTTTATCATTCTGTAATTTCCTTAGTTACATTTATCTTACCATCATGGACTTTAAACATCTGAGGCTAAGAATGGGTCTTTTCCTTGCCCCTTGCCCTGAAGATGTCTAGCACAAGGCTGGGCACACAATTAGTGTTCTACAAAGAATTACTGAGAGATGATTTCATCTCTGGCCATGCCCTGCCCTGATTGGCCAACAAGAGAAAATTGTAACTGGTGGGGCACCTACGTGGCATAGTGGATAGAGCACCGGCCCTGGAGTCAGGAGGACCTGAGTACAAATCCAGCCTCAGTAGCTGGGCAAGTCACTTAACCCCAAATGCCTCACAAAAAAAAAGAAAGAAAAAAAATTGTACCTGGAAATATTAGGGAAAAGAAAGCTTTGGGGAACTATCTTGCTGTTTCTCTCATGTGGCTGGTGTTGGGGTCTCCTCCCCTACTGTTAATTTGAGGGTGTGTTTAGGGTGTTTAGCTTGCTAGTTACAGATAGCTATGCCTCTAATGTTGCTTGCCCAGTTCTACTTGTCAGTTATTAAGCCCCATGTTGGAAAATGGCATCATGGCTTACCCTGAGCAGCTTTCAGAAAATAATAGCTATCTTCTCTCTTGTGACTTAGCTCATTTGATACCAGCAATAACTTTGGGAGGTGGGTACTATTATTATCTCCATTTTACAGATGAGGAAAGTGAAGCTGAGACAGATTGAGTGATTTGCTCAGTCACACAGTTAGTAAGTAACTGTCTAAGGCAGGATTTGAACTCAGGTCTTCTTGATTCCAAGGCTCACATTTATCTACTGTACCACTTAGCTGCCCCTAAATATAGAAAAGGCAAGTCAATGAAAGATGGTCTAAGAAAAAATATATGGGGCCACATATGGTCCCAGGAACTTCCCAGTGAGTAGAAGCCCCAACTGGGGACTGAATCATATTCTGAGCCTTCTGTCTCAGGAATAAGGGAAGCCAAACAATATCCATTGAAAATACAGTCTTCTCTTTCTGGCAAATTATTTTGGGCTAATCAATATGTTTAATAAATAATATTCCAGTTGATTTCATTACTGATGATACACAAATCAATAGAAGGTTATTGCATAACTTCCCATTGATATTGTAATCCTCCTGATTTAATAAATGTTGCTTTTTCAGAGGATTGCTGTTTGTATTAGGAATTGGGGGAATGTGGACAAAAATAATTCCATTGCAAAACCCAGACTACAACTAAATAAAAAAATGTACAAGAATGAGCACAGGGTGTTTCCAGGGACTATCCAAAAGGTGCTTACGTCAGGCTGCTGAGAAACAGTTCTCTGCTTCCTCCTCAGGCTGCAAACATTTCAGACCTCCTTCAGGACATTCCCAAAACAGAGAGGAAGAAAGAGATTTGGATGCCTGGGCAATATTAAGATAGCAAAATGTAAAGGATGTTTTTTGTGGGGGTTTTCTATCCTTGTGTGAACAAGGAAAAGCACACATTTTCACTCATGGCAAAACTTCCCTTTCAGGCAAGCAGTAGGCCTAGACGGCCTAGGACATGGGTGGAGAACCTGCCACCTCAAGGCCACATATGACCCTCTAGGTCTTCAAGTGCGACCCTTTAACTAAATCCAAACTTGAAATTTGGTAGGATGTCTACCTGTCTACCCTGGTAAGATATCTAAGTCTTGGTCCTAGGCTTAGAACCTCTCAGTAGATCATAGAATTATAGAATGGCAGAGTTAGATGGGACTTCGAAAAAAGAACTTCAGCTCTTGTGTAAAGTACTCCTTCTTAACAGGCCCAGTTACACTTTTCGAGTAGGGGAAGGGGAAGAGGGAATTCTGAACTTCTATCTCGTTCATCTGCCCTAGGAGTATTTGAATCTGTCTCATTGGCTCCCAACTTTTCCCCCCAAGAAATGGTGCCAGCTACAAGCAAAGTAAATGATTTCTGGAGCTCTTCAGAAAGCTGCAACTCTTCAGCATGAAAACAGCCAGGACTAAAATTCCTCAACTCTTTTAGGGAGACTCAGGATCAAAATGTCTCTGGGCCACTTAAGACTCTCTATTCTTTCATGTGGGTCCCACAATCCAGTTTTCCATATGAAGGGTCTTGGTCCCAAAGGAGCCTCCTTTATCACTCTGAGCAAGCAAAAGCCTCAGGTCCCCACTTCTCACTAAGTTAGATTGCATTGGCCAATTGCTCTCCATCCCTTTCCCAGTGCCCTAGCAGTGTGCCTCCTGATGGATTTTCATCTCCTTCTGAGTCCTTTTTCAGATTCAAAATGGTGCTCCTACTCCCATCTCCTCTGCCTTTCCACTTCCCATCTTTCTCTTGGGCAAGATTATGCAAATTACCCTGGGGCTTCTCTCTGTCTCCTAGAAGCACTGGAAATAAAGTAAAGGAGGAGTGGAGCTGGCTGATCTTTGAGCAAGTGCCTGTCACATACCAGGAGGAACAGAGAGCTAGGGCAGGAGAAGCATCCCTGCCATAAGGTCAAACATCCATTTCCATCATACAGACCATGAGACACCTTATGTGGAAGGTCCCTTAGAAAATGGATCATTGAATGTTAAACCTGGGAAACGCCTTGGAATATACACCCAAAAAAAAATACAATATCAGAGCTAGAAAAAAATCTAAGAACAAAGCACTTTACTTATACCATCTCATGAAATTTCAACAAGGTTTTCTTGTTTGGTCATTTTTTACTCATGTCTGACTCTTCGTGACCCCATTTGGGATTTTCTTAGCAAAGATACTGGAGTAGTTTGCCATTTCCTTCTCCAGCTCGTTCTACAGATGAGAAAACTGATGTAAACAGGGTTAAGTGACTTGCCCAGGGCCACACAGCTAGTGACTAAGGTTTGCTCTGAACTCAGGAAGATGGGTCTTCCTGAATCCAGGCTTGGCACTCCACCCACTGAGCCATCTAGCTGCCCTTCTACAAGATAGGAACATAGATTGAGAACTGAGAGGGGGCAGCGAGGTGGCGTAGCGAATAGAGCACCGGCCCTGAAGTCAGGACCTGATTTCAAATCTTGCCTCAGACCAAACACTTGACACTTACTAGCTGTGTGACCCTGGGCAAGTCACTTAACCCCAACTGCCGAAAAAAAAAAAAGGAACTGAGAGGGATCTTAGAGGCCATCTAATCCAACCCTATCATTTTACAGATGAAGAAACTGAGGTCCAGAAGTTAAGTGACTTGCCATGCAGGTAGTAAGTGGCAGAGGTGAGATCTGAACTCAGATCCTCTAACCCTAAAACCAGTGCTACTTTCACTGTACCATACCATCCCAGGTATTATCCTGATTTACAGAAGCTCAGAGAGGTTGTGTCTTCCTGAGCCAAGGTCTTCTCTTGGTCTGGCACTCTTTCCCTTGTGTTTCAAGGCCTTGCCCAAGTAAGTCACATCTAAATTCCCATATTAGTCAGGAATAAAACCTTCTGTAGCCAAGAGTGAAAGGAACACAGACAGAAGCATGAGGAAGTGATAGTATTGTAGAGTCAGTCATGCGGGCAAGTCCTTGTAGAGTCCTTGCCCGTAAGTTTGTGTAACAATGAAAAGACTAAGGTACCCAAAGCTAAACAAGAATATTGGAATCCTCCCCTGAAGGGTTAGTTCTGCTCAAGGAGCTCTGGGTAATAGACTACAGCCTTAAGCAGGTTACAATAATACCCTGGGTGAATCACTTCCCGGCCCTGAGACTCAGTTTCCCCACTTGTAAAATAAAGGGATCGTAATGTTCCTTCCAGAGCTGACATCCTACGCTCTCTCTTCTGAAAACATTCCCTGTTCTGCCATTCTAAGATGCCACCATCTTTCCAGGAATAACACCTGTGTGCCGCTCCTGGGAGCTGGATGCCCCAGCGTGGGAGCTCACAGGTTCTTGGCTGTCATGGCGGGAGGAATGGGTAATAGGCCTGATTTATGGCGAGCAGCATGGGACCTGGCTCAGAGCTCAATCACTGTGGCTCCCCACGGTGGGGTTCATGTGCTGTAACAGGTCTTGAAATTGGAGAGGAATTTACCCCCTGCTGCCGAACATTACATAGCAATCAAGAGAAAGCAAGCGTTGGCAGGCGGGGGGTCTCCATCGTTAGCCTGCACAGTCATGTTAACGCAGATGGGACAGAAAGTCATCTGTCTGTGCCTATTAGGACCCTCACCAGCCTGCAGGAGGGAGCACAGAGAGGCAGATCCCAGGGAGAGAACTGAGAGAGTGCAGGCAGAGGTGTGATCTTGGCAAGGTGGGTGGCAGGGGCTCAGACACAGAGGGGGCACCTGAGATGTGCATTATACCCATCTCAGCAACCACTGTAACTCACTTGTAGCATCCGAGATCTAAAGCTGGAAGAGGCCTCAAAAATCATAAGATCCCAGATCTAGAAATGAAAGCACTCAAAAGTCATCGAGTCAGTCAATCAATCAAACATTTATTAATCATCCACTCTATTCTGGGCCTAACTCACCACAGAGGAGGAAACTGAGGTTTAGAGAGCAGAAAAGACTTGCCCAAGCTCTCGCAAGCGTTAAGTGGCAGAGCTGAGGTTTCAACTCAAATCTTCTGCCTCCAAATCCAGACCTCTTTTAACTAAACAATCCTACCAACTCTTATTGTTGGACTCCCAGCCTCTCTAGTTTGGAGTTTGGGGTAAGCTCCCAGTCACCCCAATGTAGATAACTGAAATTAAGGGCCAAGCTGAGACATACTTTTGCCTATACAAGAAAAGAAAAGGATGCTGAAAATTATACTATAAGAAGATGGGAGAAGAAGGATGTTCCATCTTTTCAATGAATACATTTCATTTTTATTTGCATACAATAATTCAATAAGCATTTATTTAATACCTGCTGTATGATGTGCAAGGCACTTCAATAGATGCTGAGGATAAAATGAGACACGAGAAATAGTCTCCAGCCTGAAGGAGTTGATATTATGAGATGACGATGATGATGATGGTGATGGTGATAGTGGTGGTGGTAGTGTGGTGGTGGTGGTGGTGGTGGTGGTGGTGGTGGTGGTGGTGATGGTGGTAGTGATGGTGATCATGGCAGTGATGGTGATGATGGCGGTGATAGTGATGGTGATGATGGTGGTGATGTTGGTGGTAGTGGTGACAATGACTATGATAATAACAAAACAACAACAGCTGATGTGTATGGTGTTTTACAGTAAAGAAACACTTTCCATACGTTATTTGGTCTTTCTCAACAATATTCTGGCCTTGAATCCCTAAAACCCCAGTTTCAATCTGCACAATAGTATGACCTTGACCAGCTCACTTTTTCTGGGACTCAGATTCCTCAGACGTTAAATTAAAGGGTTGGACTAGATCGTGCCTGAGTTCTCTTCCAGCTCTGACAATCTAAAGCCAAGAGTCTATGATTCTATGGTTCATATACCACAAACCAAAGAAACTGAGAGTAACCAAGAGGAACTGGAACGACAAAACTCCTTTGATCTTGATAACAGCCCTATGAGGCGTATCGCACAGCTATTATCATCCTCATTTTATAAGTGAGGAAACTGAAGCGCCAAGTAGTAAAATGATTAGCCTAAGGTTACATAGCAGGAAAGTGGTAGAGACAGTATTTGGACCCAGTGTTCTTTCTACCACACCATGCTTCCCCCTGCAATTATTATACTTCATCTTTTTATTAAAGTAGGCCAAATAGGCTTCGACCCGAAAACACTTTGTTAGCCCTTAGCTAAACGCACTACAAGATGACAAACCTTTAGAATATGAGAACCATAACCAAGCAGGTCGAGCTCCCCCTCACTGGTTTCATCAAGGCCACCAAAACTGGTCATCCTTGTCAAAATGCTGAGTTGGCAATAAAGCCAAGACAGCCAGCATGGCTTCTGTCTTCAGTTTCCTTACATTAGCCACCCACATGAAAACTCTCTCTGCATCCCTGGCCGTGCAGCTTTGAGGAGAAGGTCCACCAGCTACTCTGAAGCCAAAAAGTCAAAGGAGAACTAACGTCTGCTGAGCAACACGCAGTATTGGGGTACCATTTGATTTCTCCTTATTGGCTATGCCCCTCACATAGCCTCATATCTCTGCCCTTTGCTCTTTCAAACACTCTCTCCCAGATCCTTAATGGATCCGTAAGCTAGTTTGACTCCTGGGAGAGAATGTTTGGTGCTAAATTTTTTGACAAAGTGGACTGAAAAGCTTTAAAATCTGATTAAAATCAGATGACTGAAATGTTATTAAGGTTGAAGGTCCTAATACTGAGAGCTGGAAGGGACTCTGGAGAGAGTCTAGTACAATCTCCTCCCAAAAAAACAATCAGGGCAAGCAAGAAGCAATGACTTGGACAAGGTGACACAGCAGCTGAATAACAGAGCCAAGATTTTAATCTAAGGCCTCTGATTCCAAATCCAGTGCTCTGGGTCCATCTGCTGCATGCTCTGGTTTCTAAAAGCAACACCCAGTTTATCCTTACCATCCAGCCACTGGTATAGTAGCCCAAAGAGACACTAGTTCAAGTTCAAAGCCAGGACTTATTAATCATGAGAAATCAGGAATGAATATCGGTAAGGGATCAGGTCAACTGGAGATAAGGGAGAATAATTGTAGAAGAATCACAGGTGGGGGCAAGCTATTATCTTAGAAATCATAATCTAGGGGCAGCGAGGTGGCGCAGTGGATAGAGCACCAGCCCTGAAGTCAGGAGTACCTGAGTTCAAATCCGGCCTCAGACCAAACACTTGACACTTATTAGCTGTGTGACCCTGGGCAAGTCACTTAACCCCAACTGCCTAAAAAAAAAAAAATCATAATCTAGCAGTCATGCATAATTATGGAAGGCAACCACCACATAATCATTCTAATAGTAATAACTCACATTTCTAGAACATTTTAAGATTTGCAAAAAACTTTTCTCACAACAACCCTGTGAGAATCATAGCTTATTTACTTGTATTTCACAGATCAGCAGCCATCCTTGTTCAGGCCCTTCCTCCTTTCTCATCCAGACTAAAATAACAGCCTCTTAAAAAAAGTCTCCCTGCCTCCAGTCCATCTCCCTCTATTTCATTTTCCTCATGGCTTCATAGGTAATGCGTATCTTTCTCACACACACACACACACACACACACACACACACACACACACATACAAGGTCACCAACTCAGGTCTCCATCATCTTTCCCCAGGCCTATCGTAAACAGCCTCTCTCCCCTCCCCAATCTGCCCTCCACACAGCCACTGTGTTGCTAAAGTACAGGTTTACCCATGTCACTCTCCTGAGTGATGATCCCCATCCAGTGGTGAGATAGTGGGCAAGGCCAATGTGTTCTTCAGACGCACTGACAGGACAGTTGTTTATGTAGCAGTATGATCTGTACCACCCAGGAGATGACTACTCCCCTCCCCAACACTAGAAGCAGGTCATACACTCTAATTGCTTTTGCTCTTACATTATCTTGTTTGCCTTTTCAGGAAGCAATAACAGTATCAGTAACATGTTTCTGATGCTACTGATATTATTCATAGTAATGTTTCCCAAAAAGTTTGGGACATTGATTCTGATGGTTCTCAAAGTAGGGGGAATGGGAGCAGAGAGCTAAATAAGTAGGCAAGAGATGTATCTTTAGCCCAGATTACATAGCCTAGAGAAGCTAAGTGACTCACCCAAAGTCACACTGCTAATCAGTGGAAAAGCCAGAACTAGAAACCAAGGCTCCTAGCATCTTGTCCAGAATTTTTTCTACTTTCTTTTTTCAACCTTTCCTTATAAAAACTAGTCCACTTGGTCCCAACACGTAGGTTACATATTTCACTTACAAGTACGATGCCACTTGAAGTTTCTTGATGTACTCAGAACAAGACAATCCCTGGGTCAGAATCTGAACCAACACTGGAATGACTATGAATATACGTGCCTGACTTCCTCTACTACAATTGGAACTGACCAAGATCCCCAACAGCTAAAAAGAAAGCAAAGCTAGGTTTTGTTAATCCTTCATTCTAAAGAGTTTCCTGTGATTAGCTTACATCTACACAGGCAAAAGGAAAAGGAAACTGAATAAATTAACCACTGGATTTGGACAGATTTATAGTCCTTGCAGATAAGTCAGGCATCCAAGTGGATTTTTTTTCCCTAAATAATATTGTTTGGACCCTGGTGCATTAGTTGGCCTGTGTTTCTCTTTCTGGCTCTCTCATTTCCCTAGCTAGGCGCACACTCAAGAAAGGAACTGAAACCATCGTGAACAGAGTCCAAATCGTGCTTTCAAAATCAGAGAGTTGAAAAGGACCTTAGAGCTCATCTAGCACAACCATCTCATTTTACAGATGAGGAAACTGAAGCCCAGGGAGGAGACATGATTTGTACAAAGCCCCACACACAGTGAAGGGATGACAGAGCCAAGACTGGGAGCCAGATGACTGCACATCAAAAATCATTTAACTAAAAGATCCAGAAGACCTGGGCCAACAAGGAATTTGGGGCGTGACTGATCCAGATAAGTAATTGCCTTGATTACTCTTTTTGATTGGTCAATTCAAACCTGGCCTCTGTCACATGATTTGTTTCTCCAACACTGCACTAGATCTAGGATTTCACTAATATGAGTATTACCTGCATTAGTGCAGCTTGCAACCCATCCATACCTCCTCATTCCTTGGGAATGGTATCCATATTCTTCCATGGCTCCTCCAGAAAGAGCCAACCCAATAATCCACAGTTCTTCCTCCATATTCTATCATACGTGCCTTTCTGGAGACTTTCTAACTATTCATCTGGCATCCCTCACTCTTACTACGTGATCATCCCAATCTCAATGGTATCTATGGTACAGTGAAAGGCTCAATGACTCCAGAGTCTGAAGTCTTGGATTCAAATCCTGCCCCTGACAGTTACTCCTTCTGTGACTTTGAACAAGTCACTTAACCTTGTGAGCTTCAATCTCTTCATCTGTAAAATGAGAAGATCAAACTAGCTGATCCCTTATAGCTCTAGGTCTGTGATCCCACAAGAGACAAGCATGACTAAAAAGGGCCTAATTCAACTTAGAGATTGCATGGTCTCACCTAGTGACCACTCATGATGTTCTTACATGAAATCCATGTAGAACAACCAATCCATAGTTACTCTAATGGTAAGATTCCTTCTAGATATTAATCTATGAGCCTATGGACCTTTCTGCCGTTCTGCATAGGTCATTTCTGGACACATTTCTGCACACATCTTCAGTTCTCTGTTGCCTTTTGGGACATTATCTACTTTGAATCTTCAGAAATTATGTGTTTCCAAGATTCACAGCCATATGTGCATTTATCAACAAGAGAACAAACGTTTTTAAAAAATTAATTTCTGTCCCAGGGAACAGTTTGGGGCTATTGAAAGCACTTTGCAATATGCCAGCTATAGCATAACCTGCTCTTTTCCTACTGTTTAATTCTGGCTGTAATTCATTGTCCATTGCCTCTTTTTGTATCCCTAGTGCTCAACAGAGTGCCTCGCACATAGGAGGTGCTTAATAATTGTTTATTGATTGATCTGCAGTAGCTATCCCAGGCATATATTGATGTACAAACTCAACAGAATGTCCATTCAACTGGAAGTCATACTCTGGACAATAGTTTATCTAAGGTTATCCTAAAAGCTTATTTTTTGAAAATTTTATTGATATATTTCAAATATGAGAGAGAGAACCACCCCCTACAACAAAGAATTAAAAGGAAAGAGGAAGAAAAGAAAAAGATGTTCAGTGAAACTTCTCAACACATCAACTGAGTCTGAAATTATATGCCATGTTTCACATCCATAGTCTCCTACCTCTGAAAAGAAGGGACAGATCACTTTTTTCTTATCTCTCCTTCAGGGTTAAGATCTGTTATTACAATTATACAGATTATAAAAACGTATTTTGAAAAGGCAACAAAAGTTATATAGTGTTCAATTTTTATTTTTAATTCCTCCTAATTAAATTGTTGTAATAATAGTATGTTTTTCTTAGTTCTTCTTACTTCACTTTGCATCAGTTCATATAAATTTTCACATATTTCTCCGTATTATTTGCATTCATCATTGCTTGTGGCACAATAATATTACATCAAGTTCATACACCACTGTTTTTTTAGTCATTCTCTAAATGATGATCCTCTACTTTGCTACAATAAAAAGTGATACTATAAATATTTTGGCATGTATAGGACCTTTTGTTCTACCCTTGACCTCTCTGAGGTACATGTCTAGCAGTGGGGAATCTCTGGGTCAAAGGGCATGGATATTTTAGTCACTTTCTTAACATAATTCCAAATTGCTTTCAAGAATGATTGGACCAATGCATAGATCCACAGCCCTTCCACCACTCTATTAGTGTGTCTGTCTTCCTAATTTTGTCTCCCTAAGTGCTATTTCAGCTTCCTTGTATATAAAATCTGGGACTGAAGTATTAAGGTCCAAATTTGTTGATTCCTCTGTCACTGATGATGAAAAACAGATCTTTGCAAAAAGATTTGTTCCATTTTACATCTGTAAAACGAAGTAAGAGAAGATTTTTTTTCCTGACATCTTCTCCAAAAAATGTATGTAATCACCTAAAATATGGGGCAGGTAATGATTGTTGGTTGTTTGCTGAAAACAAACAACAATTGTTGTTTTCAGTCATGTCTGACATCTTATGACCCATTTGGGGTTTTCTTGGCAAAGATACTGGAGTGGTTTACCATTTCCTTCTCTAGTTCCTTTTACAGATGAAGAAACTGAGGAAGCTAATGGTTAAGTGACTTGCCCAGGGTCACACAGAGAGTAAGTGTCTGAGGCCAGATTTGAACTCAAGAAGATGAGTCTTTCTAACTCCAGGTCTGACACTCTTATCCACTGCACCACCTAGCTGCCAATTTACAAAGATGTGTCTATGCTCTGTCATCCATTTATGAATTGTGAAGAAGTTTTCTAGTTGGATTCAAATGGGAGCTCTTCAGGAGATACCCACCTCCCTACCATGTGAGTAAGAAAGGCATGGAACTGGAGGAGAGTGGGCCATGAGAAACAACGTGGAACTGGCAAGGGAGGAGCATGGTTAGAAGCAATCACCAAAGCACAAAGATTCTAGGAATGAGGGTCTGGGGGCTCATCTAACATAAAAGGGTCATGACAGATGCTGTATCACTGAAACTATCCCAGCTTACCAATGTAGACTTCAAGGCAATAATTTTATATTTTTTTCTCCCCTGGGACACTCATTGAATTTTGAAGGCTTTCCTCTTGTCAAAAGGAAAGTCAATGTGTTATAAGATGTTATAAATGTTTAGGTTGTCTTTTAAACTGGCAGTTGTGAACCACAAACATTGTTTATCTGAGTGTACTTATCAGGAATGCGCCTGGGAAGACAGAGTTAAGTAGAGAATCCCAACAGAGTAGAGATAGATTTAAAATTGTGATATTTTGCTAAGGTTCTATCTCTGGACGGGAACTTGGAGATAAATTTTTTTTTTCATTGAAAGGCAGGAGAGAATTATACATTCCTTCTTTTACAACTTCTTAGAGCAAAGAGAGGCTGTTTATGCTGGGAAATCCAATTAGGTAACGAAAGAGTCATAAGCAGGATGGGGGTAAATAAAAGTGAATGAATTATTCTTATCATCACACGACCCCAACACTGCTACACATTTATTTGTTGCCCTCTTGCCAGTTTCATCTTTGAAAGCTCTTGAAATGATGGGCCATTTCAGTCTTTTGCCAAACTTTCTGCAGATTTGTTTGCATTTTCCATTACTTTTATGAAGTAATTCTGCTTGTAATCTTACAGAATTCTACTTCACTGTGTTTTACAAATGAGTTTATATTCCAAACTGGTGTTAATTGCTGGCTGCCATGTTTCTTCACTTATCAGGAAGAGCAAATGTTTTCAAGCTAAAGTAGTTTCTAGGTCGTTTGACTTCCTCATTGTGACAACTGACTTTCAATGGTTAAATTTTTCTATGCGATGGTAATAATCACAGCCTTTTTCCATTTCTCATTTTTTCAGCATTGAAGGTTGATTTGAATAGGTCTAGCTAAAAGCTGCTACAATTGTTCTCACTGTCTTTATCTCATTTTTTAGCCTCTTTTCTAATTTGATGTTGATTTTGACCTTTGCTCTAACTAGCTGATAATCTGACTATATATAACATTTCCTAGTTGTGATATGACCCCACACACATAAATAATTTATCATTTCCCATCTGTTCTAATACAATCAATTTTGGGTTTTTTGTGATCTTATGTGGCAATCTTCATGTATGGTGCATTCAAATTCTCTTCTGAAATAAAGTGTTCATGATATGTAGACTACAAGGTTTCAGAGTAGCTTTTCAGACCTTTGTGTCTTTAGTTCTCAAACCTAAACCGTATTTCCCAACATACTTTTCTCCATCTTCCCTTATGACAACCTTCTTAGTGAAGTTGCTGAACAATACATTGGCTTGATTTGTGGTATCTTGTCAGGATAACAGAGGGAGACTAGAGGACCCCATTCTGTGAGTAGACAAACAGAAAGAAACAAAATGTTCCCCAGTGACTCAGAGTCCATCAAAGCTAAAAACGATACTGTGGTGGGACCTACATAAGTAACATAGTGAAAACAAAAGTTGTACTCCAGGGAAGTGTAATGCCTATTTTTTAAATTAATTTATTGATTGATATTTTTACCAAATTGACAAATAAGTAGGATCTACTAACAGAACAAGGTTGTCATAAGGAAAATATTTTGTAAAATTAAATCAGTATATAAACATGTTATAATCATTGTTATTATTCTTAGTAGTAATAATTATATTCAACACACATTTATTAAATGCTTACTGTATGCCAGTCATTGTGCCAGGTTACTGTAATACCAAAACAAAAATTAAACAACCCCTGCCCACAAAGTGCTTACATTTTATTATGGGGATACATCATATATACAAGTAAATAATATAAATAATAATATATAATAGAAAATAAAGTAATATCAAGTGATTATTAGATAAAGGAGAGAACTCAGAGACTCAGAGTTTGAAATACAATAGGAATTTAACACCCAAAGGAAACAATCTACCTCTTTAAAGGTTCTACAGCCTCACACAGCAGTAACCCTGGGTGATTAAAGGCTATGCTGGGCACAGACTCCATCAGGTTCTATCTAATTAGAAGAACCAAAGTCTCAGTAATAGATGGTGACTCCTACATGAGGACCAGCCATGGTAAGTACAGAGTAGTTTATCACCAACTGGATGGATGATGAATTTTTGGCCATAATGACCCTAAACAGATTAAAAACACAAAATAGTCCTCAATCCTATGTGCACAAGCTCTTCTACTTTCTCTTCCACTATTAGCAACGAGAAAGTGATAGAAAAGGGAGCAGAGTGCTAAGCATCACACAGGTTTTAGACCACCTACAAACACTACTTTAACAGTTCGTCTTCTATAGGAAAGATCTTTGATAACAAAAGAGTTGATAGCACCACTGGAAGAATTCAATCAAAGCCATATTAGCATTCTTGCTACATAGCAACCCAGAAAAAAAATGTGGCTAGATGGAAGGGTGATTCATAGGTATTGTCATGCACCCCAGGGCAATAAGAAGTATCATTTCATGAATGTAGGGTCATCTCATCTTGCATGATCATTAGACTGTGTATCCACATCTATCACAGAGGATAAAGAAATATAAAAATTCTGTGAATAACTTGATAAAATCCTCTATATTAAATCACATATACTTTGCTATTCAGTAATTTAAAAGGTAAAGGTGAGTACAGCAGAGAAAGGCAAATAATATGTTGGAAAATATGGTTCAGGATTAAATAGTGAAAGAGCCTGAAGGCTTGTAGACAGTTCTTAAGTTTTATACTTCTGTCTTTCAGATGACAGTTGAAAGGCATTGTCCTAGAGTATCACGTACTAAAGCTCCAGACAACATCACAAAAACTGAACTTGGGTATACATCAACAGACAAGACTTTTTACCAAAGTGGAAGCAATTTCAGATTTCTCTTTGCAGTCAGATCAATAATTTGTTAGAGAAAGAGTGAAAATTAATATCAAACTAAGGGGGGGATAAAATCCAAAAGGCTTTGGCTGCAATAGCAACAGCTCCAACGTAACCTATTTAAAGCAACTGTTGCCTCTGAAAAATCAGAAATGGATACAAGAAAAGACATCAATTTCTTTCCATCACTTACAGAACTTTAGCCAAGGTATGAACAATCACCACAATGAGGATGTCAAAAGAGTCCAGAAACAGTGCTCACCAGTGAACACTTGGTCTTCTTGTCAAGTGGAGAGAAATAACCACCAAAGATAGCTTCAATTTAGAATATAATCTCATATGTGAAACTCTACAGAGAAAGATGAAATATTTATGAGCTTCCTCAACTCAAAAAGTATTGAGAAGCAATGAAAGTGCAGCAGAGGGTGGGGAGAGAGAGGAAAGAAGCTTGCAGAAAGTATGATATAACATCAAGCATGTGTTGGAACCAGCTCCTACCAGCTCATAAAAGCCAGTTGTTAAGTTTTTCGGGGTGAACATTTACATCTCAGAAATCAGCAAACACCACAAAACAAGGTTTAGTTTATTGTGTTTCTTACTCTAGACCTGTTGTTGTCCTTCATTTTCAAAGAGGACCATGACATCAAGGATGTGATGCCATGACATGCAAGTGAATTGGATTTAAGTGAGGGAGGTTTGTGTAGTCACCAGCCTCACTTTCTCCAACTGGTGCACTTGTAAAGTATGTAAGCTCTCTTCCCTTGTTCCTAATAAAAAATAATGTTAGCCCTAATATTTGGAAGTCACTTGGGTCAACTTAAAATCCTTGCAAAACTAAAGAACTCCTGGTTGGACCTCCTGTGTGCTGCAGCATCACCTAAATGAGGACAAAAAGGTGCCAAGTGACTAGGTCACAAGCCAGTGCATATCATTTGTATTTTATTTTTATATCAATAAATCATAATTAGGTCAGTCCCCATGTGCTGTGTCTCTTTCCTTTGAATTCTAAACATTCTAGAACAACTATGAACTACCATGTCATTGCTATGCAATCTTTATGAGACCATTCTTTGTACACATTGAGGGCATCCACCATAAGAATGTAAAGAGGCAGACTTTTGAAAATGATCTCTATAGTAGACTACTTCTTCACATTCACATGATTGACAGAGCTGTGGAGGATACAAGAGCCCACTTTGTTTATTGCCTTCTGATTAGGCAGAGCAAAATTCTCCTTTGAGGCTGTCCTCCAACATTCCATGTATCTGTTAAGATTGATCAAGTAGTAAGCATTTTGCTATGTGACAGGCACTGTATTAAGTATGATGAATGCAAATTTTAAAAAATAAAATAAAATGGTCCCTGATCTCAAGAAGCTTGCATAGTATTGGGAAAATACAGAAAATTATAAGAGTTTTAAGATGATACAACCCTAGGTATAACTTTGCTCAATGATCATCTGATCAACATTATCAGACTTCTATGATACTGGAGTATATCCTGTACAAATTCTAAACAGAGGAGAAACTCTCTATAGATGGTGAGGTCCTCCTGTTTGTAGATGGTAATATAACCTCCACCAAATCTTAGAACACTCTAGGGCCTCCTCAGGGACATCCATGGCCTGGACTAAGACATGCAATTCTATGAACAGCCAACTGGGTTCATCTATCAGTGCATGCCCCTTCGACAGGAACTTCAAAGAAATAATGAGCAGTGCCCCCAGAAAAGGGGATAGATCACATCTGGGTAATTACAGAGTGCTTTCAATGACCCCAAATGGCTCCCTGACCCCCAAAGCCCATCTTTTTCAGACTAGTATTCTCCTGGTGACATTTTATGGTTGCAAATCAAAGTACACCACAACCTCAGGAGAATCAAAAGTGCAGGTGACCCAAAGGACAATGGAAAGACATATGGTGAGCATAAGGAAGCCCTATTATCTATCATAAATTCTATTATTGATCATAAATTGCACATAAAATGTTGCATAAACAATACCAGGCATGTATGATCAGAAAAGGTGTGGGCTGGCTGCAAGAATGAAGGCTAGCAGATACACATTCAAGTGCTACAAGGTACCAAGCCATAGTAAAATACGACTAGGAGGGCCTCCAAGACAATGGGTAGATCTATGGAGAATTTATGGAAGAATCACATCCCCCACTACTACTACCAACCCCCCCCCCTTTTCAGTCCTCTGGGCCTGAGACTAAGAGAGTGCAAAAACAACTTCACCACTCTCAGAGGCTGTTGGTGCTTTTCTTTCTTAATTTATTTAGTGTAAAATAAGTCCAGTAACGTATTTATAGATTAACTGATTCATTTAAAGAGCATTTTAAGACCGCAGATCATGAAAATTCGAATGTCAAAGGGGAAAGAGACCTTACACAACATCTATTTCAAATCTGCTCATTTTATAGATGAGGACTCCAAGGACTATGAAAAGCAAAGAAAGAAGACCAAGAAGGAACTTAAATTGTAAAATGCTAAGTCACTTGAAGGATAAAAAGATCAATCAATCAAAAGTATTTATTAATCCAGATACAAAGAAAAGCAAGATTCTCTGCCCTCAAGGAGCTTACAGTCCAGTGAAAGAGACAACATATAAACAGAAAGGTACATACCAAGTAGGAAGATGGGAATCTTAGAAGGGAAAGCCCAAATGGCTTAGAGGTCCGGGGATCAGGAATGTCCCCCTGCAGAAGTTAATTTTTTAAGAGTCTAGAAGAAAACCAGGGAAACTAAGAAGTGAGAAGGAATATTATTCCAGGCAGAAGAGATAGCTATTACAAACGAGAGGTGTTGTATGGTATGAGAGAAACAGCAAGAAGGTGAGTATCATTGAATATTGGAGCACATGGGGTGTGTAGGGAGGGGAGAAAAGGAAGAAGAGAAATGGGAGGTGTGGAGGGAGGGGAATAAAGCTTAGGATGCATAGAAAGGTAGGGTATAAAGAGTCTTAAAGGACAGAGGATTTTATATTTGATCCTAAAAGTAATAGAGACCCACTGAAGTTTATTGGGGAAGGGAGTGTTAAATGGTAAGACCTATACTTTGGGAAAAATCATTTTGTCTGCAATGTGGACATGGGTTGGAGCGGGGAGAGACTTGAGGCAAGTATACCAATGGAAGATGCTTACCAGGGTCCAGTGAGAAGTGATGAGGGCCATCATCAAGGTGGCTACTGTATGGGTGGAAAGAAAGAGGCACATGCAGGAAAGTAGAAACAACAAGGTTTGGTCATAGATTGGATATATGAGATGAAAGATATTGCGGAGCCAAAGATGACATTGAGATTGTGAGCGTGGGTGAATGGGAGGATGGATAACGGAGCCCTTGATGGAAATATGGAACTTCTTCCAGCTGCTATTCAAGTAGTCCTTCCTTCCACTGTAGCCCACTGCCCTTAAATATAATAACGTAAGTAAATTTGTAAGAAATATAAATCCACGTGTTATGTGAGGGCCCAGGGAGAAAGCCATTAGTGACTGGAGGGAATCAAGGAAGGCTGAAATTCATAGAGGAAGCAGCTTTTGAGTTGGACTTCAAAGAACAGATACAGAGGCAGAAGCAGCATTTCAAATATAAAGAACAATATGAGCAAAGATATATAGAAGCAGAAAACCCCAGGGTATATTCTGGGGACAGAGAGCATTTTATTCATTCTTTCAACAAACATGTATTGAGTACCTACTAGGTAAAAGCACTTTGTTCAGCATTAGGGGAAATACAAAGATTAATTAAGACATAGTCCTACCTTCATGTAGGCCTGTAGCCCAGTAAGGGTAAGAAATGCGGACACATAACTGCCGCAGATGTACAAAAATCTATGTGAGGTCTGAGTTGGAAAGTCATTGAAGGACCAGGAAAAACTTCCTAGAAGAAGGGACATCTTTAAACAGTGGGTAAGAATTCAAGAAAGAAAAAAAAAAGGAAGGCTTAGGGAATAGTGTGGGCAAAGGAATAGAGTTGGGAAAGGATCGATCACATAATCAATAAACATTTATTAGGCACCTACTGTTTGCTAGTCATTTTGCTAGGCACTAGGATACAAATACAAAAATTAAACATCCCTGTCCTCTGAGTGCTTACATTCTGGGAGATGTTTGCAGGGATAGAAAGTAGTCAGTTTAGCTAGGAGACAGAGTTCATAAGTAATTTGAGTTAAAACTAGCAAGGCAAAAAGTTGTGGAGGGCCTTAAAAGCCAGGCAAAGGAGTTTGGATTTTGTTTAATAAGCTATAGGGGAAAGACTTTCGGGCAGAAGAATAACTTGACCATATATATGCGTAAGAAAGATTTCACAGCCAGCTGTATGAGGATAAATGAGAGATGGAAAGAGTGGACTTAAGTAGACCTCTTAGAAGGCTATTGAAAAAGTCTGGGTAGAGTATATGAGGGTCTGGACTAGGGTGGTGACTGCTGAAAAGGAAGGATTCCACAGATGCTGCAGAAATTAAAACAATGCTCCCTTGTGTCATGAGCAGCTCCATGTACGAGGATAGTAACTTGCTTGGAGGCAGAGGACTAGCCCAGATGACCCCAACCAGATAACCTCTCGATATTCCTCCCTGTTTCTATGATTCTCTCTTGTTTAAAGGACGGCAGAAGGTCCGTGACCCGACTCTAACCAGAAACAAATAAATAAATAAATAAAAATCAATGAACCCCTTGCTAATAAAGGTTCTGTGAGGGAAATGTACTTGCGAGGAAGTTGGATCCAATAGGTCTTTTTTTATTTTTTTGGCCTCATGCCCCAGAGTGATTTACTCTGAGGTAACATGATGAAGCCTCCACCATAGAAAGGAATTAAATAAAAACGCAATAAAGGAGGACAAAATCAATCTGCTTACAGTTTTGTTTAATAAAAATTCATGACGGATGGACGGGTAGGCCCATAAGAAATGCACCCGTTCAATGGAAGCTCACAGTCATTAGTGCAGTGTGGCGTAGGGCAGGCAGGACGGCTGCCTGAGCAGGGGCCAGATTGCGTGAGGAGGTGGATCAGTCACTTTGCCCCATTATTCCAGGCTCTGTCATTGCTGCTAGTCAATACAGCATTCATCACTGGGAATAATAGTAAACCGGAGCCCAGGAGCCAGGGCAATGACCTTCACTGGGAGCCTGACCCCAAAGGACTCAGCCTCGGGGGAGAACCTGACCATCCAAGCCTGTCGAGGAACAAGGGGGACACTTGTCATGCAGCACATTCCATTCCTGTGATGCTGGTGGACACCGGGGCAGCGAAGGTTTCAGAAAGAATTAACCCATGCACTCAGGCACAGGGACCAGCAGGAGAGCCAGGAGGGTGTGGTGAAAAGGGACTAGACGTAAAATCAGAAGATTGGGGTTCAAGCCCCAGCTGGGACACCTCCACTTGAATAAGTCTCTTCACCATTCCAAGGGGGAGGGAAAGTGAGTCTCAACTTCCTCTTCTATAAGAAAAAAAAAATTAAATTTGATTATCTCTAATGTCCCATCTAGCCTAACTTTAAGGTTTTGTTCAAAGGCTCTGACATTCTGTGTTACAAAGTCCTTTCCATTTCTAAATTTCTGTTTTAAAGGCCCTTCTGCCTCAAATGTGCCCTAAGGCCCTTCCCAGTTCTAACTTTCTGTGATTTCTTAAGTTCTTGAGTTAATTTCTTGAATTCTATAATTGTCTAATGAGAAAGCCACTTCTGGCTATCAAACTGTTCAAATGTCCACACAACAAAATGAACACTTCCATCAAAAGGATCCTGACTGCCCACAGCCCATGAACTACCTCAGCTTCCCATCCACACTTCCTACCCCCTCACCATTCAGTCAGTCAACAAACACTTGCTTTATGTGAATGGCATTTTTCTAGGTGCTTTGGGGACACAAGAATAAACAGGCAAGACTTCATTGTCTTTTCAGAAATCTCAGTCTCAGTAGAGATAATGAAACAGAGACAAAGATGACTATAATATCAAGGCAGTGCGTCTGAGCCACCCAAAGGCTACGGATTTTCTGAGGAGGAAAGGATCACTTCCAACCACAAGGACCAAGGAAGGCTTCACAAAAGAGGTGATGTTTGATAAAGTAAAGCATGAAAACAAAGGGGACAAACATGAACAAGGCTAAGACAGGTAAGTAAAATGTCAAGAGAAAGGTGAATGGACTAATTTGGCTACAGCGTTAGGCTATAGTAGGGTTGCATTGGGCTTTAATGGTAAAATTGGACCAGATCACAGAAGCATTAAATGCCAGGGTGAGTACAAAGTTGATTCTCTAGGTAATGGAAAGAAATCAAGTTGGTAGCTATCACATCGGGCTCAGGACAGTCACAGACCTGCAGGAAACTTGATTGGCTTCCTCTCCCTCAGGCCATAGGGTTGTTGTTGATGATGAGTCATTTTAGCTGTGTTCAACTCTTCATGACCCCTTTCTGGGTTTCCTTGGCAAAGATATTGGAATGTTTGCCATTTCCTTCTCCAGCTCATTTTACAGATGAGGAACTGAGGCAAACAGGGTTAAGTGACTTGCTCAGGGTCACACAGCTAGGAAGTGTCTGAGGCCGGATTTGAACTCAGGAAAAGGAGTCTTACTGACATCAGGCCAGCCACTATATCCACTATGCCTCCAGGATAGGTGTTAATAAGCATAGTGGAATTCCTACCCAACCTTTAATGTCCACCTGAAATGCGAATCTCCTCTAGGAAACCTTCAGTGATCCCTTCCCATATTGTGATCTTAATACCTTAGTACCTCACTTATGAAATAATGTGTATTATAATTATATGTGTTTTTCTTTTACCCTCAATTAGACCATGAGATCCATAAGGGTAAAAGCTGGTTTTCATTTACATTTTATATCTCCACTCAACCCCTGCCCCCCAGCACTGAGCATAAGGATTGACACACAGTAGGCACTTAATGGTTCAATTGACTCAAATTACATTTCTGGTAGCCAGTCAACAAGTATGTCCTGGGTAGTCTATGGACCTAACCCTGCTCAGTAGGTACCTGCAGAGATTTTCAAGGCCACCCTGAAAAGAATCTCACCTGGAAAAACAAATAAAGGCCAGGGAGCAAGTGGACTGGGGTGAGGAGAGAGAAGGGAGTTAATTGTCCTTCATTATTCTCATCCAGGTATTGTCCTTCTAATCATTGATTAAGCACCTACTATGTGCCATGCACAGTGGTAGGTACTGGGGATATAAAGACTAAAGTGAATCAGTCTCTGCCCTTGAGGAGCTCACATTCTGTCAAGGGAAATAATATGTATATGATAAATGTATGCCAAGTAGAAGATAATTTGGGAGTAGGGGGCAGGCACTGTGAGCTGGGGAGATCAGGAAATGTATCATGTAGGAAATGGCTCTTGAGTTAAGCTTTGAAGGAAGCTAGTCCATAATCTTGTCAGTAACAAACAGGGGCTGAGAGCCCTAGCAACCAGGGTGTGCTGGTAAATGTTTAACAACCAGTTCTCTGAAAAGGTCGGACCCTTTTCAGCTTATTCTGCATTTCTAACATTTTTGCAATCCTTTTCTTATGTCTAGACAACCAATAAAACAATAAATCAAGCCCTGATTTTAGATTTGCTGATTTCTGAGGTGTAAATGTTCACAAGCATGTCTTCTTTTCCCACTTCATGCCACCAGAAAGCTCACATCCTCAAGACTGCATCCACTTTGGCACTGGTGCCCCCTCAGGACCCTCTGCCCCTCTGCCTGGAGGGCTGAGCAAAGAGTCCTCCATTTAAAGAGGGTACTCAGGCCAGCCATTGGCCTTTATTTCCCACCCAGATGCTAAAGACCTTTCTCTTCCTCCCTCCCCTCTACCCCTCTTCAGCTTCCTTTTGCATGTTGTCTTCCTCCATTGGGTGGTGCAATGGATAAAGTGCAAGGCCAGATTCAGAGGGACTCATTTTTGTGAGTTCAAATCTGGCCTCAGATACTTCTAGCTGTGTGACCCTGAGCAAGTCACTTAACCCTGTTTGCCTCAGTTCCTCATCTGTAAAATGAGCTGGAGAAGGAAATGGCAAACCATTCCAATATCTTTGCCAAGGAAACCCAGAAAGGGGTCATGAAGACACAACTGTAACAACTAAACAACTCTTCCTCCATTAAATTGTAATCTACTTGAGGGGAAAGACTGTCTTTCTTTTTCAAATTTGTATCCCCAGCACTTACCACAGTCTCTGGCACATAGTAGACCCTTAATAAATGTCTGCTAACACAGAAAATTTAACAATAGACAAACTAGGTTTGAGATGGCTTCAGAATCCTTCCTAGCATCCTGCTGGTGTCCACAACAGTACCCCATAATCCTACTCACCCATTACTGCCAATAATTCCACCTGTCAGAAGCCCCGACCTCACCTCATCATTCTCCCCCCAGCACAACTTTGAAGTCAATGGACCAGAGGGGTTTCATTTGCAGCTCTGTAACTTGCTACCTCTGTCAGGAAGACTCATCTTCATGAGTTCAAATTTGGCCTCAGACACTTACTGGTTGTGTGACCCTAGGCAAGTCACTTAATCTTGTTTCCCTTAGTTTCCTCATCAGTAAAATGAGCTGGAGAAGGAAATAGCAAACTATTCTAGTGTCTTTGCCAAGAAAACCCCAAATGGAGTTACAAAGAGTCGTATATAACTGAAAAAACTAAACAACAAAATTATATAGATAAAGATAAGTAAAGGATGAAGATCCACACCCTTCCCCCTTCAGGTAACAAGGTGATCTACTCCTAGGTACCTTTACGAGATGCTCTGAGACACAAAGACACAAGATAGGTTCCCTTTGTGGTCCCTTCAAGCACCAAGATCCTCTGACTTGCTAATTCTAATCTGACCTCTGAAAAATGGCACAGTTAACACAGGAAAGCAGAGAGGGTTTCAGATGAGAGGAACGAGGTAAACAAAGACCCAGAGGAGGAAAGCACACATTGTGCCCAGGAACAGGGAAGAATAAAGGCTGCCTGCCAGGGAGGAAGGGCAAATGAGGCTGGATAGGAAGGCGATTTGTTGGCCTTGTAAAGGTTAATGAAAGAATGGAGGGCACGAGGCAGGAGGACAGCTTCGGCGGTCCAGAGGGAGCATTGCTGGAGCGAGACTGAACCTAGCAGGGCTTGGTGGTCTAGTGTCTATCACTCCTTAGCCATACTTAGTGGATTCTTTTGATTTTTCTAAACACAAAAGCCCACAGTCTGATTCTCTTTACCAGTGGTAAGTTGCTGGGAAGGGCCCTGCGAGTCAAGAATCTGTCAAACAGTTGTTTTATTTCCTGCAGTGTTGGCTGACTGTCCAAAACCTTATAAAATTTAAATAAATAAATAAATCTAGTACAAAAGTACGTTAGCATGTCAAGGTTTTGTGGGGTGTTTTCTCCTCTTTTTGGAGCAAAAAAACAGGAGATGATTTTCTTCCAGCTATAGGCCTGTATCATTTATGGGATTCTTTTACTCCACCCCTTGGGGGTTTTTTTCCTGTCCAGGACTTTTTGGCTACAGTACTCCATCACTTCCCAAATATCCACTAGGGTCCAGTGTGTTGGTGAGACCCTACACAGCACAGCCAGTCTCATTCTATAATTTAACCCAATGTCTCTAGCCTAGTGCCCAGGAGTATGTGAAGGGAGGCCAAGTCCTATCACCTGCCCTGCACATGTGCATCCTCTAGGTCCACCCCTGCCTGAGCCACACTCAAAGTCTAATTCTGACCTTATTTCCCTGCCCTTTCCTCCTCCTCCTCCTCTTCCTTCCTTCTTTCATTGCTTCCTTCAGGAGCCTTAGCCAGCTCATGAGTGGGTTTGTTAGCACAGGACACATCCCTGCTGTCTAACTCCAGATCCAGAGAAATGGGCAGGGTGGCCACAAGACTGGGTTTCCAATTTCATCTGGACCACAGTGCTGAGCGTGAAATAGATTCCAGGATTTAGAACTGGAAGGGGCCTTGGAGATTATCTAGAGCAACCCCCTCATTTGGCAGAGATAAAAACTGGAGCTCAGAAGGGCGATTTTCCCAAGGGTAGAGTTAGTAAATAGCAGGGCCAGGATTTGAATCTTGGGCCCTCTTGTACCAAATGCCAGGTTCTTTCTATTCTACCATGCTGTAAACATGGCACCACTTTGTAAACAAATACCTGAATAAACTGATTGCTGCTGGGATCCCAAGGCAAACAGGAACCTGTGGAATGATTCCCCTGGCCAAACACAGGGCCACATTCAGTGGTATTAAGTCAATGGTAAACTTAGATAGTCAGGGGTATAATAAAAATATATTCACTTGGAGTCAGAAAAACATGAGTTTGACTCGTGGCCCTGCCACTTACTAGCCATGTTATACTGGGCTGGTCACTTAATCTCTCTAAGCCAGTTTCCTCATTTATAAACTTATTTTTCTTCTGTCCAGACCTATAGATTTAATAGAGCAAGGGAACTCCCCTAGTGAAAACTCCCTTCAAAAAAGCAATGCATCTGTAATTTAAGAATATTAGAGAGCTTCCTGGGTCACTGAAATGTTAAGTGACTTGTCCAAGGTCATGCAACTAGTATTGTGTCAAAGACAAGCATTCCTAAGTCCATGGTGTATTCCCTAGACCCCTATACTTCTCAATCTCTAACTGGGGGGTGGGGGAATGTAATAATACCTGAATCACTTTCTTCACCACACTGTAGTGAGGATCAAATGAGATATGTAAAGTATGTAAAGTAACTATAGAAATGCTACGTAGATTTAATCCCAGTAACCACTGTGTTCTGACAGAAGTCTCAAACACAGCCAAAAACTTTAAAGAAAAGTCTCAGCATCCTAATCTCTACAATGGGAATGATAATATTTGTACTACCTACCTTATAGGATATTATAAGGAAAATATTTTGTAAATTTTAAAGCCCTATATAAATGAGGAATTATTATTATTATTATTCCTTAAATATGGTACCCCAAACTGAAAACAGTACTCAAGATATAGTCTGATCAGGGCAGATACAGTGCTATCTTCCTCATTCTGGGTACATTTCTCCTGATGAAACCTAAGATAGCATTAGCTTTTTGGTTACCACAGCACACTGATACTCATACTGAGGTAGCAATCCAGTAACCCCACCAGGTCTTTTTCACAGCAACAATGGGCTAGTGATGCCTTCCCATCCTATACCTGTGAAGCTAACTTTTCATACCAATTGCAGAACTTTGAATTCATTGCTATTAAGTTTTAGCTAAATCCATTCTGCCCATCATCATAATCTGCCTAAATTATTTGAGATTTTAACTGTGTCAGTGTTTTAAGCATCCTTCCAACTGCATATGATCTGAAAATCAAATAGCTATACTTATTATGGTTTTATATAAGTCAATGATGGAGAAGGTTAAATAGGGGCAGCTAGGTGGCACAGTGGATAGAGCACTGGCCCTGGATTCAGGAGGAACTGAGTTCAAATCCGGCCTCATACACATAACACTTACTAGCTGTGTGACCTTGGGCAAGTCACTTAACCCCATTGCCTAGCCAAAAAAAAAAAATCAATCGAAAAGGTTAAATAACATAAGGGCACATATTCCTGACACGTTCCAGTGAAGGCATCCCTCCAAAGTGACTTCAAACCTTTAATGACAACTCTTTGGGTACAGTCATTCACCGAGTCTTGAATCTACCTAACTCAGCTATTACCCAGTCTATCCAACCTATGTCTTTCCATCTTGACCATGAGGATAGAATAAAAGATTTTGTTAGATGCCTTATAGAAATCTAACTATTCTGTGACTACCACATTCCTCTGGTCTTCTTGGCAAATTTTATCCTTGTCAAAACAGAAAACAACAGTAGCCTGTTCTTGATGAAGCAATGTAGCTTTTAGTAATTGCTTTTTCACTTCCTAAGTGCTCACAAACTATCCCTTTAATAATGTCTTTGAGAATTTTGCTAGCAGTAGAAACCAAGGTCACTGACAAAGTTTTCAGTCTTCGCCCTCTTCCTTTTGTAAAAAATCGAGGCATTTCCCCTTCTCTAATTCTGTGGCAGCTCTCCCAGCTCTTTCAAAGATCACCAACAGCCGAGCAGTAATCACATCTTACAGTTCTTTGACTCTCCAGGGATATAGTTTAAGGAGGTCAGTTTTAGTTGAATGCATTGAAGTCTTCTGCATATTGTCTTAACATTCCCTCACTTATTCTGGGTTTCCACTCCCAGCCAACAGTTTTTGTTATATAGTCTTCTCAGTCTAGGGATCGTTTTCATTGGAAGAGGAAACAGAAGCAAAATAAGAGTTGAGTAGTTCAGCCTTCTCTTTGACATCCCTTAATCACCATCTCACTTACCCTAACCTTTACCTTCTTTGATACTCCTATTGCCTTTAAAATAATTTTTAAAAATGTATTATCTTTAGCATTGATAGCCATGCTCGTCTCATTCTGGGCTTTCTTTAGCATTCCTGACATTTTTATAGGACCATTCTTGTATTCATCCTCAGTTTCTTGCCCACGTTTTCTTCTTCTGCATAGATCTTTCAAAACTGAATTGGTCAGTGAAGTTCTCTCTGCAGACACACTGGTTATTTTAGAGAACCCCCAATTTTTCTTTTCATCAGAATAAATTTAGCTTTTATCTTAAGGATTTTGTTCTTGAAACCATCCCTGTTGGACCATCTTCCCTGAAAAAAAAATGAGTCCATTGTATCCTATGCTTTCTTTGAACTCCCTAAAATCTGCACTCTCAAACTCAAAGGTCTGTCCATGGCCCTTCCAGCAGCCAATAAGAGAACTGCTTCATCATCTCCAAAGCTTCTGAGTCCTTCAGTAATGACTGAAAGCATTAGGGCAATTCTGCCCATGCTCCATGACCCTGTTACACACGGAGGAATGGACCGACAACCTGCACAGCCTCGGACATATCACCACATCTCTCTGGGCCTCAGCTCTGCAAAAAAGAAAGAGATGAATTGAATGGTCTCTTCCAGCTTAACATACTATGAATTATTCTGACAGATGAATGAGAGTGAAGGAGACTGAGTGAGAATGGATAGAAGGCTTTTATCCCCACAGATCCCCCCCCACGATTCAGCTGATCTAGCTTCTAGATGAAACTCTACTTGTTAAAGAGGCTTTGTCCAACAATGGTTGGCTTGTTCAATTCAGTAAGCATTATCAAGCACCTACTATGTGGAAAGCACTGTTTGGACTTAGAAGAGCCATGAATTTGAATAAGATACTGTCTCTGCCTTCAAGGACCTCACAGCTTAGTTCCTCTGGGGCTGGGAAATCACTCTCATTTTGTCAAGCACTTTTGGCATCTACATCAGATGAGAGGCCCATACTTTAGGGTCTGAGCTGGCACTCCAAAGAGGAGTTAGTTTCTATAGAAGATAAGATTGGCTAGTCAAGGATAGTATCTACTTCATCAGATAGCTGACATTTCCTCAGAGGGCCCCTTCTCTTATAGAACAAAGAATGAGATTGGCCCCAGGCCTTGGGGTCTAACACCCTGAGAAAACTTATCTCAGACCTCTTTGCCTCTCTCACACCAAAATTGTGCACACGGTTCTTTTTTTAATTTGGGGGTAGGGAGTGGGGAGGAAGTAGATGGCAAGGATTGGGCTTCATGATTTCCTTCAAGCCTAACCTCAAGTGAGTCACTTCCTGGTCCCTCCAGCTGCTAGCACCTTTCTCTCTTTTCTGCTGCCAGGGGTACCACTCCTGAAAGCTGCTTCCTCCCTTGAGTGGCTGCCTCTCTACAGCTGTGTCCATCTGGAGAATGTGTGCCTCAACTCTCTTGAACTAACTCTTCAACTGCTGGATGAGATATCTCCTCAATTCCAGATACCATGGCTAATGGAGGGAAGGGATGTCAAGGGAGAAAATAAAAATCCACCCAACTTGGAGCAATTACTCCTTAGCAGACAGGTTCTTCCTTGACTCTTCCTCAATGGCCACCAAAACTGTTATTCCACCAAAACTCCACCAAAACTGCCTTATTCTGTAACCATATATCTTTTTTTTAATTAATTTATTTATTTTTAGTTTTCAACACTCACTTCTATAAGCTTTTGAGTTTTAAATATTCTCCCCCTTCCTCCCCCCAGAGGGAATGCAATCTGATATAGGCTCTATATGTACATTCATACTAAACCTATTTTCACGTTAGTCATGTTGTAAAGAATTAGAACCAATGGGAGGAACCACAAGATAGAAGAACAAAAAAAAGAGAGAGAGAGAGAGCAAATAGTATGTTTCGATCTGCATTCAGACTCCTTAGTTCTTTCTCTGGATGTGGACAACATTTGGAACCATATATCTTAAATATCATTTGGGGAGGAGGAGTAGGAAGGGAAAGCCAATCATTGCTTGTCCAATGGCATTGCAGCCTTCTGATTCAATTAGAGAAAAGTATTCATTCTTACTAACGAGACAACAGAGATTTCCCCCTCCTCGTGACAATGTGGTGGATCCAGGAACCTCTGCTCTAAGAACTCTGATCCTCTGGTCCACTCCCCCCTTCTCAGTGGTGATGGGCCCGGGCCTCTCCAGCTCCTTGACTATGGAGTAAAGGTAGCCACTCACATTATATAAGTATGGAATCACCAACTATAATGCTACCATTTTCTTATCACTGTGCTCTGCAGACCCCCAGACAACTATCTGCTCTGCCAATGTACTCTAAGGACCTGTTGGTTTTGACACACCACCCTGACACTATGCTGTTAAGGACCACTGGGCCCTTTCATCTTTCCCATAGCTCAATCTTCCTAAAGGTATTGTTCCCCCTGACTACATAAAACTTTAACACATCTGTGATTACATCCTGCAAATACATCAGCTGAACTGGGAAGAGGGAACCAAATGGGTGGGGGCGGGGAGAAGAGAAGAGGAGAGGAGAGGAGAGGAGAGGAGAGGAGAGGAGAGGAGAGGAGAGGAGAGGAGAGGAGAGGAGAGGAGAGGAGAGGAGAGGAGAGGAGAGGAGAGGAGAGGAGAGGAGAGGAGAAGAGAGAGATGAGAGAAAGAGGAAGAGAAAAAAAGAGGGGGAAAGGAGAGAGAAGAGAGAGAAAGAGGGGAAAGAAAAGGAGAAAAAGAGATGAGAGAGAGAAGAGAAAGAAAAAAGGAAAAGAGAAGAGAGAAAGAGAGAGAGAAGAGAGCAAAAGAGAGACAGGACAGAAAGAGAGAGGAAAGGAGAGAAAAAGAAAGAAAGACAGCGAAAGGGGAGAGAAAAAAGAAAAAGAGGAGAGAGAAGAGAGAAAAAAGAGGGAAAGAGAAAGAGGAGAGAGAGAAGAAAAAGAAAAAAGGAAAAGAGGAGAGAAAGAGAAGAAAGAAAAGAATGGAAAGAGAAGGAGAGAGAAAGACTTTATTTGTTGTCTCCCTCATTAAACTACATGCTCCTTGAGGGCAGGAATTCTCTTGTGGGGTTTTTTTTTTCTGTATCCCCAGTGCCTACCACAGTACTTAGTATTCACAGGGGTAAATAGTAAAAACCTGATTGATGGATGGATAATGACATTAAGTAGTAGCCTTGCTGTTCCTCCCTCAATTCTCATTTCTCCTCTCTTCCTCTCCCCCCTCCCCTGTTCCCCTTCCCTCTCCCTACCACTAAGTGGAATTACAGTTTCTGAGGCTGGCCCTGGCCTCTAGGATTCTCAGAAGGAGGCAGTAGGGTTTTTTTTCTTTCATAGTTTAATAATTTCTAGAGATCCACAATTAAAGAAGTGAGGGAAGAGACCGCTAATCAAAACTAGCATTTCCTAGTTGAGCACCATGATTCTTGAAACACGAGTCTCAGGATCTGAGCAGGTAGAGGGGTTGCAAGAGCCCAGGAGCAGTTTTAGTTTTAACACTTGCATTTTACCTCAAAGGCAGCTTAGTGTATCTGAGTGAAGAAAATCACTCAATCCTGGACATGAGAATAGGAACTTTGGGGTTTGAATAGGAAAGGGTATCCTCATAAGGTTATGATCAGAGCATCCAGAAGAAATTAAGGGCTGGGGTGGGAGGGTTCTTCTCAGCATCCATATCTTTTCTAATCTTTTCAGACTTTTTGTTCAAGGTTGGAATTTCCTCATTCTGGGCCAGAATCATTCCAACTGCATTGCCAAATGCAAATCCAAGCAAAGCTGGATCATTTCGATGGCAAGGGGCCTAAAGTAAGGGCTGAGGGCAAGTAGCAATCTCTATTCCTCCATCTAAGGACAGGAAGGGGGAGCAGAAGAAATGGGAGAAAACTACTCCTCCCAGCTAACATTTCCATAGCATTTTAAGGATGAATAAATGCTTTCCATAAAATCATTCTTGCACTCTAGCACTATTGTGAGCTTTGTAACTTTAAAGTATGATAGAAATGGGAGCTGTTGTAAGACCTGTACAGATTCATAAATTTGGAACTGGAAGGGACCTTGGAGGTCATCAAGCCTAACCCCCTTATTTTGCTTCAGAGGAAGCCGTAGACCAAAGTGGGGAGAAGTTACTTGCCCAAGGTCACATAGGTAGCGAACTGCAGAAGAGTGATTTGAATTCAGTTCTCCAGACTCTTTCCCAGTGCTCTTTCCAGGACGTGCCATTGCCCCTGGGGGCATTTATCTCATCTCATCCTCACAACAAGCCTGAGAAGTCAGGAGTGAAGGAATGATCATGCCCCACCCCTTCCCTCTAAAATGAAAGCTTCATGAAATAAAAAATAAAACAGAAAGGAAATCAGTTGCTTCCAAATTCAACATGCAAGACCCAGTCACAGGCAGCCCTCAGATAACCCCAGCCAACACGAGGCCCAAAGGGGCAAGGCAACCAGCGGCATCGGGGAGTGGGGAGGGGGGCAGGGAATGCGGATGATCTATAGGGGTCTGGCTGAGGCATAAAAAAGAAGCCGATCATTTTTAACTTGATTAATAATGCAGTGAAGAGGGGACCAAAGGAAGGAGTGGGGCTGAGGCCCCCGGCTCGCTCCGGTGCTCCGCAGTCTAGAGGAGCAGGAAAGCCTGCCCGCCGAGGGCTAGGAAGCAGTTATCACTGGCGGGTGATTAAGTTACTAATCTTCAGGGAGAAGACATTTAGAGGCCCATATTAAAGCAGAGCGAGGCAAAATTACATTCCGTTTCAATTTAGTTTAGCAATTCCAGTGATTTAGTTAAATGAAAAGCAATTGTTCCAATTAATAGTATTGAATGTTATTCATCAAAAGTGTCAAAACAGCTGTGTCGGTGCATTAGTAACCTATTCTCTTGTCAGAGATATGGATAATTCCCCAGGATTGAATGGGGGGATGGCAGCAGTTTGGGGGCTTGGGGAGGAAAGGGGGAGGCACTTGCGTGGGTGTTGCCTGCACTCGGCTATATGTCTGAGCTTTGTGCTCATGTGTGTCTGGGTTATGCACATGTCCATGGCTGTCTGTGTATATGTAGGAACCTGTGCATGTCCTCACATGTACATCTGTGCCCATGTGCAGTGCTTGTCTGTGGAGGTGCTATATGTCTATATGATTTTGCACACACATCTTTGTGTGTACATGTGTGTACCTCTGTTGTGCAATGTCTGTACATGTATGTGAATGTGTGAATATCATTGCATTTATGTGTATGCATGCCTGCATGTCCATACCTATACCTTACATATACATATAGGCGTGCATATATATCCAAGCAAGTATATATGCATGCCTTTGTGTACGTGTGTCTGTGTGTCTGTAATTCGTAGTTATGCATTCTTGTCTATGCATTGGAAAGAAATACTGATTTGTAGTTGAATGACCTGGTTCTAATCTCAGCACCTTTGCTTACTCTCTGAATGACCTTGGGAAGTCACTTACCTACTTTGGGCCTTGGTTTCCTCAAATGTCAAGTTATGAGGTTAGATAGATCTGGGGCTCTTAACCTGAGGTCAATGAACTTGTTTTTAAAATACCTTTATAATTGCATTTCAATATAATTGGTTTCTTTTATAATCCTATATATTTCAATTTATGCTGTTTAAAGACATTATTGTGAAAAAGGGTGCATTGTCTTCACCAGACTGCCAAAAGAGTCCAAGACACAAAAAAAGGTTAAAAACCTCTGATCTAGACAAACTTTAAGATCTCCTCAAGCCCAAATCTATGATGCCACATCTGTATGCATACATGTACATGTTATGCATGCATTTCTGCATCTAGAAGTATGTATATGTATGTTATCATTTGCTCTGGTACTAGCAAAGCAGTTCCAAAAATATATCACGGGGAGGATAGCCACCAAGACAGAAAGGTGTCTGTCTGTCCTGTTATATGGATGTTCAAACCCTGGGTTATACAATAATTCAGTTGCTGTGCCTAAGGAAGCGACACCCTCACTCTCAAAGCAGCTTGGAACAATGGAAAGACTGTTGGAATTGACCTAGTTAAGACCCAGCTCTGCCATTCATTATTTCTAGGTATATTCTCTCTCTGCGTATATATATGTGCATGTATGTGTGTGTGGACACATATATGTACACATATACATGTATTTGTGTGTATAGATAGATAGATAGATAGATAGATAGATAGATAGATAGATAAATACTTATTTATACTTATATAATCTCTAAGTATATTCTGAGCCTCAGTTTCCTTATCTCTAAAATGAGGCTATTGGATTTATGACCTCTAAGATTCCTACCTGTTTTAACATTCTGTGCCCTTCTGGTCTGGAAGCTTCCTCCTGATGGGGCTTGAAGGGACTGGCTGCTGCCCAGAGCTGGATAAGGTGCAGCAAATAGAACACAACTGAAACAGGGCTTTCAGAAAGGAGAACATTTGTTGTGGACGTGTGCTTCTGACGTATTCCACTGCATACACAGTGCCAGAGTAAATGGCCTTTTAAGGTATTACAAATAAATGGCCTTTGTCGTACTGACAGGATCCCCTTGCTGTTTTAACATGCCCTAGGCTGACAGCTTCCCTTGACCTGCAAAGTAATTATATCCGTTTGGACATCACTAACCCCAGCAGAAATTCTAAGTGTGACTGGAATGGGAGGGTGAGGGGAACCAGTGGGTCCCATTAGAACAACTCCATTGGACGGGACCCTCCCCTGGAACTTCACATACTTCTTAAAAGTACAGGCCTTCTGGAGCCAACAGCAGAAAACCAAGATAAAGGCCTTAATCCCTCAGGCCACAGACCTGCCTGACTCCAGCTTCCTTTCTCCTTCACTGGACAATGTTTTAAAAATAAGGACTAGACCTCTTTCTGGTGGTTCCTCCCATTGGTTCTAATTCTTACTTACAGCATCACTAATGTGAAAATACATTTAATAGGAATGTATACGTATAGCCTATATCTTGGGAAGGGAGGTAGGGAGGGAGGGGGAGGAAAATTTAAAAATCAAAAACTTAAGGAAGTGATTGTTGATAATTCAAAATAAATTAATCAAAAAAAAAAAGAAATAGAGAGGGGGCAGCATGGTGAAGAGCAAATGGTCCTTACCTTGGAGTCTGCCTGCCTCACAAAGTTGGTATGAGTAACATGCTTTGTAAAAGTTAAGATCCTATATCACTATGAGTGGTTGTGATTGAAGCTCATAGACTTTAGAGAGAAAGACCCCTAGAAATCATTTTATCCAACACCCTTATTTTACAGATTAGGAAGCAAACCCAGAAAGAGAGCAACTTGCCCAAAGGTCATACAGGAAGCACACAGAAGGGCCAAGATTCAAACTCAAGTCCCCCAACTCCAAATCCAGGAATCCAGATGCCATGCCTTGCTTCCATCCACCCAGGGAGGAATGGATGGATAATTTGCATATATAGCTCTGCTCTCCTTCCCTCTCTCCCAGGAGATAGAGGAGAAAGGAAGAGATGAAGAAAGCCAGGACTGTACTGGACAGCCAAATGTTCCTGGTAGAGGTGTCCTTCTGGAAGGTCATGCCTTGGATTGGTTGTACCAGCACTGGCTGCCCCTTGGGGAATTGGGGCTTGGGCTATGTGCAGAGATTCGAATTTTAGGATTAGAGATAGAAGGGATCTCAGAGGTCATCTCACCATCCCACCGCCACATTCGATTCAATAAACATTTATTAAATGACCTGTACTAGGTTCGGGGGCTACCAATAAAATAATTAAAAATGGTTCCTGCCTTCAAGGAGTTTACATTCTATTGTCAGAATTTTACAGGGGAGGAAATTGAGGTCTATCCAGAACAGTGGAGTTATTTGCCCAGGCAGTTATTAGCAGTGCCAAGATTCAAAGTCACATCCTCTGTCTCCAAATCCAAGGTTCCTCCCAAAGCACCAATGCTCCAGTTCTGACTTAGGCACCCCTCGGCCAGAACTAGGAGGAGCACTTCCTGGAGACTGGCCAAAACACATCCATTCCTTCCCTCCTCCCTTCAGCCTCCTGGAATCCCTGACTTCCTTCAAAGCTTGCCACCTCCTAAATGAGGCTTTTCCTGATTCCTCTGAAGCACAAGTATCTCCCCTCTGCACAATGACCTTTCATTTATTTTGTATGTAATTGTGTGCACATGTTCTCTCCCACTAAAGAATGAAAACTTCTCAAGGGCAGGGACGGTTTCACTTATGTCTTTTTACCTCTGGCACCTAGCACAGTGCCTGGCATATAGTAGACACTTAATAAACGCTAATTGGTTGACCGTATTTCATTGAAGCAGTCCGAAGCAGCCTCAGCCCCTCTCTTTCCCTCATCGGTTTCTCAGACATTAGCCAGGACAAGTTGTAGTGGCTACCATCAGGGTTGCTGGGACAGTGCCCATCAGGACAGTGATTAAGCAGTGAGGAGGAAACCTTAGGATGTGATCTCTGAATACAAAAGGGCTAATAAACACAATGCCTGGGAATGGGGATTGGGCACAAGGAGTCCTTTTGCTATTTTGGGAGGCCCCAATGGAGTCTGGACGAAGCTGAGGGCATCCTGGAGCTCATTAATCTGTGTGAGAATGACAGAGACAGGATAAAAGGTCTGGGAAGGCTTTCCGCCAGCCTTTTCCTCACCAGTGGGAGCCCCTATGACTGCCACTGCCCTCTCCCCTCAATGAGCCTTCAAGCTGGGCCTCCTGAGACCCATCACAACGGCTAGAGGCAGCCAAGACTATCATCTTCCTTTCCTTTCCAATTTCTGTGGCCTTTTTTTATGAAACATGAGAGATTAGGAGCCACTATCCTTTCCCCATCCAGGGTTTGTTTTCTCCCTGAGCCAATCAAAAGAAGCCAAAAAAAAAAAAAAAGAGAGAGAGAGAGAAAAAACTCCAGGAAGACCCAACTGAACTAAAGGAGCAGAAAGGAGAGAGTTTTCCCCAAATATCCTGCTCAGTTCAGTTCCCACGACATCCCCTCATTGGAGTATGTGCATGGGAAAAGGTTAATTACCAGGGATATGGCTGGATTGACCAGTGAACAGCGGTAACCTCCCGGGTCTGAAGGCTCAGACAGGGCTGTCAGCAGCAGGGAAGCTAGACTGGAAAGGTCAGGTGGGCAGGTTTAGGCTGGGGGAAGCTGCCTAGGATGGGGCCATAATGAATCCCCATACAACAGCTGCCAGACCTGTTCAGCCCACTCTGTAGTACCAACCCAGGGATGCCCTACAAAAACCCTGGGAGGGAAAATGCTGCAATAGCAGGGTTAGGAAACACAAAACAAATGATACCACAGGACAAACACAGGGTCACAGCCGACAGATTCTGGCCTTCCAGACAGACCAGAATGTGGCCACTTCACGCAGCGTGGGGGATCAGAGTCAGGGTTAGATACATTTAGCTTTATTTGAAAGCTCATGCTGAATGAGATATGCATTCTCAGACATGGCTAATATGTTGATCTGTTTTGCTGGCTTATATATATTTGTTACAAGGAAGGGCTTCTACTATGGAAGGGGGAGAGGAGTGGTGGGTTAATAGGTAATAACAGATATGCCAAACAAAGCATCAATAAAACACTTTTAAATACACAAAAGAAAAGGGGGGGGCAGGGAGAATGGAACAATTTTGTTTCTATCCCATCAAATGTAATATATATGTAAGAGGGAGAAGGAGGGTAAACTGTGTTATATCCTCAAAGAAGCCCAAGTAAAATTGCTTAAAGCTTAGGTTTGAGGTCACATCTGTGGTATCCTCAAAAGGGAGTAGTAGAAAGGTACTCAATGTACAATATAAATCAATTATGAGACTGGTAGTTCTTTCCTATACACATGCACATGCACACAAATGCATGCACACACATATAAATGGAAAACCACAACAAATATGAAAGCCTCCGTATACAGGTGGCCTGGACAATTCAGCTCATGTTCAGTGGGATGGTCCCTACAGGTCCATTCCACACACGCTCCCAGAGATATATTCTAATTCAACATCTCCTCATACATGTATACACACATGCACATGTACATATATGTACATGTACATACATGCATACTTCTTACAAGCCTAACTGTATATAACAGAAGGGAAGCTAGGTGGTGCAGTGGATAAAGTGCTGACCCTGGAGTCAGGAAAAATCATCTTTCTGAGTTCAAATCCGGCCTCAGACACTTACTAGCTGTGTGACCTGGGCAAGTCACTTAACCTGTTTGCTTCAGTTTCTTCATCTGTAAAATGAGTTGGAGAAGGAAATGGCAAACCACTACAGTACCTTTGCCAAGAAAACCCTAAAAGGGGTCACAAAGAGTTGGACATAAGTGAAAAACGACTGAATAACAAAAAACATAACAGAATTTCACAGTTTCTTACACAAGCCTCTTGCTCTTTTGATTATTGAAATGTTTGTGTTTATTGATGATCATTAAGTTCACAATAAAAAAGAAATTTTTTGGAAAAATGATTGTTAGGGATATATTGAAACTATATAGGAAGACAAAACTGGCTTAAAGGACTTTGGAGCACTTGAGAAGCAACCATCAGGCTCATACAATTTAGAATCAGATGGGACCTTAGAGATCATCTCGTTAAACCTCCACATTTTAAAAGTAATGAACCAGTTACCCATATACATACAAAGAGCTACTATGCTAACTGATCTATTTCGCTCTGTGTATGTCAGGAGCAGGCCTCTGTTTATTAAAACCGGCTCTCTAAGATCTGCTGCTAAGATCTCACACTTCATAAATCCAGTCCTGGTCTCTTTACACACTTGGAAGTGTAATGCAGCAGTCGATGTGCCAAAAACACAAGGAGGCTGACGGCCAGAGACAGAGAACAAAAAAGGAAACAGATAATGGGATAAAAGAGGGAAGCGAAAGAACAGAAAGGAGGTTCAGTGTGATTTCCCTAGAAAACAAAACCTTCATGGTAAGGGCACTCTAATATACCCTCTCTCTGGATCTCCTTCTCAGCTCACATCTGTGGATAGCCCTCAGCTCCTTCTCACATCTCTGGACAGCCCTCTCAGTCCCCCCATACTACAGGGCCCTGAAAGAAGAGGGCTCCCAGAAAGATACAAGCCAAGAGAAAAGTGGCCAGGAAAAATGGGAAGACCAATCCCAAGGCCCCCCAAAACTGATGATGTCCACCAAACTTAGAAACACAGATGTTAGAGCTGGAAGGGACCTTGTAGGATTATCTAATTAGCGTCATAGGATCAGAGCTGGCAGGGACGTCAGAATTCAAGTCTCATTCCTTGATTTTAGAGAGGGAGAAAGTGAGGCCCCCAAAGGGAAGTAACTTGCCCTAAGTCCCACAAATTTTAATTACAGAGCAAATACCATGTCTCCTGGCTTCCGAGGTAGTTCTTTCTACGTTATGCCAGGCTGCCTCACCAAGTACACCAGGAACAAAGGGGTTAAGGGAAACACTGGGAACCTGCATACTTTTATTACATTATCGAGATGTTATTGCATTATAAATAATGCCACAAGATGCATTATTTATACATTTAATATCAGGCTTGCTTATAAGTCAGATCTCTTCACTTTTAAAGAAATGCTCTGTCTCTGACACATCTCCCGAAGCTGTGTACAGAGATGGCTGGAGCCACCCTCCTGAAACAGCAGAGAGAGTTGAGGTGCATTGAGAGAATGTAAATACCCCATGCTAGGAGGGAGAGGAGAAGCAAAGAGTGTCTTCACAGGGGCTTGCAACTGACTTTTCTCAGACACTTCGCTTTCTTTCCCAGTTCCCTTAGGACTCATGAGACAGGATGCAGAAAGAGTTTATGTCATATTACCATTGCCACAAGCAATCAGAAAGCTGAAGGCAGGGAAGCCTACAGGAGTGAGTATGAGAGAAGGGGAAAGGAACGAGCATTTATTAAGCATTTATGTGCCAGGCTTTGTGCTAAGTGCTTTATAAATATTATCTCATTTGTGCTTTCCAGCAACCCTCCTAGGTAGGTATCATTATTGGCATTCACAGAGCCTAGCACTTAATGACTCTGCATTCAACAGTCTATCCACTGTGACACTCTATCTCTTCCACAAAGGAAGTGGGACTTCTCCTTGGAGGATAAGAGTAATATAGAGACCTAGCAGTAGCAGATTTCCAACTATACTATACAGCAGTAATCAGCCAAACAAAAATATGGTACTGAGTAAGAAATAAAGTAGCTGATCAGTGGAATACATTAGGTACACAATAAATAAAAGTAAATGACCACAGTAATCTAGTGTCTGATAAACTCAAAGATCCAAGATTTGGGGGCAAGAAGTCATTATCTAACAAAAATTGCTAGGAAAACTGGAAAGCAGTCCAGCAGAAACTAGGCACGGATCAACATCTCACACCACATACCAAGATAAGGTCAAAATGGGTACGTGATTTAGACATAAAGGGTAATATCATAAACAAATTAGGGGAACACAGAAAAAAATTACCTGTCAGATGAATGGATAAGGGAAGAGTTTATGACTAAACAAGAGACAGAGAAGACCATAGGAAATAAAAATGGATTGTTTTATTATATTAAATTAAAAAGAATTTGCATAAACAAAATCGATGCAGCCAAAATTAGAAGGAAAGTAAGAAACTAAGGGCAGGGACAAATTTAAAGCGTTCTCTAATAAAGATCTAATTTCTCAAATACATAGGGAACTGAGTCAAATTTATAAGAAAAAAAGAGCCATTCTCCAACTGATAAATGGTCAAAGGATATGAACAAGTAGTTTTCAGAGGAAGAAATCAAAGCTATCAACAGTCATGTGAAAACATGCTCTTAATCACCAATATATACCACCTCACACCTATCAAATTGACTAATATGACAGAAAAGGAAAATGACAAATGCTGCAGGGGCAGTAGAAAAATAGGGACACTAATACACTGTTGGTGGAATTGTGAACTGGTCCAACCATTCTGGAGAACAATTTGGAACTATTCCCAAAGGGCCATAAAACTGTGCACACCCTTTGACCCTACAATATTGTTACCAGGTTTAGATCCCAAAGAGATTAAAGAAAAAAGAAAAGGATCCAGATGCATGAAGATATTTATAGCAGTCATTTTTGTGGTGGCAAAGAAATGAAAATTGAGGGGATACCCATCAATTAGGGAATGGCTGAACAAGTTGTGGTATATGATTGTGATGGAATACTATTGTGCTATATGAAATGATGAGAACTATAGTTTCAGAAAAATCTGGGAAGATTTCTATGAACCAATGCAAAGTGAAGTGAGCAGTGCCAGGAAAACATTATACAAAATAACAGCAATATTATAATAATGACCAACTGTCAGCTACTCTAGTCTAAATAATGATCTATGATCATTCCAAAGGACTCATAATGAAAAATTCTATTCATCTCCAGAGAGAGAACTGATGAACTCTGAGTGGAAATTGAAGCATATTTTTTTCACTTTATTTTTCTTGCTTTTTTGGCAACATGGTTAATATGGAAATATTTTTAGCATGGCTTCACTTGCATGATGGGTATCGTATTGCTTACCTTCTCAATGAGTGATGGAAAAACTGGAAGGTGAGATTTGGAACTCAAAAGAATTTTTTTAATGTTAAAAAAATTAAGAGTAATATGGAGAAGCAAAGAGGAGAGAGGAATAGCATTCCAGGGAGGAATAATGAAAGAACATGAGCAAATAAGTCTCTGTATTCTCTTAAACCCATTTTATGGCTCACCTGAGAGGTCTGCTATGGGGCAATCCTTGCTATTCACTCCCTGTTGTCTTGTTAATTTAGTCAAACTGTCAGGAGAAAAGCATCTGGAAGCTCATTCTATGTTATGCCAGAAACATTCATATTGTTAACAGCCACTCTTATCATAAGGCAACTCTGCTCATCTGTGGGACCCATAAGCCTTATCTAATCTAAATCATAAGTGATTGCCATAAACCACCAGGATTTTATGGAGTCACATATATTATTTTATATTAAGAATCCTTCTGAACTTATATATTTCTCCCAATCATCCTTAAAAGGAATAGAAGGGAAAGAAGGAGTGTGGGAAAACATAACCTTAACTCCTAACCTAATCTTATTTCTCCTAATCCCTTCTCCCTCATCTAACAGCACTATCATTCTGGACTGACCACAAGGCTACGGTGAAGCTACTCTCTGCAATAATCTCTTCTTGGTGAATCCAACCACCTTCTCCTAATAGTTCTCAGTAGCACCTGATATCATTGACCAGCTCTTTGTTCAATTCTCCTATCTATGAAGAGGATTGCCAAGTTTATATATCCAGCTCTCATCTGCCTCTTGAGACCAGGTCCTATAACTGCCCCCTCACCTGTATCTACCTGAAAGCCCCCCTAGACATCTGAAACTCAACATGTCCGAAATTAAACTCATCTCTCCTCCAAACTCCTCCCCAATTTCCTCATTTCTAACAAGAAAACCATCATTTTTCCAATCACCTAAGTTCCTAATCCCAGAATTATCCTCAGCTTTTTCTTCTCACTCAGCCTCTGTATCCAACCAGTTGCTAAGTATTGTTAATTCTACCTCTATAATCTTTTGCATCTTTCTTCTTCTCTAGTCTTCCATGACCACACCCCAGTTCAGGTCCTCATCACCAATTGCTTGGAACAGCACAGTAGCCTCTGCTAACAAAAGACCTCCCAGGCCCATAAAGGGACCTGGAATGAAACAGAGCATAAATTACGAAGCATTTATTGTCTGAGAAAAAGTTTGCAGGGGAGAGAAGATCCTGAAAGGAAGGAGAGAGAGAGAGAGAGAGAGAGAGAGAGAGAGAGAGAGAGAGAGAGAGTGAGAGCACGAGAGAGAGAGCTGGGGAAAGGGCAAGATAATATGGAGTTGGGTAGGCAGCAAGAGGCTCTAGACATCTCTAGACATAATAAGGCTGGCAGCAGGATGTTTAGGAACTCCCAAGCAACATCTTGAGTCTGTGACTTCTGCTCAAGGTTGCCCTTGAGCTGATCAAGGCTGGTTCTGTAGTTTCTGGCAGATAACCAGAATCTCCAAATTCAGCTAAAGTTCACTCACAAAGGATCACTGGTATGTCAAGCTGCTCTGAGCCTCAGAAATCCTTTTAAATAGCTGGGTGTCATGTAACTCCATTGTCTTGCTCCCCTGTGAAGAAGGGGAGTTCTAACATATAGTATAGTCATTGCAGAGCCCATGTTCACACCTCCTAACTAGTCTTCTAGATTGAAGTCTCTCATCTCTCCAACCCCCTTCCTCAAGCATCCAAATGGATGTTTTTTAAACATAGACTGACCACGTCACTCCCCTGCTCCAGATACTTCAGTGGCTCCCTATTGCCTCTGGGATAAAATGAAACTCCTCATTTAAAGTCCTTCACAATCTAATTCCAACCAATCTTTCCATATTTATTTCAAATTACTCCCAGTCTCTTTCTATTCCAGCCAAAGTGGCCTACTTGTTACTCCTTTTTCATCACTTGTCCTCTTCCATCTCTGTGCTTTTGTATAGGACATCCCCCATGCCTGGAATACTACCCTTTCTCACTTCTTGCAATCGCTATCTCTCATCCAGGTTCGAGTGGACTTTCCTGATTCCCCTAATCTTAACCCAACCCTAAAATTTACAGTATTTTTAATTTGTGTGCATTTTGTCTTTATTTATCTTTGTGTTATATCTTCACAGGACACTGTAAGGTCTCTGAGAATAGGTTTATTTTCTTTTGATCTTTGTATCCGCACTACCTAATAGAGTATCTGCCACATAGTAGGCATCAAATGAATGTTTGTAGACTGGCCTTAACTAGGATGGGTTATAAAACAATCCACAATACATTTGATATAGTGGGAGTAGAAGAAGGCATACTTCCAGAAATTGTCCTCAAATATCTGAAGGGGATGTCATGTGGAAGAAATGAACAGCTAGGTGGTGCAGCGGATAGAATGCCCAGGCTTGAAGTCAGGAAAACTTCTCTTCCTGAGTTCAAATCTGGCCTCAGACACTTACTAGCTCTGTGACCCTGAGCAAGTCACTTAATCCTGTTTGCCTCAGTTTCTTCATCTGTAAAAATGAGCTGCAGAAGGAAACGGCAAGCCACTCCACTATCTCTACCTAGAAAACCCCAAACAGGGTCACAAAGAGTAGGAAGTGACTGAAACAACTTAACAATGACAGCACGTGGAGTAAGAAACATAGTTAGCAATGGTTCTTCTGAATGAGAATTTTGACCCATAAAGTATCTAGAATCTGGAGCATCTTCTGGGGATCCAGCAGTTTGTATGTCCGTGGAGGGGGAAATAGAGAGGATATAGTGAAAGGCAAAATAACAGTCCCTGCTCTCAAGGAGCTCACATTCTAATGGAGGCAAGAAGCAAACAACATGTACAAACAAGCTATATCAGGGTAAATTGGAGATAATCAGTAGAAGGAAGGTTATGTAATCCACCTCTTGACAGAGAGGTTTAAGGTGCAGAACGAGACATAAAAAATTTTCAGACATTGAGACAATTTGTTTTGCTTGATTACACATATTGGTTACAAAGAAATTGTTTTTCTTTTATCTCTTTTTTCCCAATAGAGTAGGAGGTGGGAGGAAGAGAAAATAGATTTTTTTTCATTTTAAATAGAAAGTGGGTGGGGAGGTGCTATAGATGTGGAATGTTGCATGCATTTTCAGATGAGGTCACTATTATTAGTTTCACTTATTTGTTTTACTTTGTTACAAGAGACCTCTCATGGAATAGGGGTCATCTCTAAGTGTTTGTGATATAAAAACAATGCATCAATAAACATTTTTATTGTTTATCATTTTAAAAATATTAGTAGACAAAAAAGTGTGGCTTTAGCTATAGATCATAGATTTAGTGCCAGAAGGGACTTCAGAGATCATCTAGTTGAACCTCTTTATTTTACAGATCAGGAAACTGAGACCTAGGGGAGCACAATGACTCATCTGAGGTCACCTGGGTAGTGAGCAGCCGAGCTGGTTCTCAAACCCAGGTCCAAATCCAGTGATCTTTCCACTGGGTGATTAATCTGTGTATTTGTAGAATGGATTAACCAGTTTGAGAAAAGAAGATGCCAGTTTAGTGTGTAAACTGAATAAGGAGCAGAGAAGGACGATCTTCTTAGAAAAATTGTATCATGAAACAAAATGGTTTTAGTGTAGCCTGGAGAGCTACTGAGTGGCCAAAAAGGAATATATATTATCACAGCTAAGTCATGGAAGAAAGCCTAGCTCAAAGCAAAAGTAGCCTTTAAGGGTCATTCCTTCAGAGGAGCTGGAGAGAGCCTCTTTGGGGGACAAAAAACAGGAGAAGATTGGATTTACATATGGGTGGATATGGAAAGGATATTTTGGATTCAGAAAAAGATGGACTGGGTAACCCAAGGCAAGGTTAAGGGAGAGCTGGGCAGACCAGGAAACAGCCAAGTTGGACCTCTATGTTTCTGCTATAGGAGCCTGAGGTCAGGTTTGCTTTTTTGCCTACCATTTCTGATTCACTGAGCTTGTAGCTCACTTTTCACATTAACCAATGTTCAGACAGACCTTCTTCATCTTTTACTTGTTCATTTAACTTTTTTAACCTAAGTGTAAAACTTGATATTTTTCCCTTTTAAATGTCATCTTCTTAGATTCGGCCTACAGTTCTAGCTTGTCAAGTTCAATTCTGAATGATAATTCTGTCATTTAGTTCCTTACCTTTCCCTCCCAGCTGAATATCTTCAAAAACCCAATAAGCAGGTCATCTGCATTTTCATCTAAGTCCTTGATAAAAATGTTGGATACAAGGTCCAAGACAGAGCCATTAGACACTTCCTTCTAAGTTTACATCAAACCATGAATGACTATTCTTTGGGTTCACCCATCCAACCAGCATCCTTCTAATCCACCAATCTAGTCAAAGAAGGAAATAAGTTACTGTCTGTGATCTTTGAAATCTGGAGAACTGAAGAGGAACTGAAGGACCGGAGAATGGCTAGTTTTGTCCCAATTTTCCAAAAAGGGGAAAGAATGATTTCTGCATGCAAGAAGCCAGTGATCTCAACTTTGATTTCTGGCTAATTTCTAGGTGCCATTAAAGAAATGATGAGTGATGATCTAGAAAAAGAAGTGGTGATGACAAAGAGGCCAGGAGCCAAGATTGCAGAGTGCTGGAAAGCAGTGGAGTGAGCTCCCAACTACAAACTCATCTAAACAGATCTGGACTGATTCCTGACAGGGAAATGCAGAAAAAGGCACAGTGAGTACTTTGTCCAGCCCAACCATGAATAGAGAAACTGACTGGGAGGTCTGAGGACACTGAGGATGAGGTCTGGCCAGGAGCACCCAGGGAAAGGCCATGCACCAGGGCAAGAAGAAGTCCCAGACCCAGCCAAACCCAAATGATACTGGGACATAGTGACGGAAACAGGTAAGAACTGTTAGCTTTGTTCCCCACTATTTTGGGGTCAGAAATCCATGGAGGAGTGAGAAGAGGCCCTGATTCCTAAGTGGGATTCCTAAGTAGAGAGGCCCTGGGTGGCGTACCAAGAAAGCTGGAAGTTCAGAAGCCAGCAGGAGCAGTGGTGTGGCTCAGACTCCAGATTCAGAGCGGGGTCCCACTTCTAGCATCCAGCCCAGCCTGCAAAAGAATAACCAAGGCAGAAATCCAAGACTAAAGAGAAGCCTGCAGTTCTACCCTCTGAGCCAACAAAGCTTTCCAGCAGGCTGTTTGGGGTGCAATCCAGAAGCAGTCTTCTTGTTATTGTCGTTGCTACTGCTGCTGTTGTCATTGTCATCAACATTCAGTTGTTTCAGTCATGTCCGACTCTTTGTGACCCCGTTTGGGGTTTTTTTGGCAGAGATACTGGAGTGGTTTGCCATTTCCTTCCCCAGCTCATTTCACAGAGGAGGAAACTGAGGCAAACAGTTAAGTGACTTGGCCAGGATCACATAGCTAAGGCTAAATGTAAGGTCTCGTACTTTGGTTCAAAAAATCAACTTCCTGAGTACAAGGTAGAAGACAGTAGGTTGAATAGGAGTTCATCAGAAAATGATCTGGTAATTCTAGTGGACTATAAGTCACCAGTGATATGAAAACTAAGAAAGCTGGTGTAATAATACACTGAACGGCCTAGTATCCAGGACTAGGGAGGTGATAGGGCCACTGCACTTTGTCCTGGTGCATCTGAAACATTATGTCCAGCTCTAGGCTCTACAATTTAGGAATGATAGAGGGGGCAGCTAGGTGGTGCAGTGGATAGAGCATGGGTGCTGAAGTCAGAAGGACCTGAGTTCAAATCCAGCCTCAGACCAAACACTCGACACACTCACTAGCTGTGTGACCCTGGGCAAGTCACTTAACCCCAATTGTCTGAAATAAAAAATAAAAAATAAAACAATTTAGGAAGGATACTGATCGACAGTAATGCGTATAGAAAGAGCAAGGCAACAAAGATGGTGATGGGTCTTGTGCTACTTAAGTATCAACTGAAGAGATTTAGGAGGGTTAGCCTGGAGAAGAGAAGGCTTAGGGAATGATAGCCATAATCAAGTATTTGAAGGAATGTCACATGGAAGATGGTTTAGATTAATTCTACCTGGCCGAAAAGGGAAGAGCTAGAAGCAACAGATAGGAGTTTCAGTTTTTGTTCAGTCGTTTTTCAGTCATGTCCAATTCTTCATGATCCCATTTGGGGTTTTCCTGGCAAATACAGCTCATTTTACAGATGAGCAAACTGAGGCAAACAGGGTAAGTGCCTTGCCTAAGAGTCACACAGTTAGTAAGTGTCTGAGGCTGGATTTGAACTCAAGACGAGTCTTCTTGACTCTAGGCCCAGTCCTCAGTGCACTGCAGTCGCCTAGCTGCCCAGACAGAAGTTACAGAGAGGTTTAAAGGGGAACGAGGTGCCTGTCCAGACAGCATGCAGCCCTCACCGAAGACCTTCCAGCAGAGGTTGGATGGCCATGTGGCAGATGTAATGTAGAGGGAACTATTGTTCAGGTGTTAGCTAGATGAGCACTGAGGTGCCTTCCAGTTGTGAGACTGGGTGATTCTGTGAAATGAGATCAGTCCGGCAGGACTTGTTCCTAATGAAATCCTGCTGGCTCCTAACGATCACCTCTTCCCTAAGTGCTCACAAAGCATGCCTTTAATAATCCATCCCAGCATTTTGCCAGGAATTACCATCAAGCTTGCCAGCTTATATTGAGAAGGACACACTTGCTCCCTCTTTGGGAAAATAAAGACAACGTGTGCTCATCATAAGCTCAATAGCCCAGTTCTAAGAGAGAAAAAAAAACTGCTCCCACAGTTAGTGAAAAGATCATTGGTTTTGGAACAAAGCACCTGGGTTTAAATCCTGCCTTTGTTACTGACTGTGTGACCTTGGGTAAGTCCCTTAACCTCTCCGGGCCTCAGTTTCCTCATCTGAAAAATGAAGGGATTGGATTAGGTGGCCTCTGGCCTCCCTTCAAATTCTAAGTCCATGAACTTACATCTAGCTTAATGGGCCAGGGGGCTGATGATACTTTAAGGAGGGTCAAAGAAGCAGAGTCTGATGATAGAAAGAAGCAGGCAGAAAGGAGCAGATAGCCAAGACAAAGTGGACAGAAACAAACTCAGAGATAGAAAAGCAGATCCAGAAACAGAAAGACAGACCTAGAAATAATAGTGAAATTAGAATTGGCATGTGTATAGGCAAAGAGCCCCTAACCTCGCTGGACCTCAGCTTCCTGAAATACAAAATGAAAGCATTGGACTAGATGACCTCGGAAATCCCTTCTAGCTCTGAATCTATTATAACCCTACAATCTCAGTTCAGATCCCTATTTAGGCAGTGCAGTGGGTAGAGCATTGGGCCTGGAGTCAGGAAGACCTGAGTTCAAATCTGGCCCCACTTACTAGCCATACCACCCTGGAAAAGTCATTTAAACTTAATTGTAAATTGCTTAGCACGGTGCGTGGCACCTAGTAAGTGCTACATAAATGTTGGCTATTACTCTCACCATCATTTAGTGTTGGTGCTGTTGTTGTTATAGCTATATATAGTCTAGTCACTCAATCTCTCTAGCCTTCAGTTTCCTCACTGGTAAAACAAAAACATTGGGCTAAATGATCCCTACGTTTCCACCCACCTCTATATCTATAAATGAAGGGGAAGGGTCAAGGATTCAGAGTTGGAAGGGACCTTAGAAATACTTAAGTCCTTGGGGGCAGCTAGGTGGTGCAGCGGATAGAGTACCAGCCCTGAAGTCAGGAGGACCTTAGTTCAAATCCGGCCTCAGACCAAAAACTTCACACTTACTAGCTGTGTGACCCTGGACAAGTCACTTAACCCCAATTGCCTAACAAAAAATGCTTAAGTCCTTGAGAATGGCAATAAAGGGTTAGCAAGGCAGGAACAGCGGCCTTCTGTGGGGGCAGCTGTCCAGCCCAACACCCGGCCCTCCCAGGAAGTGCATATCCCCAACCACAGTCATTGCTCCTCTCCCCCAGCCTCCAAGAAACAGATGTTCCTGAGGCAAGCTGCGAGTTGTAACAGGTTGTTAAGTAGGCCTGCATTCAGAACATAAAAGATAAATCCCCAAGTGCTAGGTCTCCAAAATCTACTAATGGGAATTAGAGGCAGAATCTAATCGGGAGAGACAGAGACACAATCCCTCCACGACTCCCAAGAGAGGGTTGGGAGGGGGAGGCCGAGACTCTCTAAGAGACGGCACTTTATCTCCCCGGGTTCCCTGCAGCCCCATAATCCCAGCATTCATTCAGCAAATAATAATAATAAATATAGTCAGAAGCAACTCCAGCTACTTCAGCCTTAATAAATGGGCTGAAATAGTGGCAAATTCAGACAGAGAGAGCATCTTTTCAATAAAAGCTGATAGGGTTATTAATAACGGTAATGTAGTACCTAGCCGAGTCAGACCTTTTCAGTAAGACCTCTCCCTGGCTCTCTCCCCCACCCCCCACCGAAGCAGGCAATCTGCAACTGGAGGACAAGCAGAGCCTGATGCAAGAAAGCCTGACCTCCTTCTAACTGGTGACAGAGGGCTTCTCACGGCCCAGACAATGAAGTTTCCTAGAGAAGCTCAGTTGCCAACCCAGGGGACTCTTCCTCTCCATTGCTGGGGGGAGAGACATTTGCCACAGCCACAGGCCACAGCTTTCCCAGGGCAGAAATTTTGGGGGTTCTCATAGGGAAACACCTCATTCTCAGGGCCTTCCCTGGAGGGTCATTGGCCTGTTTAGAGCTAGAAGGGACCTTAGAGTTTCTGGTACAAGGGGCCATGCACTGACTAGAATGAGAGGACCAGGCTGCACATCTCACTGCTGATACTTGCTACCTGAGTGACCCTGGGCAACTTACATAATCTCCCTAGACCTCAATTTCCTCATCAAACAAGAAAGGGACCAGGACTAAGGTCCCTCCCAGCTCTAGTTACAGTGCTATAATCCTCTAGTCCAGTCTCACTCATATTACAGATGAAACTGAGGCCTGGAAGAATGTAGTGAATTTCCCAAGGTGATACAGGTTACATGGAAGGTTAGGATCACAAGGGCTATCTAACCTCACATTATTGAGCCATTTTTCAGTCATGTCCAACTCTTTGTGACCCTGTGTGAGGTTTTTCAAAGATATTGGAGTGGTTTGCCATTTCCTTCTCCAACCCATTTGACAGATGAGGAAACTGAGACAAACAGGGTTAAATTACTCACCCGAGGTCGCACAGCTAGTAAGTGTCTGAGGCCAGATTTGAACTCAGTAAGATGAGTCTGCCTGGCTCCAGGCCTGCACTCTATCTAGTACACCACCTAACCTCCCTAATTTTAGAGAGGGGGACTAAAATCTCTCTGTACCATCAATGTCCTTTGAACCTTTTTACAATCTAATTCACACCTGCACAACCCGTGGCCCATTGATTACTTATGGCCCTTAGGATTTCAAATGTAGAGGAAAACATCCTATGCATGTAGAGGAAATTCTTTGGCTTGCTACAAGTGGCCAGCAGACTGTAAGCTACCTATACATACTATGTGCAGACCTATTATGTGCACTGTATCAGGTGCTGGGGAATATGAAGATGAAAAATGACATGGCCCCTACCTCCAAGGATCTTACACTCTTCATGGTAGTATCCTGGGCCAATCCTAACTCAGGCTCAAGCTTGGAGCAAAATGAGACACTCATCTATTGTATAATATTTAACCAGAAAAGTTTAACAGATATTCAGCAGATATAGAAGTGATGTAGGTGGGACGTGCTCCTGTCCCCTCTGCATTGCTTCTGTATGTCCAGTCAAAAGAATGTGCTGAGTCTCTCAACAGTAGGATATCCATGAAGCCCCAGAGAGGCAAACTGCTCCTAACTGGATTTCTATGCCTTAGGCTCCTAGGAAGCTACGTCAAGGATGCGTCTTAGTCTCCTTGGACCAGCTGGGTCTCTGGGCTGTTGTGCTTGCCTTTTAAGGAGAAAATCAGTCTATGCAGCTGGACCTTTCCAATCTTACTACCATGGGTCCCCACCAGATTAGTAAATGTTGCTCCTACCCTAGGTGGCATTCAGCTCGCATACAAATAAATACAATGCAAGGCATACTTGTTAGGAGGAAATTGGAGTGTCAGACAATATGTTCCAGAGAAATAGGTAGAAAGAAAATTCATTTTCAACTGAAAGGATCTGGGAAAACTTTACAAAGGAGGTGGCATGTGGGTAGTACCTTGAAGGAAAAGGATTTCATCAGGCAGAGACAAAAATGTCCCCATGTGTGCTATACGTTCAAGCTGTCCAGGGTCCTTCAGGTCATCCCAATTTCCTTCATTTTGCTCCCATAAGACACTGGGGCATCTTAAGAAAATTACCCAAATTACTCATGATAGGTCCAAAAGGGGACTATCACTCCACTTCTGTTAATCTTTCCCATTCCTGGAAAAGAAGACCTTGAGGTCCTCTACTCAGTTAAGGTGGGTATGAATTGAGCTCAAAGTTTCTACTCCACCTAACAGGGCTCAAATATGTCCTCTACAAAAAGAAGAGAACATTAGAATACTCAGAAAAATGAAATGTTTGAACAAAAAAAAAATTCCCTAAGTTGTAGCCTGTGGCCATCTCCTGTCATAATTCTGAATGGATCATATAGTCAGGGAGGCCAAGTTCTCTGTCACTTTCCATAAATTCTCACAGTCCATCACAGCCTCTGCATGGACTCATAAAAAGGGTTGCTAAGGATGACAGGAATGATGCACTGAACAAGGTGGTAACCAGGAACCTAGAGGCAGAATGTCCTCTAACAAGGATGAAGTATAACAAGGAAAAGCACTGAATTGGTTCTAAATGCCCCTAGGAATGATGAGTCAAAGATAAATGCCACACCAAGAGGTACAGTGAAGAGAAAATAAACCATCTGAATTCTTCTAAAGGGACAAAAATGTGACTTGGACAGAATGATCTCATAGTAACAGAGGCATTTCTCACTTCAAACAATGGTCCACCAAAAAGAAAAGGCTAATTCAGATTCAAAGTATTCTGTGGTCTGCATCTACTAAGTGAAAAAAAAAAAAAAACAGCTCATGAGCCCCCATCAATGTGTTTACCTTTACTAGTCAGCCAGAGGACACACTTAGTTCAAAGCAAAGGCATTTGATGAAATAGTATAGTAAGAAAAATAACAAAAATATGCCCCCAATTAATCTGGGAAATGCTCTCTCCCCAACATATAACATCGTCAGTGAGAGAAATGGAAATGATGGAAATACATAAGAAATTTGTGTGGAGGGAACATCTGTCCAAGGAATACTTATAAAAGAGTAACTCATCACTAAAGCTATGGGGCTGCAGAACTATTGATGTCCACTGGTGATGTCATGTTTCTTCTCCTGTTCCTGCTTCCTATGTGCTTCATGTGGCATGTAGTTTATGCTGGACATGTGCTCTCTACTAAGTGTATGAGCGTGGCACACAATCTCTGCCGGGTGTTGTCCCTGCTGGTCTCCTGGAGCTACCACTGGTTACTACCAGGGACAGCTCCACCGAGTACAAAGCTGTGAGATGTCTCTCTGCTTCTAGCTACTTGAAGTGGTTCCTGTTATAAAAAAAAAAAAGGTTAAGAACTCTCTGATTTTCAAGATATTACTCTTCCAACAAACTACCAAGAATTCTCGGGGTTCCAAGTACCCTGATTGCTCAAACCAAAGCTCTTTTTCTCTTCTATGGAAATGAGTGGGAGTAGGAAAAGGTATAGGAACAAAAACTAAGCCCAGAGGTCAAGGTCATTGTTTTTTCCACAGCCTAACTACAGTTCTGGACTTTCACATGTATGTATGGCTAGCAAACTATTTAAGGCTTTGAATCTATTTTACATTATGTGTGATACATACTACATAAATCTAAAAAGAATAATATGAGCTATTATTATTGTGAACTATATCAATGGAGGCATTTCTTAAATCAGAGATATTACAAGGATTGGAGCAGCATAATAATACCAATAATAAGCTTACTTCATATATGTATATGGTATATTAAGGTTTACCAAGTGTTTCCTTTACAATTCCAGTTTTCCATTCTCTGACTCTTCTTATCTTGTTATTCTAGGCTCCCCACAATTTAAGCCCAACTTCCCTTTCTAGCCTTATCTTCCACTGCTATCCTAGATGTGCTCCCACAGAGCAGTCAAAGAGAACATTTACATTTCCACAGAGATGTTACACATTTTCCTATATACCTGCCTTGAGCCATACTATTCTCTTTGCCTAGAGTGTCATCTTGCCATCTCTGACTATGAAATTCCAACTCCAAGGCCCAGCTCAAATGTCACCTCTTTTATGCAGCCATCCATATTGTCTCAATTAGAACTGATTTCTCCCTTTATGAACCCCCAAGGCCCTGTGCTTATATCTTTCTTATTGTACTTAGCACAGCCTACTTATATCTTATAGTTGCAGTGGGAGTGCCCAGGCATTGACCTCAGTCTTTGTCACCCACCTGATGTAGCCTTTTGTTCTGATAGTAATGCAGTCTCCTTGACAAAGTGTGAACTTGCCAGGCTCTGTTGACACCGTATCAATGATGATTGATTGGTGATTTATGATTAATTGCTAATTCGTGTACCTTACCAACCACCTTGGGATTAGCCTTTAAAATGCCTATACATAAACTCAAGAGGCTGTAGGAAAGCAAAACAGAGAGATGCTACGAGAGCTCAAAAGTCAGTTCCCTGGACAACCAGAGAAACTGGCACCCAATGAAGTGAACCATGTTCCTGGACCGAGCAGGAGTCAGAGCCAAGAGGTAGCAAGAGACAGAGCTACATTGTGGAGGGAAACACCCAGACCTTGCCTTTCTTTTCTTTTCTTTTATTTTCAGTTCAGGAAACAAAACAAGCATTTCCACAATGCAGTGCAATAAAAAAGATGATTTCACATGAAACTGCAAATCTTCCAAAAATGCCTACTTGCTGTTCCCTCCAAGCATACAACAAAATTCCATGCAAATCTCTTTTTTTTTCTTTTTTTCCTATACCTTTTCCTACTCCCACTCATTTCAAGTACTTTTCTCTTCTAAGAGATCCTCACCTAGGGTAGTATTGTGGCATACTTTGGTATATTTTGTGTACTATTATGTACTATTTGGTATAATATAATTATATGTAATTATATAGAATTATTCTATATGTTACATGAATGTTATATAATATGTTCTATGCCTTCCCAGGGTCACACAGCTAGTAAGTGTCTGAGGCCAGATTTTAACTCAAGAAGAGAAGTCTTCCTGACTCCAAGCCTGAAGCTCTATCTACTGTGCCACCTAGCCTTGTGCTAATTGCATCAAGTCCTACTATGCATATAATAGTCTATGCTACTGTCCCAGTACTAGTATAAGGTCCTAGTATAAGAACTATATGTATCTCTGGGAAGCTGGGGATCACCAGAGGGAAGAATAGTTTGACTTTCTAGCAACCCTTAGCAGTGATCAGATCATAGATTTAAAACTGGAAAAGACCTTACAGGCCATCTAGTCTGACCCTTCATTTTGCCCATAAGGAACCTAAGCCCAAAAAGTTGAAGTGACCAGCCCCAAGTACCCTAAGTCACAAGTGTCAGAGGCAGGATTTTTACCTAGTTGCTTTGATTCTAAAGCCCAGGTGCTTTGTATGGCTTCATAGGTCCCTGGGAAATGGAGGCCCACTGGGAAAGGAAGGAGTGCTTAACTGTTTATTTTTTATTGGATTAAATAAAGCCTGTCCTTTCTATATTCCATGTCCCGTTAATTTGAGAGCAGACATGAGAGAAGAGGGCTCCTTTTCATTTTTTCTACAGAGATCTGTGCATGAGCTAAATTCTTGTGTTGCCAAATGAATGTCCTTAGGTAGAGCACGAGGCCCATTTTGTTTCTGAATCTCCAGCATTTTGCATATAGTAGGCATTTATAATAAATGTGTGTTGAATTGTGGCTTAACTGAATGATGACTGCATAGATGACTTAGGTATTTGTATTTTTATCTTCTCATTTAGATTGTAAGTTCCTTAAGAAAGCTAACTGTCTAATTCAGGGGTGGGGAACCTGTGGCCTTAAGGCCACATATGGTCATCCAGGTCCTTAAGTGCAGCCTTTTGACTGAATCCTAAGGATTTGTTCTGTAAAATTTGGATTCAGTCAAAAGACCACACTCAAGGACCTAGACAGCCACATGTGACCTAAAGGCCACAGGTTCTCCACCCCTCGGACTCTAATTTATCTTGTATTCCCCATAGACCCTATCACAGAAATCTACACACAAATAGGTGTTCAATGAATATTTTAGGAAAACTGTTTATGCCTCTAAGAAGGCTGAGGTTGCCAGAAGGAAGAGTTGCTTTACCTTCTATCAATCTAAATCCTTTCCCCTTGTGAGGCTGGCCACCCTGAAAGGATGTAGTCAGGTAGCCCATGGTGTATGACAAGCACATGACTAGTAGACTTTTTTTTAAAGCACTGAACTTGGAGTCAAAAGAATCCTATTTTGCCCATTACTAGCTATGTGACTTTGGCAAGTTATCTACCCCCTAGGATTCTCAATTTGCTCATCTGTATAATGAAGATATGACTATATCTACTATAACTACAACTATTACTTCAAATGGGGAGTGACCCGTAATGAGTTTGTTGCACAAGATAAGAAGAAACTGGCGTGTACCTTCTGTGCGTACACATATATACATACATACATACAAAAGGTGTACCTGATAAGGCTTGAAAACCTGATAGTCAGGTGGGGGAGTGAAAGGACCTGACAGTGCCTGAAATTCCATCATTACAGTCACTCCTCGACATTAAAATATTTTCCCAAAAGCCTCTGCCAAAATAAGCACAGAGTGGGGAAGCAGCAGCATCTCATACAACAGTAAGAAGCAGTGGAGAAAAGAAATTTACATAAATTTTGGCAAGAGACCAACTAAGGCATACCATGCCAAGAGCAATCAGATGGTAAAGATGATACTGGACAGATAACGGTTGAGAGATGGAAAAGATTGGTCATGGTTCTCATAACAAATTGATCTCTCTATCAACAGAAGGCAACCATTGTAGCCTAACCTCACAGTCCAAAATGTGCTACATGAAGAAATAGATATGATGCTAAAGAAAACCCAAATAGGAGAAGCAGCAGGAGCCAGATGACACCAAGTCTGTCAAGAAGAGGTCTGTGCTAGAGGCCACAGTTCTGAGGGGCTGAGGGATAGATTCCATAGATCTAGGCAGTCACACAATAAACTGGAAGGTACAGAGAACGCAAGTCCTTATTGTTCATTGACCGTTTGATTTAGCAGAACAAAACGATATCTTAGAGGCTTTCGTCAAACGAGGCATCTCCCATGCACGTCTCCCATCCAAGAACACACAAGATTCCTTAAAAGGGATTGAACAATTTCGTTCAACAGCCCTCTGTTTATTAATATTAAACAAGGAGACATATATACTTGCCACTGTCATAAAGAAAGCTAAATGTGGGGCCCAAACAATAGAGGAATCCCCTAAGGATGGTGAGGTCCTCCAAACGCTTCTGACCTTGTGTTAATAGCATCAAGCCCTGGAACGTTACAAAACCTTCTAGGCAAGATGTGTAATCTCTCCCCACAAAATTGACCTAACTATCCAGAGAAGAAAAACCAAGTGGTTGAAGAATACTTATTGTCCAGATAGTGACAGTCGGCTAATTAGATGGCTAGGCCACAGAACTGGTTCACCACTACATATCTCTTGGATGGTGAACTGGGCTCCAAAGTGGAAATGACAGTGAGCTGAATTCTGCTTGGGAGATAATTGTGCCCTGCTTTCAATGACTCCAAGTTTCTCCCTGAAACAAAAGCATATCTTTTTAATACCCATAGTCTTCTAGTGATGCTATAGGGCAACAGTCCTACTGGATCTGTGCGGGATTTATCATATTACCGACAATGAATTGTACAAGACAAGTGCACGAAAACATAGCAGAGAACTGTATGACTGGAAAAGTAGAAGGGCTGGTCCTGTAGTGAGAGTAAGGGCTAATCAACAGATAGTCTCTGTGCTCCACTTGGACCCATCCAATGGCACAAGATCTAGAGGGAGGCACTGAGAATGTTGAGTGGACTCCCCCTGAAGGATTTTTGGACACTATGGGCAAGAGTTGCATAGGATAAGAAAGCACAGATAGGATGGGTTCTGCACTATTGGAAACAGTACTCATATTAATGAGATCATACATCCATCAAAGGACCAAAATTCATTGAGAAAAGCCCTCCAACACAGCAGCTCAGAAAGAACTTGAGCAAAGGGCAGTTAGAGGGCATAGTGAATAGAGCACTGGAACTGGAGCCAAGAAGATCTGAGTTCAAATCTAACCTCAGGTACTGACGAGCTGTTTGACCTTGGGCAAGTCACTTAGTCTCTTACTACCTCAGTATCCTCAACTATAAAATGAGGGTAAAATGGCACCTACTGCCCAGGGCTTTTGTAAGAATCAGATGAGATATTTGTAAAGCACTTAGCACCGTGCCTTGCACACAGTAGGCGTTTAATAAATAAATGGGCATTTCCTTCCTTCTAATGTAGGTGTGTTTTGGTGAGAAGTATGAAGACCTATCTGGGGGTGGCAGTCATATATGGTCTTAGAGTGGCAGGCTATAGACTTCCAAGGGGAACCTGGGAGCCTTGGTGTCTGCCCATAAATACCCATGGAGGTAAATAAAAGTACAGGTAATATTACTGAGAGCTAACATTTACATAGCTTTGAGGTTGGCAGGGCACTTTACATACATTATCTCACTTGATCCTCACAACAACATTGGGAGGCAGGCACTATTATTATCTCCCTTTTAGACATGAGGAAGATTGAGGGAGAGAGAGGTTAACATGTGCATTCCAGCTAATTGTATGAGTGAGCCAGCCATGCTACGGTTTCCATGAAGGCTAATGAGGGCAGGAGAGGCTTAAAGACTTCCCCAGCTGATGGAAATTTGGACAGATTTGTAGAACGGGGTAGGCCCAATGGCAAACTGGACTTAAAATTCACAGACATTCCTAAGCTTTTAAGTACAACAAATTACACTGACATGCCTTCTCTAGCTTGACCTCACATGTGTCTCCTGGGTCTGGGCTCTTGTAGCTTGTAACACAAACTTCTCCTGTGATAAGCTTATGAATTTCCAGTATAAGGAGTCACCCTGGAGAAACTCTGTGTTCCCACAATGCTTTAGAATGAGACAACTGTGCCCGTTGGCCAAGAAAATACCTGGTTTCCATGTCTCAGTAAGTTCTAGACTGTCTACCCTCTAGTGTGGTATGTAGGCTTGGCAGCCTCTAAGGTCTGAAAAGGAAAGATCCTAAAAAGCTTTACGAAGTGAAGCTGACAAAATATGGGAAAATTAAAAACAAGAGGAGATGGAGAAAGAGTGAAAGAAAAACAGACGGTAGAGAAGAAAATGGGCATGGAGCTAAGGAGGGGGAACTACAGTTGTGCCTAACTCCTGCTGCTAGTAACAGGAGCTCTTCCCTGCACATCTGCTTTTAGTAACAAGAGTCTTCCAGCCCTTCTGGCCCCAGGAATAGACTTGAGCATAGATGCAGCAACATTTTGTAAAACTTGCCTTCACTCCAATGCCACCTTCTCACTGAACTTAAAGTCAGAGGGCCTGTATTCAAATCCTTGCTCTGCTACTTACCCTGCATGTGACCTTAAGAAAGTCAGCTCTCAGGGTCTCCTTTTCCTAATCTGTAAAAAGAGAGATTGGACTAGGTGAGCTCTGCAGTCCCATCCAGCTCCAGATGTACAACCCTCTGATCCAGACATTGAGGAAAACTTACATCTTCCGTCTCCTTACTTAAAACTCTGCCAAAAAGCTAGGACAGGAATGGGGGCGTGTGGACTTGTACCCCTCCAAGAGCAGAGACATCACAGGATCTAATGATAAAACTTCTATTTGGTTGAAATATCCTTCTGCTGTTTTCAATAAATGCTCACACACACACACACACACACACACACACACACACGCCAGTTCCTGAAATCGACATGTTCCTTCCTTCTCTAACCCCTCAACCGCACTGGGAGTCACCTGGTACCCTTCTCTCCCAAGCGCCCAGAGAGGGAGAGGGCTCAATACATGCCATGAACCCCATCTAGCCCGGTCCAGCAGCCCCCTGAAGATCTAGGCCTCTGTCACAGACCAGTCTGCCCTTGGCCAGAACAGAATGGAGGCATTGCAGAGGAGGAGGGCATCCCATAGCCAGGACCCTCCCCCACATCTCCCTCCTCTCCTAGAGAAGCCAGTCTTTCCAATTCCTCTTTGCAGCGGGGCCAATCCCATATAGTTCGGTGGGTGCCCACGGTCTGCCCCCCCAGCCAGTGCCCCGGCTGTGACCTACACCGGGCCAGTGACTCCCCTGCAGCCCTCGGCCTGACCTCCCGTAATGAAGGGAATTAATATGGCCAAGCCTCCAGCCCGGCTGCTCAGCTTCCCAGCAGCACAGAGCCTCAGCCTCTAATTGATTAGGCCATAAAAATCTGGGCCCTAAATTGAAAGGCGCTGCACTAATTCTCTTTTATGTTAAATTTCTGTCTTTCTCCTTTATCGAATCCTCCGTCCAGCGTCCCTTTGGCTCCCTATGGTGGGCTTGCTGGGGGCCTGTTTTTCTCTTGCTCAGATTAAGTACCTAATCAAAACCTTGTCTCCCTTAATGGCATAAAATTGAAAGATAGATATTGCACTTTACACAGCTGATTAAACTCTAGAATGTGGCTTAAATGCTTTACAGGGCTTGTTACATTAACTAACTTTGTCATCTGCCAGGCATCTTATAATTGCATATGCTCACGTAGCTCCTGGAGATGCCCAGGCAGGATTTCTTTTCTCTCCATTACCTCTTCCCACCACCATCCAACACCCACCACCCACCACCCACCACCCCAGGGCCTCCCCCTGAGCTGAGGGGCAGGGTACCTCCCTCAGACAATGGAGGAAAATTAGGGCTAAGCAACATGTCCCCTGAGGTTTTGTTCCAGGTTGAAAGGACAGGGGCCTGCTCTCTCCTGGGTCACCCCCAGCCGGTGAGGTCCCCTTGAGTCCCAATTACATTCTGACCTGACTTTTAAAACATGGGTCCCATCCCCAGAGCACCCTGGCAAGCTGCTACTTCACAGAATGTTAGAGCTGGCTGGACACTTAGAGGTCATCTAGTGCAAACCCCTGGCCTCAAATTCAAGACAAGGAAACCAAAGGTCAGAAAAATGAAGTGAGCAAGGTCACACAATAGAGCTGGCACAGAAAGCAGGGCTTAGGGATTTCACAGCCAGGGTTATGTCTGCTTACAGCACACAGCCTTCTATGTACCTCTTCCTGGGCTAGAGGCAGTTCTCCACCCCCTCCTAAGGTACTTATTAAGATGCCTCTTCATCTAGATGGCAGCCTTCACTAAGTTAAGAGCAGTGTGCCAGCTTCCATTTATTCTCCTCTCTGTTCTGGGCTCAGACTCTACAACCACTGAAGTCTGTGTCTTACGTAAAATGAATATTTCACAGGGTCATGGGATCTAGGAGGGAAAAGGGAACCACCCCTGAGACCACTGAGCTCAACCTCCTAATTTTCAGAGGAGGCAAGATACATGGAAGGAAAATGACTTGCCCAAGATCACACAGTCGCTACGTAAATTGCTATTCACTCTGGACCTGGCACTTGGGCTTCAGTGAAAAGGGTCTGCTGTTGGGGCAGGGGGAGCGATGGGGGGGCCTCTGGACCAATCAGAGCAGCTGCAGAGCTTTTGAAGGCAGAACTCACTGCTCCTCCAGAAAACTGTCAAACTGGGAGACAACCTTACAGCTAAAAGTATGCAGTGATGTCATCTTAACAACCTGGGGTCTTCCAAAAGCCACCTGGTGAGTTCAATATTTGCAACATGGGATGGTTTTCCCCTTGAAACAGTATGTTCTAAGTCAGGGTTTGGTTTTATGATGCTAACACAGAACCCCAAAAACATGTTGGGCACTTACTGTACGCAGAGCACTGGGAGAAATACACAGTCTAAATAAAACTAGCTCTCTGCCCTCAAGGAGCCTATGTTCTAAAAGGAAGTGGCCCCAAGTGGAAGAGCTGTAAAACAATATTACAGTGACTAGAAAGTGACGCCTGAGCTCAGAACAGGGAAGTTTATTACTGACCGGAGAAGCCAGGAAAGATGAGGCAATAAACAAGTCATACTTAACACTTCATTGCATTTACGGTCTTAGCTGATGAGGGACATACACACACTCCAGTGGTGTAGACGCAACAATAATGGTGGTGGCGGTGAGCAACAGCGGCAGCTAACATTTATAGAGCACTTACGATGTGCCAGGCACTGTGCTAAGCACTTTACAATTATTACGCAACAATCTTGCAACAACCCTGGGAGGTAGATGCTCTTATTATCCCCATTTTACAAATGAGGAAACTGAGGCGAACAGACTTTTTTTTTTTACTGCCTTGCCCAGGGTCACACAGTTAACAATTATCTGAGGTTAGATTTGAGCTAGGTCTTCCTGATTCCCGGTCTAGTACTCTATCTACTACACCATCTAACTGATGATAATTATACTACTAAGAATAATAATAATAATAGCAGCTAGGTGGTGCAGTGGTAAAGTGCTGGTCCTGGAGTCAGGAAGATCTGAGTTCAAATCCAGCCTCAGACACTTCCTAGTTGTATGACCCTGGGCAAGTCTCAGTTTCTTCATCTGTAACATAGGAACAATAATAACACCTACCTCCCAGAATTGTGAGGACAAATTAAATAATTGTAAAGCACTTAGCAGAGTGCCTGGCATATAGTAAGTGCTGTATAAATGTTAGTTATTATTAGTTATTATTATTATTATATAGTACATTAAGGTTTGCAAAGCGCTTTACATATTTTATCTCATTTGACCCTCATGATGAATGGTTGTTGTCCTTCATACCAAAATGAAATCACTACGTCAGGGTCAATGTACAGCGTGTCTGACTGTTGGCGGATCAGGCCAATATGAGGTCGGAAGACTCTACCACAGGTCAACCATCATGATAACCCTGGGAGACAGGTGCCATTATGATCCCCACTATTATCAGAGTTATTCGAATGTTTGTTCACAATCTCACTCACAAGGTTTGTTCACATTACCATGTTGTGAGGGTTATTCTCAAATGAGAGTATTTGTAAAGCACTTTGTAAACCATAAAGCATTATGTAAATATTATTATTATTGTTGTTGCTATAATAAATCCTGCCAGCTGCATGGCAAATATTTCCCCAGAAATCCGTCTTTTTCTCTTGAATGGTTCCTCCTTTTTCCTTAGCTTATCTAAATTGCTGTAGAATGCTGCTGGTTGCTATGTATTGCAAATGGGCCTAAAAAGTTGTAGAAAGTCAATCTGTACCCTAAGAAGCTAAAGCTGATATATACATACATAAATACATATATGTACATGTATATATATGTGTGTGTGTGTATCTGTATGTATGTGTGTATATATAAGCAAGGAGCCTTCCTTAGTATCTGTATATGTGTGTATATACGTATACTCATGGACAACTAGGTGACACAGTGGATAAAGCATCGGTCCTGATGTCAGGAAGATCTGAATTCAAATTCAGCCCAAGACACTTCCTAGCTGTGTGACCCTGGGAAAGTCACTTGATCCTGTTTTCCTCAGTTTCCTCATCTGTAAAATGAGCTGGAGAAGGAAACAGCAAACCACTCTAATATCTTTGTCAAGAAAACCCCAAATGGGCTCACCAAGAGTTGGACATCACTGAAACAAATGAACAACAACAAACATATATGTGTATGTGTGTATGTGATAGATCGATAGATTGATAGATAGATAGATAGATAGATAGATAGATAGATAGATAGATAGATACTCCCTAAGCTCTCCAGAAACTCAGCCTGAGAAATTTGCCAATATTGATCACACATATCCATTCCATCTCTTATAACACTTCTCGTGCACAAGTCATCACTAGTAATATGTTGCTACGGCATGATAACAATGATGGCTCTCCTTTCTATAGTCCTTCAAAGTCAACAACCTGTTTTTCTTAAGACAATCTTGTGAAGTAAAAAGTGTCAATACTGGACCCATTTTATCAAGGAGAAAATTGAGGCTCTGAGTGATTGAGCTATGTGTCCATAGTAACAACAGGTGGGTGGGACTTGAAACCAAGACTTCTGACTCCAAGATTCTTTCTGCTACATCAGCATGCCTGCTTCTCCATCTACTAAGTTCGTCATTTACCTGACTTGGTCTTCCCTGTGCAGAGACAGACATAGAAAGTAGAAAGTGCACTGTCCCAGGGAATCATGTCTAGTCCCAACAAAGCCATTGCTTCGCCAGGTGGCTTAGACAGATCCCCTCTCCTCCTGGTGCCTCATTTTCTCCATCTACAAACTAAGGAATCAGGGGCCAGACCAGATAGTCCTGAAGATCTCCTTCTGGTCCATCCTTGCACATGTAAGGCAGAGCTGCACAAAGTCATCAGCCTCACTCTGTCTTTCAGAGTCATCAAAGTCCAGTGGCAAGATAAAAGCCAGGATGACGGGTGATGGCCCGGCATGAAGTGGACGACCTTGGCATCTTCCATGTCTGCCCAAGCTCTAAGCCCTCCACAGTGCCTGCTTCAGTTACCTTCATGGCCGTTGGAACAAATGTTCTCATCTGCCCATTCTGCTGGGGGAAATGTCTCCACATGCTTGGGGTAGACACACCCCTAAGTCACTGATGGGTTTGAGGCCTGAGCCTTGGAAAGATAGGATGGTGCCAGACTATGGGAGAGCTTTAAATGCTAAGCAGAGGAGTTTGTATTTTATCTTCCAAACAGCCAGGTGTAGTAGATAGAGTACTGGACTTAGAATCAGGAAGGCCTGGGTTTGAATCTTGCCTCAGACACTAGCTATGTGACCCTGGACAAGTTAGCCCTCTGTATCTCCATTTCTTCATCTGTAGAATGAAAAGATTGGACTTGATGTCCTCTAAGGTACCATCCAGCATTAAATCTACAATCCTAAATCACTACTTCTCTGGGTCTTATTTTTTTCATCTGTAAAATGGATTGTAAAATGAAGACAGACTTGACAACCTCTAAAATCTCTTCCAGTCTACATCAACGAGCCTATGATCCAATAGGGAGCCACTGAAGATTCTTGAGCAGGAGAGGGACATAGTCAGATCTGTGCTTTAGGAAGATTTTTTTTTCAGTAGGATTATAGATGATGAGACTGGAGGCAGGGAAACCAGTTAGGAAGCAATTGCAATAGTATAGACACGTGTTAATAAGGACTGAAAGCTAGGGTGGTGACATCATGATTAAAGAGAAGGACAGAGATGCAAGAAACGATGAGACAGAATTGAGGAGATTTGCCAACTGATTTGATGGGGTGGGCATGGAGAGTGGAGGGGGTCCAGGGAATGCTAGTTCCTTCAACAGAAATAGGGAATTTTGGAAGTAGATTGAGCTCAGGAGGAAAGATGTTGGGCCTGGTCTTTGGATTCCCAGATATCCTCTTTCTGAATACCCCCCGGAACAAGCCCTGAGATCAGAGCCACCTTGTCCATTCCTATCCACAACTGAAGTGTGATGAAACACTCCCAATTTCTCTTTTTTCCAATTTAAACTGTTTTAAATGAGCAGTGCCCTGAACCAGCCCCTGCAGTCCTGACAGCAATGAATAACCCACTCCCAAGTAAGTCCCCTCCCAGAGGCCTCCCCCACTCCATCAGTCCTTCTCTGCTTTGCTCTCTGGCTGCCGAAAACCTTCCCACTGGAAGGGGTTCATCATATTACTGGTCGTGTTTTCTACAAGCTCAGTAGAGATGATTATGAACTCTTTACTAAGTGCCTGTTATTAAAGATTCATAAAGGCACAATATAGATTTTAATAAGGCAGGTTGTAAGATATGAAATTCAACCCTGAGCAAAATACTTCTGATGCGAGCTGAGAAGGGTGTCCTCTGATAGTCAGGCTTAAGATTTCCATGAGCAAAGGTGTTTTACTGTTTCAGGATCCTTCTGTCCCTATTCCCCTCTAAAACAAGCTTAAAAAGCCCAAGGTACACCACCACATGTGAACATGCTATACAAAAGCTTGTACATACACACACACACACACAGAGTCTACAGGCCTAAATATACATACGTATGCATGAATGTTGTCCAGAGGCTTGCATTCACACACACACGTGGAATTCAGGAACTTTGCATTTGGTTATCCCCAAGAAATGGAAGAATATTTTCATTCCTCTCTGTGCTCCAGAATTCCAGGCTTCATTGAACTGGTTGACTCAGCAAGCCCAGGTGACCCTCCAAACTCTTTCTCCTTGCGAGTTTCCCCATTCCCAACCTTCTTTTCTTTTGGATCTAAAGTATCTTCCAGTTTGCCGAGGAGATCTGTGAGAATGCCTTTCAAGGGAGTCTGTGCCTTCAGTCCCAAATTTACAGACAGCATACATGGGTGAAAGGGATAGTGCTAGCAAAGCCTTCCCTACTGCCAGACAGGAAATGGAGTCTGTCCACCTGTCCATTTACTCCCCAGGAATCAGTCATCATTGGACGTTTCTCAGACAGCACCACAGGGACTCTTACTCAGTCTTTTCACATCTGGACATAGCCCAGAGCATGCATTCATTGAGACAGGAACAACTAGGCCAGCCAGGCCCTTGCCTCCCCTTTGGCTACTGTGATGTTCCCTAAAGTAGGGGCTACCCTAGGGTTGGGGGCTTCTTGGTACAGAAAGAACATTTCACTTCATCAGTCAAGTCCCAGAGGCAGGAAGCAGTGTAGCCTAATAAAGACACCACCCAGGTTCAAGCCGAACCACAAGCCCAGGAGCCGTGACTCCTATAAGCACGGAGCTATAGCCAAGGAACTCACCCTCTCTGGGCAAATATCCTCTTCTTTTAAATAAAAAGGTCAGATTAGATGACTCGTAAGATCCTTTCCAGCTCTGATACTCCATGGATAAAATAACTGGAGCATCTAAGTGTGGTAATTGAAGAGAAAGAGAGAGAGAGGAGAGAGAAAGAGAGAGAGAGAGAGAGAGAGAGAGAGAGAGAGAGAGAGAGAGAGAGAGAGAGAGTAGAGAAAGCGAAAAAAGACAGAAAGAGAGAGAGAAGGGAGAGAAAGGAGAGAAGAGAGAAGAGGAGAGAGAGAGAGAGAGAGAGAGAGAGAGAGAGAGAGAGAGAGAGAGAGAGAGAGAGAGAGAAGAGAGAAAGACAGGGAGAAGGGGAAAGAGAAAGGAGAGAGGGAAGAGAGAAGAGGAAAGAGAGAGAGAGAAAGGAGAGAAAGGAGAGAGGGGGAAAGAGAAAGGAGAGAGAGAAAAGAGAAGAGGAAAGAGATGAGAGAGAGAGGTGAGAAAGAGAAAGAAGAGAGAAAGACAGGGAGAAGGGGAAAGAGAAAGGAGAGAGAGAAGAGAGAAGGGGAGAGAGAGAGAGAGAGAGAGAGAGAGAGAGAGAGAGAGAGAGAGAGAGAGAGAAGGGGGAAGAGAAAGGAGAGAGAGAAGAGGAAAGACAGAGAGAAAGAGAAAGAAGAGAGAAAGAGAGAGGGGAGAAAGAGAAAGAAGAGAGAAAGAGAGAGGGGAAAGAGAAAGGAGAGAGAGGAAAGAGAAGAGGAAAGAGAGAGATGAGAGAGAGGAGAGAAAAAGAAAGACAGGGAGAAGGGGAAAGAGAAAGGAGGAGAGAGAGAGAGAGAGAGAGAGAGAGAGAGAGAGAGAGAGAGAGAGAGAGAGAGAGAGAGAGAGAGAGAGAGAGAGCGCTCCTTCTGACCTCTACCTCTTGGCTTCCTTCATGACTCCACTCAAATCCTACCTTCTACAGAAGGCCTTTCACAGTCCACCCAGCTCCAGGCCCTTCCTTCTGAGATTGCCTTCTAATTTACACTGTACATATCTCGAATGTTCCTAGCTGTTTACATGTTATCTCTCCCATTAGAATGTGAGTTTCTTGAGAGTGGGGACCATGTCTTTGCCTCTCTTTATATCCAGAGTGCTTAGCACAGTTACTGACACATAGTAAGTGGTTAATGTATGTTTGTTGACTGACTGGACTCTCTTCAGCTTGAAGACTTTCAGGAACAGGAAACTCACTCCCTATCAAGGAAGTCTATTCAACCTTCAGAAAGCTCAAATTCTTAGAAGTTTTCCTTTTGTTGAAAAATATAATCTGCTTCCTAGAACTTCTTTTCACATGTCCTACTTCTGCCCTCTGGGTCCAAGCAGAAAAATGCCTAATCCCTCTTCCACATGACAGCCCTTCGTGCTGACAGAGACTTATCCAAAACTGATTGATAAACAGAACACCAAGTCATCCATTTACAATAAGAAATGGATAGCCTGCTCAAGACCAAGATGTTCATGTGGACTAGTCAGCACATTCCCTTTCCAGTAGGAAAGTAAACTTGAGAAACCAAATGAGGATCGGAAGAGGAAGGGTGACCTGGAAGGTTGGAGCACAGAGAACTAGATAAGCTTAATCGATTGGTCAGTCAAACAACCAGCATTTATTAAGCACCTACTATGTACTAGGCACATCTTAAGGGACAGTGTCATTCACATATGGGTCTTGAGATGCCCAATTCCTCTACAGGGATATCACCGGTGGACAGACTGTGCAGTCACTGTGTCATTTGTCCAAGACTGCCTCTCACCATGTCAGAACTGGAGAAATGCTGACCAATTTTTCCTCTTTGCCCCTGCTCAAGAAGATTAATGTCCCCATTATGACATTACCTGGATCCATCTGTAAAATGAAAGGGCCAGAGTAGATGCTCTGACTTTCTATAACTATAATACGACATATTGCAATTAATTAGCTCATCTTATTTGTTCCCTAACCAAACTGGTCTGTTCTCTTTCCTGTGACTGTGTCCCACGCTCCCTGACTTACCTACCTTTGTCCATGCTGTTCCTCCGGCCTAGAATGTCCTCCCTCTCACACAATGTGGTGAATTTCTGCGTGTCCTTTAAAGTCCAGCTCAAAAGTTATCTCCTCCAGGAAGCCTTCCCTAAACCCCATCAGTAGTGATCTGCCTACGGAGACTTCATGAAACATTTTATTTTTCACCTCTCTAATGCACTTGCCAGTCTTTACTATGTATTATAGTTATCTAGTCAATCAGTCAAGTCATCTGTTAAGTGTTTAGTATGAGCTAGGCACTGTGTTAAGCTCTGAGGATACAAAGAAAGACAAGAGCTTGGTCCCTGCCCTCAATGAGCTTACATTCTAACAGGGAGAGGGAAATAATGTGCAGATAAGTAGTGTGTGTGTGTCTATATGCCTGTGTATACATGAGAGAAGATAGAGAGACAGAGATATAGAGAGAGAGAAACACAGAGAGACAGAGAGAGCAGAGAGACAGAGACAGCAGTTAGGAAATAATCTCAAAGGAGATGGTATTAGCAGCTGAGGGGATGGAAAAAAATATCCTGCAGAAGATGGGACTTGAGCTGAGTCCAGAAATAAGCCACTAGTCTTATCAGCTAGCTATTTACAAACCATCTATTGGGAATAACACAAAGGAAATTTCTGTAACTAGTTGAATTCATCCACCTGTATGCTGTTTTAAGCCTTTGCCCTCGGTTTTAAGAACCCTATGTTTGGGAAACACTGACCACACTACTCAAGATCCAAGTTTCTCTTCTTACATCTGCCCTTCCCTTACCCTACCCCCACCCCAGCCACCTTAGCATCCACAGGGACCTGCATCCTTTGCTAAGCCTTCACCTGATGGGCCCCAAACATTTAGAAGCTTTCACTCAGCAAGGGGAGGAACCTTAGAAATGAAGGAAGATCTAGCTTAATGAAAGAAAAACACAGAGTAAACATTAACCATAACCAAAGTTTATCCAAATGGCCCTGAGAAAGTGAGGGGAGGGAATCTAGTGTCCCTAGAGCCTGTGAAGGTCACAAAGTCCAGCTCTTGGAGCCTGAAACAGTGTGGAGAGCCCATTTTCTTGAATCTGGCCAAACAGGGGCCCTTGGTTACCTCAGTACACAGCCCTCCACAGCTCAGCTCTCACTACCAACTTCAGCCACTGGACAGCCAAACCCTTGTTGGGCAAATGACCCTCTTATCCATGGGCATAGGAAAGCCATTATCAGTGGATCACAGAATGAGAAGGAACCTTAGAGATCAACTAATCTATTCCCCCCACCCTCGAACTTTACAGATGAGGACACTGAGGTCCAGAAAGGCTAAGTGACTGGCCTACAGTCACATATATAGTAAGGAGCAAAGTCAGGATTTGAACCCAGTCCTCTGACTCTAAACTTGGCACTCTTTTGATTGCATTCAGAAGAGAAGGGTAACCCCTTTATGAAATCTGGCCCCAGGTTACAAAGGGAATGAATTAGTTATTAACAGTGTATTCCTTCCTGAGGGGACCAGCTGTTGAACAAGAAGTTAAGGGAGAAAAGTGTCTCTTCCCATTTAAACTCTATTAAACTAGCAGTGACCTGAATTAGACCTGAGGTCACAACATAATTAATAATCAACAAATCGTTATCCTTATCTAAATAGAACTCCCATCTCCTTCCAATCTCCCAGCTCTCCTTCTTCCCATTTTTATATGAAATAGATTTTATGGCAAAAGGCAAAAAAAAAAAAAAGGAAAAAACTCCACTATTCAAATGAATCTGTGAGCTCCCCAATGCAGGTAGCAATTCATCCTTCCTCGCCCCATGCTGTGTAATTCTTATCCATGTTCTTCCATAAATCCACCACAAATGATCCCCCCACAGTTCTACCAGCCTGCCTTCCTTTCTCTTCACATTTCAAGGATATCAGCAGAGCACAGGGGCTGTCCTACCAGGGCCAGACCATCTTCTCTTTCCTTCATCCATTAGGCTAGTAGCAAAGCCTCCTTGGCTTAAGCTCTGGAGAAAAGGTGATGGGGAAATCATATTAATGCTCTAGGTCCTTGGTTCTGGATGTGAGATATGTGTGAAAATAGGCACTAGTCTCCTCTAGGGTAATTTCCTTTCTTTCATCTTATCTTGTCTTTGAAAGGCATCTAGAGTGAAATGCAGACAGTCAGTTAATTAGTATCTATTAAGCACTCCACCATGTGCCAGGCAGAGTGCTACTTAACAGGAGTACACATAAAGGAAGAAATGAAACAGTTGCTACTCTCATGGAACTTGCAGTCTCATCAAGAAGACAACACGGCAAACAACCAGATACAAACAAGATATGTACAAGATATAACATGTTCATATATTATATGTTGATATAATATTAAAATAGCATGGCATGTTATATATAAATATATTTTATAAGACATAATATTAAACTATATTAATATTATATGTTGGGAATATGTAATATTCTCATTTATAATAGGGGATAATATCAGAGGGAGGGGCACTAACATTAAAGAGAACTGGGAAAGGCTATTTGAAATAGGTGAAACTTTAACTAAGACTTTGAAGGAAGCCAGGGAAGTGAGGAGGTGGAGATGAAGAGGGAGGGATTCAGAAGATGGGAGACAGCCAGAGAAAATACACACAGCAAGAAGGATGAGTCAGGAGAGGACGAGCGCAGGGCTAAAGACTGCTAGAAGCTCCCCAGTGTAGGATGGTGTCTGGTCAAGAGGCAACAAGCATTTATTAAGCACTTGCTGTATGCCAGGCACTGTGCTAGGGATACCAAAAAAAGGCGAAAACAGTCCATGCCCTCAAGGAGCTCATATCTACTGGAGGAGACAAGAAGCAAGTAACTATATGCACATATGTTGGTCCACCCCTGTAGCCCAGGGTCATGCACAGAGTAGGTACGGAATAAATTTTTGCTAGTTTCTTCAATACTTCCAGGATCTGCGGCTCATCACTGTGGCCGCTCCTCCAACAGTGCATATTGGGACCCCTCCGCTTCTTAATGAATGGCCTTCTTGAGTCTCTGTGCCTGAAAATGTCATCACCAACCTTTCCTGGTACCTATCACAGTGTCTGGAACACAGTGGATGCTTACTTAATGCTTGATGATTGATGAATTATTTCTGGTCAGGGCCACAAGAGTGGGATAAGCTGTGCATAGAAGGGTGTGGACAAGCATTCGGGCCACAAGCATTTATTAAGCACTCACTATATGCCAGGCACTTGACTGAACACTGCAGATACAGAGAAAGTCAAAAAATTCTCAAAGAGATCATGTCCTGATGAGGGACACAATATGGAAAAAACCAGGTACATACAAGACGCATACAGAGTAAATGGAAGGAATCTCAGAGAGAAGACTAGCACGTAAGGATGGAGAGAGACCTCCTGAAGACAGTGAGATTTGAGCTGAGTATCTGAACAAGCCAAGGAAGCTATGGATTGGCAAAGAAGAGGAATAGCATTCCAGGCATAAAAGCCCAGAGCAAAGTCACTGAGTCAGGAACTACAGTGTCATGTGTGAGGAAGAGCAAGGAGGCCCATGCAGTTGGCTCTTAAAATATGCTTTCTTGGGGAAGCTAGGTGGCACAGTGGATAGAGCACCAGCCCTGGAGTCAGGAGGACCTGAGTTCAAATCTAGCCTCAGATACATGACACTTACTAGATGTGTGACCCTGGGTAAGTGACTTAACCCCATTGCCTAGCCCAAAATTGAAGAAATAAAATTTTTTTTAAAAGAATATGCTTTCTTTTTTTCTTTGTCAATCAGTCATGTCCAACTCTTTGTGACCCCATTTGGAGTTCTCTTGGCAAAGATACTGGAGTAGTCTGTCATTTCCTGTTCCAGCTTATTTCACAAACAAGGAAACTGAGGTAAACAGGGTGAAGTGACTTGCCCGAGGTCACATAGCTAGTAAGTGTCTGAGGTCACATTTGAACTCAGGTCCTCCTGATTCCAGGGCCAGCCCTCTATCTACTGTACCACCTGGCTGCCCTCTTAGACTATGTAGAGGGGAGTAAAGTGGAAGAAGACTGGAAGGGTGGGAAGGAGCCAAGTTGGGAAGAGCTTTAAATGTCAAACATAGGAGTCACTTTTCCTCCTCACAGTGAGGAGTCCTCTAGTCCACTGTACTTGTGCCAGCATACACCACAATCCCCACTCTCTCAATTAGTCCTGGGTCCCCATCACCCTAAGGATCTAATCGCTATGACAGCCTTTCCCATGGGCCCCATCTTCCTCTGCCACCATGCTCCTCTGCATCTGCTGCCCTCCCCCATGAAGGCTGGGGTCAGTCAGTCCATCAAAAAACATTTATGAAATGCCTACCATGTGTCACACTAAACATACACTGTGAGCCAGGCATTGTAATAAGCCCTGGGGATACAAAGAAAGGTAAAAGACAGTCCCTTCTTGCAAGGAGTTCATAATCTAATAGTGGATTTTAATTGGACTTGAAGGAAGCCAGGAGGTACAGATGAGTAGGGAGAGAATTCCAGCATGGGATGAGCCAGTGAAAAGGCCCAGAGTCAGAAGATGGAGAGTCCCGTGTAGGGGACAGCAAGGGGGCCTCAGGTCTGCTCCGGAAGCTTGGACTGCTCCCTCAGGGGCACAGGCTGCCCAGTCCCATTGCACACGGCCCTTACATCCCTTCACCCCTGCACGACTGCATTTGCCCCAGGCCCAGCTTCCAAATTCATATTCACAGCTCTGCTTCTGGTGAGAGGCCATTGGAAGCTTTGCTAGGCTAGTCTTCAGAGGACAGGTATGGTCAGTCATCAGGCCAATCCTCAAAGCCTTTCCAGCTCGGTAGCACCTTCCAGACAGAAATTGTGATAGACTAGCATAGACTCCCAGGTCCCAGGCTTGCCCCCATACTACAATAAGGCTATTGTTGTTGCTTTTGTCCTTCGGTTCTTGAAGAGGACCATGATATCAGGAAGATGAGGCCATGACTTCCAAGTGAATTGGATTCCAGTGAGGTAGGCTGCGTAGGGTCACCAGCCTCACGTTCTCCTCCAGAGCCATCTAGGTCCAGTGGCCAGATACAGATCAGGATGACTGGAGATGACCTCGGATGCCGTGGGAGACACCTTCTTCACAAGCAGGCAGTGTAGACTTTATGATAAAAATGGTTCTTTCTGAGGAGTCTCATTCTCTGCTGCTAGATTAGAAGGTCCTGGAGAATAGGGACAGTCTTGCTTTTATATATGTCTCCCCAGCAGCACAGAAAACAAATGCTTTTCATTTGTCCAAGTGATGATCCTATCACTTAAAAAGGTAGGGTAGAAAAGTACTAATACTGATGACACCAACAAGAAAACCTACTGTAGCCACTTAGTAAATAATAGTCATAATCGTAACAAAAACTCACACTTTATAGTATTTTATGATGCATAAAGTACCTTCCTCACAACAATTCTATAAGTAAAGGGAAGCAGCTTAGGTGGTCATTGGATAGAGCACTAGGCCTAGAGTCAGGAGGACCTGAGTTCAAATCTAGCCTCAGACACTTACTAGTTGTGTGACCCTGGGCAAGTCACTTAACCTCGTTTACCTTAATCCACTGGAGAAGGAAATGGCAAACCACTCTAGTATCTTTTCCAAGAAAACTGCATGGACAGTATTGGCCACGGGGTCACGAGGAGCTGGACACAACTGAACAACAACACAGGAAGTAAAAGTATAGTTATCATATTTTGCAGACAAGGAAGAGGGACAATGACTTGCCCTTGTCACACGGTAGGACCAAGATTCAAGCCCAGTCTCCAAGGTTCTTTATACTACACCAGGATTAGAAACAGCTCCTGAAGACAATGTTAACCCTTTAGAGATCAGAGAATTAAAAGTCTAGGAACAAAATGGGGGAGGGAGGAGAGTATTGGCAGCGAGGTGACCACCTTTTCCCCTAATTACTTTTTTTCTTTTCTGAAAATTTTTGGGGAAAATGGAACAAAGGTTTTGTTTAACCCTTTTTTTTCCAGGTCCCCATATCTTTCTCTACAGTGTGACCCAGTAGAAAGAGAAATATGGAGTCAGAAATCTGTTCAAATGCAGGCTCAGCTGCCTGTGGGTGAATTTCCCCTTTCTGAAGCTCAGTTTTAATCATCTATATAAAATGAGAAGGTCACACTAGGAAATCTCTCAGGTCCCTTCCAGTTCTGAATACCTTATCCTCAGGCCTAGAAAGCAGGGAGGGAGGGAAATTCCCAAGATTTCCACAGATTGGAAGAGACCTCACAGGTCACTTGATCCAACTCAGAACTGAATAATAATAGCTATTATGGGGCTTTAAAGTCCGTAAAAGCCCTTTACATGTTATCTCATGTGATCCTTATAACTTTATGAGATGGGTGCTATCATGAGCCCTATTTTACAAGTGCAGAAACTAAGGCTGATAAAAGATAAATGACTCACCCAGTATCATACCAAGTTCCCCTAAGTTCCAGCTAGGAAGTGTCTGAGGCAGGATTCGGAAGCCTTTCTATAACAGCCTTAACAAGTGGTCAAATACATTCTGCTTGAAGACCTCCAACGAGGAAGAACACATTTTCTCACTTCTAGAGAATTCTGTTAAGACGTTTGCCCATGAATCAAGCTGAAATCTACCTCCCTAACAACAAGAAGAAGAATAATTCATGTTTATATCATCTTTTAAGGTAAGCAAAGTGCTTTTTGTAAACAACAGTGATTCTATGGTCCCCACTGTCTGAAGACAAGCTATGTTATACTTGCCTCTGTTCCCCTAGGGTTCTCTGGTACCCTTAGGAGGTTAGGGGAGGGGAGGCAAATGGTCTCTGCCAGTGCCTCAAGTAATTGTGTTATCTCAAGTTTACAGGTTTCCAGATCCCCAGTTCCATTTAGCTGCTTGACAGATTGGCTTTTGCAAAGGAATATTTATTTCAAAGCTATAGCAAAAATAAGCATACAAACGTTCCTCCCCAAACACAGTGGGGGTGTTGGAAGAAGGGTCATAGTCTCCCTCCCCTTATATCAATTCAGTCTCTGCAGAAGGGAGGGGGATCGAGTTTATAACTCAACTCATTTCCTATATAGCATGGTTCCACCAAATTCCAAGTCCAAAGCTTCCCGGGGCTTGCGTCCCAGCGCCCCACTCCTCAGGACTTCTCTGTTGGGCTCACAACAACAGCTGTCCTGGAATCCTGGCTCCAGGGTCACCAAGGCTCAAGCTCCCAAGTTCGAGACTCCACAGCCTGGGCCTAGATTTGAAACTGACAAAAGAAGCAATACCAAAACGCTAAACCCATCTGCCAGGGACTTAAGGGAAAAAGGAAAGGTAGCCCTTCCCCCCACCCAGCTTTGACTGAACAGACCTTCACGCCTCGGATGCCACTGGAAAGACAGACAGACAGACACAGAGACAGAGAAAGAGAGAGACAGGGAGACAGAGAGATGGAAACAGAGACAGCAGAGATACACACACAGAGAGACAGACAGTCCCAGTCTGATAGTTTTAAAGATGCAGCCTGTTCAGGCTATGAAGCCAATGGAACAAGACTTCTCCTCCTCATGTGGCAGAGGAACATAGAATGTCTTCTTCCAGAAGCAGGTTCCTACCATCTCCCACATGAAGTTTTTACTCTGAGGTGAGCTGGGCATGTGCAAAGCCTCAAAATAAATAAATGAATGAATGAATGAATAGATAGATAAATGAATGAATGAATGAATGAATGGATGGATGGATAGATAAATGAATGAATGAATGAATAAGTGTGTGTGTGTGTGTGTGTGTGTGTGTGTGTGTGTGTGTAGTCTCATTTGATCCCCGCAGCAATCCTATGAGGTGGATGCTATTATTACCCCATTTTACAGATGAGGAGCCTAAGGCAGAGGTTAAGTGACTTGCTCAGGGTAATATAGCTAGTAAGAGCCTAAGGTAAGACTTGAATCCAGATCTTTTGAGTCCAGCCCAGCAGCACATCCACTACATCATGCCACCCCACCCATTTCTTCCTGTTCTGGACATTCTACTAGACAGCCGTTCAAAAAAGTGAAGACTGCTATCATGCCAACTTAGCTAGGTGGTCCTAGGCAAGTCACTTAACCTCAATTTGCCTCAGTTTCCTCAACTGTAAAATGGGGATAACAATAAACCTACCTCACAGAGTTGTTGTGAGGCTCAGATGAAACAACACTTGTAACAAGTGTCTTAGCACAGGTCCTAGCACATAGTAAGTGCTATATAAATGTTTATTTCCTTCTCCCTGGTGATATAGACACAAATCTCTCTGGATTATTAAAAATTGCATGAGTCTTCTTTCTTTTCCTCTTTTTCTACCATTCCTATTTGTTGTTGGGAATCCAGGAAAAGGCAAGTACTTTGCAGGACTCAGGTAATTTCGCTAGCCAGCATACCTGCTCCCCCCACCCCCAACCAACCAGCAGAAATTCACCCCCACCAATCCAGAGCAGATTTTTAAGACTCTCCTGCTACCTGTGGTGCCCAGCCACCCCTGATCTGAGTTCTTCACAAGCAACAACAAAATGCAAATCCTTGCCATCTGGCAACATACCAAAATAATATCACTTCAATTTGTCGCATGATTAAGAACCTGTTCTCACCCTGTAAGTAGCAGATATTGAGAATTGAGAGTAACAGCCCCCTAACTAACAGCAAACACTTCACCACTATCAGTTTTGTGGCTTTTCCCCACCTTTGCACTATTTTTGTAAACTGAGGGGAAGGTGGTGGGAGAGAGAGTCACATATCCATGCAGGAGAGTGACTGTTTGCTCTCCTAAGAACTGAAGCTTTGAAGTCGATGAACTGTGAATCTATTAGCGTCTGATTATCTGAAAAGCACCATCTCCCCATCACCTCTCCTCCTCCTCTCCCTGCCACCTTCTAACCCTGATTGACAGTGAGAATGAACCCTCAAGTTGCTGAGACTGAAATAGGAATCATTTGGCTTCTTGCAGAGTAGCAAGGGCAGCCTCTGGGCCCTTCCATCCCTCAATTACATTAGGAAACATAGATAGGGAGGTTCTGAGATTCATCCAAAGACATAAGCCAATGCCATCTTCATTCATTCAGATACAGCTCCCCTGGGATGGTTTTGTCTTTGGACTTTCTACAAAGAAAGAGTTTAATGAAAGAAAAAAAAGACTGTTATGCTACCATTATATTTCTCTGGCCTCTGAACATACCCTTCTGTCTCCAGGTTTTTGTGCTATGCCTGGAATGCCCACCCTCCCACTATTTGCCTGCTGAATTCCTTCCCATCTTTTAAATTCCCTGTTGCTGTTCATTTGTTTCAGTCATGTCTGATTCTATATGACCTCATCTGGAGTTTTCTTGGCAAAGATATTAGAGTGGTTTGACATTTCCCCCTCCAGCTCATTTTGCAGACGAGGAAACAGAGGCAAACAGGATTAAGTGACTTGCCCAGGATCACACAGCTAAGTAAGTATCTGAGGTCAAATTTGAACTCAGGTCTTCCTGATTCCAGGCCCTGGCACTCTAGCCCTATTAAATCCTTAAGAGACCACAAAGGCCATCTAGTTAAACTTCCTCTAGAGCACTAGGATCCCTTCCCCACCCTCCTTAATCATCTAGCCTCTGCCTAAATACCTGAATCGACAGGGAGCTCACTTACTAACATATCAACCCGTTTCATTTACAGACAGCTCTTTCAGGGAGTTCTTTAGATCGTAAGGTCATGAATCTGGAACTACAACAGACCTTAGAGGCCATCTTTTACAACCTTCATTAAACAGATGAGAAAAATAAGACCCAGAGACGATAAGTGACTTGTCCAGAGTCACACAGATAATAGATGGCAGACCTGAGATTCGAACACAGGTTCTCCAACTCCAAATCTAGGATTTTTTCTCACTTTCATCCATTGCTTCTTGGAGTTCCATCTGCTGTGAGGAAGTATAAGCCTAACCCTCCTTCAAGAACCATACTCTATTAGCCTAAGGAACTCCAGTTATAATCTGTGAGAGTGATTAAACCTTTAAAAAAAAAAAAGTAATTCCCTGAGGGGCAACTAGATGGTTCAGTGGATAGAGCACCAGCCCTGGAGTCAGGAGGATCTGAGTTCAAATTCACTTACTAGCTGCGTGACCTTGGGCAAGTCACTTACCCCAACTGCCTCCAAAAAATAATAATAATTCCTTGAAGTTGTCTTTTTATGAATGCAGACTATGCTTCAGCCCCTCAAGAGTCTCTATTGGTGAAGCTTTAAAGCATTAAGGAATTTAGAAGTAAAGAAAGAGGAAACTGATCACCAATAGCAAAATATTTCCTATGAGAACAGATAGTTCTTGGAAGGGAAGTCCTCAAATGTGGTACGGTCAAGCCTCACAGACAGCGTGCCCAATCCAGAGCGCAGCCACAGCTCTCTATAACCTGTTGCCATGTCTCATTATTAAACTGAGGCTGAAAAGCAAAATAATAATAGCCTTTCTCATGGTATTTCAGCAAAACCATTTCTAGCATGAGATAGAATCTGAAAATAAAATAATATTTCAAATTCCACGTGATATGGGGATTTTTCCCCCTTTGGACTTAAGAGGACACATACAGATGCTATTGCTACTGTGCACACAGGCACTGTCATCACTAGTCACACAGATATTATCACCCCTGCCCCTACAATGTTATCATAGCAAATACAGATGTTGTCACTATTGCACATACAGATGCTGTCACCACTGCAATATGGTCATCAACACTACGCATACACATATTGTCACCACTGCAATGCAGATGTTACCATTGCAAATACAGATGTTGTCACTATTGAACATACAGATGCTATCACCCTGCATGTGCAGATGTTGTCCTATTGCATACATATGTATACACATATTCATATAGATGTGCCACTGTCCATATCTCTTGGTTAACATTTCATATACAGATGTTGTCAGAAGCATTGTAGTGAGAATCATATAGTCTTCTTAATGTAACCTAGGCCATGGTTCAATACTGGTACTCATCCAATGGGCCTACATTAACTTCTCTTCATTTTAACTGAGGAAGCTTCAAGATACTGCCATGAATGTCTGGACACATCTCTGGATAATAAAACATGATTCTCAGTTCAATAGAGGATGGCTGTCTTATAAAGTGTCATTTCTTGTTGAGGAAGTAGGAAGCATAAACATGGAGTAGACTGGAAATAGAAGGCCAAACTTCAGGGAGTTTATTAATAAGGATGGTTTTCTAGTCACTTTCAGATAGTGTTAATTATGACCATAGGCCATCTAAGAGCTTCCAAGAATCATAAAACCTAGGTTCAAACCCTGGCTCTGTCTCAGTAAATCTTAACTTTCCTGGGCCTCAGTTTCTCCTCCCATAAAATTAGAGAATTGAGTTATCGGGGGTGGGGAACCTGCGGCCTAGACCACCCCAAGCAAAGCCATAACTAGGGAAGACCAAGCAGGGCTTTGTCCAAGGGCAGCACACTTAGACAGCTACTTGTACTTGCCGTCCTCCAGTCAATTAGTTAGGAAGTTACCAGGTGGCCAGCTGAGGTGAGTCCACAGCCCACTTCTTCCTCTGGTTCTGTTCTCTCCCCAAGGCAACAGCCTCCCCAGCAGAAGCTGACGTCCCGGGGCCCCTATTTCCCACCTACCCCCCTCCCAATTGGGAAATGTTTCCTCTTGTTTGCTGTGGTCCAGCACCTGCTCAGGGATGGCTGGTATTACTTGTCCTGGACATAGTGTGTGGAACTTGCACTGACACAAAACATTCTAATGATGTGTGGCTCAGACCCTCTTTCCAAAACTGGGAGAAACAGTGATTTCTTTAATAAAATATCACAAGAGGAACAAAATACAGGCAACTGTAGCTACTAAACTCCACTGTGTTGTTCTCAAAAGCACTCTTTTTTTCTCTCCCAAGCCAATCTCTAGAGGCTGAAGCTTCAGCAATTTCAGGTCTGACTTGTTAAAAATGTCCTTCGTAATAGCTGTGTTCCTGAATACCTTGCCATAATTACCAGAGGCACAATGACACCAGCTTTGTCACACTACAAATTCTCTCTTTGCTTTGTCAATTGGTTGCCTGTGAAAACAGAGAATTTTTATTTTTCACGACTTTTCATGGAAATTGGCCAATTACTAACAAAAGCAGGATGTCCCCTTCTCCACTGGCGAACATGACATTTTTCCATCCACAGTATGTCAGAGTGTCCCTATAATCACGCTCTGATTATGGAAGTATTTTAATAACTCCTCTTAGGAAATTTTTGTTAATAGACAATGATGATTCAATCATTTTAGATATGTGTATACATACATATATAGACATATATCCATATAGACATAGATAAAAAACATGATATTGAGATAGCTTTAGAGATTATAAATATAGATGTGGATATAAATATAGATATAGGTATAGATAGGTGAAGATAGATAATATAAATAGGTAAATAAAGATATAGACAGATGATGTAAATAGTGATAGTGATAATAATAGTGACTGATAAGAACCAGATTTGTGATTTTATCAGTTTAGGGAACTCCTGAATAAAGAACTTCTCTCAACCAAGGAAGGTTGATACCTTCTCTGCAACTTTCCCTAGGTCACACAGCCAAAAGATGTGAGAGGCAGAACTTGAATCCAAGTCTTTCTGCTTATACCTGCCATCAGTTATGTATGTGTGTATATCATTTATATGTAATATTTATTTCTCTCAGGACAGATGCAGAGTAGATACCTAGATATCTATGGGGTACCGTGTACCATGGAAAAGTACCATGTCTGGAAGCAAAAGATCCAGGCTCTGTTCTGGCTTCTGATGCTCCCTGCTGCTGTGACCTTGAACAAGTCATTTATCTCTAGGGGGGAGTTAATCAAAATGGCCTCAGTTTCTTAATCTGTAAAATGAGCAGACTGGACTAAATGGTCCTCTAAAGGTCCTTCCAGCTCTAACTTTATGCTCCTATGATATAGATATGGATAAATGGCATAGAATGTGAGAAAGATTGCTAGTTAGGGGGACTTGGGTTCAAATCCTGTTTCTTCCACATACTGGCTATGTGAGCCAAGGCAAATCATTTGACTATTCAGTGCCCCATAGGCAACTGTCTATTTGCCAAAAAGGTATTGCTTTGCCTTGGGAGAGAGAGATCCTCATCAGGAGTTTCCTATACTGATGGAATCACAGATCCAAATATAGTGTATGTGCATGTATATATGTACATGCACATACATACACATGTAGATATAGAGACATAAATATGCATATATACATAACTAGGTATGTACATGCATATGTACATATATATATACACACGCATGCAAACGTGTACATATACATACTGTATATACCTTTATTCATGTAGTACCTACATATATACACAATTCTGGCTTCCTTACAATATTCTAGTCTGTGAAAAACTGGGTATTACATCATAGATAACATTATAGGTCATCGTGTCATTGATGCAGAGCTGGAAGGGACCTCAGAAACCATTTATTCCAGTCTTCTCATTTTACAGATGAAGAAAGAAAGGGCCAAGAAGGTAGTGTCTTGTCCAAGGTCAGGCAGGCGGTGAGTACCAGAGCCGTTGTGAACTCAAATACTCTGACTCCAGAATTCAGCCCTCTTTCTACTACTGTACTACACTTCCTCTCAGACTCAGATGGTCAGAGGGTCACAGATTCAGAGCTGTATATAAGGAACATTAAACATCACTGCAGCCAACAGAAAGATTTTACAGATAAGGAAAGTGGGAGCCAAAAGAAGTTAAATGTTAAATGACTACTCAGGTAGTATCAGAGCTGGGATTTAAACAGAAGTCATCTGATTCTAAATCCTCTCTGAACTGTGGTCCTGATTTTGATTTTTTATTTTTTTATTTTTTTATTTTTTTGCTGAATGGCATTGGAATGTTTCTGAAGACTCCCTGATTTACCACCCCATCAGGAAAATGAGAATGACTCAATGCTGACACACTAAGAAACATCCAGGCTTCAGGCCCTGGCAGGTGACAAGCATTATGTCTGCCACTCCAAATAACACAGTTCAAAAAATTTAGAGTTACAAGAACATAGAATCGCAAAGAGCTACAGCTGAAAGAAACCTTAGTCAATTTGTCAGCTAATAAACATTTATTAAGCATCTACTATGTTCTGGGCACTGTGCTAAGTGCTGGGGATACAAAGAAAGGCAAAACACAATCAGTGCTCTCAAGGGACTCATGGTCTAATGGGGGAGACAATATGCAATAGTTATGTACAAAAAAAAAGGTATAAATAGGATAAAATGGCCATAACCAACAGGGGGAAAGCACTAGAATTAAGAGGGATCTGGAAAAGTTTCCTGTTGAGGGTAAAATTTTCATGGAGATTTGAAGGAAGCCCAAGAACCCAAGGAACGGAGATGAGATGGAAGGGTGTTCTAGGAGTGGAAGGCAGTCAGTGGAAATGAGCAGAGGAGGAAGGCAGTGTCTTTCTTCAAGGAACAGCAAGGAGGCCAGTGTCTAGCCATTACAGAATTCATGGAGAGTGGGAGGGATGTAAAGGCATAAGAAGAGTAGAAATATTGGGGGGTGGGGCAGGTTACAAAGAGCTTTGAACACCAACCAGATGATTTTATATTTGATTCTGGAGATGATAAGGCATCACTGGAGTCTACTGATCAAGGTCAGACCTGAGCTTTTGGAGAATCACTTTGACAAGTGAGTGAAGGATGTACTGTAATGAGAAGAAACTCATGGCAAGGTGACCAACGGACAGGCTACTGCAATAGTCCGGGTATGAAGTGAAAAAGGCATTCACCAGGGTGGTGGCTTTGTCAGAGGAGAGGAAAGGGCATATACAAGAGATGTAACAAAGGTAAAATTGATAGGCCTTTGCAACAGATTAAATATTGGGGGATGGGTGGAGGTGGGGGAGAGTGAGAAAAAGTAGAGTTAAAGATGACCGCTAGATTGTGAGCCTGAACGATTGGGAGGATGCAGGTACCCTCAACATTAATAGAGAAGTTATAAAGTGGCAAGGATTTGGGGGTAGGGAATAATGAGCCCTGCTTTAGACATTTTGAGTTAAGGATGTCTACAGCAGGTCCAATTCAAGATATCCAATAGGCAGTTGGAGGTCAGCAGGGATGAGAGCTGGATAAGTCAATTTGAGAATCACCATCATAAAGATGATAACTGAATCCAGGGGAGCTAATGAAATCACCAAGTGAACATAGAAGGAGAAGGGAAAGGGGTCTAGGACAGAGTCCTGTAGGACACCCATGGTTAATGGGATAACCCGCATGAAGATCCAGCAAAGGAGACTGAGAAGGACAGATAGGAGGAGAACCAGAAGCAGGAGTGTCATGAAAACACAGAGGAAAAAGAAAATCGAAAAGAGGGTGATCAACATCATCAAAGGCTACAGAGAGGTCAAGAAGGATGAGGATTAAGAAACGGCCATTAGATTTGGCAATTAAGGGATCATTAGTAACTTTGAAGAGAGCAGTTTCAGTTGAATAAAAAGGATCGGAAGCCAGACTGTAAGTAACTAAGACAACAGAGAGCGGTGGTTTAGTGCTGGGAGTTCACTTTGCAGAGAAAGAAACTGAGGTCCAGGGCTTTGCCCAAGCTCACACAGCTAATAAGCAGCAGAGCCCGAATTAGAAACCAGGTCTCTCGGCACCAAAGCCAAACTCTTTTGGCTGTTGTACCCCTACACCACCTCAACCAGACAAACAGGTGGTACAAATAGTCTCATTTTAAAGTTGAGGAAACTAAATCTCAGAGAGATGAAATGACTGCTTCAAAGGCACACAGCTAGTACATGACAGAGCTGGGATTGTAACCCAGGCCTCTGATACCAAGCCCAGTGGTCTATCCACTATATTATGCTGCCCACTTCCCTATATCTTAGTTTTCTCATGTATAAAATGAGCCAGTCAGATCAGACCAGGAGTTCTGAACCTGAGGTCCATGAACCCTCACAGGAACTCTGGATAGTCATCAGCGTGCTTCTGAACTTAGATGGGAAAAAATTACAACTTTATTTCAGTATAATGGATTTCCTTTGTAATCCTATTTTTTTTTAATTTTATGGATTCTGAGGAGTCCATAGGCTTCAGCAGAATGCCAAAGGGATCTGTAACACAGAAAAGGTTAAGAACCTCTAGGTTAGATGATCTCTATGGGCCTTTCCCCTCATTGAGGCAGCTAGGTGGTGCAGTGTATACAGTGTTGGACACAAACTTGCTATGTGACCCTCAGAAGGTCACTTGACCTTTGTTTCTCTTAGTTTCCTCATCTGATTGCAAGTCCATGGCTATTTCTATCACCCCTCTTAGGAGCTAGGATTCGTATTATCCTCCCTCTTTACTGACCTCAGTCAGAGGATCTTTAAAAACCCAATACAACCTTCCAACATAAAGACCTTTCCCCCATTAGACTCCCCTTAGATCTTCCTTCTTTTTTTTTCTCCCTCTACCCTAGGATAACACCTCCCCCCGACCCAATAGAGTCCATTCTTTTCCCCAAGGGTAGAAAGATTTTGTGGAGGGAGAGAGGCAAAAAAACTGCTTTATTGATGCTTTCTTACACTGGTGTCATTTTCTGATTACTTCACCCCCACCTCACCCGGATAGAACCTTCCTTTGTAACATAAGTGAAACAAATAAATATGTTGGTCATACGTAAGCCTCATAGTGCACCTATGAGTCCACTGTCTCTCTGCTGCTTCATCGTCAGTCCTCTGAAGTCAATATTAGACATGGACATGTCCTTTCAGTGTCCTTGTCCTTTATGCCATCCTAGCCATGGTCATTATTTTCCTGGTTCTCCTTACTTTGTTTTGCATCTGTTTCATACAAGACTTCCCAATTTTCTCTGAATTCTTCATACTTATCATTTCCAACACCATAGTACTATTCAGTATATGCTAATCTGTTTACCCATTCCCCAATCAAGGGGAACCCACTTGTTTTCAATTCTTTGCTACCACAAAAAAAAAGTACTACTAGAAATACTTTTGCATATATGGGATTTTTCAATCAATCAACAAGCATTTATCAAGGACTTGCTATTTGCCATAAGCAGCAGCACTAGAGATGCATTGAAAATTAAAAAAAAAAAATCTTGCCCTCAAGAAACTTCTGTTCTAATGAGACAACATTGTGTGAATAGAGCAGAAGAAAGATAACTTGTCTGTTTGTCTTTGACCTCCTTGGGGATTTATACCCCTTTGTAGAATCACTGGAGCAGCTTATAGGCTCAATAAATAGAGGGCCAGGCTTGGCCTCATCTTCCTGAGTTCAAATCTGGCCTCAGACACTTACTAGCTGTGTGACCTTGGGCAAGTCATTTAAGACTATTTGCCTCAGTTTCCTCATCTGTCAAATGAGCTGGAGAAGAAAATGGCAAACTGATCTAGCATCTTTGCCCAAAAAGACCCAAATGGGCTCACTGAGAGTCAGACACAACTGAAACGACGAAAAAATAGCAACAAAAGAGAGTCACTGAGTGAAACTCAGTTTCTCAACCAGGGATGGAAGGAGTCCCACTCTTCCTGAAAAGGAGTGAGTAGGCCAGTGAGATTTGGTCACTAGCTGTCTGAGGGCAGAAAAAAAAGGTAGAAAACACTGATTTGAGATGATGAAAACCTCTTTGCTTCCCAGCAGATATTGTCTCCCGCAGAATTTCTTGTGCTTTTCCCAGGCTAGAAGTATCTCTAGCTCGTGAGGTGTGAGGTCCGAATCTCACTAGGCAATGCCCGCGGTATATCACCTGTCATAAACGTTAACCGCAGCTCGCAAAGCTAGGTTGCTTCTGGAGATAAAGAGTGTTAGTCTTCACACACCATCAAGTAAAGTGTTTGAGTTACAGGTCAAGTTTTCCTTCTAGCACCTCTCCTAAAATACAACCAGCATCTTTCAGGCTGCAGCCCTCTGGGAAAATAGAGGAGATTTCAGAAACAGGCCTTCTGGGGCAGCTAGGCAGAAGAAAAGAGATGTCAAGTTTGAATCCAAACCCCCGCCCCAGCTGCTTGCTTTGGAATCCTGGGTGCACAGCTTCCGCATCCTCAGCCTCCTCCTCTCCATCCTGACAAGTCTCCTCACTGCTCCCTGGCTACAACATGCTTGTTACCACCTTCATGACTTTGCTTAGGTTAGTTTCCCTGAAATGCTTTTCTTCTTCTCCATCCTTCGAGGCCTACCCTCCCTTCTAGAACCTTCCTGTTCCCTCCCATCCTCACCACCACCACCACCACCTTCCCCCAACAAGTCCACACTGATCTCTCCCAGAAGCGTCTGACTCAGAGAGAACGCGTTGTCTGAAATGCTCGACCCGGCACTTAGCATGATCTCATCTTTGCTACTTGCCTGTTTTATGTGTGAATTTTGCCTCCTCAACTAACCTGTCAGCTTCGGGATGGGATCCAGGATCCTGTCTCCAACATCTTTATCCCTCACTGCCTGCCATAGTACTGAGGAGGTGTTCCGTCAATATCTGCTGACTGACTGAATGAGTGGATGAGTAGGAGCAGGTAGCCTGGAAATGATCTATTTCCCAGAATCTCACCGCCAGATGAGACTTTACAAAGTCACCTAAAATAACCCATCCCTGACCAAGAATCAGATCCCCTCTCTATGACATTGCCACCAAGTGTTCATCCAGGCTTTGCTTGGAGACCAGAAGTGAGGGAGAGCCCCATTACCTCCCAAGGCATTCCCTTCCCCTCAGGGACAGCTCTAATGATTAGAAAGCTTCTCCTTCCTTGGAGCCCAAATCTGCCCTTCTCTACCTTTCACCCAGAACTCCTCGTTCTGCCTTCAGGGCCCAAAGGAAGCAAATCTAATCCCTCCTTCATATGGCAGCATTTCAGAACAAAAGAGAGCTCCCATGTCCCCTAAACTAGTTTTCTTTAGGAGAAATATCCCGTTTCTTCAGCATATCCTCACATGGCCTCTCCTCCAGTCCTTGAATTATTTTAGGCATTCTTCTCTGGACATATTCCAATTTGTCTTCAAATGTGATGCCAAGGGGCAGCTAGGTGGCACAGTGGACAGAGCACCAGACCAAGAGTCAGGAAGACCTGAATTCAGATCCAGCCTCACACACTTACTGGCTGTCGACCCTGGACAAGTCTGATTGCCTCCCAAAAAATAAATAAATGAATGAATGAATGAATGAATGAATGAATGAATGAATGAACAAACAGACAAATAAATAAATAAGTGAATGAATGAATAAATAGATAGATAAATAAATAAATAAACAAATAAATAAATGAATAAATAAAGACAAAATGTGACACCAAGAACTGAACAGAATTCTCTCAGATGGGATTGTAGCAATAACATACAATGGAAAGAGTGATGTCTCTGGAGTCAGAGGTCTGGGTTCACATCCCAGTTATGTTACTTATTCCCAGTGACCTTAGGCAAGTCATTTAACTTTCCTGGACCTCAGTTTCTTCAATTTTAAAATGAGGAAGTTAGGTTCCAGTTCTAGCACTGTGTGACCCTATGACTAATACCTCCTTTAGCCTCCACTTTTATTAATGTAACCTAAGATTATGTGAGCTTTTTTGTTCTTGGCTTCCACATCATGCTATTGACTCCTATTGAATTCACAAGATAGTTTCGCCTAGAAAGCTGCTCTGCACATGTTTTGGGAACAGTGGTACTTTCTGTTATTGCTGCACTCACGATCCAGCATTTAAATAAGGGCAGGTTTCACTGGAGATGGAGGAGACATTACCCTGCCCTTGGACACCCACTGCCAAAGACACAGAGACTGGCTGTGTCTCTCCTCAGAAAACTATAGTGGGTAGTAGAATTGAGATATTTGGCATGATGGGGCCGTCTACAGACTATATGACTGGCAGCAGGCCAGTGCCATGCAGTCGGAACATTTGTACCTTCATCTACTATCTAATCATCTCCTGACCCCAAGAATGGGAAAGGAGGAGAAGGGAACAAGCATTTATTAAGTGCCTACACTGTACCAGGCACTACCCTAAGCATTTTGCTCTCATTCAAGCCTCACAACAATTCTGCGAAGTAGGTGCTATTTGACAATTGAGGAAATTGAGACAGAAAGAGGTTAAGTGACTTGCTCAAGGTTACACAGCTAGTAATGTCTAAAGTCAGATTTGACCTCAGGTCTTCCTAACTGAGGTCCATTGCCATATTAATATAGCACCTATGCCGTAGGTTACTGGCACCACATAGCCTCGTAGAAGGAATGACTTCAAAAAACAATCCCAGGCTGTCAGGCTTATGTGATTCAAAGCTAGAAGGAAATTAACCAGCTCATCCCCTTCACTGGGTCAGCAAGGTGGCACAATGGATAGAGTGTTGTATTCAAACATTTATTGTGACCCTGGGGAGGTCACTTAACCTCTGTTTGCCTCAGTTTCCTCATCTGTAAATTGGGGATAATAATAGCATCCACTTCACAGGATTGTTAGGAGGATCAAATAAGATAACATGTGCAGTTCTTTGCAAAATTAGCACACTAAATAAATGCTAGCTATTATTATCTTACAGAAGAGCAAACTAAGGTTCTGAGGATGGAAAGGACTTACCCAAAGTCTCCCAGATAGAAAGTGGCACTACCAAGACTTAAACTCAGTTTTTCTAACTGCAAGTACAGTGCTCTTTCCACTGCAACACACTGCTATTGTGAGGACCAGCTTGGTGCTGGTATAGACACGCCTGCAGGCATCTTCTTGCACCTTCTCCTAGGCATAATTTGAGTTGTGAAAGCTTGAGCTCCCAAAGTCACCACAACAAATGGGAGGTGGGGAAGGAATAAGCACCTACTAAGGGCCAGGCTCTGCACTAAAGTGCTTAGAAATGCTATCTCACTTCATTCTTGCAATAATGCTGGGAGGTAGGTGCTATTATTATCCCCATTTTACAACTGAAGAAACTGAGGCAAATAGAGGTTAAGTGATTGTTCACACAACTACTAGGTATCTAAATTTGGATTTGAACTTAAGTTTTCCTGATTCCAGGCCCAGTGTTCCATCCACTTGCTATAAGGACAGTGCAGTGAAAGGCAGGCTGTACAGACACATAATGTAGTGGTAAGACTACTTTATTCAGGTGAGAGAGGATCTAGGCAAGGATCAGAGCTGCGCTCCTTATCACATGCATAACCTTGTGTAAGCTGCTTCCCATAATTAGGCCTCAGTTTCCTTCTCTGTGAGATAAAAGGGTTTGGACTTGAGGTCCTCTCCAGATCTAAATACTATGATCCATCCATACACCTGACCCAACTACTTCTTTAAAATGCTTCAAAGTAAAGTCTACATAGTTGTGTAAGGTCTGCTCCAGACTTTCCTGCCATTCGGGACCTCAGGTTTGTGAACCAAGACAGGCACCTGAGTCTCTCTCTGGAATTTAGTTATCTAAATATACCCAAATGACAGATGTCGGCTGGCACTCCTCAAGAGAAATCCAAGATAAGTCATTCACAGTTGGAATAAGTCATTCACACTAAATTCTCACTCTCTGCACTGTTCTGCTACTCAAAGATGAGAAGGAGATGAGGCTGCAGACAACTGAGGTAAGAAGAAGCTCACACTTGTGTTTGCAAACTGTCACCTTTCTAAAACAGACAGCTTTTTAAATTACAATTAGAAACACTTATGTCAAGTTTTGTTTTTAATTAAATCCTGTGTCTTTCAGTTTGCTAACGAGTAATGGGGGATAATGGACGAGTGTGGCCCATACCCCTGGAAAGGAGGAAACATGATGTAGGTCAAGGCTGGGCTCAGGAGGATGATGCCCCAGCCAGCATCACAACCCACCTGGAAACCTAACTGCGTCAGGACAGAATTGTGGATTCACATCTAGAAGGGACCTTAGAGTTTGGGTGGCAAATCCAAAACTGTTCCCAGTCTCTTCTTTACAGCAAGAAGACCAAGTTTCAAGCTAATGGACTATCAGGGGTGGGGAACCTTTGGCCTCACATGGCCCTCTAGGTCCTCAAGTATGGCTTTTGACTGAATCCAAACTTCAGGGAACAAAATCCTTTTTTTAAGGAGATTTGTTCTGTGAAGGTTTGAGGACATAGAGGGCCACACATGGCCTGAGGCCTGCAGGTTCCCCACCCCTGCACTAAGCCAAAGCTTTCAGATAAGTTGAGAAACCTTGTTTTCCGAACCTTTGAAGTCAGGAGATTGGATTACATGATCTAAAAGGATCAAATGAGGTAATATTTGTAAAGTGCTTAGCACACAGTAGGCATTTAATAAATGCTTATTCTTTTTCCCTTCCCTTTCCTGCTATAAGTTCTATGAACATTAACTGCATGAAAAGCTTCCTTCTGAGGAAGCAAGGTTACAAAGTTTATGGGAAATAACCCAGTAGGAAAAGATAACACATAACAGGAATACAAGAAACACCTGTGATTTTGTTCTATGGAATGGAACTCCCTCCACTACGTATTGGAACTCCTCCCAATGAAGACTGTAACTGGCCTTCCACTTACTAGATAGCAGAAGTACCTTTGACTTACTTGACTGAAAGGAAGCTTAACGGAAAGTCCATTAGCTTGTTTGGGGAGGGGCCAGGGGTAGTGGCTAATTTCCTGGTTAACTAAGTGGTTTTAAAAAAAAAAGAAACACTTTTTATTCAGAAATACCTGCATCTATCTTCCTACTTTACTTAGCAGCAGCAGTTAACAGCAGCAAGAACACTGAACTTGAAGTCAAGAGACCTATGTTTGAGTTCCAGCCCTACAACCATCTAGCTATGTGGTCCTGGATATATCACTCCACACCTTGGTTTTCTTACTTATAACACAAAAGGATTGGCCTAGCTGATATCAAAGATTCCTTCCAACTAGAAAAGTCTATGATCCCTAAAATTCTAAAGAAGGCAGTATGGTTCTGGAGGAAAAGTGTTGTTCAGTCTTGTCCGACTCTTCGTGACCCCATTTGGAGTTTTCTTGGCAGAGTTACTGGAGTGGTTTGCCGTTTCCTTCTCCAGCCCATTTTACAGATGAGGAAACTGAGGCAAACAGGGTTATGTGACTTGTCTAGGGTCACATGGCTAGTAACTGTCTGAGCCCAGATTCAAACTCAGGAAGATGAGTCTTCTTGACTTCGGCTGGGCACTTTATCCACTGTGTCACCCTAACTGGATCTGGAACCAGAACCTGGGTTCAGATCATTGCTCTACCTCTTACTACTTGTGTGATGCTAGACATGTGATGTCATCTTTGTGTTCCTCAGTTTTCTTTCCAATAAAAACAGATGGTTGACCTGCAGTCTTATCCAATTCTAAAGCCTACATTTCTACCATTTTACCTTATACGATCATATATTTAGAGAAAGAAGGAGCCTCAGGGTTCCTGATCTTCTCATTTTACAGTGGAAGTCCATAAAGGTTTAAAAACAATGACTTACCCAAGGTCTCCCAGGTAGTAAAGGCAAACCCAGGATTTGAACCCAGGTTCTTAGGTCCCAGAGCTGACAAATATTCCACTATACCAAACTGTCTTCCCTAATCCATAGAACTTTCTTCCCACCCCAATGGTAACACTGCCCCCCTGGGCTGACTGTGAGTTCTTGAAACAGTCAAAGGGCTTTCTCTAACCCCAATCCTGAAGTTGTCAGCATGTTCAGCCACCCCAGACAGCCCGGCTTGGAGACTGATGACAGAGTTTCCTTTCTCCACCTTGTCACTCTATTTTTTTTCTGCTAACACCCAACAGAAAGCTGGGGAAATCAGTTTCCCCTAAGGTACTGATTTCTCCTCTCTCCTCCCAAATCTCTCCTCCAAAGTGCAAATCAGACTGAGCCGACCCCTTTTTGCCCCCCACACCAGTGTCCCGGAAATCAGGTTTAATTTCATCTGAAATCCCCCACTGCTGGCGCATTTTAAAGACACAACCACAAAGCCAATCAATAGGGACCATTCAGATAGTTGCTGTCAGGGGCTAAAAGAAAATGGGATACCGAGAAAGTCATAACTATGATAAATTCAGGCGCTGCTCCTCTCTGACTAATGTAGGCACTAAAACACTCCATGAATATCCTGCTTTGAAACGTGTCATATTTCTGAGAGGCCAATCAATCTCGGGTTCTCTGTGGACCACATTAAAATAAATTTGTCACTGCGAGTTTATGAAATATTGATGGTGTTTTTTAGTTGGGGTGTTAGAAGGTGGAAAGGTGTATCAGAGAAGGGAGGCCCGGGAAGGGGGAAAGATACCTTAATGAATTATCTTCAGGCTAGAAGAAGAAACAGATGCAGAAGCATGTTGTGGATGAAACAGGAAAGAAAATAACAGGCAAAGAGGGAACAGGAATGAGGATGTTTGAAGGATTCACAAAAGGAAAAAAAATTGCCTGATGTAAAAGAGGTCAAAGGAAGGAGGTGGGGGAGGGGAGTGTCTAAGGCCTAACCGCAATCATGATATAGCCGTCATCGGGGTGGGGGGAGGGGGATGTTGCTGCCCTGTTTCTAATTGCTGTGCATAGAAATTCTTCTTCTGGGTTGGCCTTTCACTCCCAGAAGCATAAACTCAGACTCAAGAAAGTATTACAAAATTGAAAAGAATTTTATCTAGTGATTCTCAAGAAGGAGGGAGAAGGGGGGTCCTCCTTTCTTAAAAAAGTTGAACAGGTCTAGACCTCAGCACAGGACGAATGAAACCGCAGACTCTTCTGTCCATTTCCATGACCAAAAAGCAACAAAGATTGGCAGGTACCTTTAACAAACAGGGACACAGAGGGCAAAGAACTTATGAACCCTAGGCAAGGTTGAATAATGATGCCTCCCCACATCGCTCACCCCGACCAACCTCTTCAGAAATAATGTACATTTTACCCCTATTGGAGACTTTTGAAACCTTTACCGGAAAGTAGGACTTGCAGGCATTAAAACTATGGCATTGATAAACAGTAAAATTCACAGGGCTCCTCATTGAGCTGTCGCGCCCCCATCCACACCCCACTGTGTTTTGTCGTCTCTCCCTCAGGCCTAGTCCTGCAGGATCAGGACCATTACCTCTTATCAGCACAGGGTATCAAAATGAGCAGCACAGAGATTCCTTCATTCTTCATGTCTCTGGAAACTAATTGTCTAAGGCACATGGGTTTGGACACCAGGCCATGCTGTCCATTGTGCAGGTCCTTGATGACACTGCTGAAAACACTGTCACGGATAGAGAGTCAGACTAAGCGACAGGATGACCAGCCCGGGTTCAAGTTCCATCTCTGATACACATTTGGCTGCATGATTTTATGCAAGTCATTTAACTTCTGACTGTTCTAGACAACTCTCCCAAACTATAAATTACAGGGAAGGTACCCCACCACACTTATTGGTAAAGGGGAGAAAATTCCCCATGCCAGCAAAACACAGATCCAATCCCTATTCCTAACCCTATCCTTGCACCAACAAACCAGCCATTAAGTTAATGAAACAACAAATTAGGAACCAGCTGCTTTTAAAAAAATAAATAAAAATCATTGAGTTTAGCCCCAAAGAAGACAACAGGAATTGCATCTCTCTCTTCCTTCTTTGCAGAGGAAGGGTACTATGGGTGTGGAACATTGCATATACCATCAGACTTAATTGCTTAATTTTATCAAACTGCTTTCCCTCTCACCTTTCTATTCTTTATTCCAAAGGATGGCTGTCCGTGGAGGGAAGGGAGGTGGGCTATATTTGTAAATAACAGTGATATGTAAACAAAATTATAAAGGAAACTCAATAACCAAAAAATTGTTTGAACTCAGCCTTTAAAATCAGAAACAGTTTGCCTATATAATAACCCCCACCAAAAGAGTCAATTTTGTCAATTCTGCTTAGATAAATTAATTAATAAAGACATCATTATTTGACTGAATCTGTCAGTCGACTTGGTAAAAATGTCAGATAATGTAACCCCACGTAGATACAATCTCATTTTTACTGAATGTACAATTTGGAAAAGAATATAGATAGGAAGTTCATAGAACAACAGAGTTGGAAGAAACCACAGCGATAACCAAGTCCATTCTCTTATTTTACAGAAGAGGAAAATGAGGCCCAGAGACCTAGGGATGGGCTGCTGAAAAAAAAAATACAAGATCCCCTGCATTTTCTGACACCTCCCTGATGCTTCTATGAAAGGGATTTCAATTTCAGCGTCAAGGATCATTGCATTTTGGGCTCTCTATCCTGCTGAGGCAAAGGGTCAATTAAGTATAAAAAAAAAGTCAGTGGACCCACTGAACATGGCAAACTGTGTTTAGCCCCATGTAAACAAATGATGGATTTGGCAGAGAGCTAGGCTGTAGAAGACTGGTCTTTTTCCTTTACTATTTAATTCCCAGGGTGATTAAGGCAACAGGGGATGATCCAGCTCCCTCTGGTGGCCTTTAAATGTCTTTTGCCACCTCAACAGGGAAAGCTGGCCTTTTTTTTGAGGGGGGGCAGACAAATTAAGAGTATCCTTTATTTATTTATTTATTATGCCCCTCTGACTGATAACAAAGCACTCAGCCCATGCTCAGAGGGCACCTTTACTCCTCAAGAGAACAAATTGCTAAGCATCTCTTTCTGTCACTGTAGGAAACCAAGATCCTGAGATCAACCTCTTTTGGAAAGGGAATCAGCTTCCTATCTTTCTTCCCCAGCTATTTTTCTGTTAGAGTTCAGAAACAGATCTTTTTTTTCTTCTTCTTCTTATAAGCATTTATTAAGTATGTACTATGTGTCAGGCACTGTGCTAAGCACTATGCAGTTATTATCTCATTTTGATCCTCACAACAATCTTGGGAGGTAGGTGCTACTGTTATCCCCATTTTGCAGATAAGGAAACTGAAGCAAACAGCAGCTTAAGTGATTTGCCCAAGGTCACACAGCTCCAAAGTGTCTGAGGCTAAATTTGAACCCAGGACTTCTTTCTGACTCCAGCCCAGCACTCTATCAACTGTAGCTAGGGGCCTCATATCTCACTAACCTGCTGATAAGAGACCCTGCATTTTCTGTCCAATCTCTCACTCTATTTGCATCTGGAATCACCAGAAAGTCTAAGCAAAAACTAAAAAAAATTAATTGGTCATACAAATGTTTGCTCTGCACATGCCAACAAGGCAGATGTCTGAAAACATCTAGGGAACTTACTAACCAAGGCTGTGTCTAATGCAATCCCAATAGCCAGGCGACACAAAGCAAGCAACATTTCAGGGTCTCTGCTGACCACACGCTTCCAGTATATAGGCCAGGGCCATCACCAGAGCAGGAGGACCTATGACTTTGCCAGAAAGCATCCACCTTTGGGATTAGACTTTATCAGCAATCTCCTTGTCTCCTGTCTGTGCTTCACAGTACTCCGTGTATCTGAGTACTGGGCCTGGAGTCATGAAGAGCTGAGCTCAAATCTAGCTTCAGCCACTTACTAGTAATCCTGGACTCTTTTTGTTTCAGTTTCCTCAACTGTAAAATGGAGAAAATAATAGTACCTACCATGCAGGATAGGGGCAGCTAGATGGCTCAGTGAATAGAGTCAGGAAGACCTGCATTCAAATCTGGCCTCAGACACTTCTTAGCTGTGTGACCCCGGGCAAGCCACTTAACTCTGTTTGCCTCAGTTTCTTCATCTGTAAAATGAGTTGGAGAAGGAAATAGCAACCACTCCAGACCTTCACCAAGAAAACCCCAAATGGGGCAGCTAGGTGGTGCGGTGGACAGAGCACTGGCCCTGAAGTCAGGAGATCTGAGTTCAAATCCGGCCTCAGACCAAACACTTGACATTTACTAGCTGTGTGACCCTGGGCAAGTCACTTAACCCCAACTGCCAAAAAAAAAAAACCCAAATGGGTTATGAAGAGTCAGACACAACTGAACAACCATGCAGGATCATTGTGAGAATCAAATGAGTTAATAATTGTAAAGTGCTTAGCACAATGCTTGGCTCACTGTAAGTGCTATATAAATGTTAGCTATTATTAGTATTATGGTGCCACTGTCCCAGGCCCACTTCATAAATGCCAGCTATTAGGATTATCACTTATCCATGTCATTTGGCATGGTTAGACAAACCAACCAGCTGACCAAATGCTTGCAACCAAATAGCCCTATATAGACCACTAAGGTCAACTCAGTCAAAACAGTCAGACATATAGCACCCCCATCCAAAAGGCTGCCCACCATGTTGGTATAGTAGAGCCTAAACAGATGAGTGAATGATCCAGAAGAAGGAAACAATATTTTTACTATCTGTCTCACAGGAGTAGGGAGAAAAGGATTTCATTAAAACACACACACAGAGCACTACAAAATGTGAATTGTTAATATTTCAATATTATGTTGACTTGGCCAAAACCTAAATTTCTTAACATTTTCTCCAGATATTTGATGACATATATAGCATTTTCGTTAGATCTATTTCTCTTTTTGGCATCCTCTCTTTTGGGAAGTGATGACTATTTACTAAGTGATTTTCGTTGTTACTATCCCCATTTTACAGATTAGAAGACAGAGGCTCAGGGAGACGAAGTGATTTACCTCAAGTCCTATTGTTGGTAAATGGAAGGGCCAGGAATCAATCTTGGGTCTAGGACTAGTACTTTTTGCACCATACTTCATGTCTCTACTTTCAAACATTCTCTTCAAGGGATAGTACATTTTAACATGTTTGGTTAATAAGAATGTAAGCTCTTTGAAGGCCAGGGACTGGTTTTGTCTTGGTTTTGTATCCCAGCACTTTCCTCACACATAGTAGGCACTTAACTAATGTTTATTGGATTGGATCAAATTGAATAACCACATATTTTCAATCCATTCCCCCCAAAATGGGTTCAGCAGTCAAGGCCACATCGTTTGCTTCATTTATTTTGATAAGTGTAGTTTTGCTTTAATTATTTATAGCAGTACTTTGGAGCACACTAGTCAATTACTGCGGTATATTTTGTAAAAGTAAGGATACCTCAGAGAGTTCCCTGGACCACTGAGCTCTTAAATCTTTGCTGAGAAGTGGGGCAAACCCATAGAGGGAATTTTTTTTTAAAGAATTATCTATTGGGAGAGCAGATTAGCAAAGTCGGACATTACTATACTGACCCTGGGAGCTTTCAAACATAGAATTCACTGTCTTGTGTAGTTAATAGGTAACTGATGATTAAAAGGAAACTAAAATTCATATGGTACTGTGAAAAAAGAACCATTAAAAACATGAATGCAAAGCAGACCCATTTCTTATTATTTAACATATCTTATTTATTACCAGGGCCATTGGTTCCATTGAGTACCGGATGGTGCTAATGAGTCCATCCATGGTCATAGGTGATTCCCATGCCTGTCAATAACCTTGCTCTACTCACAGAGACTCTTAACACCAGTCAAATGTTCCTATTAATCCCAACCACTGGCTGACCAGCCACACCAGCGTGGGGTAAATATTTAAAGTCAGAGGACCTTGTTTAGCTCTGACTCTGCTATTTATTTCTCATCATCTTAGTCAGTCACCTCTTCTCTCTAGGCCTCAGTTTCCTTCTCTGTAAAATGAAGGGATCAGACAAGATCATCTCTAAGACATCCTACTAGCCCTAGAAACTATGATCCTAAAACTGACCCCCTAATTCTCTGGCTACAGATTGACCCACTAAAGCTGGCCATAGACTGACCCTCTCAACCCGGCCACAGATTCAGCCCTAAACAAAGCAATAGGCTGACTCCTTAACCCAAGAGTCAGATTCACCCTGACCAGCAATACCACAAATATGTGCCCATGGGCGACAGAGCATAGAGGACTCCATGTACTGCATAGAGACATAACTACTGTGGGGTGACCAGGGCTCTGTGCCAGGGACCCAAAATTTAGAGGGTATTAGGAGCACCATCCCAGGGGATGACGAGCTTCCTCCCCACAAGGACTCCATAATCACACTCCTAATCCCCATCCTCTGATGCCTTGATTCCCCCACAGTGTCCATTCCTTCACCAGCATGGCTCCCATAGGTCTTCTGATGTCCCTCAGGGTACATGCATTCCCCACCACCTCAATGAGTTCTACTCCTCTGCCCTAGACCAAAACATCCCTACCTATAGTTCTAGTGATCCATCTACTAGCTGGGCAGATGACACAGACTAAATCCCACTTCTCACAGGTCAGGGACATCATCTTTGTACCTGAAGGACACATTCCTGTTCATGGAGCTTGGAGATCCAGAACCTAGGCAGCACCACTGTAGCCCAAAACGAACTTTGCTTCTTGGACCAAATGTGGCTGGGGGTGAAGGAAAGCACGAGGAGGCTTACAGAAAAGGCTCAAAAGGTTTCTGGGACATCAAAGAGCCATAACTGAGCGGCTGATGAGTTAAGTGCAAATGAATCAGAAACATATGGACTAAATTTCCCTTGAAATACCCAAGGGCTTAAAAATGAGGACTTGACAAAACGTGTTCTTTGTTTTCCTGAGCCTGAAATGTTTCAAAAGGATATTCCCAGAGTTCCCAAGTTGGCTTAGCTTGTCCCTGCCGAGAAACCCTGAAAATAGAAAATATTTAGGAAGAAATCTTCAGCAAAATGAGATGACACAAGTCACCATCTCCACTCCCCAAATGAAGCCCCCTACCCAGGGAACTAACCCAATTCAATTCAATTCAACAGATTACTATGTGCCAGGCAGCTAGGTGGCACAGTGATAGACCTGAGTTCAAATTTGGCCTCAGACACTTATTAGCTGTAAGACCCTGTGCAAATCACTTAACCTTATGTGTCTCAGTTTCTTCATGTGTAAAAATGAGCTAGAGAAGGAAATGGCAAACCATCCTAGTATCTTTGCCAAGAAAAACCCAAAAGGGGTCAGGAAGAGACAGACGTGACTGAAAATAACTAAATAACAACAAAACTATGAAATGTGCCAGGCATAATACTAGCACTCATCATACAAAGATAGAAACAAATCAACCTTTAACTTTAAGGAACTTCTATTCTACTGGGTGCAAAAAACATGTACACAGATAAATTTAAAACTACATCTATGCAAATTAAACACAAAATAATTTCGGTGGAGAGGAAGGAGCATGAACAAATGGTGGAATTAGGAAAAATCTATTGAGGAAGGAGGCATTTGAGCTGAGCCTTGAAATATGCCATTCATTAAAGAACCTAATTTATCCCTGAGTCCAGGAAATTGCTCTTAATAACTGAACATCAGTGCAGAGGATTTGAATTAGGAACAAACTATGTGAGAAGAAAGCGTGGTAGGAAAAGAGCTGGATTTAGAGTCAAATGATCGAAGTTCACGTTCCAGTTCCGTGGGACCTTAGGTAAATCACCTCTCTAGGCCTCAGTTGTCTGATTTGTATAAGATAAATGTTCTCTAAAGTCTTTTCCATTTCACACTCCTATGATTTAACTCATCTTAATTCTAACAAATAATTTTCTATACTTCCTTGATGTCTGTTTTCTTTGAGTGAGAAAGGCACTTCCTAAAATGATACAAAGAGGATCTTCAGGGGTTGGGAACCCTCAAGGCCTCGAGGCCACGAGGCCACGTGTGGTTCCCCACCCATAGTCTAGAACATCAGTAAGCATACAACGCCTTGGCTTCAGTAGTACCCAGGACAAAAAGAAAAAGGCAAGTTTGAATGATGGATGTTTGGTATATGGAGACTTTGTCAGAGTCCAAAATTTATCTCTGAGTAGACAGAACCACAGAAAGATCTGATTCCACTGAGAAACAAAGAAAAAGGAAGGGAAAGGAAAGGAGAAAAAAGAGAAAGGAAGGAAGGAAGGAAGGAAGGAAGGAAGGAAGGAAGGAAGGAAGGAAGGAAGGAAGGAAGGAAGGAAGGAAGAATTTGCTAAGCATTTTGCCAAGCCAGCTCATGCCAAGTTCCATTTCCCAAGCAGTAGAAAGGGCATTGGATTCGAAGTCAAGAGGACCTGGGTTGAAATCCTGACTTTGTTGTTTACTAACTATGCATCCTTGGGCAAATCTATGCTCTTAATATCCTAAGCCACTTATCTCTCTGATCGGTCAGTCAATGAGCATTTATTAAGTACCTACTATGTGGCAGGCACAGTACAAAGCCCTGGGAATACAAAGAAAATGAAAAGGCAGTCTCTGCTTTCAAGCTCACAGTCTAATGAGTGAGACAATGTGCAGACAACTGTGTAAAAATAAGATATGTACAGGATAAACTGGAGATAATTAACAGAGAGAAGGCACTAGTATTAAGGGGGATCAGGAAAGGCTTCTTGCAGAAGGTGGGATTTTAGCTGGCACTTGAAGGAAGCCAGGAAAGCCAGGAGGCAGAGATGAGGAGGGAGAGCGGTCCACACTTGAGAGAGAGCCGATGAAAATGCACGGAGTCTAGCTATGGAGTATGTGGGATGAGGAAGGTGTAAGAAGACTGGAAAGGCAAGAGGCGAACAGGCCATGAAGGGTTTTTAAGGCCAGAGGATTTTATATTTGATCCTCATCTGTCAAATGAGAAGATTGGACTAGATCAGAGGTTTTTTAACCCTTTTTTGTGTGCTAGACTCCTTTGGCAGTCTAATGAAGACTACAGACCTCCTACCCAGAATAATATTTGTTACCTGAATTTATAATTGAAGGAAATACTAAAGGTCAATTGGAGGTAAATGAAAATAAAAATGTGATTTTTTTCAACCAAGTTCATGGATCCCCAAAAACCCCAGGCTGATCTCTAAGATCTCTTTTATTACCAAATCTTATAATCCTCTCATTCTGAACTAGACTTCGCCTGGTGGTGGCTTATGCCTTCAATCTCAGGAGGCCAGAAGTAGTTTTCACCAAAATGGCTCTCAGTACTAAGCCAGTGAGCAATGGATGGAGTGCCAGGCCTAGGATAAGGAAGACTAATCCTCCTGAGTTTAAATCTGGCCTCAGACACTTTCTAGCTGTGTGACACAGGGTAAGTCACTTAATCTTGTTTGTCTCAGTTTTCTCATCTGTAATATGAGCTGGAGAAGGAAATGGCAAACCACTCCAGTACCTTTGGCAAGAAAACCCAAAATGAGGCCATGAAGAGTTGGACACAACTTAAAACAATGAAACAACTGCCTCTGTGTGACCTTGGGCAAATCATTTTACCTCCTGGGTCAAATTTAACTTTCCTCATTTGTACAATGAGAGGATTGGACTAGACAGTCTCTGACATCCATTTCCAGCTCTGGATATATGATCTTATGAATCACATACTTCAAACACCCATCGATATATCACCATAGTCCAGTTACTTGACCTCTCTTGAGAATCAATTTGCTTATCTGTAAAATGGGGATAATATTATATTAATATTACTTGCCTCATAGGGTTGTTCAGAAGGAAGCACTTCACAAAACTTTAAAGTATTATATAAATGTGTTTTCTTTTTTTTCTTTTTTCTTTTTTTGCCCTAGGAAGTCAGCACCAAGCCGGGAATATCTCATTGCCTAAAAAAAATCTATAAGGAGTCAAAATTTCTAGGTGTTATCAGTTCAGAGCAAGGAAGACTAGCCTTACTCTTTAGTCACTCCTTTGAATAGCAGGGAGCATCAGCCTCCATTTTTTTAAAGAGAACTATGGCTTCTCTCCACCATTCTGCCATCACCAATCCTTTCTTCATTGCTTTTTAAATGCAAGTTGTATCCTCTTCCATTGGTACTCTTGTATGAAAAGCTGATTAAGTTGGGCAAAGGGTGCTGAGAAGAAGCTGGGCTGGCATGTACCCTGCAGCACATCCTCCTGAGCTGCCATGAGGTTACTGGTGGCCACAGCTTGTTTCTGGTTAAGGCTACTCTGGGTTGGATAAAATTATGTTCACCCTAAGCCCTTCTTCTTCCCTGCTATTGCTATTGGGGAATTACAGAATCTCTGAGCTAGAAGGGACTCAAGAGATCATCTAATCCTAACCACTCATTTTACAGAAGAAGACACCAGGGGCCCTGAAAGGGAAGTGATTTGCCCAAGGTCACAGAGCAAATTAATGGCAGAGCTTGTGACTAGCAGGCTGGCTTTTCCAATCCAAGAGTGGTACTTGCCAATTTTGCACAGATGTTGATGAAAGAACCCTTTAAAGTCTGGGAAGATCCTAGAGGAGTTTTCTAGACTCAGATTCTTAGGGCTAGAAGGTAACTTAGAATTCATGTAGTTTAACACCTTCATTGCTAATATTTGAAGTCTTACAAGTAATTGGGGTCTTTCATGATTTTTACCCAATTCTTCCAACTGCATGGAATACATCAGGATGCTTCTCATTCCAGTGAGGAAACGAAGAGTCCAAGGAGGGAAGGAACATGTCCAAAGGCACATGGATAGTTAGTGACAGAACTGGGACTGGAACTCTGGTCTTTGGATTCCAATTCCAGAGCCTTTGCAAAAGATCATTCTGTCTGTCTTTAAATAAAATGAGAACCCTAACCATTAAAGTGCTTCTGAACCCAAAGCCACTATTTATCACCATCATCCGCTGCTGGAATATTCCAAATGTCTGGGAGCTGTTGCCAGGTTGCCAGCTCCACTTCCAGAGGCAGTGTGGTATAGTGGGTACAGCGCTGTGCCTGGAGTCAGGAAAACCTGGGTTCAAATGCTGCCTCTGATGCTCACCAGTTGTATAACCCTGAGCAAGTCTCTTGGTCTCTCTCAGCCTCAGTTCCTTCATTTTCACATGACAGCATTCCTTATAGCTCTAAATCTATGATGCTATAAATTAAATGTCAACAAACATTTCTCCTCATTACTGATTCGCAAGTAATCTCCATGGCCCTTGAATATTTTGTTCTTAGAGCTGAGAACATTCATTTGTCACAAGGAGAGAAGCCTGGGGGTGTTGGGCCCAGAAGAAGCTGTTGGAGAAAGGTTACTAGAAATCAAGCCAGGGTGGAAAGCAGCCCCAGGCAGAGCCTGGAGAAAGTGGAATGAAGGGAAAGTGGTCTGTCTGATTTCTTCCTTCCTATAAAGCTTGAGAATAGTGGATACAGTGCTAGACTGGGACTCAGGAAAACTCAAGTTCAAATCTCACCTCAGACACTTACTAGCTGTGCAACCACAGGCAAGTCACTTAACCTCTGTCCCTCCGTATCATCTGTTAGATGGGCATAATAATAGTATATATCTCTAAGGATTGTTCCGAGGTTAACATGAGATGATATTTGCAAAGTACTTAGCAAACCTTAGAGCACTATATAATGCTGTTATTACTTTTATCATTATTATTATTATTATTATTATTATTATTATTATCATACTGACTGCCCAGATAGACAGAGCTGAGTGTGTACTATGGAGCAGTCACCAGATCCTGCAGCTTCCCCTGGATTCTCAGGCTTTGCCCCCAAAGCCACTCTTCTCTCCCCTCCTCTCCCTTCTCTAATCAACCCCACAGTCTCCTATCTGCTCTATTGCTCCAAGGCTCAAGGGAAGCCAGTCTAAGGACTGTGGTTTGGTTCTAAATTTGAGTACTTCTCTGCATCTAATAACTCCAACATGTGGGCACTCCACCCACCAGGTCAGGTCTCAGCCAGTTGTGCCTTCTTAGCCTGTGAGATTCTTGCCCATGGCCTTCCATAAATCTTCCATACAAGATCTATTCAAAGCACTAGAAAAAAAAAACAACAGAACAATCAACAAGTATTTATGAAGCACCTACCATGTGTCAAGCATTGGGCTAGGTGCCTGGGATATAAATACAAAAGAGAGATAATCCCTACCCTCAACATCTGTAAAATACTTACTAAAACTTAAAGCACTATATAAATTACATGCTAAGGCAGAATACAAGATGTTCTTAGATAAATAAGTCCATGAATTTTTTTAAAAGAGACAGTAATGGGGTAGGGGACACTAAAAGCTGAGGAAATCAGTAACGCCCTCTTAAAGGAGATAGCATTTGAGCTGAGCCTTGAAGGGAGAGAGGTGTTACAAGAAGTGGAGGAGGTAGGTAAGGCAGGAGAGCATTCCAAGGAGGTACAGGATATGGTCAGAGCTAGACCTTAGGGAGAATATTTTCATAGAACCTGATTGGAAGGGAGTCTAGAAGTATAGAGACTAGTTAAGAGGATTTTATAATAAGCTAGATGAGAGGTGACATGATATGAACTAAGGCAGTAACTTTGTGAGTGGAGAGGAGCAGGTGGGGGCTCTGAAGGAAAGGGTTTATGGCTGCATCAATGAATAAACAGTGTGAAGAACAAATATACTACAGTATATATGAAATATGTGTGTATGCTGTTGTTCGTCCTTTGTCTTTGAAGAGGACTGATGACATCACAGGGTGATGTCTTCACTTTTGCGTGAATTGGATTTAAGTGAGGCAGAGTGGCACAAAGTTATCAACTTCACTCTCTGTTCCAGAGACATTAAAGTCTATCGGCAGGACAAAAGTCAAGACAACTGGCCGTGGCCCAGGATGCAGTAGATGGGTTCGATGTCTTCAGTGTCTGACCAAGCTCTAACAGCTCCACAGAGCCTGCTCCAGCCACCTTCATGGCCATTGGAACAAATTGTTTTCATCCACCCATTCTGCCAAGGGAGGTCTTCACGTGCATTGGGTAGACATTCCCCTAACTCACCAACGGGTTTGAGGTCTATCAGTTACCCTCAGGTTAAACCTGTCTGCTGAGATGGTTTACCAGGGTGTGGCTGCTGCACATGCTACAGCTTCTTGGAGTCACAGGTGACAGTTGGGTGGCAAGTGGACACCAAAGGTACATAAGCAGCCCTGAAAAGGGCTTGGCAAGCCCTTACACCAGAGGTGGTGGTCTTCCTGAATACCACATATACATGTATGTATGTGTGAATGCATGCATGTATGTGTATGTGTTGTGTTATATATATTATTTACATACATACGTGCATGCTAGGCATGTGTGTGATGTGCATATATGCCATGTATACAACATATATGCACACATGTATACACAGACCTTTGGTGTCTGGTTCTTATATTTCATATATTACATATGTATACACTCATATACACATACAATATGTGTATATGTACATACATGCATACATTCTGAACTTGACCTATAAAAATGTATACATATATACACTTGCATGCATATACAAAAATCAAGAACTACATACAAAAGGCACATACACATACACACACACACGACTTCTTGATGTTGAGTTTTGATAAGAAGGATAGAGAAGATGAACATGGAAGAAAAAGACAAAGAAGGAAGTGGGAAGGTGGGAACAAGAAGGAAAGGCTTGGAGTAGAAGATCCCAAAGGTCCCTTCGCCGTATCACATTCTTTGTTCCACATTCCCTCCTTGCTCTGATATTTCTTGTTCTATGACATCTTCTGGCTGTGACATTTCTGTGCTTTATGCTCTGAGTCAGTAGTACAGAAGAAAGAACACTAACTCTGAAATCAAGGGTCCTCATTTCAAATCCCACCTCTGATGACTATGACCTGTGTGCAACCTTGGGTAACTTAACCTCCCTGGACCTCAGTTTCCTCATCTGTAAAAACTAGTGGATTTTACTATGAGTTCCTTTCTAGCTTCATAAGCATGATCCTATAAAGTCTTTTCCAGCTCTGACGTTTTTCTTTGCTCTAAGGTCCCTTCTTGTTCTGACATTCCACGTCAGAGGTGTCTCTCAGTTCTGATATTTTGTGATTTCAAGAAGTCCAGTTTCCCAGTATTGGAACTTCATGTGGGATCTCCCCAAAGACAGCTGGAGAGTGTAATTTCATCCTGATCCCAAGTGCTGATGAACCAGGCCTTGTATAATGAGGAACAATTTGGGGGAGAGGGAGAAGAGTTAGGGTGATTTTTGTTTTCATCCTCCTGCTATAAACTGCAGAGCATTCTCTAATTCCAGGAAACAGTTTCTCCTCCTGTTTGAGTTTACATTTGCAGCAATAATGTCTCTCAGCAGTAAGGAAAGGAGGGAGGGAGGGATGGAGGAAGGGAGACAGACATCCGGGTCACTTTGTGAGATCTGTGTCCTCCTAGCCACAGAATGGAAGACAAGGTGAATGTCTACTGTGGATGGGCCCTGTGAGATCTGGGGAGACATATTTTCAAGGGAAGCTCAAACTTTTCCATATCTGTCCTTTCCTCCTGAGACATCCTTGGATTTTTTTCTTTTCTTTCCCTTTTCTTTTTTAGAAAAAGGGCACATGGGAAAGATGAAACTGAGGGCTAGGAGTTGCTCCTGCCATCACCGAGGTCCCCATAAATATTCCCCCTGGACCTCATTACACATTTGAGCAAACATTACCTTCACTCACAGCTAAATTTCCTGTTTGCTTGGCTGATCAATTCCTCATCAAATTTTAATGTGGGGTTCAAGCCGTCTGTGGTGTTTTAATTAGGCCTAAGATTGCAGAGTGTCAGAGGCAGAGCTCAGCCTCATCCGAATCCCCTCCGCCTATATATTACCATGAGAGGGGGAGAGAGGGCTGCTGTGGGTGCGGAGGGAGGAAAGGAGGAAATGAGCAGGTTGAGGACTAATTAGCTCTTGTTACTAGGTTAAGTGTGCTCTCTAGTGGTGGCATTACAAACAGAAGTCAAGGAGCAAACAGCTTATAACGAGCAGGCCCAGAGTCAGTCACACACAGCCAGGGAGGCTGAGATCCTGTCCCTGGAGCCCACATAGATCCTCTCCCTACTTGGATGGGCCCAGGAAAAGAAGATGGACACAATGCAGAGCTCAGAGGATTCCTAAGATCTAGAACCTTCCTCAGAAATCACAATCCTACAATCTCGTCCAAGCCCATGGAAATTGGATTTGGAGATGGAAAACCTGTATTCAGATCCCACTTCCAACACTTAGTGCCAGTGTGACCTTGGGCAACGTCTCTGGGCCTCACTTACACAACTGCATTAGATGACTTTGGAGACATAATCCAACTTTGGAACTAGGAGCCTGTGACTCATCCTTCCTTTGATAGATGAGGAAGCTGACATTTAGAAACAGAAAAAGACTTGTCCAAAGACAACCAGGTATCAAGCAGTGCACCCTTGATTCAAATCCAGGTCCTTTCACTCTGAATCGAGCATTTTTCCCATTTCATGACACTGTTGTGCTTTCTCCTCACGTTCATAGGATTTAGGGCAGGGAAAGGGTCCTTCCCGGTCATCTAGTTTAACACTACCATCCCCATTATGAGATAAGAAAACTGAAGCCAACTAGGGGAAAGCAATTTGCCCATGGTGACAGTGGTAATAATACTAACTCCTGGGACATGAACCCAAGGCATCTGACTCCAAATCCAGCACTCTTTCCACCACACCCTTTCCATAACACTATGTCTCTGTTCTTTTCTCTTTTCTGTTTCTTCCTTTAGTGGCCTTCTTCAGTACAAGGCAAAGAAGTTGACATCTAGCATGACAGATACCAGCAGGCACCTGTGTACCTCACTCTTGCCCTGTGGCTGGACTGGAGGAATAGCGCATGAGAGAAGTCCTGGGACCAACATATAGGACCAACAAACAGCCAAAGCCTTATTAGTCAGTGAATTAACAAGCATTTATTAGGCCCTTACTGTGGGTCAGGCAATGTGCTAGACAGTGATAACACAAAGACAAAAATGAATCAGCTCCTGCCTGCACAGAGTTTCCATTCTACCCATATGTTTATTAACCTTCTTGAGTTCTGGGCTTCCAGCATCAGACAGAAGGGCAGCCATGAGAAACACCTACTATCCAAGCCCTGGTAGCATACGGCCAATCCTCCTCATCTGATATTTCTTGTCTGAAATAGGAAAAGGGAAAGATTTCTGCCTCTGAGAGAAAGAAGTCATAGTCTTGTTTTAGCCCTGATGTGGACATAAGTATTAAGCTGGCCACCAAAACACCCTATTACTTGAAAACCTCTCTTTCCTTTTAAACATGTAAGTCCTGACTTCAAGGCACATCTGCTCTAGTCCAAATGCAGACACCAGCCAGGTCCACATTCTCATAGAGGAACCAAATAAATGAAAAGCAGACTTACATTAAGAAAGCTTTCTGGTAGCATTGACCCCTGCTCTGAATTTAAAAACTCCAGATTTCAGGTGAGTATATGAAAGCCCCAGGAGTTAGGAAGGTTCTAGGTAGTAAGGTACCAGAAGAAATGAGCAGAGAAGAAATAGCCTTGTGTGGCTTCCAGAGTTATCGTATGGTTCTGAGGGTGTGAAGACATAATCATCATCATTACCATTAGAGCTAATGGAAATAAACACTTTGGACACAACACACAGTGACCAAACCAATAACTTTGAGTAAGTGGGAACTGATCTTTCACCAACTGGATTGTCCCCATGAACTTTGGAGGCAGGTCTGCACTGGAAAGCAACAGTGAAAATGGGTCCGGAACCAAAAAGCAGCAGTCCTACATTTCGGTTCAGTCATCCTACGGTAAGAAGGCTCTCATTGTTGCCAGTCTAAGATCAATTTATGATTCAACTTATTTACTGAGTAGCTAGGTCTGAGTTCAAGTGTGCCTCCTTTATAACTAGCTGTGTGACCCTGGATAAGTCACTGGACTGTCCCATCTTTACAAGGGAGATAATAAATATATTTAACCTACCTATCTCATCCAGCCATCATATGCACAGTGCTTCATAAACCTTAAAACACAGAAATGGTAGTTCTTATTAAGTAGGTAACTACATTTCAACTGATATTCCTGGCCCTCGACAACAGATTCCCTCTCTCCTGACCTTTCACCCCACTCACCTCAACTACTCAGCCACTGTCCCCTTTGTTCTAGCCCAACAGCCTCCTGTCCACCCCCTACCTCCCAAGCCCACTCTTGACTCAGCACAATAGAATCATGGTTGCTCCTCATGACTGAAATACCCTTGCCCCAATTCTCCACCTATTCAAATTCCACCTACCTCTTCCAGGAATCTATGAGGCAACACAGTATAGAGAAAAGACCAAAGAACCCTGGATATGATCTTTCCTGAGCTACTTACTACTAGTGTTACCTTGAGCAAGGCACTTGGCCTTCTAAGCCTCATTTTTTCCCCTGTAAAATAGGATGATATGGGGAGATGACCTATAAAATCTATGAACCTGTGACTTTTTATGCAATCTCCAAGCCGTGACCCCAACTTCAATGCCATCTTGCCCCCCGAAAGGGATGGGATCCCCAAGGATCTGAACTTTTGTTTATTTATACTCTGATTATAAAGTCAATCTGAACTCAGCAGGTAAAAAAGGTATTGCCCCTCCCTCTTCTTTCCATGCTGGCCCAGAAACTGTATCGCTCATGTCTCCTAGCAGGCCTGATTTCCCATAGTCTTCTTTCCCCCAAACCCACCCCCAGATCAGTACCAGGACATACAAAATCAAATCAGAAATGAAAAGCATCCTGCCCTGATCCAGCAAGGAGGAAAAGTTGGGGTGCAAATCAAAAAGGAACATTTACCTATAAGATTTGAGATGTTTCCTATTTCTTTTATCAGTAATGGTCCATGAACAAGGATCAAATAGGAATAATTATGAGAATCAATAAAAAATAGCACTTACGTTACAGGGGGTCCCAAAAATCTGAGCATAGTTTCAAGTTTCGATAGCTTAAAAACTATTAGCTTTATTTAAGCCTTGATAGCCTAAAATCTATTAGCTCTGGCAACTTACAGCTAATCCCTTCCTGTCCCCATCAAATATTTTCCATTAGAAATAGGGAAAGGGAGAGGTTTCTGCCTCTGGGAGAAAGTCATAGCCTTTAACCTATTAGCCCTAGCTTTAATAGCTTAACACTGGGCTAAGACTTTTGGGAAATCCTGTAATAACTCATATTTAAATGATACTTTGAGGTTGCCAAGCATTTTCCATACACCATCTCATTTGATCATCACAAAAACCTTCTAAGGTATATTCTATAGGTTTCTTATGTCCATTTTCCTGGTGAAAAAAATGAAACTTAGAGGGGTGATGTGTCTTGCCCAATATCACACAGCTAGGAAGGATGCTTCCAGGCAGGATTCAAACCCAAGTCTTCCTGACTCCCAAGTCTAGTATAATATTCTCACACTGATGGTTATTGTCTTCACTAATTCTGACAAAGCTGCCCTGAGAGTTCGTTTTAATTTCAGTTGGTTAATAAGAGTACAGTGAGCCTCCCCCTCCCTTTTCCATCACTACTATATTTCCTTTTCTTCAAATACAGAGAGAGTCCTTCCTAGCACAGCTCTCAGGGGATGGGACTAACCCCCATTTTATAGTCTAATCAGGTCATGCCAATGCTTTTCCTGTTTTCAGCTATGTGTCTGTAATAATAAGCAGCATTAGAACAAAGGGTGATCCCTGACCGCAATCAACTCTCAGTTCAAGTCAACAAAGATTTATTAAGCACCTGCTGTGTACAAGGCCCTGAGTTAGAGGCTTGGGCTGCCAAGATGAAAGGAAAGCTAGGTCCTGCCTCAAGGAATGTACAATCAAATCATCTCAATTATCCGTTAGTATGGCTCTTCCAAGCAGGGAAGCAAGGAGCTGAGTCCAGAACTAAAAGAATAGGAGGAGTAGGAGATTCAGTTGCACCACATTTGGGAAATTATACAGTGTTTCCCAATGGGCTCGAGTAACTTCCCACAAAAGCCTGCCTTTTGAGCACCAATGTTGTCTGACATTGAAAGGGGCAGTGTACTATAGTGGAGAGAATGCTGGACATGGGGACCCAAAGACCTGGGTTTAAATCCAGCCTTTGACACTGGGTAGCCATGAATAAGTTACTTAACCTCTAAGAACCTTGGGTAACTAAGTCTTGTCTATAAAGTTATAGATGGGTTGCCATATTGGTATGGTGGAAAGAGCACTGAATTTAGAGTCAGATGAAAATGGGTTCAAATCCCAACTACTTCATCTGCTACCCATGTGACTAGTCACTTAATCTCCTTGGGACTCCTGTTCTTCATCTATACAGTAGGGTGGGGGGGAAGGGAAGGGGATTAGATGGCCTCTACGATTTACTCCATTTATGATCCTATGTAAAATCACAGATCTTTGACACTGACACTTTCTTAACTTAATTTTTAACTTTTTTATTATTTTTTCCAATTTTCATTCATTTTTTTCTCCCTCCCACCTCTCCTTTACCTACTACCAAAAAACATATAAAAGGGGAAGAAAATATTTTCCCAGTAATGCTATCTAGCTAGGAATCATTGACCCTCAGGATCTCAGAAGAATCAAAATCGTGTCTCAAACAGTGATAGAAATGCATGTGGAGGAAGTAAAAAGTCTTCAGCATTTTACCAACAATGACCTACTTGTGAGATATAGGGTAAGAGATATAACTAAGAACATTTGTGACCAGTCCTGTAAGAAAAGTGGAAGACAATAGATGGGCAGCCTGAATGCTACAAAATGTTAAAAGAACCAGAGGAAGGCCTCCAGTTTATTAAGCAAATCCTCTATGATGGGATTTGTAGAAATACATGGGCAAGAATCACTGAAGAGAATGGATGGATAGATGGTGATCCCTACCAATGAAGGGAATACCCACAATAGTTAAAACATAAATTCATTAAAAAGTATTGAAATATAGAAATTCCAAAGATAACTCAAAAAGCACCCATATCTGGTTTGGGATTATAGGATTTAGAGCTAGAAGGGTCATTACAGATCATGTGCTCAAATCCCTTGCATTACAGATGTAAAAATTGTGGACCAAAGGGGAGAAGTAACCTCATAGTATCATAGCTTTAAAGTCACAAGGAGGTCTTAGAAGACATTCAATCCAACCTCCTCCCTTTACATGGGAGGAAACTATGGCCTAGAAATGTTTCATGACTTGTCCAAGGTAACATAGGAAGTAACAGAGCCAGCATTTAAAACAAAGCCAGATCTTTAGACTATAAATCCATGGATCTCTCTTTAACACCAGAGGGTGGGGATATTTAAGGGGCAAGAATGAGCATACCTATTGATGTCTTTCTTTGGATAATGCTGAAATCCTTGGAGCACACACTACAATGTGGCAAGTCAGCTGAGGGAAGGAAGCCTTCCTGGGTTCCAATAAGCAAGTATGGTTTAAAAAGAAGGTACTAGGAAGCTTATAAACTGTGCATCTTCTCCCTGTGTCCATTCCCAACCTGGGCTATGCCAGTTGCCCCCTGGCATCCTACCCAATCAAAGCTCCCTTTTAGACAAAGACTTGGAAATGGACAGGAAACGGTATACTCCTTGAAAGAACCAATCTTTCACATTTAATCAGCCACTGACCTCCCCTCCCTTCAACTTGGGTGTCATTTAGACCAAAGGACCCTCTCTGCCCAAGGGGCACCGTTGTGAAGAGACCTCAGCTGGATCAATGTGACCAATCCCACAAGCAACTGTGCCAACTTCAAAGGGTTAAGGCAGCGATCACACTTATCGACTGGTGTTTCTTGGTGGGATCAGTGAAGCATGACTGATTTGAGCCCATTTCTAAAGAGCCCAGCTTTGTGGAGCTGAAATAAATAGGGGCCTGTCAATAACTCAGATCCAGGCATATTGATGTAGTCTGCAGCCTCAATAGGCAATTAACACTTTACAGTGGATATTACCCATTGGCCTCCCTGGATTTTACTGCGCGTTCTCTGCCATCGGCTCTAATATTGAAGGTTCTAAATAAAAACATAAAAATGAGCAGGAACAGGCCCAGTCCTTGCCTGACTGATTCAGAATGCCCATATGAGACAGAGAGCTCATATTTCCTTTTCTGTCCTCTTGTTCTGCCATCTATGGACATACCTACACATGTACACACATGCATATACACAGGCACACATGCAGGCCATCTCTCTACGGCTTTCTCCATATTCTTGGGTAGAGACAGGAAACATCATCTGAAGAGGATACATTGGAGGCCCAAACTACCTCAGAGCCTTGACTCCAGCTTCTTCAAACAGAGTTACTCCATCAGGCACAGGATAATGTCTTGTAAGAGAGACAGCATGGAATAAATACTGGCATGGAGAACTAGTTCCAAGTCCCTGTTCTCCCACTCATGAACTTTGTGACTTTGTGCAAATCATATAACTTGTCCATGCCTCAGTTACTTCATCTGTGAGATTCTCTTTCTACTAATACCAATAGTAGTAGTAGTAGTAGTAGTAGTAGTAGTAGTAGTAGTAGTAGTAGTGTATAGCTCGTTCAGTGGTAGTGAAGAAGTCAGTTAAGTGGAAGTAGAGGGCTTATGCAGGTGAACAATAGGAGATAAGTTTGAAGAAACAGGAAGGAGTCTGATTTGGAAGGGCCTTGAATGCCAGACTAAAAAAAATGTAACTTTAGCCTGAGGGTCATAGGGAGCATTTGATGGTTTTGGAGACAGAAGCGAACATGACTAACATAATGTTTCAGGAAAAACAATAGGGCAGCATGTGGAGGATTGGTTAGCAACACAGAGAAAGAATGAAGAAACTGGGGATATTTATCTTGAAGGAAAAAAAAAGACTGGGGGAGGGGAAAGAGAGAAATGATAGCCAGTTAAAGATATTTGAAGGGCTTCTGTATTGAAAAGGGATGAAACTTGTTCTGTTTAGCAGAAGAGGGAAGAATCAATAGTTGTGTATGGGCATTGCAAAGGGGTAAATTGAGGCTTGATATTGGGAAAATGTCCTAACAACTGGAACTATCAAAGAGTGGAATGGGCTGTTTCAATAGGTGATAGGTTCACCCTCATTAGATGTCTTCACACAGAATTGGATGACACTTAGTTGGGTCTGTCATAGTGGAGATGGATGCCAAGGTCCCTTCTAGCTCTCAAATTCTGTGATTCTCTGAGACTAGTGGAGAGACCATATGCAGGCAAGATGTAAAAAGAAATGGGGTGGCGGCCATGGGAGTGGAGAGGAGAGGCTGGATACAAGGGACATTAGGAAGGACTAATTCATAGATCTGGAGATAGGATTGATTGGATGGGGTGGAGATAGTAGAAAAAGGAATTAAAGAAGACTGAGGTTTTGAGCATGAGTGACTGAGACGGTACCAATGGCAAAAACAGGAAAGTCTGGAATAAAAGCTGATGGGTGATTGGGGGGTGGAGTGGGAAGGGTGGAAATAAAGAGCATGTTGGATGTAGCAAAGTGGACTCAGCAGGAATGTGGTTCCCTGAGGAGTCATCAGTGAGATGACCCCAAAGAAGGACATGATGCCTCCTCTGAAGATTGTCTGGGCTTAGTGAATAGACAAGTCATCCACACCAAGAGGGTTATTTGCTGCTGTGTTAATGGAATAAAAAAAAACATCTGACTGTGATGGAAACTCTCAAGAACACTGTCAGTCTGAGTGACAGGAGAGGGTTAACCACTCAGTTTGGAGGAAAACAAAAGGTCCTGTGTCCGCTGTAGGGAGATAAATTGATGGAAGCTGATTTCACCTGAGTAAAAATAAATCTTAATCACCTTTGTGAAGAAAGGGGAAAAAAAGACCAGCAGGCAACATTCTATAAATGAGAACTCCTTTTTCACAACTCCTAAGTGTTATTTGTTGAACAATAACAAAGATGATGTCACGTTCAGGTTACCAAGAGCATCCCAGATTCTGATCAGAGAGCACCGCTTCAAAGAACAAGAAAATGTAAAAATGAAAGAGGAATTCAAAAAAGGTTTAATGAAATTAATTCCCTCACTTACTGGCCTAGAGTCAGGAAGACTCATCTTCCTGAATTCAAATCCAACCTCAGACACTAACTAACTGTGTGGCCCTGGGCAAGTCACTTAATCCTGTTTGCCTTGGTTTCCTCACCTGTAAAATGAGCTGGAGAAGAAAATGGCAAACCACTCCAGTATCTTTGCCAAGAAAACCCCAAAAGGGGGGAGGGGCGTCACAGACTCAGGCACAACTGAAACAACTCAGCAGCTGCTACAACAACAACAATAAACACACCAAAGTGGAATGGGCTGCTTTGAGAGGTAATGGAGTCCCCTTCCTTGGGGGGTCTTCAAGTAGAGGCTACATGACCACTCATCAGATATGCTATGATGCAGATTCTTTGTGGGCATGGCTTTGACTGGATGGCTTTTGAAGTCTCTTTCAAATCTCAGAATCTTAGTCTGGGAACCAGGATCTGCTTCTCTGTCATTTCCCCCCTTTGAGCCTAGTTCTGCCTTCCAGGGCCAACCAAAGCAAACCTAATTCTTCTTCCCACATGACCACACTTCTAATATTCAAAGACAGTAATCATGACAATGCCTTCCCAAGTTTTCTTTTCTCCATGCAAACCATCCCCAGAATTTTTTTCTTTTTTTAAGGTATGTTTTAAAATGTTTATTTATTTATTATTTATTTTTAACATTCTTTTCTTTTTAAATTTTGAGTCCTAGATTCTCTCCCTCCACCTCACCCCTTCCCCACCCACTGAGAAAGCAAACAATATATCAATTATACAAGTGAAATAATGCAAAACTTATTTCTATATTAGCCATATTGCAAAACTAATTTTTAAAAGAGAGACAATTTATTTCAGTTTGTACTCAGAGTTCATCAGTTCTCTCTCTGGAGGTGGATAGCATTTTTTTCATCATGAGTCCTTTGGAATTGTCTTGGATCATTGTATTGATCAGAGTGACCAAGTCTTTCATAGTTGCTCATCATTAAAACATTGCTCTTACTGCAAACAATGATCTCCCAGTTCTTCTCACTTCATTTTGTATCAGTTCATATAGGTCTTGCCATGTTTTGTTTTGTTTTGTTTTTCTGCAACCATCCTGCTCATCATTTCCCATAACCCAAAAGTATTCCATCACAATCATATGCCACAACATGTCCAGCCATTCTTCATCCTCTCAATTTCCTATTCTTTTCCATCACAAAATGAGGTGCTAAAAATATTTTGTACATGCAGGTTATCTTCCTTCTTCTTTGATCTCTTTGGGATACAGACCTAATCAGTGGTATTCCTGGATCAAAGGGCATGCACAGGTTTATAGCCCTTTGGGCATAATTCCAGATTGTTCTCCAGAATGGTTGGACCAGTTCACTACACCATTAAATAATGTACCCATTTTCCTTTATCCCCTCCAGCATTTGTCATTTCTGATAGGTAGGGGTGAGGTTGTACCTCAGAGTTGTTTTAATTTTCCCTTCTCTAATCAAGAGTGATTTAGAGCATTTTTGTATGACTATAGATAGCTTTGATTTCTTCTTCTGAAAACTGCCTGTTCATATCCTTTGACCATTTATCAACTGAGGAATGGCTCTTATTCTTATAAATGTGACTCAGTTCCCTGTATATATTTGAGAAATGAGGCTTTTATCAGAAAAACTTGCTTGTAAAACTTTTTTATGTTACTTCATTACCTATTTTTACTTTTGCTTTGTCTGAGATCATGATTGCTACTCCTGTCTTTTTTTTTTAACTTTAGCTGAAGCATAATAGTTTTTCCTCAAGGCATTTATTTTAACTGTGTGTATCTTTCTCTTTTAAGTGTGTCACTTATACATAACGTATTATTGGATTCTGGTTTCTAATCCATTCTGCTATCTGCTTCCATTTTATGGGTGAGTTCATCCCATTCACATTCACATTTATGATTAATAACTGTGTATTTCTCTCTTTTAATCCTGTCCCTCCTCTAAAGTCTGTTTTGCTCTTGACCACTGTTTCCTTTAACCCACCCTCTCTTTTAGTAGACCCCCTCCACATCTTTTATTCCCTTCCCCTCCTGCTTCTCTATTGATGATGATAGATTTTTATAGACAACTGAGTGTTAATTCTCTTTTCTTAGTTTTCTTGCATCATTCTCATTTATTTTCCTATTTTTCTTCTGCCACTCTTATCTTTCTTTAACTCTTTCCAGGAATACTTTCTGGCCTTGCATTTTTCAACTAGTTAATTAATTTTTCAATTAGCATTTTTCTTTGAGGCTTTGCTTGTGGCTATATTCACATTATCGTTGTCTTCTTCTGTGTTTATGTTTTGGATCTTGCCTGCCACTGTATTAGCTTTTTATGGTCATGTCATTTGCTCATTTTTCCAGCTTATTTTTTTCACTTTGAACTTTATGTTAAAGTTGGGCCCTGCTCACCTGAGGGAAAGGAGGCGCTATGTCAAGCTTTTGGCTTTTTTGTGCTGCTGTTTTCAGAGTTTAGTTCTGGGAGTCTGCAAATTTTCAATGCTTCCAAGGTTGTGTGATCCTGGAGGAGGTCTGGTCACAGACCTCCTGGTCTGTTCTCTGGTCCTTACCCGGAAAGAGCCCCTGCTCCCCTGCAGCCACAAGTGCTAGTGCTCCTTTTGGCCCCAGAACCAGGTCCTCTGTTCTCTAGCAACCGCAAGTGGTCCTCTTGATCCTGAAATGGTGACCAGGCCCCCTGCTCCCTTGTGACCAATCATAAGCATTCCTCTCCTCCCTGTTACTGTGACCCGGAACTGATCATGGGCAATAGAGTTTGCCCATCAGCACCAGCTGCCCCCAATGACAGCAAAAAGTCCCTTGTAATCTCTTTCTGAACACTTGTCCTACCCTCTTACCATGGGCTGAGAGTTCCTGTAGCTGCCGATGCTCTTGCTGCTGTCTTGGCCACCTCTGTTGCCCACTGCTGGTGCTCCTGCTGTGAGTCAGGCCTGCACCCACCCCAGTGTTAGAGACCTCTCCTGCAGACCTCCTAAGCTGTCTAACACTACAAAAATGTCTCCCTCTGACCTTTTGTTGGCTCTGCTGCTCCAAAATTCGATTTGAGGAATTATTTTAAACTTTTTTTGGAGAGTAATATTGGGAGAATCAGCGGTGTCCTAGCCTGAACATCTCCAGTATTTTCAATGAATTCTTGAATGGGCTAGCTTCCACAAACCTCATGAGCCCCTCTGATCACCTTTTCTCTAGACAAACTATAACTTGTCAGTGCCCTTTCTAAATGACCTTTCAGAACCTAAATACTTAACTAAATGCCTCAATAACTTCCATGTTGTTGATTTGGACCCAGCACTCCAGATCTTTCTGGATCCTAGCTCTGTTATCCAACATGTGAGTCATTATATGCAGGTTTGGTTAAGCATATACTTTCATCCTGACCAAAACATCAAACAGAACAGAACCAAGAGCCTTTTAGCTAGAGGTAGAGATGACTCTCCAGGTGACAGTGATTCATCAGCCCCTTCTCTTTGGGTACCACCAATCCGCCAGCAGGGAATCCACCAAGAACTTTCTCTTAGCTAACCTATATCTCGGCTGCTCTACATAGGGACAGTCCAAAGGCAGAGTTGGACCAACATTTCTGTTTTCCACTGGGAAAACTAACTGCTCTTGCATCTCTCCCCTTTAATGATTCCAACTAATTATCAAAGCTGCACTTCACAGACAAATTATAAACTTCAACACCAGCAATTACAAATATTTCTGTGCAATTACACAGAACCTCAGTTTGGGTTAAAAACAAATCAAAATTAAGAAAAGGCACACCCTGCTTCCTGTTCCTAGCCCCAGTTATAATTGCACTTAGGTGAACATCAAGTAGGTTACAAGGTGTTAACAAACGAATCTTAGAGCCCATTAGAATAAGCCTCTTCCTGATAATCACTGATTCTCAGAGATTTGTTCGCTTCAGTAAGAAATGGAGCTAGTGAGGAATTATAGAATCATGGATTTAGTGCTAGAAGGGGCCAAGTCCAAACCCATCATTTTAAAGATAAGGAAACTGAAGCCCAGAGAAGCTGCGACCACCTTGCCCAGAATCACACAGCTAGTAAGTTTCTAATGTGGGATGCATACCCAGGTCCTCTTGATTGCAAGCACTCTGTCCACTACACCCTGACACCCCTAATGGCTTTCCTGGATGCCTCGTAAATGGATCCTGGACAAGTAACTGACACATCTTAGTGTCTCCATCAGAAACACTGTGGATGCTTATGATTCTCACCTACTCCCAGCCCCAGCCATATAAAAATTCTGATTTTCTTTTAATAATTAAAATAATTCGGATGTTTTCTTAAATTTTGGTATTATTGCGGGGAGACACCAGCATGTCATCTGTTTTAATTTTTCATTCACTGGTGTGTTCAGTGGGCCAAGGAACAGGGTAGACGATCACTTGCCCAGCATCATTTCATGGCCAGATTCAAATTGATCTCTCGGTGGGCCACAAAAATGGGGCTAAAACCAATAAGATGAAAGGTGACAGGGATAAACCTCATTTCAAAGAATCAGGTATACAAGCCAAGGCTGGGGGAGACGTAGCTAGACGTGCAAGAGGATGACAGGTAGTGGGCTACAAGCTAAACAGAGCTTGATGTGGCAACCAGAAAAGACACCTTAGCCCTGCAATGTATTAATAGAAGTTTAGTGTCTGGAGTGAAGGAGGTGATAGTTTCAATTTCGTCCGCTCTGGGCAGACTACATATAGAGTATTATGTTCAGTTGTGAGTGCCACATTCTATAATGCTAATAATAACTCACATTTATAGGGCACTTTACAGTTTAGAAAACACTTTCCCCACAAAAGTCCTGTGACATAGGTAGTAAAGGCATTACCATCTCCATTTTACAGATAAGGAAACTTAAATGACTTGCCCATGGCTATAGAGAGCTATAACCAGGTTGAAGCAGCTGGGTTGCTCAAACACACCCAGATTTAGAGGGCTGTGCCAAAAGTCAACATTCCACCTTCATTAGCATGAGAAAAATGGCTATGGGTCTATGCCTGGGAAGGTGGCTGCAAGAAGGGCAGGATCCCCAAACAACCTCCCCACAAACTGGAGTCTCCCCCCATTGCGGGGTCAGTTTTGATATCTCTTTTCCCTTGGGCCTTCCAAAATTTCAACATCCTGGGGCCCTTCCCCCTGAGCAGTGAGTTAGGGGATGGGGAAAGGGAGAGGGCAGATCCCAAAACTTTAAACTCCTGTGCCAGAGATGTATTATATACCTGAGAATGGAGGTAGATGGAAAACATGGGGTTGCCCCAACCACCATGTGGTAGACTCCGGCCTGAGGCCGCAGCTGGCCATCACCCCAACCGTCCTGGTCCCAATTTATCTTGGGATGACCATATCTAAAGGGAGGCTCAGACCAGGCAGGGAAAGATGGGGAGTCAGGGCCAACAGAGTCATGGAACAGCATCACCCCAATACCCCAGTTCTGCAGTGTAGAATGAGATGAGGCATCCAAACAGCATCAGGGGACTATTGCCATGAAGTCTTCCCCATCCAGAAGGTTGGGTTCCCTGAGTTTCCTATAGAGACGCTAAGGTTTATTGAGGGTACACGCCTCCTTTCCCTAGGCCTGCATATAGTGCAGCAATGATGCGATCCTTTCTCACATCCACTTCATATACACCGTAGCAGTGAAACCAAAAAGGCATGAATCTGCTGTCCACGTCAGTTATGCCTTACATTCCCACCTCAGCGGAGAGTCCCAGACTTTCCCTGTCTCCTCTCCATGGCTGGGCCTCGCCTACCATTAGCTCAAAAAAGAGAGGCAGGCGCCCAGGTTTGTGTATCTCATGTGGACAGAAATGGGAGAGGCGGGCAGGTAGATGAGGGCGTTTGGCCACCCTGGCCACACGCCCCAGCCCAGCCCCCGGGCCCATCACAAATACCTAATTAACAGCTTTTGGCTTGTTGTAATTCTGTCACTTCCGTTGTGTCTGAGCCTTCATGACCTCATTTGGGGTGGTTTGGAAGTTAAATGACTTGCCCAGGATCACACAGCTGGGAAGTGTCTGAGGCTGGATTTGAATTCAGGTCTTCTTGACTCCAGGCCCAGTGCTGTATCCCCTGAGTCACCACCTGCCTCTAATTAACAGCTACTTAGTTCACATAAGAAGCTACCAGATGGTACACAGTGGTGAACTCCCTTGCCAAAACCTCCCCTCCATCTCACCCCTACCTCATGAAATCCCAGGGTCTCTTATCTCCACCCTCCTCATCATCATCAAAAGAGAACACCTTTCCTATCCCTCATTCCCCAAGTGAAAAAATTCATGACTACATCTCTTCAGGCAATCAATACACATTCATTAAGAGCCTGCTATATGCCAGGCACTGTGCTAAGTGCTGGGGATACAAAAGGAGACAAAAGATAGTCCCTGCCCTCAAGTAGCTTACATTCTGATGGGGAGACAACATGCAAACAAATATCTAAAAAAAAAACCAAGCTATATACAGGATAAACAGTAAATAATTGATAGAGGGAAAGCACTGAAATCAAGAGGCATTGGAGAAGGCTTCCTGCTGAAGATGGGATTGTAGTCAGGACTTACAGGAAGCCAGGGCTCATAATCATGAGTCAGAACTTGAACCCATCTCCTTTTGGTCCAAACCCAGAGCTCTTTATGCTCTGCCACAGAGCTTATCTAGGGAAAGGGGACCAGAAGCATAAAGGGACTTGAAACCAGACAATATATGGATCAGCTGAAGAAACCAGGTATGGTCAATCTCCTACCATGGCAGAAAGCAAATGGTCTCCATTCTACCTTGGGGATCTACATATGGACTTACATGCCTGGACCACTGACCCATCTTCATGAAGCCTCTACAGACCACCCCTCGCCCTCAGAATACCTTGTGATGCTTGAGCTGAGCTTTAAAGGGAAGAGAAAGACTGGCTTACACTGGTGACAGGGAAACATCCACAGTAGAGTTTGTGGGGTACCCACTTGTCCATTACACAGAACCACAGCCACAAGGGACACCTAGAGTCCAAGCCAATTAAGAGATCCTTCTTCCCAGGAACTTCATGTGTGAGACATAGTAAGTGAGGAAAAAAGCAAGTTTCTTATGGATTTGACCATCATTACTTCTATTTTGTGACCACAGATTTAAACTTTCCAAAACAAACAACCAGAGGAAAAGTGAAGGAAGGAGCCATAGTGAGTGGTATAATAGTATAGTAGAAGAAACACTAGGACCTGGGTTCAAATTCCCAACTCTGCTACTTAAAGCCTGTAAGTCCTACAAATCTGAGAAGCCTGTGGCCTCAAGGCCATAAGTTCCCCACCCCTGCTAGGACCTTGGCCAAGTCATTTACCTTCTCTGAGATTTATCTGGAAAATGACAGTTGGGATCAATAATCTCTGAAGTCCTCTCCGGCTATAAATCTGTGATCCATGTCAACCTGGTAACATATCCCAGAGAGGACTTCTTAAGCAGCCACCCACTGCAGCTCCAGCCACACCATCTCTCTTATAAAAAGAACAAGACCAAGTCTATGAAACTTTCATGTTTTCATAGGTGTAATGGAGAAGAGTTGGTTTTGAACTCCAGCAACCTGGATTCAAATTCTGGATTAAATACTTCCTGTGTGACCATGAGTAACTCTCTTAACCTTTCTTTCCAAGTCTCATTTTTCCCATCTGCCAAATGAAGGTACTAATGCTTACACTATCTGCCTCACAGAGGGCTATTGTGAAGAAAATACTTTGTAAGTGTGGTATTGATACATGAGCTATGACCATGCTCTTGCAAACAGGGGTGGGATCACTGACTGCCTGTCTGCTTAGCCTCCAGACACAAGGGCAAATCTGCCAGAGACAGAAGGCAGTTGATTCTTCTATGCCTCCCTGATAGGAATTTCTCCTCAATATTCCATACATGCCCAAGTGTCATTTAGTTGTGCTTAAAGAACACTTAGGTAGCTAGGTGGTGCAGTAGATAAGGCGCCGCCAGGGGCCTGGAGTCAGGAAGAACTAAGTGCAAACCCTGGCCTCAGACACTTACTGGCTGTGTGACCCTGGGCAAGTCACTTAACCCTGTTTGCCTTAGTTTCCTCATGTGTAAAATGAGCTGGAGTTGGAAATGGTAAACCACCATAGTATCTTTGCCAGGAAAACCCCAAGTGGAGTCGTGAAGAGTCAGACACAACTAAATGACTGAACGACAATAAAAAACATTTAATGAGCTACCAATTCTTTTGCTAACACTTGATTTCAAATTTCCCAACATTATGACTTCACTTAGCATTAGAGGTAATACAGCTCTCCCCAATTAATTCAGCTGGTATAGAGAAGGCCCCTCCAACACCCCCAACAAGTTCTAGCCCTCCTTCTACAAAGCGTTAATGGACTTGATCTTGGAATGCCATTTGACCAAGTTTCTCCTGAACAGAACCCAACAATCTCCTTCCTTCTAGAATGTCCGCTGAATCCTTTTCAAGAGATGCTTGTGGAAGGAAGAAAGGAAACAAGCATTTATTAAGCACCTGCTGTGTGCCAGGCAATCTGCTCCAGCACATTACAAATATCTCTCATTTGATCCTCATGAAAACCTTGAGAGGTACATACTATTATTATCCCCATATTACAATTGAGGAAACTGAGGCAAAAAGAGAATGACTTGCCCAGAGTAATACAGTAAGTAAGTGACTGAGGCCAGATTTGAACTCAGGTCTCCCTGTCTCCAGGCCCAGAGATCTATCCCACTGCACCACCTACCTGTCTATAGAGTATGTGATACTACGTTTATAGTCAGGCATGACTAATACATTGATTGGTTATAATGAACTGCTTTTCTTAATTTTTGTTACAAGGGATTGTTTTCTGGGGAGGGGAAGGATGGATGCGGAAATAAAATGATGTACTCTTCCAGAGAGAGAATTGATGGAGTCTGAGTGCAGATTGAAGGGGTTTTTTTTTGTTTTTATTTTTCTTGCTTCCTGCCCCTGATGTGGCTAATGTAGAAATGTTTTTCATGTGACTTAACATATATAATAATACACATTGTATTTCTTGCCTTCTCATTGGGTGGGGGGAAAGGGTGGAGGAAAGGAAGGATTTGGGGGAATAAATGTAAAATGTAAAAATGTAAAAAGTGTAAAAAAAATTTGTTTTAAAGAGAAATAAACATGATATAAAAACAACAAATAGCAATATATACGAAGTTTTAAAAAGGGATAAAAAGGCAGTTTGTTTCCCCTTAGTCTGGGCAGGAGGAGAAGGGATGTCACACATAAAGCTATAGTCAGTTCACGACTTAGTTATCCTAATCAGGATTTGGGCAGCTAGGTGGTGAGATGCATAGAGTGCCCCAGGCCTGGAGTCAGGAAGACTCATCCTCCTGATTCAAATCTGGCCTCAGACACTTGCTAGCTGTGTGACCCTGGGCAAGTCCCTTAATCATGTTTGCTTCCATTTCCTCATCTGTAAAGTGATCTGAAGAAAGAAATGACAAGCCAGTCCAGTCTCTTTGCCAAGAAACCCCAAACGGGGTCGGACATGACTGAAAACTACTGAACAACAAAATCAGGGTTACCAGGGAGCCAACTAAGATCCTGACCCTACAGAAGTTGGATAGAGGTATCTGGGTAGGGGACCTGGATGGCAAAAAGGAGGACTGATGCACTGACCGGGAAAACGAGAAAGCACCACGGGTGCCAAAGAATTCACCGTCCTTGCTGGCCTTGCTGGTCTCTAACCACATCCTGCCGCCGCTCATCTGCGCTCTGCCCTCCACCTAGCTCCGGCCATCCTTGGCCACCTCCTCCTGGCAGCCTCCCACGACCCAGCGCTGACACCAGCTCGGCCAGTTCCAAGGGGCATGTTAGAACCACAATTGCACAATCGACTTGGAAGAGACATCAGCAAGAAAGTTCAGTGTCTTCTTGTATTTTTGAAATTGAAAAATAAAAATTTTTTAAAAGGGAAAAAGCTTTTCTTGTCAGTTTGGAGTAATTAGTTGCGGGAGATGATGACGGAGCAGCGAGAGTTGCCGCGAGGGGAGGGAGCAAAGTGGCAGCAGCCAAAACCCTGACAGACGAGATGCAGATTGCCGACGAGATAGCGCCTTTCACATTTCAGAAATCACACTGTCAACAATGTTCCAGACTAGGGAAATTAGCTGAAGTCATCAGGAGCGGCTGGCAGCCAACAGCAGGCAGCCCATGGGGCCCTTTCCATTTGCTCTGTGCTCTTGGTGTAAGTGAAGTGCTGGTTCCGGCTGTGACTCACAGAAACAGTAGAGGAACCCATATTCCTCTCCTGGGGAGGAGGGGGATCATCAGAGCTCTCCTTTCTACAATGCTCTAAGCTCTTTCCTTATGGGAGCCTTGTGAGGGCAACGGAGGAAACTAAGTCAGGGCAGTGAGGTGACTGATCCAAAATCGCATCCCTCATTAAGTGTCTGAGACTGAATTTGAACACAGAACCTTGGACTCTAAATTCAGAGCCATTTCTAACACACAGGTTTGTGTAAATGATGAGAAGCTGTGTTTTTAGCAATCTCTCTATGAATTAACGATTCACTCATTCAACGATCATGGGATCATAGATATAGAACTGGAAGGATCTCTGACACCTGACACATAGTAACAGCTTAATAAATAAATGCTGCCTGACTTTATAAATGACAAAACTGAGGACTAGACAGGTTAAGTGATTCATCCTAAGTTACACAGGTGATAGACTTTCAACTAGGGTCTGGCTTAAAGTTGTTGGTACCTTAGAAAGAGTGCATATTTCTATCTTGCATTTCTATTAGATATAGAATTTTTGTGTTTCCTAACACAGTGCTAGGCCTATTCAAGATTCAATACATAGAAATTCCTCCTTCACATGCTACCTTTCCCTGAGTCTCAGCCAATTGGAATTTCCTGTTTCCCTCATCACGATGTACACAGCGTAAGCCCTCTTAGCACATCTCCTTGTGGCTCAGAGACTGCAGTAGAAAATAGGAGGTCTTAGCCAACCAGTAAATAGCAGTCCCTGGAGAGAATTTGAAGGTGCCAGAGGATAGGGCTTATAGATCTTGCTTTCAGGAACCATGCCTGGGAGATTTTCCCCTCTAAATTCAGTGGTATTACACATGACATTTCTTAGGGTTAATACAAAAAACAAATATTTTAGTGGTGTACATGCACAGTCAATCTCTGACCACAGATCTGAGAAAGAATGAACTCTTCATTCTCATTTGCCAGTCTACCCCAACATCACCACCACCATATCTAATCAGTTGCCAAATCTTGGTCATTCTATCTCCACAAAGAGATTTTTTAAAAATTTAATTTAAACTTTTCTTAAATTGTATTGTTTTTGGTGAAGCAGCAAGGCAAGGGAGGAATAGGAAGTGGTATATACCAAGCAAATCTAACCACCACCACCTCAAACATCATCACCTTCTCTCAGACCCCCATGGTGATAAAGCAGGGCTGTAAACCCAAGAGCCATAGAAATATCAATGCCCCTCAGGCCTGGCCCCACAGCCATCACTGAGGAGAGAAATAAATCACTGTGGAGAAGGGGCCAGCTTTCCTTGACACCATCAGCACCAAGTGCCATGGAATATCACATAAGCCCAAGAGCCCTGAGTATGGCAGCCACCCCCAGACCAAAGGTCTGGCTTCCAACCCAGCCCCCTCAGCCATCATCCTGGAAAGCAACACCCTTGGAGATGCACCCTAGAAAGTGTTTCTGTGGGTGCTGCAGCCATAGCTTCTTAAGGATCAGAAGAGAACGGTCTCATTACCAAAGTCTTTGGCACTGTCAAATGGATCAGCATCAGAAACTGACATGCTATAAACAGTGGAAATGGCACAAAAGCTGATTGTGGTGCCTCAATCCCTACTACTAGGGAGGCTGAGGTTAGTGGATGCTTGAGTTTGGGAGTTCTGAGCTGCAGTCAAGCTGAAGCTGATTGGGTACCTGTGGTAAGTCTGGAACCAATCTGGAGAGACCCTGGGGTGGAGAAGGACAGGAGAGGGAGGCCAGTGACCATTGTAGTTATAGCCTGGACGAGATAAGAAGACCCAGTCTGATGGGAAGAAAAGAGAGAAGAGGAGAGAAGGGAAAGTAGAAGGGAGGAGAGGAAAGGAGAGGAGAGGGGAGGGGAGGGGAGAAGAAATAACAGTAAAGATGAAGAATTATTATTATTTGCTTTATTTCTGCACCCTAAGGACCATGAGATCTTTCCATCTGACCTGTAGCTAAAACCTTCTATATTTGTCATCTCCCCCGTTAGAATATGAATTCCTTGAAAGCAAAGAGTGTCTTACTTTTCTGTCTGTTTCCCTAGTACTTCAAAAAGAGTAAGTGCTTAATAAATGCTTTTTCATTCAGTCAGTCATTGGTTTCCTCTACACCCTGGGTTATTTAAAAAAGCAAAAACGGGGGCAGGTAGGTGGCACAGTGGATAGAACACCATCCCTGGATTCAGGAAGACCTGAGTTCAAATCCGGCCTCAGGCACACAACACTTACTAGCTGTGTGACCCTGGGCAAGTCACTTAACCCCATTGCCTAACCAAAAAAAAAAAAGGCAGAACAAAAAATAACAATAACAAACAACAAAGACTCCTTCTGTTTGGCTCTTAAAAGCCCTTTGCAGTCTTATTCTAATGGATACATCTTTCCAGGCTGATCACACACGCCTCTCTTCGCATTCCACACCCCAGCCAAAGGGGTCTCCGTACGTGACATACGTGACATTCCAGGCCCTACCTCCATGATACCATTTAGCATCCTGGGCTGCCTTCAAGCCTGGGCTCAAGTGCCACTTCCCACAAAAGGCTGTAATATTTATCAAGTGCTTAGTTTAGTAAATGCCATATAAATGGCATCTATTACTAACATTGATGTAGCACTTTAAGTTTGAAAAGCATTTTGTAAATATTCTCTCATTTGATTCTCACAGCAATCCTAGGAGGTAGGTACTAGTATTATCCCCATTTTTCAGTTGAGGAAACTGAGGCAGGGAGAAGGTTAAATGATGTTAGATTTGAACTCAGGTCTTCCTGGCTCCAGGTCCAGAGCTCTATTCACTCCACCATCGAAGACTTGAATTTAAATCCAACCGCAAAGATTTACTAGCTGCGCAACTCTAGGCAAGTCATTTAACCTTTGCCTCAGTTTCCTCAAATGTAAAATGGGGGTGATAATAAAAAGCCTAACTCCCAGGCTTGTTATGAGGAGCAAATGAGAAAATATTTGTAAAGTACTTTGCAAACTTTAAAGTACTATTTAAATGCTAGCTATTATAATTTACATAGGACACTAAAGTTCACCAAATTCTTATTCATATACATTTGACATTCATAAAAACATAAAAATAAGGTTCTATTGAAATGCAAGCTCCTAAAGGCAGAGACTCTTTAACTTTGTTACTGCACTTTTAGCACAGTGCCTGGCACATAGTAGGTGCTGAATAAATGCTAGCTGATTAAACACTGCAAGTACTACTATTTCCATTCTTATTCAGTTGTTTTCAGTCACGTCCAATTCTTGTGACCCCATTTGGGGTTTTCTTGGGAAAGATACTGGAGTAATTTAACATATCCTTCTCCAGCTCATTTTACAGATGAGGAAACTGAGGGAAACAGGGTTAAGTGACTTGCCCAGGGTCACACAACTAGTAAGTGTCCAAGGCCAGTTTTGAACTCAGGAAGATGAGTCTTCCTGACTTCAGGCCCAACATTCTATCCACCCCACCACCTCACTGCCCTTTACTCCCATTTTACTAAAGAGGAAATGTCAAAGTTGAGGTCTAAGCAAAGCACTAAGAGAAATCTGAGGAGGGATCATAAGCTTCTATATTTAGTCCTAGAAGGAACCTTAAATGTTCTAATCCAAGCCCTTTCATTTATAGATGAAGAAAGTGAAGCCCAGAAAAGGAAGTCATTTGCCCAGGGTCATACAGGTAAGTGGCAGAGTCAGAATTTCAACCAGGTCCTTTGACTCCAAATCTGGCATTTTTTTCCTCTGTATAATGAGGAGGAGCAAGAAGAGGTGTAACCCAAGTTGATCCTTAAATGACAGAAGGGGCTTCAGCAGCAGAAAGGAGGGGGATAATCCATCCTGAGGAAAGCAGTCTGTTACCCACCCCCTTGCATCTCTCAACTTCCCCAACTGGAGAGATAGAATCATGTAATGAACCAGGATTCGGAATTGGAGGACCTTGGGTTAGAATCCCAGCTCTGTTGTTTCTTGATCCGCCGTGAGATGTTGGTCAAGTCATTTCCCTACTCTAATCCTCAGTTCCCTCTACTGCAAAATAAGGCATTTGGACAGGATAATGTCTGAAGTCTCTTGATACTGTACCCCCACCTGCTCCTCAGTCGCTGCCTGCCCCACACCCCCAGGGGTTATGGTCAATTTTCCAGCTTAAAGCCTAGTTCCTCTGATTCCCTTCCTACAAGCAGGGAACCCTGGATTCCAATGCATTACCAGAGCCTCTGAAGACTCAGATAACCAAGGCAGCAGTTTATCATTTATTTATAAATCTGTCCCTAATCGAATTTCTTACACATTATCTAGGGGCAAAAGAATTCAAAATAAAAATAGGTTCCTAATAAAGAATTGACACACAGAAGGATTTGATTAACATGCAAAATGTAGATTATAAATAGATTTATAAATAAATAATAATCCCCTGAAATGGCATTATTTGTCTTTCTATTTGCAACTGTTTTGAATGCTGAATTCTGATTAAATCAGAGGCTGTTATTGGTGAACCAGAGGCTCTGGGGATTGGTAATGGGCAATCACAGCAGCAGCAACAATAAAATCCACTTACTTCCTTTCCTCCACCCCAACATCCCCACCAGGCAAATGGGGATCATTGTCAGAGCCCAACACACATTCCCCTCCTCCATCAATTAATGTGGAGCTTTGCATAGTACTACTACTGATCATCCTCATCCTTCTCTTTATTATTATAATTATTATTATTCCTTGAAGGAGTCATTCTTTTATCAAAGTAGTGTCTCCATAAACACAGACCTCAAGCCCATGGCAGATGGTTTCATTATCTGCAATGGCAAAAAAAAGAAAGAAAAAAGAAAGAAAGAAAGAAAGAAAGAAAGAAAGAAAGAAAGAAAGAAAGAAAGAAAGAAAGAAAGAGAGAAAATTCACCATTTGTGGCCAACACGGTGATGATGATGATGATGATGATTTGATTCAATACTGTATGCCAGGCACTGTGCTAGGCATTAGGGATATGAAGGCAAAAACAAAAGTATCTTCACACTCAAAGAGTTTAAATTCCACTGGAAGGAACAGCACATATGTGGAAAATAAAATACAAAATATGTACAAAATTAATTGCCAAGGGGAGAGCAAAGGTCTGATGTGAAAGGCAATTTTTAAAACAATGGTAGACAGGCTCCTTACAGTGGAAGGGTATAGTAAGATAAGGATCAGGCTGACATAGATAGGTATAAGGAAGCAGGTAGTGAAGGGAAGGGAAGGGAGTTTTCGTCTAGGAAGCTTACAACTACAATCTTAGAACCATAGAAATTCTGAATGGAGAAGTAGAATAATAGATGGTCATTACCTTCATAACAGCACTGACATACATTGCCCTCACCATACCATCAATCCGGTAGAGCTTTGCAGTAATCTTAGTAGTAATGACAATTATTAATGATTATTATGCAATGAATCAATAAAAATGTATTAAGCACTTACTATGAGCCAGGCATTGTGCTAAATGCTAGGATTCAAAAAGAGGCCAAAAGACAATCCCTGACCTCAAAGAGCTTACAATCTAATGGGGTAGACAACATGCAAACAAACATATACAAACAAGGTATATAAAGGATAAATAGGGAACACTTAACAGAGTGAAGACACTAGAATTAAGAAGGGTTGGGAAAGACTTCCTATAAAAGATGGGATTTTAATTGGGTCTTAAAGAAAGCCAGGGAGGTCAGTAGGCAGAGTTGAGGAGGAAGAGCATTCCAGGCATGGGGACAGTCAGGGAAAATGCCTAGAGCTGGGAGATGGGGTATCTTGTTTGTAGAATAGTCAGGAGGTCATTGTCATTGGACTGAAGATTATGTAATGGGGAGGAAGGTGTAAGAAGACTGAAAAGGTTGGAGGAGGCTAGATTAGAAAGGGCTTTGAATATGAAATAGAACATTTGTATTTGATCGTAGAGGCAATAAACTGGAGTTTATTGAGGGACAGGTGGCATGATCAGATTTATGCTTTAAGAAAATCACCTCAGTGGCCTAACGGAGGATAGATCGGAGTGGAGAGAGACTTGAGGCAGACAGACCCATCAGCAGCTATTGCAATAGTCCCAGAGGGAGATGATGAGGACCTGCACTAGTGTGGTGACAGTGTCAGAGGTGAGAACAGAGGGGGGTGTATTCAAGAGATATTCCAAAAATGAAAATGATAGGCCATGGGGGGGGAGGGGGAGATGAGAGATAGTGAGGAATCCAGGATGACTCCTTGGTTGTGAGCTGAGGGACTGGGAGGATGATGTTGTCCTCTACAGTAATAAGAAAGGCAGGAGGAGGATATTTAGTAAAAAAGATAATGACATTGGTTTTGAACATATTGAGTTTAAAATGTCTACTGGACATCCAGTTTGAGATGTCTGAAAGGGAATTAGAAATGTGAGATTGGAGGTCAGCAGAGGGACTGGGGCAGGAAAGGTGGATTTGAGAATCATCAGCATAACAATGGTAATTAAAGCCATGGGAACTGATGAGATCATCAAATGTAGTGTAGAGAGAAGAGAAGAGAGCACAGGACAAAACCTGAGGGATACCTACGGGTAAAGAGCAAGATCTAAATAAGGATCCAGCAAAAGAGACAGCGGAGGAGCCAGATAGATAGGAGGAGAACCAGGAGAGAGTGATATGCCCAAAACCTGAAGAGAAGAGTTCTAAGGAGGACAGAGGGATCAGCAGTGTCAAAGGCTACAGAGAAGTCAATGAGAATGAGGATTGAGAAAAGGCCATTGGTTTTAACAGCTAAGAAATCATGGCTAACTTTGGAGAGAGCAGTTTTAGTGGAATGACAAGGTCAGAACCAGATTGTAAAGGGTTAAGACAAGAATGATGAAGGAGAAAGTAGAAGCACCTATTTTAAGATGGTCTTTTTAAGTAATTAGCTACAAAGGGCAGAAGAGATAAAGGACCATCATTAACAGAGATGGAACGATCAAGTGAGGGTTTTTTCAGGATGCAGGAGAAATGAGCGTGTTTGTAGGCAGTAGGGAATGAACCAGCAGAGAGAAAGAGACTGAAAATAAGTGAAATAATGGGGATGAATGACAAAGGTGACAATCTGTTAGAGAAGATGGGATGGAATGGGATCACTTGAACAAGTAGAGGGGTTACTTAGCTTTGGTAAGGAGTAGAGTCACCTCATCATGTGAGACAGGGGTGAAGGAAGAGAGAGTGGCAAAAGGCATCTGAGTGATAGAAGATGGGGAAGAGAGGGAAAGAGGGAGCTCACAGCAAATGGCCTCAATTATTCCTCTAAAATATGAGGCAAGATTATCAGCTGGGAAGGTGAGGAGAGAGGAAGACATGGGAGATATGAGGAAGGATGAAAAGGTTTGGAAGAGCTGGTATAGAGAAGGGAATGGTGAGGTGATTAGGGAGGGATAGTAGGATTGCCCAGCAGCAGTGAGGGCCCAGTCGAGGTCACATAACATAAATTTGCAGTGGACCCTGTCAGAACAGTTCTGTAATTTTCACTAGCTTCATTCAGTAGCACATGTCTAGGAGCAAAAGCAGTGAATGGTAGGAGTGATACAAGGCTGAAGGTTGGCAGAATTATTATTATTTATATTCCTTAGAGGAGTCATTTTTTTACTAACTAGGTAGCTCAGACAATTAAACCTGGAATCAGAAAGATCTGTAGTCACATTCTACCTCAGATACTTACTGTGTGAACTAAGCCAAGTCACAACCTCTATCTGCCTCAGTCTTCTCATCTGTAAAATGGGGATAATAATTAATATCTTTGTCCCAGGGTTGTTTCGAAGATCAAGTAAGATAACATCTGTAAGGAGCTTTGCAAACCTTCAAGCTATATAAATAATAGCTATTATTATCGTTGTCGATTGTTATTATATCAGGATAGGTGTTGGCTCCATCAACAAAGATCTCAGCCCATGGGAGATGGTTTCATTAGCTGTTATGGCCAAAAATACTGATTGAAGTATCAGTCCGAGTAAAATATGGAAGGTGGGGGGAAGGAGAAACCAGGATAGCAGAAGGAAAGATGTGGAGTCTCTGGCCTGCCTAATGGTCAAGGCAAGGGTCAGTGGAGTCCTGGGGGCTGGCTGGTTATCAAGGGTTATGGCACTGAAAAGCCTTCACCCTCTTTTTTTCAGCCAAGTAAACTTTGTGCCAGGGTTTGCTCCTCGGGTGCTGGCTGGACTATCTTTCCCAGGGCCTGGGAGAAGCTCAGGAGGTCTTTATTGTAATTGAGGAAGATGACGGTGATAAGAATTCCGTATGGGTGTGGAGCCCTTCACAATTTATAAAAGTTTCCACTTCCATAATCTCATTTGATCCATATATCAATGTCATAACCTTCCAGAAGCACACCCCCTTCCAAAACCCCCTTCCCAAAGCCCATCATGCAGGCCTAAAATGAAAGGAGATTCAGGGTAAAAGATACAGCTCTGTGAAAATCCCACCAGCTCCCCACACTCCCTAAATAGAGAACTAAGATTAAGGTGGCCAGGGCCTGTCAGGGGTCAGAACATGCCATTGAAACCCTCCCCCCCCCCCCCCCCGTCCAGGCCTGAAGGAAGAAGTGAGAAGGTTGGGCTGCTAAATAGGGCTGGAGGGGGAGGGGGACCCCCAGCGAAAGCACAGACGGGGACTCTGAATGAAAAGGCTCTGGTTACAGCCGAGCGATCCCAGGTGCCGGCACTGCATTTTGGGCCTGCCCGCCTTTCCTGGTGACTGATGGATGGCTTTAAAATGAAGGCATCAGAGAGAGCCAGATGTCCAGGTACATCCTCTGGATGAGCCTGGATAAGCTTCTCCCCAGCTTCCTCACTCCCTCCCCACCCATCTCTGCCTCTCCCTGGGAGAAGCTGAGAAATAACAGATGTAGTTATTTGCCTACAGGGAAGGGATTGGAGCTGTCCAAAGAGACCTATGGGGACAGGAAGGGATTGTGGCTGCCCCAGTAGAACCCAAGCCCAAGATTTTAAGATTTAGAAATGGAAAAGACTTTGGTGATCCTCTAATTTAATGTCGGTCATTCATTATATTGATAAAAAAAAAAAGCTGGGTCCCAGAGAGGTTGTTGTTACTTACCCAAGGTCAACAGATAGAAAATGGCAGAGACAAATGGCAGGCTCAAAGTCCAGGCCCTCTAACTCCACACGTAATCCTTACAATTTACAAGTGTTCTTGGCCCATGTCATTTACTGACTGTGTCCTCTGAGGCATCTTAAAGCCGACTGCCCCCACTGAGAGGCTGTGGACAGTCAGTTTCCAGTACCCCATCCGGAGCCAGAGATCCCTGAATTTGGTTCCCACCTCAGAGGCTGCTCAGCAGCGTGACCTTAGGCAAGTCAAATGATCACAGTCCAAGAGTTGGAAGGGTCCTCAGAGGCCACCGAATCCAACCCTCTCCTTTTATAAATGAGAAAACTAAAGCAGAGTCAACCAGTGAGATTAAGTGATTTGCCCAAAATAATACAGGTATTAAGGATCAGAGGCAGAATTTGAACCCAGGTCCTCGGACGCCAGTGTTCTCTGAACTGTGCCACTCTGCTCTGAGACTCAGTTTCCACATCTGTAAAATGGGGATGATAGCAATGACCTCGCAAAGTTATCACGAGGACCAAATGAAAAGATATTAAGTAAGTAGGGGCAGCTAGGTGGCGCGGTGGATAGAGCACCAGCCCTGGAGTCAGGAGGACCTGAGTTCAAATTCTGCTTCTGATACTTAATACCTGTATTATTTTGGGCAAATCACTTAATCTCACTGGTTGATTCTGCTTTAGTTTTCTCATCTATAAAATGAGAGGGTTGGATTAGGTAGCCTCTGAGGACCCTTCCAACTCTTGAACTATGATCATTTGACTTGCCTAAGGTCATGCTGCTGAGCAAGTCACTTAACCCCAATGCCTAGCCAAAAAAAAAAAATGTTAAGTAAAGCATTTTGCAAACCTAAAAGCCTTGACAATGTCAGCTACTATTAAACTTAACCCCTGCCCTATGGAACACCTTCATTTTCACTTGGGTCACCTTCACCATCTTGCCTCAAAAACCTCTCTGGTCTAGCTTCCCCAGTGGAATCCACCCCGCCTTTTATGGGAAAGATGTGGACCTTAGCTGCCCGCGTGACAGTTTCAAAGGGGCTGAAGATCTGTGTGAACTTGGCCTGTGAACTTTACCTGACTTGGCCTCAGTTTCTTCATGTATAAAACAAAGTTGTTTGGACATCGTGTGTTTCACTGATTCCGTGATTCATGTATTTCACTTCTAGGAAATCCCATCCCTGCTGAATGGTCACAGACAAGCCAATCAATGAACCAGAGACAGGATTTCAAGTCCTCACCTCTTGGGACTGAATTAAGCCCTGCCTTGCAGCTACTGTGGGATGCCTCAGAAGAGAGAAGTCTCCTTTCCAGTAGGGGCCCTTCACCAGGAGCCAGGTCTGGGCCAGCCTCAGGGGCCACCCCTGCAGATTGGGCCTGCCGGCCCTACCCAAAGCAAACTCTGCTTCCTTTCTCAATGCATTCAGCACCAAGTTTACAGTCCTCCTCTCTCCCAGAGCCCTCACTCTGGGAGGCCTCAATATTCTCCTAGCTAACTCTTTCAATTCAATTCAGCAAGAATTCATTTATACAGGCAAGGCACTTAGCTAAGAGATGGGGATACACACCTTCCCTCCAGAGACTTACTAGGAGGAAACAACAAGTGCACAGACAAATATATACAATATATATGTATGCACTAGGTAGCACAGGGGATAGAGTACTGGACCTGGAGTCAGGAAAATTCTCTTCTTGAGTTCAAATCCAGCCTCAGACACTTACTAGTTATGTGACCCTGGGCAAGCCCCTTAACCCTGTTTGCCTCCATTTCCTCATCTGTAAAATGAGCTGAAGAAGGAAATGGCAAACCACTCCAGTATCTTTGACAAGAAAACACTAAACTGGGTCGTGGAAAGTTGGACACTCCTGAAAACCGAGTGAACAACAATAAAATATATGCAGTGTATGTGTACATATATGTAGGATATATACACATATGTGTGTACATATATGCATGCATATATACATGTGTGTCTTGTATTGTGATATATACATATATAATTCAAAGTAACTTTGAGGGAAGCAAGGAGCAAAGATTAGGAAAAGCCTCCAACCACTTCTTGTTCTCCCAGTCCCCCCTTCTTGGCCTGGTGGCGTGCTGTCTTTCCTTCACAATCTTGACTTTATTATTAACCATTTCAGTAATTCCCTGTCCTGTGGCCTTCAGTTCTGTCCTGTTACTGGCCATACCCTGCTAATTCTTAAGGCCTTCCTTCTCTACACCTGGGCAGTCCAGCCACTGAATTCTGCAGAAGGAAGCCATGAAATGGAGAGGACCTTGTTCAGGATGAATTCATTTCATCTGGTCCCTCACAGCTCAGAGCATCTTTTTATGCATCTTTGTTTTCCTCCTTACTATACTCTTCACAGCCACTATTCCTCCCTTTTACTGCTAAATTCCTATAAAGACTAATCTATAATTCCTGCCTTCACTTTTCCACCACCTATTCCCTCCCTCACCCTTGTCATCTGGCTTCCAGGTCCACCATTCCATGATGCTGCCCTCTCAAAAGTCATCAGTGGTCTCTTAATTGCCTTTTCTCTTTCCTCATCTTCCTTGACCTTTCCTGAACTTCTGATACTGTTGAATACCCCATCTACCTGGAGATAATCTCTTCCTGTGACTTAGGATGCTCTCTTCAGGTTCTTCTCCACCTGATTGATCTTAATCAATCTTCTTCAAGTCTTCATCAATTCCTCCCACTAATTCTAGTTTCTAATGTACTCTGTCTCCATGTCTAGTCCTAAGCCATTCTGTCGCTAACCTTATTTCACCCCAGGCTCCCTAAAAAGGCCACAAGGGGATTCAGATCCAAGAGGAGGCTTGGGTAATGGCTTCTCCCATGACCTCTGTATATAGTGCCCAAGCATTTCACTCCTCCTTTAGAAACACAAAATAACCTTACCTCTTGAGGTCTAACCATCAGTGGCCACCATGTCCTTTGACCCAGGAAGTCCCACCTGTTTCTACTAAGAAATACAGAGGCTTCAGGGTACTTCAACATCACTACTAAATAACTTCTAGGACCTAGTCCTTAATGGTCCCAAGTATAATAAAGTGGAATTTCAAAGCCTTTTTTCTTGAATTATTACTTGCTAATCTGGAATAAACTTGTCTTAATGAATACCTGAAGAACTACTGTTTACAATAAGGACTAGATATGTTCAAGTTGTCCACTTTGCAATTCAAAACAAGAGGAACCCATGGAAGGTTTCCTTGGAAGTGTTCTTAATTATAGTTCCTAGCTCCAGACCAGTCCCTGACCTTATACTCATACTGAGCTAATGTTACATGAGTAAAGATCTATCTGCCCATAGAAATCTGGAGGACTCATGAAACTGGCTCACCAGATTGAAAGACCAGGAAAAGGCTGTACACAGAGTATACCTCAATTTCAGCAAAATATTTACTAATATTTCTCAGACTATCCTTAGACGCATCCTGGGAAAATGAGTTGGTTGATGGTACAGTTAGGTGGGTTATATAGCTGATATAACTATATAAGTTATATAGCTAGTAGAAAACCCTGACCCTAAGCGTTAAGATGCAGCTAGCTGGTGTAGCAGATAGAGCCCTGGGCCTAGAATCAGGAAGACCTCAGTTCAAAACTGGCCTCAAGACACTTACTATATGACACTGGGCAAGTCACTTAACTCTGTTTGCCTTAGTTTCCTCATATCTAAAATGAGCTGGAGAAGGAAACGGCAAACCATTCCAGTATCTTTGTCAAGACAACCCCAAATGGGGTCACAGAGAGTTGGACATGACTGACCAACAAAAGATAAAGGAATTAATGTCTATTTGGAAGAAGATCTCTAATATTCTCACTTATTTGCTGTGTTCCCTGGGCAAGTCACCTCAACTCTGTCAGCCTTAGTTTTCTCATCTATAAAATGGGGGTGATAATAGGACCCATCTCATAAGATTGTTGTGATGATAAAATGAGACAAAAAAATTATATGACATGCGGTAATATTTGTGAAGTAATATTTGCAAACCTTAAAGTGATATAGATAGAAGGACAGACAGATAGACAGATTGCTATATGATAGTTCTAGGACTCTACGCTTAGCAATAATTTTTTTAATATTTTTAGCACTGACATACAAATTGTATAAATTCATAAAATATTTCATATGGTTCGCTTCCCAGCACTTTCTTCTGTGAGTCTCTAATTCACTTACCATGTAATATGGTCTATTATGGCTTCCTGAGTTTGTATCTCATTCCTCTCAGCTCCAGGTGGATCTGGACCTTCTCCCACCAGGACCTAGTTAGAATAATATGGGAGGAGTATAACTAGTCTGTTGTATATATTTGCCACTTAATAAAGATTTGTGGAATGAGGAAATGAATAAAAACATAAATGGCCTACTTTGGTCAAATTTGCAGATGACATGAAGCTGAGAAGTATAGTGTTGGGCATCAGAATCATGAGGGAAGAACTTCTTCCCTCAAAGTTCAGGTGGGTCAGAGAATCTCAGAAAGCCAGAGTTGGAAGGGACCTTACAGATCATCTATTTGGTGAATCTGTTTACTATCTTCTTTCATGCTGCCAGCTAATGATAATGATAAATGGTACCTAATGAGAGAAGCCACAACTAATGAAGGGTGAATGGGGCTTTTCCCCAGGGAGCTAACATGGGTACAAGCATACTTCCTTTCCACAGTGTTCCAGCACAGTACTTTGAGGTTTCTTCAGGACTATGCCACCCCCCAGGTCACTACCCTCCACGGTTCTGCCTTCATTTTGCTCTTCTCCCAGGGTCTACCTTCCCACAGAACTCTTTGGGGGGCAGGGGCCAAATTTTCTCAGAAACAGGGAACTTCTACTGGCAAAATTATATTGAGAGTCATGCTTTTATTTATTCTCCTCTCTCATACTCCCCCAAAAATGAATCTTTTCCCCAGATGAGATATTTCCCACTTAGATCTCTGCCGATACTAGCCCTAAACTTCTTTGAGATCCCAGGGAAAAGATGGAACCCTAATATAGCCAGGAAGAAGCTATATCTTCCTGTGACCAAATGCCTTCTGCTACAGTTTCTTGGTTCTTAGGGTAAATTTCCAGTTCTAAGCTTGCAGTCATAAATAATGTTCCTCCCATCTACAGCTCATCCTTGTTGTACCTTAATAAAGAGTGATGCACATGAGCCAGGGCCAGGCTTTCCCATAGCTGACTGTTATTTACAGACCTGATATATGACAAATAATGAAAATAACTCTTGGTCATATTTATGGAACAATCAGACATGATACATATGATGGTTTTGCCATTGATCAGCTGTCTTCCCATTAGGGGCAAGTTCTTATCGAGGATTCATGATATTTTTCTTTTCATTTTTCTTGCTGATTTCTATTGTGTCTTGCTTTATTGTGCTCTGTGTTTTAAACAAAACCAAGTATAGCCCCAAATCATGATTAAAATAATGAAAAGGTGCCTCCACATAATTACATATTGAGGCCATGCCTCCATGAGGACAAAACATTCAGGTAAGTAGGAGTAAAAACAGCTCAGATGTCCAGGTTATTGTCATCTAGCTTTCACTTGAAGATCTCTAGTGACAGGGAACTCACCACCTTTCAAGGTATCTTTTTCCACTTCTAGACAGATGTTATTGTTAGGACAATTTTTTCCTTACGCTGAGTAAAAATCTATCTCCTATTAGGTAAATAGAAACTAAAATCAAGCACTAGAGGGTTTTTTTTCTTTTTAAACTGATCATAGATAAGGCAAATAGTATGGAGAGCATTGTTTCTGCGCCTACTCTGCCCCCACCAGCACAGCAGCATAAACCACAAGTAGGAAGAAGAAAGAATGGACAGTAGTGCCTTTCTCTAACCCCAGCAGAACTGACCCTTCCTCAGCACACTCCCTCAGATATGGCTCAGCTTGTGGAGACCTGATTTCCCTGTGCCCATGCTCTATTTGCAATGAAGAATCAAAGAATTGGAAATGGACCTCAGAGACCAAACAAACTCCCCACAAAGCACGATTCCCTTCCCTTCTTTAGAGTCCACAAGTGGGCATCCAGATCCTCCCTAAAGACTTCCAATGGTGGGGAGCTCGCCTTCTCAAGAAGTTAGCCATTCCATTTGGGGGAAGATCTAATTATTATGTGTTCAATTCTATTAAACTAAAATCTGCCTTCTTATAACATACACTCCTTGATAGTAGTCTTTTTTGCTAGACCAACAAGCCTAATTTTCTCTTCGCTGTGGCAACTCAAAGTCACAGCCTTGGAATCATTTTCAACTCTTCTCTCTCTTTGACCCCCAACATCCAGTCATTTGTCAAATCTTACTGATTCTACCTCCACAGCGTCTCTCTCATGTACCCCCTTCTCTCCACTAGCACAGTCATGACTCTAATTCAGGCCCTTGTCAGCTTTTGCCTGGATACTTTGCAATAGCCTCCATTCCTTAAGTCTCTCCTCTATCTAATCTGTTCCCTTCAACAACTGAGAAAGGGACATTCCTAGAGTATAGGTTTAACCATATCACTCCCCAGCTCACAAAGCTCCTATGGCTCCCAATTAACCTCAGAGATGGAAGACTAATTCTGCCATTGGCTTTCAGGCTCCAGCTTACCTCTCCAGCATGATTTCACATAATTCTCCTCCACCTACTCTGTGTTCTAGCCAAACAAGTGTATGGTCCAGCTGGAATGCTATTACCCATACAGAAGCACATGTAACATATTCCATTATTATCCATAACTGGAAATTTTTTAAAGGTTAACATGTATTGAATACTCAGTCACAAAGAACAATATTTTTTATTCATCAAAGAAATGAAACTAAAATTTAACTAAACAATATCTTCAAAACTAACAACTAAACTTTATTTTAAAAATACACATTTTGCAAAAGACTCCTTTTAATCAAATCCTTGCTTTTATCATAAAATGCAACCCAACCTTTTGAGGCCTATTTTCTTGATTTAAAAAGCATCTTTCCAACTGGAACCTGCTCCCCAGCCCCTCACTTTGCCATGAAGGACCCACAGTGGAGCTCAAAAGCGACCTTTTAAAATGGACATTTTTAGCCCTTTTGTCTTCCTTGCCCAGGTCAGCCAGAGCCCCAGGGCCATAGAATCTGAGCTGAGTTATGGAAAACGAAGTGGCAAGAGGAGTCCAAGACAGAAACAAAAGCTGAGTTGATTTTCCTCTGACTCAGCTGCAGGCATCCGGGATCCCTTGACAAAAGCAGGGGACTCCTCAGATCTGGAAGGAGGAGGGGAGTTAACAAAGTAGCACAGTGGGCAGAATGCTAGTTTTGGAGCCAGGAAGCCCTCAGTTGAAATCCTGCCTCAGACATTTACTAGCTGTGTGACCCTGGGCAAATTCCATAATCTCTCCATGCCTCAGTTTCCTCATGTGTAAAATGAGGAGGTTGTACTTCCAACCTCTTAGGTCCCTTCCAGTTCTAAGTCTATAATCTTATGATTTGGATAGAAGCAGGATCATGATGGAACCAGCTCCCATTTTGCAGATGATGTGAAATAATCAGATAGAGTAGGGATTTGAAGCCAGATCTTTCTCTGATTCTAAATCCATTGCTCTTTCCACTAGACCATGCTACCTATCTAGCCTTTGACTCCTTTCACTTCTTAATCTCTAATTATATTTTTCTCCCCACTTTATGTTGTTCTCCCTTATGCCCACCTTTATGCTGAAGTATCAAGGGATACTGTACCATCAGAGATTTAGAGCTAGAAGGGACGTTGGAAGTCATAGAATCCAGTTCTCCCATTTCATAAATGAGAAGACTAAGGCCTAGAAAAATTAAGTAATCTTCCTAAGATCACACAGATGAAGCAGACCCGGATTTGAACTCAGGTTCTGATGTTTAAATCCAACACATTTTCCATGGAACTTGCTGTCTCAATGTGTTGACTTGGTTTGGAAGGCTTTATTTATGTCTGTAGAATTTCTCTCTCTGGGGCAGCTAGGTGGCACAGTGGATAGAGCACCAGCCCTGGAGTCAGGAGGAGCTGAGTTCAAATCCAGCTTCAGACACATAATACTTACTAGCTGTGTGACCCTGGGCAAGTCACTTAACCCCATTGCCTAGCAAAAAAACAAAAACAAAAAGAATTTCTCTCTCTCTCTTCATCTGCAGCAGACGTTGGCACATAGTTATAATAGCTAGCCCTTAAAGATTTGTAGGCAGCTAGGTGGGTGATGCAGTGGAGTCAGAAAACCCTAGTTCAAATCCAGCCTCACACACTGTGTGACCCTGGGCATGTTACTTAACCTTGTTTGCCTCAGTTTCATCATCTGTAAAATGAGCTGGAGAAGGAAATGACAAACCTACTCCAGTACCTTGGCCAAGAAAACCCTAACTAAAAACCCTATCTAACTAAGAGTTAGATACAACTGAAAAATGACTGAACAACAGCAAAAGGCTTGCACATTGTGTCCCACTTGATCCTCCCAGCAATCTGGGGAGGCAGGCGCTGTTAATTATCCTCATTTCATAGATGAGAAAACTGAGCAGAAGTTTCTGAGGCTGGATTTGAACTCAGGTCTTCCTGACTCTACCAGTACTCTACCTGCTGCATCACCTAGCTGGCCAGGCTTAGCACATAAGCTAAAATTTATCTTCACTGTCATCCTTTTGCCTATGTCCATCATGAGCCCTGCAGGGCGAACCAGACAACCGTGCATCCCACAAAAGGATGTTTCTTGTGGTCCTTAGGTATAGGATGAAACCAGCTGTCCCAGCCCTCTTGACATCTCTCCAAGGAGAGCCTGTGAACCCTCTTTCTATTGGCTGTGACTTCCTTATCTCTTCTGCATTCAGGTTGTAGCAACAATGTCGATACGAATGCAATTCAGTTCCCCTAATAGCATGTCAACCTCAAGCATGGATTAAGGATGTCAACTGAAGAATGCCAACAGCCAAAGTAATTTTTAGACAGTCTAAAATCTATGTAATTCTTAGAACTCTCTGCCACTTTCAAACCACTCCCTCACCATCATCTTGGCAGCAGAAAGGGGCCACCCAGGACTGAGGGTTTTTAAATGGTTCATGGGTCACCATGGCCAAAGAATCTGCCACCTATTGGTCAACCTAGTGGTATAGTGGAGAGGATCTGACTCTGGAATCAGAGGACTTGGGCTCAAACCCTGCTTCTGACACTACCTTTGTGACCCTGGGAAAGGCACTTGCCCTCTCTAGGCTTCGTATTCCTGATGGATAAAATGAGAGGGTCTCCGTCAACCTTATATCCATGATCCTATGACATGACTAGAACTAGGAAAGGATGACTAATCTGAAAGTATGTGCAGGATGAATTGGGAAAGGGAAGGAGTAGAAGAATAATCTGTTAAGGGACTATGCCCACCCCAAATCACTGCTTATCAGATTCTTACCTAGAAGTAGCTAGGTGCTTTTCAGGACAGCTATGTGGTGCAGTGAATAGAGCGCCAGGCCTGGATTCAGGAAGACCTGCTTTTCATCTGGCCTCGACTTTCTAGCTGTGTGACCCTGAGCAAGTCACTTAACCCCATTTGCCTCAATTTCCTCATCTGTCAAATGACCTGGAGAAGGAAATGGCAAACCACTCTAGTCTCTTTGCCAAGAAAATCCCAAAAGGGATCATAAGGAGTCGGACATGACTGAAAAACAATTGAACCACGCTAGATTTCAGTGGATAGAGTGCTGGGTCTGTAGCTAGGAAGACCTGAGTTCAAATCCAGCCTTAGACACTTAGTATCTATGTGTCCCTGAGCAACTGTGACCATTTGCCTCAGTTTCCTCAACTGCAAATTGGAGACAATAATAGCACTTTCCTCCCAGGGCTGTTGTGAGGATAAATGAGATAATTGTAAAGAGCTTAGCACAGTGCTGGATTTATATAAATGGGCTCTTAACAAATGCTTCTTTCCTCCCTTCCTCAATAGATAAGTCAAAAGAACACTCCTCATAATGTTCACAGAATATAGGACTGCTGAATGTTCCTTTTGAGAGGTGCAGAGGTGTTTCTGAGTTGGCCACCATACCAAGAAACTCTCCAGCTTTCAGTGTTTGTGACAGTTCCTTCCACTGGACATCGTGAGATCCTCCAGCTTAGTAATATATCTGACTGCTCCTTCTCTCCACAAGCTACTGGGCAGAGAAGACTCCTCAGGGAGCAAGTCTGTAGGAAGGATCTTGATTTTTCATTTGAAGGAGAGAAAAACAAATTCAACTCGAAACAAAACAGGACATATATATATAAGACAACAAGTAAAATAGATTAAAGGTATTCTATATCACTTATCCCTAGACTACTACGGGCAACCAGAACTCTACACTTCCTTGTTAGCTGAAGCAGGAACCTCCTTTGTAGATTAAGAAGGAATCATATTTTTATTATTTTTATTTTTAGTCAATTATTTTGTTTCCAGTAAGTACTGTTATTAATCTGTCCCTCCTTCCCCTCTCTATTGAGCATTCTTTTAAAAAACTGAAAAACAAATAATATCCAAACAGAAAAAAACAAATTCCTACATTAGCTATGTCTGAAAATGTATGTCTCTTTCTACATTTTAAATTCATTACCTCTCAGGAGGTGAATGCAGTGTTTCATCTTCATCCTTTTAGTCATTTGATTTATCATTGAGTTAATCAGAGTTCTAAAGTCTTTCAAAGTTATTCTCTATAATGTTGTTACCATCATATGAATCATCCTAGTTCTGCTCACTGCACTCTGCATCAGTTCATAAAGGTCCTCCCAGTTTCCTATGAAATCACCCACTTTATCATTTCTTATGGAACAATAATATTCCATTACATTCATTTACCACAATTTGTTTAGCTATTCCTCAACAGAAGGACACCCCGTTTATTTCCAAAGTTTGGCTACCATGAAAAGAGTTGGAAGGAATCATGGAATCATATGGTGTCAAGGCTGAAAAGGACAAAGAATGTAGAATGTCAGAGCTGGAAGGAACCATTAGGCACGGAATACGATGCCATCACTTTTTTGATCAATCATTTTCAGTCGTGTCTGACTTTTATGACACCATTTGGGGTTTTCTTGGCAGAGACACTGGAGAGGTTTGCCATCTTTTCTCCAGCTCATTTTACGGTTGAGGAAACTAAGGCAAACATGGTTAAGTGATTCACCCAGGGTCATACACCTAGAAAAGTGTTTGAGGCAGAGGTGGGGAACCTGCAGCCTTAGGTGTGGTCTTTTGACCGAATCCATGTTTTACAGAACAAATCCTTTTATTAAAGGGATTTGTTCTGTGAAGTTTGGATTCAGTCAAAACGCCACACTTGAGGACCTAGAGGGCCACATGTGGCGTCAAGGCTGCAGGTTCCCCACCCCTGGCTCTAAGGCCAGATTTGAACTCATGAAGATGAGTCTTCCTGACTCCAGGCCCAGTACTCTATCCAATGCACCATCCAGCTGCCCAGAATGTAAGAAATGGAGGGACCTTAGAATGTATCATAGAATATAAGAGTTGGAATGGACTTGGAAATAGAGTATCAGAGCCAGAAGGGACCCTAGAAATCAGCTAATACAGGCCCTCACTTTACAAATGGGAAAACCTACACCCAGAGAAAAGTGCTTTACAGGAGATCATAAAGAAAATTAGGGCCTGGTCTTGTTTTCATTGAATGACACTGCCTCCTCCATGAACTACTGTATTCTACATTTTAAATATTCTTTGGCAACAATTCTTAACCTTTTGGTGTCACAGACCCCCTTTGTCAGGCTGGTTAAGCTTCTGGATCCCTTCTCAGAATAATGTTTTCCTGCCACGTTCATAATTGAAGGAAATGCTAAATTTCAGGGAGATGCTAATGAGAATAAAGGTGTAATTTTTTTCCCATCCAAGTGTATGGACCCCTGAAATCTATCCACCAACACCTTTTTGGGAGGATGGGGGTGGGAGAGAACAGGTTGAGAGCCTCTGCTCTAGAGAAAATTCTTTTGCTGACATTTTCTTAGAGAGGGGTAGGGTGAGGAAGGGGCATGGAGAAGGTGAGAGGAGAGAAGCCACAAAGACCAGTAGTGCCCCTCCCTGCCTCCTTTTTATGGAGGATCTCTCCTTCCCCTCTAGAAGCCAACCCAACAACAACAGGGGGCTCCTCAGGCCTTTGCTCTGAAACTACTCAACTTCTCTCTCCCTCCCCCTTCCCAGCTGCTCCCCAAACACCAGTCCTGTCAGGAGGAAATTCTGCTAAAACAGGGAATGAAGATGGATGATTAATACAGAAAGAGGGTGAGAGGGTAAATATGAATCATAAAGAGAAAAGGGTTGACGCTAGCGTTGATGGACTAGCAGTCCCTCTGAAAGTGGTTAAGAGTCCATTCCAGTGCCCCGGGGCCGTAGATTTAGATTTAGCAGCTGATTTATGAGGCCAGGGAGGTGGTTCCCCTCTGGGGATGGCCTCTTTGCTCTGGCCTCCCCTCTGCAATGGCCAGGCTCAGTGGGAAAAATCTGACCCCCTCCCATTCTCAAGCCCCCAACCCCTCCTTTGGCAGAGCTGTTTCCTTGCCTGCCCCACACCTCACCCCCTCGCCCTTACCCTCTGTGTTCTGGCTCCTTGGGTTACCCAGAGGTACCCAGAGCAGGGTTTCCCTCACTGTGTCTCACATATGCCAAGGGTGCCTTCCAACACAAATAGAGCTTCTGTGTGAAAATGCCCACATCAGTGACATTTTTCACTCTGAAAGATTAAATAGGAAGCTATGAATAGGCACCAAAAATACTCACTACATGCAGTGATCCTCTTCCATTATAAAAACAGGCTTAATTTATTCTAACTTGTCCCAAGATGTCCTCAATGACCCCATTATCTCAGTAGTATTTCATTACCCTCACACAAGCACCGTCACTCCAATCAGCATTGGTTCCCTCACTAAAGAGATAGGGTGAGGTACCTCTTCCACTGTCCTGGGTGCTACAATGGAAAAAGAATACCAGACTTTGGCGACCAAGGCTAAATTTGAGGTGCTTCTATTGGGTAGCTGTGTGACCTTGGGCAAGTCTCTTCACTTCCCTAAGTATCTTTTTCATCATTTGCCAAATGAAAAGGGTTGGACTAGACAATCACAAAGGTCCCTTTCAGTTCTGACACTTCTCTGACTCCACAGTTTTGCCGCTTTCCTGCTCCCATTGTCCTCCTGCCCTGTTAACCTGATTCTAATAACAGTAACATAGTAAATATGTCTCCAAAACTGTTTGGCCCTAGTCAAAGAGAAGTCTCCTGAAGTGTTTTCGTAAATGCACCTAAGAAAGGCCATGGAACACTAATGCAACTAACTGAGCAGTAAAACATTCAGTCATCTAGCCATTTACTTTGTTTTGGTTTACACACAGCCAAATAATTGGTTTCCCTGACCCTTCTACTGAACTGACAGAAATGAGGTTGGGTGGACAGAGTCTGACCACCACTGCTGGAGGTCATCTCTGCCTGTCCCAGATAGATCTTGATTTTGCTAGACATGAGCATAGCATGGTGTCATAGAAAGACCACTTGATTGAGAAATCAAGAGCCCTGGGTCTTGACTGGGACACTTTTTATTCAGTGATTTTTCATGTCTTTGTGACCTCATTTGGGGCTTTGGTTGTGTTTTTTTTTTTTGGCAAGGATACTGGAGTGGATTGTCATTTCCTTCTCCAGCTCATTTTATAGATGAGGAAACTGAGGCAAACAGGGGTAAGTGATTTGCCCAGGGTCACACAGCTAGTGAGTGTCTGAGGCCAGATTTGAACCCCTAAAGATGAGTCTTCCTGACTCCAGGCCAGGTACGCTTTCCACTGCGCCACCTAACTGCCCAACCGGGACAGTAACTACTTGCCTGACTGGGCAAGTCAATTTCCCTCTCTGAGTCTCAGTTTCCACATCTATAAAAGGAGGGAGTTGGATCTAATTCAATAAGAACTTTTTAATTCTTTAGAATTTCTGACCTTAAATACACATACAAAAAAAGAGTATGTCCACATACACAGCAGAACACAAAGAGAAGATTTTGTGTGAAACCATGAATCTCCATTTCAAACAACAATGCTATTTTTTGAGATATAATAAATTCTACCTGTTATTTTCAAAAGTATTCTGCTTGTCTGTGCTACCTTCTGAACTTCCTTCTGTTCTCTTCTGTGAGTTTTTAAATGTGTTACAATGCCCTTTTGGGGGCGTCCCTACTGCTCAGCCCCCTTCCCCACACTGATCTCTTTCACTCTCAACTCCACTAACTTCAAGAAAAAGGGAGGGGGAAACTTGTAAGAAATAAGAATAACCAAGCAGAATGAATCTACACCTTTGCCATGTCCAAAAATATATCTCTATCCTTGTGTCCATCACCTTTCTGCCAGGAGGTAGCTAACATATTTCATCATAGTTTCTCTGGAGACATGATTAGTCATTGTTTTGATCAGAGTTCTCAAGTCTTTCAAAGTTGTTTTTCTTTACAAAGTTGTTGTCCTTGTATAAATTGTCCTCATGGTTCTACTAACTTTACTGCGTCAGTTTATACTACCCAGAGACTCTTTGAAATCATCTCTTTCATCATTTAAAAGTCATAAATAATTCCATTACATTCATATACTACAATTTGCTCGGCCATTCCCCAATTACCTAAGAGACCATCTGAAATATCTGCCTTAGATTCCAGTTCTTTTCTTTCCATTTCCCCCTCTTTTTACTCCCCCTTCAGGATCAGGAAGTTTACTCTGCTTTTGACTTTTCTTTCTCCACTATTATACTTCCTCTTAACTTGTTTCTTTGTTGAATTTGAGTACTTCTATACCAAACCATGTGCGTACAGCTTTTATTTACCCATTTCAGATAAAAGTAAGGTTCATCTGATACCCATTTCCCCCTTCCTCCAATGTCTGTATATTCTCTCACATCTTATATGAGAAATTGCGAGTTCTATGTCTTTCTTCCTTGCTACACTTGTACATACCTCCTTTTACTCTCAGTTTTCTTTTCCATCTTCAAATTCTCAGAGTAGAATCAGTCCATTCCAAAGACCTCTGTTTTTCTTATTTGATTTCCTAAATGCCCTTTGAATACATTATGGTTCTGAAGGAACACTTGTTTCTTTCCCCCTGTTAAAATGTTAGCACTACATCATATGGCCCCTTTCAAATGAATTTACTCAAAACTCAAATAAATATATCTTCCTAGGTTTCTGCAGATTCATTTTCTGAAAGTTCCTGCTCAGCTCTGGTCTTTTCGGTCAATACCCAATAAACATTTATTAAGCACCTACTATCCATCAAGCACTGTGCTAAGCACTAAGGATACAAAAAGAAGCAAAACGACACTCTCTGCCCTCAAAGAACTCACAATCTAATTTTTAACAGAAATGCTTTAAAGTTCTTCATTCCATTAAAAATCTCTTTTTCTCCTTGTAGGATAACAGTTTTGCCAGTTAAATTATTCTCAATTGTAAGTCTACGTCTTTTGTAATATAATATTCCAAGATTTCCTTTGGTTTTTAGTTGAAGATGTTTTCAGTTCAGTTATTGTTTCTGATACCTTATATTTTCTCCTGTTTTTTATCTTTTGATTTTGTTCTAATATTAATTGCTATCTCATAGAGTCATTGATTTCTTTTTGGTCTATCCTAGTTTTCAGGAAATCCATTTCTTTCAGAAGACTTACCACTTTCTCTCCTAAACTACTTATCCTTTTACCAATTCTTTCCTCAAGGGCTTTTATTTCATTTTTATCTCTTGCTTCCACATCCTTGTGGAAAAAATCCATCTGGGATTTCTGCTTGTTATGGAGTTAAATCTGCAATCTTTTTTTATATACTACTTTGGTTTTTCTCCTCTCTCCTGCTTTAGTTCCTGAACTGGGGCTTTGTGACAAAACCAAATTCTGTCCCCGATGCATTTTTAGGTGGGATAGCTGGCCCTACCTTGGTCCTTTGGACCTCTGCCTCCTAGAGTTTGGCCTTCTCCTGGATTTCTGAGGTTCCTAGAACTTGATCCTCAGGGCCTTCTCTGTTATCTCAGAGCAGAGTGTTAAAGATCTCAGAACCCCTTGACTTGGGCTATCCTGGTATGAGCACTGCAGGCCCACACTGGTCAGCACTTCACTGGTCACCAGATACTGCTATTCCCCAGGGCTTCCAAGGTCCCTACCCTGGGACTTTCTCAGGGAAGCCTTCTACTCTTGGGGACAGAGCCTTGCAGTCAACATGAGACCCTGGACATCTCTGGTCAAGCGGGTGCCCCTTTTGTTTGTGGGGCTCCTTTCCTGTTGCCCTCGGGTTTGTGGCTAACTTTATGTGTGGTTCTGGTATGGAATAAGTCACTTAATGTAGTTTCTCATTGGATTCCTTGATCATTATCTGGTCTGGAGTAAACTTCAGGGTTTTACTGGATTAGGTATGTGGGAGCTGGGCAGTCTGCCTCCAGATCAGACAGTCATGTTGGCAAAGTACAAATCAAAAAAGGTCTGTGGTTCCATAATCTTGAACAGTTCTGAGATCCCAAACTTGCTCACAGAACCTTGAACAATGCAAGTCTCTTTTCTCTACTGTCTTAGTATTTCTGAAATAGAGAGCCACAAGCCCCATCGTTCCTATCTCTGGAAAGCAGTGAGGGTGTTTCATGCAATCAGGTTCTGAGCCTCCCAAACCCCAGGATGCCAGGTATTATTGAATATCAGACCTGGCATGAAGGACCCCAACTCGGTAGGTCTAACCCTGGTCCTTTGCAGAGAGGAAGCAGAATCCAGGTGTTGCTGAGTCAAAAGGAAGTAAAGGCAAAATCCTGCAAAGACCCTCCAGCTGCCTTTGGCTATTCAGAGGTGCATCCACACACACTGAGAAGGGGGAAACAGCCCTGACAGTAAGGCAGCAGTGGGAACAGATTATTCTTCTGTAACTCATCTTGTATACAAAGCCTGCGTTATCTTTTTAATGCTCAAATCTGACCATGTCACTGCCCTGCTCAGAAATCTTCATTGGCTTTTCATGTCATTTTTCTTTCCTTCTCTATTTTCTCTATCTCATATTCTTCCTTTATTTCTCTATTCCTTTCTTTCTCTTTATTTCCCTCTTCCTTTCTTTTTCTTCCTTCCTTCTTTTCTTCCTATTTCTCTCTCCCCTTCCTTTCTTTTCATTTTTCTTCTTTTCTTCTTCTTTCTTTCTTCTTTCCTTCCTTCCTTTCTTTCTAAATCTGCAATGTCTCTGTCCTAGTGGACTCCTAGTATGGAAACTCCATCCAATGATGCAAATCTTTACCTCACCTGTCATTTATTATAGTCTTAGAGAGTTGCCCTAGGAACTGAGAGGCCAAGTAACTTATCCATGTTCATACAGCTAGTAGCTTCAGAGGAAGATCTTTCTGAAACCAAGGCCAGCCCTTAATCCAGCATGCATGCCACTGCCTCTCATTTCCTACTGAGTAATTTTAAGTAGAGCAGGGATTCTCAACTTGCAGTCTATGAACTTGGTTTTTAAAAACATTTTGATAACTGTATTTCACTCTAATTGGTTTCCTTTGTTATCCTATTATTATATGCATTTAAAAACATTATTCCTAGAAGAGATTCATGGGCTTCCCCAGACTGCCAACATACAATAAAAGTTAAGAACCTCTGGCATAAAAGAAATTCAGTTCAGGTATGGGCTGAACTAAACCAGCCTCCAAGGCTCCCTTCTAGCTCTGAGATTCTGTAACCTCTGGCCCCTTTGCCAGCTCTCCTATTGTTTTCCTTCCAAGGAATGGTAAGACCATTAATAATCTCCCTCCTCCTCCCCTTAGCTCCACATATCAGGGTATCCTACCAGTGGGCTCCCAATTAGTCCTTCACAGAACACGTCTGGCAGGGGAAATTGTCCTTGATCTGTAGGATCCCGAACGAGCTTTGGCTGGACAGTGGCATCCTTAACTGAAGTTTCCTGAGATGGGACAGGACTAACTGTTGTGATGCCATCATCCAGACTGCTCAGAAAAATTAAAAGACAAGACAGGAAATTTCCTTGTAGAAAATGGGGAGGTGAAAAAGTGGCAGGAAATCTGACAAATGTCACCATCTTACAAAAAACATTGCCAGACAATTCTATCTCCCAAGGATTTCTAAAAATCAAATTAAAATTCCCCTAAATTCCTACAGGATAGAGAAGGCATTACTGGGATCTTTCCCTCAGCAAATGCTTAAATGTAGCAAAACATCTTCAGTATTTGGCACACATTAGATACAAATATTTGCTGAACTGAAATCAGCTGCATGGAATTGAACCAAATTTTCACCAAAAGGAGACTCAGGCTCTTTCCTGGATTATTCCTTCCATCTTCTCTCTCCTCGTTTCCGTCTCCTGACTTCCCTAGCCTGTTTCAAAATTTAACTAAAGTTCCAGCTATGGCAAGAACCCTTTCCCAGTCCCTTAATACTAGTTAGCTTTCCCTCTGAGGTTACTTTTAATTTTCTTGAATTTAATTTGTTTGTACATCGTTGTTTGCATGTTGTCTCTCCCATTAGATTGTAAACTCCCTAAGGGCAGGGTTTTCTTTTTTCTTCCACTTTCTTTGTATCCTAAATGCTTAACACAGTGCCTGGCACATAGTAGGAGCTTAATAAATGTTTGTTGACTTGATTATCTAAGATGACTTCATCCTCTCTAAGTCAACATGTAGAGAGTTTCATTCTAGGTACGGAGTATGGAGTGAGCAAAGTGAGAAAATAGGAGAGGGCAGAAGAAAAATGGAAGGTGGGAGAAAATGGTTAAAAGGATAAAGAATAGGCTGATTAGGCTGAGATGTAGAGCAGATGAAAAGGAGTAGCTCCATAAAAGGCTGGAAAGGCAGATTTTAACCAGATTATAGAGGGCCTTGAATGCTACAATAAATCTATTCTTTCTTTGATAGGCAATGGGGAGCTACTGAAGATTTCTGAATAGAGGAGTGATGCTCATGATGTCAGGTTAGGAAGTTTTCTTGGATGATACATTAACTATAAATTGTAGCAGAGAAATCTAGAACCATAAAGTCCAACTCAAAAGTTATGACAATAACTCAGAAGAAGAGAGATGAGGGCAGGTAGTAGGACAGCTACTCTTGTTATTTGCCTTGGCAACTGCCTCTTTATGAGTCTGTTCACGATGCTCAGTGGGCTACCTTCATGCCGACTTTGCCCACTTCTCCCCAAGCTGACAACCTGCCAAAATGCTGGTGAGAGTTTAGTGATATGACAAGCAGCAAATGCCTCCCTAGAACCGTAGCATGTTAGAACTGGAAGGGATTTTAGCTATCACCTAGTCTAATGACCCCATTTTTCAGATGAGGAAACTGAGGCCCAAAAGGAGAAAGTAACTTGGTCTAGGTCACACTGTTAGAGAGTAGCTGCAGAACTGAAGGTATTTCATAAACCTTAAGGCACTGTCTAGATGTGAGCTGTCATCATCATCAGATCTACTGACTCATTGTCAGTGTTACTGCCATTATACCAGCCTGCCCATAGGACACACAATGCCCACATCGCACTGAAGAGAACCATGGGATTGTAGGGTCATAGACTTATGAGCTGGAAAGGACCTTAGAGGTCATCTATCCAACTCCTTCATTTCACATGTCAAGAAACTAAGACCCACAGAATTTCAATGACTTGCCCTAGGTCACTTGGCTAATAAGCAACTGACTTCTTACCTCTTTCCCAATCATAATATACAGTATTTTTCTGCACACTTGCTCCCATCTGTTTCTTTTCCTGTTCATGCTGCTCCTCTTGTGCCTGTTTTCTCATCTGCAAAATGGGAACAATACCTTCCCTAAATGCTTCCCAAAGGTGTTTGAAATTTGAGATAACTGATGCCAAACTACTTTGAAGACTATAAAATGTGCCACATAAATTATTGATTATTGACGGTACAGGAGCCGAGAACATAGAGCTGGAAGAGACCTTAGAACATAGAACACATAAGGTTAAACTTGGAATAGACCTTAGGGATTTTCTACTTCAAATCCTGAGCTGGCAGGTGCTGAGCTCTATGAGCAAAGCTGAACTGTAGTTGCCCAAAAGAAATGTGAGGTGTGCAGATTTAGAGATATCTCCACTCCAAATGTTCCTGTGGACTATTTGTGCCTGACCTGTGGAAGAGCCTTCCGAGCTCGCATTGGTCTGATCAGCCAAAGTTGGACAGACTGTACCTTGACCCCGACATACAGCGATGTCATTTTGGTCCTCTTCGAAAACGAAGGACGACCAACTTACAAACTGAGGTCTAGAGCAGTGTGTATCCTGTCTTTCCCTGAGAGTGCCTTTCACCCCATTTCTGTGGTATGCACCCCCCACAGACCCTAGCCCAGTGGCCCACCAGTATCTGCCACCACACCATCCCCACAGACGGTGCCAAATGAGCAGTTACCTGCCTGGCATTTTCCATGATGAAGTCTGGTCTCTGGGCTGCAATGAAGCAGCAAGCTCCCATGGGCCTGCCTGTACAGCTACAGTTGAGCACATCTTATTAAAAGGCACTAGACACATCCTGAACATATTACTTCTTCTTTTTTCCCTTGTAATCCCCTGCTTTCACACGTGCACACATGCAGAGAAACATACCCACACCCACCGCTCTCTGCCTGTTTCTACCTTTCGCTTGACCTAAACTGTAGGTTCTATCGGCAGTGAACTCAATCACTGTCCTCACCAAGGCTTCTATTAAAACTTGGCTCTAACCATCCAGGAAATTAGTCTCCGGTGCTCGACCCTTGTCTCCCCCCTCGGGTGCACCACAGCAGCTGTACCCAACCTTTGGTCCTCAGCTGCTCTATTTCATCCATAAACCTGAGCCGCTGCTTCCTCTCCTCCCCACCCCAGCCCCCTCCCTTTCCCTAGTAACAGCTAACAGCAGAGCCTGGAAGTCTCACTGTCTCTCACATATGCTCTCACACTCTGTTGTCAAACCACAATAAGAATGAGGCAGGTTCCAGTTTTGATTGGGGATACCTTTGGTCAGTGTTAAAACGTACAACTAAGTGTTTATGGTGTAATGATACCTTTTGTGTCAAGGTTCCATGAACTCTGATCATAAAGGTCCTAGGACCTCTGACAAAGGCATCACATGAAATAATTGGGAAGAACTCAGAAAATATCGTCAAGGAAGAAACTGGTGTTGACCTTGGGACACAGCTGTCATGCTCCTGCCCTTTGGCGTATATTTTGCTGTTCAGTCACTTCAGTGTCCAACTCTTTGTGACCCCATTTGGGCTTTTCTCGGCAATGATACTGGAGTAGTTTTGCCATTTCCTTCTCCAGTTGGCATATATACTCAAGCCAGGGGTGAGGAACCTGCAGCCTCAAGGCCTCTAGGTCCTCAAATTCCACCCTTTGACTGAATCCAACTTCACAGAACAAATCCCCTTAATAAGAGGCGACAGGCGGCCTTGAAGCCCTACCCCTACATCTAGGCGCAAACCAAAAGAGAAGATATTCCGAGGGACCCACAAAACCTCCTCAGGTAACCAGACTCTCCTAAGGCACATTGCTCTGTCACAAAGAGCTCTCCCCTGGCTTTCTGGCTCTCTTTCCTTCCAAAGTATTCAACTCTACAGTAAGTGCAACTCAATCAATCAAATTTTTTTTTAAATTTTTAATTTTCATTTTAATTTTTTTAATTTAAATTTTAAAAATATATTTTTTCATTATTGTCCTGAATAAGGAACTGGCTAAGAGCCAGTCTAACACCAGCACAAAGGGGAGGGTTCTCCCTGCTTTTATTTACTACCCGCAGGCATCCTGAGAGTCAAAGAGTGGCTGGTGCCTCCTTAGGACTATTAACAATCACTGCTACCTTCCTCTTCTCACAACTCAACGATTCTGTCTCAGGCCTGAGTCCTCATTTTGTATGGCTCCCAACAGAGCAATGCCCATACCGGAGTTTCTCATAAGTACAACATCATAACAGTTCATGCTTCCTATAGCATGTTAAAGTTTACAGAGGACCTTCTTCACAACTACCCTGTGAAGCAGATAGTGGAAGTATTATTATCTCCATTATATGGATGAGCAAACTGAGGCTCAAAGAATTTAAAGTCTTCTTTGGGAGGTCAGCTAGATGACCTCCAAGTTTGCTACTCTTTTTCACCCTGCCAAAGTACATGATAATAGAGATCACCACATTGGTATAGGGAGAGAGAAGAGAGAGAGAGAGAGAGAGAGAGAGAGAGAGAGAGAGAGAATTTGCAAGGCCTGTGCAGAGCCACTGAGTCGAATGTACATTTCACATGTGGACCCAGGGTCTAGAGATAGTTGGGGGTGGGGCAGTAAGGAAAGAAGGGGCAATTCTAAAGCCTTTCACCAGTACAGGGCAAGTAGAAATTAATTTCTAGTATAAAAAAAATTGTTGCAAGATTTCCAACTTCATCAGGGATGTGTATGTTGTGCTAGGGCTGAGGCAAGGAGAGCTTGACCGACTTAAATGCTGAGTATGACCCAAGTAGCATAGTTTTCGCCCATTTGAAATCACACATACAATTCTAATACTTTAGTTATCTTGTACTCCACAAATATGAACTTTTTCATACATTTCTTTGGAAATGGACCACTATAATGTCAATAAAGAAAGGGTCCTAAGCAAAATGATAATGTAAATATTACAGTTAGGTGGCACAGTGGTAGGGTAACAGGACTGGAGACAGGAAGACTCATCTTCCTGAGTTCAAATCCAGCCACTTAACCCTGTTTGCCTCAGTTTCCTCATCTGTTAAATGAATTGGAGAAAGAAATGGCAAGCCACTCTAGTGTCTTTGCTAAGAAAACCCCAAATGGGGTCATGAAGAGTCAGACATGATTGTAAAACAACTGAACAACAAAACATTACCTGGGGATTTGTTTAATCTTCTTAAGAGAATAATTGTTTCTGATAACTTCAGCATATTATCATATCGCTTTGACTAAAGACATTCACCAAATATCTCTAAAATGAAACACTTTGAAAGGAAGAAAATACCCAGACCTGTTCAGGGCATTCCTGCCCTTCATGCCTGGGATGCTCCCCTTCCCCATCTTAGCCTCATGGAACCCCTAGTTCTCTTCAAGACTCCTACGTGAAGTCTTTTCTGATCTTCCTCAGTTGTTAGAACTCTCCCCACCCTTCATTCAGATTACTAAGTATTTTTAATGTATATATTTTTATTTACTTATGTGTTACATGTTTTTCACAATAATAACTAACATATATGATAACCAGCATTTATACAGTGCCTTAAGGTTTGCAAAAAGCACCTTAAAAATATTTTCTCATTTTATCCTCACAACAACCTTGGGAAGTAGATGCTATTATTATTACCATTTTATAGATGAGGAAACCGAGACTTTAGATGTTAAGTGAATTGCCCAGGGTCACATGTCTGAGGCAGTATTCGAACTCTAGTTTCCTGACTCCAGGTCCAGTTCTCTATTCACTAGAATGTAAACTTCTTGAGAGCAGTTACTTATTCGTTTTTTTTCATTGTATATACAGTACTTAGCACAGCACGTGCTTGTTGCTGTAAATAAATGGCCCTCAATACATGCGTATTAAATTAAATAAGTATACACTGAAAATAATACCAATTATAGGCAAGACTCAAATTTTATGAAAGTCAGATTTGGTACACTGGATGGCCTACATGCAAATCAATGCAGAATTCTTTGGAAACAATGACAAATGAATCTTATCTGTTCATTAAAGTAGACCCCCTAGACCATTTACGTAGAAGTGATTTTTTTAAAAATTGTTACCAAGAAACTCCAGGGCTGTGACTCACATCTATATCTTCTAGCCTGCTTAATACGGAAAGATAAAAATAATGCATTTCAGCCTGTCAACCAGGTCCCTTCCTCTCCCTCTATGACCGAGCTGTCTCTGATGGTCAACTGCCTGGTGCCTGTCACAGAGGAGAGGCTGAGCTCTGTACTTCCTATCCTTCCTCTGTTCTCTTCTTTGAATTCCCCACAGAAGTTTGATTGCTCTAGTGGGCTATTACTGGGCAGTCTAGAGCCTATAGTTGACTCTCAGATCCCTTCAAGCTTGAAATCCTGTGATGCTATGAGTCTGACCTGCAAGGGGAAGTGCAGTCCCATTTCAGTTCCCACCAAAATGTTTGAGTTTATGTTGGTCAAGAAGGTACAGCCTGGGTTTACATCACTGGGAAAGAATTTTATGTCCAACATCCAAAATTACTCATTGGACCCCTGCCCTCAATACCAACTCTTCCTCCATATTTGAAGAAGACTTCCTTCCAAATTACTAAATGGCTGTGCTTCCATTCCTGGCCAGCCTCTGACTCTACTTAGATCTCTAGTACTTTCAAAGGGAAGGAAGAAATAAAAACATTTCAGCTTAAAAAAAAAAATTAAGGGCAGCTAGGTGGCGCAGTGGATAGACTGCCAGGCCTGGTGTTGGGAAGACTCCTTTTCCTGAGCTCAAGTCTGGCCCCAGACACTTACTAGCTGGGTCACTTAATTGGGCAAGTCACTTAACCCTGTTTGCCACAGTTTCCTCATCTGTAAAATGAACTAGAGAAGGAAATGGCAAACCACCCCAGTATCTTTGCAAAGAAAAAACCCAAAAATGTGGTCACAAAGAATCGGGCACAACTGAAAAAAAAAATTCACTCACCCAAATAATTACCGGATTCATTGAACTCCCTTTTTCCCACATGGAGCATGTTCCTCTCCTTCTGCCTAGCTTTCCTTCATCAATGTATCCTTCTACACATTTCGGGGAGGGGGGAAGCATTATTGAAAACAAGGATGGCCCACCTCTTCATGGTGCATTGGGAGTGGCCTGACAGCGTGAAGATCGCAAGTCATGTTTCTTCAGGGAGCCAGGACACGGGTGCCAAAGTGCCTCTTGGCCCTGTTCTGCTTTTTGTAAGTAATTAAATTGAGTCCACTCCTTGGCTTGGTTTTCTCCCTGAACAATTCAACCATTTGAGTAATCCATTCTCAGGGCACTCATACATCACCTGGGTGCACCCCGCCTCTGATGTATGACTACAATCCATCAGCAGGGTGCCCCCCCACACCCGGGATGGATGGGTGCTGTACATCATCACAAGAGGCCTGAGGGGCCATGCGTTACTCAGGAGGTGGCACCACTCAGAAGGGACCAGACAAGGCCAAGAGGGAAGAGGTTGGCACAACTGGAAACCCCTGTTTTTATCATTCTTTACTGAGCAAGCCAGAAGGCATGGATTTCTCTGATGACTGGACTTTATTTCGCTTTTTTTAAAAAAATCATAACAAAGCATTACTAAGTAGAGATCCTACTAGGCTTGCTTTAATAACTAGATAACACTCATTTGTCATTAACATTGTCATAGATTTAGAGCTAGAAGGGAACTTAGAAGCCATTAAGTCCAACTTCTTCATTTTACAGAGAGAAAACTGAGTCACAGAGAAGTGAAATGACTTGAGCTGGTCACACAGCAGCTAAGTATCTGAGGAGCTTCCTGGCTCAAAATCCAGCGCTCTAGGCACTATCCCACAGTGGACTCTTGTCCATTGCACACGGAGATTTACGACAACATAAATTCTGCCTGGCTCCCATCACTCACTCCAGTGCTCCTGGCACAATAGGCACTTTACAGCTCTGAGGACACTAAGTCACTGAGGCAGCCTGGGGTCTTTGTCCAAGCAGCCCCTAATTATCTAGTTTAAATACCAGCTCTGATACTCTCTGGCCATGAGACTTCAGCCAAGTCAATCTTCTTTCTAGTTCTGTTCCTTCGTGTGTAAAGTAAGGGGACTAGAGCAGATGATCTCTAAGGTTTCTCCCAGCTCTAAATCTTACAAGACTTTTATTCTCCACACATTCACATTTCTAAAAATTAAAAAAAAAGAAACCTCAGATATTCAAAAATAATTAGAAAAAGAAGAGACAGCAGTGTTGTGATAGATACCACACAGTCACAGAATATACACTGCACTGCAGTGAATACAGAGCTGGCTTTGAAGCTAGGGAGACCTGGGTTCAAACCCTACCTCTGACATATACTAGCTTGTAACCCTGGGCAACTCTAAACCTACAAATTGCAGAAAAAGCACAGACCTACACTGGTGTCTCATCCAGGAGTTCCTGATATCAGTGACATTCTAGACCTAATCGCCATCCCTTAGAAATGAACTAAAAACTTCCCCTTATATGACAACCTAAATACAAGCCAGTGGTCTCTGCCCCCTTTCTCCGAGATTATTTTGAGAACTTGTCATGAAGTGGGGTATCAGAGATACATCATTCCTCCCCAAATCCCACAGGATCCTGGGGACACAATTAACAGCCTTGTGTTCTCTCCATGTGGCTTAAGTCAGGAAGTTCCCATTAATACTGACGGTATTTGCAAGCTAAAGCTCTGTCCATATCAAGACAAAACACCACTCCCCAGGAAGCATTGCCAAAAAGGGGCTGCCAACTCTGCTGGTCCTCCAAATTCAGGAAAAACCTGGACCCCAGAGTAAGCCTCGAGAATGTTGGACAAATTCGGGGGGGGGGGGGGAGTCACTGGTGACTGGCTTCTCGCTACTGTTTTATGTTGTTTCAGAGCAAAGAAAGTTTAAATAAAGGGGCAGGAGAAAAAGTGGAGGACTGCAGTCCAAAGACCCAATTTTAAATCCTGCCCCTGAAACTCTATAGCTAGGTGACCTCTGGCCAGCCATAGAATCTTGAATTTAGGAGACTTAGAGGTCATCTTCTCTATCCCTATTATTTTACAGATATGGAAACTGAGGCCCAGAGAGGTAGTATACCTAGGATTTGAAGTTAAGTCTTCTGAGTTCAAGTCAGGTCACCTTTCTGGGTCTTAGCATCTTCATCTATAAAATGGGGAAAATAATACTCATACTACTCACCTCCCAGGGTCGTTGTAGGAAAAGTACTTTCTAAGCCTAAAAGCACCAGAGAAATGAGAGTTGGCATTATTATAAGAGTACACAGAAAGCCATCTGTCAGGGCGTGCCTGGACCTAACCAGGGGTCTTCTTTGACCTCTGACACAAGCTGCCTCAATACCTTGACTTTCTATGATACTATTTACCAAAGTGCTTTTGCCTTTATTTCTTTGCCTATTAAACATCTTCCTACTTATCTTTTAAAGCCCAGCTCAAAAGTCATTTCTTCCAGAAAACCTTTGCTGATGCCCCAGTTAGTAAATCAATCAATAAATATTTACTAAGCACTTACTATATGCCAGGTACTGTGCTAAGATATTCCCCTTTGATGTCATATCTCACTTTGTTTTGAACATCTCTAATACATTGACCATATAATATTTTGTTATAGTTATCTGCCATTTTCTGCCCATACTGGACTATAAGCTAGAGTGGGGAAGGGACTATTTATCTAAATTTCATATCTCTCCCAGTGCCTACCATGGTGCTCTGCTCACATTAGATGCTTAGCAAATGTTGTTTATATTATTCTATTCTTACAACATTCCCATAGGGAAAGAATGATTATCCCCATTTTATAGATGAAGAAACTAAGGCCCAGACAGATTAAGTGATTTGCCCAAGGAAACACAATTAATGAGTGGTAAAACCTAGCTCCCAGTCCAAGGCTTTTTTCTGAACACCATATTTTCTCTCCAGACTCATTTAGGACAGCTTTGTCCTGTGTGTCCAGAGTCGCCTGACCTACCCAGTTTGTTATTCACCCTAGGGGCTCGAGAAGAACATTTGTCAAATGGGAAAGGACAGGAGATTTTTTTAAAAAAGGGAAAGACAAAAACATCCCCGGGATGTAAATCTTGTGTTACAACATGTCAAAGACAGTTATTTTATCAATGTCATCTCAGCCTCTGGAGAGAGAGTGTGGTGTGATGGTTAGACTCCCTGCACTCTGTTGCCAGGTCTGCTGCAGCCTCCTGACAGTGCCTCCCTTCCCTAGGGGACCTGCCTTTCCTTTCTAAACCAGGAATTGAGGCTGTAAAAGTGTTTTCAGTCCCTGGAGAAATAAACCCACTGCATACAGATTTTCTTTGCCTGGATCAGGGCTCAGGGCCCCAGATTTGTAAATACTGCCATTTCCCAAGGTGCTATCAGGGTCAAACTTGGAGGAGGAGTATCACAAAATTCTCCCCAAATTCTCAAAATAGAATTTTCATTTATTTCAATCTAGAAAAATTAGAGCATATTATATTGCAGTTTCAGGAGCCTAGCGAAAGATTCAGAATGACAGCTCAATGTTTAACCGTGTCTAGACCTCCTAGGATCATAGATTTGGATCAGGAAAGGGCCTTAGAGACCATCTACTTGCATCCCTTCAATTTTCCAGAGGAAGAGACTAGGGCCCAGAGAGGAGAAAGAACTTGTTCAAGGTCATACTGCTATTAAGTGGTAAAGCTAGGACTTAACCTCCAGATTATCTCACTACATAGCCAACATTTATTCCACTATACCGTGGTGCCTTATGTACACCATGTTACTTTCTTAATGGAACAGAACTCCCCAATAAAACAACACCTACTCACATAAGAAGGTAAAGTACCTCCCTTAGGAATAACAGTAGCATCTGGGGTAGCAGTGATTAGGGCAGTAATAGCAATAGCAAGTAGTGAAAGGAGAAGGAGTAGTAGCAGCAGCAACAGTAACAGCAATAGTAGCAACAGCAGTAGTAGTGGAAGGAGCAGCAGAAGTAGTAGCAGTAGTAGAAGCAGGAATCAGAATAGCAATAACCAATACAATTGTAGAAGCGATGGTGGCTGCAATGCCAATTGAAACAATCATACCAGGAGAAAAATCATTCACTGATGACAATAGTAGAAATATTGGTAGCAGTAGTACTAGCAGCAGTAGTGGTGATATGGTAGCAAGAGTAGCAATAATCATATTGATATTCATAGCAGAAGTAGTGGTGGTAGTAGTAAAAGCATTATCAATAAATGATAGCTAATATAGCTAGCATTTATATAGTGCCATAAGATTTGCAAAGCACTTTACCTATGTTATCTTACTTGATTCTCATAACAACCCTACAAGGTAGGTACTATTATTATCCCCATTTTACAGATGAAAAAACTGATGCAGTTCATGATGGAAGACTGATTTTCCCATTAAAGTAGGAGATAGAGTCCTCTGCTGAAACAAGCAAAAAAGAGAGTGTCATAGGGTGAGTAAGGAAAGAAAGAAGTTTTGAAGCAGCCCATGTGGTCATTGTGATCGTGTATCAATCAAGGAAGAATAAAAGGATTATCATGTAGCAGGAAGGGCTCAGTTGTGATTTGATCATATAAATTTATAGTGGAACCATGCTGTAGTTCCTTGTATCACAGAAGAGTGAACCTACTCTCTGGAGGAAGTAGCAGGCCCCTAACTGATGACTTCCTCCATCAGTATTCACCAGCAGAGGTTTAAGAGAAGAAATCCCAGGTTATGATTTTGTAAGATATAGTAGTGACAGGATGAGGGGGAAAGTGAGGCAGGAGAACTTTCCAGGCATGAGAAACAGTCTGCATGAAGGCAGAGAGACAAGAGACATGATACCAATTTTGGGGAAAAGCAAGTAGTCTGATTTGGCCAAAACAAAGTATATGAAGGGGAGTGATAGGAAATAAGTCTGGGAAGATAAGATGGTGTCAGCTAGTAGAGGCCTTTAAAGCACAGGCTAAGGCATTGGTATTGCATACGACAGGCAATAAGAAACAACTCGAGATTTTTGAACAGGAGATAATTTGGTCAGACCTGTGTGTTAGGATGATTCTTTTGGGCTCTGGGTGGAGGATGTACTGAAGAAAGGGAGAGACTGGAAGCAGAGAGGCCAAGTAGTAGGATGCTATTACAATAGGCTAGTGATGGTGAAGGTCTGAACTAGGGTAGTGGCCACATGGGAGGGGAAAAGTGAACAAATCTGAAGAGACTGATGGAGGTAGAATCGAGATGCCCCAGGGTAAAGGGCAGAAGGGAAGGGAAAGAGGAGGCAGGCTCAAGTCGGCTCTCAATTAATCTGTCCAGCTTCTTTAGGACCAGCAGATTTCCTCCTCCATTTCCCACTGGCTGCTGCCTTCACTTGTTACTTGGTCCGGCTGCTTAGACCAGACACCACAGAGCCCAGCACAATTGTCTCAATTCACTTATGACAGCTCTGAAAGGCAGAATCAACAAGACTTTGCATCTCATTAGACAGGGAAAGTGAGGGAGAGGAAGAAAGTAAAGATGACTCCTCGGTTGTGAACCTGGGCAACTGAAAAGATTGAACAAAAATAGAAAAGTTTGGAGGTGAAGTGGGTATAGGAGGAAAGATAATGAATTTTATTTTAGACATGCTGGATTTCAGATATCAATGGGGACATACACAGTTGACAATAGACTGGAGTCCCTGAGAGGAATTAGGGCTGGATATATAGATCTGAGAATCATTTGCCTGGAAATAACAGAGAGAGAAAAGGCATAGATGCAAGAGGGTCTAAGAGGATAAACACAGTTAAGGGTCAAGAGATGGATGGTGATCTAATAAAAGAGTGAAAAGGAACAGTCAGACAGAAGGAGGACCTTGAGAGAACAACATCCCTGAAGCTGAGGGAGGAGAGAGTGTCCTGGTGGAAGGGCATCCCCAGTGTCAAAAGCTGCAGAAGGATGATTATTGAGACAAAGCCACTGGGTTTAGCAGTTAAGAAATCATTGTTAACCTCAGTGAGAACAGTTTCAGTCCAGTGGGGATAGAAGTGAGACTAGAAAAGGGATAAGAAGTGAGTGAACGATGAGGAAGTAGAGACAAGTACAGATGGAGTTTCTGGGGAGTTTGGCAGTGAAGGGGGGGGAAGAGTGGATGATTGCTTGTGGAAATGGCAGGATCAAGTGAGGGTTTGTGTTTGGGGGGCTGATTTTTTTTTTCATTATGGTTTTGGGTTGCTTTTTTTTTTAAGAATCAAGAGACCTGAGCATGTTTGTAGGCAGCAGAGAAGAAGGCAGAAGATAAGCAGAGATTGAAAATGAGAGAGGATTGGGAATAATAAAAGGGGAGAATTACAAGAAGTAGATCAAGAGAAGCAGATCCTAGGCCTCTCACAACTATGGGTAGAAGATGTATTCGTAACCAAACAAGGAACAGAAGCAATTACAAAAGATAAAATAGGTAGCTTTGAGGAGGAAAAGAAGTAAAGCAGTTGGAGATTAAGTCAGGAAGTTCCTGGAGGTGGGGGAAGAGAGGAAGGAGGGGAATCTTTGATTCAAATTTCTTTGATGAAGGTTTGGTAAGCAAGATATATATACACAAATATAAATATATAAATATATGTAAATATAAATAATTAATCAAGCTAAACAGATAACCAAAAGCCATTCCCCAATACATAAATGATGAAAGAATATGAACAAAGAGTTCTCAAATAAAGAACTGAAAAATCTTAACAGCCATAAGAAAGAATTCTCCAAATCAATATAATAACAGGCATGGCAATTAACCCTCAAGGTTTCACCTCTATACTCTGCAAAATGGTAACGATGACAAAAGGTAGAAACAGTCAATGTTCGAATGGTTGAGGAAAGATAGGCACACTAGTGATTATTGTTAGAGCTATGAGTCAGTACAACAATTTTGGAAAGCAATTTGGAATTATGCAAATGAAGTGACTAAAATATTCATACCCTTTGACTTAGAGATTCCATTAGGAGGCTTATACCCCAAGGAGATCATTGATAAGAAGAAAGCTCTTATGTACACCAAAATATTGATAATACCACTTTTTGTGATAGCAGAGAATTGGAATCAAAGTTAATGCTCATCAATTGGGGAATGGCTAATGACAAATGTGATGAATGGAGAGAAACATGGAACTATCCATATGCTGTGACACAGAGTGAAGTAAAAGTGAAGTAAGCAGAGCAAAAAACAAAAACAAATCTATACAATGGTTACAGCCATGTAAACAGAAAGGACAAACACCAAAAAAATTAAAAAGTGAATATTGCAAAATTGTAAAAAACAAGTTTCAAAAGAGGAGATGTGAGAAAATACTCCCACCCCTTCCCTTTACAGAGATGGCAAATCCATAGGTATTGTACACTACTCATATTCTCAGACTTTTTCAATGTACTGATAAGTCATACTGATTTTTTTTTCTTCTTTTTCTTTTTCTTTTTCTTTTTTCTGTCTTTAAAAAAATACTATATTTTTTTTGTTCATACCCCTTGACCCAGCAATAGCACTTCTAGGGCTATATCCCAGAGAGATCATACAAATGGGAAAAGAACCCACATGTACAAAAATATTTATAGTAGTTCTTTTTATGGTGGCAAAGAATTGGAAATTGTGAGGATGCCCATCAATTGGGGAATGGCTGAACAAGTTGTGGTATATAAATGTAATGAAATACTATTGTGCTATAAGAAATAATGAACAGGCTGACTTCAGAAAAACCTGGAAAGACTTGTATGGTCTGATGCTAAGTGAAGTGAGCAGAACCAGCAGAACATTGTACACAATAACAGCCACGTTGTGTGATGACTAATATTGATAGACTTAACCCTTCTCAGCAATACAAGGATCTAAGATATCTCCAAAGGCCTCATCATGGAAGATGCTATCCATAAAGAAGAAAGAACTATGGAGTTTGAATGCAGATTGAAGCATACTATTTGCTATTTTTTTTTCTTCTGTTGTGTTTTGTTTCCTCTTTCTGGTGGTTCCTCCTATTGGTTCTAATTCTTACAACATCACTCATGTGAAAATATGTTTAATGGAATGTATATATGCAGATTATATGAGATTGTGTGCCATCTTCGAGAGGGAGGTGGTGAGGGAGGGGGAGAAAGATTTTAAACTCAAAAGCATATGGAGGTGATTGTTGATAAATCAAAATAAATTAATTTTTAAAATACTATATTTTTATATAGGATGGCTCTCTTGGAGGGGCATTGGGGAAAACTAGGGTGCTGTGAAAAAAGACCAATAAAAATTAATTTAAAAAGAAAAAAGCCAATAAAAGGAATTTGTTTAAAGGATAGAAGGGAAGGGAAGCAAGGGGCAGGTATAAGTTGGTTATAAATGAAGATGTCCAGCTCTTTTTAGGACCAGAAAATTTTATTTTATTCTAGAGACAAGGAGAGCCACTAGAACTTATTGAGTTGGGGAGTGACATGGTCAGATCTATATTTAAGGCAGGTCATTTTGGCAGCCTGGGTTGGAATAGAGTCTAGAATCGAGGAAACTCAACAAGCAGGCTATTGCAATAGTCTAGGCAAGAGGTGATAAAGGCCTTGAACTAGGGTGATGGCTATATGAGAAGAGAGAAGTAACAGCATGCAAAAGATGCTTTGAAGGTATAAAGGGCAAGATGTGGCAATTGATTGGATATGTGGAATAAGAAAGGGTGAGGAGTCTTGGATAGTATCAAGATTGTGAAGCTGGGAGACTGGAAAGATGGCTATGCTCTTGATAGAAACAGTATGGTAGAGGGGTGGGTATGGGGGGAGAAAGGTAATGCATTCTGTTTTGGACATGTTAATTGTTAATTAATAATTTATTATATGTTAATAATTAATGTTAATTAATTTGGACATAAAATGTCTTCAGGACATCCAGTTGAAAATGTCCAATAGGCAGTTGGGAATGAAAAACTGAAGCTGAGTGGAGAGATTGAGGCAGGATAAATAGAGCTGTGAGACATCTGCTTAGAGATGATAATTAAACCTATGGAAGCTGATGAGGTCACCCAGAGAGTGTATAGAGAGAGAGGGGAGAAAAAGGCCCTGGGAAAGAATTTCAGGCCAAACTTAGTAGGCATTATTCCATGCGTTGCACTGGCCATCCCACTTGCCTGGGACGCACCCACCCTCATCCTCTGTTTTTTCAAGGCATAGCTTAAATGCTACCTTCTACCAAAACCTTTCTTCATGGCCCCCAACTACTAGTGCTCTGCCTCCCTAAACTGCCTTCTATTCAACTATATCAGCGCAGCCTGCTTTATATAAAATCAATACTTCCAGCCTACTGTACCTGTAGCAACAGGAGTCTGATTTTTTTGTACAATAATTATACTTGAATGACTGTAACAAGTCCTCACAGCTGGCCCAGAAGGCAGAAAAGAGTATGTAGGCCTCAAGATCATCCATGCCATGTTTAAGCATGGAAAATCAGAGCAGAAGTCTAGGATGGGGCCTAGCAAACCCTGACAGATAGCAACTGAAATAGCTGCTTATATAGCCCGTGTATCAATCTGCTTACATATGCTTAATAAAATGTCTATTGATTGGCTAACTTATTGATTAGTTGGCTACTTGGTCAGTTCATCTGGTAGTCAAGAGCATCTGTAGAGATTTTTACTGATGTACCAGGATTGACTAGGACCAGGGTAGATGAGTGACAGTTCCCTGGAAGTGGTCCCTCTTGAGCCTGTATTTTGTTGTATGCTTGCTGGAACCATTCGCTTTAAAACAGAATCTCTCATGAACCAGAAAGCTGGCCCCTCTGCTGTAACCCATGGCCTTGCCCCCCTCCTTAGCACAGCTCTACTCTGTTAAATTTTGTTGGGGTTTTTTTTTTATTCGTATTGATATCTTTTGTTGAAAACAAACAAATAAGCCTTGAATTCTAAACATAATCTCTCCTCCATCCCCTAACTAGAAAGCCATCCTTTGTAATAAAAATAAAAAGAGAGATTTTAAGAGTCAATTCAGCAAAACCAACTATTACAGTATATATAACATTCCACACCCACAGTCCCCCACTTCTGAAAAGAAGGAAGAAGGAAGGAAAGGAAATCATCTCCTCATCTCTTCAGGACCAATTATAAATATATAATTTATATATATTTATAATTATAAAGCATTCACATCCTTTCATTTTGTTTTGTAGATTTTTTTGTTTTTTGTTTTTTAATTCTTGAGCTTTATCAATTTAAACTTTTCCTCTGAGAAAGCAGCCTTCTGTCCAGACCAGGGGTGGGGAACCTGGGACATCGAGGCCACATGTGGCCATCTAGGTCCTCGAGTGTGGCCCTTTGACTGAATTGGATTAGGGACTGCACTAGAGGACCTAGACGGCCACTTGTGGCCTCGATGTCCCGGGTTCCCCATCCCTGGTCCAGACTCACAGAAACCACTGAGGCCAGAGAGACACCATTCCCTTGAGACCATTCCAGTTCTCCTTTCAGAATCCCTCCTCACTGGGTATTCCAGGGGCTTTAGGAGACTACAAGCTCAATATGAATCAGTGGTGGGATACGATGGCCCAAAAAAGTTAATACTACCTAAGCTACATTAAGAATGACACAGTAGCTATCATCACCTCTAACAGGCATTATTGCAATCACTTCCTAACTGGTCTTCCTACCTTGAGTCTCTCTTTCCTTCGATCCATCCTTCACATAGCTGCCAAAGTGCTATTACTAAAGTATGGATTAGATTATGTCACTCTCCTGATCAATGAAGTCCAATGGTTCCCTAGTACCCTCTAGGATTGCATACAAACCCATCTGCTTGATATTCAAAGCCATTTACAACCTGGCTCCAACCTAGACATTGCTCCCCTTCACATACTCCTTGCTCTCCCATTCCCAGGCTATCTCCCAGAATGCTCTCCTGCCTCAAATCTGCCTCTTAGCGTCCCTAGCTTCCTTCAGAACTTAACTACGGGTCACCTCCTAAATGAGGTCCATTCTAATCCCAGCTGCTAACATCCCCCCCAAAAAAATTACCATACTAAATGGTAATTTTAAATACACATTACATATTAAATAATATATTATGTATTATATATTTATGTTGTTTCCCTGAGAAAATATAAGCTCCTTAAGGGAATAAATTGTTTGATTCTTGTCTTTGTATGGCTAGCACTTACCATGGTATCTGATGCATAGAAGATGCTTTATAAATGCTTACTAACTGAGAATGTCCAGAACAAGGTAGTCATATTGTCCTAGCTAGACCACATCTAGAGCATTGTGTTCAGTTGTGAGTGTCACACTTTAGTGCGGGTATTGACAACACTAAGTACGTCAACAGATTAACAAATAGAGGATAGAGATAAAGATGGTGGGAGGGCTAGAAGCCATGCCACGTGAAGATCATTTGGAAGAATGATTAGATGTTTATTCTAGATAAAGAAGACTGAAGTAGGGGAGGAGGGAAATGACGGTCTCTAAAGAACTGTCCCATGGAAGAGGGATTAAGCATTTGTTTTGTTTGGCCCCAGAGGAGAAATCTAGGACCAAGGAGGAAGGTCACAAGGAGGCAAACTTTAGCTAAATGTAAGGAAAATATTCCCGACAATTAGAGTTGCACAACAGTGGAATGAATTGCCTCTAGAAGTAGTGAGCTCCTTGTCATTGAATGTGACAAAGATGGATAATCACTTGTCAGGGATGTCATGGCAAGGATTCCTGCATGGGATAAGCCATTGAGCTAAATGGCCTCTGGTATCCCTTTGAATACAAAGATTTTGTAATTCCATGTGATTCCTTGAAAAACTTTGTTACTTCTCTTAGATCATCTCCAAGATACCTTCAAGCCTTCAATCTTATTGTTCACTATGTTTTTTAAGAATTTTTTTTTTTTTACTTTTAGCCATAATTTAAATCCATTGCCTCAGTGGAGATAGAAAACACTGGATCCCTCTATGGAGGTCTTCAAGTGGAGGCCAAAAGCAATCCAATCTAATCCAATCCACCAAGCATTTATGATGGGAAAGGCACAAGGGCTAAAAGGCAAAAACTGAACCCCTCCCCTCAAGAAGTGTGCATTCTACTGAGAGGACACAATGCATAAGTGGTCATTTCCAAAAGGAGAAAGCACTAACAACTAGGGGGATTAGAATGACCACTTGTCAGAGATGACATAAAGAGAATTCCTAGCTCCATCCAGGTTGGATAAGGGGCTCCTGAGATGCCTTGCAACTCTGAAAGCCTGTGATTCTATCATCTTCCTTCAAATCACGGCATGGCTCCTTCACAAGCAATTCACTATGTGGATCATCTGATTCCAAATACAACTTTGCCCTGTTGGTCACAGATACCCGATTCATTACCTTGGATCTTAGCTCAAGAAACATTCCTTGGTAACTTTTCCCCAGAAATTTGCTTCTTTGAGTTTTCCCTTGCCAGTCTTTCCCAGACAGGAAGGAAGCCCAGGGCCCTTGCCACCACTGCCGCCATGCGGGGGGCTGGCATGGGGCTGGCATGGGGCTGGAGCTTTTTGTTATTTCACTTTTGTGCGGGGTTAAAGAAAATGTTGAATTTTGCAGTTTAGCGGTAGGCCTCACAATGCAGCGGCTGTCGGAGAGGTGCTGATTACCCAACTCCATTTATCAAAGTGTCACTTTTCTGACAGCCGCTAATAAATATCCTGCCAGAGCCCCGGCCCCTGGCAGCCATGGCACTCTGCAACACGCCGCTAACCTAATTTGCTAATTGCTGCTTTCCCCATTAATTTTAGTCCTGTCTTGTTTGGTGTTGACATGGAGGAAAAAGAAATAGGGTGGAAAAAGCCAGCAAGAAAGAAAATATCTCGGGGTTCCCCACCCACAGCCCCGCCCCACAACCCCTTCATCACACACTGTGCACTTTGACTCACACCTAAATAGCAACTTTTCCTCCTTTCTCCAACTATGGCTAGAATATATTAAAGATAATGGCTTAAAGACTGGGTTATTTAAAGGGCTCCTTTCCACTCTGCCTTTTCTCCTCCTAATCCATCCATTGGGAAAGATGAGATGAATTAGAGCATGCAGGATAGCAAGGAGTTAACAGCATCAACCAGACCTCTGGTTCTCCATCCTGAAAGCATTTGTGCCCAAGAAGCAACAGCTCAGCCATCCCAAGCCTGGAATGCTCTTCGTTTCTGCCAGTCCCCTATAGCTCAAACCTGTAATAAGTGTCTCTGGACCCAAGCAAAGGCATGCTCTGGACGAGAGAAAGAGAGAGAGAAAAGAGAGAGAGAGAGAGAGAGAGAGAGAGAGGAGAGAGAGAGAGAGAGAGAGCCTGAGCCTTAGAAAGTTCAAATTCCTAAACACAACTCTGTATCCTTTTCTACCTTGCCACTTTTGGGGAAAAGAGTGAAAGAACCCTTAACTATGGCACTTACTAATGCAAGGTCATTTCTTTAGGCCTCAGTTTGCCTATCTATACAAAGAGGAACTTGGACTAAATGATTTCTGATGTTCATTTCAACTCTATCTATAAGTCAATGGAAGAAAAGGTGCATGCACTAGGTTTGTTCCTAGCATTAACTATTCTAAGTGAGCCACCTTCAGTCCCTCCAACCTCCTAGGGATCTCCTGATTCCATGCCTTTGTCCTGCCTGCTTCCTATTCCTCCCTCTCCCTCTTTGCCTCTTGTATTCATGCCCACCCTTTAAAGCTCACGTGGATTTCTACCTCCTCCATGAAGCCTTTCCTTTTAAAAAATTCTTGGGGCAGCTAGGTGGCACAGTGGATAGAGTACCAGCCCTGAATTCAGGAGGACCTGAGTTCGTCAGATTGACACATAATGCTTACTAGCTGTGGGACCCTGGGCAAGTCACTTAACCCCATTGCCTAACCAAAAAGAGAAAGAAAGAAAGAAAGAAAGAAAGAAAGAAAGAAAGAAAGAAAGAAAGAAAGAAAGAAAGAAAGAAAGAAAGAAAGAAAGAAAGAAAGAAAGAAAGAAAGAAAGAAAGAAAGAAAGAAAGAAAGAGAAATGATAATAAAAAAATAAAAAATTCTTATTAATATCTGTTTTTTTATCTTGCTTTCAATTCCAAAGATATCTCCACCCCTACCCAGCAAGCCATCCCTTTTAACAAAGGAAGAGAGAGAGAGAAAGAAAGGAGGAGGAAGAGGAAGAAGAAGAGGAGGAGAAAGAGACATAGAGAGAGAGAGGAAGAGATGAAGGAAGAGACACAGAGAGGGAGAGAAGAAGGGAGGGAGAGACAGAGAGACAGAAAGGGAGACAAGAAGGAAGCTGAGAGAGAAGAGAGAGAAAGCAGTTCAGCAACATCAAGCAGCATATCAACCAAGTCTGAAATTATAAACAATGTTTTCATACCCATAATCCCCAACCTCTGCAAAGAAGGGAGGATTCTCTCATCTCTCTCCTGGGCCAAGCTAGCTCGGTCATCATAATTACACCACACTCCCTTTCAGTATTTTGTTCTCTCCATTGACAGTGTTGAAACTGTGGTATTGTTTTCCTGGTTCTGCTGGTTTTATTCTGCATCAGTTCATGTAAGTCTTCCCATATTCACAAATGCTTTCTTGTTTTCTTTGTCAGTAATTGCCTTCCCTACTCCCTCTAAGATATTACATAGCACTTTTTTTGCAGATGTCTAATGCGCTCATCCCATAATGCCATGTAGTGTGTTTGTCTATATTTGTGTCTTGTCCCCTTACTGCATGGTCAGCTTCACAAGGAGCTGACCATATATTATCTAAACTGTATCTCCTCTAGTGCCTGGCACATGGCAGCCAATGGCAACACTAGTCTAGAATATAAGCTCATTCATAAAAACTTACAGAGGGGGATGGGGGAAGTTTATGGGCTGTGTTGTTTTCCGAAACATAAAAAGGCAGTAGAGGACAAACAAATTTATAGAAAGATTGGTCAAAGCTTGCGCATAGCAAGCATTTAATAAATATTGGCCAAGTTGAATTTGAAAAGATGCAGCTGCCTGTTAGGGAATTTAACCAAGGAGAAAGGCCAGATAAGGCCAAAGAAGAAGGAGCCGCTGTGGATGAGAACAGACAAGCATGTATTTTCATTAGCCACACAGTGACTGTCAGCGGGAACAGCACCAGAAGAATGAGGGGGAAGGGAAGGGAATAAGCATTTATATGGCATCTACTGTGTGCCAAGCACTGTGCTAAGCCGTTTACAAATATTATCTCATTTGAAAGGAGCAATGACACTCAGCTAGCCTGGGACCCAGAATGAGCCAAGCAGGGCTCAACAGCTTCCCTGGGCTCTCCTGTATCCTTTCTCAAGGAGGTCAGTCCTGGTCCTATTTTTATACGCAGGCCCAGGCCCCAAAAGAAGTAGTGTGGGAGAGTGGGAAGGGTGCAGGATTTGAAGACCAAAGAACTGGGTTCAGATTCCAACTCTGATATTTACTAGCAGTGTGACCTTGGGAAAATTACTGTACCTCCCCCCAACCCTCATCTACAAAAGGGGCATCATATTTGCAATAGCCACCTCATAGATTTGTTGTGAGCAAAGAAAGTGCTTGGGAAACCTTAGGGCATCGTATGAATGGGAAAGGTCCCTTTAAGACTTAAATGGCACAATCCTATGGTACTTGTAGGAAATGGTCATTTCTTCAGCTTCCAGAATGAATGAGAACCATCCTTTTCCCTTGCCTTTGATTCCCTCCTTCCCACTCCCCTACCTGGATCCCACACTCACCAAGCAGCTTTCTGAGATGTCTTGCCATTTCCAGAGTGACCTTCCTCCAAAGCCATTGGCAGGTTCTCAGGTTTGGTCATCTACTTTTCCCACTCTGACCTAATAAACTGGTCTTTTGTCTTGCTAACCAGGGTCCTGAGTCTGGTTCAAAGGGATAGGGGCCTCAAGCCTTCCCTCGTGAGCAGAGCCCTGTCTGGGTGAGCCACCCAGCGGGCTCAAGCCACCATGCTGACAACAGTGTCCTCCTAACTAGTACACTGGCCCTAAGTGTGGCTGGGCTTCCCTTGTGGGCAGAGAAGTGACTTCAACAAGAGGGCATAGGTTCTGGCCAGAGTGGTATACTATTGGAGAGGTAGGACAGAGGAGGCAGATGGACAGGGAGAAAAGCTGGGTGGATCTCAGGGGGAGAGGGACACTGCAAAAGGAAACTGGGCGGGAATTGGCGAACAGAGCACAGAGGACTCTGCAGCGGGAGCTGAGGGGAGGGACAAAGGCATGGAGTAGAGGAGGTACAGAAGAAGAAAAGTCAAGAGCCCAAAAGACACTGCAGAATAAGACCCTGGAGATGTGGACCGTGTGGGAATTTGTTTTGCCTGACTTTGCATTTTTGTTACCAGGGTTTTGTTTTTCTATTTTCCCCCAGGGTGCAAATGGGGGGAGGGGAGAAAGAGAAAATAGCTTTTTGATAATTGGGGAAAATTAATTTAAACAAATAAATAGAACAAAAAAGGACAGACCCTGGTGAGGATGCCCTTAGGAAAGGGGGGAAATGGCAACTCAGGAAGGTGTAAGAGGTAGGCCCCCCAACCCCACCCACACACAGCAACTGGACCAGTTCTTTTTTCATGAGGTGACTACGTCTCCTTCTCTTAGGCCAGGCCTCAGCCTTGCTCATCCAAGGGCTATGTTATTGGCAGTCAGGTCCCTCAAACCCCAAGGAGGCCTGCATTCAAGTCCTGCAATCTGAGGAAGAGACAGGCGCAAAGCAAAGGGGGGCTGAGCAGATAGCCTCCAGTCCTCCCCATCTTCTCCCCTGGTGGCCCAGCTTCCAGTGAGGATGTGGCTGATGGGGCATGGCCCAGACCCAGGGGAAACCAGGGAAGCAGATGACCAAGGCGAAGGAGGCTGGGCAGGAAGGCCCCACAGAGGCTCTGTTTCCAGGGGCTCCTACTTTTACTACTTCCATTATTATAGCTCCCCCCACTAGACACACACACACACACACACACACACATACACACACACACACACACACACACACACACACACACCCCATGTTACTCTTCAATAGCTATAAGAGAACAAAATACCACCCTGCTCCCAGTGAAGGCAAAAGGACGCGGTGAAGAGTAATGGCATGTGAGCTTGTAGCCAAAAGCTGTGCTTCATGGCCCTTTAAAGTGAAATTTACTGCCTGCATTTAACGGTGTCCCTGTTAACATCCCTGCTGGCCCAGATCAGTGGGATATGTGTGCACAGCTCAGCACTGGAACAGCAAACAGGGCCATATTTCATCCTCTGCAGCTATCTCTGCACTTAGCTGACTTCCTTTCAGGCCCTGCCAAAGTCCATTTTGTTTCCGCCTTGTCCTTCCTCCTCCTGACGGGGACTCAGACTCGTCAAGTGCCCTGAAGATGGGCGATCATCTCTCCAGCCCCTTCCATTCTCCCTCCCCTCCTTTGCTTTACTTTGACCGGGCTCTCAGTCTGGTCCCTTGGGAAAGTGGCTTAGGGACGGAGACGATGGCTTTCAGTACTCTCTTGCTTTCTTTCCCCAAAGCATTAGTCTTGGGGTACTGCTCCCCCACTTTCTCCTCATACACACATTCTCTTGTGTGTCTCTCTGTCTCTCTGTCGCTCAGTCTCTCTCTCAGAAGGGAGCACTCTCAGATCTTATACCTGAATCTGTGGCTCCTGCCTTCTTGTGTGGAGGGTAGAGGTGGAGATTGACAGACATCAGAACTCTACTTAAAGAGCTGGACACAAGGAGAGTGAGCCTCTTGGATCCACTGGTCTGTTCTCCATTGTTTGGTGATTTGGGGGTAGGGCAAGACTCTCTCTTCACTCTGAGGTGTCTCAATGTCTACCACCATACTTTCCATTTCCCACAACAGCCTGGAAGAGGAAAAAGAGACAAAGTAAAAGAAAAGGGAAAGGGAAAGGGGGGATATGGGCTTAAAATTTGTTTTACCCAACAACAAAGTGGCATGCAAGGTTTCTCCTTATGCAGCAATTGCCCCTCAATGGGGGAAGGAGGGAGGGTAAATGTGCACACCAGAGAGAGATCCTTCAAACATCATCATACCTGTGGATGGCCAAAACCTCTTACATTGGCCCCAATTCCAGTAGATTGTAAGCTTCTTGGGAATTGGGTTGTTTTTCATTTTTTGCCTTTTATATCCCCCAGGTAGAAGACATCCCATGGGCCTTGCCCATAGGGATAGTGACCAGACCTGTGCCTTCATTGGTAAAGGGAACTTCCTCTACTAATGCAGACTGGCACCATCTCTGCTATTTAGTCTTAGAATGTTGCCTAGACCACTGACAGGTTGGTGATTTGGCCAGGATCACACAGCCAATACGTGGCAAAGGTAAGACTTGAATCCAGATCTTTCTAGCTTAGAAGCTTACTCTTTATTCACTATGCCACACTGCCTCTTGCCTTAAACATTTGTAACCTCATGGGTATAGGATTCTCTCCTCACTGGTGGAGAACAGTGCTCAGCCCCTGTGTGAAGGTCAGAGCAAGGTTCTCAGGAGCAGGAAAGAAGAGAAATATTGACTTTTCTTCGACTGTCCCTTTCACAAGCACTAAGCATTGGTCTCCACCAATAAGGAAAGAGTCTCATACCAATGAGCTTTGGGACTGGGGTTACTCATAGTAAATGATTAATAAATGTTTACTGACTTTGTTGAATCCTTTCTGATATTTTAAGCAGCCTCTTAATTCAGCCTCCCAGCACTTCTCCCTCTCTTATACATTTTCTCACTAAGCTTGGTGTGAACAATCTTTTTATGTGTGAAGATGTCTTTTGTCTCTGTCCTCCCACCCCTAATTAGACTGTAAACTTTATAACCCTCCAGCACCTGGCACAGAACAAGGAACAAAGAAGGTGTTCAATAAATGAAGGTAGAACTAAATTGAGGATAGAGAAGGAAGGGTGGGATGGGGGAGGGGGGACTGAGGAGAATGCAGCAGGTTTAAAGCTATTGTAAGCTGTTGTTCATCCTTCGTTTTTGAAGAAGACCAATGACATCACAGGGTGATGGCTTGACTTGTGCATGAATTGGATTTAAGTGAGGCAGAGTTCCTCCAAGTCTTCAGCCTCACTCTCTCTCCCAGAGTCATGGAAGATGCTGGTTTAAAAGACTCTAAGGAAAAGGCTTTAGGGAATCATTAAAAAGTGAATAGGACTGTCTAGAAGTGACATCCATGTGGAACTGTTAGAGTGGAAGGAAATAGAATCAAATCCCATCAAATGTTAGAGCTAAAAAGAATCTTAGAGATCTGGTCATAGATGACGACGAACTTAGAACTAGAGGGGAGCAAAGAGGTCACCGAGTCCAAACCCTGAATTTTATGGACAAGGAAGCTGAGACACTGAGATTCAGTTAAGTCATCAGCTACCAAGAGTCAGAGGTGGAATCTGAATGCGAGCCTTACTAACTCTAGCAGCTAGGTGGAGCAGTGGATAAGGCCTGGAGTCATGAGGACCAGAGTTCAAATTTAACCTCAGATACTTACTGACTGTGTGACCCTAGGCAAGTCATTTAATCCTGTTTGCTTCAGTTCCTCATCTGTAAAATAAGTTGGAGAAGGAAATGGCAAATCATCCCAGTATCTTTGCCAAAAAAACAAATGGGGTCACAAAGAGTTGGACACAACTGAAAATGACTGAACACACTGCTAACTCCAAATCCAGTGCCCTACTCAGCACATCTAGCCTCCTCGTTAAATCTTCAAACAAGACACTCCATCTCCTGACTCCAGTCATTCTCAGCCTCTTGCCCCTATGCCTGGAATGCTCTCCTTCATCCCTTCCTCTTCCCTGGCTTTGTTCAAGTACCAGTTAAAATCCCACCTTAAACAGGAAGCTTTTCCTGTTCCCTCTTAATGCTAGTGCCTTCCCTCTGATGATTATCTCTACTTTATCCTCAGCAAAGGCAGAGGATGGTGAAGCCAGGGATGTTCCAAAAATATTCATCAATAGTTAGAGGTCAGTCTGGAGACTTCACAAACGAGAACAACTGTCCTCAGAGCAGTGCTCTCTATATCTGAGCCCGGGGAGGCTGGGCCATAGGCAGCCCCTCTTCCTGGCCAAGACTCACCCCTAGACTCTAACCCAGTTGCAGATCCCATACTGCCAATAATACACACACACACACACACACACACACACACACACACACACACACACACCCCTGTCACCCGCCCACCCTGCTCCCCCCAGAATCTGCTGATTCTGCTCCAAAGACCAAAGTTGAAGATCCACCCCATGATTTAGTGAAGCATATGCATAAAGCCTGATGGAAAGCATGGCCGTGCCACAGACATCCAGAGGACTGAAAGGAAGCCTGTGACCTTGGCTTTGCAGTTCTTCACACTGTTGCCTCCTCCTGGTGCTGAGGTGACCCTAGGATCTTAGAAGCCTTGGTGGGGAGCAGAAGCTCTCCCAGGTGCTACTAAGCTGAAAAAAGCCTTCCAGTCCAGGCCAAGTGATGGACCCCATTTTGCCTCCCAAGGACTAGCCCAGCTAAGTTTGGAGAGGCTCATCACTTGGTTGACCAAGAGGCAATGGATTTTTGTTGTTGTTGTGGTAGCTCGGGAATGCTGTCTCATGAAGTTCGGAGGGGCTGCTAGCTGAGTAACTGCGTCAGGGAAATCATGGCCCCTTGAAGGATGGAAGTAGAAGGGTTGCTATTGTTAACACAGCTGGGTTCTGAGGACCAGAGGTTCAAGGGGAGAAGGTGATTACTGGGTTGTGGCTCTACCCCTACCCTTCAACCTGGAAGTGGCAGTGCTCATAAGCTGTAATAGTTTGGTCTTCAGGCTTTGTACTTCTTCAGCCTCATTTGTAAAATGAGGGGATGGTAAACTAGCTGATCTCTGAGATCCTTTCCAGCCCCAGATCTGGGATGCTGGCATGCTTTGATACAATTCCCTCTCCAGAACCACCGCATCTTGCCTAGCCTTCTGACTCTCAAAGGGTCTGCATCAACTCAGGCTCAGTCCAAAGGGAAATCTGTCAGCTTGTGGGATCCCCACCCAAGCTTAGGGAGCCAGCCATTGCACTTCCAAATTAACCAATCTTTGCTTAAAATAATTGGATTCTGTATTGTCCATCCCAATTTTTAGGTCCCAGGATGGGGGGAAGGAGAAGGAAGAGCCAGAGAAGAAGCTTTAGGAAGCCAAGGATGGGGCTACAGGACTATTCTCAGCTCACACCCCACACATGCACTGTTAGCTCAGAGACCTTCTAAGGCTACCCAAGTCAAGTCAGCTCAAATCTGCCTGGGAGCAAAGAGGCTTTGAGCAGATGGGGGTTCTGCCAGCTGCTCTTCTTCCAAGCCCCCCTATTCCCCGCCAGGAGCCAGAAGCTGTGCTCTGCCAGCCTGGGCTCCCCAAGGCCATCGGGTCCTCCAAATGAAAACAAGCTGGGAGAGTTCAGGGCCCTTTGGCATCCTTGTGGTAAGCACCTTTTGTTCCAGGCTCAGAGCTGTTAATTAAAGATAGGTGATTAATGATGAAGCTCTCCTGGTTCATATCTCAGGCTGAGAGGTCCTGGGGCTGCTGACTTTGCTGAAGGAGTCAGGAGTGAAGTTCCAACTGGAGCTATTTATAGCCCAGGCTGGTGGAGGAAGGAGCTCCAGACTGAAGGATTTGGACCCCTCCCTTCTCTTCTCCCCCTCTCCTTTTTTTCTCCTCTCCACTACTCTTCTCTCTCTTTTCCTCCCCTTTCTCTCCTCCTTTCCATTCCTCTACTCTCCTCTACTCTTCTTCTCCTCCTATCCCTTCCTCTTCCCTTCTCCTCTCTTCCACTTTTCCTTTTTCTCTCCTCTTCCTCTCCCCTCTCCTTCCCCTCCTCCTTTCTTCTTTTTCTCTCTTCTCCTCTCTTTCCCCCATCTCCTTTCCTCCCCTCCTTCTCCTCTCCTGTTCTTTTCCCTTCTCTTATGCAGTGGGGGGAGTCTATGGTCTCCAAAGCCTGAAGACCAAACTATTACAGCTTATGAGCACTGCCACTTCCAGGTTGAAGGGTAGGGGTAGAGCTACAACCCAGTATCACCTTCTCCCCTCAAACCTCTGGTCCTCAGAACCCAGCTGTGTTAACAATAGCAATTCTTCTACTTCCATCCTTCAAGGGGCCATGATTTCCCTGACGCAGTTACTCAGCTAGCAGCCCCTCCGAACTTCATGAGACAGCATTCCCGAGCTACCACAACAACAACAAAAATCCATTGCCTCTTGGTCAACCAAGTGATGAGCCTCTCCAAACTTAGCTGGGCTAGTCCTTGGGAGGCAAAATGGGGTCTATCACTTGGCCTGGACTGGAAGGCTTTTTTCAGCTTAGTAGCACCTGGGAGAGCTTCTGCTCCCCACCAGGGCTTCTAAGATCCTAGGGTCACCTCAGCACCAGGAGGAGGCAACAGTGGAGAACCAATAAAATTACAGATTCCTAGATCTAGAGCTGGAAAAGAGAGGGAGAATGGAAGAGAAGAGTTGAGGAGGAGAGGGAGAAGGGGAGAGAAAGGAGAGGAAAGGAGGAGAGGGAAAAGGGGTGAGGAGGTGGGGGAGAAGGGGAGAGGAAGAAGGGGAAAGGAGGAGAGGGAGAAAGGGTAAGGAGATGGAGGACAAGGGGTGAGGAGGAGGGGGGAAGAGGTGAGGAGGTGGGGGAGAGGGTTGAGGAGGTGGGAGAGAAGAGGTGAGGAGGTGGGGGAGAAGGGGAGAGGAAGAAGGGCAATGGAGGAGAGGGAGAAGGGGAGAGGAAGAAGAGGAAGGAGGAGAGGGAGAAGGGGTGAGGAAGAGAGGGAGAAGGGGGAGGAGGTGGGGAGAAGGGGGGAGAAGGGGGGAGGAAGAAGGGGAAAGGAGGAGAGGGAGAAGGGGAGAGGAGGAGAGGGAGAAGGGGTGAGGAGGAGAGGGAGAAGGGGTGAGGAGGAGGGGGAGAAAGGAAGGGTCCCAGTCCTTCAGCCTGGAGCTTCTTCCTCCACAAGCCTGTGCTATAAATAGCTCTGGGTGGAACTTGTAGGCCAGCCCTTTTTGTTTTATAGATGAAAAAACTGAAGGGTAAAGAGATTGAGTAACTTGCCCAAGGTCACCCAGGTAATAAGTATCAGAGGAGGGATCTGAACCCAGGTCCTCTGCCTCCAGAAACTAGGGCTCTTTCCACTTGGCTGCCAGAATAACTTGATTAAATAATAAAGTTTACACATTGCCTTTCCTGAAATTGATCGAAGGCCTATTAATTAATCAAATGGTAAATGGATGGGAAAGCTTTTAAGTGCCATATGTCAAGAACTGAATTACAAAGACAAAGCCAAGATCATTTCTAGTCTCAAGAAGTTTCAGTCCAATAGGAGACCACACTTATAATAATAACAATAATAATATTTATGTAACATTTTATGGTTCACAAAGGGTTTTACAGATAATTATGTCCCTTGACCCTCACAATAACACTGTAAGGTAGGTGCAATTATTATCCTCATTTATGAATGAAGAAAGTCAGCTTGGGCGGTTATAGGATTTGCCTAGGACTGCATAGCTAGTAAGTGTCAGAAATAGAATTTGAATTCAGGTCTTTCTGACTCCAAGCCTAGCATGCTATCCATTGTGCTACCTACCTGCTTTATATATGGGAGTAGCGGCCAGGGTAAGGACTACCTGGGGAGTCACAGGGATGGTGAGTTGATCCACAGGGCAGCCAATTGATATGATTTTTCCAGGAAAAATGGTTGTATTGATCTGATTACTATACTCAAAGCAAGAGGTAAAAAGGCTGGGGAAGTGGGGGAAGGTGGGGGGAGGGGGAAGAGTAGATGGTTGGCTGGGAAGAGAGGCTGGGAGCTGGTGCAGGCTACATATAGAAGACTCCGGAATTTTGCTTAATCATGCACCAATCCAGATAGCATCGTCCCAGGGCTAAAGTTCTAAAGCTTAATGGATTGACTCCCCTAGGGACTGGGCTGGGAGTGGGAGTAAGGTTTCTGGGAGTCCAGTCAGGAGGTGCTGCTCCAGGTGGTGAGAAGCTGCTCAGTCTCAGGGCAGATGGTAAGATGATAAATTCCCCCTTAGGAGGCCTGACATCAGGAAAGTGCTTACCTATAACCCTGGTCATCAGGTAGAGACATTGGAGGTTAGGGAGAGCATGAGGGACATAACCAAAAAGGTTCTTTTAGGAATCAGAACCTTAGAGCTGAAAGTGACCTTAGCAATTCATCCAACTTCCTCATTTTACAGACAAGGAAACGGAGATCTAGAGAAGTAAAGGGATTTGCCCAAAATCGCAGGGTAAGTCAGCTACATAACTAGGACAGAACCGGGTGTCCTGGCTCCTAACAGTGCCATTTCTAGTATACCATGGTCCCTCCTACTATTTTCCTCTTCCTTCTTCTCTTTGCCATTGCTTCATCCTCAATGGTCACCAAAAAACCCTCTTATAAATGTCATTAAGGACACATCAGCTCAGATTTGAGAAATCATATTTCCCTGGGAGCAGGAAACCTCTAATTTGAACAGTTTGAGGGAAGTAGGACTCAGAGGGTTTTTTCAGACCTTTGAAGACCTTGATGCTACTGAATGCATGGTATCACAGACTGAAAGCTGGAAAAGACCATAGTGATCATCCCATCCAAGCTACTCATTTTACAGATGAGAAACTGAAGCCCAGAGAGGAGAAATCACTTTCTTAGGGTCACACAGATAGAAGGTGGCATGGTCAGTATTTGAATTCAGTCTTCTGACTCTAAATTCAGTCCTCTTTTTACTATACCAGGCAGGGAGATCTTCCTGATTCTCTTTCTGGTTTCTACTTTTTTTCTGGCATTGTGGCAAGAAACTATCCTGACCCTCTGAACCTTGACAAGATCTAGTTCTTCTCTGTCACTATGGCACTGTCAGCTGCTAGTTTCAGTTTGGGAATTAGATACTTCCTCTGGGGCAGCAGCCCCTTTCTCATTTTCTACTTCATTACCTGAGTTTCAGGACAGGGGCTAGCCTGAGACTATATGGGGGAAAGCCAAAGGCTGTGTGTATGTCTGCTTTCAGTCTTCTTCCACAGCCACCTTCCTCCCTTCCAGAATCCCACCAATCAATGCTACATCCCTCTCCCTCCCACTCCAATTCCAACCTTTTCCCTACACTCCTCCCCCAGGACCACACTCTGGTCGACCTGCCTCAAACAAGGAACTATGTTTCTTCCCCATCTGTCTCCTGGTGAAATAAATCATGGAAAGACCATAGGCTTTGGACTAAGAAGATCGGGGTTTGAATCTAAGATAACCTACTAACCAACTGTGTGATCTTGAGCAATTTATTTCATCTCTCTGAATCTATTTCCTCACGGGGAAAATATGAGTATTGAAACAGATGATATTGGGGGTCCCTTTTGGGTATAAAATCCCACAATCTCCTCTTCTGAAGAGGTGAGGGACTATGAAAAGGCACAGAACATCACATATACTGTCAGACTTGATCAATACATTGGTTAGTTTTGCTGAACCGATCTCTTTCTCTCTTTTTTATTCTTTCCTGCAGGGGAATGTTCCTTAGGGTAAATAAGGGAGAAGGAGGAAACAAGCATTTATTAAGCACCTTCTGAGTGCCAGGCACTGTGCTAAGTGCTTTGCAAATATCTCATTCGATCCTCACAACAATCCTGAGATGTACGTGCTGTTATTACCTATATTTTATAGAGGAGGAAACTGAGGCAAATAGAGCTTAAGGGGCTAGGATCACAAAGCCAGTAAGTGTCTGAGGCTGGATTTGAACTCAGATTTTCCTGACTCCAAACACAGCACTCAATCTACTGTACCACCTAACTACCTCAGGGGAAAAAAATATAAATTAAGGTGATATAAAAACAAAAGATATCAATTTTTTTTAACACTAAAGAAAAAACTATAACCCTATAACAGTAGCTTGGTGTGGCAGAAAAACTATAGGTCTTTAAAGTCTGTAAAGATCTGTTTAGATTGAAGGAAAAGAACACAACACTCCCATTCATAGGAAATGAAATACAACCTATTGGAATTAAAATCAGTGAACACACATGTCCATCCAAGACAGAGCCATTCCACGTTAGTCCTGATTCAGCACTTAAGACAAGAGTTAGGCCCAAATAGGAGCTGTCCAGCTTGGCAAAGACTGCAGGCTGAAGAATGGCTCAGGACACTGGCTTACATCATTTTATACTCAGGAGGATAAAAGGAGATGATGGCCTTTATAAACTGACTAGTGTGAGGCAAGTAGACTGCAGCCTTCCTTAAGTATACCAATCATGAGTAAAGTGAGAGAGGGCTGCACACAAGGGTTAGGAAAACTTTCTTGGTGCTTAGTGACTTCGTGGGTGGACCCATCAATCAATAATTGTGTCTTTGTCCTGTCCCATCTCCCCTATCCCCTCTCTCCTATTTGGAAGAAGATGTTTAGTCTGAACATATTGGCTCAGAACCTGAAAACCTGAATTAAAGTCCTAATTTATACTTATCCCTTATATGAATTTGAGCAAGTCTCAATTTTCCCATCCATAAAATGGGGATGATGCTGTTCACCTTGTGGGATTAATGTGAAATCACCCCTTTAAAGAGCTATTGAAATATGAATTGATTTTGGTTATAGTCCATTCCTGCCTAGTTTCCCCATGATTCTTCTGGGTGTCTGATAATCTAATTCACAATGAGATACTAATGGTTAACTAACTGGACTTCATACCTTAATCCAAAGAAGTAACTGATGATGAGAATATGGGGTACCATGGCAAGCCAGAAACCAAGGTTAGAGTGGATCTCATGGTCAATAAGATTGCCAGTACAGGCCTAATCCTCCTATGCACAGAGGTAGCCTATTTCAGAGGACACCAGCAAGATGGAACAAATTGGCTAATGGCAACATGGTATAATGGATAGGATACTGGACTTGGAGTCAAGAAAATGTGGCTTCAAATTCTATTTCAAATACTAGCCCTATGACTCTGGGCAAGTCACTTAACCACTCTGTGCCTCAGTGTCTTCATCTGTAAAATGATATATTTTCCAGGTCTAAGTTACCTTCCAGTAATTACCTCAGGTCTTCATGACTCCAAGTTCAGCACTGCTACCTCTCTGGATCTAGGTTTTCTCATTTTTTAAAATGAAGGGATTGGATACTATTCATTTGGATTCAACAAAAATCATCTAGTACATACATTCTACAGAGAAACCGAGGCCCAGAGAAGAGAGCCCAGGGGAGATCCCTAGTCCCCTACTTCAGTCAATCAATAAGAATTTAATAACTGCCTAGATATGCCAAGCACAGAGAGGTTCAAATTTAAAAGAAAAATGAAAGTCTTGGCCTTCATAAAGCTTAGATTCTATGAGGGAAGGGGGGAAGGGATTCTTACTTCCATGCTCTGGCCACTACACCCTGATAATGAGCCTTAATGACAATAGCTGACACTACTATGGTGCTCTAAGGACTGTTCCTTCCACTGGAATCCCAGATTATCATAACTGGAAGAATCCTTAGAACATAGACCATAGTGACTGGAAGGGCCCTGAAACCTCACCTCATCCAGACGCTCCCACATTGTCTACAACTCCACACACGTCTACCTCCACAAAGCTGGATCTCTAAATTGTAAAGCAATGGCCCAAATGAGATTTCCAATGGGTGGCTGTCTGTCTGATACAAAGCCACTCTCAGACCCCTTTGCAGAAGTTCCCAACTTCCTTTTAGAACTTTTTACAGTGTTTAGAGTTTATTAGCCCAATAAAAAGAAAGAAAGAAGGAAAGATGTTAATAAATCCTACAGTTCTTGCTACCCCCATCCCTTCTTGCTCCACAGGGAAGACATCATTGCCCCTGGCTTTTGGAATCCCTCCTCCAGTTGGTCTTAAAGGATTTTCTTTCAAGTGGTTCTCTCCCCTCCACATTCCATCCCCCACCCCCAGCCCATCATCTTTTTACCTGCCCTACTCCTCCTTCAATACCCTGTGCCAGCCCTATGGGGGTCGAATTGACCAGCTTTTCTGACAGATCAAAGAGCACAAGCTAGGCTCTCTCCTCAGGCACTGACCAACCTTACCTTGCTCTGGCTCATGCATATAGAACTGGACAAGTGCCCGATTTTCCTACCTCAAGGCTAAAAACCAAAAGCCTTTAGAGTAAGGATCATAGATTTAGTGTTGGGGGTCTGAGACCTTAGCTACCTTGTACATATTTTGCATTTACTTATCTGTGTACATGTTGTATTCCTCACTCCTAGGAAGGTAAGCCTCTTGAGGAGGATTATTTCACTTTGGTCTTCGTATTTCCATTACTTTTCTAGCACAATGTCTTCTGGCACATACAACAGCCTATTGAATCCAAATGAATAGTATCTAGTCCCTTCATTTTGAAAATGGGAAAACCTAGACCCAGAGAGGCAGCAGTGCTGGACTTGGAGTCAGGAAGACCTGAGGTAAGCATGCCTCGGACATTTACAAGCTAGGTGACTCTGGGCAAATCCCTTAGCCTCATCTAGGAAACGAGGCTTAAAACAGAACCTGTTTCTTATAGGTGGTGAGAAGATTAAATGAGATAAATAAAGATATGCTAGTTACTATCATTATTATTATTATTATTTGTTGTTGTTATTGTTGTTCAGTTGTTTTCCTTCACGTCCAACTCATCATGACCTCCATTTGGGGTTTTCTTGGCAAAGATACTGGAATGGTTTGCCATTTCCTCCTCCAGCTCATTTGACAGATGAAGAAACTGAGGCAAACAGAGTTAAATGATTTGCCCAAGGCCACACAGCTAGTAAGTATCTGAGGTCAGATTTGAGCTCAGAAAGATAAGTCTTCCTGACTCCAGGCCCAGAACTCTATCCATTGTGCCACCTGAATTCAAATCCTGCCTCAGACACTTATTAGCTATGTGGCCCTGGGTTACAGTCTCTCAGCCTCAGTTTCCTCATCTCAAAATGGAGATAGTAATAGCATCTACCTTAAAGAGTTGTTAAGATCAAGTGAGACAACATTTGTAAAGCACTTTGTCTACCTTAATGTCTTATATAAATGCTTGTAGTAGTAGTAGTAGTAATAGTGGTGGTGGTGGTGGTGGTGGTGGTGGTGGTGGTGGTAGTGACTGCTCAAGGTCACAAAACTAATAAGTAGTACAACTAGAATTTTAACATTTTATCATTTACTAAGATTGTTTGGCAGTAACTGAAAATGACCTTTTTTTTCCTTAGAATTTCCCTACCATTCTCTCCCACCCCCAGCCCTACTCAAAGAAGTCTCTCACCAAACCAAAGGTGTTACAATTTCAAGCAGCTCAGTTCTCAACCAGGATGCTTTTGTTGTATTTTACACCAACCAAAAAGACAGTAAACTCTTTGACAGCAATGGCCAAGTCTTAGCTAATCTCTAAATCCAGGATACTAATAGCCAGCATTGTTTTATATTCAAGCCCACCTCAGGCTCCCCCTGTCTGTCCCATACTGACAAGGCAGGCATCCCACTCCTGGTAAGAAAGCCTTCAGCTAGGTGTGTGTGCCCACGTTATTATTACATTATTATAGCTAACAATTTATACAGCACTTCCTATATGCCAGCCACTGTGCTAAGTGCTTTATAATCATTATCTCACTGAGTCCTCACAACAGCCCTGGGAGGTAGGTGTTATTATTATCCCAATTTTACATTATTTTGTTAAATATTTCCCAATTACATTTTAATCTGGTTCCAGCAGCACTCAGGAGTGTGCGGGTCACATGGGCCAAGGGCTGCATTGGACAGCTCTGCTATAGACATAACACAGCCAGAGACATTCATGTGAGCGGAACAAGGAAAGCACAAAAGTAGAGGCTTCTACACACTGATTTGAAAGCCTTTATGGAAAGGAAGGAAATGTTAAGGCTGATTGTAATCACTGCCTATAATGGCCCAATGAAAAGTCAGGGTAATTAGCAGTTTAATTAAACTTCTCTTGCTGCTCCCGGAGAACAATATACAGCAACACCTGGCTGGAAGCTTGGGTATCTCCACAGGCTACAGATGGAACCCACAGGCCAGCTCTGTCTTCCTGCGCAGAAGCTCCCAGGCTGGATGGGTAATTAAGGTCCAGGATCTCAGGAGAGCAGCTCACGTGCCGCCAGCCATGGGGTGCCCCCCCCCGCCCGCTTCTGTTGCCTGCTTCCAGAAAGGAAGGAAACTGCTGAAGTCACTAGCCTGCCAGCCACCACAGCCCTCCATTTCATGGCTGGCCGCCCAGGGCAACAGCTCCAGTCTGCTTCCCCCATTCTGCTCATCAGAAACACTAGATCTGTGGGACATAGGCCAGGGTAGCCACAATAAACCCCAACCAATTAGCATAGGATTTTTTAAAATTTTGAACTTTTTTTAATTAACAAGTATTTTTTTTAATATTCCTACTTCCCTCTTCTCAAAATTGAAAAAAAAGAAGAAAAACCAAATCCTTATAACAAATATGCATTGTCAAGCAAGACAAATTCCCAAACAGGCCATATCAAAAAGATTATGTCTCATATTCTCCTTCTTGAGTCCATCACCTCTCTGTCAGGAGGTGAATAGCAGCCTTTGTCATCAGTCCTTTGGAACAGGGGTTAGGCGCTGCATTGATCAGAGTTCTTAAGGCCTTCAGAGCTGTTTTGTCTTTACAATATTGTTGTTAATGTATAAATTGTCCTCCTGGTTCTGCTTACTTCATTTTGCATCAGTTCTTACAAATCTTCCTAGGTTTCTCTGAAACTATCCTTTACATCATTTCTTACAGTGCAACAATGTTCCATTCCATTCATATGACACACTTTGTTTAGCCAGTTCTGTTGATGGGTACTCTCTTATTTTCCAATTCTTCACCACTACAAAAGAGCTGCTATAAATATTTTTGTACATATAAATCCTTTTCTTCTTTCTTCAATCTCTTTGAAGACTAGACCTAGTAGTGGTACTAATGGGGTATGTACAATTAATGACTTTGGAGGAATGGTTTCAAATTAAAATTAGAATAGGTTTTTTAGAGCAGGAAAGCATCTCAAAGATCATCTAATCTAACCCCTTTATTTTACAGATAGGAAAACAAAGATCCAGAAAAGCTAAGTGACTTGCTCAAGGTCACACGGGTAGTAAGTAGCGTAACTGGGATTGGAACTAAGATCTTTTGATTCCAAAGCCAGCATTCATTCCAGTAGTTATTAAGTGCTTACTGTGTGTCAGGCATCATGCCAAGTACTGGGACACAAAGAAAGGCAAAAAATAGTCCCTGACTTCAAGAAGCTCAGTCTTTCACTGACCTGCCTGGCCCACGTTTCTTCATTGCACACTCCTCCATTTGATGCAACACTTAGTGGCAGGTGACACTTTGTGGTCCATATGCTTCATTGAAAACTTGATTTTGCTAAACTTCTTGTATATCCAATGCAAGCTGAACTTTCTGCAGGAAGCTTTTCCCCAACTGTGCCCAACTGGTTATGTTGTCCCTTCTAAGGTTACCCTGTATCTACTTGGTACTTATCTTATATACACCTACATATGCACATATTGTCTGCCCCATTAGAATGTAAGCTCCTTGAGGGCAGGGACTTTTCACATTTTTCTTTGTATCTCTAACACTTAGCACAATGCCTAGTACATAGTAAATGCTTTTAAAAATGCTTGTCAATTGACTGACTGATTGATTGAGTATTCCATTAGAGTTCTACTCCAGTTAGTGAGTTAGGGGGATGACTACCCCAGGCATGTGAAGACTTCTCCCAGCAGAATAGGTGGACAAGAACAATTTGTTCCCATGCCATGAAAGCAGCTGAAGCAAGTGTTGTGGAGTGCTGGGTAACGCATCGAAGATGCCAGGGTCATCCACTGCATCCCAGTCATCCTGACTTTTGTCTTGCCACTAGAACATGATGACTCTGGAAGGGAGAGTGAAGCTGAGAATTCATACAGCTCTGCCTCACTTACATCCAGTTCACAGGCAAGTCAAAACCATTTGTGACATCATTGCTCTTCTTTACAAATGAAGGACGAACAACAACTTCAGGGCTTTTTGTGACATGAAAGAAGCCCCCAAGTGCTTTAAGTCTGTGGGGTAGGGGATGTAAGGATGGGGGAGAGGGGGAGACGTGAGCTCTAGTAGGTCCAAACAAGCAGGAAGCCTGTGATTATGTCCTTATGTCAGACTGTGCGTATTTGTAGGACCAGCCTAGCTAAACGTAGCTCATCACCAGCATACTGTCCACTAAGGAATAAAAAAATTTTACCAGAGCAAATCAAGCCAAACTATGTGCTGAGATGTAGAGGGTTTGAAACCTTCATTAACAGGTGTACCCGAGCCAATGAAACCAAGGATGATGATGATGATGATAGCTAGCATATAACACTTTAAGATTTGAAAAGCACTTTATAAATATTTATATACACATATATACATATGTATATATGTGTATATATTTATATGTATATATATGTATATGTGTGTGTGTGTGTGTGTATATATATACATATATATATATATATATATATATATGTATATATAATCCTTAAAACGACTTTGGGTGGGCAGTGCTAAAATTATCCCTATTATACAGTTAAAAAAACTAAGATTAAGTGACTTGCCCAAGGTCACACAACTCATAAGTGTCTGAGGCTAGATTTTAACTCTGGTCTTAATGACTCTAAGTTCAGTGCTCCATCCACTGTACCATCTAACTACCTCAAAGATGGCAGCTAGGTGGCCCAGCAGATGGACTGCCAAGCCTTGAGTCAGGAAGACCTGAGCTCAAATCCAGCCTCAGACACTTAACTAGTTGCATGACCCTGGGCAAGTCATTTAACCCTGTTTGCTCCGGGGTTGGGGCGGGGGGGGGGCGGGAGAAGGAGAGAGTGGGACTAACTACCAAATTGACTTGAAACAAAAGCTGGCCACAGAGTCACTGAATTGACTCATGGCCAGACTATTGGATTGAGTTAACCCAGTGACTGCTTTGGATATTAGGAGAGTACTCAGTGTTAGGTCAGCTCATCCTTGTGGCAATTTTATTCTATGCCATCTCAGCCTGATTTATTATGAGAAGAAGGAGTTTAATATCTTCCAAAAACCAACATACAAGGGAAGAGGACACAGGATCGTTAGGGTCTCTAGCCACGGAGGCGGCCCTTCCACAACTTCACAGGATCATAGATCTACAAGGTTCTCCAAGGCCATCTAGTCCAGCCTTCTTACGAAGGCTCAGAGAAGTTAAGGAATTTGCCCCAGATCACACAGTCTGTAAGTCTGCAAGGCAGGGTTTGAACCTATGTCTTCAGATACCAAATCCAATGCCCTTTCCACTATGCCACACTTTCTCTATTTGTTCAGATCTATACATGTTTATTTTTAGTTGCCAGGTGGGCCCTGCCCTACAAAGATAACACAAACAAGGTGACATCTCCAGGAGTTCAAAGCCTGAACAGAGTGACAAGACACCTGGATGGCTGGTCATTCTGGGATCGGTCTTGGTCCTCACCATAAAGTAAGAAGAGCAGATGCCACCTTTGCCTCTTGGAATACCTGGTTTCCTTCACAACTTAGCTTCAATCCTACCTAATCCATGAGGCCTTTCTTTGTCCTCCTAATTGCTACCACTTGATCATTCTAATTGCCTTCCCCCAAACAGTTTCCATATGTGTGTGCATATACATATACACATACACACACATATACATATATGTGTGTGTGTGTGTATATGTGTAAAAGAACATGTTGTCTTCCCCAGTAGCATGTAAGCTCCTCAGAGGCCAATAATTGTTTGAGTTTTGTCTAGGACAGTGTCTAGTATATAATAAAGACTTAATAAATACTTTTCAGTTGCTTGATGTCATGATCTCCACATGAAAAAATTCTCTCCACACAAAGACGTTTCCCCAAGAAGAGTTTCTGTCCATGGCCACTTCTTCCCCAAGGCACATTACACTCAGAAGGGACAGTAGAGAGCAATGGAATATGGCCCCAGAAGATTCTCCTTCCCCTTTCCCCAGCCAGTGACTGCACGGTGCTAGTACCAGATCTCATTATGGAAGACTACAGACTCTCCCTGGAGCCTGATAGCTCAACCAACCAGAACAGGCCACTCCAATACCATTCTTTTATCTGAATGCCTTGTAGCATTTAAAAAAGAAAAAAGAGGGGCAGCTAGGTGACACAGTGGATAGAGCACCGGCCATGAATTAAGAAGGACCTGAGTTCAAATCCGGCCTCAGACCAAACACTTGACACTTACTAGCTGTGTGACCCTGGGCAAGTCACTTAACCCCAATTGCCTAAAAGAGAAAAAAAACATTTTAAATTATCTGATTTTTTTCCTAGTAGGATCAAAGATTGAGAGCTAGAAGGCATAGTCATCTAGTCTGACTCCTCAGGTTGCCCTAGATCACAAATATAGTAAGTGGCAGAGTCAGGATTCAAACTCAGGTCCCATGACCTCAAGTACACCACTCTTTCCAATGTACTGTAAGGTCTTAGTTTCATTTATATGAGTTGCACTGAAACTACCCCAACCCATTTTAGCTCTGGATAACCAGATAACTAGGATAACTAAGTTTAACCAGGTAAAAACATGCCTCAATCAACTGAGACCTTAGACTTAATGAAAAAAAGGCCTTCACAATAAGAATAGCATTCAGATAGTTGAGGAAACCTAGAGATTTCTATAAATTATCAATAGAGTTGAGATGGTTATGGGGATCCAGAAACTGAAGCGAATATAGAGTTTAGCTTAACCCCCTGAGGAGGAACCACCTAGGGAAAAGAAGGAGAAGAAGGAAAAGAAGAATGAGGAGGAGGAGGAGGAGGAGAAGAAGAAAAAAAAGAAGATGAAGATGATGATGATGATGATGATGATTGATGATGACAATGGCATTAACAACTATTTGGCTAAATGATTCTCCACTGATCATCTTGGGAAGATGCAAATTGGTGGGGGTCTTGAGCCAATGATATTACAGAATCAGCTGTGGTCTCTCAGGACTATCCCTAGAACCCTAAAGGTTTAATACAGCCAGCCTACCTCTAGGAATCCAACTTGTCAGTGGAAGCAAGAGCTGGGATAATAATATTAACAACAACAACAATAATAATAGCTAGCATTTATAAAGCACTTTAAGTTTTGTAAAATGCTTTACAAATATTATTTCATTTGATCCTCACAACAACCCTGTGAGTAGGTGCTACTTTTATCCCCATTTTGCAGATGAGAAAAATGAGGCAAACAAAGGTTAAATGAGCTACCCAGGATCACATGTGCCTAAGGATTACATGGGCAACACATGCTATAGTTCTTAGCTGTACTAGCTGCAGATTGGAGTGTACTTCCAAAGGAGGCTAGTTGGTTATATTGCATTCCTTTAAGAAATGGCTCAAATCAAGGGATCATGAAGCCTGCTTCCCACCTCTTGGCAGAGAGGTGATGGATTAGATATGGAGAATAAGTCGTATGTTTTCAGACCTAGACAATGTGTGAACTTGTTTTGCTTGATTATACTTAGTCAAAGGGGACTAAATTAGGGAGGCAGAGGAGGTTGGAGGGGATATGTGGTGCAAAAAATAAGGAAGAAAAGAGTATCAATGAAACATTAAACGCAGTGATGTGAAAGAATAAAAGAAAGTTCAGAAGGGGGAAAAGAGAAGCAGGGCAGTTTGGTTACTGTCTTGTCAAATTTAATAGATAGTTCTCTTTTAAAAAAATAAAAGCATGCTAAAAGAAGTTCATAGTTTCATATAACAACTGTTTCATATGCTGATTTTCCCCACAGTAGCCTTAGTCACAATTACTGCATCTTTATGAAGCTTTAGAATATTGTGGGATTAGCAGTTTTGCTGTCTTTTTATAAGAAGTCATCTTTGAAGAGACTTTTCCTGTCATGATTAGAGAAAGACTGGATGAGTTAAGGAGAAGAATGCAGGAGAGGAATTCTTTCTTTGGATAATTGTTTTAAACTTTGTCTTGAGACAGAATACTTGGCATGTTGAGTTAACCAAGCAGAGGAACTATGGTATACATGTGAGAAGAGATTACCAGTTATAATGATGGTCAAAGGGGACTTTGGTTATGATCTTTCTCACAGTTTAAACGTTGTAAATGAATGAATGAATAAACAAAGCATTTTCCCACACTTACTATGTGCAAAGTACTGTGTTAAGCTCTGGGGATACAAATAGAAAAGTAAATAACCATTTGTATCTTTATGATATTATTGGTTAGCTTGTTAACAAACTGCATGACCAGTAACATTAATATTTATTTAAATCTAAGAGAATTGGCGGGGTTTGCTATAGAGATATAAGCTGCTTATGGGAAAGAAGGCTCCAGTTTATCAAACACATAGAGTCTTCTCTGTTCTTTGTAGATTGGTATGTTTGGGTTTGTTGAAGTCTGGTAAACTACAACAAAAGGGAAAATGTTAAAGAAAATAAATTGGGATCATGGTCAGACCTGCTCTGTGTCTGCCAGCCAATGCAATGCAAACAAGTGGTTGGGGATGGATACACATGTACCACCCTGAAACCTCCAGGCTTCAGGAAACTGAGCTCAGGCTGAGTGAGCCCCTCCCCAACACAAGGTAACGCCCAACCCTTACCACATCTAGGAACTTCATGGTCCAGAACAGCACTGAGCAGAAAAGCTACAAGGTTGGCAACTTCACACTGACCAACTTCCTGTAGTATTCACCTCTATTAGTAATAGTGAGCTCTGAACCTGGGACACACGATTATGGAACTGAATGATACCTCCAACTGCCTATTAGCTCCTCACTTACACTTCTTTTCAGACTAAACTCTCAACAGGGTATAAAAGTGCCAGATCTGGACTCAAGAGGACCTGAGTCTGAATCCTATCTTAAACCCTCCCCACCTATGTGGCTTTGCAATCATAAATTTAGGCTGAGAGGGAACTTAAGAGATCATTGAGGTTGACCCTTCACTCTACAGAGGAGGAAACTGGGACCTAGAGAGATTAAATAACTTGTCCAAGATCACACAGGTATCAGGCGGCAAAGGCAGGATTTGAATTCCAGTCCCCCTGCCTCTTTCCACTGTACCTCACTGCTTCCATAGGACCAATCACTTAACCTCTCAGCCTCAATTTCCTTATCCATGAAATTGGAAAATAGTACTTGTACTACTTATGTCATAGGGTTGTTAGGAGAAACACTTTGCAAAACTGAAAGCCCTCCAGCTGTATGACTTAATTATCCCCTGGTACATTCATGAAGTGGGGTTTCAAACATTCTTCTGCAAAACTTATTAGGCAAATGGCCCCTGAAAACAGTTTGCTTATGCTGTCCATGTCCAAACACAAATTGTCCATTGTGATAAAGGCTGCTTCTTCCATTCATCTGTTTCACCTCTAGGTTTTACCCTAGGAATGCCCCTTCCTCTGCCAGGGCTCCACTCTTCAGCCCTCATGAGTTCCACAGGGCTGGTCTCATCCAAACATTCACGTGTCTAAACAGAGCACCTGTCAGAGCCACTGTGAAAATGAGTCACAGTCACAGTTACAGCCTGGGTGACGGCCCAATAAAACCTCATTAAAATGATCCACATCCCATCTGCCAGGTGCACGTGAGCAGCACCAGCCATGAAAAGAATAGGGGTCTGGATATGAGCAACGCTGACGCCACCCGACTCACATACCTTTTTAGAGTATATTTTCTATTTATAAAGGCAACACTTAAAACATAAAATGTTTGAACTGGAAGGCACCTGAGATATCATCTGCTCCAACCCTTCTAACATATTACATAGCAAGTAAGTAGCAAGAGGTAGAATTTGAATCCAGGACTCTGTCTCCAAATCTAGTGATTTCTTCACTACACCATGCATCTTCCTTAAAATGAAAGTTTTAGAGTAGCTGGTGGATACAGTGGTACAGTGGATAGAGCACCAGCCCTGGAGTCAAGAGGACCTGAGTTCAAATCCACCCTCAGACACTTATTAGTTATGTAACCCTGGGCAAGTCACAACCCCAACCACCTCCAAAAAAAAAAAAAAGAAAGAAAGGAGGAAAACTTTCTTTTCACTGGAGCAATGTACACTCCTCACAAGGAGTGTGGTGACCTTGTCCAAACACATAGGATCATAAGACTCCAAGCTAGAAGAGACCGTAGACATTGGCTAGTCCAAGTCCTTAGGAGAAGAAGATCATAATATAGAAGAAAAAGTGAACTCTGAGATCATTTGGTCCAAACCCCTCATTTTACTGGGAAGAAATTGAGGCCCAGAGAGGTTAAGATGATTTTTCAAGGAGAAAACCACAGTTTTCATCTATTCATGAGGTAACTGGTCTGATATGTTTTGTGTTCTAGCTGATGCTTTTCTGTTATAGCCATAAATTCCTTCTCAAGTATAAGTGACACTCCTGAATGTGGTCACTTGAGCACTTGAGGACTCAACTTTGGATCTAGCCTCTGGTCTATGGGCCAGATGATTTTAGACTGTGCTAATACACCAAATAATTAATGAGCCAAGGGAACCAGTGTAGACACTTACAAAAACCAGTAATTCCAATTTCTATAGCTTTAAAGAATCCCTGCGTTACAACAACTACGTGAAGTATCATTATACCCATTTTGCAGATGGGAAAGCTGAGGCTCAGGTTAGGGGACATGTGCCAATCACAAGGTAGCAAGAGCCAAGATTCTCACTTGGGTTTTCTGATTGTTCTTTATATCTTTCTATGCTGCCTTAACATCTGTGTCAGAATTTGGACCCTGGACTCCTTATTCCAAGCCCAAAGTTCTTTCCACTCTACGACAAGGCTCACTATGTCCTCTTACTCATCCTAACAGTCTGCTTGCCAAATACAACTTGCACTTCCTCAGTAGAACCACAATATAACTGTTCCTATATTACAGCAAGACTTGGTAAATAAAACATCTTGAATCACAGGCTTTAGATTTGAAAGGGACACATCAGTGACCCTCTAACCCAGAAAAGAATCCACACCACAGAATACCCAACAATGGGCATGTGGCCTCTGCTTAAAGACCCCACTCTCCCCTTCAACTCCATTTCTTTCAACAGATCCTCATATGCAGTAAATGTAAGTCCCTTCATGATTCTGGGTGCTTTCCTCTAGGTACTCCAGTTTATCAGCATCCATCTGTGGTGCCTAAAAGTGAACCCAATACTCCAGATGGGACCTGACTAGGGGAGTGATACAATCACCTCCTTATTCTTAGATGATGCTAGGCCAAATTTAGATTCTCTCTTGGGGCTGACGCATCACACAATTGACTCATACTGAGTTTGCAGGCCACTAAAATCCCCAGATCTTTTTCCAGAAATACGGCCTCGCATGCCCCTATCTTGTGCTTATGAGGTCAATTTTTTTAACCTAAGTGTAAAACTTTATTTTGTAAATCTTATTAAATCCCTTCTTTTTAGATTCAGCCCTAAATGGAAGTGCAAATTGAGAAGAGCTTAGATCCAATAAACACAGGTGTAATTGCTATGGAATTTGCCCATGGGTTTGGGAACCAATCAGGAAAGAAGGAATCCCAGGGCCCTGCCCCCAACAGCCAGACAGCATGGACACCAGTGTTTTTCCCTTTTCTTTCCTCCCCTGTGGCTCATCTGACTCATGGCCCTGCTCTTGCAGCATTAGCTCATGCTGAGCAAAGTGCCCTCCTCTATAATTATACTCCACCCCCTGTCCAAACCACAGGACCATGTATTCAGCATGAATCCCCCGAAACTCAGCTTGCTTTCTGTCATTGAGAAGGAAATGTAAGTTCAGCTCAGCAGGATCACAGTGACCAAAGTTCTGATAAATGCCTATGAGTCTCTACCAGAGCCTCATCAACAAAACTTTTGTCCCAGCAAAACAACCAAAGCAAACCTTTATTAAGAAGTTAGAATGTGCTGATCCTGATGCTCTGTGATGAGGTATCTAGGTGGCACAGTGGAGATAGAGTGCTAGGCCTGGAGTTAAGAAGACCTGAGTTCCACTGCAATCTCAGACACTTACCAGCTGTGTGACCCTGGGTGAATCACTTAACTGCTGCATGCCTCAGCTTCCCCAATTGTAAAATGGGGGTAATATTACCTATCTCCCAGGGCTATTATGAAGATCAAATGAGATAATATTTGTAAAGAGATTGGCACACAATAGATGCTTAATAAGTGTTTGTTTCCTTCCTTCCAAGGGGATATATAAGGTTTGGATAACACACAGTCCCTATCCTCATGGAGCATAGAGTCTAGAAGGGAGATGAGATATCAATACACTATAATGCATGACAAGTGCATTAGGAAGGTTAAGGAGGGGGGGAGCACATGTGAGGTCATGGGATCACAGATTTAGAGTATGAAGAGACTTCCAATGTTCGACACCTCATTTTACAGAAGAAGAAACTGAGACCCACACTAGTTAAGTGACTTGATCAAATTTTTGTGAATAGTAAGTGATAGAGGCATGATTCAATCTCAAGTCCTCTGACCCAACAGCCATCCCTCACTCCACCATACCACATCTGAGATGGAAAGTTGTTACCAACTCTGGGAAATCAGGAAATATTTCCTGGAAAAGGCGGGGTTTGTGTTGTGCTTTAAAAGATGAGCAGGAATTCAGTAGAGGAAGTGGCAGAGGGGCAGTATTTTAGATACAAGGTAAGTCTGGGAAAAGTATGAAGAAAAAAGGCATAGTGTGTTAAAGAGTCAGAGAGTTGTACAGTTGGGCAGAAACATAGTGAATGTAGAGAGGCATTATAATATAAAATAAGGCTAGAAAGACAGAGTAGGACCTTGAATGCCAGGCAGAAAAAAATTTAACTTTACCTAGCAGGCACCTGGGAGCCACTAAAGATTTTGAGGCAGAGAAGCATCAAGACTAGATGTGTGCATAAGAAAGATTATTCTGGTGATTGTATCACCAAAAGAAAGAAACATTTATGAAGAAGTTTTATTTCTTAAGCAAAGCTGATAGTAAGTATACAAACAGAAAGTCACTTAGTCCCTGCCCTCAAGGAGCTTACATTCTACTGGGGAAGGTATGATAGACAGACTAGGAGAGAGAAAGAGAGAGAGAAGAAGAAGAAGAAGGAGAAGGAGGAGGAGGAGGAAAGGAAGGAAAGAGTTTTGAGAAGGATTTGCCAAGAAAGAAGTTGTTCACACACAACACATGGGGATGGACAGGGATGAGAGCAGCAACATGCAAGGACATTTTTAATATGACCTTTTCTAAACGTACATCTTTTAATGCCAGATAATTCCACACTCCAGGGCCTGCAGGGATTTATTTTGTGCTAAGCCAAATGTTAGAGTGAAGGGTCAAAACCTCTAGTGGACAATTAGACACAGGGTCATCATTTTCAGGGACCAGGGTCATCATTTTCAACACTTGCCAAGGGCACTCATCTGACTTGGCCCCAGCTCTGCCCAATAACCTTTTGACTGAGGACCTCATTCCCTTTCTAAATAGGAGAAAAAGGAGCTCAGCCCCATCCCTTCCAGCAGAGCCTGTATGCCAAAGACATTAGGTTGCCTTTAATTATCCACCCAAACAAAGATTGAGTGAGTCCCTTCCCTCCTCTCAACCACAATTTCCCACTCTGTTAAATGAAGGATTGGATTAGATGGTCTCCAAGGTCCCTTCTTAATTTGAAGGGTCTAAGCATTTTCTGACTACCTCCATTTCACCAAATGAAAGAAAGGTGTTTCAGCCAGATGCTTCTCCCTCCATCCCCGTCTGCCCAGGTCACCTGGAGCCAGCAAGCTAGGATGAGAGTGTGGGGAGAGGGGAGAGATGGGGAGATGAGAGAGGTATGATCAGCACTACACATCTGGTGTCACAAAACTATTCTTTCCTTAAACTATCATTCTATAGCTGTCCTCCCTTTGCCAGCCAAACTCCTAAAAAAAAAACAAACTGTTTACACTTATATCTACTTTATTACCTCTTACTTGACCCTTTGCAATCTAGCTTCTGACTTCTCCTCTCAACTGAACCCCCTCTTTCCAAAAATACCAACAATCTCCTAATTGCCAAATTTGATGGTCTCTTTTCAGTCCTCATCCTTCTTGACTTCTCTGCTTCACTTGACATTTTTGCCCACCCTGCCCCTCCTCATGGAAACTCTGTCTTCTCTGGGTTTTCGTGACGTTGCTCTCTTGGCTCTCTATAGACCTGTGTGACTGCTTCTGCTCAGGCTCCATGTCAGTCTACAACTCAATAAACTCTCTATTACCTCTAGGATCAAATATGAACCCCTCTATTTGACTTTTAAAACTCTTTACAACCTGGCTCCCACATATCTTTCCACCGTATTGTATAGCATCCTCCTCAGGAGTTGCCTTGCTGTTTCCATGCCTGAAATATTCTAGTACTTGTGAACCCCGAGCTTGGAAGTTCCAGGCCAAAGGTCATATTTATCATAAAAATTGCAGTACATGATGATCAATGTTGTAAGAAATGATGTTGCCTTTGGATACATTGTGCATCCCTTTAATCCACAGTAGGAGATTTGGACAAGAGCCAGATTTTAAGATTTCCCAAGTAAATTCTGAGAGGAAACAATACAAACCAAAAAGTTTGTGAACTTTTTAGGCTTCACGTATAGCCCTAGAAGCAAAATGTGTCTGCTTTTTGAGAACCAGCCTAGCTAAGTGTGAAGAGGCTCATCACCAGTAGACTGGCCCTTTAATGATGAATTCTTAGACTATGGCAATCCATGAAACAAAGAAAATTACAAAATGGCCCTTAGTTCCAACCAGACCTACTTAGTTCCAACCAAACCCACTTAACCAAGTTTATTGATGCCAGAAAACATATAATAGATAAAGGAAAGAATATTGACACAAATTACTATAATTTTATAGAGAAGCCTAACAAGTAAATCAATTATCATTGATGATTGAGACCAAAATTGCCTCCACCAACAAATAATTGGCTTGCTTGCCAAAGTAAGAGATAAAGAAACCAAGGACCATGACAGTTAATAATATGCTCATTTCTATATCAAAAAAAATGATAAAGACTATGAATAATACTGTGTCATAGTGGGAGCAGAGGTGGGAAGAGCCTTTTTTTCCCCCCAAGTGTAAGGAGAGGCTCAATTAAGCAAATTGATTCTAAGATCTTTTTCTAAGATCATTTAAGGACAAAAACTGAGAGGATGATAAATAGATGAAATATAGAAAAGATCTGCAAATATTTTTTATCACTAGCTCTTTTTTAAGAACAGTAGAGCCACTACATTTAGACTACAGAATCATAGACCTGCATATGTTCATAGGGGAAATGGAAAAGGAACAGAAGAAAACAAAGGTAAGAAAAGCAGCTAGACGAGGTCAAGTTTACAAAAAAGGAGATCTATGCTGGAGGCAACACATTTTGAGGGGTTTTAAAGCATCAATTATCAAGGTATCTGAAGGATATAAGATACTAAAGACTTTGGGAAAATTTCAAACTTTACTATTATTTAAAAAAACACACAACTGATAGAATATCAGACTATCTGATAGAAGTATCAAACTATATGTGCTTTCTTCTCCATCTATATTAATTTTATGAGAATATTCTAAGCACAAACTGAGGACTTCTTAATGAGGGCAAAAGAAGGAAAAAAAGGGCCAGCTTTCACAAGTAGCTTTTCACAAGCTTCACAGTAGACTACGTCTCTACTATCACACAATTGACTGAAAGATAGAAAGACTATAAAATTCCATTGGTCTTATTGTTTATTAACTACCAAAAAAAGTTCAATTTGTTATTGCAAATTATCCCTTTAAAGGCTTTGTTCCAACAAGGCATTTCCCATGTATCTGTCAAAAGTGTACCAGATATAAGTCATAATCCTGTTGGATGACCCTTTGATCATTAATATCAAGCAAGGTTTAAAACAGGGGAAAATATGTTCATCAAAGGTATTTGTCACTGTTGTGCAAGAGATCTAAAACTACAAATCTTGGGAGGGGGGATCCTTATAGATGGCAGGGTCCTCTGGATGCTCCTGTTTTCAGCAGTTTGCATACAGCCCTAGGACACTGCAGAGCCTCCTAAATGAAATGACACCCACCATCACTCCAAAGAGCTGGGCCTAACTATCTATGCAAAGAAAAAAGTGGACAAAGAAAGTCTAGGCTATAACAAGTAATTGAATGGATGGTCTCTCTGTCTACTTGTCTTGGATACGCACTACAGATGGACAAGGAATTGGGCTAGGAATTGAACAGAATGAGGAGAGCAGGCCTCATTGCCTTTGGAAATGATAATGTTCTTCTAATGACCCTATGCTTCTCCATAAGACAAAAGACCTTCTTTTTTAATGCTAATATTTTTCCATTGCAGATCTGAGGCTGGAATATCACAGACTCCTAAGAGTTAATATTGAGAATCACCCAAAGCGCAATGCAAAGATACGTGGTGAGCATGAGAAGCCTCAGATGTAATACAAAATATGAATTTCAAAAGAGAATTAGGATAAAGGATTTCATCCAAGAAGTATAGAATAGAAAAAAGTTAGTCTTGTGGTGGCTGTGATGGATAATCAATGGACAGCCCATACACTCCATCGGCGTCCTTGAGATGTCAAGAGAAACCAAGGCTTCTAGAGCAAAGGTGGGCCCCTTTGACAAACATAGGGGAGGATAGACTTAGTAAGGACTATGCCCATACCCAAAGCAGCTTTTCAAGATGAACATCCTCTGGAACAATGTAAGTAATAGAAGATAGCAGCTACATCCAAAACTCTGGGAAAAGGATAGACTCTAAGAGTTAGGTATTTATTGATAAACACATGAATGGGCTCTGCATTACATTTTGGGCTTACTTTTCTTTGTCACAAGAAAGAATTCAATCTGGAGACTGCTAGTGTTTTTCCCCTGAGATTATCTACCATTTATCCTGTATGTATCTTGTTTGCATGTTGTCTCCCCAATTGAATTGTGAACTCCTGGAGACTGTGTCTATTTTTGCCTTTCTTGTATCCCCAGCACTTGGAGAAGTTCCTTGCACTTCATAAATGCCTCTTGACTTGACTTGAAGACGGTGGATAGGAAAAATACAATAACATAAAGACAAAAGGTAACAATACAACATGTTTTTAGAGGTACCAATAAACATTTTTAATGAAAAGGTAAAAAAAGTAAGTAAGTGCGTGGGCTGCTAGTCTCTGTCATGGGAGAGATTAACTACACATATGAGACGGCAGATCCATTTGAGGACATGCAAGGCATTATGCTAATTAGGCACAAAGGATCTAGGAATGATTTCCGAGGGACTCCCCAGAAATGACTCAAGCTTAGGAGCTATGCCTTTGGCCCATTCTCACTGGGGGAAATTAGCCTCTTTTTTGGTCAAATTGGATAACCTCCCATCTCTATCCCCACTCTGTTTTACTTTGCAACACAGAAAGTCTTTCCCCTAAGAGACTTGGAGAAGATGCACTGAAGGTGGCACTGAAGTCTCGAAAGGAGAGCTTAGAGAAATTCTGAGACCCTAAGAAATTCTCCTCCTAACTCAAAGGGACCTCCAGGAGAAAATGCAGCTCACACCAAAAGAGGATAAAAACAGGGGACTATTGTATTTTGTCCTTCATTTTTTACTCAAATCTCTCCCACTCCTATCCATCTTCCACTAAAGTATCAAGGTGCTATCCCTAAAATGCAGGACTGAATATGTCACTCACTTACTCAATAAACTCCAGTGGCTCCTTATTACCTCCAGGATTGATCATCTGTATCCCCAGTTGCTCCTGACCCAGTTTAAAGGACTGGAGAGTAGAGCAAAAAATCTCCTCTCATAGTGTCCTTTTACAGAGGGCTCAAAATCCCAGATAAAAACAGAAGGAAAAGATAGAAAGCATAAAGGCAGACAGCCTATGACTGAGAAGGGTTATGAACCAATAAGACAATAGGTACAGGAACGTAAGGGATAGGAATTTGGGGGGGAAGGAGAGAGGAAACAGTGTCATCAGAAGCCAAAGGTCGTACAGAGAAAAATTAAAAAGAAAAATCTCCTGGCTCTAATTAGAACTGAGTCTGAAACTGACTAGATGATTTTGCACAAATTCTCACCATTCCCCTAAAATGACTGGATTCTTCTCCATCACCCAGATGTTTATTTTGGGGACCAGCATTCTGGATGCCTGTATAGTAACTAGCTATAAATGTTTCTTCCTTAGAGTGACCTGTTTTAATGAATAGATAAGAATGGTTTGTAATTAGCATATCAATTGTGTCTCTAGATGGAACTTTTAACTCTATTTCTAGGTTCTTGGTTCCTTCAAGTCACTTAAATATTCTCCAGAAGCCCCTTTTCCACAGTTAATTTACTCACTGAGTCCTTTCTGTATAGACTGTACAAAAGGTGACGACAGGCCAGCCACTGTCCGAATTATCCCAGATTGGAAGAATCCATACAGTCCCTGGAATCAATGAGATGTTACGAGGTTGTGGATGGCATTGCCAAAATGAGAAGAATATGCTTTGTTTAACAGGGTGGGTGTTATGCAACTGTTTGGAAAGGCTGATCTCAAAGCCATAAGCCCTTAAACAGACCAATATTTAGAGAGTGCAAAGAGTCCATTCCTAGCTTGAGATAATATTGTGCTCTAGGAGATGGGAGAAGGCAAGGCAAGTTTGGGGGGGATAGAGAATATTTCCGTGTGTGTGTGTGTGTGTGTGTGTGTGTGTGTGTTTTAATTGACCTACTGTATTTTGTTTTGACACAGCAGAGTGCAACAAACCCATAGACAAACCACTCACAAATCACAATGCCTAGAGCAGTTAAGCAAAACCACACAAAAAAGAATGAATGCCATCCAGAGTACTCAACTTGACAAATACATCGTTTTCTCACATTAATGGAAAAGCAATGTGCTTTCAGTTAACTGGTTCAGTACCAGACTTGATCATCATAGTCTTCCTGACCTTGGTAGCCATTTAATGGCTCCATTTAATTAGTTACAGACAATGCCTATTTTGATCTCCTGGTTCTGCTTATTTTGTTCTGTGTCCATTCATACAAATCATCCCTATATTTCTCTCAATTCTTTTCTGAATATTTGTGGTTCCTTTTTCCAGGAACATAGGGTGCCTGTAATAATAATAGTAATAAATGACATATACATAATAACTTAGAGTTCACAAGGCATTTTACTTATAATAGCTCTATGAGGCAAGTGGTACACAGGTTATTAATTCTATCTTACAGATGAGGAAACTGTGGCACAGTTAGGTCCAGTGATTTGCCCAGGATCATATAGCAAGTAAGTGTCAGAAATGGGATTCTAACACAGCTCTTCAGCTCCAGGGCCACTATTCTTTGCACTGTACTGTGCTACCTCTCATATGGGGGACTAGTATGAAAAACGGGATTCCCAGTGGAGAGAGATTAGAGTCAGATTGCAGAAAGCTTAGAATGCCAGGTTAGGAGTTTATATTTTATCATATAGGTAAAGAGGAGACAGCTAAACTATGGTTGATTTTGTTTTGGTTTTTGTAAAGGGATTGGAACCCCATTTGCCTCTCCTGTGTTCACACATTCTTTCCACTCTGCCCATCCTCTTGCCCTAATTTAAATGTGGGCTCAAAACACTGGAGCTGCAAAAGATGTTAGAGATCATCTCTTTCCCTCTCCCTCATCTTACAAATGAAGTCAAGGCTAGGAGAGGCTCTGACAGCCCTCCCTCATGCTGTGCTGCAGAGAATTTAGAAATGTACATGGTTTCATGCAACAGAAAAAGATGGAAAGTACAAACCTCAGAAGACCTTTGGAAAGAAAATGCTGCAGAAGTAGAAAATCCACAGACAGCCATGGAAATTACTAGGGGCTCTGAAAACGAAAGAACTGAAAGCCCAACTTGGCACCAGATCCTGAAGGACCAGTATGGGAGTGCCTTAATCAATGTGTGAAGGGGAGGGAAGGGAGATGAGGCGAGTGAAGTGAAATAAGGTGAAGTGAAGTGAAGTAACATGAAGTAAAGTGAAGTGAAGTGTCCCAGATCAGCAGCACACACAGAAGGGAGTACACAGCCTACCACAGAGAGAAAAGCACAGTTTTAAGGAAAGAACCCCAAAGTCTCCCAAAGGTTTGAGTTGAGGCAGGGGTCTTTTTTTGTTTCTAATTATCCCCCAGGGTCATCAGCAAGACCCTTAGGTCTCCCACTTGTCTAGGCTGAAACAGCAAGTTTCCTGTAAACAGTGGAAAGAACTGTCTCTGCTCAGCCTGCCCCTTCCATGATCTCATCCCCTCCTTGAGGAACTGATTCCACTGTGCGATGGTTCTTTTAAGAAGGGAGAAGATGAAGGTTACCCATCCACAGGATAGATGAGTTAAAAATATATATATATATTTTGTTGTTGTTGTCTTTGTCATTCCAAATTATGCTGACCTTTGACCCAGAAAGCGGTTCAAAGCATATAAATAGAGCAATAAGCACTGGCATAAATGTTTTGATAAAATGAAAGGGGAAAAAAATATATATTATAAACACTACCTCCGGGGAAGTGCAATCAGAAAAGTTATTAAACATTCTGTCAAAGGCTTGGCAGTTCCAACTGTCCACCCCACCCGGCATTTCGTTCCTAATAAAGGCAGCAACGTGATATTTGTCGCTCTCAGATGCATAATTTACCAGTCAAAAAAGAAGCAGAGAGAATACATTGCATTTTCATAAAGGGCTATAGAGTTGTCCAATCTTCCCAAGCTGCAGGAGGACAGGAAGCGGGTGCCATTGCTGGGACCTCCTCATGCATTATGAATCAAGAGGCTTTGCAATGCAGAGTGAGGGCTCTCCTCTCCCCTTTAGAATGCAGACTGTTAGACTTGCAATCAACCTTAGATACCATATAATCTAACCCCCTCATTTAACAGGAGAAGAAACTGAGTCCCAGAGACCAGAAGGCACTTGCCCAACAAGATCACAGAGAGAGTGAGTGGCAGAAGTAGGGTGCCAGCATAGTCCAATATGGACTGTTTACTGTTTCCTGTATATGACACCCCATCTCCTGCCTCTGCCTTTGCACTGTGTCAAAGAATCTAACTGTAACTCTAATTCCTAGGTCTGGAATGCTCTTCCTCCTCACCTCGGTCTCTTGGAATCCCTAGATCCATTCAAGACTCACCTCTTACAAGAAGCCTTTCCTGATTCCACTACTTACTAGAGCTTCTGCTGCCTTCCCAAATTATTCTGCATATATTTTGTATTTGCTTCAAATCTACTGATCTGTACTCATATTGTCCCACTCCCAGAATGATGTAGATTCTTAGGGGGAGGCACTGTTTTAATTTTTGTCTTTGTGTTCCTAACACCTCATATAGCACCTGGCATGTAGTAGATACCGAATAAATGCTTGTTGAATTAAATTAAATTTAAATAAATTGAATCAAATTGAATGGAATTGAACTATGACGTCTGCTCCAGTGTTCTTTCAATCAAATCACACTTCCTCCCATCACTTGACTCACTGAGATACATAGGTATGTGTATATACAAATATGTGTGCATGTATATATACACATGTATATTATATACAAATGTGTATATACACATTTATATGTAGCCATATATGTATCATGTACAAATATATGCATTGTATGTATGTACAGATATGCATGTGTATGTTGATATGTTAAAATATGTATGCATACATGTGTGTTGTGCAGATGTGTGCATGCACATACAGCATTATTTACAAATATGCGTGTATATTATATGTATATATGCATGTACACATATTTACTATACAAATGTGTATAAATACATAAATATGTGTATTGTTGTCGTTCAGTCATTTTTCAGTCCTGTCCAACTCTTCATGGCCCCATTCGGGGTTTTATTGGCAAAGACACTAGGATGGTTTGCCATTTCCTTCTCCAGTTCATTTTACAGAAGAGGAAACTGAGGCAAAGTTAAGGGTCACACAGGGTCACACAGCTAGTAAATGTTTGAGGCCAGATTTATACTCACGTCTTCCTGACACCAAGCCTGGTGTTCTATCCACTGTGCCACCTAGCTGCCCATGTGTGTATACAAATGTGTATACACATACATATGCGCATGCAAATATATGTATACACATGCAGATGTACTGTGCACGTGTGCATGTATGTATGCATATGTATATGTATGTATCCCTGGATCTGGAACTGAAGGGTGTGTGTTCTATAAAGACAGCACCCATTTGGTCCCCGAGGGTCATAAAGTCACTTCCTCTAGTCAGAGTACCCAAAGCTGTCCCTAGAAGCAACCCTGCTTCATGCTCAGTCTTAGAGAGCTGCACTGAGGGTGAGAAGGATATCTGTAAGGTTGGGCTCAAGGGAATGCACTTGACCTAGACTTGAGAGAAACAGGTTTGGCTGCCTGTCCTAGTATTTCTTTTGTATATATCATATATATCATATTTAAATATGCACATGCTGCTTCTCCTCAAAAGATAAGCTTCTTGAGGGTTGAGACTGTTTCATTTTTGTCTTTGCATTGCCAGGTTCTAGCACAAAGTAGGTGCTTTTAAAATGCTTGGTTACTGATTAGTTTATTCCTAGCTGGTTAACTGTGAGCCCACAGAAGACTCCTCTTCTCTGGACCTCCATTACCTCATATGCAAAAGGTGGCTAATAATATTTATACTAGCTATCTCCATGAGGCTTTTATGGGTAAAATACATTGTAAACTGCAAAGCATTGTGGAAATATGGGTTACCACCTGTTGATATAAACTCAACTTGCCTGTCTTAAGCACCCTGTCCCTATTGTCTTCCTTTTGCAGGCCCAGAAAAGGCATGTTGATTACTGGGTCTTTCTGGAATCCAGAACTAGGATTTAGGGCTAGAAGACACCTTTGTGTTCACAAGGAAGTCCATTTTCTTTATTTTACAAATGAAGAAATTGAAGGTCATAGAAAGGAAATGACTTTACCAAGGTCATCTAGGAAGTCAATAATGTCCCCCGGGAGTTGGGCCCAGGTCTTCTGGGCTCCCAATTCAGTGGCCTTTCTACACTCTATGCCAGCAGCCTTGCCAAAAGCCCAATCAACAATTATTTATTATATCCTAATGGTGGAAGACAACACATGAAAGATGGAAAAGATGAGAAGAGGGATGGTGAGGAGAAGGCTTCAAAGTGGCATGGAGGCCTACTTCTGGTTAAGACAAAGCTCATCAGAGCTGGGGGACTGGGGTGGAGGGCTGGGTGAAGGATAAGAATGATGGTCCGAGTGTTGGCAACATAATATGAAGATCATTCCACAAGCATGTATTAAGCATCTACCAGGTGCCAGGTACTGTGCTGAGCCCCTGGTGATACAAAGGTGAAAATTAAGTAGCCCTTTTTCACAAGGAGCTTATTAAAACAGTTCTCCTGGGAGTGCTTAGAATCTGCACGGGCAAAGGGATTCAGAGGCCACTCTGACTGATTGTCATTCATGTGAATTTTAAGGCCTGGTCTCTGGCTTACAACAGCAATAACACACAATGTTCTGCCTCTGAGTCCTCCATAGACTTCCCTCCTCTTCCCCCTCCCCAACAACTGCCCAAGGAGGCCTGCTGCTGTCTCATACTGTCAATATGCAAACATAGGTAATTAGTGTCTAATCAGTATCTGTATTATTTTAATAAAGATCTCCTTGCACCATGCGTTGCCATGGCCAAAGAAGTCATCACTTACTGGGGATGAGCAGCTACTCCCTGTTTAGTTAACTCAGGTTGTTTTTGAGGCCATAGCTGGAGTCTTTCCAAGGCAGTTGAAGCTGCCATCACTTGGGCTCCATTTGGCACAGCCTTCAGGAATCCAGGAGCACCTGCATGTCATGATAAGATAGTCCATTTTTACAATTTGGGGGTGAGGGAGAAAGTAAGGACATAGAGGAGCAGGATTCTCCAGGGGCCAGATCATGGGACCTACTGGAAGGAACATGAGCTATTTAATGAGCCTTATCACTTATCAGTGACAATACTAGGGAGAGGTAGAATGTCACAGAGGCTAGAGACCTGGCCTTGGAATCATGAAGGGCTGAGTTCAAGGCTCTCCTCTGACTCTTCCTGACTATGTGATCTAGGCAAGTTATTTAACTCATTCATGCCCACCATCAAATTTTAAGTCTATAAATTCCAAATGAGGTGCAGATCTAAATTGGTAGTGGGACCATCTCACTACAAACTCCCTACATGGAAGAAATCACAGACCTGGTCAGAAAGCATTCTAGCCTACCCTGAACTCAAATTTTGATCTTCTACTTGCGACCTTGAACAAGTCAAGCCTTTGAGAGCCTCGGTTTACTCATCTATAAAATAAGGTAGTTGGAATAGATGAACCCTAAGATTCCTTCCGGTTCTTAATCCTATGATCCTGTTGGTTCCATAAAAGCAGGCACTGATCTCCACTTGGCAACAGTGCCAAATTGCACAGGAGTAACTTATCAGTCTCCAGGAATCTTCATGCCCTGCAAATTTAGTCCTCTTAAAATTAAAGCAATTGTCACACAGGCCTTGAATAAACAATCACAGTAGTTCATATTTGTATAGCACTTTAAGGTTTGCTAACCACTTTGCTTTCTGAGGTCTCAGAACATTGAACAATTGAGCCCTATAATAAACAACCTGGCAAAGTAGGTGCTTTTACTGTCCCCATTAAAATGAGTCCTCTAATTTTGCAGATGAAGATCATGAGACTCCGAGTGCCAAATAGAGAGTCAAATTTGGAGTCAAAAGACCTGGCTTTAATCCTGCCTTTACTACTTGATGCCTGAGGGACCTTGGGCAAATCATATAAATTCTCTGGGCCTCAGTTTCCCCATCTATCAAATTAGGAGATTAGACTATATGTCCTCCAAGATGCCTGCCAAATCTATATCTCTTTGGCTCTCAGTCTATGTTTGGACAGGGTAGGACCAGATAACCCCCAAGGTCACTTCCAGCCCTAAATCGATGATCCTAGGGGCCAAAGTCAACCCCAAGTCTTTCTGACTCCAAGTCAGTACTCTGCCACAATGCCACGCAGAAGGTCATTTGCCCTGTGTTATGTGGGAAAATGGATAAATGACTAAGACTAGAAGCATCCAGATGTCTTCTGTGATTCTCATTAAAAATCTGGAACATTTACATGAACCAATCCAGAGTGAAGTGAGCAGAACCAGGAAAACTATATGCATATATATATATATATATATATATATATTATTATATATATATATATGTATATGTATATATGTGTGTGTGTGTGTGTATATATACACACACACACACACACACACACACACACACACACACACACACACACACACACACACACACACACACACACATATATATATATACACATACATAACGATAACCAACAGTGGAGATTGAAAGAACCACCACCACAAAACAGTCAGAAAGGAATTTTAAAAATTTCAAAGAAAGAGTATGGTCCCAAAGAAGAGATCTGAGAAGATATCTCCATCACACTCCTCGAAGTTGAAGATTCAGAGATGTGGAACATTGTATGTTATTGTTAGATTTCTTTCAATGGCTTGGTCAGTTTTGCCAACTGGTTTTTCTCTTCTTCCTCTTTGTCTTTGGCATCTTGGGGCACAGTAGATAGAGTGCCAGGCCTAGAGGAAGACTCATTTTCCTGAGTTCAAATATGACCTCAGACACTTACTACCTGTGTGAGCCCGAGAAAGTCACTTAGCCCTGTTTGCCTCATCTGTAAAATGAGCTGGAGAAGAAAATGGCAAACCTCTTCAGTATCCTTGCCAAGAAAACCCTAAATGGGGTCACAAAGAGTCAGACGTGACTGAGCAACAACATTTTTCTTTTTAAAACAAGTCTTTGGGATGGTTTTCTGGGTAGGGGAGGAAGATAGATGCAGGGGGCAATTTAGGTGATGTAAAACAAATGAAAGCAATAATCATCTTTTTTATTATGAACTTAAGCAATTTCACACAAAAGAACATAAGAATTGGTTGTTTCAGCTTGTACTCCTCCACATTCTGTCTTGGTCTTTTCTACCGTACATAAATGTATTTTTACATGCCTGTAATCTGTATGAATCAATATTATTTGAGGTTCTGCTCTGATACTTGTCCATAGAGTATATACTCTCAAAGTGATTATTTTTATACCGTTTTTATTTTTATATTATTTTTATACAGCTTCTAAAGTGAAGGTTCCATTTGCTGCCAAACAACAAAGACAGCTTTGAAACCAAGCAGTCTCAGACCTTGAGATGCAGCGTCAATGATGGAGCTCTCAGACAGGAAGGCACCACCTTAAGGAACAAGTAGATGTTACCAGGCACGCTAGCACTGGAATATCATGGAATCCTACATTTAGAGCTGGATTAAGTATGACATTTTACAAGAGGAAATTGTAAATTTCCCATTTTACAAGAGGAAAACCAAAACCCAGAGAAGTCAAGGAATTTGTCTAAGGTCACACACACAATGAGCCTGGATTTAAACCCAGATCTCCTGATTCCAAAGCCAAGGATCCTTCCCCCACATGTGCTACCCCAGCCACTCAGGCTGTACTCCTAACCCACATGCAGCTGAACAACATGAAAATCTGATTTTGACCAAACTTTCCTGTCTCATGGAGGTAAAGATTACAAGAGACCAGGGCTAGGCCAAGAAAGACCAGGACTGAGAATTCCCCATACAGATGAAATCACAGGTCCATACACACACACAACACTTATCATAGAACATATATCACAGCTACCTGTGTGGTTGTCTATTCCCCCCTACTGGATTTAATGTTCTAGTGTAGGGGTCAGCAAGCTACTGCCCTCAGGCCATGATGAGGATTGTCATTTGCTCTTGCCAATCTCAGCAAGCATTTATTAAGTGTTTACTATACGCCAGGCATTGTGCTCTCTATAAAAGTAAAAAGATCTAAGCTTTATATTTCCCCATTACTTAGCACACACAGTATGTGCTTAATAAATGTTTCATGGATGAATGAATTCTTGAACCTCAGTCACCTTCCATGATTTTCAAGATTCTTAAGAAATGAGACATTACAGAGTTCTGAAAGGCTAGAGAGAAAGGTGATATGGGGACACAAGATATTAGCCTTCAGATTTAGCAGGCTGGGTGCCTAGATTCAAACATCCTGGCTACTTACTGATTCTGCAGAGTGCAAGTCCGTCCTGAGCAGGGCTGGACTCTGGTCCTTCCCTGCGAGAAAGACAGGGAAGTGTCAGACAGTGCCTTACCCCACAAGCTCATGCAGGCTGCTGTCACCTACCATGATGGAACTGAGGAAAACATGCCATAAGGCATCTTCTCTCCATGCAAAATGTTGATACTGTCTCTTGCACTCCAAGCTAGGGTCTCTCAGGTTCATTCAGTTCATCTTGGTTCTTCGTAGAATACATAAATACAATTCTCTTCCCTGACAATTTGTAGCCCTTGCCACTCCCAAGTCCACATTTGAAAAGTCCCTAGGCTGGTGTCACAAGGAGAACAGTATGATGGCACATCAGTACTCCTGAGGTCCCTCATTTGATGGGAATTTTTAGCAACACCCACTTATGTACCATAAATATGTATAAAATCTAAAGGCTGCTCATGTGTATGTCTGTAGCCCTGTCTCTATTGATATGGGTGTGCATGCACACACACGAACACACACACACACACTGACAGCCAGACTTAGTTCATCAGAATTCATTTACAAACTTCATTTCTTTAGGATGAAGAAAAGAACCATATTAACATATCAACGGCACATGCATGCTGAGAACATGATTGCCCCAGACATCTTAGGATCTCCCCACACACAGGCACCCAGGGATGGATTAACACTATATTTTAAATATGCTCAGTGTCTGTGTCTCACTCTCTCGTTCCCCTCCCCCACCTCTTCTTTTTTTTTAATTCCTCTAAGCCTGTTTCTCTTGAAATTTCCACCTTGTGGTCGTGTACTGCTGACTTCACATTTGCTGTGGTATGAACTTCACATCTGTGAATGGATGACAGGGAAGATTAATAACCCTGCTCCCTTCGCCTTGACTGTAGGCCTATCTAATGAATAAATAAATAAATAAATAAACAGAGCTCGAATCCCCTAAATAGAGACCCAGAGCCGGAGAGAAACCAGCATTTTGCTGAATCCATTCTTTAAGGAAAAAAACCCAACCTCTAATGATCTCTGCTTTACATAGTCGGCAGTTTTTTGGGGTGGTGAGGTTTTTTTTGTTTCTTTTCTTTTCGCTTTGTTTTTTTGTTAAACATTTTATAGAAAACAAAAGTTCTCAGGGAGGGATCACCCCCTCCATCTCCACCAGCCAAAGGCAAGGTGATGGAAAAGCCAGTACTGTGTGTGGACTCTGATTGGCTACCAGGCTGTGTGGGGAAGACAAAGGGGGATGCTGTTTCCTCTGGGATGGACTCCCACCTCTGACCACACAGGGAGGTTCTGAGCAGTCCTCCAGGGCATCCCACACATATATGCATTGCCCCAACCTCTCCTTCCAGATTCTTACTTACTTAGTACAATCAGCTGGAGGACAGGGGGGGCTATAAATCTTGTGAGAGAAGAGGAGGTTCTGAGGGTTTGTGCAAAGGGAGAGGAATTCCCTCCTTCCCTTAGCCTAGGGGCTCTGCTGCAGCTTCCTGGGATGTAAAGGAGCCAGAAGTACCCAGGGCTTCCTGGGCAAAAGCCGACAGCTTCAGGGCTACCACTAAGCAGGGTTTAATTGTGACTGGAACGACGTTTTCACGTGTGAGAGCCCTAAGACACTCTAGTCCAATTACACAGAAGTTCACAGGCCAAATCTCTGCAAACACATCTAGACCCACACTCTAAATTCAGCTTTTAAAAAATCACTGAAACTGACTCCAAGGTTCATAGTTTGCAGTGACCAGGGGGAATGTCTGGCTCAGTTTTCAAATTCACCTCTCCCCTCCCCTGTCTCTTGGTCACTGAATCTTTAACAAGACCTATTGTTTCTGCTTGAAGAAGCAGTAGCCCGTGAATATCCGGAGGGAAGGGGAGAGAGAAAGAGAAAAGTCCCACAGAAGTGAAATCAACAGCCACCAAGAGCCTGAACCTGAGACTCAAGGTCAAGTCCAGTGGAGGTCAGCAGGGCAATGAGTCTGGCAGTCTCAGCCAAGCCAGGAATTCACGTGAGAAAAACACAGTCTAAGCAGAAGCCATCCATCACCATCTGATCCTGGCCATGAGTGGTTGTGAATGAGCTCCAGATTCAGTTCATCAAACACCAGCCCGGTCCCTCAGCTCTCCTGGCCTTCCCGGATGGAGAAAAGAGAGCTTTTAAATGAAACAGGGATGCCTATCAGCCTTACAAAGAAAAGGCTCTGCCTTTTTGTCATAGCACAAGCCGGACATTAGGTGGGGACCCATTGCCTGGGGGATGAGTGAACAAATTGTGGTATATTAGTAAAATGGAATATTATTACACCAGAGGAAATTAACAAACATAAGGAATTCAGAGAAACATGGAAAGACTAGTATGAATTGTTTTTGAGCTAAGCAAGCAGAATCAAAAAAAAAAAAAACACCGATATTCAGGATGGCTGCAACCATGCAAACAAAATGAAATGCAAACAAAATAATGCAAAACTAAAAGGAAGCTAGACACTGAGCAATAGCAATGACATATCTTGCCCAGAGAAGAACTAAGAAAGCCCCTCCTTCATTTTGGTAAAGAGGTGGTGAATTAAGGGTGCAATCTGTCCAACATAATCACATTAGATGAGTTTAACTATTTATCTTTGTTACAAAGTAGGGTTCGTTTTGAGGGAGGAGGGAGAGGAGAGTTATCCAGAAATGACTTCAAAGTAAAAACAAAATGTTTCAATAAAATTTATTTTTAAATGTTTTTTAAAAGGTTCAAAATAGCACCAAGACTAGTTTCCCTCCTCCTTCTTACTTGTTTTAATGGTGGTAAATCTTGCATCCAAACAACACCCTAATAAAACTCAGAGGTCCCAACTCTAGAACGCTGAGGTCACCAGTCTTCTAAGAGTGTTTTAACACTACAAGGATCTGCGACTTTTTCAAAGGGGATGCTCCTTCAATGAGGTAGATAGCAACCCCTCCACTCCTTCGCAGAGTCTCATGAGTTGCTGTGAACAAAATCATTCATCCTCTGTTGGCTAAACTTTCTAAGGCTGAGTTTCTCCCTACCCCAGCTGTTCTCAGATGACAGACCCGTGGAGTCTCACTAAGGCCAGACACAAAACGTTCCTAACTTGTCAAAAGGAGAATCAAGGTCCAGGGGAATGAGCAATGGGTTCAGAATGAATCCCAGTTCTACTCCTCCCTACCTTGTGCAAGATACCAAGGTGTACCTTACGCAACTCACTTGACCTCTGGTGGCTTCTGTCCCTTTTCTGTAAAAATGGCAAGGTGGCCTCCAGGGTCCCTTCCTGCTCTCTATCTATGGTCTTAGGATAGGACCCAGCGCAGTAAAATGCTAGGGGCTTTGCCTCGGGAGCCCAAGGTCATGTTGGTGCTACAGTGAGGCCTGGGAGGGAGATGTGGATAGAGAGCTCTTCTAAATGAATAATAAGAATAGTGCAAACGCTTCAGTACCCTCCTTTCTTTCTACAGCTCTCTGCCTCAGTTTGTACCACGACCAGCTGCTACATCCCCACTGCAACCCCAGTCCAGACCTGGTCTCCCCTCTCCAGACCTGAGGCAGTTAGGTGGCATAATGAATGGGTAGAGCATTGGGCTCACAGCCAGGAAGACTTAAACTGGAATCCTGCCTCAGACATCTACTAGCTGTGTGACCCCAGGAAGTCATTTAATCTCTTTGTGCCTCCATTTTCTCATCTGTAAAAAAGAGGAGGTTGGATTTGATGGTCTCTAAGGGTCTTAAATCTTTGATCCAATGATTCTTTCCCTGGGGTAAAGGTTTAAACCTTGTCTCTTTCCTTCAGACAGAACCCAGCAGCTAAACTCACTTCTCTTTCTCCATCTGATGGCTCCCTTCAGCCTCTGAGAAATGTGAGGGTACAGTCAGGGGGAGGGTTGAGGGAAGGATTTTGTTGTTCTTGAGTTGTTTTTCAGTCGCATTGGACTCTCCATGACCCTATTTGAGGTTTTCTTGGCAAAGATACTGGAGTGGTTTGCCATTTCCTTCTCCAGCTCCTTTTACAGAAGAGGAAACTGAGGCAAATATGGTTAAGCAACTTACCCAGGATCACACAGCTAGTTAGTGTCTGAGGCCATATTTAAACTCATAAAGATAAGTCTTCCTGACTCCAGGCCCAACGCTCCATCCACTGTACCACCTAGCTGCCCTGATTGAAGGATAAAATAATAGTAATAATAATAATAATAATTATTATTATTATTATTATTATTATAGCTAGCATTTATATAGCACTTTTGGGTTTACATGTTGTCTCATTTGAACTTTACAACAATGTGATAAGAAAAGCACTATAGCTATCCTCATTTTGCAAATGAGGAAACTGAGACTGACAGGTTAAGTGATTTGCCCAAGGTCACATAACTAGTAAGTGCCTGAGCAGGATTTGATCTTGGGTCTTCTGTATGCCAAGTCCAGCACTCCATCCATTCCCTTTACATGCCTTGGGACCTTGTCACTGCCCTGACAAGGAATGCTATTGGATAAAATGGATAAACTCATCCCTAATCCGCGCCCTTCTATCTGAAGGAACACCACGCTTTAACCATGAAGGCATAACTTTAATGGAGGGGTGCTAGATCTTATAAAAGGTCAAGATTAGATACATTTAGTAGGGAATTAGGTCCCCACTCCCACCTCCCCCCCACAGAAGACGTCTTCCCTCTGGTTGAAACTATGAGAACAAAGAATTTTTGTTTTCCTTGGAGTTAGACACCACATTTCACTAGGGAGAAGCCTTGAACCAGCTGCCCATCCTGCTCTGGAAAGAGGGGAAGAGAGGATTTCATCACAATAAAGACCCAAAGACCTCAGCTAACCTTAAAATAACCCAGCTCACCACATGTGTGCTCACATGCACCAACTTGTACTTATGTTTCGTCTATCTCCTTCCCACGTCTTCCCTTGCCCTCCACTCAAATGACTCCTTGCCATTCTCTGGACATAACCTGGACGTTCCCATCTTGGTTCCTCGATTCACACAGTTCCCTATGCTTTGAAGCTTCATTTCTGCCTGTCCTTCCCCACCCAGATCAAATGCCAGCTCCTCCATGAAGCCCTCCATCACCACCTCAGGCAGAAGTTATCTTTTCCTCCTCAGCCTTCTCAGAATCCTTACAAGGTCATCGATTTTGAGCTGGAAGGGCCTTAGAGATCACTCTAGCCCAATGCCTTCATTTTACAGATGAAGAAACTGAAGCCCAGGACTTTCCCAAGATCCGACATCCAGAGTTCTTCCATACTGCCTGTCCTCTATATTCTATTAGTTCTCAGCATCCAAATCTCATCTCCCCTAAGACACTGGAAACTCCTAGAAAAGAATGTCTTATTAGAATTACAGCTGAAGAGCCCCTGGACATCATCTAGTTAAATCCCAGGATTTAAACTAGGTGGTACCATAGTGCATGGAGCACTGGGCCTAGAATCAAGAAATCAAGATCAAGAAGACTCATCTTCCTGGGTTCAAATTCAGCCTCAGACACTTACTAATTGTGTGACCCTGGACAAGTCACTTAACCCTGTTTGCCTCAGTTTCCCCATCTGTAAAATGAGCTGGAGAAGGAAATGGTGAACCACTCCAGAATCTTTGCCAAGAAAATCCCAAGTGAGATCATGAAGAATTGGACCAGACTGAAAAATAACTGAACAACACAACAAGAAGTTAAATCCCTCATTTTACAAATAAGGAAACTTTGGACCAGAGAGGCAGAAGTAACATGCTCAAGGTCATTATTACTAATTTTTGTAAATTTTCCTGCTCTAAGCACAGAGGTTGGGGCATAGTAAGAATTCATTGAATAAAAAGACATTTCTGTGTATTTATATAGTTTCATGTGTATATACAAATACACATGCATGGTATATGCACTTTGTACATGGACACATCACTGTGGTGCATACATGTTTGCATATGAGTGTGTTGCATTTCCATGAACACAAATGCATTTGTACATGTCTGTGTTGTGCTGACTGGAAGTGACTTCAGAGAGCACAATGTGGAAAGGCAAGCCGTGTTTGTTTCACAGGCAGAAAACATTATTCCAACCTTTCTCTGCACTTAGCCAGCCCCTAAAGATACCTCCTAAAAGACTCTGAACTTGCCCCGTGTTAATTCTCAGCAATGTTAATTCTCAGATCTGCTCACCATGGCCTCAAAGTCAGGCTTAGGATTTCCCAAAAACCCCACCGTGGGTGGGGCATCTCCCTTCCTGGCAGACAGGCCTCCTTCCCTCATTACTGTGGAGCACCTTCATGGTACTCACATCCTCCAGCCTTAACCATCACAAAAATCCGCACTCCACCAGTCACCTCCCTGAGGGACAGAAGCCTGGAAGGAGCAGCGGACGGAGAGCAGTCAGCCTAGCTCCTGGGTCCTGTCTATAGGTCAAGATGGGGACAAAGAGAAGCCTTCTCCCCAGGTGATGCCACTCCCCACCCTGTCATTCCCCGTAATACCCCTGCCCCCCTCAGGACAGGAACCCAGAGGAACAGACAGTCTGCCTCCCATCTATTCATATCAATAAGCCTACGTGCCCTCAAACAGCTCTTGTCTTGATGCCCAGTGGTCCGGGATATCATTTGGTGCTGTTTCATTCATTTCTATATCCCACCACCAATGATTTTCATTTCTGGTAGATGTTGCTTTGGAACAAAATCACCTCATTTAAGAAAAATTCCAATACACACACTCCTACCTATTTCAGGCCTTTATTCGAGAAGCATTCGTCTCTCCTCCCCTCCTACAGCACGGCCTGCCCTCCATGCTGACACTGGGACATTTATTGCTCCTCTGTGAGAAGGGCCTGAGTGTTTGCCCAGTGTCTGCCGCACCTCACTGCCATTCGCCCCATCTGCCAGGCCCTCCCTAACACAGAGACACAGATGTTGTGAGAGCTGGCAGTCCTGACCAACAAAGAAGCCCACTCCTCAATACCTCCACACACCTACAGATGGGCCCCTGTCAAAGCACTGGTCTGACACACCCCTGATCTATCACAAGAGGGAACCGAGTTGACTTATCTCCAGCTCCACCAAAGGCTTGAAGCAAATGCCACCACCCGGACAAGGCCTTCGCCTATTCATGGTATCATCAGGTCATCAAGCAAGAGCTGGAGGGGTCCTCAGAGGATACAGAGTCCAACGCTCTCCTTTTACAGTTGAGGAAACTGAGGCCCAGAGAGGCTGTGACTTTCCCTAAAATCATATAAGTAGTCGTTGTGAGAGGCAGGATTTGAACCAATGTCTTTAACTTCCAGAGCCAGTGAGTGAGTGCTCATTTCCGCTCCACCAAATGGCTATCACTGGTTATTACAGCTCCTGCTCCCCTTCCCAAATGACTTTGTGTTTATTTTGTGTATATTTTGAGGTTACTTATCTGTGTGCCTATTGTTTCCCTTCAACAGAACGCAATCTCTTTCATTATAGGGACTACTTCATTTTTTTTAATAGAGCTGTGAACTTGGAGTCAGGAAGACCTGAGTTCAAATCCAGCCCCAGAAACATAAAAGCTTTGTTATCCTGGCTAGACAAATCATTTAACCTCACTGTGCCTCAGTTTCTTTATCTGCAAAATGGGGGAGAGGGATTGGACTCGAAGAGCTTGAAGATTCCTTCTGGCTCTAAATCTATGATCAGATGATTACTGACTTGAATCGAGTCCTCACTTGCAAGGGGGCTTTTTCCCCTACAAAGAAAGCTGCCCTCTCAACCACTTGGGTGCCTCCCCTTTGGGCTGTGCCTGCCTGGTATCAACCACACAGATAACAATTGAAAACATCAGCCAATTACCTGTTTCCTAACACCCAGATATTTGGGCCTTGTGGACACAGAGCTGTGGCTGGACCTGCATGCTTGGGGTCCTGTGAGCAAAGCAGATCTCAAAGAAATAAACTTCTCTAGAGAAAATAATGAATACCTCTTCCTCAGGGGGCCAGTTTGGTGCTGTAAAGGAAAATGATTTTTGTCTTTGAAGTTTCTCTTCTGTACTGAGGGAATGGGTCTTTTTTATAGCAAAAAGTAAAGAAGGCAAGTCTTATTTGGCAGCAAACATGAACAGTCCCTGGGTCTTTAAGTCATAGGAGCCACTTTCAGAGGTGGACGAAAGAACGTCTTTACCCCAGAGCCTCAGAGTGGTAGGGTTCGAGGTTCAGACCTACAGCCTCAATATGGATAGGATTAATGTCAGGCTGGTGCTCCACACTCAAACCAAGTAAGTGCAGGTGGTTGTTATTATTATTATCATTATTATTGATGATGATGATTTATAGTAATACTTATTTAGATACGTCGATGGATTCCTGAGGCCATCAGTGCAAACACACCCTCAACCAGGATACCCCATAGCATCCTCTGCCATTCTTGTCCATACCTTTCTGAAAATGCCCCCATAGAGGATCTACCCAACATGCTATTGTTTTTCCTCAGTTTTGTGATGTGATGGATACTACAGCAATGCTACATGACTGGCCATAAATACTCTGGATAACGTCTTTTACCCTACTTCTCCCTTGTAAAACTTCCTTGCTGTCACACCCTTCTTATTCCCACTATTCATCTTTCGGTCTTCATTTTTGTCTCGTACGCAGTAAGTGCTTAATAAATGGTTATTTGATTGATGCAGGCCCACTGATAGCCTATGGGTGTCACAAGCACCAGCCTAGCTAAGTTTGGGGGTGCTCACCACCACAGGGTGAATTTGCTTGACCAGAGCAATTAAGAAAACTACCTACTGAGCCCAGGAGAGGTTTTGAGTCAAATCAGAGAAGCGAGAACATGAACAGAGACTTAGTGCTAGAGAGAACCTTAGAAATCTAGTCCAGTTCTCCCATTTTACAGAGGGAGACATGAAGGCCGAGAGAGAGGAGGTGATTTGTCCAGGTCTGCACCCATTTCCTCTGATACCAAATCCAAGGCTCTTTACACTTTAACACACAAACCTCAAGCCCCTGCAAAATAGATAGAGAGCCTAGCAAGCAGTGTTCCAATTGGTTTCCAGGGTCCACTCTAACGGGAAGAAAAACTTTTTGCCTGACCCCAGCCAAGATCAATGCCTGTCCTAAGACATGTGTCCATGCTAAATTGCAATGATTGGTAATAAAAGAAAACTGTGAGTTTGTGAAGCTTGACCAAGATCTAAAATCTTGAATCCACTGTAGCCAGATCCTTTATGGGATGGAGTCCTTTGGCCTCTTCTACCTCTGGTATCCAAATAGTGGATGTTATTGGCCCCTGCCATGTCAAATAAGGCCCTCATCATACCCATTCTTCGTGCTAGAAGGATGGAACATGACTCATTGGGAGTTCCCTCTCTAATCCATCCTAATTAACGTTCCAAGCCAATCAGTCACTAAGCAATAAGTATTTATTAAGTGCCTACTGGGTGCTAAACACTCTGCTAGGGCTACAAAGACAAAAATGGAACAATCCTCAGGGAGTTTACAGTGTATCACCATGCACAAATCACATCATTCTTCCACTTCAAAAACTTTGTCAGTTCCTCATTTCCTACTGAAGAAAGCAAAAGATGGGCATTTAAAGTCCTCTACAGCATGGCTCCCTTTCACATTCCATCCCTTGTTCTCATCCTATTGTCTCCTGCTCCTATGACTCTGCTAGCATTGTCCCCTAAGCCTGGAATGGACTCCCCCAGGTCCCATCTCTGACTGTTGAAGTACTTCCCTTTCTTCAAATCTTTCCCCTTATTAGATGGTAAAGTTTTTTGATGGCAAGGTCTCCGTTACATCTATTTGCATATCCCTAGCACTTAGCACAGGGCCTTACACATATCACGTGCTTAATTTATCTAATGAATGCATTAAATGTAATGAATTATAGGACATTTCGTCTCTTGCCACCATGCTTCTGTATGGGCTGTACCTCATGCCTATAATGATCTCCTTTTTCACCCCACCAACCCACCCCCTTAGAATCCCTAACTTCCTTTACACCACAATCCATATGCCACTTCCTAGGCAAGTAGCTTCCTGATGCCCCTCAGTTGTAGTGCTCTCTCCCTCTTGCAACTATTGTTGCCTGGCATATTCTTCGTGTTTACCTAGCTATTTATATCATGTAATCCTTCAAATAGATGATAAGCTTCTTGAGGGCAGGGACTGTTTCATTTTTGGTTTTGTACCTCCAGCACCTCAGACAGCGCCTAGCACGGAGTGGATATTTAAATCTTTGTGGTTGAACATAATAGAAGAAAAAACAATCAAAAATGCCTAAGATAACAGGGACACTTTATCTTACAAAAGGGGGTGCCCCCCACTTTTCTGTTACTCCCACTACTTCCCCCACCCCCCACTGGGGTCATTCCTTCTGTGACTTGGACATGGATAGGAGAGCTTGATCAGGAAGCAGGAGACAATGGTGTAGTGGGTGGAGTATGGACCTGGTAGCTTCTCTCTCTCTCTTTTCTCTCTCTGTCTCTCTGTGTCTCTCTCAATCTCTCCTTTATGTCTCTATTTTCTCTCCATCTCTGTCTCTCTACTCAGTCTTTCTGTCTCTCTTCTCTTTGTCTCTCAATCTCTCCCCCTTCTCTCAGTCTGTCTCTCCCTCCCTTTGTCTCCCCTCCCTCCCTCCCTTTCTTTGTCTCCTTCCCCTCAGTGTCAGTCTCTGTTTCTCCTGTCGGTCTCTTTGTCTTGCTCCCCTCAGTCCCTCTCTTCTCTCTCTGTCTCTCTCTATGTCCTTCTCTCTCCCCACTTCTCCTCTAAGCCTCTGTCTCTGTCCCTCCCTCCCCCTCCTCAGTCTCCCTCTCCCTCCCTCCTTCTCTCTCCCTTCAGTCTTTTTTTCTCTCTCCCCTCAGTCCGTCTCTCTTCTCTTTTTCTGTCTCAGTCTGCCTCACCCCCAGTCTCTGAATCTGTCTCTGTCTGTCTGTCTGTCTCTCTCTCTCAGTCTCTTTTCTCTTTCTCTGTCTCTCTGTGTCTCTTTCAATCTCTGTCTCTCTTTGTGTCTCTGTCTCTCAACTCAGTCTGTCTCTCTGTCTCTGTCTGCTTGTCTGTCAGTTTCTCTGTTTCTCTGTCTGCTTGTCTCTGTCTCTCTTTTTTTACTCCCCCCTCCACATTGGTCTGTGTTCCTATTACTACCTAGCCATCCCTAGCCAACCTACAGAATGCTGAGACAGAGAGAGTAGCATGTTTTTTTCCCATCTGCTGTGTCCAGGGTCCACAGTATTCTCTGGGCCTGGCTTGTCCCAGTCATCTGAGCTAGGTTTCAGTCTAAGACAGCAGCTTTTTTCTTCTAATTAAAAAGAAAGAAAGAAAGACCAAAAAAAAAAAAAAGACAAGCTGTTTTTAATGATCTGATGAAAAGATTTTTAAAAGATAATATTGCTTCCAAATATTAAGAAAACTGTAATTTAAAGATGTTGCATAAATGTTCCTGAAGTTAGCATTAGGAGAAATGTATTCTTTTCATTATATTAGCTCAGTTTTTGATGTGAAAAAAATCGAGGTTTGAGTATTTTGTTAGAACCTATATCACAGGGTGGTTGTAAGGATCAAAGAAGATTATGTTTGTAAAGCACTTAACACAGTGCCTGGCACATAGTAGGCACTTAATAAATTATTATTTTATTAGGCAGAACTGTAGGATATAGAGAGGTGAGATCTTGAAATCAGGAGACCTGGTAACCCTGGACAAATCACTTAACCTCTTCAAACCTCCATCTCCTCATCTATAAAGTGGAGCTAACAGTCCTTGTACTACCTGATTCGCAGCATTCTAAGAAAAGGGCTTTGTAAACCTTCAAGTGTTACAGAACTGAGAACAGTTTATTAGTACAGTGATTATAATTATGATTATTCATCTTCTTCTCATCTTCTTTCTATGAAGTTCAGATAGAAACAGTCCTAGGACAACTCACTATCCTGTTGTTTTCCTTTATTATCATTTTCATCATCATCATTATTATTGTTGTCGTCATTGTTAGCAACGGCAGCAGCAGCGTTATTATTACAGCAAACTCTGTATCACTGTCAATGGCCATCTGTGGAATCTGGTGTTTGTAAAAAGAATTCACTGAACAATTAAAGAATCCCAGGCAAAGAAAACTACCCTTTATAAATAATTGACTGGGTGGTGGGGGACAGAAGGACGGGAGGTTAGGGTTTTAACATATCGATTATCGAGGCTCAGAAAAGATGGGGAAAGAAACTATATCCACCCTGGAAATACCCAAAAAATATTCCTACTCCCCCTTCTCCCATCTCAACAGTAACCGCAGTCTACTAAATAAATAATAAAAAGACAGGCCAATTTTAAAATATTAAAATCAAAAGAGATTATGGCTTTGAAACATGAACTAAAATGATCTAACACCATCTAAAAGCTAATTCAAATCAAGAGGCCCTAATAGATATTTAATTGATGTAATAATATTCTTTCATGATTGTTAATAAATAAAAATGTATAAATAAAAACATCGCCTCTGTTTAATGACTATTTAATAGCTATCTGTGGCATAGCTGTTAATCCCTAATAAATATGTGTTTAATAATCAATTGGAATGCATTTATGTGATGATTGTCATTAAATCAGAATTAAATGCCACTTGCAGACAGTCTACTTATGTCAGAATGAAACTGACAGCAAAGAAGTCCTGATCACGTGCAGCCCTTCGGAACATGATTCAGATCTTTACAAGCTTGATCAAGGGACTCTGGACCTTGGCAAAAAACAATGAAGCTAGATAGATCCTAAAAGTCCATTTAAAAAAAAAAAAGACAAAGTTAGGTTTCTCTACTATTGTTCTTCCCATCTTGGCTTCTGTTCCCTTTCTTTTTTGTTTTTTTAATTGACACACACTCTATCTTCCTTGGAGAAAATTGCTTACCCCTACAGCAGCGAGCACTGGCAAATCTTTGCTCCTTTCATAGGAATCATTGACTCTTAAAGAGTTAGGAGAGACCTCAGAAACCAAGCCAAACAACCCATCCTTGAGAATGGGTCCTTTCTACGGTCTCCTGAAATGGGAGTAAGGAACCTGCAGTCTCAAGGCAGAGCTGCCTCTGTCCTGAGATGTGGTTGTCCAACCTCTCTCTACTCAACGATATCCAAAGTAGGAACTCACTACTTGTCAAGACAGCCTACTGCCCCTTGGGACAATACTGATTATTAGGAAGGTTGTCTTTATATGGAGCCCAAACCTCTATCACTTCCACCCATTTCTCCTGGTTCTGTCTCTTGGAGCCAGCCCCTCTTCCATATGGCACCTTTCAGATACTCAGAGCAGCTCTCACGTCCAGGCTGAACACCTAGAGCTCCTTCAGCAGATCTCCACATGGCCTTGTGTCTAGTCCCCTCACCACCCTAGTGTCTCTGCCCTGGTCACCTTCTTCCAGACGGGCTCCAGATTTTCAATCTTTTCTTGTGAGTGTGGTTCCCAGAACCCCACAGCTAAGGTTTTACAGCTGCAGGTAGTCACTAATCTGGCTCTGGTCCCTGACCAACACCACTCTGGAGGACATAGGAAGTAATGCCAAGGCATGAATGGGGTCATATCCCTTGATCTGGATATGAACTGGAGGCAGTGCAAAGTCCCCTCTATACGTTCACTACTCCAGCCAAACAAAACAACTTGCCCACACCATGCTCCTCTTCCTTTCTCTCCCTCCAATATTAAGGTTTTCCACCTCCATCCCTCTGCACACTGTACCTAAAATGACCTTCCCTCCCTAACCATCCTTTAAAAACCCAACTCAAATGCCACCCCTTCCAGGGAGGTTTTTTCTGATCTTCCTTAGTCAGTAATGACCATACATCCCTCTGACTTCACATGATATTCTGTTTTCACCTCTCTAATTCACATTACATTTATTTCAATGTCCTATACTGCTAGTAGACTGTAAGCTCATAAAGTAGAGATAAAATTCTGTCTTATCTGAATTACGTATCGACCCTGACTCTAGCATGCAAGAGATACTTAAAAATATTTCTTGAAATGAATTTTGTAAGGCCTACTTCTGGCTTGGGGGCATACTCATAAGATCTTCATAGGGTTTAGAGGTAGACCCCATCCTTTTCCAAATGTGGATCCTAAAGCTCCGGGAGGTGAATTTTAAGGTCACATTGGTAAAAAGCAGCAGAGCTGGTACCGAAATCTAAGCCTTCAAACTCCAAATCCATGGCTCTTCCCACGAAATTCTCATTGTGGCTTCAATCTTGTGCTTCTCTCCACCCCAAAACCACTTCTCCTCTACCCACCACCAAAAAAAAGGGACCACATTTCTAAGGTCCTATTTCCTCTCTTCCCAAAAATGTCTGAGTTCCCAGAGCTTTGGTGCTTATCAGGACAGTATCTTGCAGCTACTTCTCTGGTCTTCCAGGGACCTTAGATCTCTGGGCTGACGTAGGTTTTGCTAACAGTGGGATTCAAGAAAATCAAAGCAGAAGGGCTTCCTGCAGTTGTCTGCAGAACCCACTGGCTTCCTGGAAGCGGATGCCTACAGCTCTATGTCCAGGCTGTATAAAATAGTGTTACTATTTCCCTCTTTCACATCCAACTCCCATCCGGCCCCTGATATTCTTTCTTGCTCTCTCCCACTAACTCAAAGTTGCTTATAAACCTAAGAGTGACTTGTTCAGCCATGCTTCAGTTCAGAGAAAACAAACACAATAAATCACCCTGAAAAAGTCCTCTTCCAATATCTCTTTATGCCATGGAACTCATGGTCACATGGGTTCTGGAAATCTGTGCCAAGTATGAATATGAGTATGAACCCAGGCATATCTTATTGACCTGGAAAAATTTTTGTGTCCAAAAGATTTAATCGATTCCCCTGCCTTCAGCTTCTTTCCTCCCTCTAACTCACTCTCCACCAAACTGCCAAACTGGTGTCATTAAAGCACAGGTCTATGCTATTCCCCCACTCAAGAAGTCTCAGTAACTCCCAGTTCTTTTAGGATAGATACAAATTCCTCCATTTGGCATTTAAAGCCCTCTACAATCTATCTCCAACCTGTATTTCTAGGTCAATTATGTATTATGGCCCCCTTATGTAGCCCATGTTTTATCCAACCTGGCCTATTGGCTGTTTCCAGTATATAGTGCTCAGTTTTACCATGGGACAGAATTAGGGGCAGTATGATGTAGCAGAAAGTGTGTTGGCTTTAGAGTCCAAAGTCCTGAGTCCAAATCCCATCTTTTTTACTACCTGTGTGAACTTGGGCAAATCATTTACCCTTCTGGGCTTCGAATTGCTCACCAGTAAAATGACCTCTAAGGCCCTTTAAACTCTAAGTCTGTGGGCCTATGATCTCCTCCTTTTGTGCCTTGCATCAACTATCCTGTCTCATTGTTTTGTCTTTTTATCCCCAATGCCTAGCAAGTGTCTGGTACGTGATAGGTACTTAATAAATGCTTATCTTATTTGAATTGGAGTTCCTATGCCAGTGATTTACTGTGCCTGCTGTCCCAAGAATGGCCTAGGTAAGTACAGAGTACTACTAGGTGATAAGTTCTTCAGCGTAGTAACTCTTGAAATGGATTAAAAATGACACTAATAATTGACACTTAGTATTTTAAGGTTTACACATCCTTTTTACATGCATCATCTTCGTTTGATATGGAGCTGCTGATACAAAGCATAATCCAGAACTGGCCTCATCTGGTAGCTTGCATGTATTTCAAGCTGCCACTTAAATGAAGCCCCCTATTGTCCAGTATCAAGGCAACTATTTTTTAAGACCAAACTCTTGGGAACTGAGAATCCTGTCATTTCATAGGGTCCAGCACTTAGCACAGTACCTGGGACATTGTAGGCTCTTAATAAACATTTATTAACTGACTGGTGGATATGTATTCAGTTTCTCTGTCTGTCCCTGCTCTCTGAAAATGCCTATAGGGGCATGTTGCTTATAGGCAGAGTCTGTTCTCTGTGGCTTCCAGGAATTTCCTGATCTATTGCAAAAAGAAAGACAATTAAATGTTTAAGTTTCCATGTCAACCCCAGCGTCTCAATGGGGTTCCAACTGACTTGTCTTTGGAAAGGGACCCTTTGGCAAAGTCTGCCCATTGGAACACAGGAACTGTCACCCAGAAGGCTTGACCAAACACTCAGAACTCCTTAGTTTTAGTTTTATCCACTCTACTGACATACAAAACTCTTCCTTCAGAAATAGTTTCTATTTTCTCATAGAAAGCACAACAGACTTGGAGTCAGAAGAAATCTGGGTTGGAAACTTACATGTAATTTGTCATCAAAGCTCCTAGTCACACCCAAAAAAGAACATACGGTCAGGGGAACAATTAGAAAAATAAATGGTAGGAGAAAGGGGCGGGGGGGGGGGAGTCTGCCCTGTTTCGGAGGCAGCTAGGTCCAGATCGTAAAACCAAGAGTTCCTAGGTTCAACTCCTGGTTCTGACACTGACTGCCTAAGGAACCTTTGGGCAGGTCACTGCCCTGTTCTGTACCTCAGTTTCCTTAGCTTTGAAATGAGGTGGTTGCTCAAGATGAGCTAAATTCCAGGAGCCTCACCCAAGAAAATACCCCTTTTGCCACCTTTGAACTGTTGACAGCTCCCGGTCCCTAGCCTCAGCTCCCAGTGCAGAGAGGGCAGCCACAGAGATAGAACATTAGCATCCATTGAAATTCAGGCCTCAAAAATGGAAAGCTGCATTTCGAAGGAAAAAAAAATAACCAAAACCTTATGTCAAGGTCTCTAAAAGAATCCATGGGCCCTCTTAAACACTGGATTTTAACCAGCTGCCTACTGTTGTCCAAAGTCCCAGGGCGCCATCTTGTGACCATTTCATAAAATTTTGAAAATTCTCTCCCTTTTTTGAATAATTAAATGCATTACCACGGAAAAGCATAGGATAGGAGATGGAGCTGCAGACCCCTGCTGAGCTAATCAGAAGATGTCCTCAGTCCATCATATGGCGACCTGTCTATGTATGAAAATTCAATTTCTTCTGACTGAGACACCATTGGGAGAGAGGAGTTAAGAGGCTGCACCTCCAAACTGATCCCCACAGCCTGCTTGTCTCACAGAAACCTTGCCTTGTGAATGACTTTATATCAATAGAAATTCCCAGACCCTTCTGGATAAGGGGATTCCCTGTCCCTAAAAAGACAATAGACTGAAGAAGGGAGGGAATCCAAGAAACTAGGCTGCAGTCCAAACTCTATTGGTCACATCTATGACCTCGCCAAGTCATTCATAGACTTAGAAGTGAAAGAGACCTTGGAGACCATTTCTTCCAGCCCTTTCATTTTTACAGATAAGGAAACTGAGACTTAGGGAGGCTAAGTGATTTGCCCAAGTGAAGGAGAGGCACCTCACTGTCCTCTTTAAAATGAGGGAATTGGACTAAATGACCACTAAGAAAGCCCTTTAGGTTCTAAATACTTTGAAAAATATATTCAGGTATCAAGAGGGGGTAATGATTGTACAGTGGAAAGAACAGTAGACCTGGAGTCATAAGACCTGAGTTCAGATCCTGGTTCTGCTACTTCTAAGTTGTACGAGCTTAAATCACTTAACTGCTCTGGGCCTAGAGACATTTCCACTTGGAAGTTCCAATGTCACCAGAAATTTAACACGTCCAAATTTAAGCCCATGCCTTTCTCTCTCAAACAGGCTCCCTTGGTATAGTGAGGTGGAATTTGGGCAACATAAGATCTGAGTTCAAATTCTGTCTTTGTTACTATCATGTGCCAGGTAAAAGCAAAAACAAAAGTCTCAAATATACCACCATTGTTACAACAGCTACTCTTTGTAGTAGCAAAGAACTGGAAATAACATGGGTGCCCATTGACTGGGGAATGGCTTAAAAAAAATGATAGAACATCAGTGCAGAGAAACATTATCACCCAGCGAGAAATGAGGAATATGTAAAATTCCAAGAAACATGAGCTTTCTATGAATTTATGTTGAGAAAATAAGCAGAACCAAGAGAACATTGTCCACAATGATTAAATCAAAAGGTCACTAAAAGAAAAATGAACTCTGAGTAACTGAAAAAAACCCAGTGATGGTCCCAGAGAACAGGTGATGAAATACACACCTTCACATACCTCACATCAAAACTAGTTTGACTGACTGATATATATATAATATATATGTATATGTATATATACATATATATATATATATATGTATATATACACACATATATATTATCAGATTTAGTCTCTATATCAAGTGCTTTTGCATTTAGTCTTCATTTTCTTTATATATAAAGGAGAAGCCATTCTGGAAAAGAACAAAGATTTGTTGTTTTTCAGAAATGACATGTTAAAGCAAAAGGGATCAAAAAATGTTCCTAAAATATCATGAGCTCCTGGAAGCCAGAGACCGTCCTCTCTACTGCTTTTCCTCTCCTTTTCCCCTCATTGTGAGAGTGAGCACATAGCTGACTACATTACCCACCAGCAACAAGAGTGGGCCAACTCCCAGGTGCAGATGAAGATAAAACATGCATAAGCTGCAAGAGATATGTAGAATCAATGAACTAGAGAATGCTTGAGCTGCAAGGGCCCTTAGAGACCCTCTAGGCTGGCCCTTCATTTATAAATGGAAAATTGAGACCAAGAGAGGGGAAGGGAGCTTGCCCAATGTGCCATGGAGATTTAAGGTAGGGCCAGGACAAAAGCCTACAGTTCAGGACCTACTCATCCGTTCACATTGAGCAGATAAAGTATTTTTAGACCAGGTATAAACTAAATGAACTTATTGATTGTTGTGAATTCCCTGCACTAGCTAAGGAAATCATGTGGGTGAGCAAACTGGTCAGTGTTTTATATTGATTTTGATGGCCGACCTATCGTAAGAAGTAACCCAGATAATCCAAAAGATTTTTTGAAATGGTTTATCCTGTTCTATTTAAAAAACAGATTTGTGTTATTTCTAGAAAACTCTCTTCTAGCTTCAGTGAGTTATAAAATGCCAGAAAGGACTTTATAACTGGAGAGAACCTTAGAAATAGAACAGCAGAGCTAGAGGGGACCTTAGAACCCTGAATGTCAGAGCTAGAAGGGATCTGAGAACATAGAGTAGTAGACCTGATTCAGACCCTAGAACACAGAATATTAGAGCTGGAAAAGACTTTGACCTGTGCTAACTTAGATAATAGAATTAGAACCAGCTTTTTTTTTTTTGGTGAGGCAGTTGGGGTTAAGTGACTTGCCCAGGGTCACACAGCTAGTGAGTATCATGTGTCTGAGGTCACATTTGAACTCAGGTCCTCCTGACTCCAAGGCCAGTGCTCTATCCACTACGCCATCTAGCTGCCCCAGAACTGATAATTTTCAGGTTTCTTCCATTCTAAATCAATGACCCTTTCAACTTGGACAAGGGACCTTAGAACATAGAATGTCAGAGCTGGGAGTGCCCTTAGTACACCAAGTCACTTAGAGCTGGAAAAGACCCTTAAAATTATCTAGTTTACCCTCCTCCTTTTACAAATAAGGAAAATGAGTCTTAGAGAGACCCCAAACTCCAAATCCAGCACTTCTCACAGTAATCTACATCTCCCTCAACATAAAATGTCAGAGCAAAAAAAGACTTTGAAGATCATCTAGTGCAACCCCAGCTGAGCCCTAGGAAAGGGAAGTGACTTGCCTCAGAACTCCTACATCACCTACTGCACATACCTTTCATTGATAACTTATTTGTGCTTCTCCATGTACACTGCTATTCTCTGGGTGATGCCCCATGACTGTGAAGTATAAAACAAGTATGGCCCACAACTGTTCATTAAGTAAGCATTTACTGTGTATCAGGCACCCTAATTTCAGAAGAATCCAAATCTGAGGTGACTCAAGGAGCAACGGACGGATAAGGGTAAGCCATTGGCTGCAGTGTATCACCAATCACAATTGATATGTTGGGAGTCAGGTTAAAGGGCATCATCAAGGACAATTTTCAATATTCATTTTTAGAATTTTGAGTTCCAAATTCTCTCCTTCCCACACCACCCCCTTCATTGAGAAGGCAAGCAATTTGATATAGGTTATACATGTGTAGTCATGCAAAACATATTGCATCATCAAGGACATAGATGATGGTAAAAGTTAAGAGAATAAGAAACAACCAATGACTTGCCTGCCTGCTACACTGGTATCCATATCCAAAGAACCAGAAGAAAGTCTCCTACAGCACATTAGGCAATTATCCTCTCTGGCAGATTTATGTGAAAACACAGACAAGAATTGTTCAGAACGAAGAGGTGGGTGAGTTGCTGTCTACACTGGAAGGAGTTCTCACCCTATGCCTCTGGGAATCCCCAAATTCCTTTAATGTTCAGCTCAAAAACCACTTCCCACAGGAGGTGATACCCCCAAGGGTTAGCGCTCTCCCCTTTACCCCTACCAAAACTACTTTATATTTCCCTGAGTAAATTGTATATAATTGTTATTTGGTTACCTGAGAATATGTTGTTTACCTCAGTAAAAAACAAGCCCTTGAGGGTAGAAATTATTTCACTTTAGTCTTTTTATTCTATTTCAGTAATTGGTACACGGTAGGTATTTAATAAATGATTGACCAATTGAACTGAACTCAACTGATGAAATCATGGATCCATTGAACCACCAGAGGACATCTGCTAACTTCTACAGTAGGCTGACTCCATGAGGGCAGGGACTGGCTTATGGACTCCGTCTCTACTCTCCACACCTCTAATCACAAAGCTAAAGACCTGTGACAAGTGCACCATGATTCCATGTTGACTGGTTGGTTTGATGGCATGGCTTCTCAACATACATACATATATGTTGTTTCCCCTGATAAAATATAAGGTACTGATAGGCAGGGGTTGTTTTATTTTTGTATCCCCAGGAGCCAGCACATAACTGGCATTAATCAGTAAAAGCTTGTTGACTGATGACCAACAAAATCTCCAAGGAGCCATGAGCAATCAGTCCTGGTGAATCTAAAGAGGACTGAGGACACAATGAATCCAGGTATAATAGTGGCAAGGTGAATCAGGGGTATAATAATGACTGCTGCCCATACTGATCCTAACAAGTTATCTCACCTCTGCCTACCTTCTTCTTTGGGAGAGAGGAGCTGTTGGGCAGGACTCGGCAAGGTACAGATCAGTCTGTCAGTGCCCTCTAAGCTAGCCATATGGCCATCTTCTGGGTTTTTCCATTTTCCTCATAACAAATTTTCTTTCTTCATCCATTTCAGAAGCAAAGAGCCAAGTCCAGGAACTTGACTGGCGCGTGATTTCTCTCTGTGTCGGCACTTTTTTTTTCCCCCGAGCTGGGGCATAAACTCGTTCTCCGAGAGTTAACGCACCTGCCATTCCTGTGCTGACACACAGCTTTTCAGAGAAACGAGAGAAAGGGAGGAAAAAAAATCTCCAAAGATTGTGCTCTGGAGACTTCTTGATTTCTGCCAATAACGAGTAGGTACCAACATGTGCATGTTCATGACTGCCCTATGATTGATGGTGCCTATTTACAGTTCCTGCTCTCTCTCTCGCTCTCTCGCTCTCTCTCCTCTCTTCTCTCTCCCCCTTTTTCCTCAATCTCCTTGCACTTTGAATGAGATAAAGACATTTCACCCGCTGGATTATGGCACATAATTTAACAGGATGGCATTCTTAGAATCATATATTTAGAGTTAGAAGGGGTCTTAGAGGCCACTGAATCCAGCTCCATCATTTTACACAAAAGGAAACTGAGGAACAGAGAGAGTGAGTGACTTCTGAGTCAAACAGTTAATAAATTCCAGAGGCAGGATCTGAACCCAGCTATTCCGGTCTTCAAATCCCATTCTAGCCTAGTTGCTTTTTTCAGTCTTCATGTTCAGATTATGCAGGTGAAGCAAAGAGAACCTCACACTTACTCATGCCACATGGATATTTTGACTAAAAACGAGACATCTTCTAAACTCTCAGAAAAGGTCAGAGCTGGAGAGGACATTCAAGGCCCTGGAGGACAAGCTCCTCCATTTTTGAGATGAGAAAACTGAGGTCCAGAGAAGAGATGATTTGCCCAAAGTCACAGAGATAGTAGATTTATAGAAAAATGCAAGGGTTATTAGTGCTGGGACAGACAGGGTCCTAATTTTGTAGGAAACTGAGTTCTAGAGTTCAATGACTTGCCTGAAGTTAACACAGTTTGGAACAGCTGCAATTCAAACCCTAGTCTGCTGACTACCAATCCAATATTCTGTCTTTGCAAATGAACTTAAAGAAAAACCCATAGAAATTATATGCTGTTGAAGTTGTTCTTAGATTGGCCCCTAGACAAAAAAAAATTGCTTGAGGCATTGTTTTAACCAACAGCTCCTTTTTGGCTGATTTATTTGTACTTTATTTCAAGTATTTTTCTTTAAAGTATAACTCTTCCTACACTGTCATTACTAAACCATCCCCAGACATCACCAGTTGAGGGCTCAGAGCTCTACAGCTTAAAAAGTTAGAACTACTATAAAAACTTTTTAAGTTCTTTTCAAAGCAAATGCTAGCCATTATCGAGATGGCATTTTGTTCTGTCTTAACGTGTAGCCTCCTACACAGGCTTCTCAGCCCATCTCCTAGGCAGAATTAAAACAAATCCATAATACTTGGCCTCGGTCTCTCCCATGGGGTGGCACTGCCAGGGAGCTAGATCCACCCACCACTAGCACCATAGCTAGCTGTTAGTAAAGCCTTTTCTAAAGAGATAGGGCCAGGACACTGCCTCACAAGCAGGGTGGGACATTTTACCAAACCAAAGAAATCTGGACAAGACAACATCCCTTAAGCAGGCACCCTGCCAGTCAGCTCAGCTCCATTCCTGCTTAGACCTGGAGAAATGTGAAAAGGGATAAGAGATCTCTGGCCTGGGGCACTGATAAAGAAACATACCTTACAGAATTAGGTGAGATGGATACAGAAAGAGGTACACATTGCCCAATGCAATAGCTGTACTGACTGAATTTGCTTAATTTCCTGTTGTTTTGTTTCAAAGGGTGAGGGGAGAAGATTTAAGGGGGAATTAGTATAAAAACAAAAGACAACAACAAAACTCTTAAAAAGCAAAAATAAAAGTAATCATTTGTTGGAAACAGCACTGGATTTAGAATTGGAAAATCTAGCATCAGATCCCAGCTCTGCTCCTTACTCTCTGTGTAACCTTGGGGAAGTCACTTAAAACCTCCAGGCCTCATTTTCTCATCTGTAAAATGAAGGGGTCAGATTATACTGCTTCTAAGATCCCTTCCGGCTCTAGCGCTATGATTCTTGGTGCTGGGGGTTGTGGGAAAAAACCACCAGATTTGGCATCAGGAGACCTAGGTTAATATCTTAGGCTCTGACACCTACTGTATATGTCCTTGGGCAAGTTTATTCCCTATTCTAGATCTGTTTCCTCATTTAGGAAAAATAAAAGGACTTGAATTAGATGGTCCCTAAAATCTTTCCAGCTCCAATATTCTGCAGTCTGGTAGAGGGTAGATCAGGAAGGAAGGAAACATTTATTAAACACTTACTAGGTGCCAAGCTCTGTGCTAAGTGCTTTACAAATATTATTGCATTTGATTGTCACAACAACCCTGAGAGGTAGCTACTATCATGATGCCCCATTTACAGCTGAGAAAACTGAGGCAGACCAGGCAGCACTACCCAGCTTTCTCTAATCAGGTAGAAGATCTGAAGATAAAAAGGAAATGAAAAAACAAGCCAACAGTTGAACCCCCTCGTCATCTCCTAATACTCTTTTTATACTTGTTTCATATTCTAATTTCTGTTTTGTTTGTCATCTGTGTTCACGTTTCATCTCTGCCTGCTAGATGCTCCTTGTACAGTGGTTTCAGTGGTGTCTGACTCCTCATAACCCCATTTGGGGTTTTCTTGGCAGAGATACTAGAGTGGTTCACCATTTCCTTCTCCAGCTCATTTTACAGATGAGGAAATTGAGGCAAGCAGGGTGACTTGCCCAGGGTCACACAGCTAATAAGTGTCTGAGGCTGGATTTGAAGTCATCTTCCTCACTCCAGGCAAGTGCTCTATTCGTTGTGCCACCTAGCTGTCCCACATGCTCCTTAAGACTGTCTTATTTATACTTAACCCTGACTGCTTCACCAAAAAGCAAAAAAAAAAAAAAAAAAAGAAAGACTGTCTTATTTAATCTTTGTAGGTCCCCAGAGCCTAGTTCAGCGCTCCCTACAGAGTGGGCATTTAATAAATGTCTGTTGAATGACTGAATGTAGAGAATGGGAAATACTTTTCAAATATTAAAGCACTATATCAGCGTAAGTTAATCATTAAGTTTTCATCAACTTTAAAACTGGGTTTCAAAGCCTTCAGTGTAAAAAGCTCAGGATTGTGTGTAGGCAAGCGACTTAACGTCTATGAGCTTCAATTTCTTCATCTGAAAAATGAGGATAATAATATCTGTGATACTTCACAGGATTGTTTTGAGACTCGAGTGAGAAAGTTAGGCAAAATGTTTTGCAAATTTTGAAGGACTATCTAAATATATATTGTTATTATTAATATGATGTCTTTCAGAAGCCCTCAGCTACCACTGCCATGTGATACTTTATTGATCTTTCTTGACCTTTAAAGCAAAGTCATCCCACATGAGCCTCCTCAAGGCTCCCTGTGCTCCATCTCCAAATGTCTCTGTATTTTTACTTCATCTCCTCTTCCTTTCCTCCTGTATTAGAAGAGTAAGTATCTCATTCTCTCCAGATTCCTTCAAGGCTTTGTCCAGGTTTCAAAAAAGAAAAGAAAAATCTTCCTTTCACCCTGATGGCCCTTCAAGCTGTTGTCCCACCTCCTCTTGCTTCCCTTCTACTGCCATTTTTTTTAAATCTTATTTTTATCAATGCCTTTTGTTTTTCCAACACATTCATTTCTGAATGTAGCTTTCCTGTACCTAGTGAGCCATCCCTTAGACAGAGAAAGAGAAAGAGAGAAAAAGAGAGAGAGAATGAGAGAGAGCAATTCGGCAAAACTAACCTACAATTTCTATTGGGTCTGACAGCGTATGCATCATTCCACATCCTCTGAATGTCCCCTACTTTTGCAATGAAGGGATAGAGGCAACTGCCAAATTTCTTGGGAGTGGTCTACATTTGCTGCTTTCTATCTCCCCACCACCATCTTTGCAATCTGGACTCCAACACCCTACTCCCTGCCTCCCTTCACCACACTCCCAAAATGACTGTCTTGAAGAGCATCAGTTATATTTCAGAAGTAAATCTGCCAAATCTGGTAGCCTCTTCTCAGTCCTTGCATCCTAAATTCCTGTGCATTCAAGGCTGTTCTCCATTTCTGCTTCTCTCCTGCACCTCTGTCCTCTGTGCGTTTCCTGTTAGAATCTTCAGTTGGGGGCCACACTACCTAGACAGCACTCTGCTCCCAAATTCATCAAACTCCTCTCCTTCTGTGTATGCCTCTGAGGGCAGAGGGTTGCAGTTCAACCCTGGATACAGTGTAGAAAGTGTCTGGTGCTGAAGCCTTGAGGCTCTTCTCCAGGGGGGTGGGGGGAGAGGGGAATAGGATAAGATAACAAACTTTGGAGCTGAGTCTAAGAGCCAGGGTGGTGACACTGTTGGGGGGAAGTGCCTTCATTCCTTAGCAGGAACCCTCCCTGATTTGGAAGGGATACCACTGACTTCCATAATTGCAGGGAAAGGGGAGTAGATTTTTCATACTGGAACCCAGCTCTTCCTAGCCCCAAGCCCAGCCCTGGATCTTATACCACACTGCCTCTTACCAATAATACCTTCCTGGGATCCTTTTAATATTTTCCAACACTTTCACAGGCATTATCTCCTTTCATCACACAGGGTTTGGGATTTGTTGTTTTTTTAAACAAAGGATATTCCATGTATAAGCACATATTTATAATTCTTTCCCTACAATCCATACATTTCCACGAGAATTAAGTTGATTTCCTATCAGTGTCTCAAACACACCAGGTTCACATTTTTTTAACAGCTCTCCTTTCCCCCAATGCAGAGGGAAAAGCTCCAGATTTAGAGTCAAAGGACATTGGTTCCAAGTCCCAGACTCTCATTTGCTACCAATGTGACTTTGGAGAAGTTATCTCATTTCTTTGGGCCTCCATCCCCTCACCTATAAAACAAGGGGACTGAGATAGTTCATCTCTAGTTCTAAGCTATAAATAGTGACTCTAACCCTTCCTGGGCCTCAGCTTCCTCATCTGTGAAATGAAGGAGATAGCCTTCCAGTTCTCAATCTATGAGTATCTGGGCCTAAGACAACCTTCAAATTCTAAATCTAAATCTAAATCTACTTAGCAAACCTTAAAGCACTAGATTGTTAGGAGAGGCAGCTGGGGCAGCCTTGCAGTCAGGATACAAATCCTTAGTCAGAAACTCATCATCTGGGTGACCATTAGCAACTCGCTAACCTTTCTGGCCCTCAGTCCCTTCATCTCTAAAATGAGAATAAATAATCTCTGTGCTGCCTCTTCATAGGACTGTGAGGAAAATGCCATATAAATTGAGCTGCTACTCTGATAATTATAATGTGCTTTCCCCTTCTGGCCAGTTCTCCTGCCTCCTTTACACATTTACAAGCCTCAGCATTTCTGCTACAGCAAAGTCTTTATCCTAAATTGTTTTTTTCTTCCTCCCACCCCTTTCTTTAAATAGGAACCTCATAAACCCCTTCAGTGGGTGACTGGTTTGCCCACTCTTTCTTTCCTCATAATTCTGGACACCTGGCCGCAAAAGTTTCTCCCTGTGGCACACTGAGAGGCCAGGTGCCACTGTGTCTTTATCCCCCCTCACACCCTTCTCCCTGGCAGGTGCAGTTTCTCCTGATCTGGAACCTTATCTTGGCTCTAACCAGAATTCAGTTATGTAAGACACCCCATATGACATCTCTGCTTTGTCCCAGTTCTTCTGTTTCCTGCAGCTTCTTAAAGGTCTTCTTAATGTCCTCATCCTCCAATCTCCCACTTTCTGTGGGGCAGCTACAGACCTCCTTAGAAATATCTTCGCAGAAATCTTTTTATGATTTCCTTTCTCAGGTCTCTGTCCTTTCCTCCCTTTTTTGTAGGCTATCCATTTAAGAATGAGATGAGAGATCACAGATTTAAAGCTGGAAATTACTTTAGTGTCCAACCCCTTTCATTTTACAAATGAGTAAACTGAGGGGTGTTAAGTGATTTGGCAGAGGTCACAAAGGGTCATAAAGCAACAGAGCGGGATACGAACCCAGGTCCTCTGACTTTGAAGTCAGTATTTTTTCCATTACACTATAATGCCTCTCCCAAACAGTTTATCTCTAATGTCAGGCACTCCCTTCCTAGTTTTTTAAAGTCTATTTAAAACTTTTTATTAGTAGTACTTTTAAAAATCCATTGAGCCAAAAACAACCCTAGAAGGTTAGGTGCTCTAAGTATAGTTAACCCTCTTTTCCAGATGAGGAAACTGAATTAAATAACTGACATAAGGTGAAATGGCTGGGCAAAGAGATACAAGATTTGAACCCAGGTGTTGTGAGGCCTCTGAGTGCCACCACATTCTATTCCCTGTGCCAAGGTGCCTCTCCCTTTCTAGCATTTCACAGTGGCCTGGTAGGATGTAAAGCTTGACCCTCAATTTTAGTTACCTTCTGCCTTCATTCCACTGAAACACAAAAACACTAAGGAATTCTGCTCTAGCAAGACCTTGCTCTCCTACTGCCAATAGCAAATGACCACAGCCACACTCCTATCAGGTAAATAGAAGAGGAATTATTATTCCTGTTTTATAGATGGAGAAGCTGAGACCCAAGAAGGGTCACACAATTAGGTGCCCCAGGTCACCCCAAGAAGGAGCAGAAGGGAGCCTCTGTTATCGCCACTGTACCACCCTGCCTCTGATGCAGCCAGCCCCTCCCTTGTCTCTGTGATAACCTGCAGGGGAGTCTGTCCTCCAAGTAGCCCAAGTAAGCTTCTTCCTAGCCCAGCAGAGATTGCAGCGCAAGACCCATGTGCCCAGATACTGCCCCATCTGTGCAGTTGATCTGGTATTGGTGAGCTGAACTTGTGTCTTGTACATACGTCACACATTCACCCCAGAAATCATGCCTGGGATGATTACACGGAGGAGCCATATGTCCTGACAGGTATGTAATTATGTACTGAGTAGCTTATCGGGCAGAATCCGTTTATTTTCTCTAGGCGAGCTATGCATCAAATCTAAGTAGAAGAAAAAAGGAGAAAGAGGGAGGGTAGGAAAGAAAAAGAAAATGAGAGATCAAAAAAGAGTCCAAAATGAGAGATTAAGAAAAGAGGGAGGGAAAAGAAGGGTAGAAAAAGAAATTGAAAGTGAGAGCAAATGAAAGAAAAATTAAGAAAGAAGGAAAGAAAAAGGAAAGATGGAGAGGATAAGAGAGGGGAATAGAATGGAGGAGAGGAGAGGAGAGGAGAGGAGAGGAGAGGAGAGGAGAGGAGAGGAGAGGAGAGGAGAGGAGAGGAGAGGAGAGGAGAGGAGAGGAGAGGAGAGGAGAGGAGAGGAGAGGAGAGGAAAGGAGATACAGCAGAGAGAGAAAAATAGAAGAGAGACAGAGAGAAGGAAGAGAAGGGAAGGGAACAGGAAGGAAGAAAAACAGAGAGAAAGAAGGAAGGATAGAAGGAAGGAAGGAGGGGAGGAAGGAAGGAAGGAAGGAAGGAAGGAAGGAAGGAAGGAAGGAAGGAAGGAAGGAAGGAAGGAAGGAAGGAAGGAAAGACACATAGTGAACAAGGTTGTATTGGACAGCACTACCTCTCCTTTCCTGAGATTTTTCTTGCTGCCACAATGGTACTTGTCAGTGTTCCTCAGTGGATCTGAGGTATGACAGATTCAAGTAAAAGGATGAAAATCACCAATGGACACTGGGTTCTCTCTCCTGACATTGTCACTGGCCATCCCCATGCTTGGAATGTTCTCCCTCCTTGTCTTCACCCTCTGGTTTCCCTGGTTTCCTTCAAGACTTAGCTAAAATCCCACCTTCTATAGTTCATTTCTTACACACACACACACACACACTCCATTCCCTCTGTTACCTTCCATTTACACTGTAAATATCTTCTAAGTGCATATCTGTTTGCATATTGTCTCTCCCATTAGAATGTGAGCTCCTTGACACCAGGTACATTTTTTGCCTTTTTTTTTTCTTTTGTCTTTAGCACAATGCCTGACACATAGTAAACTCTTAATAAATTCTTGTTGACTTTACTTGAAAGACAGACAGATAAATGCTCTTAGACCTGGAAAGCAAAAAATACTTGATAGGAGAATTTTGCAGACAATCAGGATACTATTTCATATATTTGCATATAGTAAGCACTTAATAAATACTATTTTCTTTCATTCATTCATATAGCTACTTTCCCCCAGCTGTAGTTCAAATTAACCTCTTTTCATCAGGTTAAGTTCCACAGTCTCTGAAGGTTAACCCTTTATAGAGACAGCAATAGGCATATCCTTTTCTTGCTCCAAAGAGAGCTCAATGATCAGCCTGGGAGAGTTCATCAGTCTCTCAATAGTCAGTCCCTGAGCTGGGGATGCCTTTCCAAGGGTGAGGGTGAAGCCGTGCCATCAGGTGACTGTGCTGGGAAAGATCCACAGAACCCTAGAATCTCAGAGTTGGAAATTTTCTCAGAAGAGCAGAGGTCCAAGAGGTAAAATGATTTCCACAAGCTCAAGTGTAGTAATCAGAAGAGCAAAGATTCAAACCTAGGTCCTCTGACTCCCAATCCATTGCTCTTGCCTTTGCAACATGTTGCCTCAATACCCTAACAAATACTCTATTAGTCTCAGTTAAAAGACCTCCAAGGATTTGGGATCTACTACATCTAATTATTAGGAAAGTTTTCCTTACTTAGAGCCAAAATCCTCCTCTCTGCAACTTCAGTTCTGCCCTCTGAAACCAAGCCAAACAACTCTCAAGCACCTCCCACTGGGCAATCCTTCAAATACCTGCCAATGGCTATTATGCCCCTTCCCTTTCCCTCAGTCTTCCTTTCTCCAGTATAAACATCCTCGGTTCCTTTAATATATCCTAGCCTGACATGATCTCCAGTCCTCTCCCCATCCTAATCACTCTCCTTTAGATGTTTGTCAATGTCAGCATCATTTGTCAAAGGAAACATCATTTTTCACTGTCCTTCCTAAAATGTGGCATCCAGAACTAGGCACAATACTTCAGCTGTAGACTGTCATCTCCTCAGTTCTGTTTCCCAACCAGAATCGTTGGGTAAGAAGCAGGAGGTCATGCTGGTGCGTTGGCACAGGTGGGGCTAGCTAGGAAAGAGGGTCCTGGATCACTAGTCCTCCTGGGAAGATGGACCTTCTATAAGGTAGCCTAGATCAGTCAGAAAAAAGTCAGGGAGTAGGAATTTAAGTTCAGGGGAATCTGGGATGGGAGGAAGGGTCTCATAATGAGATCAAGCAAAATCCAGGGTCCAATAAGTCAGTGGTCAGCAAGAACATCACTAACACTGGAGATTAAGGTGAGGTGTGATCCAAGGCCACTTACCATGTACTTTTTTTCTATACCCTACACCATCTGGTTATGTTGAACTGGAGCTAAAAAGCCAACCTACCTCCACAGAGATAGGTACAGCAGAGAACATGGACTTCTTTCAGGTTCTCACATGGGAACAGTGTGCCTAAACTCCTTTCTCTGCATCCTACCATCTGGTGGATGTAATTCCAGTCCCCCTCCCATGTTCCATTTAGTCCTATGGTCTTACAGGAAAATCATCTCACCTATCCACTCTTGTGAGCACATACCTTTCTCCCCTAAAGACATTCTAGTTTCCCTCCTGCATATTGTACCCATCTCAAACAGCAAAACTTTCACTGGCCTGGTCCTGCTAGCCTTCTGCCTTCCCCTCTGCATTGTTTTTTCCATAAAATGCCAAACACCTCTCCCTCCTTAGGTGTTCTTTAATGCCACTTCCAACCTTTGTGCTTTCTATAAAAACAAATTCAAAAAATATTTTAAGTACGTACAGCATGTAGAACACTATATACCAGGTGCTGGGGGAGACATGAATTTTATCTGAGCAATTGTCTTTGTCCTCATAGAACTTACATTTTAGTAGAGTTATAACAGCCAACAAAGATAGCAATATAATCCATGGATCAAAGTCACTGACCACACAAACCAAGTTCATTCCTGGAGGCTTCTTATACAAATCTCTCTGTCTTGTGCCCCCACCTAGAGGACCTTCAGAATTTAGTTCATGTCTAGATAGACAAGGGGCAGCTAGATGGTGCAGTGGATAGAGTACCAGGACTGAGAGTCAGGACAACTCATCTTCCTGACTGCAAATCTGGCTTCAGGCACTTACTACCTAGGTGACCCTGGGCAAGTCATTTAACCCTCTTTGCCTCAGTTTCCTCATCTGTAAAATGGATGGGAGAAGGAAATAGCAAACCACTTCAATATCTTTGCCAAGATAACTCCAAACAGGATCATGCAGAGTCAGACACAACCAAAATGACTGAACAACAACAACTAGATAGCCATAAAAAAAAAAACAGGAAAGCCCTTACCGCAGTGCCTGGTATAGAGTAGGAGCTTAATAAGTGCTAGTTGACTAACTAAAAGGGCCCTCAGCTCCAGCACTCAGGCTAACAAGACTCAATATAGAACAAGCTTATTTATCAATGCAGAAAGGATCCATACCCAATCCCATAAAAGGTCAAGAGAAGTTTTCTCTACTCTCTGTTGGGCCCTCACTTTCTCCAAAGACCAATGACCTCCCTTCCCCTCCATCTGCCCCAACTCCAATCTATTCTGCCTCTTGGGGAATCTGTGTCTGCTCTTAAAGAGGAAGCCCAAGGGCCAATTCAAGTGTGAGAACTCCATCAGCCCTAAGGTGTCTACCCCTTGAGACTCATTACTTCTGCCAGCTCCTTAGCAATGAACTTGAGAATCAGGGTCATTTGAACCAGTTGTTTCTTCAACTTCAAAGCTGGGACCTTGAGTTAAGGCCAGAACAAAGGTCATTTAGGATAATGGCTAAGTCGAGCAACAAGGATCAGAAGAAGGCAGTTGACATCAAAAGGACATAAAGAGGAGGAAGGGCTTACCCATCTCCACACAGGACAGTTATACAGCCCCTTCTCCCTATGACCCTGAAAAAATTATCTGTTCTAGAATCATGGAATCAGTTTTCTCCCTGAAAAAAAATCTCTCTTCTTAAATCCTTGTCCTTCTCTGCCTTCACAAAGGAACAGTCCCTTCACCCCAAGTACTGGTGGCTTGGGAGCCACTTTATGGTGTTGAAAAACACCCTTGCATGCATCTTAGTGGGAGAGGCAAAGGAAGGATGAGAAGTCAGCTCCTAAAGATATCAGGCCTAGAAATCTGGTTTTGAGTTTGGGACAATTCTGAGAAGGGCCAGACTCTGTGGGCTGTTAATTTGAGGTTCCAAAAAGAAAAAATAATAACAACAATAACCGTAATAGCTGCAGCCACAGCATTTCCTGCACATTATGGCATCTGAGAAAGTGCTGACGGGGACGGCTGACAAGCTCCCTGCATTGTAATTCACCCCATAACATCATCTCCCAGCCTTATGGATTTCTCATTGAAAAATTATGTGATGCCTTTTTGGAAACCCAATACTGAGTTATTGATATAGAGAAGGCAGCACGCTTTCAACTCCCAGCATATTAGCTTTATCCTGCCAGAAGGACTTTTCTGTCTAATTTCCAAACTTGGTTTTCTCCTCTCAGTTTAAGTCGCATAGTTGGATGTCTGTGTGTACTTTTGTGTATGTGTTTGTGTGTGGCTTTAGGCAAATCAACTGTATGTGTACCTGAGTATGTGTGTATAGATATAAGTCTCTGTGGATCAGTATATAAATAGAGACAGACAGATAAAATTAGATAGATACATATATAAATAGAATAGATACATAGACACATACATAGAAACATGGATAGATACACAGATACATAGAGGTATTTGTGTTCATGTATATCCATGTGTCTGTGCCTGTAGCTGTTCACTTGTGTATGTATATGTGTCTGTTTGGATCTGTGTGAATGGCAGCCTGACATAATGAAAAGAGAGCTGGGATCTGGACTCAGACCTGGGTTCAAGTCCCAGCTCTGACACCAGCTAGACGTATAAGCTCAGGCATGACACACTTCCCTCTCCGAGCCTCAGTTTCCTCATTTGTAAAAATGAGGACAAAAACACTTGCACTATCTCCCTTCCAGGGCTATCATGAAGAAAGTATTTTGGAAACATGAAAAGGTTCTAGAAATGTGAAGTATTATTATTCCAGGAGCAGCTCCACTCTTAGAAATATAATTTTCCACCAACCACTTCGTTGGCTTGCACTCGACTAAATCCATTCTTGCCACCCCCTTTGGTCTGCTTTAAATGGGCTTCTTGCCTAGTACCCTCAGACTTCTGTGCTAAGCCTTTGCTAAGGTTTCCGTGGCTCGTGATTTTGAAACGTTTTCTTATCCAACCTGCTTTACCTCTTTACTTTGCTTACTTGAAAGTGTGGCCATTTTCCTGGCCCAGTGTTCAGAGCCCCCTGTACATAGCTCCCCCCTTCGTATTTCCTACAGGCCAAGACTGGGGTTCCATGGCTTTGGTTTCTGGGTCCCTGAGAATACCAGAAAAGAGACAGTGTGATGTCATGAAGAGAACACACACCATCAGTCTTGAAATTGGGAGTTCACATTCAACTCTTAGCACTCGCTATCTGTGTGCCCTGGTCAGATCACATACCCTCTCTGTGCCTCGGCTTCCTCCATTATAAAATGGACACTCTACCAAGACTGACTTTTTTCACAGAGCTACAGTGAAGAGAGGACCGTATTTTGTAACCCTTGAAGGATTCTAACAAGGGCTCTTCACCTGAGGTGAGTGAATTTGTTTCTTTAATATTTTGATAACTATATGTCAATGTAATTCATTTCATTTATAATTCTATGCATTTTATTTTATGCACTTAAAAAACATTGTTTGAGGAGAGGTCCCTGGGATTCACCAGATTGCTAAAGAGGTCCCAGGCAAGGATTAAGAATTCCTGTGTCATAAAAATGTTAGCTAATATTTACTCACGGTAATCCTAATGTAGGGATTGCTAGAAAGCAGTCCTTCTGGTTAGGAATACCTAGGTTCAAGTCCGGCTCTGACACACCCTGTGTAACCCAGGGCAAGACACTGTTCTAAGATATGAGTTTCTGTGCAAGTCTGCATTGGTAGATCTAGCCACAAGATAAAAAATAAGAAGAAGAAGACAAGCATTTGAGTGCCTACTATGTGCAAGGCACAGTGCTAGGTGCTAGGGATGAAAAGACAGAAGAACATAGCCCTAGGTTTCTCAGAGCTGCCTTCCAACTGTCTAATCCCTATCTATCAGAAGAAGCATTCTACAGACAGCAATGGAAAGGCTTTTGTGATTTCATCATGGGGAAATTCCCAGCATGACCAGCTCCATTCTATTAGAATCCCTTTAAGCACCAGAGTTCAATGACTTGCCCAGGGTCACACAGCTCCAGTATGACAGAGGTGGGACTGGAAGCCAGGTCCTCCTGGCTGCCCAAGTTCCCCTACCCTGTTAGCTTCAGACACCAGCTGCCATGTTGCACTTCAAACCCCATGCTGTATTTATAATATCATCCTATGCAGAGCAAATGCCAATATTTAGAAAGAAAAATGTCCTTTTTATTGGACTCCTGCTGATACCCCAGCTGTTAGCCAGCATCACACACACACACACACACACACACACACACACACACACACACAGAGCTTCTCTTTTTGTTTGGGAAAGAAGAGGAAGGGCCCCAAGCACTATAGAAAGAGCCCTTCCATCAGAAAGGTGCTTCTCTGCCCCAGCAGGTCTGCTTGGCTGAATGGAAATGTGTTTTTTATGAGATGAATTGCATCATTAAATTACATTATCAAAACTAAAAATGCACCATTAATTTTCAAAAACAATAGTAAATACATCTCATTTCTAATACATGATTCTGCATTTAATTTTTGCCTGGGGCCATGCTTTTCTCCCCCCAGCTTCACTGTCTCCCTTTATGCAGACTCTATAAATGGAGCTAAATTGCCAAAGATATTTTTGCCAAATGTCTGTAATGTGAAAATAAATGAATTTCTAATTGGCTGTTGCAAAAGGAAAAATTACTTTTTGATCTCAGCTCAGCCAAGCAAAAACCTACCTAGCCTGAGTAATAAGATGCCAGGCCATGGTAAGGAGAGAGACAAAAGATGTGGCAGAGGAACCCAGGGAGAGCAGGAAATGAGGTGAGTGCACCCAGGCACTCACAACTGCTGTTCTTTCCTTCCTGTTCAGGGGCTCTTGCTCCATTAGCCCCTAAGTGCTTCGGGGGCTTTTCCTTCTGCAGAGTGTCTCTCTGTTCTCCAGATGCAGAGATCCACTCTGTGAGAGGCAAGGCCAGAATACTGGATCTATAAGCCCTTGGCAAGGGTTGAAGATTACACTGCCTCCCTTCCTACCCCCCTGCCTTTGAAAGTGGCACTCTGTGTGCGTGACTGTCAATAGGAAGCTTTGATCCTTCCCTATAACCCAGGCCACATCACAATATCAATTAAATCATAGGATTTCAAGTGAGAATAAAATCTTAGAGATAATTATTATCCCAAATGCCTTACTTGAGAGAGAAAGTGACTTTACAAGGTCACACAACTTATTAAGTAACAAAGTCAAAACTGAAATCCAGGTTCTCTGACTCCAAATCTTGTGTTCTTCACACTATAACAAGCTGCCTGGATTTCTACACACCTTGAAAAAGATGATTTTTCTGGCAATTAAAACATGTAGATTTATAAAGTCACATTAAAAAGCATTCTTTGAAGATACATCCCCTACTTCTTTGAAGAAGTGGAAAACTATGGATGTGGGCACTGCATACATCAGATTTGTTCTACATATTGATTAGTTTTGATTAATATTTTTTAAACATTTCCTCTTTTTTATTCTGAACTCCTAGGGATAGCTCTCTGGGAGAAGGAGGCTACATCAGGAAATATAAGCAATGTAAAGACAAAGTATATCAATAAAATTTATTTTAAAAATAAAGAGGATTCCATATTGTGCCCCCACTTCATAGACAGACAGACACACACACACACACACTCTCACACCGTAAGAGGCTATCTTTCTGGCATACCACTCACTAATCCCGGATCAGAAGAGAGAAGAACCCAGAACAAATCCACCATTGAGGCTAGGCAGCTGTAACCACCTGAAGGGAGAAGTGCATGCTATAAACACTGTGGCCAGTGGGCTTGTGGTTCAGTCATTTCAGTCATGTCCAACTCTTTGTGACCCCATTTGGGGTTTTCTTGGCAAGGATACTAGAGTAGTTTACCATTTCCTTCTCCACTTCATTTTATAGATGAGGAAACTGAGGCAAACAGGGTTAAGTGATTTATGGGATCACACAGCTAGTATGTGTCTGTAACTGTATTTGAACTCAAGAAAATAAGTCATATAGTCACACAGAAGAAGACAAGAAAAATCAGGAAAATATCCAACAAATGAACAGTGGGAAGGAAATGCAGTAAAAAAGAGTCCTGCTATGTCATAGTGGATGTGGAGGCAGAGCTGGACCTGAGTGGGAAGGCCCACATCCAAATCTGGGTTCTGTTGCCTAGTGTCTAGTGTCTAGCCACAGGGGTGTCCTAGAGGCAGCTAACTGTTAAGTTTTTAGTGTGATCATTTACCACGCAAAAATCAGGGGAAAAAAATACGAATCAGGCCTTGATTTATTTGTTTCGTTGATTATCTAGATTTAAGAAAGTGATGGAGGAAATGTTTATAATGCAGATTAAACTCAAAAGTGTGTCAAGTATATTTTTTGGGGGGAGCCAGTTATTAAACATTTACCAGCATACTTCTGTACCTAGGGACTTTGGACAAGTTGTTTAATTACTCTAGGCTTCAATTTACTCATCGTTACAATTTTGAGGTTGTATTAAATGATCTCTAAAGTTCCTTCCAGCCCTAAGTTCTAAAACTCAATTAAAATGGTAATCTTACAACTTGTTATAGCACCTTTATATAACAACTATATATGTATGTATATATATATACATAATCATACATATTATATTTATATTACATATATATTTCTATATATAGTAACTTCAAATAACACTTAGTGTATGACCCTGGGCAAGTCACTTAACCCTGTTTGCCTCAGTTTCTTCATCTTTAAAATGAGCTAGAGAAGGAAATGGCAGTATTTTTGCCAAGAAATTCCCAAATGGAGTCACAGAGTGTCGAACATGACTGAAATGACTGACCAACAAAATTTATAATTTGTTAAAAGGCTTCCGTTTTGTTTTTCTCTGTCCCAATGGAGGAGATTGAGAGAGAGAGAGAGAGAAGGGTTTGTGATATTATTGCAAAAAAAAAAAAAGAAAGAAAAGAAAAAAAAGTGGCCCTCTAGGTCGTCAAATACTGTCCTAAAGGGCCTCAAGGCCAGAGGTTCCCAACCCCACCCTTAGGACCTAAGGCATTCAAAATAGGTGGCCTTCGGAAGGAGTGAAGGATAGCTATGAAAGGAGAGGACAAGGTACAAAGTGACCCCAGTCATCCTGTATGCAGGATATAGCACACTGATGACTACCTAAGGAAAAGGGGATTGCAGTTTTCAGACAGAGAGAGAACACAAAAGCTCGAAAGACAGAGAACAAAGTGTAAAAACAAAAGGCAAAGGGAAAATGACCTCTGGAGACAGAAGAGAGAGAAGCTGGCTGGTGTAAGTTCTTGGCCCACGCTCTGAAGGGCAGGAAGAGTCAGAAAGGAAATGGCGACCAAAATTAGAGGAAGCAAAAAAGAAACTGGATATGAAATCATAGGAACATTGATTCAGGTCCCAAAGGGACCTTAGAATCCATTTGTCCAAACCCCTTGTTTTACAGAAGAAACCAAGATCCAAAGAAGTTTTGATTTGCCCATGATCACACAGGGAATAGATGGAACTTCCAAACCTCATCATCCTCCCAGTTCCACCTAAGAGTCATCCTGGATTCCTCATAACCTCTCACCTCCATATCCAAAGTATGTCAATTTCAACTTTGCAACATCTCTCAAACAGACCCCCTTCTCTCCTCTGACACTGTCACCACCCTAGTGCACCTTATCACATCCCTCCTGGATTACTGCAATAGCTGCTGGTGGGTCTGCCTGCCTCAAGTCTCTCCCCACTCCAAATCATCCTCTATTCAGCCACTAAAGTGATTTTCCTAAAGCACAAGTCTGATCATACACACACACACACACACACACACACACACACACACACAAACACATCTTGCTTTGTATATTTTTGTTCATGTTTCCTCTATTAGGTTGTAAGCTCCTTGAGGGCAGGGACTGTCTCTTGCCTCTTTTTGTATCCTCAGTGATTAGCACAGTGCCTGGCACATAGTAGGTGCTTAATAAATGTTGATTGATTGAAAAAGTATTGAACCACAAAGTAAAACAGAGCAGGTAGTTTCCAGTACCAGTATTCCTATGTGATCATCAGTCATGTGTATGTGGTCCTGCTGTTGGCTTTCTATGGGCACATGGAACAAGAGGGCAAACTTGATTAGGAGGCAGCTTTTAAATTTGCCACTAAAGGAAGTAAGTGAGAAAGTGCTGTGCAGAATTATACTTCTACAGTCAGGTATCTGTGGTTTAAAGGAAAGGAGGCAGAACACTACAGCAATCAGGAGACAAGCTTCAAGTCCTGTCCACAGTGAAAGAATGAAGATGTGGTAATAAATCGTGGAGATAAACTGTTCCCAAATGGAAGGAAGACTACAAAAGAGAGATGATGAGAAAAATAGCAGAAGGAAAATCAAGACCTAAGGAGGGAAAGCAGGAAGCCTTGTCCAGAGAAGAGGTCTACATCCACAAAATCACAAGTGGTAGAATTAAGAATGAGGGCATTCACCTTTGAGAGGCTCTGGAAATATAAAAGTAGTACAAAGCAGTGATGTCATGTGGGCCATCTTATCTAATAGAGTGCTGGTTAAAGCCAAGATGATGTGAAGGTACTTGCCCAGCAGAAGGATGTTGGGAGCAGGAAACACAGTAGCACCTGGTGTCTGAACATCCCAGCAGGACAGAGCTCTTGCAGACAGATGTCCAGGATTATGAGAAGCAAAGTAGCCGAGCTATAGTTAAAAGAAAGAATTGATGAGATCTTAATAAAAAAGAAGGGAAGATCTAGACAAAAAAAGTATGGTTAGACTTACATGAAGTGATGGAGAGTGAAGCGAGCAGAGGCAAAAGAAAATCTGTCTATCTATCTATACACACACACACAATTACTGGAACAACATAAAGATGGCAATAAAACTCAGGTCAAATAAAACTGAAGAGAGGTATCAAGCTAATCAAGTCAAAGCAGCATATCTTTCTAACTTCATTATGTCAACAATTGTTAAACTACAAAAGTGAGAAGTGATACATACTATGAGTTGCAATCACTACTAGGTAGCTTGGCTTAGCTATTTTTAGTGAATATAATGGGTGGATGTGAATGTTTTTTGGGAAGTTTGGGAAGTTTGGGAAGGAAGGAAGGAAGGAAGGAAGGAAGGAAGGAAGGAAGGAAGGAAGGAAGGAAGGAAGGAAGGAAGGAAGGAAGGAAGGAAGGAAGAAAAGGAAGGAAAGGAAGGAAGGAGGAAGAAGAGAAAGAAAGGAAGGAAGAAGGGAAAAAGGAAGGAGGGAGGGAGGAAAAGAAGGAGGAAGAGAGGAAGGGAAGGAGAGAAGGAAGGGAGGGAGGGAAGAAAGGGAGGGAGGGAAGGAAGGGAGGGAAGAAGGAAGGAAGAAAAGGAAAAGATGGAAGGAAGGAGAGAAGATACAGAATAAACAGTCTAATCCTGTGGAAAGTTAAGGCGAGAGGAGAAAAGACAGAAAAGCAATGTAGATGTGACATTAGCAGTGTGATAAAAGGTCTTGATGCAAAGAGAAATCTTGAATCTCATAAGGAGAAGCCCTCTGGACCCAGGAGCTAAAGGATATGGTTATTTAAATAATGAGATGGTCATTTAAATGAGTTTAGGTATATGGGGGGGGAGCAAAGGAGTGGGGGGGAGAGATCAGAAAATTCAATGCACAAATTCCTGTGCTAAGTGCTAAGGATACAAATAGGAAACCAAAACAATCCCTGCTCTCACAGAACTCACTTTCTAATTTGAGGAGGCAACAAATAAAGAACTCTTCTTGTTCATGGTCATGGCGGACAGAAAAGCTAGGTAGTACTTAGGCAGAGAAAGCAGCAAGGTAGATGGTAAGTCCCCAAGGACATGAAAAGTAATGGCAGAGCTGATGCTCCCCTACCAAGAGCAGTGAGTTCAAGGTTTACAATGTGTCAGCCAATAAATGGGGGTGGGGGTTGTTTTTTTTTAAGTCAGCAGAAGAACTAGCTAGAAGTAGAAAGAACATTATGGAAAAGAGGAAAAGAAAAACAGTACAAAGAAAACCAATAAAAATATGAGTGTTTGAAACATGAGAAAATGACATTCCATTCAATTAAGCAATTCAGGGCCTACTAGATGACTGCCCGGGACAGCACTTTACAAATATTATCTCATTTAATCCTCACAACAGTTCTAGGAAGTAGGTGCTATTATTATCACCATGTTAAAGTTGAGGAAACTGAAGCAAACAAGGTTAAGTGACCTACCCAGGTTCACACAGCTAACAAGTATCTAAAGCTGAATTTGAACTCTGGTCTTGCTGATTACAGGCTATCCACTGTGTTGTATGAGGTTGCTGTATTTTTTCTATTCTTTTATCTATTTCTCTAATTTTTAGCCAGCAACAGATAGTTTTAATGATAACTGTCTTAAAAAAAATTTAGCGGATAAAGACTGCCTTTATCAGTTTTTTTATTGTTTGTCCTGATATTATATTTTGTTTTTCCTAGAAGCCTAAAAGTGAAGCTTGCCTCTAGGGAGGCGATATAGGTGTGAATGGGGTTTAAAGCTGCATAGAATAATAGTTTCAGAGGTGGAGTAGATATTAGTGATTATCTAATCTATCCCCTCCATTTTAGAGATGAGGAGCTAAGACCCAGAGAAGTGAACAATGATCCCCACCCCCCCCAAGCTGAAGCAGGAAGTGGCAAAGCCGGGATTAAACATAGGCCTCTTGATTACAAGTTCAATACTCCATTGCACCACAAGGACCTGGCCAGATCATTTTGATTTCTTTTGCTTGATTATATTGCTTTGTTACTAAAGGAGGAATCCATTGGAGTGAGGGAAGTCATCAGTATGTGACAAGAATATTAAAAAAAAAATAAGGACATCAATAAAACATTCCAAAAGAATTCTTTTCCTTTAAACAATCTACTTGCCTCATGCCCTCCTGGCAACCTACAAAGTTAAGGTGGTCCCAGGCCCATACATACACTGTCCTCCCCTTGTGATTAGGAACTGATACCCCTATCTGGCCAGCTGCCAGCAAGTCTAGGCCTGTGCTCCCTCATTTCCCCCAAGTCTTGACCATCACTATCTTTTGACCCTGTACCAGGTTTTGGAGGGAGATAGAGTAGGGTTGAGAGAATGAGGCAAGGGAGCCTGGGACCAAAGCGGCCTCCACACTTAAGGCTGTGCAATGATTAGGCACCTCAAGATGCCTCCCGGGTGTGAAATACCCTCTGGGCTCCCCGTTCCCTCCCCATCCCAGGATGTCCACAAAGCCGCAGGACTTAGGTTAAGAATATTCCCCCCACCGCCTACCCACTATTGACCCCTTGTCCCCGGAGATTCAAATTCATCTCCAGAGCCAAGGCAGCCTTGGGTTTGCCAAAAGGAGCGGCCAGAAGCATCATTTGTTAGGTTTTAAAAGGAAAGCCTCCTCTATTTTCCACGTGCATAGTAATTACCCTGAAACAGGTGCAGCCCCGGGCTCGTTTATTATTATTTCTTTGGGTCCTTAATGGCGGTTGCTGCAAATAAATCCCATTAATGCAATAAGAGGATTTATGGCCCCCAAATTTACACCGGCCGTTTAATCATCACACCTTCTCCTCCGACAGACTTTTTCGAGAACAATTTGCCCTACAATTTGTCAGAGGGAAAATGGCCTCATATAAACGCTGGGCGGAAATAAATGCTAATCCGCCGCTCAGTCTTTCATTCTTCTAATTGCCCTGGGAGTTTAAAGGAGACAGACTTATTTACTCAGAGCAGGAAGTAGCGCCGTAATAAACCATCCCCAGCGGGGTCTAAATAAGTCCCTGACAGGGACGGGGGGGGGGGGGGGGGGGGGGATGGGAGCTCCGGAATTTACGCGCCAGTAAATGGGTGGGTGAAGGAAGGTCTGGATCCTGGTGGAAGGGAGAATAGCCTCAACCCAGCCCAACCCAATCTCTGGCCAGCCTCAGCCTCAACTCCGGGCCGGCCCAGCCCCCGGCCCAGCTCCTCACGGCACTGGTAATTATTAATATTCACTGTCCACCGGGAGCCCTCTACAGGGGCTCCCTGCACTTCAAAGAGACTGTCTCTCCGGGCTGAGACAATGCAAAGTAGATAAATGGCCTCAGCTGTGATTTCTGCATGTCCTCCCTCTTTTCCTTTGACCTGACCCCTCTTCTTTCACTCTCCCCACACCTGATGCCGCTCTAGGGCCAAGCGTCTCAGCAAACACGCCCACTGTGGCCAAAGTCCGCCTACTTTCCCTGGGTCAAGTTTAAATCGGAGGCTTTTGTGTGGTTGCCTTTGTTTATTTTTATTGAAGGATTGGGGAGGGGGGCCTAACCTGTGATTTCACTGTTATAGGGATCCCCCCGTAACGAAATTCCCACTTTGAGTGCTGATCAGCATCTGATGCTCAGTCTTTGGCACTCTAGCACTCATGCCTTGGCACACTTGGAGGTTAAATGACTTGCCCAGGATCACACAGGTAATTTGTGTCAGGAGCAGGACTTGAACCCATGTCTCCCTGACTCACATTTAGGATCTCTACCATTGTGTGAGGCTGCCTGTCACTGAACAAGGATTTTATTATTGTTTTGGAGGAAGACTCATCATTTCATTTATCTAGGGCACTTTAAGTGACGAAGCTCCCTCTGTGAATGCAAGTCAGAATCTCCTCCACAACTTACAGTTTGAGAGAGTTCCTGGGATCAATACAAAAAGAAAAACAAAACCAGTCAAAACTTGGATTAATAACAAGTCAAAAGCTCTTCCGTAGTCTGGGTACAAATCTCACCTCTTCTACTTTCTACCTTTGAAGTCTTGGACGAAATATTTCCTCTCCAGGCCTCAGTTTCCTAGTCTATAAAATGAAAAGGTTGGACTAACAATTCAAATCAATATTCTACTTCAGGGTTCACCAAACCTTTTACTCACAATAACCCCATGGCCTAAGGTTATCCCTAATGTCCTGTACTAAGACAGTAAGTGTCTCACATGTCAATACCTACATTTCAGGTCTTTAAACAGGGCTCTGGGCTTGGCTCTGTGTAATAGTAATGTCCTAAGCTAAATCACAGGTCTTCTTTTGAGAAAAGACATCTGAACCGCGAGGAGAGGAGGTGGACACTGGCGTCCCAACTGCTTAAGAGCCCGGGAATCCCTGCCCTCCACACTCCCCACTCCCCATCAACTTCCAAGCTGAAGAACCTAATAGACTGAAAGCTTTGATAGATAATGGAGATTTTTGACCCTTGGCTTTTGTGAGGTGGGAATCTTCTCTGAATGAGTTAAACAACATGATTTCTAAGGGTGGAGATCTAACACAAAGAGGGCGAGGCCAAAGGATGGACTCTGGTAACCCACTTCGCCTCTCTTCCCAGCCTCTCCTCTCCAACTCCACCTCCTCCTCCTTCCTCAGACTTCCTCTTACTTTCTCTCCACTCAGCTTCCTCTGCCTTCCCCTCTGAGACATGGTAACTTGCACCTCCCACAGGCCAGTTTGAGACACTTTAGCCCAGGCTCCTGTGTCTGGTCAGCAAAAAAGCTCCACTTCCCTTCTCCCAGGCTTACCTCCTTTTGCCTCTTCTTTTCCACTCTCTTCCCCACTCGCCTTTCCCCAGAAGTCACTCATTTCTTGGAAATAAATAGCCCACTGCATCCTTCCCCATTCATCACAGTTCGGGCACTGGGGCCTTATCAGCCTCGCTCTGCATCTCTCATCTATTAGCCAGGCTGTTTGCACCTTCATCCGGCTGTCCTTGCGCAGGGGGAGCACATCGATCACGGGCCCATCTGCCCGCTGTCACAGACCTGTCGAGCCCCTGACAGGCAACATGACAAAACTGTTGTTACACAGAGCAGGCCCTGGGTGCCAAGGTAGAGATTAAACTGTACGAAACCCCAAGAGATCTTTGGAGCAGAGACCAGGGGAGGAGAGCAGGCAGAGCCATGAATATGAGCACATAAGTGAATAGAAAAAGAAACACACCTCTCACTGAAGTTTTGAAGGAGGCTAAGAACAGTGAGACTGGATTCAAAGTAGGCCTCAGAAAGGGGGGGAAGGGTGATTCTAGTGTCTGTAGTCTGGTGGACAAGGCAGGCAAGTCTGTCCTTTCATGATTGCATAGATTTGCCCCCTATTCCCCCATGAGCCTTATCTTTGTTTTAAGATAGCGACTGCTAAAATTATAATGAAATTTATATAGAAAAACACAAAAATATCAAGATAAAGAGTGAAAAAAAATGACGTAGTCTTTCCCCTTAAATTTGAAGACAGTGATCATCAAAACTGTCTAGTACCAGAAAAAATTAGAGAAATAAATAAAGTTAAATACAGCAACCCTATACAGCACGGTAGATAGAGCACTGAGTCTGAAATCAGGAAGACCTGAGTTCAGATGTGACCTCAGACACTAGCTCCGTGACATTGTCAAGTCACCTAACTTCTGTGTGCCTCAGTTTCCTCAGCTGTAAAACAGGAACAGCAATTGCACCTACCTCCCGAGGCTGTTGTGAGGGTCAAACGAGACAATATTTGTAAAGCACTTAGTACTGTGCCTAGCACATAGCAAGTGAGTAATAATACTTGTTTTCCTGTTTTCTTCCTTCTTGCAAAAGACTAGTGATTGTTAAACCTATATATAGAACCCATTTTAGTTACAACCTGGTTCCATTGTTTGGGTTGTCATTTATTAAGAATACAGCTTGAGCCCTAATCAGCACATTTCTATACCAGATCATACCAAAAGGCATACGAAGTCAAAAGCAAAAGGCATTGAATTAAAATGGTGTAGTAAAATAAATAACAAGGGACTGAATCAGGTAGTTAACATTCTGGGTAGCCATATACAATAACTGCCATTAGGAGCTCCTCCAGGGGAGTGCTACATGAAGGAGGCAGAATAACATAGTGGAAAAATCATTAGATCTGGAATGTGGAAGATCTGAACTCAAAGCCATCTCGGACACTTACTATATATATGATCCTGGAAAAATCATTTAACCTCTCTCAGCCTCAGTTTCCTCAAGTATAAAATGAAAATAATAATAGCACCTATCTCCCAGGATTGTCATGGGGAACAAATGAGACAATGTTTGTAAAGTACTTTGTGAACCTTAAAGTCCAAATAAATATTAGATGTTAAATCTTTTGCATTCCCATCCATAGTAGGAGTGGGATGCAAACAGATCAAATTCCTAACGTTAGAGTTAGATTAGAAAACAGTTTTCCACCAACCCCAGCTAAAACAAGGTAGCAAATGCTTTGGGACCGGGAGAACACTGAAGCCCCTCGTCACAACCCTTGCAGCAATAATCGTGGTCCAGTCAGGGTTCTAGTATTCAGGACACCCTGACGACATTCATGCTGCTTTTCTTTCTGGACTCCCTGGTGAGACTAGAGTAGTACTTTATAAGTTTCTGTGGCACAGTATCTTTACTCAGAGTGTATGCCAAGTGACATTAAGGGAAAGGAACATTTATTAAACACTTACTATGTGCCAGGCACTGTGCTAAGCACTTTATAATACTTTATTTTTTACCTTATTTGATCCTCACAACCTTGTGAAGTAAGGGCTCTTATTTTCCCCATTTTAGAGTTCAGTAAACTGAGGCAAACCCAGTGGCTTGCCCAGGGTCACATGGCTTTTAGAGGTAATATTTGAACTCAGGTCTTCCTGACACTAAGCCCAGTGCTATGTCCTCTTCACCACCCAACTGCCTCCAACATCAACATTTTGAGGGCTCAGGCAGTCTTCTGGTAAATGCAGACCAGATAATTTGCCAGATAATGTGCCTGCTGGAACCCTCTATACTATCACTACCCACTTCACACTCTTTTCCATCTTCTCATGTAACCGATATTCCAAAATCCATCAGTATGGAACTTTGTCCTCATTGGTGGAGCTGAACTCCCTGCCCTTTGTCAGGGGTGGGACAGACTTGGCTAGAGGCAAGAGCTTCAGTTCTCTGCCACTCCCTTCCAGGTTTCTCCAAGGGAGAATCCCTTTGAGTCCCCCTTCAGGACTGGTCAGGGCCCCTTTGGGACTGGTCACACTTCACGTCTTCTTCAAGAGTCAAGTCACTTCAGGAGCTCCTGGATTCCACTTGGATCCATGAACCCTGCCTCCCTCCAGAAGGCACTGAATCCCTGGCCAGCCTTTCCAGTAATAAATGTTCCTTTTGTGCACCCAGACATCCTTCATCCCCCCTAAAATTATTTTTCATCCTCCCTGGAACTTCCAATCCCTGTATCATTCCCTGGTCTCCCAGCCCAAGATCACAAGCCTATTAAGCTGGGGGGGAGGGGCGCAGAGGGAGGAGCAGCTAGGTGGCACAGTGGATAGGGCACCAACTGTGCAGTCAGGAGGGCCTGAGTTCAAATCCAGCCTCAGACATATAATACTTAACTAGCTGTGTGACTCTGGGCAAATCACTTAACCCCAATTGCCTCACCAAAAAAAAAAAAAAACCAACGTGAAAACAAGCCTATTAAGTGTCAGAGAAGGAAATATGAACCTAGACCTTCCTGACTCCAAGTCCAACAGTGTCTACTACTCCACGCCACCTTAATTTCTACTTCAGCACCATCATCCTTCCAATCACCATGGTTCACAACCTTAGAGCCATCCTTGATTCCTCCCTCTTCCTCACACCCTCTATCTAATCAGTTTCCAAGTCTTGTAGATTCCACCTAGGCATCTGTTTCATATGACCCCTTCTGTCTCCTAAATTCAATCCCTAATCACCTCTTGCCTAGCAGTTACTGTAATAGCCTCCTAATTGACCTTCCTGTTTCTAGTCTCCCCTCACTAATCCATCCTCCACATAGCTGCCAAATTAATATTTATAAAGAAAAAGAACAGATTGGGAAAATATTTATGACAATAGAACTGATAAAAATTTGACATCTAAAATACATAAGGAGCTGTTAAAAATTCACGAAGGTAACTCCTGGGCCACAATGGATAAATGGTCATGAACAAACTCTTTTTCAAAAGAACAAATAGAAATTTCTAACCACTTAGAAAAAATCCATACTTACTAGTAATCAAAATTTAAACAGTATTTATCAATTACACTCCTCCAATTAACAAAATAATATAATAATAAAAATAATAATAATAATTTTTCAAATCTCTATGCCGGCAGGATTATGGTTAAAATGGTATTTATTGCCGTACACCATTTTACAATTGCAAACCTGTAGAACCCTTTAGGAGAGCAGATTAGCAAAAAGCAATGGAAGTTATTTTTTAAAATAATGTTCTTTGACCCAATAATTCAATTGTTGAGAATTTGCCACAGATGATTTATTTAAGAGTTATCTGTTCAAAATTTTTCATTATAGCATTATTTGTAATTATAATAAAATGGAAATAACCTAAATGTCTAACAATCGGGGAATGGTTAAATAAACTGTAGTACATTAAAGTACTGGAATACGATAATTCAATGAGAATATGATGCCGTAGTTTAAGTAAAAGGTATATTACAGTACACGATGAGGAAGGTAAATAAACCTGAAAAGGCTTTTATGAAATAATGTAATTTTTAAAAAAACACAGGACCAGAAAAACAGGATAAGCACTATCAACACAATAGGAAAAGTAAATGAGAATAAATGGATAGACAAAGAATCCTGGTGGACACCGACAAGCAGTGACAGAAAAGTTGCTGTATCTCATGTACTCAAATTCATTCATTTAAATGTAAATAGGTTTTAAGATATTTGTTTAGTTCCATATTTAGCTTAAAATAAGGCATTTAATAAAAAATAAAGAAAATAAAAGAATATAATCTAGAAATGGGCAGGAAATATAGGAAAGGGGATTCTGATTTTGAAAAACATGAATTCCTGCCAGTGGTTTTTTAACAGATATCTTAAGCTATATTTTTAAAAGAGAGAGGGAGAATAATCATAGTTTCCAAACCCCAAATCAAGACCTGTGGTATCAAGACTGAAAGTGAGGAGGTACCTTAAAATTCATCTAGTCCAGGGGTGGGGAACCTGCAGCCTCAAGGCCACATGCGGCCCTCTAGGTCCTCAAGTGTGGCCCTCTGGCCTGAAGGTTCTCCAACCCTGATCTAGTCCAATCCCCTCCATTTACAGAGATGAAACTGGGGGCCGTAGAAGTGAAGCAATTGGCCCAAGGTCATACATTTAGCAAATAGTAAAGATGGAATGATTCAAGAATTGTACTTTGCTGCTTCAATAATGACAACAACGTTATCTCATATTCCTGTGGGACTGGGTTCACAAAGTGCTCTCCTCACAAAATAGTAAAAATATCATTAACTCCGTTTTACAAACGAGGAAACTGAGGTGAAGATAGGTTAAGTGATTTGCTCATGGTCAATCAGTGAACAAGCCAGTATTTATTAAGCACCACTAATAACAGGCTCTGTGTTAAGTGATGTAGATACAACGAAAGATAAAAATGGAAAAATAGTCCTTGCTCTCAAGTAGCTTATATACTATCAGGAGAGATAATATAAATAAACAGGTACATGCAAGATACAGAGTAGAGGACACTGATTGTAAAAAGGAAGAATTGGTGGGGAGGAGAGGACTGGAAAGGCCTCTTCTAGAAGGTGGCTTTGGGGTTGAGTATTGAAGGAAGCCAATGATACCAAGATAGAGGAGAGAAGGTACACATTCTAGACATGGCAGACAGCCAGTACAAAGGCACAGAGCACAGAGAAGGAACCTGAAGTGTTTAGTGGAAGGAACAGGGAGTCACTGTAGAGTGGCTGGTTAGGAGTAAAGTGTGAGAAGACTGCAAAGTCAGAAGGGAAATAGGTCTGGGGAGCCTTAAATACCAACTGGAAGACTATATTTGATTCTGGAGGTAATAGGGAGCCAGTGAGTTTTGCGGGGGAGAGGGAAGGAGGAGCCATAGTAAGACCTCCACAAAGTTAATGTCAAAGCCAGAATTCAAACCCAGGTTTCCTGATACTGCTCCTAGTGTTTTTTGTAGTACACTACATTACTTCCTAGACCCATAATTTTATATTAATCCATAAAGAACAGTGTTCATGGACTTTGATTAGAATCAAAGATGTCAATTTATGCAGCTAGTTGTCATCATCAACCTGAAGCTTCCACTGAACCATTCACACTCTATTCACCATACTTATGCTATGCACAAGGCTACAGGGAGTTAGAATGCTTACATTTTAATGAGTAATAGGAATAGTTTTTCATTCTATGATTCTACATCTTGTGTGGCTCTCAGTAAGGAAGACCTGAATTTGTATCCTACCTTAGACACTAAATTAGCTGTGTGACCTGAGCAAGTCACTTAATTTTTCTTGGACTCACCTACCTCATCTGTAAAATGGGAGTAATAATATCTACTTCACAGGATCAAATGAGACACGGAAAGCGGTTTGCAAACTTTTAAAGACTGTATAAATGCTAACTATTGTGCTTGTTATATATATGTATTATAGTAATAAGAGTGTGTGGGACAGCCACCCCAACCCAAATTAAACTCAGAGACTTCTCAAAGTGGAAAGCAAAGGTTACCTTTATTACAATCTGGCGAGATGGCTGTCTGCTCCTCCGATACACGTGGAGAGAGGGAGAGGGAGAGAGGGAGAGGGAGGGAGGGAGAGAGAGAGAGAGGGAGAGGGGAGGAGGGAGAGGGAGAGAGAAAGAGACCACCTAACAGGGGCCGCCTTATAAAAGCAAATCTCCGCCCACCATGAAAACAAGTCTCCACCCACCACTATCCCTTACCTCCTTAACTGGGGGTGGGCTTACATTCTAAGCTTGAAAGTTTCTTCCTATCCCCTTAACCGGGAGGTGGGGCTTACATTCCAGGCGAGAAATTCAAAGCCAAGGACAAACGGCTCAGGTTGGGGGTGGGGGCTTAAAAACAGGGTCTGAGTGGGGAAGGATTTTGAAAGTAGTAATCAAGAATTACTTGACCCTTTGAGGAACCTTCACTTCTGAGAGTTCATTTCTCTGAACTCATTACCTTAATTACACTGAGAAGTCTTCACTGGGACATCCCATTCAAGAGCTAGCATTTATATAGGTAGCTAGGTAGCATAGCAGATAGAGTGCCAGCTCTAGAGTCAGCAAGACTCATCTTCTCAAGTTCAAATCTGGCCTCAGACACTTACTAGCTACGTGACCCTGGGCAAGTCACTTACCCCTGTTTCCCCCCACCCCTTTCCTCATCTGTGAAGTGAGCCGGAGAAGGAAATAGCAAACAGCTCTTTGCCAAGAAAACCCCAAATGGGGCCACAAAGAGTCAGATACAACTGAAATACTGAACAACAAAGCATTTGTATAGCCCTTTAAGGTTTACAAAGCTCTTTACAAATAATATCTCATTTGATCCTCGGAGGGTAGAAATGATGGGATATGGCCCAAGCTGAGACATTTGCCCCTTACCTCAAAAAGAATTTGGGTCATCTACTCAAAGGCCTTTCCTTATCTCTTATGCTCATCCTGATGGACCTGCTCTCCCTTATCATCTAGGCCCTATCTCCCTTTGAGATCCCAGTGAAGCCTAGTCTTTGATACTCTAAGGAAGCCTAGTATATTCCCCATCTTTGATCTTATCCAGACTCCATTCAACCTTTTCCTTCCCTACCTTCCAGTTCTTTGTTACCCAGAAGGAGCCTAGCCCTCCATTGTCTGTTCCTGGATGACCCTATTTAACCTCCCAGACACTCCCAATGGGATTCTCTCTGAACTCCAGTCACCCCAAATTAATTGGCTGTATATAAGATCCGTCCTGATCCCCATTTAAATGCTGAGATTTCCTCATGCCCACTCGTCTTTATGGGGGTCAATAATGTTCAGATTCCTTAAGGGTCTGGCCTATATGGTTCATCTCTAATAAAACCTTGTCTTTGGCTGAAAGAAGACTTAGGGTGAATTTATTCAAGCAGGACCCACGTCATGATTTTGGAGTCCCAGCACCCCTAACATCTACACTTCAACAGAAATATTCACTCCTGGGGCTTGCCGTAGAGTTTAAGGCACTCTGCTCTCCAACAGCTCTGCCCCTACACATTGACTGCTGAAGGCTGATCCTAGAGAGAGGAATCAAATACAGAAAAAACCTTTCCAGCACTCTACTCCTACGAAAAATAACCTAGGGCAAGTCAAAAGCCTCCTTCCCCTAGCTCCTTTTCCAGCGCTGTACAGAGCATACAATTATCATATCCATTGTTCAGATTCAACCCAACAGTTATAAAATGATTTTTAATGAATTTTTTAAAAAAATGAACCAGTAGGTAATTCCAGGTAAACAAATTGAATCTAGAGATACACACCCTGAATCAGTAACAAGGAGCTGGGGGCAATAAGGGGGAGGGAAGGGCTCGAGGAGGAGGTGAAGAATCTTTTAAAAATCATGTATTGCCCAATTTGTAGGCAAGCTTTCTTTGATTAAACTAATCAGGTGTTTAATAAAAGATGTCTGCTCTTTCTTCATGCTGTAATTAGAAAGAGTGATTCAAATGATTTAAAAGAGGGAGTTATGGAATGCAACAGAAGCTAAGTGTTTCTGCAGCCTTGGATGAGGAAAGAAACCACCCAAAAGAAGCAATAGGACCCATTGATATCTGGGGAAGATGTATGCAACCCTAAAGGGAATGGGAAACAGGTCCTAGAATCTTAGAAGGAGAGGTCTCTTAGAATTATGGATCTCTCTCAAGAAGTGGTAGAGATAGTATGTATCTGTATGTATATTTGTATGAATAGAAATTAAGCTTTTTTCATATTTTACTGAATCTAATGGGGGGTGGACCCAAGCCGAGACCTTTGCCCTGTGCTCCAAAAAGAATTTTGCTCCCTTTTGTTTATGAGCACCAGAAAGCCCTTAAACTTTTCTCTGGTCTCAGACCCTTCCTTATTGACTCCCCTTATCTCCCTTTGAAAGCCCTAGCCCCACCTTTTGATCTTATGCAGATGCCTTTCAAACTTCTCCCTTCCAGTTTCCTTCATTACCTATTCCCATTGTCTATTCAATCTCTCAGACCTTCCAACAGGAATTCTTACCTAGACCCTTTTCCCAGCCCCCTCCTCTGGCCACCCAAAGTTACTTTAGCTTATATAAGATCCACCCTGGCCTGCATTCAAAGCTGAGAATCTCTCATGCCCAAAAGGCTGAGCTTTTCTCACGCCTTTTCACCTAGCCTATATGATTTATCTCTAATAAACCTTTTCTCTGACTAGAAAAAGATTGGAGTTGAATTCATTCAGGTAGGGCCTCATCATGACCTTGGGGTTGCAGCACCCCAAACCTCTAGACCTCTTCAGATCCATGATCTCACTGGTGTAAGTACTGCCTCAGCAATTCAAATCCTAGCCCGTCTATGCCTTTTCATTGTATGTGACTAATTTATTCTTTCTGTAAATTCTCCATTGAGGTTCTATTTGATGTCCTAGAAGACTTCCTCAGTTTCTTTTAACATTTAGTGGAGTTCATTGCAACGCTTGGGCTGTCGATTTGTTACCCCACACCATTGCCCACCTCTAGTTATTGATGAGCCTGTTGCTATCTTTTAGTATATTTCTTGTACCCAAGTTGTTGTAGTTAGTAAAGACCTCTTTTTTTTTCTAGTGCAGCCTTTCTCAAGCTGGCTGACTATTCCCTAATCATGCATCCTCCTTCTACTAAGTGCCCCACTTATGCCATGCTCCTTCTCTGCAGAACCCCCATATCTGGAAGTTTCTATACTTGAAACATTCCTGGTTAGAAACTTCAGTTTTCAAAGGGGAAGGGGATGAGAGGGCCCTGTGTTAGAAGGGAGGGCAGATTAGGGGAAGGGATATTCAGAATGCAAGCCATTTTGGGATGGGGGGGAGAGATGGGAAGAAAATTTGGAACTCAAAATCTTGTGGAAGTGAATGTTGAAAACTACAAATAAATAAATTAATTGATTAGAAGAAAAAAACCTCAATTTTCCCTGATATTTGAAGGGTCCCTGTTCATGAACTCAGGGGTGAGAGACCAACTACAGCACCCCCTATAAAAACACCCAAGCAACTTTCTTCCAGGAGCTGACCTTTTAAGCTTGTGCCCCCCTCACTTAGACTTCGGCAAAGTTAAAGGTCACAAAAGGTAAAGACAGAGACAGTGATACAGTAAGGTAAGGCTCTTTCAGGTGTGAACGAAGCATTCTCCGTCTTGGAAGGGATTTTAAGCCTTTGAGGAACCTAATAGAACGTGAAAAGGCCGACGGAGACAATTGATCTACTCGGGAGAACATACTGTCTCACTGTCTGTTCCAGCCACTCATTTGCATAAAGCCAAACAGGAATCTGGGAACTATATATCTGGATAGTCACCATAAGTTAGGATGGAATCCCTGACTGAGGAAACCCAGCTCTAATCCAAAAAGGATCGTTGAATAAAAGCTATACCTTTTACATCCCTTTACTTTGTAGCTGAGAAATTTCATAAACTAAGCCTTGAGGAAGTGTAACTGAATTGACTTCTTCCTACACTAGTCTAGGAATCTCTGCTCTTCCTGAGAGAATACAGCATCACTTCCCAGGAGAAGAACATTATAACAGCTCAGCTGGAAAAGTACAATTGCACCCAGCCAAGCCAGGGGCTAAAGGTAATGGAGACTATGGCTGCACACTGAAAAGTGAGATAAGGAAATCCAGAAGAGTGACTCATCCAGCAAAGACCATACCCCTGTGAGAAGTAAGGAACAGTTATATTTCCGTAGAAGGAAATTGAGAGGAAAGTAGCTCCGCGTGAGGAGCTTCAAGAACCAGATAAAATGGGGTGAAACTGGTAGTGTGGTTGGGGAGGCTGTAAGTAGGACAAAGGTTAAACTTTACTTAGAGTGTGAATGCTTAATATGCTCATGAATACTAGCTTCTCCACCTTAGGGCAGGATGCCATTTTCTGAACATACAATGTATGAAGGGGGTAACATACCAAAGGGCTTGTGGTGAGTGTTTCAGGAAGTCTATGACCTGTGCTGACTTCTACCCATGAAAGTCAGCTAGGAGGGACTTGCAGCCAGCAATAAGGTTATAAGGTTTGCTCTTGCTTCTGTAGTATGCGTGTGCTTGTCTGGAGTTCCACACCCGCTTCCTGCAGGAAGCATATTAAAGATTTCAACTGCTTCACTCCTCCTGAGTCTATCTAACTTACTGTTAGGGCACCAGAGGTTATTTCTAACACCCTCTAAGGGGACAGTGCAGCAGCCAAGTGACCTGCTTAGTCCTTCCAGGCAGCAGATAAGCCTCCCAATAGACATAATACCCTGACATAAGCATTCATATAAATAAATCACTAAAGAACTCTATTTTTGTAGAAAATTAAATGAGTGAGTTTTGTCAGGTCCCTTTCCCAGGAAATATCAGTCACCTTGTTTATACCCCAAGGAGACAATACTCCAACAAAGGAGGAATTCAGGTCCAAGCTGGTGGCTGCAACCCCCTTCCCCCACCGAGATATGATTTCTTAGGGTTCTTGGAAGGTATTGATCCCACCTTAGAACTTTCATTGTGGTAGTTGAAGGGCAGGGAAAAGAAGTTACAAAGAAAGAGAAGTGGTCTCACCGCTTAAGAAGCTCAGGTTTTATTTAAGGCTCTGTTTCTGTTTCTTTGATTTCTTTTAACACTCTTAAGGAAAGCTCACTTATCCATTCTTATGGCTTCAGCCATTACTATGCTCTTCTAGCAAAGGCTGAATGACAGCTTGGAGAATACCTCATTCTTTGAGAAGTTTGAGTTGGACTAGATGGTGGGTGGCTAAGGTTCCTTCCAACTCTGAAATTCTTGTAATTCTGTGATTCTCTACCTCTCCCCTGAAATTCATTTCCTTACTGACATCTTAACATCACTTTAAAACTTAATGTTTCTGAAACTGAACTAATTATCTTTGTCCATTTCCCCTCTCTTCCCTCCCAACAAATGCAAATAAACAAGGTTTCCCCTCCCAGCTATTCCATTGGAAAGGTGGCATGGTGTAGGAAAAAGAGCCATGGATTTGGGAGTTTAAAGAGCCTAAAAGTTTCCTTCCATTTCTGAAGTCTGTGATCTTCTTAAGAATGTGGTCTTTTCTTCAGAAACAGGTATTTAAAAAAAAAAAAGACACACGGGAAGAAAAGAGGGCAGAATTAGACAATGGCTATTTTTTTAATAATAGCAATGAAACTTTATAAGTACACAGACAGAAAAGGTAGAAGAAGGATCCATAAAAGCTAAATTTAGAGCTCAAAGGACCTCAGAAAACCTGTAATCTCTCTTGGAGCAAAACATCCCCTAGAGCTCTTCTTGCTCTTGTAACTGATGACTCCAGCCACAGGATCTTAGATTTAGAACCAAGAGGGACCTTAGAGGTCATCTAATCCCATCCTTTCACTTTGCAGAAGAGAAAAATAAGGCCCAGAATGATTATGTGGCTTGCCTAAGGTCACATGAGTAGTTAGTGGTATAGCTGGGATTTGAACCCAATTGCCATTCTGCTTTGTCTTGTCCAAAGTCTATCCCAAGACTGCATGACTCCGTCTCCCACATGTTAGTGTATATCCCATTCCCCACCTCCATCCCGTTCCCTTCACTTCATTGCCAGAATTTTTGGCTATTCCAATCAGCCCAAGGCAGATTGAATACTGTACCCATTTCTTTCAGTTACCCACAGCTGAGGAGAAAGCCTAAATACTATAGCTTTTTTTTTTTTGGCTAGGCATTGGGTTAAGTAACTTGCCCAGGGTCACACAGTTAGTAAGTGTTATGTGTCTGAGGTCACATTTGAACTCAGATCTTCCTGAATCCAGGGCCGGTGCTCTATCTACTGCACCACCTAGCTGCCCCTAGCTTTTTTTTTTTAAACCCATAAGTGACCATCACCTGGTACCTGGTAGCCTAGTCCCAGAGCTTTAGCAGAGCATTTAGATGGAATTCATTCATTCTCCACAGGTCTTGTTTTGCCAAATTGGACATTTTAAAAGGTATCTAACAAGCCAAGAATCAAGGAGGTAGGAGCAAACCAAGAAAGTTTAATGCTGCAACAAGAATGGATGGCCAATATTATCCAGAGATGCCAGAGCAGTGGCCATCAGTTCTTGCTGAGGACTCATTAGTGTACAATGGTAACACCGATACCATGAGATCACATAAAAGAGAGTTCAGCTGCAAGGCGGGTGGAACATCTCCAAAGTCCTAAGCATTCAGCAATAGGGTGGAGGGCAAAGCCGGGACATCCCTAGGGCACATCAGTAAAATTAGACCTTGGGGTCTAGAGGACATACAGAGAAAGCATATTGTAAAGTCCAGAGGACCTTAGGATTCAGTGGCAAGGTACATGATAAGATCCGATGGTCCTCAAATAGAGGGGTTAGAGTTGGTGACTTTTATCTCGTCTAAGCAATGTAACCAACCAGTCATGTCTGGTTCCTGCCTGACTGACTGCCCCATGGCAATATGGGCAGACCTGGGTCAAGGGACTGGGCAAAGGAGAAAGCAAGGTGGGGGTTGGGCATACCCTTAATGTAGGTCTTCCCTGTATGTTTTCTTGTTTGGAGTTTTTGTAATTTTGTCCATGGTTTCCCATAAATCCTCAATGAAGGATGAACTTAACGCATTCATTCAGGGGCACTAACATGCCAGTCAAACTACATATCTGTTGCTGCTCTTTCTCATTCTCCCACCACCTTTTTTTTTTCCAGGTATATATGTCCCCTGGACAAGAGTGCACAATCCTGTCAGTAACCTGATAGTCCCAAGGACCCAGGGGTCCAGCATCATGCAGATCAAACTTGTAGATTCTTAACTACAGTCTTTCACTGTCCGCCACCCAGATATCTGGCAGTACCTGTCTCAGAAGTCAAGGAGGAACACAGGACACACAAATCCCCAAAGACTGGTTTTCTCCAGAATTCCTCTAGCTTGGTTTCCCTCCTATTAGAGAAATAGCGTTAGAGCATTCCTACAGACTTTGTAGCCAAGCTTCACTCCCGCCCCCACCCCAACCCAGGCCAGCTCAGCCCAAGTGATGTTTGGCTCACAGGAAATAGGGATTGTTATGGTTAAGAAAGCAGAGAAACACTTGTGTGTTCCTTTTCCCAACTACTTTAGTGCTTTGGCTAAATAAAAGTCCATTTTTATTCTTCCAGGAGCTGAGCAGAGGAATGTTTTACACCCCAGTTTTCACCCACCATGATCTATGTCCCTTTTACAAACTTATCTCTGGGTTTTTGCTCAGTTTATAAGCGAGGGGCAATCTTTCTTTCCTAAAGCCTCCTTCTCCCACAGTCTGGAGGAACCTTGAGATTCCCTGCTGATGATTTAAAGGGCTATAACACTCGCAGCCGAGATTTGTTTTAGTGTCCATAAAACTCAAAAATTTCATAAAACAATTGGTGAAAATAAAATTACCAAAAAATGATATAGTGCCAGCAGACTGTATAATAGTTACGGGGAAAATGGAGACTATGATTCACTGGGGGATAAAAATGACAATGTATTTATTGCAGTACCCTGACAAGAAACTAATTTGTCCCTTTTACTTTACAGACAGGGCTAGAATTCCGATTTTTCTCTTTTTGCTTGGCTGTGACAGGGGATACAGTACTCTCCTGCTTCTATGGGCAGAGAAAGAAAAAAGAAAAGAGAGACAGACAGACAGACACACAAAAAGAGAGAAAAAAGTAGATGTGTGTGCATACATAGGCACATGAACCACTCTGACAAAAATTGTGTTTCACTCAAATTTTTCCTATATAATTTTTGAACACTCTCAAAAAAGTTTATACAACTTGAAAGGGTTAAAAAAAGTCGATGTACATATTGGGCAAAATGCTAAACATTCTAGTAAACCAGTGGTATAAAATAAGTGGTCATTTTCACTGAGAAATCTCATGTTCTAGAGGGAAAGAAGAAAGAGACAGACATCCTACCCACCACCAACAGAATTTACAGTTTTGCCCTAGGGATAAGCCACTAGTGTTAAGGTGGGGGGGAGGGGGGAAGATGAGAGGAGGTGGGATCAGACCTGTAATTTAAATAGTGTAGACTGGTCCTGATGAGGAAATTTTCTTTACTAATGCAGACTGACACCTTCTGTCCTTGTACAAGGAAGGCGAGAGGGTCTGAATGGGAAAGAAGGAAGGAAAGGAGGACAGGGAAATAGAGGTTAGATTAGGGGAGGGAGAAAGAAGGGAAGAAGGAATGGAAGAGACAGTGGAAGGAAGGAAATAGGGGAAGAAAAAGAGGAAAGGAAGGAAAGTGAAGGGCAAAAGAAATGATCAGATTAGGTATTTGAACTAGGTCATTTTTTAGGACTCTTCTCTCTCTAAAAATCTGTGCATCTTCTTTGTTATTCACTACTTGTGTGAAAGCCTTGGACAAGTGTCCTGGTGACCTTTTCCTTAGCCAGTGCCTTATTTTGACTACTCTGATCTATCTCACCATTTGAGATGCTGCTTATGTATGAATGTCTACCTGTAGAAGTGAGGGTGAGTAATGGTCCCAAATCTGCATTTATTATTGTCTACTGAAACCACAAGCACAGCCCCCTTTTCAAAAGATTCTGACACGGTGGAGAGAGCCATGGGCCCAGAATCAGGAAAACCGACCTCAGACACTTAATACCTGTGTAATCCAGACATCACTTAACCTCTGTTTACCTCATTTTCCTCTTCTGTAAAATGGAGATGACAATAGCATCCACCTCCCAGGGCTGTTGTGAGGATCAAATGAGCTAATATCTGTAAAGTGCTTAGCACAGTGCCTGGCACTTAATAAGCACTATATAAAAGTTGTTGTTATTTGTAATCTTTTTTGCTTGCATGTTGAGTCTTTTAAGTATATCCACTGTAACCTCATAGTTTGCATGTTAAAATTTCAATAGGGTTTGTTTGGATTTTTTTCCCTTTATGATTTTTGTAAGAAGTTGAGTCAGCTTTGCTCCTGTCCCTCACTCTACAGTAATGGTAGCTTCTTCCAATATCATTCTCAAGCTAATTATTTCTACCTGAACTGGGCAAATAGTTCACCCTGAGGTAATAGATACCTACCAAGGTAATTGAATATATGTCAACTTTAGGCTAATTTTGAGAAACTACTCATTATAGGCCTTCTCACCAGCTAATAGCCACTTGTATCTGAGACCACTGAGGGCCTCGAATATGTGCCAAAGCAGAGTTACCCAAAAGATCGATCGTGAGTTTAAGAAACTGTCCACAAGCTCAGCCACACATGCCCCGGCCAATTAGTACTTCCAGACCTTCAAGGCTGATTTAAAGAAAGACCACTGATCAGAATTGGCACCAGAAGAGAAGCTTTTGTCTCTATACAGCAAAGTGCAATCTAGCCCCAAATTGCACTGTTGCTGAAGAGTCATCCTAGGACCCTCACACAGATGCTGGTTGCTTGTATTGACATGTTGGCAATGGACCAAGGACCAGAAATTTTAAAGATTCCAGGGTAACACTCCTCTCACCTGAAGGCACTCAGGGGACCCTGGAGGAGTTCACGTTCTGTATACTCCCTATCCATCCAGCTGTACCATAACCTTTAATAGACCATCTCTGGAACAGAAGTGAGTTGTACATCAGGTTTTGCTTTCACATCCTTGTGGCACAGTGGCAATATTTACCACCTTGCTATCCATTTAAAAGGCATTTGCCGCTAAATGCTACGGAATCAATGAAGGAAATTAGGAATTAGCCTCTTGAACCTAGGACGGGTGACTTCCATATGGGTCTCGGCTTGCTTATCTAGAAAGTGAGGGAATTAGGCTAGATAATGGATCTAGAGTTAGAAGGGATTTTAGAGCTCATTTAGGCTAGCTCCATTAACTTTTACAGATGAGGAAACTGAGGACCAGAAAAGATAAGTGGCATATGAAAAGTGACACAGATAGTAAGTAGGAGAGTTGGGTTTTTAAAGTAAGGCCCATGACTCCAAACTCAGAGCTATCAGCATACCTTTATCAGGGGGGGCTTCCTAGTCATCGTATCCAAGCAGAAGAAGGTCAAGATGGCCTTCAGATGCCCCAGAAATATAAAGGCCAGAATCTGATACCAGGGTGAAGTTATCAAAAACAGAGAGCAACGCCTGGGGTGGGGAGAAGCCCCCGGCAGAGCAGCAATGATCACATCATCAGGAGAAGCTGCAGTTTCAGAAGCACATTTGTAGGAACTCTTGATTTATTTTTTAATGAATTTGGACCTACAGAATAACTTGAATATAGGTAATTTTTATAGAGGCCTATGTTTAAGAGGCAGTACCTCAGATACTACAATCCCACTAATGATTTAAAACTTTAGGGGAAGGTCACCCCCTACACAATAATAGCTAACATTTACTATGCTTTTACAATTATTATCTCATTTGTTTCTCATAACAATCTTGGGAGGCTTGTGTTATTATCCTCCTTTTACAGATAAATAAACTGAAGCAAACAGAGGTCAAGTGACTTGCCCCTAGTCACACAGCTAATAAATGTCTGAGGCTGGTTTTGAACTCAGGCCTTCCCAACTCCAGGTCCAGAGCTCTATCCACTACACCACCTTGCTACCCCAATCCTTTCTGGGAGAAGGGAATTTCTTTTTTTACCAGCTATTTCCTCCTAGCAGAATGTGTATTTTAATAGGAGGCAATGTCTCTCAATGAAAAGAATGCTGTACCAATCAGACTCCCAAAAGAATATTTTAGAGACGTAGAAAAATAATAGCAAAATTATATGGAGGAACAAAAGGTCAAGAATATCAAGGATAATGATAAAAAAAAGTAGGAAGGGTGTCTAACAGTACAGATCTCAAACTGTGCTACAAAAAAGCAGTCATTAAAACTGTTTGGTACTGGTTTAAACAAAAGAAAGGCTGATCAGTGGAATAGATTAGATGCACGACATACAGAAGCCAGCAAAATTGCAGAGTATTTGATAAATTCAAAGAACCCAGCTATGTGGAAGAAGATTCACTATTTGACCAAAACTCCTGGGAAAAACTGGACAGCAGTCTGGCAGAAATTAGGTTTAGACCAGCAACTCACACTATATATCAAGATAAATTCCAAATGGATATATGACTTAGACATAAAAAGTCACATCGTAAATCAAGAGAAAAAGGAAAAAATTACCTTTCATATCTAAGGATAGTGGATGAGTTTATCACAAAGCAAGCGGTGAAGAGGGTCATATGAGATAAAATGAACAATTTTAATCATATACAATTTAAAAAATTTTGCACAAACAAATCTAATATAGTAAGAATTAGAAGGGAAACAGGAAACTGGTAAAAAAAAAATCTTTGCAACAGGTCTGTTTAATAAAGCTCTCTCTTCCAAGCTATATAAGAAACTGATGCAAATTCTTAAGACTAAGAGCCATTCCCCATTAGACCAATGGTCAAAGGATTTAAAAAGGAAGTTTTCAAAGAAAGAAATCCAAGTTATCAAAGACCATATAAAAATTCTCTAAGTCACTAATACTTAGAAAAAGGCAAATTTTGAGGTTCTGCTTCATACTTCTCAGACTAACAAAGAAGAAAAACCCTGGTACACTATTGGTAGAGCTTCAAATTAGTCCAGCCACTTTAGAAAGCAATGTTCATAAAGTTATCAATCTGTGTACACGCTGACCCAGCTATGCTACTTCTAGGCATATACCCCCAAAGAAATCAAGAAATAGAAAAAGGACCTTTATGTTCAAAAATTTAAATCAGCTTTTTTCATGGTAGCCAAAAATTAGAAATTAATGGGGGGGGGTCCTCTTATTGAGTAATGGCTAAACAAATTGTGGCATATGAATGCTGTTGTGGGCAGCTGGGTGGTACACTGGATAGAACACAAGCTGGAGTTCAAAAAGACCTAAGTTCAAATCCAACCCCAGATTCTTACTAGCTTTGTGACCCTGGGCAACTCTACTGCCCAAGTTTTATCATCAGTAAAATGGAGATAATAATATCACCTACTTCCCAGGGTTGTTGTGAGGATCAAAGGAGATATTTATGAAGCTTTTTGCAAACCTTAAAGTACTATATCAATGTTAACATTATTATTACTAATTATTGCAGTTGTGCCATTAGAAATGATGAAATGGACAATTTCAGAGGAAACTGGTAAGATCTTTACGAACTGATACAGAGCAAATTGAGCAGAACTAGGAGAACAATTTATACAATAATAACGTTGTAGAGAAAAACAATTTTGAAAGACTTTTGAGCTCTGATGAATGCAATGATAAACCATAAGTACAAAAGAACGAAGATGAAATATGCTACTTACCTTCTGACAGAGAGGTGATGAACTTAAAATGAACACAGAGACACATATTTTTGGACATGAATAATATGGAAACTTATTTCACTGGATTATAGCAGTATGTAATGAGCTCCTTGTTTTTTGAGATTTTTTAAATTTGCCGTATTGGGTGGCAGTGGGAAGAACAGGTTCAAACACTTGTTGCTTGAAAAATAAAAAGCAACTAAAACAAACTAAAAGGACGCATTTCTGAAGCGGAATTACAGGTGTCATAAAATACTCATCGGGAGAAATCTGGAGGTGAGGGGGAGAGAGGAAGGGGCAAAAAAAGGCTTTTTGGCTTCACTCCTGTTCAGAGCATATGCCCTGGGGTAAAGGCCCTGGGGCAATTTAGTGGACTTGGGGAAGAGCAATATCGTGGGTATATCCTTCGGAATCACTGAAATTATTGGAGGCATTTGGCCTCAGGAAGGTGGGGCAGAAATGGAGAGATCACTGTAATTGGAGATGATGAGGACCTGGCCTCGAATCCTAGCTTGAATCCTAGACTCAGCTAAGTTGTTTCGCCTTTTTCAGGGACTGGATTGGATGGCTTCTCCAAGGCCTCTTCCAGCTCTGGCATTCTCTGATCCTGTCTTTGAGTGCAAGCTCAAGTGCAGCTATTTGAAACACAAAGTTTCCTTCCAGTTTCTAAAGGCAATGTCTAACTTTCAAAGGCAATCCCAGACTTTCTCAGGGCAGCTAGGTGGCACAGTGGATACAGCACCAAATCTGGAGACAGGAAGACCTGAGTTCCAATCCAGCCTTAGACACTTATTTAGCTGTGTGACCCTGGGCAAGTCACTTCACCCTGTTTGCCTCAGTTTCCTCATTTGTAAAATGAGCTGGAGAAGGAAATGGCAAACCACTCCAGCATCTTTGCCAAGAAAACCCCAAATGGGATCACAAAGAGTCAGACATGACTGAAGAATTTTCTCAGACTGGGAAAAATACATTGAAAGGGACAGTTCCTGGGAAACAGCTCTCTCTCATATTCCCACCTGTGCCCTCTCTCTTTCCAATGATTCTTCTCTTTTCAAAGGTTAGTGTATATGCCTCATTAGACTCTCTGAGCCTGACCCCCCTGAGCCTGAGCAAAAATCATATGTTCCTTAATTAAATGCCATGAAGCTCATTATCCCTAGTGAACTTTGGGAATAGACACTCTGACTGCAAGATACTCATTCATTCCCATTTCAACCTCTGCTGCCAACCCTCTGAGCATGGCTGGTCCATGTGCTACAGGAAAGAGCTTACTGCCTCCTCGCAGCCAGAAGACTTTGTCTTATGCTCACAGAACTGTGACCAGGTCAATGCAGCCCCTCTATGAGGCGGACAGGTGTTCCTGGCAGAGCTAGTCCTGTTCCATGCCCCTGCAAGCAAGCTGGTAAGTGTTTGTGTGACTGTGGGAATCACCACATCGAAGCAAGGAAAGTCACAGTCATGAGATTGTTAACATCTTTTCTGCAGCCTGAAGCTTTGGATGTTAGATCCTAAAAGACCTTAGATGTCATATATCATAGCCCTCCTGTTTTACAGATGATAAGACTGAGTTCTTGAAAGGTTAATTACCTAAAGTAATAAAGCTAATAGGAGGCAAAGCCAGAATTTGAATCCAGGCCTTCTGACTCCAAGTCCAGTGCTCTTTCTGTACAGTGCACCATCCCTTTGGTGAAACACTGAGCTACCCGTGGCAATGGCTATCTCTAGGCTAGGCAGTCCACACTATTTGGTATCAAAGAAGTGTATATTCGAGACTAAGAGGGCTCCACAGATGGAGTCTTCTTCAAGGAAAAGGGAAAAGATCATGGTCCTTGTCCTAGTTCCTCCCATGTCTGGAATGTTGTAAAAGAGGTCCCGTCGTAGAAAAAGCCTGCCGGATTAAATAGACTGGGTCTGTGGAAAGAAATGAACTTGGCCTGGTTTTTGGTGCGGTATTAAGAAAGCACCTGATCATTCGAATTGACACGATTCTTTATCTTTTCAGCCAGATGTTTGCTGTTGTGTAGACACACACAAAAGCACTTTTCCCTCCAAAAGGGATGAGTTTTCCTTAGAACATAACTTTGCCCAGAGCTTCCTTCAACTGAGTAGAGACGCTCATAGCTGAAAGAGCCTAGAATCTAAAGACCATATGGTTACAATGTTACAACATGCCTGTGATTTCTTTATGATCCGCCTATAATTTCACCACAACATGTCTACATTCCCACAACAATCTGTCCACAATACCACAACAATCCACCTCCATCTCTGTAACAATCCCTCCACAATTCTCTGACAATCCCTCGACATTTCTCCAACAATCTGTCTACAATGATTCCACAATCAACCCATGATTCCACAGCAATCTATCTACGTTTCCATGACACTCCATCTAGAATTCTATGACAATCTGCCTTCAGCAACCCAACAATCTGCTTTCAATTCCATGACAATCACAAAGGAAGGAATGGAGCTGAACCCAGGGCAAGCTTTCACTCTGCAGATCTGGGTTTCTTCAGCAGGTGGGCCCTGCCTAGTCTGATCCCAGTTTCTCCACAGTTATGTAAACCAACCTCACCCACCGCCTGGGTTTCAGCATGTATTTTATTTACCTATTCTAAAGCCAAGCCTGGTCCAGCACTCAGGATATTAAGAAAACAGGGAGAAAGAAACAAATCCAATTTCCATTATTACAGTAACTTTGGGTTGCCCTATTGGCCCTTCTTGTTTAATATCTAATTGGAAAGGGCAAACAAATAGGTGTGCACCCCCGACCTGGCAGTCTGGCTTAGGGGTGTCATTAGCCTGAGCTCCATTGTTCAGTCATCAGCCTGATGAAGCCACTGCCTGTCACAATTAGCATCTTTGAGGTATAATCAGGGGGGCAAATGAGGGGAGAGAAGAATCTAATTTCTTATGGCATTTCCATTCGGAGGTGTGTCTTTCATTCTAAGCATCTTGGTGCTCCAAGATCCCATCTCCTGCCTCAACCACAAGCAGGGCTGCTGATAATGTACTTTAGAATTAGAAAAATCTACCCCAAAAAGGGCTTATCCACACACATCCCAGATAGTTAGGGTGCATACATGTACCTGTGTCTGGGCATCTGTCTACACCTATGTGTTTTCCCATGTACATGTATGTTTCTATGTATGTGTATAAATGCGCACAATCACTCACAGATAATTTGTGAAGAACGGAGTATAGAGAGTGCTGAAATCAAGGAGAGAGAGCAGAAGTGAAATCCTAGACTTGGGGTGTGAATTAACTTGAATATCACTCAAGTCAATAAATGTTTCTTCAGCACATATATGAAGATAAAAAGAGAAAGAATAGCATAGAGGGCAACTTGTGGCACAGAGAATAGATTGCCGAGGGGGCAGCTAGGTGGCACAGTGGATAGAGCACTGGCCCTGAAGTCAGGAGGACCTGCGTTCAAATCCGGCCTCAGACCAGTCACTTGATACTTACTTACTAGCTGTGTGGCCCTGGGCAAGTCACTTAACCCCAATTGCCTAAAAAAGGAAAAAAAAAGAGAGAGAGAATAGATTGCCAGAACTCAGAATCAGAAAGACTCATCTTTTGGAGTTCGAATCCAACCTCAGACACTTATTAACTGTGTGACACTGGACAAGTCACTGAACCCTATTTGCCTCAGTTTCCTCATCAGTAAAATGAGCTGGAGAAGAAATGGAAAACCACTCCAGTATCTTTGCCAGGAAAACCCCAAGTGGGGCCATGACGAGTCAGACACAATTGAAAAATGACTGAACAACAACAAAAGCACAGTGTGGTAGATAGTCAGGCAGACCTGGGTTCAAGTCCTACCTCTGCTGAGTCCTGGCTATGTCATCCCTCATCCAAGTGATTTAAGCTCTCTAAAACTAATTTGTAAAGCAGGTACAAATTAGGAAGCCTGAACTAGCAGAGGGAACTTCCTCACTGGAGTTCTCAATAGAAGTGAAATTACAGGTCCCATCAAAAAAAAAATGGAGACAAAATGAGCTTATAATGTTGTTGGGGAGAGAAACCCTAAACACATGAATACATAACTAGCCATTCAAAGCATTCAAAGATAAGAATGGCTCATATTTATAAGCATATGGCTTGCAAAGCACCTTACATATGTTAACTCATCTGATCCTCACATCCTTGAGAGGTAAGTGTATTATTACCCCTATTTTATAGATGAGGAAACTGAGACACAGAGAGGTTAAGTGATTTGCCCAGCATCACACAGTTCATAAATTTCAGAGGCAGCCTTTGAACTCAGGTCTTTCTGACTCTACATCCTGTGCTTTATCATCCACTCCACCCAGCTTTGTTTCTTCTTGTTGTTGTTCAGTTGTGATCTGATTTGGGGTTTTCTTGGGAAAGATGGGAGTGGTTTGCCATTTCCTTCTCTAACTCATTTTACAGATTGGGAACTGAGGCAAACAGGGTTAAGTGACTTGCCCGGGGTCACACAGCTAGTAAGTGTCTGAGGCTGGATTTGAACTCAGGAAGATGGGTCTTCCTGACTCTGGGCCCAGTGCTCTGTGCGCTATGGCGCCACCTAGCTGCCTCTCTTACCTAGCTTACCTCCATGAAGGTACTAGATGAGAATCTCTAGACTATACATTCTCTGGATCAGAGGATGATCACAGAGGGCAAGATGGTGAAGGCGTCCTTGAAATCACAAAGTCATGGAAGAAATAGACAGAAACTATTTCTTAGACTCCCTAGCTTCGTCTAAGCTCCTGGCTAAGCGCTATCTCCTCCTACACAAAGCCTCCAGTTGGAATTTTACAGCCTGGATCTATCTTGTACCCCCCAGTAGAATGTAAGCTCCTTGAGGGCAGAAACTATTTTTGTTTTCTTGGGTGTGTTGTGTGTGCTAATATTTGTTGAAGTGAATAGAATTCTAGAGTTGGAAGGAACCTTAGACATTATCCAATCCAACCTCCCACCTGCAGGGATACTCTTTACAATACCTCTGATGCAGGGTGATGCAACTTACATTTGGATACCTCCAGTGAGGGAGAACTCACCCCCTCCCAAAGCTGCTGGAAAGACAAACCTGGGCTAGGGCTGGGTACCACCTTCATATTCCATTGTGAAGAGCTATGATTATAGCCATGCTTTCTGTTAACCATTATGTATTTTACGTGTGTGTGTGCATAATATATCTATATCTGCAGAAACACGCAGAGAAATAGATTTGATAATTAAGCATGACGTGCTCGTGCACACTGACACAACCACGCATGGGCAGAGACTCACAGGTTTGACAACTGTGCAAACAAGAAGCATTTGCACAGACTCACAAAGCCTCTTGCATGAGTTTGATGGCTGTGTATACAGTGAGCACACCCAGCCTCACAGAGGCCCTGGCGGATTCTGAGCCTCCCCAACTGTTCTCTGCTTCTAGCTGAAGCTCACAAAGATGAATGGTCTCCTCTCAAAGACGAGATACCTACCCCACAAATCACTGCTCCCGGCCCCTCCACCATCCCTTCCCTTTGACCCTCCCCCATTACTCATCCACTGGAGGAAAATGCAAAGAGTAATAATAATTAGACAAGTACAAATAGCAGGGCTGGGATATGGATGGCCCGCTTCACTAAATAAAGGGCTGTTTCCATGCCAACAGAAGGGCCTGTTCACCGATCTCCCAGAGCAGGAAGGTGCCTAGCCCCAGCCCAGGTTTGCTGCTCCAGCAGGGGAGCCCAGAAAAGTGGATGTGGGCCTTCTGTAGGGGCTCTTGGGAGAGCAAAGGAAGCCAAGTCCCCAATGTCCCCATCCTACTCCCAAGGTGTGGAGTGCAGAAGTCACCCTTCCTTCCTGAGGGAAGCAGATGGAGACTGACAGGCACGTGCTTAGACTCTGTACAATCTTATATAATGGTGTGGCCCCTGAATCCTGAAAATTAAAAGTGTGAAAAAATCCCTCATCCTCTTCTACGTTTAGTAAGTAAGGTAAGGGAACATGATTGTTCTTTTCAAACATCTGAAGAGCTGTTATGTGGAAGGGAGACTGGACATGTTCTTTGTGTCTTCAGAGGAGAGAATCGGGGCCAATGGGTTCCCAGGAAGAAAATTTGGGGAGCAGGAAGAAGAAGAAATAAATAACTCCTTGTCAATTAAAACTGTACTTATCCAGCAAAGGAATGAGCTGCCTTGTGAGGGAGTTTTTGCTGAAAGTGCTCCAGCAGAGGCCAGATGAGCACCTGTCAAGGACATGCTGTCAAGGACTCTCTTGTATGGGATAAGGGGTTATACCAGATGACTGTTAAGTGTCCTTTCCATCTCTGAAATTCTAAGATGCTAGATCAGATAGGTTTGTTGTTCTTCAGTTGTTTTTCGGTCATATCTGACTCTTTCTGACCCCATTTGGGATTTTCTTGGCAAAGATACTGGAGTGGTTAGCCATTTCCTTCTCTAGCTCATTTTACAGGTGAAGAAACTGAGACAAACAAGGTTAAGTGACTAGCCCAGGGTCACACAACTAATAAGTGTCTGAGGCCAGATTTGAACTCAGGAAAGTGAATCTTCCTGACTCTCAGGCCAGCACTCTATCCACTGTCAGACAGGATCGAAGGAATCAGATAAGAACCCCCCAGAATTTTTCAAGTCAGATTTGGTTGCCAGACAGTCCAAACAGTCCTGGACCAGTGTGAGGAAGAAAAGTGGGTACATCTTTTCCCTCCAGACCTATGATTTCACTGATTTAAGGAACTCCTGCTGTGGAAATTGATTCCACCAACACAGACTGGTACCTTGTCAGTGATTTTTAGTCTTAAAGAGGGGCACAGAGCAATGGAAAGTTATCTAACATACTCAAGGTCACTTAACTAGTATGTGTCAAAAGCAGGACTTGAACCCAGGTTTTCATGATTCCAAATCCAATGCTCTTTTGACTATGACAATTGCTTCTTTATATTGTCTACCTATCAGAGACAGTTTAACCTGGGAAGCGATTGATTGTAGCCACATTCCTGTTATACATTGCCACACCTCACAGGGAGGAGAAATATTTTAGGGGGAGGGAGGCCACCACAGTCAGGGAGCAATTTCATTTATATAACACTTTTTCAGGGCCATGTAGTTTTGTTTTGTTTTTGGAAGCAATCAGGGTTAAGTGAGTTGAGCAGGATCACACAGCTAGTAAGTGTCTGAGGCCAGATTTGAACTCAGGTCCTCCTGACTCCAAGGCCTGTGCCCTAGCCACTGTACCACCTACCTGCTCCACCATATAACTTTAATATTTTCAAGAAATACAATGATTCTAACAAACACCTTGCTAACAGGCAGTGTTCCTCAGGGGACTGAGTTCCTACCAGATTGTAAACTTCTTGACTTCAACCTATGTCTTATTCATCTTCGCTCAAGATCCTGCACACAGTAGAAGCTCAGTTGTTAAAATATGCTGAATTAAATTACTTTAATGAATAAATTAAAATTACCTGTAATTAATATATAAATCACATATAATTTATAGGGGGCAGACCTGTGATTTCATGAATGTATGGTACTTCCAGTATGGAAATTCCCTCCACCAAAGCAAATTAACAATTCACCTGTAACTTAGAAAGTTGGCTAGGGGGCACTAAGACAGGAGGTGACTTGCTCATGGTCACTTCCCATAGGCTAGTCTTCCTGATTCCAAGGGTTGCCTTCTACCTACTACAGCATGCTGCCACTTCTTTTGTGTATAAATAGGTACTTACATTTTTCCCCCAAGTATTTTAAACATTCCCCTTGCAATCTTGTTTAAATTCCACTTTTGTGGTCCCTGGCACACATGCTAAGGCAAAGTGAACATTGCTCAGGACCTGTCTCCAGTTCTACTCATTCTCAATGCGAGGACACGGAATGGATGAACTCTATAAAGGTGAATCAACAAGGGTTCCCTCTACTAGGGAAATTAGTCTCATGGGGACACAGAGCTGGCTGCAGAAGCAACCAGAGGCAAGAGAAGACAAGAACAGTGTCCTGGAAACCCAGTCAGAGAGGGGACTGAGATGCAAGTACAGAGGGAGACAAGATAGGACTTCCTTAGTCCCATCCCTGAATTCCTCCAAAAGAGGTGGGCATTCACGTCAGGAGAGAGTCTGCAGTCTCTGTCTGCTTGCTTCAGCAACCTTCTTTTTTTCACTGCCCTAACAGATGACGCCCAGCCCGAGGCCCTCTTCACCCTTTGGACTAGCACCTGACCAAGGTTCTGATCAAGGGTCAAGAAACAGCTATGCCCGACCTGCTACAAATCTGGAGAAATTCAGTGCCTCTTGGGGAAGTTCATGATTGCTCTAAACCCCAATCCAGTGTCCATCTCTGTGGCCTACCTCTTTCAAAGACCAAGAAAGGCCCATGAGCCCACTGTGGCTACGGGGTCAGAACCCTGCATGTGACTTGAGGACAAGTCTAGAGTCAGAAAGACTTTCTCCTGTATGACCCTCAGCAAGTGACTTAACCTTTCTAAGCCTCAGTGTCCTCATCTGTAAAAGGGAGATAATAATAATAGCACCTACCTCCCAGGGTTGTGGCAATGATCAAATGACATCTTTCTAGCCCTTTACAAATCCTAGAGTGCTATGTAAATGCTAGTTATGATGGTGATAATGATCTCCCCACACAGATCAGATGCAACATGGTCTGATGTTAGTGACCAGGACAGGGGTTCGAGAGATCTGAGTTCTAGTCCTTGGCTCTTTCATTGTGATGTTAGGCAGTGAGACTCCATTTCCTCATCTGTGACATGAGGCTGATGATCTGTACGTCTGAACATTCCTCTTGGCCAGGAGATAAAGGTAGTGCCCTCCAGGTGGAAGGAGGAGGGTTATTTTGCCTTTGAGATATACATACATATATGTGTGTGTGTGTATGTATATACACACACACACACACACACACACACACACATACACATAACATCCTACATGTGAAAATAGCCTATGTACAAGCCACATGGTTGGGGTGCGTGCAGAGAGCCAGGCAGCTCTACTCTAAAGGAGGCTGGTTAGGGTCCCTCTGCCCTTCTGAAGTCCCTTCCTCACTGTCAAACCAGTAGAAAGAGGAGCCAAGGGTGTGGCCCAGGGAAGCCTGGCTGGTCCCTGTTACTGGACACCAGAAACAAAGACAGTTTAAGAAGAACTTTCCAGCTAAGTGGTTTTTTTTCCCCTAAGACCTTCGCAAGCCCTACTCCCCTGCCCACATCAGCCTAGCTGTTCAGCTCACTTTATTAGTGAGTTTGGCCTTCAGTGTCTCGGCTGTTTGATCAATACTGCAGGGGGGTCAGTGATATTTTCTCCCTCGCAGGGACTTGCAGCCTCTTCCTTTGGCACCTGATGAACAGCGATGCCCCTGGACCGCTTATCTCCTATTGATTTTTCAGATCTCCTACCACATTTCCAGCTGTCCCACCATTTCCTCCCCTGTCACCAGGGTCCATTTAGCGCTAAGTTATCCCCTCCAACACTGTAACCACCCCCACTCCCCGCCTCCCATCAGTACAGGGCTTCCCTACCCCCTCCCCTCCCCCTGAAATTGTCAAAAAACAATTTCCTTCTCTCCCCTTCTCCCTTTCGCCACAATCCTTCAGTCATTTATTTGTGTCTGGATGGCCTCTCTCCACCCCCTCCCTCTCCCACAGGGCTGAGCAGAGACTAGAGACGTCAGGTCCCTGCTCAGTCCATGGGCCAGACAGACTTCTCAGCTGCCCCCATTGGCCGCATTCCATGACCCCCGCTCCACAACTCCTCCAAAATCCCGGCTCCCCGGGGCCTGCCTAGGGTCAGCAGCCTCACAGGTTGCCGGGGCTCTGCAGCAAACCTGAAAATATCATCCCAGACTGCCAACCCTATATAGAAAGACAACCTGATTTGGTGGAAGGGCCCAGGCCTGAGATCCAGAGACCCGGCTTTCAGACCTGGTCTTGTAACTGAGTGTGACCTTAGACAAATCATTTCACTTGTCTAGGACTCAGTTTCCTCATCCATGAGGATTTACAAAAATCATTTATAAAATCACTTATAGTGATTTATAAAATGGGGAGATGGGATGGAATTAGATTAGTTCATCACTAAAGTACCTTCTAAAAAAATCCTATGTACCTTGGCCTGCCAGCCTAACAGGTTGTATAAATGATAAATCACTTTATTTATTTATTTATTTTTTGGAGGCAATTGGAGTTAAGCGACTTGTCCAGGGCCACGCAGCTAGTAAGTATCTGAGGCCAGATTTGAACTCAGGGCCTTCTGATTCCAGGGCTAGTGCTCCACCTACCTGCCCTGCTACTAATTCCTTTTCTCAAAGTAGTGCTTCCCTGGTGAGCCACTTTAACATCTTTACCAATACAGTTCCTACTGGCCTTCAGGCCAGGCAGATCCCTTGTATGGAGGAAAGAGCTTTGACCCTGGAGTTCAAATCCTGCCCCTGATGCTTGCTACCAGTATGACCTTGGGCAAATCTTCTGGGCCTCAGTTTCCTCATCTATGAAATGAAGTAAACAGACTACATAGTTTCTAAAGTTCCTTTGAACGCTAGATCTAGAAGCCTTTGTAGCTTGGATTGTGACAGCTGCCTCAGTTTCCCTTTTGATGGACAAATCTGACCTGCCTGGACTCTGGCCAAAAGGTCTTGAGCAGGGGCCACTCTTTGCCTCGACTTTTAACCCCAGAGGCAGCGTGGCATGGTAGAAAGAGCACAGTAGTTGGAAAGAGAAGACTTAGGTTCAGGTCCCCGCTTTAGCCATTCACTAGCAATGTGGTCTTGGGCAAATAATTTCACTAAACTTGAATCTCTGTATCTTTGTCTGCGAAATGAAAGAGGATGGACTCGGGTCCCTTCCAGCTCTAATGTTCTTTGATGCCCAGACCCTCTCATCCCTCTAACAAGTTCATTCCTTTGTCAGGTGCAGCCTCGCAGGGGGAAGCTGCAGAGAATTTATGATTCTAACAGGTTTATTCCTTCCCCAGCAGCTCACTATTCATTTATGCAGACTGGTCTTTATTGGAGGCTGTGTGCATAACCAGGCTTAAGGCTCCCCCTCGTGAGCCTCTGGTGCCCCCTGGTGGACAGACGAGGCCCAGAGGGATCCCCCACCCCCCCATTAATCATAGCAGCAGGAGTGTAAAATTCAATTTTACCTCTCCATTCATTCTGAGATGAGCTGAAGGCCGGCCTTGTACACATAAACCACACTTTACTTCATCAGAGCTCCGTAACAAATGGAGTGTCTTCTTTGGGGAGTTTAACCATCAAAAAGCCCCACGCCATTTAATTCCCCTCGCGCCGAGGGTCAGGCCGGGGGCCCAGCATCAGCAAATGTCTCGGCGCTCAGCTGTGCAGTAAACTCTGCTTTCCGGATTGTTCCTCAATACGAAATGACCAGTCCATTTATCTGCTAGAGCAGCCTGTCTCTTTGCTCTGCCTCCCAATATTTTTCCCACTGACCTGATCTGGACAATAAGCCAGAGTCTTTTTTTAAGATATCTGCGAGTCCATTTGTTTCCTTACTCTTCCCCACCCCACCCCCACCCCCAGGGCCCCTGTGCTGTACAGACAGAGCAGTCTCAGAGGCATGGAGATGCTGAAACTTTCAACGTTCCCCCTGCAAAGTGCATCCGTCTTGACTGAGAATCAATCCGGAGGACCTGTGGTTATCACTGACTGTGTGAGCCCTAAACAGCCCTCTTTCTGATTATGCAGAGGTATACTAAAGACTGGCTAGGATGGGCCATAGAGGTGGGCTAAGGACAAAGCTGGGTTAGTGCAAAGAGGAGAAGCTTTAAAATAATAATAATCACTAATATTAAGATTTTAAGGTTTGCAAATCACTTCCTCACAACAACCTGGGAGATAGATGCTAGTTTTACAAACGAGAAAACTAAGGCTGAGAATGTGAAGTGACTTGTCAGTGTCTGACGCAAGATTTTAACATGGGTCTTCCAGAACGGCTATCTACTATACTGCTTATCTGCCTCCTTCTAAGTAAGATCTCTGTGAAAATGCCCCTAGGCTTGGGATAGAAGTATGAGTTAAAGTTCAGAGGGAGGCCAGCTGGGGTCAGCAATGAAGAGATGGTCCTATAACACAGATGATTCCCAAATCTATCTATTCAGCCCTAATCTCTCTCCTAAACTCTAGTACTACATCTCCAATTGTCTGCTGGAAATCTAGACCCAAGCGTGTCCACACCTACCCCATACCTCCTACCCCTAAACCCCCAAATACTTCGTTTAATATATCCAAAATTAAATTCATCCTCTTTCTCCTATCCCCTCCTCCAAGATTTCCTCTAAGAATACCACCATCCTTGTAATCACCTTGACTGACTACTTTGACTCTTCCACCATCCTTAGCCCCAGTATCCAATCAGCTTTCAAAATCCTATTGATTCTACCTCTGCCATGCTTCTCACGATTCATCTTGGTTTCTGACTGAATTAAGACCTCCATCACCACTCAGACTATTGGGAAGCATTTGGCCACTTCTGTGTACACCCTTCTCATCTGCATGGTACCTTGAGGGTAATTATCTATTCAGATTCAGTTTTCTGAGCCTCCACCTATATATCTATTTAAAATGGACCAAAACAAGTGACACATGAATTCTGAGCAGTCATTTTATTGCAACGGAATAGCAAAATATAGTGGGGAATTAGATAAGGTGTTAAATGCTCCTGGTACCCTTTTCCCACTGTTGCCACTTCCAAATATCTCCAGGGTGTTCTAATTAATTCCTAATTAGCCCTGTCTTCCCAGAACAAGGGAGGGGGACAAATCCGTTCTGAAAGGACTGGGGAATGCTGTGACTCCACTTAGTGACTTCCCTTTCCCACTCAAGGCAGCAGTATTCTGAAAGCACTGGCTTCTAGGCACAGAAACTTAAAGCATGTTATAAAGCGGGCTGTTGGCTTCTCTCTGCACATCAGTAGCCTAGAATAAATTGACTTCTTTTAGTTCACCTCTCAGTCTCCCAACCTTGTTCAGGAGACTGTTGCAGACATTTCCAAATTGTACACACTGAAAGAGTGCCTATCCAGGCAGAGAATGCTCGAGGTGACATTACCATACTGCAAAGGCCATGAACAGCCTTCTGGGACGGTAGCTCGGGGATAATTCTTTTCAAAGAGTGAGGCTTTCTCAACCTCAAGTGCTGTGGGAATGCAGGATCCTAGTACCAAGCCGGTACAATTATAACAGTTTCTTCCCCTATCTCTCTGCCTCCTGCCTCTCCCTTCTTCAACCTGCCAAAACAAACTTGGTAAGGCCCAGGGATGACCATATCCTCCCCTATACAAAATCTCTTCAGTTCTCCCTATTGTTGCTAAGGTAACAGCCACAACAATAACAATAATAACATTTGTTTAGCATTCTAAGGCTTGCAAAGTGCTTAATAGACCTTACCTCATTTGATAAGATACAAATTCCTTCACCTGGGGTTTGAGGCCCTCCACAAACTGGTTCCAATCTATCCTTCCAGTCTTATTTTAAATGTAGAGATATGCTGATCTGGCTAGTGTAAGAGAGATACATCCCTTCCTTCATGCATTTTACATTCTAGCCAAAGATGACTACTAGCCATTACCACCACCCCCCAAAAAAAATTCAATCAACAAGCATTTATTAAACACCTACTATGGTACTATGTACCAGATGGTGCAGCTAGGTGGCATAGTGCCTGGAGTCAAGAAGACCTAAGTTCAAATCTGGCCTCAGACACTGGCTAGTTGTGTGACCCTGGGCAAGTCATTAACCTTGTTTGCCTCAGTTTCCTCACCTGTAAAATGAACTGGAGAAGGAAATAGCAAACCACTCTAGTATCTTTGCCAAGAAAACCCTAAATGAGATTACGAAGAGTTGGACATGACTGAAATGACTAAATGATATGTTCCAGAGGCCACACTAAGCATTGGGGATACAAATACAAAGTGAAACAGTTCCTACCCTCAAACAGTTGACACCCATGCCAGCATTCTATTGGCTATACTCTGTGCAAGAAGTAAAATCTCTCTTGTCTCTATCTTAGAGCTCACTTATCTGCTTTCAAGGCCCAGATCAAGTGCCATCTCTTTCATGTCTCTTGACCCCTTTCCTCCCAAGCTATGAATGTTTCTACCCCTCCTCAAATAGCCCTAGAAGACCTTCCCTATTTTTCCTGCATACCCTTTCACTCTCCACCTTATATTGTACTGATCTGTGGAGATGTAATTTCTCCCCCAACCCTTAGCAAAACGTAGGGAGAGCCGGGAGCATTTTGTTTTCATCTTGTTCCCCTACCCTGCTTTGCACATAGATTTGCTTAATAAGCATTTGTTGGATTTAACTGAATTTAACTGATCAATCAACAAACCTTTATTAAGAACCTACTGTGTGCCAGAGTCACCGTGCTAGGCTCTAGAGATAAAGAAAAAAAAGAAATAGTCCCTTCCTTTAAGGAGTTGATATTCTATTAGGGCAGACCTGCACAACTTGGCAGTAGGTAAGGGCCAAAATTAAAATAGGTTAAACTTCTTCAGGCCACAGATAGGTTAGACTGGAGACAGACTGACAAAAGGATGGTTGCTATGGGTCATGTGACAAACAGGAGAGTTCGCAGTGGCAACTCTACATTTTTCTTGGACTACCAGAAATCCTTAGGCCGGCCACAAGTGGCCTATGGGCCCTTTCTTGTGCAGGCTTGTATTAGAGGGAATGATGGGTGCACATGTAAAAAACATAAAATATATCTAAGGTAAATATGTAAAGTGATTGGGGGAGAAGCAGTAGTAGCTGTGGGAACCAGGAAAAGATCTCATGAGGAGCTTTCAATGCCCATGGAGTTTGCATTTTATCTTAGAGCCAACAGAAAGCCCTTGAAACTTCCTGAGTAGGTGGATGATATGGTCAGACTTGTGCTTTAAGAAGACTACTTTGGGGGCAGCTAGGTGGCACAGTGGATAGAGCATGAGGCCTAGAGTCAGAAGGACCTGAGTTCAAATCCAGCCTCAGACCCAGACACTTGACACTTACTAGCTCTGTGATCCTGGGCAAGTTCACTTAACCCCAATTGCCTTACTGAAAAAAGACTACTTTGGAATAGGGAGAAACCTGAAGCCTGGAAACCAAATAAGAAGCCATTGCTCTTGTCCAAGCAGGAGGTGATGAGAAACTGGTTCTAGAGTGGGGATTATTGTAGGAGCAGAAAGAAGGGCACGGGATATGAGAGATGTTGCCCAAGTAGAATCAGCAACATCTGGTAATTGATGGAATACGTCAGGTGAAGGAGGGTGAGGAGTTAAGGAGGACCCTCAAGTTGCAGACCTGGGCTACTAGAAGGATGTCAGTGCCTTTGAATTGCCTCCAAGAAGTTTTATGCACATATTTTTAAAAAACCAACAACTCTACTTCTGGGGCTTTTATACAGGAACTGTAACCACCTCTACTCCTCCTGGTTCACCTGGCAACTTATAAGAGAGCCCTTTCTTGGCCTTTGGGTGGTAGCTCCCTGTCCACACCCAGTGTCTACTAAGTTCCCCTACCCACTCACCCAGGACCTAAGCCCAAGGCTCTCATTTCTGGGGCTGCAGAGGTTGGATGGCAGGCTAGGAGGAGGCTCAGGGAGGCTGGGTTAGGCCAGGCTGTTTTATCTGCTTGTTGTGGGTGATGATCAACTTCTTCTCACCCATATTCTTAAAAAAGACAAAGTCAGAGAGGGTGGGCATTTGAACTTTTGAGCCAGAAATTTGTGTGTGTGTGTGTGTGTGTGTGTGTGTGTGTGTGATGTGTTCTTTTTTTAATGGTATTTTATTTTTTTTCCAGTGACATGTCAAAACAATTTTTACCATTCATTTTTGCAAGATTTTGGGTTCCAAATGTTTCTCCCTTCCCTCTCCCCTTCCTAAAATGGTAAGCAATTTGATATAGGTTATATATGTACTATCGTGTAAAACATATTCCTGTATTAGTCACAGTTGTGAAAATAGAAACAAATCAAAAGGGGAAAAAAAACACAAAAAAGAATAAAGTAAGTGAAAAAATGTGCTTCGTTCTGCATTCAGAGTCCCTCAGTTCTTTATCTAGATGTGGATAGCCTTTTCCCTCTTGAGTCCTTTGTACTCATCTTGGATCATTGTGTTGCTGAGAAAAGCTGAGTCATTCATAGCTAGTCATCACACAGTGCTGCTGATGCTGTGTACAACTTTACATCAGTTCACACAAACCTTTCCAGGTTTTTCTGAAATCTGCTTGTTCATCATTTCTTATTGCACAATAACATTCCTATGAATTATTCATATACCACAGCTTATTCAGCCATTCCGCAATTGATTGGCATCTCCTCAATTCCAAATATTTTGCCACCATAAAAAAGGCTGCCTTAAATATTTTTGCACATGTAGGTCCTTCTCCCTTTTTTATGATCTCCGTGGGATACAGACGTAGAAATGGTATTGCTGGATCAAAGGGTATGCACAGTTTGCTTGCCCTTTGGGCATAGTTCCAAATTGCCCTCCAGAATGGTTATATCAGTTCACAACTCCATCAACAGCGAATTAGTGTCCCAATTTTCCCACATTCCCTCTCCAACATTTATTATTTTCCTTTTTGTCATATTAACCAATCTGATAGGTGTAAGGTGGTACCTCAGGGTTGTTTTAATTTTCATTTCTCTAACCAAAAGTAATTTAAAGTACTTCTTCATAAAGTACTTCATAGCTTTGATTTCTTCATCTGAAAACTGCCTTTTCATATCCTTCAACCATTTATCAACTGGGGAATTTGAATTTTTAATTTTAATTTTAATTTGAGTGAACAAACATATATTAAGTACCATGTGAGTCACTGTGCTAAACTAGCTGGGGAAAAGGAAGAAGAAGAAGAGGAAGAAGAAGAGGAAGAAGAAGAGGAAGAAGAAGAAGAAGAAGAAGAAGAAAAGAAGAAGAAGAAGAAGAAGAAGATTGCAAAGCATTTTACAAATATTGTCTTACTTTATTGTCACAATAAACCTGAGAGGTAGGAACTATTCCCCATTTTACAGATAAAGAAACTGAGACCAAGGGAGTCTAAGCGACTTGCCCAGTCACACAGCTTATAAGTGTCTAAGGCCAGATTTGAATTCAAGTCTTCCTGTCTCCAAATCAAGGGCTCTACCTCTGTGCCACTTAGCCGCCTCACATAGTGACAAAGAATAAAAACTAGCCCCTGTCCTCAAGGGGCTTACATTTTATTGTGAGATACAACATACAAACAGATAAGTAAGTACAAGAGAATTTGAGGAGGAAGAGAGTACTAACCAGAGAGATCGAGGAAGGCCTCTCTTAGGAGGTGATACCTAAGCAGAGTCATTAGCCTTCCTTTAGAAGACAGCTGACCTCCATTCTGCCCCTGGTATTTCTCCTGGAGTTGTCAGGCAGCAAACATGTCAACTGTTCCTTGGCCCTTTCTGAAGCCACATTGACTCTCAGGTAGATAATCATCTTCCATGTAAAGCACCAACTGATTAAGGAGGACTCTGGCAAAAATCTTGCCAGCAAAGACTAAGGGAGAGATTCCTCCTACTTGTCCCAGAACAACCTGTTTTCTTTTCCTTTATAGAGATGGACAGCAGAAGCATCCTTGATCTCTTGGGGGATAACTTCCCCTTGTCATATAACCTGAAAGATTGTAATCAGCTTCTGTATGAGCAGTGGACTGCACTGCCTTATGGATCTCTACTAAGATGCAATCAGCACCAGCCACTTTGCCACACAAGAGGAGCCTAATGGCATTCAATATCTCTTCTTCAGTTGGACAGACATTCAACTATAGAGGAATTGACTTTAACCTGAGCTATACAATCAGTGGTTTCAGCCTTGATTGATAAAGTTCTGTTGAGAACACTATGGAAGTGTTCATTCCATTTTTCCAGAATCATGTCTTTATTAGTGATGAGTGTGGCTCCATCCGTGCTGAGCAGTTGAGATGCACCAGAGGTCTTTAGCCCATAAATAGCCTTCAGGGCATCATAAAAGCAGTTCAGATTGTTGCCATCAGCATAAAACTGAATCTAATCTGCCTTCTTACTGGGCCAAGAATCTTGCATCTCTCTAAGCTTCACTTGCACCACACTTTTGATAGTTGAATGCTGCCTTCTTAGAGACAGACGAACTATCTTGCTGGTAAACCCTGTGCTGTGGAGTTCTCGTCTTTTTCATTTAGCAGCTTCTGAATTTCCCCATCATTTTCATCAAAACCAATTCTGATGTTCATGAGTGTTCTGGCCCAGATAAGTAAATGCAGTGCTGTATATCACATCTCTGAAAACTGCCCACTCCTTTTCTACTCTGCTGTTACTGTGTGCTGACTCAGCTTTCCCTCCAGGTCAGCGATAAACTGTTAATGCATGGAGAAGCAATCTCCTCTGTTGGCATTAAGTCTTCTAGTAATCATCTTGCCTTAGACTGCCACTTTTGTTGAATGCAAATGTTTAGTTTGGAGAGGATAAGTCTATGATTAGTCCAGAGCTGCATCACACATTGCCTTTTCACTCTCACACCCTACCTATCTCTCGCTTCCAATGACATAGTCTATTAAATGCCAGTGTTTGCTACAAGGGTGCATCCATGACATTTTGTTGCATTTAGGTAAACAGAAGACAGTGTTAGTGATTAGAAGGTCATGAGATGCACAAGTCTTAAGTAGTAAGTGACCATTTTTGTTGCTGTTTACAACTCCATTTCTCCCAAGGACTCCTTGCCATGTCTGTTAGTGTAAGCCTACTCTAACAATAAAGTCACCCAGAATTATAAGTTTGTCCTCTCTAAGACATCTCCAAAGGTCTCATGATGGAAAATGCTATCCACAAAGAAGAAAGAACTATGGAGTTTGAATACAAATCGAAGCATACGATTTGCTATTTTTTTTCTTCTGCTGTGTTTTGTTTCCTCTTTCTGGTGGTTCCTCCTATTCATTCTAATTCTTACTTACAACATCACTAATGTGAAAATATGTTTAATATTTATATGTACAGCCTATATCAGATTGTGCGCCATCTTGGGGAGGGAGGTAAGAAGGGAGGGGAGGGGAAGAAAAAATTAAAGCTCAAAAGCTTATGGAAGTGATTGTTGATAATTCAAAATAAATTAATTTTAAAAAAAAACAAAAAAATGAGCTTGTTCTCTTTTGACACATTGATGATAAGAGTCTCCAAGTCTTCATAAAATTTTTCTTTGACTTCATGAGAGTTCTTCGTGGTGGGAACATATGCATTGATGAGGGTGGCATGGTGTTTTCCTCCCAGTGGCAATTACATTGTCATAAGCCTGTCCTTTACTGCTTTCGGGAGGCATACAGGCTTGCTGACTAGATTAGATCTGATTGCAAAACCCTATGCCAGTTTCACCTGGAAAAACTTGTATCCAGCTCCAACTTCAGTAAACTAGCCTTCATTTGCCAGCATTATTTCACTCAGAGCTTTTATTTGCTGAGTTCTCTTGAAACAAGGGCTGTTCATCTTTCAGGTCTACTGGATTTTGTGTTGTCCATGACAGTGCACACATTCCATGTATCAATGGTACATGGAATCATCTTCAGAAAAATTCTTATGCATTTTTTTTTAATATGGGATTGCTGTTTATCTCAGTAAGCAGGCCAGGGCTAAGTCTTTTAGGTAAACATACATTTGGCATTTTAGCTACATGGCAAGCTGATCAGAGTTTGATTCTCTGTAGTAGAGTTTGAATGCTTAGCAGTTCAGCACAACAGATGACCTCAGTGTCCAGCACCTTATCTTGTCAGGTGGTCTTCAGAATTTTCTTAAAACAATTCAAATGGAAGTGATTCAATTTTCTAGCCAAAATGCCAAATGTATGTTTACCTAAAAGACTATTTTATGGAGAACTCTCATAAGGCAAGTGCTCACACAGAGGTCAGAAGAAACAGTACAAGGACACTCTTGAACTCTCAAGAATTGTGAGACATGGGAGACACTGGCACAGGACCATCCCCCCATCATCCCAAATTAGTCCAAAGCAGAATCGCAGTAGTGCAAAGGAAACATGAGATGCCCAAATCTAGAGACATCTCCGCCCCAAATGTTCAAATAGACCATTTGTGCCCAACCTATGGTAGAGCCTTCTGAGCTCATACTGGACTGATCAGCCACAGCTGAACACACTGTACCTTGATCCCAGCATCGTGATGTCATTGGTCCTCTTCAAGTATGAAGAACAAACAACAGAAGGAAGCTAAAGATTTTGGACGGTGGGAGTGAGAAGGGAGAGCATTCCAGTCATGGGGGACAGCCCATGTAAAAGCACCCAGGTGGGAAAGGGGAATGCCGAGTATAGGGAAGGAGAGGTAGGCCGGTTTGGCTGAAATCCAGAGTGTAAAGAAGAATAATGTAAAGTAAGTCTGCAAAGGTAGGCTAAGGCCAGGTTGTGAAAGGCTTTATATGTCAAGTTGACAAGTTTGTATTTTATCCTAGCAGTAGGAGGGAAACAATGAAGATTTATGAGCAGAAGAATGACATGGATAGGCTTAGTCCAAAATCAGAGCAGCTAAAGTGGTGTCTTAGTGAGACTAGTTGCTGACCATACTGTGTCCCCCCTTACATCTTTTTTCATATTTAAATATTTCTCCTGGTTTGTTTTGGTTTTTTAATGTAGAGTGTGTTAGTATGCTGTGTGTTTTGCTCAACCTGTGGTCCATGTAGATTATGTATGTCCACATGAGTCCACTAGATGTGGCTTGAAGGTAGGCAAGAATAGATATTTATAGAATTTCCTACCTCACCCTTCTCCAAAGGAAACTTTGATTCCTGACACAGGGGAAGCAGGAGGTTGGGGTCCCAGCCTAGCCACTTTGCTCTCCTCCAATATTTTTTAGGTTTAAGCTGATTTCCTGATCACTATCCCATAATATGAAAAAAGTATCCCAAGTTATCTACCAAGCCAAGCTTGGCTTTCTTCCAACCAAATGCCAATTTCACAAAGAGGACACACAACAAATAGCAAATAAACCCATTTATTCAACTTGATAGCAAAACAGAAATCAGAAAAGGCATATGTATGAGAATAAACCAGGCAAATACAGTGAAGGACCTAGCTGAATCAAGAGAGAGAATCTCAGACTTCATCCAAAAGGAAATTTCCCCAAGCCTCTAGTGTATTCAGGTGGGGACCGGGGCATGATCAAAGTGCCAGCTCTTCTACATGTTGGTTTCTTTCCAGAGTCTTTCTCTTCCTTCAGGGACGTGAAGAGAGTCTGGAACCTCGAGTCTTTTCTCTCAGAGCTGGAACCAGGATCTCTTCCCTCTTAAGAGCTTACCAACTCTGCCCCCTCATGCAAGTGAGGAACATTGAATAACCACTCTCCACCAAGGAAGAGAGTCTCGTGCAAGTGGATTTTGAGCCACTGATTACATGTGTTTGCTTTTATTTTTTCCACACTTACAGAAACACAGATGTCTTGCCCATAACCTCTTAAAATAAGTCTAAACTCTTCGATCTGACCTTGAAGCCTCATCACCATCTAGTGTTACCCCTACTCACCTTCCCAGCCTCATTTCATACTGTTGTTGTTAGTCGTGTCTGATTCTATGTAAACTCGTTTGGAGTTTTCTTGGCAAAGATACTGGATTGGTTTGCCAATTCCTTCTCCACCTCATTTTACAGATGAGGAAACTGAGGCAAACAGTTAAGTGACTTGCCCAGGGTCACACAACTAGTGTCCGAGGCAGCAATCTATTCAGATTCAACCTAAAAATGTGTCATATGCATATTTTTTCCCAGAAAGCTAGTTGTTAAACACATATCAGTACACTCATGGAAGGAAGGCACTAGCAGATGAGAGAATTAGGAAAGTCTTCATGCAAAGAAGGATGCCTGAGTAGTATCTTAAAGGACAAGAGGGACTCTATGAGGCTAAGACAAGAAGCAGTCATTCCAGATATGGGGGATGGCTAGTACAAAGGCATGAAGAAAGGAAGAAGAATGTCATAAGTGAGCATTAGAGAGTAGGACAGCAGGATTGCAGAGTGAGGGAGGAGGAATGGGGTCCATTGAAACTATAAAGGTAGTTTGGGGCCAGGTTTTAAAAGCTAAACAGAAGAGCTTATATTTTATCATAGAAGCAATAGGATGCCACTAGAGTTAGAGAAGTCACAAGGTCAGAGCCATGCTTAGGAAAATTACTTAGACAGCAGAATGGAGGATAGGCTGGAGAGGCAGAGGATTGAGGCCAGGAGGTCGATTAGGAGGCTTTGGAGTAATCCAGGAGAGAGGTGATGGGGGCTTGAACTAAGGAGGTAGTAGTGTGAGCAGAGAGGCCTTGGATATGAGACATGGTTTTGCTTTTGTTTTTGTTTTTGTTCTTTTTTTGTTTGTTTTTGTTTTTAGGCAGTTGGGGTTAAGTGACTTGCCCAGGGTCACACAGCTAGTAAGTGTCAAGTGTTTGGTCTGAGGACGGATTTGAACTCAGGTACTCCTGACTTCAGGGCCCCAGTGCTCTGTCCTCTGTGCCACCTAGCTGCCCCCTGCTTTTGTTTTTGTGAGACTGGGTCTCCCTCTCTCACCCAGGCTGGAAGTTCAAGGGCCACTCACAGCCGACTTCGAATGCTGATCAGTACAGAAGTGTTTGACCTGCTCTGTTCTGACCTAGACCCCTTTGCCCCTCCTTAGATAGCCTTGAGGTCCCCTACTCCCTGAGGCTCACCATACTTATGCCAGACTTGGACTTTAGCCCCACAGCAGCTCCTTCTACCCTAACTCAAGCAAACTGCCAGCCTCAGCCTCCCCAGGAGCATGGGGTATAGATGAACATCACCACACCATCTATCAGGAAGCTGTGAAAGTATGAACAGGAAGCTTTGGCAAGTGATTAAAAATATGGGATGAGGGAGAATTTGGAGTCCAGGATAATGCCATGATTACAAACCTGAGAACATTTCCAGAAATTATCATATAAAAACTAAAGTCATCCATAAAAAATTTTTTAAAATTTTAAATGATATTACAGTTAAAGAGACTTACTACTTCCCTAAATACTGATGCTGGCTATATTTATTTATTTATTTATTTATTTATTTTTAATATAAATTTTTTTATTTTTAGTTTTCAACATTCACTTCCACAAGTTTTTGAGTTCCAAATTTTCACCCCATCTCCCCCTCCCCCCATCCCAAGATGTCATGCATTCTGAATATCCCTTCCCCTAGTCTGTCCTCTCTTCTGTCTCTCTCCCCTTCTCTTATCCCCTTCCCCTTCTATTTTCCTGTAAGGCAGGATAGACTTCTGTACCCCATTTCCTATATTTCTTATTTAAAAACTAACTCTATTTCCCTTAATCCTATCCTGCCCTCCCATTTATTCTATTCTTTCTTTTGACTCTGTCCCTCCTCAGAAGTATTTACTTCTGATTACCCCCTTTCCCAATCTGCCCTCCTCTCTAGTCTCCTTCTCCCCCTATTTTCCTGTAGGGTAAGACAGATTTCCATACCCAATTGAATGTGTATGTTATTCCCTCCTTAAGCCAAATCCTATGAGAATAAGATTCACTCATTCCCTCTTACCTTCCCCTGTTTCCCCTTCCACTGTAAGACACTTTTCTTTTCCGTTTTTTTTTGTGAGATAATTTACCTCATTCTACCTCTCCCTTTCTTCTTCTCCAAGTATAATCCTCTCTCATCCCTTAATTTTATTCTCCAGATATGACCCCTTAATCTTCAGCTCACCCTGTGCCCTCTATCTATGTACATATACATACATATAATTTTTTTTCCTCCAACTACCCTGATACTGACCAAGGTCTCATGAGTTATAAATATCATTTTTCCATGCAGGAATGTAAACAGTTCAATCTTAATAAGTCTCTTATGATTTCTCTTTCCTGTTTATCTCTTCATGTTCCACTTGAGTCCTGTCCTAAATACTGATGCTGTAGAGGACGTTGGAAACTGTCTTCTGAAAATCTGACCAGATTTTTATTTTGATGTCAGTGCTTTGCTGGTGAATTCCCTATAGCATGGCTTGGAGATGAAAGCTTCTGCTAGTGACCCTTCCCTTACCCGCTTCTGCTTGCCCCATCCCTGGGCCGGCCATCCTCTCCATCTCCACCTCCTCTCCAAAGGCCAATTAAAAATGTCTGGGACACAGTCTCTATCTGGCCAGCAGAGGTCAGTGTTTTCCTGCTCAGTATAGTCTGAGCAGCCTCTATCCCTGCATTTATAGCAGATAATCATTGGAGTTTCCCCATGCCCTTGGCCAATGTTTAACTAGTAGAGGAGGATGAGGAGGGACAATTTGTGAGGATGTGTGTTCATGTATGTGTCCGCATGCACATGTGCATGAATGTATATCTGAGTGTCCCCATGTGTCTGAGGTGTTTGGCGTGCTGGATAGACAGATAAGACCACTGCATAACTGGGTCCCTCCCTCTTGCCCTTCAGCGTTAGCAGGGTTACAGATGTGTCTCCAGCTCAGACTAGGGGTGAGTCGCTGTGGTAGGCAATGGGGAGCCTTCTAGATTGTTAAGGGGCACTGGGATGTGACACGTCTGGAGCTGCACTGTTCTTTGTGCAATGTTTACGATTCCGAATGAAATGCAGTATGGCTTGATGGGTAGAGTGTTAGACCTGGAATCGAGGGCCTGGCTTCAAATCCCAACTCGGTTGTTTTATTAATTGTGCCGTCTCTGGACAAGACACTTCTCTGAACCTCAATTTACTCAGGTGTCCCTACACCAACCTCACAGTGCTGTTGTAAGGAGATAATTTATGTAGATCACCTTGCAAATCTTAAAGTGCTATATAAATGTGAGGGGGAAATTCATCTGGCAGCATGTGGAGGAGGAATTAGAATGAAGAAAGACTGGAGGCAGAGAAGTCAACTTGAAAACTCTTACAGGAATCTATGAGTGAGGCAATGATGTTCTAGGTCTAGAGTTGTATCTTTAAGGTTTTAAGGAAACAGAGACAGAGGAGCATAAGACTTACAGCCAAAAAGGACTTTAAATATTATCCAAGGGGCAGCTAGGTGGTACAGTGGCTAAAGCTCCAGCCTTGGAGTTAGAAGGACCTGAGTTCAAATCCAACCTCAGACACACGACACTTACTAGCCATGTGACCCTGGGCAAGTCACTTAACCCCAATCGTCTCACCAAAAAATATATATATGTATGTATACACACACACACACACACACACACACACACATATATATATATATATAGTAATAATTTGACTGGATTATATATATGTGTGTATATGTATATAAATGTAATAATTTGACTGGATTATATATATATATATATATAATCCAGTCAAATTATTACATTTTACAGATGAGGAAACCAAAGCCCAGAGAGTCACTCAGTCAGCTAGCAGGCATTAAGCACCAACTGTGTCCCAGGCATTGTGCTAAGCGCTGTTGTTGTTCATCCTTGCCCTTTGTTCTTGAAGAGGACCAATGATATCGTGATGGTGATGTCTTGACTTTAAGTGAGGCAGAGCTGCACAAAGTCATCAGCCTCACTCTCTCCTCCAGAGATTCCAGAGTCCAGCGGCAGGACAAAAGTCAAGATGACTGGTGATGGCCCAGGATGCGGTGGGTGACCGTGGCCTTTTTACTCGGCCAAGCGCTAAAGGAAGGCAAAAAGCAGGACCTACTTCTCACAGAGCTTAGAGACTAACAAGAGAGACAATATGCAAACAACTATGTGTAATCGAGATCTGCATATGGAATAAATTGAGAGTAACCTCAGAGCAAAAGTGCTAGGATTAAGGAGGCCTAGGAAAAGCTTCTTGCAGAAGGTAGGACTTTAGCTGAGATGTAAAAGGAAGCCAGAAGCTGGGAGGCACAAATAAGGAGACAGGGAGTTTGAGGCTTGTAGGACAGCCAGGGAAAACCCTCAGAGTCGGAAGATGGAGTGTTCTGTGCTGTAGCCATGGAGAAGGAACACAAGGAGACCATTGTCACTGGATTGCAGAGTACATGGGGGGGGGAGGTTAAGATGTAAGAAGACTGGAAAGGTAGGAAGGGGCTAGGCTACCAAGGGCTTTAAAAACCAAACCAAAGATTTTATATTTGATACTGGTAGATAACAAGGAACCACACTGGAGTTTATTGAATGAGGGGGCGACATTATCAGACCTATACTTTAGGGAGATCAGTTTGATAGCTGAGTAGAGGATGGACTGCAGTGGGGAGAAGCTTGAAGCAGAGACTAGCCAGCAGGCTATTGCAATGATCCAGACAGGAGGTGATAAGGGCCTATACCAGGGTGGTAGAAGAGTCAGAGGAGAGAAGAGGTTATGTGAGAGATGCTACAAAATTAGAAATAACAGGACTTGGCAATGGATTGGATCTGGGGTAAAAGAGTGACAGCCTTGCTGATTGGGAGGATGGTGGTTCCCTTGGCAGTAACAGGGAAATCAAGAAGAAGAGAAGGTTGGAGGGTAAAGATAATGAGTTTGATTTTGAATATGTTGAGTTTAAAATGTCTTCAAGACATCTCATTCAAGATGTTTCATAGGCAGGCTCAGATTCTTAAAATCTAGCCAATGGCTCTGGTTCTTAAGATCTGGCCCACTTGCATTTGAGATTCGAATGCTTAGGTTCCTTAAGAGTCTGCCCAATATGACGGATGTTCTAATGACCTTGTAAAAAAGATGTCTCATAGGCACTTGGAGATGCAAGCCTAGAGATCAGGAGACAGGTTAAGGTTGGACAAGTAGATCTGAGAATTATCTGCATAAAGATGGTAATTTAAACCATGGAAGTTTATGAGATCACCAAGGGGAAAGAGAGGAGGACCTAGGACAGAACAGAGCTAGAATTCAAATCCAAATCATCCCAATTTCAAAATTGAGTGCTTTTCTTACTATATTTTGATGAATAATATGGAGAGGGGAGACCCAAGGTATTAGGAACCTATATTTTTAGCTCTCCTTAGCAATAGCCTGCTTTTTAATTGACACCTCGTTACTTTTTGGTTATTTAGAATACGAGTTGGGACATCATAATGTATCTCTATCCCATTTAGCTCCAGCCAGAACTATAGATCTTGGACAAGGAAGCCATAACAAGTCATTTGACTGGATAGAGGCAATGGCTTACTGTTAACAGTGTTCCCTCTCCTCGTGCAGAGGAGTCCAGGTGAAAAACATGATCCCACATAGAGATGGCTGTAATGAACTTTATTGCTACTCACAAAGGGAGGAAGAAAACAGCTGGTTAGTAGGGACAGTCTCCCTGGGCATGTGGGCAGAATACGATGTCAATGAGCAGTGTTCACATTTCAGTAGAAAGTCCCACGATGCTCAGAACTTCTCCATATATCTTTGAAACAAAGAGCCAGCATGACACCAATTGAAAACTGCCCTGTTATCTACAAGACTGGTTATGTAAAAGTATTTTCTAAATTACCTAACAAGAATGGAAGAATGTGGAGCAAGAAAGGAAGAAGGAAGAAGAAGTGGAAAACTTTGAGAGTCTCATTCTAGAGAGAAGATGAAATGGGAGCCCATCAAAGCAATTTTCACTGGATGACACCTCACTTTGATTCAAAACTGTCCTGTTACTTTCAAGGACCGAAGACCTTCAGACTACCTCAAAGGACTAGTTGTGAGGATCAAATGAGATGAAGTCTAGCATATGACAGATAATGTATAAATCCTTATTCCCTTCCCCACCTTCTTCTCTTGGGCAGGAAATGTCAGGGCTCTCTCCTTGGTGTAGAACTGGGAGGTTTATGTAGCCTCTTGTCAAGGTTAATTGCTCAAGGGATTGCTGTGAACTGGAGCCTTCAATCCAAAGGCACATGGTAACTTGTTGGGAGCCGTGTAGATTTTTATTCAAGTTCACTTTGGACTAAATAGCCTCCAAGACACTTTCCTATTGAGATTCTGTGTAGTTGCATCTGTCTAGGTTCAGGGGAGAGGATTCTTCTTGCCCCAAAGTTTGTGTGTCTGTCTTTAGAATTGCTATTAAGAATTATGTCCTCAAACTATGCCCAAAGGGCTATAAAACTGTGCATATCCTTTGATCCAATAATACCACTACTAGTCTGTACCCCTAAAAGAGATCTTAAAAAAGGGAAAATGACCCACATGTATAAAAATATTTATATCAGCTTTTTTTGTGGTAGCAAAGAATTAGAAACGGAGGGGATGCCCATCAACTGGGGAATGGCTGAACAAGTTATAGCATGTGAATGTAATGGAATACTATTGTGCCATAAGAAATGATGAGTATGCAGACTTCAGAAAAACCTGGAAAGACTTACATGATGCTGAATGAACTGAGCAGAATCGGGAGAACATGGTACACAGTAACAGCAACATTGTGTGATGACTGACTATGATAGCCTTAGCTCTTCTGAGTAATGCAATGATCTAAGACAATTCCATATATCAGATTGCATGCCATCTTGGGGAGAGGGGAGTGGAGGAAGGGGGGAAATTTTAGAACTCAAAATCTTATAAAAGCAAATATCAAAAAGTGAAAATAATTTTTTTTAAAATTATATCCTCAATTTGTAGGTGTAAATAAGTGGCATGTTTATGCTGAGGTAGAAAATTCTCTAAAAGTTAAAATTATTTGTAGGAGACAGCATGATACAGTGGAAAGAGCAGTGGATTTGGAGTCAGAGGACTACCTGTGTGACTTTGGATAGATCATGTGACCTATCTGGGTGGGGTTCAGTTTCTTCATCTGTAAAAAGAAAGGATTGGACCAGAATGATGATCTTTAAGATTGCTTAGAGCAATCCATGATCATGATCAAGTATTTCCTTCTTTCTCAAGTAAGACTGCCTCTGTTTGAGAAGCATGAAAACATTTATATGAACTGATGCCAAGTAAAGTAAGCTACAATGATATAAACAGAAGAAAAAAAATCACAAACAAAGCAAACACTGAATAATTATAATGACTATATTGGGCCCCAGAAACAAAATGGAGAAGTGCAAATCCATCTGCTATTTACCTGGTGGGAGAACTATGGGTGTGCAACACTGCATAAATTGTCAGACTCAATCGATGTGTTAGTTAATTTTGATGAACTGTTTTTAATTCTTCTTTTTTTTTTTTAGGCAATCTTGGTTAAGTGACTTGCCCAGGGTCATGCAGCTAGTAAGTATCCAGTGTTTGTTCTGAAGCCAGATTTGAACTCAGGTCCTCTGACTTCAGGGCCAGGGCTCTATCTACTGTGCCATCTATCTGCCCCTTGCTTTTTCCTTTTTTAAAACTCTTTGTTTACTTTAGCAAAGTTGCAGGCTACAAAATAAAGACACAGAAACCATCAGCATTTCTATATATTACCAACAAAGCCCAATATCAAAATATAGAAAGAGAAATTCCATTTAAAGTTATTGTAGAAATTTTGGGAGTCTACCTCCCAAAACAAACCCAGGAACTATATGAACACAATTATAAAAAACTTTTCACACAAATAAAGTCAGATCTAAGTAATTGGGAAAACATCAGTTGCTCATGGGTAGGCCAAGCTAATATAATAAAAATGACAATTCTACCTAAGCTAATTTGCTTATTCAGTACCATACCAATCAAACTACCAAAAATTATTTTATAGAGTTAGAAAAAATAATAACAAGATTCATTTGGAATAACAAAAGGTCCAGAATATCAAGGGAACTAATGAAAAGAAATGCAGGGGAAGGTGGCCCAGCCATTCCAGATCTTAAATTTTATTATAAAGCAGCAATCATCAAAACTACTTGGTACTGGCTAAGAAATAAAATGGTGGATCAGTGGGATAGATTAGGTATGCAAGACACAGTAGTCAATGATTATAGTAATCTACTATTTGACAAACCCAAAGACCCCAGCTTCTGGGATAAGAACTCACTATTTGACAAAAACTGCTGGGAAAATTGGAAAAGAGTATGGCAGAAACTAGGCATAGACTAGACTCCCATACCATATACCAAAATAAAGTCAAAATGGGACCACGATTTAGATACAAAGGCTGATACTGTGACCAAACTGGGAGAGCAAGGAATAGTTTACCTGTCAGATTTGTGGGGAACAGAAGAATTCACGACCAAACAGGAGATAGAGAACATTACAAGAAGCAAATTGGACAATTTTGATTACATTAAATTGAAGAGTTTTTGCACAAAGCCAATGCAACCAAGATTAGAACGAAAGTAGAAAATTGGGAAAGAGTCTTTACAGCCAGTGTCTCTGATAAGGACCTCATTTCTAAAATACATAGAGAATTAAGTCAAATTTATAAGAATACAAGTCATTCCCCAATTGATAAATGGTCAAAGGATATGAACAGGCAGTTCTCAGATGAAGAAAGTAAAGCCATCTATAGTCATAGGAAAAAATGCTGTAAATCACTATTGATTAGAGTAATGCAAATCAAAACAACTCTGAAGTACCACATCACATCTATCAGATTAGCCAACATGACAAAACAGGAAAATGATAAATGTTGGAGAAGATATGGAAAATCGGAACACTAATGCGTTGTTGGTGGAGTTGTGAAATGATCCAACCATTCTGGAGAGCAATTTGGAACTATGCCCAAAGGGGTATAAGAATGTTCATACCCTTTGACCTAGCAATAGTACTTCTAGGGCTGTATCCCAAAGAGATCATAAAAATGAGAAAAGGGCCCACACATACAAAAATATTTATGGCAGCTCTTTTTGTGGTGGCAAAGAACTGGAAATTGAGGGGATGCCCATCAATCGGGGGATGGCTGAACAAGTTGGGGTATATGAATGTAATAAAATATTATTGTGTTATAAGAAATGATGAGCAGGCAGGCTTCAGAAAAACCTGGAAAGACTTGTATGGATTGATGCTGAGTGAAGTGAGCAGAACCAGGAGAACGTTGTACACAGTAACAGCCTCATTGTACTAGGACTAGCATTGATAGACTTAGCCCCTCTCAGCAATGCAAGGATCTAAGACACCTCCAAAGGTCTCCCGATGGAAAATGCTATCCCCATCCAAAGAAAGAACTGTGGAGTTTGAATACAGATCGAAGCATACTATTTGCTATTTTTTTCTTCTGTTTTTGTTTCCTCTTTCTGGTGGTTCCTCCTATTAGTTGTAATTCTTCCTTACAATATCACTAATGTGAAAATATGTTTAATAGGAATGTATATATATGTATATAGCTTATATCAGATTGTGCACTGTCTTGGGGAGGGAGGGGGAGAAAAATTTAAAACTCAAAAGCTTATGGAAGTGCTTATTGATAAATCAAAATATATTTTAAAAAACAAAAAAACCCTCTTGGTTTCAAAAAGATGGCTTCTGAGTAAGGAAGGGGAAAGTATATTTGGAAAGAAGGTGATGTAAAAACAAAAAAAAAAACAAATTTTTTTTAAAGATTATAGTCTTACACAACAAAATTTTCTAAGATTTAGCTAAAGTGGTCCCCAGAGGGAAAATCAGATCCCTAAAAAATATATTAACAAAACAGAAAAAGGAAAAGACTAATGAAATTAATAAGCATTTTTGAAAATTAGAAAGCCAGGCTCAGATTCTTAAAATCTAGCCACAGCTCAGATTTCTTAAGAACCTAGCCAATAGATCACAAATGTTCAGATTCCTTAAGAGTTTGGCCAATATGGCTGATTTTTAATAAACTTTGTCTTTGGCTAAAAAAAAAAACTAGAAAGCCAACAAGTAAAATAAACCCAAAATAAACACAAAAGAGGAGATACTGAAAAGTAAAGGAGAAACAGATTTACTGAAGACCAAAACAAAAAATACTATAGAAATTAGACAACTAAAAGCTGGTTCTTTAAGAAAAGCTAACAAAATTTAGCAAACTTCAGCCAATCTGATGAAAAAGAGGACAGAAAATCAAACTGATAAAATAGAAAACAAATAAGGTGAAACCATCACAAAACCCAAAAGAAACTTTAAAAATTAGCAGAACCTATTATCCCAGGTTAGTTATATGTGTAATGGGGGCTTGGATTATGCCCCGATCACCTAACATGAAGGCACCCTGATTCTCTGGGTTCCCCTAACACAAGTGGGGGGTAGCATTCTTCATTGGCAGCTGAGCAGTGCAGTAGGCCCTAAGTCAAGAAGACGTTAAGTTCAAATTTGGCCTTAGACACATACTAGCTGCATGACCCTATCAAGTCATTTAACCTCTGCCTCAGTTTCTTCCATTTTAAAATGGGGATAATATCTCACAGGGTTGTTGTGAGGATCAAATGAGAGATTTGTAAAGCACTTAGCATGGTGCCTGACATTTAGTAAGCATTATATAAATGCTTATTCCCTTCCCTGTTTTATTTTATGCATTTAAATATATTAATCTGACAAAGGGTCCATAAACTTTGCCAAACTGCCAAAGGGCTCATGGCCACACACAAAAAAAAAAGGTTTTTTTTTTTTAAATGCTGGAGAATTTATCAGCCTGGATTTCTGGAAAGCCCAGGAAGAATCTCACCGATCAGTTAGATCTGATGACGAGGGATCCAAAATATTAAGTAGCCAAGTGGGGGAAAAAAATCATCAGCATGTGTTGGAAGTATGGCTCTAACACCACCACCCTCTTAGTACAGGTTCAACGTTGGGATGACATGCAAGTCATTGAATATTTAATAAAGGAAGTTCGCTTTGCCCTAACACAACAAGAATATGTAACAAGGACACAGAGGCACTTAGTTTCTCTGGATATAGCCTCCCACTATCTGGAACTGGTCAGAATGTCATTAAGGTGTGGACTTGCATGGTCTTAGAGGACTTTTTATGTCCCTGGATGACCAGGAAACCATACAAGGGAAGCAATGCCAATTAGGTCCCAGAGAAGGTGGGGGAAGCTTTGTCCTATCACAGCATGCTGAGGAAGACTGATCACTGATAGCAACTTCAGTTTCCTAGGGTACATTTAGTTTTTATAACTTTTCAGGCTCATTTAGAGTACACAACCAATCAGTAGCATTCTGTTGTAACTTAGGATAAGTAGAGGATTTCATAGGAGAAGAAGGGGTAGAGGAAGGAGGAGTCTGTCAAAGGAAAAAGGAGGGTTTCTGGGGAAATATTTCCCATGCAGCTGAAAGGATTTGTTATCAGAATGAGAAAACTTTCCCTGTTCAAGGGCAGGAAAGAAGAGGAGGGGACCAAATACTTTTATAATTGTTGCGGAAGTCCATTTGATCTAAGACAATGGGGTTGAAGTAATCATGTAGACAAAGCTGCAGGTGTCTCTTATCCAAGGATAACAAACAGTTTTTCCAGCAATGGATAGGACCATCCGCTTTACTGTGGCCTTATGTGGTTTATTATATTTTATTTCTATTTCAAACCCCTGCCCTAAAGGTGGCATGGTAGAATTGGAGAAAGAAAGAAAGAAAGAAAGAAAAAGAAAGAAAGAAAGAAAGAAAGAAAGAAAAAGAAAGAAAGAAAGAAAGAAAGAAAGAAAGAAAGAAAGAAAGAAAGAAAGAAAGAAAGAAAGAAAGAAAGAAAGAAAGAAAGAAAGAAAGAAAAAGAAAGAAGGAAGGAAGGAAGGAAGGAAGGAAGGAAGGAAGGAAGGAAGGAAGGAAGGAAGGAAGGAGAAAGAGAAAGAGGAAAAAAGCACTAGACTTGGCAGTCAGGATCTTTGTGTCTCAGCTCCGCCACTAACTTTCTGAGGCAAACACTGAGTTTCCACATCTGTAAAATGAGAAGTTCTGACTACATACACTCAGGTTCCCTTCCAGTCCTCAGATTCTATAATACTGTGACTCAGAAATTTTGAAAAATATTGCCCAGGAGGTTTTGAAAGCTATGGATAAATGCCTTTGACAGATATCATAGATTCTCAGGATCTCAGAGACCATCTTATTCAAATCCATACCTGAACAAGAACCCCCTTGTAGTGATGCCAATGAACAATTTGTTCAATCTGGGCATGGAAAACTCAAAATGTAGTGGATAGAGCACAGAACTGTAATTCAGGAAAACCTGGGTTTGAATCCTACATTAGACAGTTACTAGCTATGTGACTTTTGGCAAATCATTTAAGCTCTCTGGGCCTTGAAAATGAGAAGGGGTTGATTCAGTGATCCTAGAGGTCTATTCTAGCTCCAGTTCAATGAGCTGATGACCTCCTGAGCCCAAACATTCTCCTTTTGAACACTGTTTTCATCAGGTCTAAATCAGTATCTCTGCAACTTTTACCCATTGTTCTGCCCTCTGGCACTAAGCAGAAAACGCCCTTAAACTACTTAGAGACAGCTATCATGTCCTCACTCATTCCTGGGGGGTCTAGGCATTCATAGTCATCTTTCCTGGATCTTCCTTCAGATATCTGCCTAGCTATATTGTCTTCTCTGCATTGATTATCTCCATTTTATTCTCTACATATCTTGTTTGCACATAGTTGTTTGCTTATTGTCTCCATCATACTGAGTGCTCCTTCGCAGCTGGGACGATTGAGTCTGTTGGTTTTGGTTTTTGCCTAAACCAATGCCTGGTATAGAGGAGGCTCTTAGTATGTTTGTTGGCTGAATGACTGGTTGCCATGGCAGCCCAACTCCCTGACCAGCTATAGCTATTCAATGAACTTCATAAATTCAAAACACACAACCTCTCCTCAAGCACTTTATGCTATGGATAGTTCCAATCAATTCAACCCCATGCCTTGGAAAACCAACCCAAGCAGGTATCCTAGCTAGAAGTCCAGAGCATGCCTTCCACAAAGGTGAACACACTTTTGCTTATGGAAATATTAACTTCCCAAAAGCTGCATCTGAAATGCCTGTGTGAAGTGTTACTGAGACTATGGCTCTGGGTTTTATTCTAGTGAGGGCTTCACATTGCTCAGTGACTACAGACGGACCTCTCCAAAGTCAACTAACCACCTCACAAATTCATCTCCCTTTTCACAAGGGAGGGATGGAACAAGAGAACAGAAGATCCAATGCTATTCCAAATCATTTCTGAAAAAGATATTGGAAAAGTGGGAGTAGAAGCTGGCAAATCCAAAGGTCTGTTCTGCAAATGCCTGGATCCTATACCTCTCTTAATCTTAGCAAACACCCTGGAATACAGAGAAGAGATTGTTTTGTTTTGCTAAATTCTCAAGGACGCCAATAATTGAGAATTCCTTAAGTCATGACTCACATTCAGGTCTGTCACTTGGATCTGCTTGCCTCACAGTAACATAGATAACACAACGATTTTTTTTTAAAAAAATCTATATTTCCCATTGTGCATAGTACACACTTCTATTTTCTGTTGTCAATTCTTCCTATAGATTTTTCTAGGTTTTCTATTATATTCTCTATGTTGGTCATTTTCTTCTAATTTAAAGAAAATAAAAGGAATCCTAGAAGAATCAGAGGTCACAGTATAAGCAGGCCGTAAAGTTGGGATGACTTTGGTACAAGTCCCGCCTTCATCACACACTGGCTGTGACCCACAGGTCTCAATGCTCCAGGAAACTTGCCACAACTATAAGTTGCAGAACAGTTGTTTATCTCCATTGTTAGAGATTTCCTTACCAATAAAATTATGCTCCAAATTATCCAATTGTTTGTTTAATATCACTTTTTTTAAGCATCTTTTAATTCACTTCCTTTAGTGATTTTTCTTCAAGTTATTTGTTCTTCTTAGCATTGCTAATTCTTGCTTAATTATACACATTACTTACTCACAGAAAGATATCTCTAGGGTCATCTTACATGGTTTCTTTTTTCAATTCCCCATACAGAAGGCCTGGTTCTTTAGCTGACTCATTTGCTTTATAATGTTTTAAAATTATATCAGCATTTTGTAGCTAGGTAAGGCAAGAAGATCTGAGTTCATATCCAGCCTCATATATTTACTAGCTGTATGCCCCTGGTGAGTCACTTAACCAGTCTGCCTCAGTTTCCTCAAATGCAAAATGAGGCATATAACAGCATCTACCTCAGAGGGTTATTGTGAGGATATTTGTAAAGGGCTTATTAGCACAGTTCCTAGCACATAGCAGGCACTTAAGTGTTTTTTCCCTTCCCCTTTGCTTATTTAAAATTAGTTGGTTTTTGTTTTCTTGTATAGTTGTTAAGCATCTGCGTTCTCCTTGAGTTTCTATTTACTATTTCATATGGGATTTGAGTGGCCTGGCTCTCTTTTATCTTCTTAGTCTATTTTGGGATCAGTCCCTGGACTCTCTTGAGTTGAGGATTTGTTAAACTGTATATTCCTTTTAACCTTACACCAGACTGGGAGGAGGAAGGAGAGGTGTGATATAGTCTAGGAAACGGTTACTTCATCAAGGGTTGAGAAAGGAAACAGGCAACATAGACATATCCTGGGTAAGTCAGGGAACTCAAGGCTGAAGGCAATGGGAAAACCTGGATAATGGATAAAAGGGGCCCTTGAACATGATTAGGTTTTATGGACAAGTAGATGATCCCATGATACTTGAGGGACAGACAGATCCTGTTCCCTACAGGTGGTGTATTTTGGTGTCTCACTGTTCACAAGCATGCTTCTTGTAGGAGGGACAAATTAGCATAGGGCCTCTGCCCCCCAAACCAAACGTTTATTAAACACTTAGAGGTGGTATGCAACAAGGAGTTCAGTGATGTTTTCAGTTCAACACCCATCTATGAAGTGCCTGACGTGTACAAGACACTGTCTAGGGGCTGAGGACATAAAGACAAAAACCAAAACTATCACTATAAAACTCTTCAGGATTTTATATTCTACTAGCAGGATAGAATAGGCACAAAGACAAAATATAAGTTAACAAGCAAAGAAGGCATCAAACGCTCCAGGAAAGTTGAAGGAGGGAAAACTAGTAACTGAGGAAATCAGAGAATGGTCATAAGATCAGGGGTCTGGAGCTAGAAGGTTCAGAACACATCAGGTTCAACTTCTTCACTTCACAGAAGAGGAAACTAAGAGCAGTTAAGTGATCTGCCCAAGTTCACACAGAGAATGAGCATCAGAGGCAGGATTTGAACTCTAGGCCTCTGTCTCCAGAGTCAGCCCTCTCTTCTCTGTACCGTGCTGCCTACTCCACTTTAGAGTGAAGGGAGTACCAGAACTGAGCCTTCCTGGAAGATGTAGATCCAGACAGACGGAGATGAGGGGCTGCATTCTTCCAGACCTGGGTGACAGCTTGTGTGAATGCCACAGAATAAGTGGTGGGTATTCTGATTTCAGGAAATAGCTAATAAACCAGTCTGGCTGGAATGTTGAGTACATGAAGGGAAATAGGTGATACAGGATTGGACAAGTAGACTGAAGTTAGACTGTAGGACTCAAAGGCCAGGCTAGGGAATTAGCTCTTTATCATAGAGGTAATCAGGAAGCACTAGTTTGAGTGGTGAATGATATGGTCATACCCGTGCCTTAGGAAGAAATATTCTGGCAGCTATGTGAAGAAAGGGCAAAAAGGTGAGACCGATAGTCCAGAACGACAATGAGAGATTGGACAAAGGTGGAGGACATGCGAACAGAAAGAGAAAATAGGAGATTTACCCAATAACTTATTTTTCCTTTTTCCATAAAGACGTCAGTAGGCAACTGAGAGAATGGCAGAGCTTCAACAAGAAGTGTTGTTTTAAGATGTGGACCTAGCCCATCTAGAATTTACATTCTTAGACAGCAAACCCAGGGTTGAACTAGTGCAGAAAGAAGAGAGACAACTCTCAACAAATAGTTCTTTGATTATGGGGTTCGTCTAGATTGGGGGTTAACTTTTTGTCACGGGTCTCTTTGGTAGACTAGTGAATTCAGCCTATTGACCCCTCGTTGGAAAAATGTTTTTAAATGCATAGACTTATGAAGGAAACCATTTACACTGAAATGGTTATCAAAGTACTAAAAAAAAAAAGTTTATGGAACCCAAGTTAAGAACTCCTGCTCTAGACACTGAAGGATAAAACTCCTTATCACCTAGGAAGAGTTCTTTGTTAGCCATGAGTAAGAATGAAAACATCAACTAAGTATGACATCCTACGACACTGTGGTAACACCAGTAATTTGAATGAAATGATTTGGTAAATATCTAACTAACGTCTGGCACAGTGACTCTCTGGACTTTTAATTCCACCCAGAGGCCCAGCTCTCCTGACCGGTCACTGCCTTCCCAACCAGTATTTCAGCAGAGGCCCCATCACTACTCCACTTTGACTCCCGACTCCCCACTCCAGGCCTCTTTTCCTCCCTCTCGCCAATTACCCTGTCCTACTCAGTCATTACTCATTTCTTCTTCTACTTCCATTTCCGGCTCCCTTTTATGTGTCTTCCCCTATTGAAATGTAAGCTCCTTGAGGGCAGGGACTGCCTAGCTTATTTGTATTTTTATTCCCAGTGCTCAGCATATTGCTTGAAACCCAGTAAATGTGTAATAAATGCTTTCCGATCTGTAGTGATATTTTTCCATTCACCTGATCACCATGGGTTGATTTTACTATTTTCTACTTGTTTCATACACATTAGCACTACCTTCCCTATCAGACTATATGAGTTGAGCTCCTGGGACAGGTAGTTTTACAGACTCCTTTCACACTGCACCTCAGTATAGTGCAAACCTCTGGACAGATAGCAGATACTCATTAACTACTTAGTTTATTCAGTTTTCCAAATACTGCTTAATCACTTACAGATGAATTTTAATTCCAACCTTGTTTATTTCCTTGCCTCCAAATACAGAATTCTTGAATTATTAAAAGTAATTCCGGTTTCAAATAATCCTTTTGATCACGTCAGCACCATAAGCAAGGGCCCTTACCAACCAAGCACAATCTGTGATGTAATGCCCCTGTGTTCTCTTTGGGATTTCTGTTCTCTTTTACAAAGGCCAGCCTTCCAGAGCTATGAATATTTTGTAGACATGCTGTAGATGTTTCTCACCACCGGGTGTCGACGCCCTATTTCAAATAAACAGTGATGCTGAAGGTACAAAACTATGACTGGACCAGTTCATAAAATCACAGAATTTAGAACCTCAAGTCATGAAGACCAACCCCCTCATTTACAGATGTGTTAACCAAGGCCTAGACAGGGGATCTAGCTTGCTTTAGGTCACAACAGTAGCAAGCAGCCCAGTTAGAATCTGAACCCAGGTTCTCTGTCTTAAATCTAGTGTTTTTTCTACGACACCACGTATATCTTAGATCTGTTCTATCTGCTTTGGAGATTACTAAGCAAGTATCAAAAAGAGGTAGGATTTTAACAAATATTTCTTGATTACAATGTTTGCAAATATTAGTAAATTCTACCAAGAAGGAAAATACCTTTTTAAAATTACATTATGCCTTTGATTCCTAGAATCTGAATTCTGGAAAGAAGTGGAAGAAATTCATAGTTAGTTATTTCTCTTCCCTTTCTTTGTCAACTATATTTGATTTGAGTCTCCTTCACGTCACGCTATTAATATTAAGTTGCTTTGTGAGTCTTCCTTGTAGACTTTAATTCATCTCTAATGCTACCATGAGCCTGAGTAAATTCACTTAACCTCCTCCAAATGTACAGGCTATCACAGAGCGGAACTTACTTCTCTCTCTCTCTCTCTCTCTCTCTCTCTCAAAAGCCTAGAGCAATGAAAATGTTTCATAATACAAGTCACAGAAGCCAGGGAGGGGGAGGAAAACATTTATTCTAGGTATAAAGTTGCTATCTTATTAAGATATTACTATTATTTACACATTTTAAAAATGGAAAGAAAAAAATGAAAGTACATGTTGGTGCCAAAAGTGGCATATTCACCAAATAAATGTCAGTACAAAAATAAATTTTTAACCTAAATGTTTTTAAAACAAACGTCATCGAAACAGTAAAAATAAATAAATAAACCTACAGCAGCTACTGTGTTTAAATGCAAACACTATTATAACAAAGTAGGCTTGGGGCATCAATATGACCAGAGCCTGCTGGAAAAAGGAGGATCCCCCCTCCCACTAAAGAGCCAAAATAAAGCCATAACTAATATACTATAGTTGTGTTCTTGATTTACAGAAGTTCAGAGCATCTAAACTGTTAATTCCTGCTTAAGAAGCATTCTCATGAGATTTTCCCAACTGGAATTTCATAAGATTTCACTAGTGTTGAAGTCAGTGGCATCAAGTCTAAGATGTCAAATCCCAAAAGGGGGAGCCAAGCCCACTTGTGAAAAATGCATACATTCATTGCAATAAGGGAATATGTGCTCATGGGTCCTAGAGGTGTATCACTCACAAAAGGCCCTCAAAGCTCTCCAAAATTACCAGGAGTGCCCAGAGCGATCAAGGGCTAAAAAAATACAGAGCTTGTATGTAAATGTACTGTTTGTTTCACTTTAAATGGAATGCCATTCTAAAGTTTCATACAATGGGGAAATAGGGACAAAAGGCAAATGAGAAGCTACAGGAACTGACTCTATTGCTTTAAGGTCCTGTGCTAGGTAGCAGGCATGCTCCAGGTATCAGAAAGATTTCAACCGAAACTCCTGATGTTTCATTCTAAGGTCACATTCTTTCCTGGACTACTCTGCATTCAACAAGGCAGCAGCACATCCATCAGGCCATATGTGGTCCAAGGAGTAAGAGCTGTAGTATGCAAAATTCTTTGTCTTCCTTAACGTGGCATTACACCATTCAAAGGCTTCTTTTCCTCCACAGAAGCTCCAGTTCTTACTCAGGTTACATCGTTTGTTTGTCTATCCATGTTAAAGAGACAACATGCCCAGGCTAACAAATATGGCCACATCAGCCAAGTAGTAAAATGTCCACAATGCAAGCTTAGCTTTAGCTATACCATGTCCTGCTCATGCATCAACTCCTACAGGATCCTGACAGGCTTTTTTATATTTAACGGAGTGGGGAATAGTGGTTGATGAACTGACTGAAAAGTAAAGAACAGCCAGCTTTAAATCAGTGAAAAGTTTAGGATTACATGTCCCAAGGCTCAAAAGCCACATCTTGGACGATACCAAGAAGAAAAGGATCAGGTACTGTCAGAAGCAGCTGGATTATGGTCATTGGTCATCAACCTTGGCCCTTTTGGCTTTCATTGAAAGAGGCTGCAAAGGAAATGATAAAAAGACAATTAAAATATACGAAAGACATGCATATGCTGTATTGTGCATTTAATAGTTCACATCAAAATATTTTTCTTCCAATATACAAGTAGGTCATTCTCTTGCTGTTGTTCACTTTCTCCTTCAAACCTACATCTCAGAAGATGCTATGAAAGAAAAACCAAGTCACCTGTTTGCAATATAGAACTTCTAATGAGGTTAACTATGATCTGGGACAATGATCCTCCCTCTGTGGTCCTGACTACATTTAGGCTTTGTCTCTAGGGTATGAAAATTATCATTGAGAAAGAACAGGCCTCTTTCCCCTTTGAACATTGTTTGCAGATAGGAGGCTCTAAGCAGACTGGCTATTAACATTCTCATATTCCAAAAAAGGGCACAAGGAAAAGAAAACTACTTTTTAATGTTGTGTCTTAAGGATGGTAAAGGAAAGATGCAGTCTGTCCTCCCTTCAAAAACAGTGAGGAAGAGAGAAAAACAGTAATGTTGATTAACAAAGAGGATAAATGCCATCAATATGCTTCTTTCTCTGAAACTTCATTACTGTAATAAAAAAACATGTCGTATATAAAAGGCACTTAATATTCGTTGAACTGAAAAATGAAGGTAATATAACCCAAGCCACATAGCAACAAAGCAGCCAGTAATAAGTAGTCTGGTCAATTAATTTCAGGTAACTAAGACTTATTCTCAACAATGTATTGCAGATGGATTGTTATGGCGTAACTGCAAAGTATTTCTTAGCATATAATTGGGCTGTAGCTAGAAGTCCAATTCTGAAGTTGCCTTCGGGTCAGTAAATAGAAAAAAGGATGGAAACAAATGGGTCCACCTCAGAGTCCAGCCCTTGGAGGAGAAGAGAGAGCAGATGACAGGCAAAACTGAAACCATCACTGAACAACTGGGAAAAGAAGCAAGGATAGTTCAAATGATTAGTTAATTTGAACTTTTAACCTGTTTCCCTGTCATTTTCCATCAAACTTATAAAACTAGTTTTGATATACGTAAAAGAACTGATTCAGTTTTAGTCTGTTAACGGTGATCTAGAGGCATCTTCAAATTTATACTGCTCTGAAGATTGCCCTAAGCCTAATTATTTGATCAAGAACTTTAAAATTGTTTCAGTGTTTTTCAGAACTTTAACTTATATTTCTAGTCAAAAGTTTTGAATACATTATATCTCAAGGAGGTTTGATTTTTTTTCTACCCATGCAAATTTTGGAAAAACATTTATTTATTTCTGGTAAGATCTTTGGTGGGCTGCCAGAGCTGCTGTGGCTTCAGCATGTCCTCAACCTAGTCCCTTGGCCCAGCTTCACCTGGTGCTTTACACACCTGGCAGCTTGAAATATAAAAGAACTGGAGAGGTGGGGAAGAGAGAGAGACAGACATCAACGGTCTTTATCATGAATACCAACTGCCTGTAGGTCAAGAAGGAGAGTTATATTTTTACATTTGTTTTATTCTTGGATAGTGTACTTTTAATGTTAAATTATTAAAAGGCAGCTTTTAATTTGGACTTTACACAAATGCCTGATGCATCTTTTTTAAAACTTTGAACCTGCTAGACTAAGTCAAATTTAGTCTTGGCTCACAAAAATATTTGATTCTGAATCTATTTTGCTTACATACACCAGAGAAATATTCAACAATGCATTTTTATCAGGCCTCTTAAAAATATTTTAAACTGCCACTGATCTGGCTGGTTTCTAGACTGAAAATTTGTATTGGGGAATTTTGGGAAAGAAGTAATCCTCAATTTCCAAACTACCTGAAGTTCTACAAGTTCTTTCCTACTTAATTATTTGTAACTTGACAAGTACATCACACTATGGATGATGGACCTGTCATCCATGAACGGATAAAAACTGACTGTAAGATACACACAGGTGGCCCTGGTTAGTGATGTTGTGATTGTTGGACTAAACAACTGCAGCATGATTTACCCTCATAGACTTGATAAAGCTATCAGCCCTGATTACTAGCTGTATCTAAGCATACTTGATGGGACATACAGTATGTCAAATACTATATGATCTAAGTTCTAGCCAGCCTAGATCACGTTCTCCTTGCAAACCAACTGTTACAATTAGTATCATCTGCAACAGCTTGGTGATTATTCCTGAAGTCCACCTGTAGGGACCTGGAAGTTACCAGATATTTCTATGAAAAGTCCTTGACTTCTAGGCTTATGAAACTGGGCATCCTCTGCAGTGTTTCAAAAAAGATATGCTAATAAGTCATTTTAAATGCAATGGTTTTGTTTCACATGTTCCAAGTCAACATAATCATAAAGGGTATCATTTTTGAAATCACAAAAATAAACAGTAAACAGAAGACTGGACATTGCACAAAAGTACCATTCGTTTAAACCCCACTTCCATTACACAGTACTCTGCCTGGAGCAAATCATAACAGCCCTGAGAAACAGAGAACAGAAAACCCAACCAACATTAGGAATGAAAAATGGACACTACTTGAACAATTAAGTATCCATCAGTATCTAAAATGAATATTAAGTATCCTGCCATTTACTCTGAATACAGTTACTCTCATAATCTGGAACAATCTTCTAGATTAACAAGACGGTATCTAACCTTTCCTCTGAGGATCTCTGGACACATTACTGAACCAAAGTGAATTTGGAAAGTTCTCATAAATTAACCATTAAGAAGTGTTCCTTGGACCCACTTTCAAGAGTTCTTGCTCCATTTTTCAAAATCAAAACTTCTCAGGTGAAGTGAAAGTAGTAAGGTTTAAATAAAAACATAGGGGGCAGCTAGGTGGCGCAGTGGATAGAGAACAGGTCCTGGATTCAGAAGGACCTGAGTTCAAATCCGGCCTCAGACATATAACACTTACTAGCTGTGTGACCCTGGGCAAGTCACTTAACCCCATTGCCTAGCCAAAAAACCCCCAAAAAACCCAAAAAACATAGCCAACAGAGTACTCTTCCCCTCCCACCACACCCTCATTTAGTAAGCTCTGAAATTCATACCGTTCCCTGCTGATAGAAATGTGGTGCCAATTCCAAAAGCCATGAAGATTCAATAGCAGTCACATCTCTCATGTAGTATTTTGAAGTTTGTATGACCTCATTGTAGACAACCCTGAATTGACAAAGATAGAACATATGGAATTCTTTACATTAGAAAATGATACTTCGAACCCACTTTTAGGAGGAATGGATAAACTGGATTATGATTTCTTGAACATGAACTACATTTTTATGCAAACCTTCTTAACTAGGAAGTCTTTACATCTCCCTCTATCAAAATCCTACCAGCCCTTCAAGGTCCAGTTTCTTTTCCCCATCAAGGCTTCCTTGATCCTCAATACCTCAAAACTTAGAATGCCTAGCACATAATAAGCACTTAATAAATTGACTGACATCAACAGACCAAGAAAGATTAGGATTAGCATTAACACTGAGAAAAGACCTCAGATTTGGCAATTGTGAGATCATGAATAACACTCAACAGTTTCTGTTGAGTGCTGAAGTTGGAGCCAGACTATAAAAGAGTTGAGAATCAAGGGACAGATGTGGAGGCAGCAAGTGCTGAAGACTTTTTCAAAGAGTTTGGTTCAGAATGGGAAGAAAGGATAGAAAGATAATTGGAAAGGATGGTAAGGTCTAGTGAAGGTTTTTTTAAGAATGGGGGAGAATTGGGAATTTTTTAAAGTAGTAGGGAAGGAACCAGTTAATAGAGAGAGGCTGATGATTGAAGAGGAGAAATAATATTCTCCAGCGATCTGTGGGAGAAGATGGGAGGAGGTGGGATAAAGAACACATGTAGAGGGGTTGGCCTTGGCAAAGAGAATTATTTTGCAGAGACTAAAAGGAGGAGAAAATATGAGATGATGACAAAGGGTTCCAATAGGAAGAGAATGGGAGAAAGTGAATGGTCCGTTTTTTCAACAAAATAAGAAGCAACATTCTCAACTGAAAGAAAACAGGGAGGAGGTAGTGTTGGGGACTTGGAGAAAGAAGAGAAGTTTTAGAATAGCTTCTGGGATGAGTAGATAAAGAATAAATGAGAGAAGAATAAAAGGCCTTCCTTGCTCCAGGGAGGGCATAGTTGAGTTTTGATAATGTGAATTTGTAATGCACTAAATCAGCAGTTCTGAGGTTTCCTCCAGCTTCATCAAGTAGTTCAGGAGTAGGAACACAAGAGGCTATTTGTAGGAGTAAATCCTGGTTGAGGTCTGACAAGAGAAAAATGGCAAAAAGACAAGGGAGTAAGGGATCCAAAATCAGAGGACAGTGCAAGGTTGAAATGGCTAATTCTTAGGTTGAGTTTAGAGGGATAAGAAAGTAAAGTCAGAACAAGAGTTACAGACTGAGAAAGAAGTGAGGGATGGAGGAAATGGAGGCCTTGAAAAGGGTAAAGAAAAGGTATAGGAGGGGTGAAGCACAGGGAGAGGTGGAATGACGGGAGGTTATAGTCAGAGAAGAAAATGTCAGTTTCTAATTAGGGAATTTGTGGGTGATGGTGAGATCTAGTGTGCCTATTCCTATATATGGCTAACATGGAGTTATGGAGAAGATCACAGGACATAAGGAGGTTGAGAAAACTGAAGGTTAAGGAATATGAAGGAACATCTACATGGATATTAAAATTCCTGAGAATGATGGCAGTAGTTGAGGAGAGAGACACAGGTACTGAAATCCCTGAGAAATCTGTTGGTTGTCAGCTGAGCCATATTTGGCCTGGTACAGGTACCTCTGCTCTCCTCAACAGAGATGTTTATAACTACTATAAGTAAAGGTAACTTACCATCGAGGAGGTTTTTCTGCATATAGTACTGAAGTGGGATGTATGTGCAATTCATGATCATCACGGATAGTCCTTAGAAATTTAAAAATAAATTAAGCCCAATCAACATTTAAAAGTGTATAGGCAGATTTTCCTATAGACATGCTTCATACCTTAATGAAGAAAAGAGAATAAGCTTCAAATATACACAAAAAAAAATACTTTTCCCCACATCTCATTTTTTTCTCCTTTTCTCTCCCTCCTTTTACCCCCAAAGACTAAACAATTGTAGGAAAGGAAAAGAATAAAAAGCAGTATGTGCACAACTTTTTAAAGTATCTGACATTAAATGCCCACTTTCTGTGTTTATCTTTATTGCCTTTTTGAGTGGACATAGTGCTGTACTTTCAATATTTCTTGATTCAGTGATAATGTCATAAAATATTACCTATAAGCTCCAGTGGAATGAAACTTAGCAGCATTAGCAAAGAATCCAGAGACAATACATTTTAGAACAGGATCTGGGTCACCTAAACAGAGTTAAAAAAAAATACAACCTATAAATCAATCATCCATCAGATATTTTTACTTTATTCAGCTAATGTTTAATATATTACATTTTACAGGGTTAAACAAATAGCTGATAATAGTACAAAGTACAAGTGCAACATAAAATCACAAGAGATGAATATAGTTATATACATTTCAAACATAAAACAAGTCACAAGGAAACATCATAGAACACTGTATACAAATTAATAAAGAAATACAATTGCTTTTCAATATATTCTTCTCAAAACTTCAATTTGTAAACTGCCTTCCTCCAGTTACATGCTCTATATTTATGCCCCTGTTTCTTCTGATGGACCCCCAAACCATCACCTTCTTCATCAGACTAGCATACCTAAAGAATAACCTTTTAGGCCTCCACTATCAGCACACTGCAGCATACCCTGTAGACTTCCTGGGCCAGCTGCTGACAAACTATCTGGTATTCCTCAACTTTTGACAGCTCTGGCTGTTTGGAAAGCAGAACCTATGTACTATGTACATTCAGTCAAGAGTAAAGTTAGAGAAAGATTTAGTCCCATCCTGACCTGTAGTTTCCTCAAGTCATCTTCTGGCCTAGACTCATACTACCCATTGGTTTCTCCAGCTTCCTATTTCCACAAACTGAAGGGATCTGAGATCAGGATGACTTTGTTAGCTACAGGTCCAAAAATACCACCATCAGTTGGAGGAGAGAAGACAGGTATTTAAGAAAGCTTCAAGATTCTAGTAAAAAATTTCATGAATAAAGAAAATGTCTTGTAGCCCAAGTAAACAATGATCTAAATAATTTGATAATGCTAAACGTATTTAAATTTTACAACTTAATTTTTCAAACTCAACTGTTCAATTATACCTCTAGTGCCTGATAGTGCCGTCTTTTCCCTCTATTTCTGAAATTTTCTTTTAAGGAGTTTTTCATTTTCTGATATCAAAGTTTGTAGAAAATAACATTATTTGAAATGATTAACTTTACTCTCTTCTTTGATTTCCTAATGCTAAAAAGTACATTTATTTTATACTATTTCAGCCTGCAAACTTTAAAATACTACATGAGAACAACTGTGATGATTACAATCTGTATATAAAAGTGAAAAGACAAGAGTAAAACTATGAGACCTTCCACATTGATTCCATGTGAAGTTTATCCATGATTAGCATAAAATGGGGACCAAGAAAGCAGAATCATCTCCCTTAGAATGGGAGGGTGGGGAAGGAAGGAACCAGTCCTCAAAAACAGGCCAGCATTAACAGCTTCAAAGACAGTTAATTTTTTTATTCTCTATTCAGAAAAGTAATATGCCTTTTAGAAACAAATAGCTAGGGTTTTCTAATGCCTAAGTCTATAATTTTACCTTAAACATGGATATATACAATCATCATACAGGCTACAAAAAGTTATTTTTAGAAGTATACACATTATAAACATTCCATACAAATAAAAGCACAAGAAAATTGCCACAATTTCACCTTTCTTCAACTGCACATACTTGCATCTATCAATCCAATAACAAACAATCAAGATTTCAAAGGTTCATGTCCAACACAAGGGGGTAATTTTCCTGTGCTTTTAGACTAACTGAAAATTAATTTATGCATAATGAATATGAACTTGTTGCACATTAATAGTCAACTTTACTTCATAGTGTCTTGATAGCTTGATTTTATACATTTTACCAATCAGCCACTTAACATACACTTGAACTCAGATGTATTCATTTTTCTTTCTAATCCTGGCTTTGCTACCACAGCAAAAGTGCAAGGTTGAAGAGTGATCTTTAAAGAATCCTATTGAGATTATCTAAAATCCCAATTATTTATCCATTCAAGCAGTCACTAACAGACATCAGACTAATGCACATTTGAATAAAATCTAGAAACTGAAAATTAAGTTTTGAAGAAGTTTTTTTAAGAAATAAAACTTCATTTTGCACTTTGCTGAATGAATGACAGTGTTTTTCACGAGCATATAAAGATTTTCTAAAGCATCCATTTAACCTCCCCTTGTAGAAGTCATGTGAGAAAATAAAATTCATACCAACTGTTCTCTGAAGCGGATGTTAGTGAATGTTAACTGTAATTTTTGTTAGCCATCAATTTTTCTTTGGAAATCTGTCTCTGAAATCATAATAAATATCCATGGGAAAATATAATTTTGATATACAAAAGCTTACTGCATAGTTAGCTTGTCATTTGCAACCACAGCTTGTAACATAAAATTGTAGCTATAAGGATTCCATGCTGCTCTCTGAAAAAATCTGACCTTATAACGAAGAGAAGTCAGCAGAACAGAAAAGGAAAAGCCCTACTAGCATCTCTGACATTAATAACTGTGACCAGGATGAGTCACCTAACCTCTTGAACTTGACTTTCTTCATTATAGGAGCAGAAGGCTGTGGTGTCTGCTGCACAAGGTTGTTGTGAGGATCAAAACTATGCAAACATTTTGTAAACCTTAAAGCACTAAATTAAAACTCAAATGATGTCAGTATTATTTACAAAGAAAAGTCCAAGACAAGACAAACAGAACACAGGAGGCCAAGTTCTGAACAAAGTTTCACTCGCTCCAGTCTATTCTTACCTTCACTAGATTTCTTTGGTATTTTAAACTTGACAAGAAGCTTTTTCAATTGCTCCCTTACAGCCGCAGCCCTCATGAGCCCCTTATAGTTAAGGAAATGCTCCTGACACCACTGTGAATTCCTACTGTGCTGCAAGACAAAAAAAAAAGGGAAGGAAATAGAGGGAAGAGAAAGAGAGGGAGAGAGGAGAAGGAGAAAGAGGGAAAGAGAGAGAAAGGAAGGCAGAGACAGAGATGAAGAGAGAAAGGGGAACAGATAACAGAGAGGAGGAAAAGGAATAGGAAGAGAACGTGCAGACAAAGAGAAAGTCGTTAAAGACAGGCAATACTACTCTTCATCTGGAATATGTAAGGAAGATATTTTCTCTTCCCATGCTTGCTTATTTAATGTGTTGTTCAGTCACTTCAATCATGTCCAATTCTTTGTGACTCCATTTGGGTTTTCTTGGCAGTGATACTGGAGCAGTTTGCCATTTCCTTCTCCAGTTCATTTTAACGATGAGGAAATTGAGGCAAACAGGATTAAGTGACTTGCCCAGGGTCACACAGCTAGTGATCTGAATTCAGGAAGATGAATCTTCCTGATTCTAGGCCCAGCACTCTATCCACTGTACCACCTAGCTGCCCCCTATTCAATGTACTAAAGACCTTATGATCTCATTTGGGGACTGGCCATTTTCTGACACTACTTTCCAAACTAGATGTTAATAATTATGCTCAAAATCTGGTTGTCCCTTCATCTACTAGACTAGAGCTCTCTTCACTTCGATGACCACTTACGGACAAAAAGAAACTTTATGAGCAGCAGAATTATTTTAAATGCTAGGTAACCTATGTGTCCAAACTGATTAACAAAATAAATCAAACATTTTTCCTTCATAAATTACTAACCTTATTATCATATATTGTTTATTATCATTCCATTTGGGACTCTAAACTACATTTGCTCCCTCGCCTCTTCATCTCACCAGTTTTATGGAAACAGTAATCAAACTACAGTGAACTTAATATTATTTTACCCAAAAATGATCATTTTCCCTTTAAACAAGCACTTTAAAACTTTTGTGCAGCTTTAAAACAAAATTTTTGCCCAAGGATGCATCTCTGAAATTATACTGTAAATTAGTGGGGAAATAATTTAACTCATAAAAATTCAATTTGTGTAGAAGTTTTCAATATATTATAAAATAATATACCTAACTGGGTAAAATGTGCTATACTTGTAGTTATATTCCACTGGTAGATAAGAAGCTATAGATAGTAGCTTAAACTATGAAACGCAGGATCCTTTTTTGGACACAAACTTTATGAAAATTTTGATGTGTAAAATTTATCCATTAGATTCAAAAACATGATGGTTTTTTCCCTGAAGGTCTTTCCTGGATCACCTGCTCTAAATATGCAGTGACATTTAATTTTAATATTTCATCTTTTCTAAAGCTGCATTCCAGAAATTAATTGTTTTTAAATTCATAAAATCTTAGCCCCTATTTTTTCCTTTATTACTCCTTACATAACAGAAGACAAGAAATGATTTTTGTGGAAGGAACACTGGACTTGGGAGTCAAAGGACATGGATTTTTATTCTTGTTAGGTCTCAATTTCCTCATTTATAACATGAAAAGATTGAACTAAATGATCTCAGAAGTCCCTTCCATATCTACATCCAGACTCAGAAATTTAAGTCATCCCTTTTAGATAGCCTAACTTTTTTAGCAGGTTAAATGAGTTATAATATTAACTTGAATTCAGCCACATCTATTTATTTATTTGTTTGTTTTTTGAGTTCAGCCATATTTATAAGCATATAACATATTTACAGCATATATTCAATATAATTCAAAACCGATAAGATTTATGTGTACTCATGGATCCTTGCACTAGCATAATCCTTATGTTTGTTAAAGTTTTATAAGTTCTCTAGGTTTTAATGGGAACAACTGATGTGTGAAAATTTCCTGGATAGTCTCACTATACCAAACTTGAAAGCTTTAGTCTTGAAATGCAATTGACTCATCCACACACTCACGCAGAACAGAAGGTGACTGACCGTGTTAATGGGTATTTAGAGCCATTTCACTAGACTAGCGGCAAGACCAGATTAAGAGGACTCAGAATCCTATAGAATGCTGAACAGTTAGCCTACAAAACTCATTCATGTGTAAGGCTAATGATTCTCCTGCTCTATCCAACAACATAATTGGTAAACTGAACCAAACAGACCAATAACCAGGAATTATGAAGACATTCCTAAGAAAACAAATATGAAAAAGAGTTGGTAGCTTCATCATTATCTTCATAAAACTTCATCTTCAGGGATTTATGTTCACCTAAGCAAAAACAACACATTAAGTATTTCAACTAGCTTACTTTGATAAAAGCTTCATATACATTAAGCAGAGTAAGATGGTCACCCTCCTCCACAGCAAATTTTCGGTGTTCCCGCATCTGAAAGAAGAAAAATATTCTAAATCTTTATGTAATTATTAACTATAATGTAGTTATTACTCATCTACTGCCTTGTCTTCTATGTTTTCTCTTTTAGAGAAGAAACATCAAACCTCCTCCCCTCCCCCCAGGGATCCATCCTTGCTCTCTTATTTATCTTTTCATACTCCAAGACCATAGGCAATGTCACCTGTTCCCAGGGATTCAGTTACCACGGACATGCAGACACTACCAAAATCTACTTATCCTACCCAGAATTCTTCTCTGCCAGCTAGTCCGATATAGCACTGAATTTCCACCCTCTTTAGTTGTTTTTAAGTGTTGCTACTAGTTACCTTGGTCCAAAGCTCTGACTATACTTAATTCTTTGCAATCATACTAAAGATTTCCATCTCTCTAAGAATAGTGACTAACAATTCAATTCTTTGTTACAAAGGGTTTGGGTTTTTTTTTTAAAAAACCAAAACACCTTGAACTATCTCTCTCTTCTCAGATCACTTTACCTGCTTCCTTCACTCCTCTCAGCATTCCACCTTGTCCAATTGTCTCATTTATAAGAAAACAGTGAGTTAAGATTTTGTTGCACATGGTACTATATTAGGCTCTGCTTTCTACAAACAATGCTCCCGCCCTCTAGGAGGGCATAAATAAATGGAGTTGTCAAGTTAAGGTTTAGGAAGTGATGATGGGATAATAACTCACATTTATATGGCACTTTAAGGTTTGTAAATCACTTTTTTACCAACAACAATATGAGGTAGGTAGTGTAAAAATCATTATCCCCATTTTACAGATGAGGAAACTGAGACTCTGAGGCTTCTTCAAGCCTCACCCAACGTTACATAGATGCAACGGATAATCATAGGATCTTGAGGGAAGAGGTATCAATGCAAAGGTCATAGTGATTTCTAGATAAGACAACAATGTCAAAAGCAATGTATATTCAGCAGAGGAGTTGAATGAGAAAGTTTAAAAAGAACAAGTGACAGAGGACATGTCTGTGACAACACAGATAAAAAGCACTGTATCCAAAAGACTGTGAAGGAAGTAGTGGCAAGATTTGGTAATAAAAGTAGAAATGTGCAGTGAAGGGCAGAAATGAGGGGAAGATCATTTTAAGGCTGAAAGGGTTGTGATAGTAAAACAATAATGATTATGCCTAGTGATGGAAAAAATGGGCCAGAAGTAGAAAGATGTGCTTTCTCGTCAATAACTTTTGATGATGCAATCAACACTGAACAAGTTGGCTGAAATGCATTTAGAATTAATGTAAAAGTTAGACTTACAGCCTGAGTTTTCTGATTTGGGGGAATTACAAAGACATTCTGAATCTGCATCATGGCTGCAATGCTCAAAATCTCCTGAGAACAGCCAAAGTTTCCTGTAAGACAAGTAGCAGTCCTGACTTATGGCATGAAATTGCTCAAAGAATACTTGGTCAAATCTTTTGGGTACTATACTGTTAACTCACTATGTTACAAATTGTTATTGTACCAAAAGTATGACGCATGAAGCAAAAATGCTTATAATGCTTAATGTATTATTTGTGACCTAGAGTTAAAGAAGGCATTAAGAAATTTATAGAATTTCAGCATAATACAACATGGACGTTCTGAAAAGAAAGCAGCTAGACTATTAACCACGTAGGAGAGATCCAGGCCATAGGTATTCACATTTACTTGGTGTTGTTTCCCTCTAGCTCCCAAGCTCTCTCCCTGCTACCAGTGGGGATACTCCATAGCCTGGGCTGTAGGACTAGGAAGAAGAAAAAAGGCAGGGAACACATGGATTTTGCCACTTTTGTTGTTCCTGTGTTCTTTGACTAATAGTTTGTTTTGAAACACCCACCCTTCAAGTGAAGACTCACTCAAAATCACAGAATATTAAAAGCTGGAAATGACTTGCTCAAGGTCACAGTGTGAAGAAGTAGCAGAGCTGGGACTCAAACCCAGGCATTTCAACTCTGAGCCCAGTGTTCTCTCCACTATGCACTTTCTCCCCTACCTAGCCAAGTCCTCCAAAGCTATACAAGCCAGTCACAGACACTCCACAGGACCAGAAAATCACCCCCACTATCTGGAAAACTGCTGTACCCTGGGGGCAAAGCCTGTGGAAAATAGAACAGAAGTTGAGAGAAGCACTGAAAGGGGAAAAAACGAATGGTATATTGATGGGGTCCCTTCTCAACTTTCATCAGCTTCACAAACCTCTGCCATTTGCCTCAGAAATGACAAATGGCTGGGATGGCTCTAGTTATGCCATGCTTAATCTTACCTCCCAGTACACAGTATGTTAAGAGGAAGGGTGTGTCAGTTGTCCCAAGACTCAAAATATATTTAATTAGCCTCTCATTGTACTCAGGCTTATGTCTTCAGGATTTGAGAATTATAATGTTAGAGAAGTGCGCATGTTGTTAAGAAGAAGAAGAAGAAATGCTTTCCTCTATCAGGGAGTAAAAAAATAGTTTTAAAAAATTCCTCTCAAAGTCTTCCTTAATAGAAGGGTCGAACTTTTAGCTAACCCTTCATTTTCCTATCAGCTGTTCTGCTTGGTTTTGATTCCATGAACATCATGACACCATACCATGTACATTCTTCCCTGCCCCTTTTCAGCTTCCTTTTGCGTATTTTTCCCCCCACTAGACTGTAAGCTCCTTGAGGGTAAAGACTATCTTTTTTTCCTCATATATATACACTTATGCACTTAGTACAATGCCAGGCACATAGTAGGTACTTAATAAATGTTTATTAACTATTGACTAAAAATGTTCACATTACAATGTTTTCAATCACATTAATTTTTGCCCATAAAATTAAAAAATCTGCAAAGATATTTCCCAAATCACTCAAGTTTAGGCTAAACACCTGTTAGTAATATGAATGTGATTTCTTACCTGACATTCTATATCACAACTGAGAATACCTTAATTCTCAAGTCTACAATATTATATGGGGGTAGAAAAATTTCTTTCATAAACTAAAATCAATGATAGCTATTTGTATATTCCTACCTGATTCTAGCAGCATCTTCGCAAACATGGGATTCAAAGGAAACTCTGCTATTCTCATGCCAAGAGGTTCAGTCAGGTGACAGTGTTTGTCCAGACCTGCCAAAAGAATGGAATTAAAAATTAACGAGTAAGGGTTGCTGTTTTGAAAAAAGCAGAGAAAACAACATTTATGGAATACACTGAAACACAGAGTACTATTAAATGTGGAAGGGATGTTTGCTGAACTGAAGGCTGGGCAATCAATCAAAACAAACAGACTATTCATTTATAATCTTGGAGGTAATTTTTATAAAGAACATTGCATGAGAATTATATCCTACATATGTGCTACCAGTGAAAGGAAATAATGACCTCTCCCCTCAGACTAGATAACTACCTGTCAGGTATAATATAGAAGGAATTCCTTTTCATGTGTGAATTCGATTAGGTGCTCATAAAGGTCCCTTCTAACCCCAAAATTCTGTGATTTTATAAGCAGGTATATTTCAATGTATACACTAAGCAATCATAAAAATAAAACAAGAAAAACTTGGACCTTAGGGCTGCTGAAGAGAAATAGAAATAGAAAAGGATCTAAAATGCTCAAAACCTTTGACCCAGAGATTTCACTACTAGGCATATACCCAAAGGAGGTCACCAACAGAAAGAAAGGTTCTATATATGCCAAAGTATTCCATCAGTACTTTTTATGGTAACAATGAAAAGGAAACAAAGTAGATGCCCATCAACTGGGGAATGGTTAAACTAATTATGGCACATGAAAGGAATGACTATTACTACTGTAATACTCTGTATGATGAATACAGAGAAGCATAAGCATATTAAGACTTACAAGAACAAATGCAGAGTTAAGTAAGTAGATCCAGGAAAACAATATACATAATGATTACAACAATGTAAATGGAAAGAACAGCCACAACAAAACAATCAAAATTCAATGACGCAAAATTTAAAAAAAAAAAGCTTGGCCCCAAATTAGAAATATGAGAAGACACCTCTTCTTCTTACTTGTTTGCAGAGGATCCATGCTATGGAACATTGCATATAATGTCAGATTTTTTTTCAGCATATTGAGTGGTTTGGCTAATTATTTTCTCTCTTCCTCATTTTAAAAAAATTCTTTATGAGGGATGGCTCTCTGGGAAGGAGAAGTCTAGGCAATGTAAAAACAAAAGCTATTAATAAAAATCTATTTAAAAAAAGAAAAAAGAAAGAAAGAGTACTGCCATTACTTTGGCTAGTGGTAGTAAGTAAATTAAAATAGGATGGGATTAAAGATATAAGGCAAAGTCATTATTCCCCTACCACAGTGATGGGACCCTATATGGCAGCGTGAATGAAGTAAAACAAATCCCAGTGTACAAAGAGTAAAACTATTCAAAAAGCATTGGTCTACATGTGGTAACCCATAAAAATCACCTTCATACCCTAAAAAGAACATAGTAAAACCTGAGTTATTACTAACTCATTACTAACCCCTATAGACAGTTTCGTTATATGTAAAATGAGAGAAGTGACTAAGAGTTCTTTGAAAGTCTTTCTATCAAGGAAGGCAGAAAATTGGGAAAGAATTTTTACAACCAGTCTCTCTGATAAAGGCCTCGTTTCTAAAATATATAGAGAATTAAGACAAATTCATAAGAATACAAGCCATTCCCCAATTGATAAATGGTCAAAGGCTATGAACAGACAGTTCTCAAATGAAGAAATTAAAGCCATCTATAGTCATATGAAAAAATGCTCTAAATCGTTATTGATTAGAGAAATGCAAATCAAAACAACTCTGAGGTACCACATCACACCTATCAGATTGGCCAACATGACAAAACAGGAAAATGATAAATGTTGGAGAAGATGTGGGAAAATTGGAACACTAACACATTGTTGGTGGAGTTGTAAAATGATCCAACTATTCTGGAGAACAATTTGGAACTGTGCCCAAAGGGCTACAAAAATGTGCATACCCTTTGATCCAGCAATAGCACTTCTAGGGCTATATCCCAAAGAGATCAAACAAATGCGAAAACGATCCACATGTACAAAAATATTCATAGCAGCTCTTTCTGTGGTGGCAAAGAATTGGAAATTGAGAGGATGCCCATCAATTGGGGAATGGCTGAGCAAGGTGTGGTATATGAATGTAATAGAATACTACTGTGCTATAAGAAATGATGAACAGGCTGACTTCAGAAAAACCTGGAAAGACTTATGTGGTCTGATGCTGAGTGAAGTGAGCAGAACCAAGAGGACTTTGTACCCAATAACAGCCACATTATGTGATGACTAATATTGTTAAACTGAACCCTTCTCAGCATTACAAGGATCTAAGACATCTCCAGAGGCCTCGGGATGTGTTGAGGGCTTGCACTGATGGGTTTGAGGATATAGGTCATGTCGGGATGTTCCTGTTCCTGTCCATTATCTAAGAGCCATCTAGGTCAGAATGTAGGCTCTCCAACCTCTTCCAGGCGCTGTCTGTCCCTTGAGAGGATGAAGGATTTTTCAATAAACCTTGAAAGATAATCGGGAAGCGAGGAGACGATTCTGGGGGGATACTCCCCCCAGTTACTGTTACCATGAGAAGAATTAATTGTTGATACTTGGTTTTTTCCATTCTTGATTCTGTTCCCATGAATGGGGTATAAAAACCCTAACTCTGAGATCAATAAATGGAGCTTGTTTATAACTTGCTACCCCCTAGTCTGCATTTCTCTCTCTCTCTCTCTCTTTCTTTTTCACTCTTTTCAGCCTCACCAGAGATAACTTCATAGTGTACTCAGAAGTCTGCTACAGGGATGGAAAATGCTATCCACATCCAAAGAAAGAACTAAGGAAGTCGAATCGCTATCACCTATTTTTACCTTCTGTTGAGTTTTGTTTCATCTTTCTGATGGTTCCTCCTATTGGTTTTAATTTTTACTCACAACTTCACTAATGTGAAAATATGTTTAATAGGAACGTAAATGTATAGCCTATACCAGATTGTGAGCCGTCTTGGGGAGGGTGGGGGGGAGGAAAGGGGAGAAAAATTTTCAACTCAAAAGCACATGGAAGTGATTGTTGATAAATCAAAATAAATTAATAAAAATTTTTAAAAAAGAAAAAGAAATAAACAAAAAAAATAAAACCCAAGGGAAAAAAAAGTCTTTCTATCCTTAAAATTCTATCCTTCTAATTATAAAAAGGAAGCCTTTCATCATCTCCTTTAATTCTATGCTTTCCCTCTGCTGATTATTTCATTTATACCGCATATAGCTTAATTATACATACTTGTTTGCATGCTGTGTCCTCTATTAGACTGTAAGCTACTTCAGGTCAAGGGCTGTCTTTTGCCTTTCTTTGTATCCCTAACACTTAACACAGTGCTTGGAACATAGTAGGGTGCTTGATAAATGTTTTTGACCAACTGAAAACACATTCTTCAATGTAGGAAAGTCTACAGAAAAACAGGAATACTAATATTGGTGGAGCTGTGAACTGGTCCAATCATTCTGGAGAACAATCTGGAATTGTGCTAAGAAATAGAATAAATGAATGAACGAGTGAAAAAGCATTTACTAAGTGGTTACTATGTGCCAGGCACTTTGCTAAAACACTGGGTATACAAATACAAAAGTGAGACAGTCCCTGCTATCAATGAACCCAAATTGTAATTGAGAGAAACAATACACATAGAAAGGTTCAGTCACAGAGTAGAAGGCAATGCCTATGGGTGTGGAGGGCATAGCAGCAGAGCAAAGGATAAGGCCAGGTAGTTCTATCCTAGATGGTGACTCCCTGCTCAGCAAAGTGGTATAAATGGTCATGTCCATCCTAGAGGAAAGTGAGAGAAACATCTTGGAGGAGTTCAGACCACAATTAATAAGAATCAGGGACTAGGACAGAGGGTCAGAAGGAAGTAAGAGTTTGTGGGGCTGGGAATAAGACATCACAGTCCCTCTGGGAAGGAAAAATGGAAGGGGGCAATGGATAAGAGATTAGATTGAAGGGCCCTTTGCAATAACTGCTTTACTGGACCTTTTGGCACTAAATGGGAATTGGGGAATGAGGACTGAGGATGGGAAGAAAAATGACTGTGGTCCAGCTAGTTGGGATTTAGGTGGCAAATGGGTCAAGGACTAAAGTGCCTTAAATAATAATACCCTTTAACAGAGACATCCCACTACTATGTGAGGAAGTCAAAAACAGAAAGGTCACATATTAATACTACCAAAACATTCATCGCAGAACTCTCTGAAGTGATTAAGAACTGGGGAAAAAAGTTAATGCCCATCATCTGAGAACCAGTTAAACAAACTGTAGTATGGTCATGAATATGTGCCATAAAAAAATGATAAACCTGAAGAATTCAGAGAAGTATGAGAAGATAAGAACTGATGTAAAACTGAAGTCAAGTAAAACGAGGAAAACAACACACACAATAACTACAAAAATGTAAATGGCAAGAACACTAAAAATGAAACTGAATACTGTAATTATAATGACCACGAAAAAATGTACCTCATTCGAAGTGTATGCTGGGGCCAGCTAGAACTAGCTCATAAAAAATGACTGTTAAATTTTTAGGGAGAGCATTTATACCTCAGAAATCAGTGAATGCTATATATCAGGGCTTGATTTATTATTTTGTTCATTGTCTAGACTTAAGAAAGTGATGGAGAAAATGTTAATAATATGAATTAAATTTAAAAGTATGTCATGGGTAATTTTTTTTTCCTGGAATGCCAGCTGTTAAGCACTTATCAGCATACCCACACCTGCCTCCTTTTTTTTTACAAGACAAAACTATAAGTGAAGGAATTGTATATATCATCAAACTCAGTTGATGTGTTAGTTTGTTTTGCCAAACTTTTTCCCCTTTTACTTTTTAATCCTGTTATAAGAGATGGTTTTCTTGTGAGCTGATGAGATACATATTTGAAAATGAAGGTGATGTAAAAATAAAAAATATCAACTCAAATATTAAGAAGTACAATTTTTAAAAATCAAAATAGAAATGATTGTTCAAATACATGCCATTGGGTAGTTAACAGATAACTAAGAGTTAATACATAACTGCATGTACCATACAAATTATCCCAAAGTCAGACTTGAAAAAATGTTAATGTCTGCGTTTACTTTGGGGGTAAAATTAAACCTAATTTGACTGTCAAAAGTCGAGCTGAAATTTGCAAAGCTAAGCATTTCAAAAATTCTATTTTGATTTAAATCTGAAGAAACCTAGAATAAAATACGAGACAAACAATAAGTAAAGAACCATAAATTGTCACTTGCCCCAGAGCAAATGTAAGATGATTACAAATAGGAATTCTTTGGTTATTAACTGATTGGTTTACATCCTATTTTGATCTACAACCAAAGAAAATATGAAACTGAATCAATACTCAATGGATGGATGCTGACATACTAGTAAACAACCACAATTAGCCAGATAATTCAGACAAAACTCTAACATGATTGATCTCATTCATGCTAGTAAAAGTGGCCTGCTTAAAAAGAAAACATTAAGTATTCAGGATCAAACAAGATCAAATAATGAACTCTCCTAATGGTTTATATCCTATTGTCTTGAGAATATTTAAAAAAAATCTGTCCCCTGCAAACCCCAAACAATTCAACCCTTGAATTTAAAGATTTAAAAAGTGTTTAAAACCAATCAAAAGGGTTTTTTTTCCTACCTTAAACTTTGACTAGCTGGATGAATGAGTAAATTCAATAACTTTCAGAGAGGAAATGAAGTTTACAAATAAAGGAAAAATGTAAAGAGTGTTTTTTTACACAGTACTTATTAAACCTATATAATGCAAGAAACATCAGCACAGTGCTGTGCACATAACGGTCACTTTAAAATGGTTATTCAAAAGAAGTGAACCTTTAAAATCATTTCTTGCATTTCAAAAGTTTATTAGCTATTGTATAAGAAATGCTTCTTACATTTTTCTTTCATTTATGAACTTTCATAAACGAAAGTTAACGAATTCTCTATAGCTAGAAAAGTAAAGAAACAATGACAACTTTATCCTATGATAATTAATATTAATGCTTAAAACAAATCAAAATATGGTTTTAAAGTTCAATATAATCCTGTATAATATAGTTCCTTGGAACCAGAGCCAATCTGTATATTTTTTCCTACTTTAAATTCAGACTGTGGCTTTCTCTCTGTTCTGAGAGAAATATCCTCTGGAAAAACCTAACCTCTTGTCTGTTCTGTCTAAATGGCTTGATTTTGCATGATTCTTCTAAACAATTTATACCTGTGCTGATATACTTCATAAAATCTTTATACACAGTATGACATTAAATATTATTAAAAAGATCATGACAATTTCTTCTTTTTCACAAATGTGTATTTTCCATGTAACAGTTTTCCATTAAGGACATGGTTGTAGAAGAAACTAGCATTTTATGATCTTGGTAGCTTAAAGAAACAAAATATAGCCTATAAAAGGGACGTTCTCATTTTTTGCCAGTATACTTGGATTCTCTGAAAGATTCAGTTTCATCAGTGTGGATACTCCTTCCACTGACGTGGATCAAAGACCCTCCATAATTTCTCATCCTGTAAATTTTTGTCTGTTTTTCCATATATCCTCTATGAAGGCTCAAATCCTTCTTCCTATTCTTTTAATATCCCAAAGAATACCAGTGTGCTACCTGAATTAGCCTACTGTCCACTTATAAGGTTACCATAAGTAAAAACACAATAAGAGAAAATATATGCTCACCTCCCAAAGCATAGAGTAGCTCCAAAGCCTGGACCATAGACTGTGCTGGAGGAGGCTGCAAAAAAAAATTTAAGTTTAAATTAAACTCTTCTGGGACCACTGTTGCAAAACTATGAAGATTTCCTCCCTGAATTCCTATGTATTCTGCACAACTTAGCCATATCACTAAAATACAACACACCAAAGCTCTCCATACCACATGAATAGGGACCAATCAGATGATGTCCAAGCACAGACATTTATATCCTTTTTTCCGAGAGGATTATTATACAGTTCTGATTTTGAGGGAAGTGTTAACTTTAATTCAGTATCTACTTCCTGATTCTGTCTAGTTTCTTCATATTACTTGATTTCTTAAAATTCTCTTATTTTTGTTTTATAGTCACATTAAAAAAAAGCAAAGGAAAAAAGGACAAGGTCAAAAAGTAGCAAAACTTTGAGTCAGTCTAGAATGAGACAGAATAAAGCATTTTCTTGGCTTCTTTGTTGTTTGTTCATTTGTTTGTTTCTACGCAAAAAGTCTAGGGTAAGATGCTACCCTTTTTTTTCATGTTTGTTTCTTTTTATGGTTGGATCTTAAGTTCACAATTCTAAAGATTTTTTAAAAAATTAATGTAAAAGCAGTCACAAGAACAATATCACAACTTTTATTTGCAAACATTTTCACAAAACATTTTCTATATGCCCTTATATTTCATCTAAGCCTCACAGTATTTCTAAAAAGGCAGGGTGAAAACAAGTATTATTATACTCATTTGACAAAAAAGTTGAAGAAGACAGAAGTTATATGACTTCACCAAGTACACAGAATTTATTAATTAGGTAATAACAGACACATGAAATAGAACACACATCTCCAGTGCCTTTTCCAACATGCTTCAACTGTACAAACCACACTGATTTTATAATCTGCCAGAAAAAGATTCTGAAAAATGCATGGTTTATGACCAATGCAACTGTAGAAACCATAGCTTAACACAAAAGCTGCATTTTAAAAAAAACCTACTGTAATACTCCTACCTCAAGCAGCCTGACTCACCTCATGGCATAAAGGACAATATGGGTTTTTCTTGCTATAAATGGCCTGAATTGTTAGATGAGCTTTTGTACATTTATTACCCAACAGCTGATCCACTATGGAACCTTTATACTGCTTATACTGGGAAATACAATTAACACTTATCTTAATTTAGTTTAAGGGAACATGATTTGACTACTGGTATTTTTGAAGCTTTATAATAACAAACTATGCTACAAAGGGCAAATGGACAGGAGGGTTGTTTGCATGCATTCTAAATGTGAAATTACGGAGAAATTACCTTTTCAGTAATACTCAATTGCTATACTTTGCAATCAATCTTAGAAAACTAGATGCTAGATTATTAGCTCCACTTTTTCACCCAGTAGAGGGAGCTCAAAACAAGACAAGACTTACAGACATGAAGTGGAACCTGAGGACGTTGTCGATTCCTAGCGCTTTTAGCTGCAAGATGACAGGTGCCAGGTTACTACGCTGCATCTCAGGTACAGTGGATTGGGGCAACTTTTCAAAGTCTTCCTCTGAGGATAGGAAAGAAAAGCTTCTGGAATTAAGCTTCACAATCATAACATCAACAGCTTCACTCTTCCATAGCACTTCAATGTTAACAAAACACTTTCCCCACAACTAGTAAGAAAGATAGTACTAAGATAGTATCATTCTCATCTTACATGAAGGCAATTAAGGGTCAGGGAGTTGAAGAGATTTGGTCAGATTCACAGAGCTACTAATTGTCAGAGTTGGTTTCCTGACTAGAGATTCAGGATTCTACCATACCATATCTGCCTAAACTATTGATAAGGCACAGGAAGTAGTAAGAGATACCATCAAGAGAACAGCTATAACAGTTAGCTGTGGAGAAACATCTTCTTACAGAAGCACACAGGATCATAGATTCAGAGAAGGAAGGGACCTAAGAGATCATGTAGTCCAATTTTAGTTTTGTTTAGTTCATTTAACAAATAAGTAATCTGATGCCCACAGGAGTTAAATGACTCATCCAAGGCCACACAGGTAAGAAATAGATGAGCCAGGATTTGAATCCAGGTCTTCTTACTCTAAATGCAGCAGTCTTCCCAATGTACTATAATACCTCCCTCTAAAACAGAAGAGGAGGAGAAACAGATGGGTAAGAAAGACAATGTGGGATAGTGGAAAGAGCATTACATTTAGAGACAGAAAACAGATTCATATTCCATCTCTGACATTCTATGTGTGAAGTTGTCAAAGTCTTTCAACCTTTCTAGGCCACAGTTTTAACATCTATAAAATAGGAGAGGTGAATCAGACAGTCTTTGATATTTCTTCAAATTAAATCTATGATCCTATGAGAGTTCGAGAGCTCCTACCCTAACCTTCTCAGTAAAGCAGGAAACAACTTATGTTTAACATAAGAGAACAAGAGCAGAACCTAGGAGGATTTAAGGAAAAGTGGAAAAGTAAGTTGTCGTGGGTACTCCCTATAACATTCAATAAGAAATGAATAAAAAGACTGCCAAGCAAAAAGATAGGCCTAGCTGAAATTATTAAGGGATAAATTTTAATGGACCTTATCGGTATGATTTCATTACTTTCTTCAGCAAAATTAGAAACAGAAAGTGAAGGTGGCCAGAGTAGAGAACTGGTTCAGCAGCAGATCATGAAGATATATTGTACAGTCCATTAAATAAACTGGTGAAAGAGACAGAAAAAGCATTTTTATATAAAGAAACATATTAACTATTAAAGGATCTAAGATAATGCTGTTAGAGATGAACATTTTGATGCCTAAAATAAATAGGAAATGAACTTTTGTTTAAGAAAAACTGTTAAAATATGTGTATGAATAGCTTCCACATAGATTTAGATAGAAAATCACCTGCAGCATAACTATAACGACTCAAATCATATGAACTATATAGATACATCACTTATATGCAAATAGTCTGATGATTTAAAGGGGCAGAGAAAGAATTTTTATTTATTAAATATGAATGAAAGGAAAGTTCAAAATACAAAATGGGGGGGAAGACTGTGTTGAAGACTTTGGAGCTACAGGACATTATGGCCCCTTAGCTCATTATGCATATAACTTTTATTTCTAAAAATGGTAAAATTCACAAAATGAGAAGTGATATATGTATTTGGTGACCGAGGGATCATTAAAAAAAAGGGCTTTTGATTTCATGGAGAAAATATGGTGATTGGTCACCTTTTAAGTGAAAGCTGAGTCAGTTTCAAGTGGCTCTCATTTAAGCCACAGTAGACAGAACCCAGGATAGGAACTTGATTTGAAGGGTAATGACAAGAATCTGTGCTGAGGCCAAAAGATACAGCATGGGGTGGAAAAGCTATGCAATTTGAGTAACGGCAGTTAGAAGCAGCCAACTAAAAGAAGGCTTCAGGTAAGTGATTCCTGACTGACGGGAAAGAGAATTGACTTTACTGGCTAAGAGCTTCAGCCACACCTACTGCCCTTTGGTGCCACCTAGAGAGGAAGAGAGGTGAAGTGTCTTTTGAGCACCTGCTGCTCTCTGCTGCCACCTCTGGTTTGAGAAGAAACAGCTGACAGGAAAAAAGGCACTTTCTGCAGCTTTGCATTCTGGTGAGCTGACAACTAAGTTTGTCTGGCTTGCTTTAAGAGTCAACCTAAATTGAGTCACTGTGTGATCTGTACTTACTGAACAGATGATAAAGGATCTGGGTGAGTAAATAATAGGCTGAATGGGACGGTTATAACCCTATTTAAATAGCCAGTCTGAAGAATTTTGCAGTTCTCTGACTTAAAGGGAACTTAATCATATTCCTAAGCACTCTTTAAAGGGTGATTGTAAGTTGAAAGAGCTTGTAAATGCAGTCTTGAGTCCGGGGGGGGGGGGGGAATTTGCCCAAAAAAGAGCTGTGAAGGCCAAAAGGCAAGCAGTAAGCCGAGTTTTGCCTGGGGCAGATGTTCCAGAATGGAATGATAGCATCAAAGCCAACCCTTAGCAACTGCCCATAGCGAATGGGTTTTCCCTTAATATGTGCTTCCCTGCCAGGTTCTTGTAAGTGTGTGCTCACTCTCCCCCACAAATACTGAGGACATTGATATGAGATTTGGGACAGGTAAGGGAATTTTCAAAGGCCTAGGTCTTAGAATTTGAAATAGTTAAAAATGATAATGAGGGCTAAGATACAGATGGCTAAAATGGAAAGGAAATGAAGATGACTATACAGTTCAATAAATAGAACTGCAGAGGCCAGAATGTTGTTAAAGGGCAATAAAATGGCCTTATTCTTTTAAGAGCTCAGTTTTGGAAACTGCCAAAAGTCATGCAGAACTAATTGTGATTAGCAAGGTAGGTGAATGAATAATATAATCTAATAATAATAGCTAACATTTATAGAGCGCTTACTATATGCCAGGCATTATGTCTCATTTGATACTCACAAGAACCCTGGGAAGTAGATGCTATTCTTTTCCCTATTTTACAGATGAGGCAAACAGAGGTTAAGTGATTTGTCCAGGGTCACAAAGCCAGTAAGTGTCTGAAGCCAAATTTGAACTCAGGGCTTTCTGACTACAGACCCAGCACTCTTACCTACTGTGCCATCTCACTGCCTTAATATTATTTGGGGTCAAAAATAAGGTGTGACAATAAAGTAAAAGTTGATTTTCTTGTGTGGCATGTAAACTAGGTCTGAAAGTAATTCCCAAAGAAAAGTTCCAAAAGGTTTAAACAACGGCAGCACTGCTAAAACAAATATATTGCCTTCCAAGTTTTGATGGGCATAGTACTTAAACAGATATATAAATTATGAGTATATTTCTTTTTAAAATTGCCCCATTACTTTATAGTAATAGGTCATATATAGGATGTAAATATCTACTGGATATAATATATAGTTTTGTCCCTTAACATTAAATATTTGTCACACTTCCTTTTCCTCTCTGCAAAAGAAGAGGACTAAGATACATCTTGATATACAGGTTGGTTATGTTGAATTTTTTAAAAATTATTAAACTTTATTACAAGGAGTAAATCACTAGATAGGGTAGAAGAGAGGGACATATTCAGAAATAAGGATGAGAGAAAAACAAGAGACCAATAAAAATAAGATTTAAAAAAAAATATACTAACCTGTATAAAGTCTATAACATTTCCCTGAGCGGTTGCGACCTGCACGTCCTGCTCGTTGATTGGCTGATGCCTGTGACACTGGAACTACCACAAGACATTCAATAGCTGTTTTGGGATTATAGGCTCGAAGTTTCATAAAGCCACAGTCTATCACAAACACAATTCCATTGATTGTAATAGATGTTTCTGCAATGTTGGTTGCCACTATCACCTAAAGGTAACCCAAAAAAATGTTTTTTAAAGTAGACTGATCTTTTTCAATTTTAAACAGACATCAAATATAATCTAATATTTAGAACATGTTTTAAAGTAGCCAAATACACAGCAAATTTTAAGGCCTTATCTTCAAGTACTATAGAAACTTTCTTGGTGTAGCTAAGGTATAAACTTGCCTTTGTAGAGCATGTTCAACTTTTATAGTGCCTTTATAGCCCTTATTTTTACCTTGACAATTACCCTCTGAAATATGAAGGCCAAAGATTATCCCTTTTTGCAAGTAGGGAAATTAAATGATTTTAACAAGATCACATAGAAAATTCCTGATAAAACCAGGAACAGAACAAAGGTCTCCTTCTTCCTCCTTTTGCTCTCTGTATTCTGACCATGCCATGCCCCAAGGCTCCACAATGGTGAAAAAGAACCTATTGCTATGGCATCCAAAATCTGAGGTGAACCTGCAAACTTTCACTTCCCCCCACTTCCCTCTCACCCTACCAGGCCTGCCTACTAGGTGCTGAAGGCAGCAATCACAACCCAACTTCTGACCTGCCTATGCATTCTTGCCAACACAGTGGAAAAGCACAGCAGTACTGACTGCACTTGGGGAAACCAAGCACAGTGAGTAGAAGACTTGCTGGATCCTCCAGTTTTCCAAGGTGATGCTCCCTACTGACTCCCTGCCAAGCTCAAAAAGAAATATTTTTAGACACACCCAAACCTGAATTTAAAGGTGGTACTACAAGCAAATTGTGATTCAAAACAAGTGGACCAGAAACCACACCCTCAAGATTCTAATATTTTATCTACTATAGACTTATGTGTATCTGTACATCATGTGCTGGGTCAGCCACTAAGCCAAGGTAGTTTTGCCATGAGGTAAATTTAAATATATAGAAGAAAAGCAAGTAATTCCATACTCCGAGATTATGGCCTCTAGTTCAACCTCAATAAGACAGGAGGTTTGTCAATCTCAGGAACATAACCTAGTACTATTTTATTGTTATACACAGAGGCAGAGCAGAAAAAGGGCAATGGACTTAGAAGACCTGGATTCAGAACCTGGCCCTATTATGGGGAAGGCAGGTCACTTAACTTTTCTACGCCTCAGTATCCTCAAATCAGTATCCCACCAAAACCCCTAGATCTTTTTCAAACTGCTATCTAACAATTTACTATGGGTTTCTAGATTTACTGTTTATCAACATACCCTTGACTAAGATACTTCCTTGAATTCATTTCAAAAATATTCCTATAAAAATGGATCATCCAGTTAAAAAAAAAAGAAGTTACATCTCATCCTTGATCATGTGAAAACTGTTTTAAAATAATATTGATAAAGCACAGGGCAAACCTTAAAGCAATATATAAATTGGAGCTATTATCATTAGTGTTACCTTTCTGACATTATGTGACATTCTTTCAAACACCTTCATCTGTTCAAATGAAGGCAGCCCAGCATACATGGGGAGAACACGGAGGTGCTTTTTCATACCAGTCCGAGACAATGCTCGGGCTTGTTCAATTAGCAAAGAAACAACAGTCTCTACTTCCTCCTAAAATGCAACGAAAAATGGGAAAAGATGAGAGAAGGCAAATAGCATTTTGTGATCCTTAGGGAAAAGTAAAAATGAAATTCATGCTCAACATCTTTGAGAAACAGTACAGCACAGTAAAAATGTCACTGGATTTCAAGCCTAAAAACCTGGGTTAGAGACCCAGCACTTTATTTATGATAATGATTGAGCATTATATATAAAAATAGTATTGCTAGGATGATAACAAATTTCAGGAATAAAATTTGTAACTCAAATAAATGAATTGGGCACAAAGGGAAAAAAGTTCCTGGGAAATCAAAACAGTAACTCTGCTACTCAGTTTTCCTGCACTGGAAGCCAAACATTGCACATACATTCATTGCAAGCTGTGGCCTGTGAGGCAGCAGAAAGCTTTCTCCAAGAAAGATCATTATGTTGTGGAAAATGTTTAATAGTGGAAAGGATTGCAACTCAAGTAGTTAGTTGAGGAGTGTTCTGATAACAGACCAGCACCGGGGCTTTGTTGCAGTCAAGCTTCTTGGCACCACTGGCCCATGATTAAAAGACTATTCCTGGGAAAAGCTAGATACAGCAACAAGATGTACACAATAAAAATCAGATGTGGAAACATGTATCTTCTGTAAACAAAAAAGCCAAACGGATTTAAGACCTATTGGCTGCACCATTCAACTTCCTATAAAACAAATTAATCAATTTAGAACATGACTAACCACTTCACACTGAGCCCCCACAAACTAATGACTCACTGGCAATTTAAGCAGTATGGTAAATTAGTTCAAACCACAGAGCTATGTCAGTTTTCTAGAATTAAGGAAGCAAATGATACACAACGTCAAATGAATGGTTAAAGAAAGCATCAAGAATCTACATTCTAAACTATTCTATATATGTGCATGATTAAATAAGAGAAGATAAGTACAGGAGGAATCGTTATTGGGAAAGGCTTATGGTATAAAGAAATAAAATAAATTAATAAAATATTAGTTTTTAAGAGGAAAAAAAGATCCAACAGGATTACCTGGCCAGTAAGAAATGCCAATATATCACCATCACCCTCTGTCTGGTGAATTTTCATCACAGTTTCCACAGTTGATTTCACATAATCTGGAACAGGACTGCAAAAAAACAAAAACAAAAACAGAAACAAAAAAAAACTAACTACATTCACTTACTATAACCTGTATGTAGATTAGAAATCCAATGTTACCTTGTTAATTTGGTAACAGACTCAGGAAAATAAGAAACCACCCATCAATACAGGTCTGGCTAATTGAAAATTAGTATACAGGGGGTTACAGGAGAAAACGTTTCCCTCTGAAATATGTATCACTTAATGTTATTCTCCTAAATAGGCACCATAGATATTACAGGTTTTCCTTTAATGTTATTTTATAAAAAGACAAAATTAAAATATTCAATACTTAAATAGATGTTTTCCTTTGTGAAAACAACATTCACTATCAGTAGGACATGCATTTCAAATTTCTGGCTTAGCAGGGTTGATCCACAGACATCCTCCCACCCAGGAATCCCTCTCATTTTCTTTTTAATTAACTTATTTTAGTTTTCAACATTCACTCCCCTGTCATTTTTGGTTTTTTTTTTAAATAAGTTAATTTTTTATTCACATCTTTATTTTTTTAATTTGTTTTTTTTTGGGGGGGGCAATTGGGGTTAAGTGACTTGCCCAGGGTCACACAGCTAGTAGGCGTCAGGTGTTTGGTCTGAGGCCGCATTTGAACTCAGGTCCTCCTGACTTCACGGCCGGTGCTTTATCCACTGTGCCACCTAGCTGCCCCTTCCCCTGTCATTTTCAAATAAAACTGAGGTTGAAGGGCACAATCTATAGCCATTCAGAGTTCAAATTTACAACAGCCAGAGTTGCCTGCCTACCTACCTACCCCTGCTCCTTGCCTTTATCTCTTCACCAGGTAAGAGACACTGTCCAACCACTACTCATCATCTAGACAGACCTCTCAAGAGCCTGGACATGGATAAGGAGACAGAAAGCCTGGGGACCAGTTAAATCAAGCTTCTAGCTGTCAGAAGTCCTACCTGCCCCAGGCCTGAAAATTAGGACTCTAGATCGAAACTCAGAGCCACTTAGTCCAAGACTTTCATTTTATAAATAAAGAAACTAAGACTCAAGGAATTCGGTGACTTGTCCAAGGTCACACAAATAGTGTAAGAGGCAATATTTGAGCCCGAGTCTTCTAATTCCAGAGCCAGTGTTCTTTTCACAAGTAACCAGAGATTCACGTAAATGTTAAGTGCTGAGGAAGACTCAAGAGTCCGCTTACTGCATTTGTGAATGTGTGCACTACAGTTTATGTATCTAACTATATAATGCCACACAGGAGAACAAACCAAGGAAGAGAGAAATAAACGCATACGTTACTCCTCATCCGAAGAAAGACAGACAAACCTTTCACCATCACAGATTCTATGAAGTCATGAGAGCCAGAGTACTGAGATCCCAAAATATCACTTTAATCAAAGTCTCTCCTTTCAACCAACAGAAAAAAAGAAAATACATCTCCATCTGAAAACAGATTAACTTTCTAAGATATCTTAATAACTTTTGGGTAGCTGAAAATATTTGATTTTACTATGTCCAAATAGCAGTTCTTTACAGAACCCAGCATATGCTATGTAATGTCATATCACAGATATATTTTTCAAAAGACCATTTTAAGGATTAAAATAACAACAAACCTCTGTAAATAAAAGACATCCACTGGAAATGTTCTCCCTTCCACTGTAATGATCACACATGTATCCTTACCAGGGTCACTGGTTTCATTTTGATTAAAGAAATTCTGAAATTTCTGTAATATTAAAAAACAAGTTAGCAATTTGTCATGCATCTCCAAAAAAGCACATTTCAAACAAAAAGAGAATTGAAATCCAAGGGCAAATGGGAAACAACACTATAGGATTGTTATACTGGACTAAGTAATGAGCTTAGAGTCAAGAAGACCTGGGTTAGAATCTCACACTTACTATCAGTGAGACCATGGTAAGCTTCTATTGAGCCTCAGTTTCTTCGTCCGTGAAATGGGAATAATAATACCTGTAATAATACTTCACAAGCTTACTATGAAGCTCAAATGAGATAATACATGTATAGCACTCTGAAAACTTTAAAATACTATCATTATTATTGTTTCTATTTTATACTCATACAAAAACTCCTACTATATAAATGGCATTATACAAGTATTAATAATGATAATAAAAACAGATGCCCCAATTTCTTTAAAACTGTAGTTTTAGGCAATCAAATTTTAATCAATTTCCAATAAAGGTTTAGAAAGAGAAGTCAACCTTCAAAACTTCACTCAATATGACATACTCTAATTAATGAGTAGTTCAAAATGGAAAGCACTTATGTAATACTTTTGACCTGATTTCTTAAGACACCTCGTTTCAGATAAAAACCTGAATACGCGCTGTCAAAGAGAGTGCAATTTGGGGAGTGTTTTAATACTGGCCCAAACTCTAAGTGTTTCTTTTTAAGAAACAAATTTTATTGATATCCTTTGTTTTAAATTTACCTAGATTTCCCCCATATGCCTCCCCCTACCAGAGAGCTATCCCAGATAAAGAAATATTTTTTACAGAAAAAGAGAAACATCCACATTCCTCAGGCTTCCCATTTTGTAGCTGACATCAACCTGGCCAGACACCCCACCCCTCAATGCTCCTGTGGAGCTCAAAGAAAATCCCAAACAAAAAACTCCCCAAACCTCACTCAACAAAACACAGCTTTGTTTGCACGTGTGCAATTAACCCTTATTGGGGCTACATTAAAAAAAAAAAAGACAGAGAGAAACAATCAACAAAACTGATTACTACACTGAAAAAAATCTGAAAATATATGGAATGTTTCGTGCCTGGAGACCTCCCACCTCTGCAAAGCAGCTGAGGATAGAGTTTTCTCATAGCTTTCATAGGTCTTCTTTGGGACCAAGCTCATTCTTCTGTAATTTTCCAACATTTATTTTTGATTATTTTGTGACTGTTGTTCTATTTATATAGCTATCATTGTGTGCAGTTTTCTTGACTCTGCTTACTTCATCCTTCATCTGTTCATACTGTCTTTCTATGTTTCTCATTGTTTCTTACAGAACAGTAATATTCCATTACATTCATGTACCATAATTTGTTTAGCTAATCCCCAATGCATGGGCATCTAATTTCTTTCCAGTCCCTCGCTACCACAAAAAGTGATGCTATAAATATCTGGGCATAGATGGGGCCTTTGTTTTTGTCAGTGACCTCCTTGGGATATATGCCTCGTAGAAGAATCTCTGTAATGGACATTTTAGTCCATTTACATGCACAAGTTTAAACTGCCTTCCACAATGGGTGTGCTAATTCACAGCTTGTGCCTTTCTTTCTCCAGTAAATAGTTGCTGACTATTCTCATCTTCTGTCATCTTGCCAGTTTGCTTGGGTGTGAGGTGAAACCTCAGGACTGTTTTGATTTGTATCTTTCTTATTACTTGTGATTTGGGACATTCCTTCATATAGGTAATTGTTTGCATTTCTTTTTTGAGAACTGTTTGTTCATATCTTTTGTTCACTTGTTTATTAGACAATGGTTTTTGATTCTATGCATGCATTTATATGTATGTGAGTTGTCAATATGTCTAGCATATAACAAACTCTTACCTGAGATATCTGATACAAAGATTTTTTCTCATTCTACTATTTCTCTTCTTATCCTAGATACACTGCTTGTGTAAAAGCTTTTCAAGTTCATGTACAATAATCAAAATCACTTATTTTATCTTTGTAAGTGCCTCTACCCCTTGTTTGGTTAAGATTACATTTCCTATCAATGGCTGAAAGGTATCTGACCCTCTTCTTCTAATTGATGATATAACAGTATTCAGGTCACAAATCTATTTTGAATTTACTGTGGAATATGGTGTAAAAAGGTGATGTAAACCTAATTTCTGCCAGACCACTTTCCAGTTTTTCCTATAGTTCTTATCAAAGAGGGAGTTCTTTCTAAAGTAATGCATGCTTTCAGGTTTATTGAACCCTCGACTGAAAAAAAAATTTACAATGCAAAAATTCTAAAATGTAAACAGGGTAAAGAATTAGATGCTAAATAAAATTCCAAATTACATTTTTCCAAATCATTTCACAGAATGAATCTATCAATATTTATTGAGTACCTACTATATGAAAAGCAGTATATTAGGTGTTATAAGAATATCTATTATGGTGTTCTCAAGCTGAAACTGCTCCCCCCAAAGTTAAAATGATGTCTTAATTGCCAAACCTAGTGGCTTTTTCTCAATCCTTATCCCTCCTGACCTTTCAGTAACATCTGCCATAGCTGACCACTTTACTACCTCCTCTCCAAGTTTTAATGACATTGCTCTCTCCTGATTCACCTGTAACCTGGATGACCGCACCTTCTCTTTTGCTGGATCTTTATCCATCTGAAACCCATGGTCTGTGGGCATACCCCAAGGCTCTGTCTTGAGTCATCTCTTCCCCTTACACTTTCTGACATCAGCTCTAGGGTTTAATTATCATCTCTGCCAATGACTTCCAGATCTATATATCTAGCTATAGCATATCTCTTAAGTGCCATCCCTACATTATTATCTGCCTATAGGACATTTCCAACTAAGCGTCCTACAGTCATCTCAAATTTAAAATGTCCAAATCTAAATTCATCATCTTCTTTCTGCCCTTTCCTCCCCCCAAACCCCACCCCCTTTCCAAACTTCCTTATTAAAGTCAAAGGCACCATTAGCCTTCCAGTATCATCCTCAACTCTTTACTCTCACTTACCCCATTAACCCCCATCCAATCCACTGCCAAATCCTGTCATTTCTACTTCCATGACATCTCTCAGATCCATCCCTTTCTCAATACTCATACTACTACCATCCTAGCTCAGGCCTTTATCACCTGTTTTCCTAGATGACTACAATAACCTCCTAGTTGGTATCTCTGCCTCACATATCTCTCCCTAGTCTAATCTCCTGCCAAACTGATTCTCCTAAAGAACAGTTCTGACCACATCATCCTGCCTGCTCCAATAAATAAACTCCAGTGGCTCCCAAATACCTCAAAAATCAAATATAAACTCCTTTGTTGACATTAAAGCTTTCTGTAAGCTGAGTCCTCCTTATCTTTCCAGGCTTCTTACATATTACTCCTCTCTAAAGTACAACCATATTGGTCTACTTCTATTCTTCGAAAACAACACTCCATCTTTCATCTCCTCACCTTTACGTTGGATGTCCCTCATGTCTAGTATGTTCTTCCTCACCTCTACCTTCTCAGAATCTCTGTATTCCTTCAACACTCAACTCAATTACCACCTTCTGCAGAAAGCCTTTCCCAGTCCCTCTAGCTGCTAAAGTTATCTTCGATCTACTCTGTATAGACCTATTTATATACAAGTTTCCTACCCAATTACCATGTGAGCTCCTTGAAGGCAGGGTCTGTTTTACTTTTTCTTCTTATCCTCAGCCTCACACTACACCTGGCACATAGTAGGAACTCAATATTAATGCTTGTCTGCTTGCTTCTCCAAACTACAGGTTTAAGCTGCACTGCTGAAATAATCTGTATTATATTCAGTTCTAAGGGACACATTTTAGGATGGACATTAAAAACCAAGGGAGCATCCAAAGAAGGGGAAGTAAGATTGTGAAGGGCCTTGAGATCATGACATATAAGGATCAGATGAAGGAACCAGGGCGGCTGTGAAGCCTGGAAAAGAGAAGTTAGCCTATGAGGCCTTCTCTGAACATCCCCTCTCCCCTCAAAATTACTTTGTAGTTATGTCATTTCCCCAGATATCACACAAGCTATTCAGGGCAGAAACGGTTTAATTTTTGTCTTTGTACACCCAGTGCCTGCACATACTATATATTTAATAAACGCTTGTGGATTGCCCAGGGTCAAAATTAGGACAGTAGATGGAAGTTACAAAATGGCAGATTTAGACTTGATCAAAGAAAAAACTTACTAAAAATAACAGTTATCTAAAAAATCTCCTCTCTGAAGATTTTCAATCAAAGGCTAAGTGACCACTTGCCCATTAAACTGTAATGGCTCATTCAAGTATGGATTTGACTTCTGCTGTCTGTGATTATGGCAACTACAAGTATGTCATAAAATGATATGAAAATATTAAACAAAATTTTACTTCATAAAATATTTTATCATAAAATACCTTTCTGTGTATTTTTTATGAAAAAACTTTTTAACATCAACTAAATTATCCTTCCTGACCCCCAAGTCAATACAATTTAAACTTTGCTTTTTAAAAAATAGGTGATCTTCAAAATGTTTTAAATATTTGTCTAGGAAACATTTTTTTCCAACTTCACCAAGCATTAAATATATACTGATATGTTAGGACAAATAAAGACAAAATGAGAACACCTGGTACAATGCTCAAAAAATACTCCTCAATTATTAGTCACTTTATAAGTATTTGTTTAGATGGACATGTACAAACAAAGTGCTGAACTAATTACAACAAAGCTGCTGAACTAATTAACGCAATAATTTTCTTCCACCTATCTTGCCTCAAGGGAGCTAATAAAAATTGATTTAAGAAAGGCCATCTATATGAGCTTCTATACAAAAATGAAAGAAGTCCATTTTGACATAGGGAAAAAAAAGGAAAATTATGAATCAAAGAAGTTTACTAAATGCCAATCAACAATGACTTAAATTAAAACACTGTGTTCAAACAGACCAAATAATATTTAGTCTTTCACCTAACTTGGTACAAATATGGAACAAATTAAGCCAGGAAAATTACATTTATATAGTATTATTCAAAATATAGTGTTTTTAGTTAAAAAGTTGAAAAGGAACCTGGATCATCTGCACAAAGAATTTACAATTTTTATTTTACAATTACAGAAAAACTGAAGATAAAAAACCTTCATACAAAAAAAACACCAATCAAAATTCTAACTACCTGGATACTAAAAAAGTTTGCAGAAGAACAAATTAAGTCACTTATCATGGACTTACTTAATTAGCTCCAAATTAATTTCTACCCACAAGTTGAAAAGGAGTGTCCTCTCATCATAACTGGATCCAGCACAACATGTGGAATTACAGCAAAAGCAGGTCATTCTACTAAAGGTGAAATCTTTTTGTTAGAGGTAAAATTTATCTCTTTCTGTACAACAGTGCTTGTGTTTAGTTCAAACAAAATAGAGGGTAGAGGGAAATGAGTGATACCTCTGCATCCAGAGTGGCTGAAGCTACAATCAATCGAAGATCCCCTCGTTTCTTCTGGATCTACAAAATAAAGAATCAAGAAACAATAATGATGAAGAGTGGCCTTTGTTTTTTTTTAAACAACTACATGCTAGGTTATATTATGAGAAGGGAGGAGGGGAAAGGTTTGGAATAAGTAAAGAGTATATATAAGAGACAAACAATGACTGGAGTGTGGCAAGATAGAAGAGGGTAACATGGATGAATGAAAATCAAATATTTTCTGTTTTGGTACATAAGGTTGGGGGACTAAGGAGAAAAAGGAGGAAACAGCCTGTATATCAAGGTGAGATGAGTGTGCATATATGCAAGTATGTTCATCTATGAGGGAGAAGGATCAGTTTATGAGAGGCAATAAGGTATAGTGAAAAGAGCACTGGATTTAGGAGTAAAAGACCCACAGGTTTGAATCATGGTTCTACTATTTATTAAATGTTGCCTCTGAGTAAATCATCAAATTTTTCTGAGTGTCAGATTCTGTACCTATAAAATAGATATCATAAATGTAAGCTATTACTATCATTATTATTATTATTATTGTTATTATAAAGAGAATTAAAAGCTAAGGAAGATGTCTGGATATGAGTTTATGAGATAGACCAGTGGTGTCAAACTCAAAAAAAAAAATGAGGGCCACTAATCCATACATGAGGCTCACTCTGAGCCACACATTAACTTAGTTTTAAAATGCAATATTATTTATGTTTTATTGTACTTTTATTTATTTTGTTAAATATTACCTAATTACGCTCCGATCTGGTTCAGGCCATACTTGGGAGTGTTGTAGGCTGCATGTCTGACACCTCTGGATCAGACTGTGTGTTTGGGGAATAGTGAAAAGCACGCATTAAATGTGTCTAAGTATTTATGGGAAGAATGTAAAATGGTATACAAAGGTATATTTTCAGGCTGAATATGATGGATGGAGCTATGCTGCAAATCCAAGGGTAATCATTAATGAGGTGATCCTGACATCTAGAATAGAGTTATGTACAGCATGGTGAGAGTATATATGGGGTAGACAGGTATAGGATTGTGCATTAAGAGTATGTTCTTACACTGAAGGAATGGAGGATACATGGAGGGGTGTCATAGCAGATGAGTGAGTGGAAAAGTGAATATGCTTTAACATTGTTTTGTCACTAAGTAGAGATAAACAGTACTAAGGTTGGGGTGAATGGCTACTAAAAATGGATGGATGATAAATTAGCCCTTTTTCACAGACAAGTTATCTTACCTTACCAAAATGTAATACAGATGTGGATGTGGTCAAATTTTTCTGGAATCAACACTCATTATGAACCAAAGAGAATAATCTTTGTCACATGAAGTGTGAATTAATTTAAGGACATACTATGTTGGTTTACTGGAAAGGTTTACTGGAATATTAGCAAGCCAGATACTTCCCTTTGTGCTGTGACAATGCAGTGTCTGTTGATTGAGCAGTAAGAGTATGGAAAAGACAAACGAGAAGCAAATGGAACATATTCTACTCAAATATTCAGGAATTGTCCCTAGCTGCACAGATTTACCTTTTTTAACAAGCCAATGGCAATATCTGTATATAAAGTTCTTTCATGGGCTTCATCCAGCATAAGAGCACTATTAAATAAAAGAGGGGAAAATTTTATAACAGTGGAAAACAACAAGCCTTCCCTATGTGAATAATCAAATCTAGTTTTTGAAAGGTATTCTGGCAATTTAGCCTTCTACTGTCTTTTAGTAGTAGCAAAACTAGTTATCTGAAAATGCAGTGATATTAATACTAATAAAAATTTGTGTCAACTCAACATTTAACACATCTTCAAAGAACAATGCTGTGTTCACTTCCACGTCTAAAAGTTTTAAATCAATAAAATATTACAAAAGACATCAATATTTCATTGTGAACTGTATCATAGGCAGGAAAACTATGTTATCACATGAAAAAACGGTGCAAAGTCCAAAATGCACACAACAGCTAATGACAGAGGGCAGCATAAACTCAAAATCATATTTGACCTAGGCATTATCAAACTACTCCAGGTCTGAAACTTGGACTTTATCTAGAAACATGAAAGTGTATCTTCCCCAGCTTTATCTTAATACATAAAAATGTAGACACATAGTAGGGCTCATTCAACAACTAAGAGAATTTTTTCATCAAGTGATCTTAAGTTCACTAATCCATTATACAATTCCTCCTCTTGGCTTTCACTATGTAGGTCCCATTTTTGTATGTAAGTGGGAAGAACTCAGCACAATTTATTGACATTTCAAGTCATATTTTTAGACTATTTTAAAATGTCTACAAAGCGTTTCTGCTACCTAAACTATAAGATCACCATTATTTCACCATTCTGAGCCTGCAAAATGACTTCTCACAACAAATTTTATTTTAATTAAATATTCAAGCATTAACAAAATTTTAAAAAAACTTGTCAAGAAAACACATTTACCTATATTTTGTTAATAATGGGTCAACCATCATCTCTCTGACTAGCATTCCATCAGTCAGAAACTAAATGCAAAAAAAAGTACAATTTAATTACAACACAGTCTTATTAAAAAAAAACACTTTAAATGAGCTAAAAGTATAATCTATTGACAAGATAAATCTATGTGTAATATCAATCCCACTTCAATAGATTCTAAGAAAACATCTAAATGTTTTGTCTACCAATTACTGTTTGAAATAAGTGGACAATCAACTGGAGCTTGTCTTTTTTTAACTGAGATTTTTGTAGAGATGATATTTAAGATTATATGGTATAACAATACATAATTATTATTTGGGAACCATTTTCCCTGGGCTTTTATTATTGATATTGCACATAAAGGAAGTAGTTAGAGATATACTTGTAGTTTTCCAAAGAAATCTGACAAGTATATTTAAACTAGACAAAGACTGCAAATTGACCATTGTAATTTTACCTTATCTGTTCATTCTCTAGCTCACGTTGTATCTATACTGCAAATCCTAGGAGATCATCAGGAGATAATAACATCTAATCTTTACTTCACTCCAGAATTCCTATTCCAGGCATATCTAAATCTAATTCACTGCTACATCTTAACAGAAATCTCATTCTAGACTTGGAAGAGTAGTACAGTAGTACTCTTTTTGAATTGGACTGCTACATGAAAGTGAAATGGTAAACAGTGAATAAAAATGCAATATTTTACTCACGGCTTAAATGGCAATTAGTTTAGTCTTGACAAACATAAAAGGTAGATAAAATATAAGAAATATGAAGACACAGAAGTTATAACTAGTGAAAAAGTAGTATCTTTATGCTTTGATTTATCAATTTCCACTACCTAGTTTAAAGTCTTTTTAAGTGTAAATATTATAGAAAAGCCATGTGATGTAGTAGGAAAAAAATACTGAATTAAAAGTAAGGACACCCAAGTTTTGTCTTAGTTTTGCTTGAACAAGTCATGTAACCTCTTAGGCCCACACACAGTTACTTGAGGGAATTCAATTAAATAATCACTGAGTTCTCCTCCAGTTCTAAATAGACACATTATTCTATTCTGATTAAATATTTCCCAATTAAACTAAAAAGTTCCTTGAGGGAAAGGACCATGACTCTATTTCTTAGGTCTTTTCCCACAGTGCCTATTTCAGGACACAGTGTACATAAGAAACTTGGTATATTTTTGAATAATCAGTAATTGCATTAAAAAATGTTCTCTATATAAATATGAATCCTTTAATTTCTTTAAATGAGCAGCACATATGTCCTTCCTTACGATAAAGAATAGATGGGGAAGTTTGAACATTTCACCTTAATTCTTGTAGCTTGTGGGTCAGTACAGTCATCAAACCGAATACAATATCCAACCTCATGGCCCAGCACTGCACCCCTTTCTTCAGCAACTCTCCCTGCAACCTTTGAGGGAAAAACAGACAAAATCATTATTCCACTGCATACAACCTATTAAAAACCTAAATAATAAACTTCCTTCGAGTGACTGTATGTGTACCACTAAGAGGAAAGATAACAAAAGAACAAATAGAATTTATGACAATCTCTATGGTAGGCTTCATTTAATTTTTCACATGCTCACACTTTATCTCAACCAAAAAGAGGCCAGATGGTCCAAGTAAAAGAGTGCCAGACACAGAATCAGAAAGATATGGGTTCAAATTCTACCTCTGACACTTAATAGCTGTGTGACCAAGAGCAAGACACTGAAGCTCTCTCTCAGCTTCAGTTTCCTCATTTGTAATACACAACTTACAGGGTTGTTCTGAAGCTCTAATGAAATGTATATAGAGTGCTTTGTGAACTTTAAAGCATGACATAAAAGTTGTAACTGTTATTATCATTATCATCACTAACATTATTATTAACTGGATTATATACTTCTTGAAGGCGGGGAACATAAGTTACATTTCTTGGTATTTCCTGTAACACCTAATAGAATACCTTGCTTATAGTAGAGACTCAGAAAGAGTACTGATTTGATTTAGGTAGAACAAAGTAAACAAATATGATTTCAGAGTAAGCCAGTGTAGTTAACATTTATGAAAACTTCTTAACAGGACTCTGCAAGTAACCCAAACCAGTTATGCAGTCAATAACTTATTACCACAATCATTAACTGATTGCTCTAATAGTTCCCCTTAGACACCTGCTCACCCTTTCCAATTTTATAGGCTGAAAATAAGTAAACAAGTGAGGAGGCAACAAAAGTCAAGATCAAGAACAAAGCACTATATTTTCATTCAGTTAATGGAAAAGATGAGTCACAATTTTCCTACACTTCTGTCAATACTAAAAGAAAAGACTGCTTCAGGGGGAGGCCCCTCCTTCTTCAGATCCATGAACTGAATGGGTTAATATAACAATTCAAAATAATTTCTAAGGTGCCTAGCACAGGGTACTCACATCATAGGCACTCAAATGGATGATAATAACGATTGGGGGGAAGAGGATGGGGTTGGACAGGACACGCAACATAGTATAATAGCACAAGGAATGTCAGACTAGAAGTCAGGGAATCAGAATGCAAGTCCTGACTGCCATTTATCTGTGTGAACATGGGTAAGTCATATGTCTCCTTTGAGCTTCAATTACCTCATCTGTAAAATAAAGATAACAACATCTATACTACTTCACAAGGTTGTTATGAGGAGAGTATTTTGCATAGCCTAGAAGTGCCACAGAAATGTGAGTTATTATTATACTATTTTTCCAATTCCAAAAACTAGCAGTTCTGTGGAAGTGAGTAAATACTAAGGAAATCCAGTATGGATAATATTTTTGTATGCCTAACTGCAACCTACACTGTCACCCCACCAAAATGTAAGATCTATAAGGGCATGATTATACAAAGCAAAGCAGTGCTAGATGCCATGGAAAACCAACAGCTACTAGCACAATCCCACACAACTCTGGACACAAAAAATGCATTTGATAATGATAATATTATATTTGAAAACCAGGATTCCACTGTGTAAACTGTGTATACCCACTGTGTGTCATTACCCTATATTAAAAGCAACATTTACCTTAGTAACAAAATTAAGTACATATAAAAAGTTTTAAATGAAGTATATCATCAGTTAGATCCCACCAAAACAAAAAAGGAAACTGAGGAGCTGTAAAAGAGTGTGCGCATCCCCCTTTCAGTGAGTAACAGTTTCTACAGTTTATAAGGGATCATCAATGGCTTTTTGTTCCACCCACTCACATATACCCACCTAGATTTCACCAAAGAGCAAATCCCAGCATGATGTATTGAAAGAATGTTGGACTCTGAGTCAGAGGTCCTGTGTCGAAATTCCAACTCTGCCACTGATTACCTGTGTGATTTTGGGAAAGTCACCTAGCCTCTCTGGACTTTAATTTCCTAATTTCAAAAAAGGAACTTTAACTAGATGACCTCTCTAAAACCCCTTCCACCTAAATATCTGGATCCCACAGCCACCCTGTTAACAAGAAGTACTGCAACTGTAAATTAAAGGAATATTCAGGAAAAGGAAGAATAAATATAAATTATCTATATTGCCCACAAATTGCCCGAGTGATTTTGCTAATTTATAGCAAAGCAAAATTGTAACATAACTGTAAGTGTAATCTAAGTTCATCAGCAAAACTTAGATAAAAGTATAAAATGGTTAGAAATCTATGAATCATGTAATTATAACCTTAAATTTAAGAGCCAATAATGCATCATTCCTACCTAGACCGGTTCAATTAAAATTATATAGATAAAACATATTTAGATTACAACTGAACTGGGCATGATAATAACATAAAGGAATGACTGAAGAACACAGTGACAGTAGAAGAATTATTGTTGTGATTTAGGATGATAGTAGGGACTCAAAAAGAGTACTAATTTGATTTAGGCAAAACAAAGCAAACAAATGTGTTTTCAGAGTAAGCCAACAGTTAACATTTATGGAAACTTCTTGGAAAAAAAAAACCAAACTTCTTAACAGGACTCTACAAGTAACCCAAACAAGTTATGCAACTATTAACTTATTACTGTAATCATTAACTGATTACTCTAATAGTCAATCAACAAAGAGTTCCCAGGGGGCAGCTAGGTGACGCAGTGAACAGAGCATCAGCCTGGAGTCAGGAAGACCTGAGTTCAAATCTGGCGTCAAACACATGATACTCACTAGCTGTGTAACCTTGGGCAAGTCACTGAACCCTGACCACCTCGCCAAAAAAAACAACAACAACAAAGAATTCCCTTTCTAAATTCAGCAAGAGAATATTAGAAAATTAGTGATAGCCACAGAAAATATTGGGAGGAGGGGGCAGTATTCGTCCAGAAACTCTCCTATCAACATAGATCAGCAGCTACTCCAGAACAGGTTCAGAGAGCTGCCTGAGGCACTAAGAGAGTGATTTGCCAAAGGTAACACAACCAATGTGCACCAAAGGAGTGGGGTCCCAGTCTTTCTGACTCAGAGGTCTTCTCTATCCATGACGTCATGCCGCCTCTACAGAAAATGTGAACGTGCCCAAAACATCTGTATCTTTTAACCAACAGATCTCACTGTTAGGCATACGATGCTGGGGGACATCAGCAACAAAACATCCTACATATGCCAAAATATCTATAGCAACACTTTTGGTGGCAGCAAAGAAATGGAAATGTAGTAGGTGCCTATCAGTTGAGGCATAACTAAAAAGACCGTGATATATGAATGTAACAAAATATTGCTGTACCATTTTATAAGTGATTCTTTTCGTAGCAGCAAAATACTGGAAACTAAGGGGGTACTCATCAATTGGGGAATGGATGAACAAATTGTGGCATGTAAGAAATGGTGGGAGGGAATAAAATTTCAGAGAAACCCGGGAAATCTGTACAAAATGATACAGAGTAAAATGAGCCAAACCAAGAGAATAATTTATACAATCACCACAACACTGTGGAGATCAACAACAATGAAAGACTTAAGAATTGATTAAACAATGATCAACTGCAATTACAGAGGAGCAATGACCAAGTCTACTACTCATCTAACAAAGAATTGATATTAAGGATGTAGATTATCACATAAAGTTTTGGACACAGACAATAAAAGAATCTGTTTTCTTTGATTATACATAATTGTTAAAAGGGCCTGTTTTCTTTTGTTCCTCAAAAGTGGGGGAAGAGAAAACAGATTTTTCTTAATTAAAAAGGAACTAAATTTAAAATAAAATGGATATTACTGTGCCATAAGAAAGAAAAGAATATGAAGAATACTGAATACCATGCTTATATGAAATGATACAGAATAAACTAAAAAGAACCAGGAAAGGGGCAGCTAGGTAGCACAGTGGATAGATCATCAGCCCTGGAGTCAGGAGAACCCGAGCTCAAATCCAGCTTCAGACACTAGACACTAGCTATGTGACCCTAGGCAAGTCACTTAACCCCAACTGCCTCACCAAAAAAAAAGAAAAAAAGAAAGAAAAAGAACCAGGAAAATAACATACACAATGACTATAGCAGAAAGAATTAAAAAAAAAAAACACTGTGCAATTATAATGACCAAATCTGACCCTGAAGAAGAGGTGAAAAAATGTATCATACTCCTTTCACTGCAGAAGTGGAGGACTTATGAGTGTGGAATATTACATATACTGTCAGACTAATTCAAAGTGTTGGTTGATTTTGTTAAACTGCTTTCTTCCCTCTTTCTTTTTAAATCTTAGTAATAAGGGATGACTGGCTTAGAAAAGAAAGGAGAGTGGGAAAGAGAAAAAAAAATTTATTACATGCCTACTATGTGCCAGGCACTGCCCTAAGCACTTTATAAATACAATTATCCCTTCCACATCTCAACTTTCCCGACTGTGGTTTTGCTATATCATGGGTTGGTATAAGAAATTAAATGGGAATTTGGGGGGAGTTTTGCAGAAGCCACAAATGACACGCAAAAGCCAACAGACAATATAGAAAAAGTTTAGAAACTCAGAAATGCACAAAATATATGTATAGTATAGTAAAATATTAACATTTTATCTTTTAATACCATTGTAATTCAGACTTCTCTGGGATAAAGGGAGGGCCAAAAAATTTACACAGATTTTTCCAAATTGAGGGGATGCCTCACCCCTAACCCCCTTGATGTGGAAGGGATAACTATTATTTTATTTGGTTCTCACAACCCTGGGAGGTAGGTGCTATTATTATCTCCTTTCTACAGATGAGGAAACTTTGGCAGAAAGCAATTAAGTGACTTGCCTGCAACGCACTAGTAAATGTCTGAGGCCTGACTTGTACTTGGAGCTACCTGACTCTATCCACTGTGCTACCTAGCTTTGGGTGAAGGGGAAAGATAATATTTAAAAATTAATGAAATAAAGAAACAAAAGAATGAATAAAAACATTTTAAAAAATAAAATGCATAGCCTTTTAAACAGATCCATAATTACTCAAAAGCATTTACTGGAAAAATCAGTCAGATAAAGGACACTTAATATCCAGACTATAATATTCAATAAGATGGCACTGACTCGGTCTGTAAGAAGACAGACTCTCCAGACGGACAACAAACAGGTCCAGAACTGAATGCGGGGGGGAAAGAGGCCTGGGTGCAGAGCTCTAAATAACCAAAAGCTTCTCCTTGTAATAATGGCCCATAGTTTTTGGTGTTTTTTTCCCCCAAACATCAGTATTCTACAAGCCATACTGTGTTGTTGCAAGTCATAGAAAACCAAATTCTCAGAACAAAATTTGTGTGTTACCTAGAGGGCAACGTAGAGTACGTGTGGGCATCATACTACGAAGGAAAAACTAAGCAGGAGAAGTGGCATAAGGAATTACCATTAGAGAGGTTTATGACCAGAAAATGAAGTAGGCCAGTCAAAATAGCAAAAGTGAGGAAAAAGCCAATGGACAGTCCATGTACTCCATTGGTATGTACTCAACGTCAAGAGATTTAGAGGAATGCTCCCAGACCATGGGAGAGCTCCACTGCAAATGATTCATGTTATGGAAGGATATGAAAAAGAAAGGCACAGGATAAGAAGGCATGGATGGGTTATGATCTGCATTTTTGGAGAGAGTGCCCACACCAATGAAATCAGACTATCTAAGTATTTGTACTTATAATAAATAATAAAGGAAACGGTGCTGGGGATGAACATGTGACTACCCTCTCTAATCACAAAATATAAAAATATGTGAATCTATAGTAGCTATGTGACAGTAGATAAAGTAGAGGCCCTGGAGTCAGGAAGATCAAAGGAGTTCAAATCCTACCTCAAACACTTATTAGCTGTGTGACCCTGATTACTTAACCTCTGTCTGCCTCCATTTCTTCATCTGTGAAAAGGAAATAATAATAATAGCACCTACTTCTCAGGGTTGTTGTTAGATCAAACAAGATTATACTGATGAAGTACTTAGAACAGTGTCTTGCACACAGAAGGCATTTAATAAATGTTTGTTCCTTTCCTCCTCATTCCCCCTAGAAAAAGCCCTGGGATTTCATTATGTGCACTTAATCTCATGACAACTCTGTGCAACAAGTTGTCAGATACTATTATCCAATTAACAAATGAAAAACAAGCAAAGAGAGGTAAGGTAACCTGATCTGCACAGTACATGTGAGTGTGATTGCTCTCAAACTTTAGAAATTCACATAGGCTTTATAGAAAGATGGGAAACAGCTTCCAAACTTGATGGATCTACTTATGTGCTACACAGATTAATTTGCATAAATCATTTCCTTTAAAAGGAGGACCTTTGCCTCTAGGAAGACTTGTGGTTAATGTTGGATGTTGACTGAGATCTAGATTCCTGAAAAACTTGCCTCTAAAATACTGATAACTGCTACAATTATTTTAATGTGACCGTGATTAAGTTAAACAACTTGCCCTCAGAATAGAGGATTTACTGCAATATTCTTTGACAATATCCAAATTATAATATGTTAAAAGCAGATTAACCTGAGCAATAAACACAAGAAACAAAACAAAACAAAAAAATCCTCTCCTTCTAATATGGCAAAAACATTCTGCAATCCAACTGTCACTTGCTAGTTACTGCTTTATTAACGTTCAGCTACATTCTCAACCAATTTAATGCTTATTTATTCAAATACTGACTTGAACTTTTTTCAGATGCATGACTAAAGAAATATTGGTAACTAATGTAATTAATTTTATTATTATTTCTAACCTCAGAACAATAAAGAAAGCAGGACCTTAGAGGAGAAAGTATTATGTAATCACTGAATTACAACACAGAATTGATCAAAAATATCTGGTAGACCAAGAATTAAACAATCTTTCTTCATCTTCAGTACTTATAAAGTGACACATAATAATTCTTGAAATTAAAGACAGAATCTAAGGAGGAAAAGAAATGTTAATGAAACTTACTGACACAGCAGCCACTCTTCGTGGCTGGGTCACTCCTACTACTCTTCCCTCTGCTGTCCAGCCAGCTTCTGCCAGATACTGCAAATAAAACAAAATCAATGTACCTCCATAACATATAATAAACAATTTAGTTTAACCAACTGATTTTCATTACTACAGAAATATTTTCCATTGTTATTAATCTTTCTAGAATTCAGAATCTTTGTTTCACATTCACATTCCTTGCTAGAGTCAGCAAGGTCTCATTAGTTGGATTACAAAGAATTCTACTGAAAATAGAATTAATCCAAAGTATACCTATCGTAAGGATCATAAGTAGGATAGATAAATAAATAGATAATGTATAACAGAAACAAGTAAAATAAATAGAATTAATGCAAAATGTACTTATCATAAGGATCATAAATTAAGAACTGGAAAGTACCTTAGCGACCATCTAGTCTAACTCCATCACTTCATTTGGTCACACACTTGCCCAAGATCACACAGGTGGAGACAGGAGTGACAGGGGTAGGTCCTCTGACTCCACATTCAGTGCCCTTTCCATTGTATCAAGCAGGTCATGAGACAATTACTTGCTTTTTGCTCATTTTGAGAAATATATTATTCACATTTAATAACATTAAGAAGGATCTACACACTTCAGAAATGTTTAGTGCATGGAGGTTCAGTAGCTTGAGAAGTTCAAAAGAAAGGTGTTATATAAAAATGTAGCTATAGAAAGGTTTATAAGTCTACAAAAATAAGATAATGGTTACTAGTATACTATCAAAGAATTTATTAAAATAGCCCAAATGGTTTCAAGAAAAAAAATACCTTGGTTGCCAATAAAATATTTTATTTTAAGGCTTTAGTACAAGAGAAAAGAAATAGTTTTTGAAGTTAACAATTATTCCTCAAAAACATTTTATCTGAATCTAAGCAAAAAACAGCAAATATTAAATACATACTCACTTGTGGAATCTGTGTAGTTTTCCCACATCCTGTTTCTCCAACAATCACCACTGTTTGATAGTTTTCTATCAAGTATAAGATGTGATTTCTAAGCTGAAATGGAAAAAAAAAGTGGAAAAAATAATGAGCTGCATGAAACAACAAAAACAAAGATTTTTTACAATCTATGAAATTAGTTTCTTTCTAAAGGGCCATTTAAGTGAGCATATTTTAGAGATGCTTGAATCTTTAATTCTAAAGATATTCACCACCCAGTAACTTAAAGATTATGTACGTGTGTGTGTGTGTGTGTGTGTGTGTGTGTGTGTGTAGGGAATTTTCTTTTATTCACAAAAAGTAAAGGGAACCAGAGGTATAAAATGTTCAACGATCGTGGTGAAGGAGATGTATAAAGTACTACCTATATAAAGGTAAGCTATTATTATCAATATTCCCTTTCCACATGATTGCCCTTTAAGTGTCTGAGGAGAGTTATCTTGTCCTCCTTTCTAAGTCTTCTCTTCTCCAGGCTAAACATTTCTGGCTCTTTTAACCATTCTGTATATTACACTTAGAATCCCTCCATGAGCTGGATCATTATTCTTTGGACAGGCTGCAGTGTGTCAATATCTAAAGTGGGGGTTCTTGATTTGATCTTTTAAAAAATAGATATATTTTGATAACTGCATTTCAATAAAATTGACACCATTTGTAATTAAAATCTTTTTATTCCATGTCTTTAAAAACATTCTAAGCAGAGGTCCATGGACTTCACTAGACTGCCAAAGGAGTCCATGACACAAAAAAAGGTTAAGAATCCCTGATCTAGTCACAAAAAGGAATCCTGGCACCTGGGGCAAATTCAGTTGGTCATATGGGGTAGAAGAGTGGTACAAACTAACACTCCTGTGTATGGTTAAGATAAATTGGAGAAAAGATTCATGACAGTCAATGAGGATGAGTAACTGTGAAGCCAATGTGTCTGAAGGGTATACAGGGGTGGGGAACCTGGGGCCTCGAGGCCATATGTGGCCTTCTAGGTCCTTGGGTGCAGCCTTTTGACTGAGTCCAAATTTTACAGAACAAATCCTTTTATTAAGGGGATTTGTTCTGTGAAGTTCGGATTCAGTCAAAGGGCCACATGTGACCTCGAAGCTGCAGATTCCCCACCACTGGTAGAATCTGAGGTAGAGAACACTGTGAATCTAGTGCTGAACTTATTGGGGAGAGGTCCACATATAACAGCAACAAGGATCTGAACAGGATGAAATGAACTTTATGGGACAACAGGTGGTTTCTGACTGATGCTATCAGAAGCAAAGATTATCCCTCCCATTCCTGGCTCTGAATGTCAGGAGGTTAACAGAAAAGGAGCAGCCAGCCTGGAAAAGTATGTCAAGAAATATGGTGTCTTCAGGTAAAGGATGAGTTCCAAAGAGCACTAGGACATGGGAGGAATATGAAAGGAAGAGATCTAGGATAACAGGAATAACAGATAAGAGTCAGAACTAATCCGGCAGATTATCTGATTCAGTGCTTCTTAAACTTTTTCCACTCCCAACCCCTTCAGTGCTTCATTTTACAAAAGATAAAACTGGGACTCAGAAAGGGGAAGAGACTTGCCTAAGGCCACAAAACTATTGAGCCACTGTCAGAATTCTGACTCAGGTTTTTCAACTCTAAATTCAGCAGTCTATCCACTACATCACCACAGAGAGTTCGAGGGAAACAGAAGGCTGGAAGGCAGGGAATGATAGGAACGGAGAAAGGCAATTGTTGAGTATACTACAGGAGGAGGGAAGAAGATGGGAGAAGAGAGGAAGTATAAGGGCTGATGCGTTCCTACTGATCCTAGCTGTCCCATGGGCTCAAGGTTCTCAGGCAAGGTGCTACCTAGGCACAGGGCAGGGGTAGGTGATGAGGCTGGGTAGGAGAGGGGGCTATACAGCTGGTTGCAAGCTTTTAGGAGGGGACATGTGAGAGGGAGGAAATAGGTTAGCTGAACTGCCAGTGCTGGGGGAGAAGTGGAAATCTATCTCCCCCCAACACCCAGGGAGGAACCCCAATCACTCCGTGCTTGTTTTGGCACAGTCAGTATCTCTCTCAATATAGTATTCAGAATAGAAGAGAACACTCCATATGTGGTCAAATTTTATGACTTTAAAGTGTTACAAAAATGTAGGGTATAATAATAATTAGACAAAATCCAGATACATGATCTACGGCTTTCCCTGACATATCAGTCTATTCCTGCTAAAAAAGGAAATTAGGTTAGCTAGCAGAACTTACTCTTACTGAATCCATGCTGGCTCCTAATGATAACTGCTTTCCTAAGGATTCAGAGACCAACTATTTAATTAATGCTAGAATGCTAGCATTTTGCTGGGAAGTAACATCAAGCCCATGAGTCTATAGTTACTGAAACCCAAACTTTTTGGGAAAAAAAAATTATTTGCCCGTCTCTAACATTTGGCATCTATCAAGTTTTTTTCCCCACATTTCCTCAGGAAGCACAATTTCCTACACTGGGGTGTCACTGGGGAGTAAGAGACTATAACTCATTTGTAAAAACAGGGCTTCTCTTACTATTTCCTCACCCATCATACACTTGTATTTCTGCTTAATGATGTTCATCCTACTTTGACAAACCTATAAATCATTCTCTTTGACAGAAAAGATGGAAGCAAAATATTTCTGTAGTCCATTAACTTTATACCATCTGTCCTGAACAATAAACCTATCCTTTTATTAGATCATAGGATCACATATTTAAACCTAGAAGAGATTTTTCCTTACCATTTTTCTTGTCAATATAATAAACTCCCTTTAAATACAAAGTACCATGTTGTTTAAGTCATTCTAGCATTTTCCCTTTCTCATTATTCTTATAGATTGTACAATTCTTTAATCTCCTTCCTTATTTTGACTTCCAACCTTATCATTCAACTGAAAATGCTCTCTCCAAAGTTACCATGATTTCTTATTTGTCAAACCTAAAAGCCTTTTCTCAATCACCATCCCTTCTTAACCTCTCTGTAGCATTGAATACCTTGACCTTCCTCAATAAACTCTTTGGGTTTTCATAACACTCCTCTCTCCTGGTTTTCTTCCTACATATCACCCCACTGCTTTTCAGTCTGCTTTACTGGACCTTCATCCATGACATGCCCACTAACTGTGGGCATCTGCAGGGCTCTATCCTGGGTCCTATTCTTTTTTCTCTCTGTTCCGTCTAACTTAACAACTTCATCAGTTCCTGTGGGTTCTATTATCATTTTTATGCAGATGATTCCCAGATCTATATATCCAATCCTAGTCTCTGGCCTGAGTTCCAGGCCCACCTTTCCAATTATCTTTCCTTCTAAATCCTCCCCCTCTTCTTATCTTCTCTATCACCTAAAATAGAGTACTACCCTTCTTTCAGCCACAGATGTCCACCACCTCAGTCACACCTGATTCCTCATTTTCACTGAATACACCCATGTCAGTGGCCAACTCTTGTCATTTCTACCTTCACAACATCTTTCATTTACGTCCCCTCCTCTCTATTCATACAGCCATCTTCATCACCTCTTCTTTGTATTCCTGCAATAGCCTCCCAACTGGTCTCTCCACCTAAGTCTTTCCTTACTTCTCCTCCACCTAACTGCCAAAGTAATCTTCTCAAGCACAAGGTCTGACTATGGTCCCCATCTAATCCAGAGAATCTTTATCATCTGTAGGAGCAAACATTAAGTCCCATTTGGCACTGAAAGCTCTTCAAAATCTGGTCCCTTCCTACCTTTAAAGTCTTCTTATACTTTATTCTTCTCCACATATTCTATGATTCAGTGACATTGACCCCCTAGATCAGAGCTGGGGAACCTGTAGCTTTGAGGCCACACATGGCCTTCTAGGTCCTCAGGTAAAGCCTTTTGACTGAGTCCAAGTTTTACAGAACAAATCCTTTCATTAAGGGGATTTGTTCTATGAAGTTTGGATTCAGTCAAAGGGCTGCATTCAAGGCCCTACAAGGCCACATGTTGCCTTGAGGCAGCAAGTTCCCCACCCCTACCCTAAATGTTCCTCAAACATAATACTACATTTCCCATCTCCACACCTTTGCACAGGGAAAGACCCTGCCTGCAGTGATCTCCCTCTTTACTTCCACTTCCTAGTTTCCCTGGCCTTCTTCAAGGATCAGGTTAAATGCCACCTTCTGCAGGAGATATTTCCCATTCACCCCAGATCTCAGAGCTCTCCCTTCTAAGGTTCCTTTGCTTCTACACTATATGTATCTTGTACACACCTATTTATATGCATGTTGTCTTCCCCATTAAAATAGAAGTACTTTGAGGAGAAGGACTGTCTTTTGCCTTTCTTTGTATCCCCAATGCTTAGCACAGTGCCTGGCTCACAGGAGGCACTTAATAAATATTGATGAGCTATTACTCACTATCTCTTGTTAGACTGTAAGCTCCTTGAGTTCAGGGACTTTGCCTTTGTATCCGGTCCAGTGGCACTTAATAAATGCTTACTAATCAACTGATTAATTGATGTGACTATACTTATTTCAGTACTTCAAGGATCTGTGTATTAGTTTGGGTCTTCCCCCAACTGACACAGATCATATCACTATGCCTTCAGAAAACAGCCTTTGGCATATGCTACGGTTGAAAAACTCATCACTCTGGTAGCCAACTCATCACTCTGGTAGCCAATCTAGTGATGCGCCCCTCCAAACTAACCTAGGCTGGTCCTGGGACAACAAACATAAGATAGTCCATTGCTGATGCCTAAAGCTTTTCTAGTCTGGTCAGACTAGAAAATCTGTCAAATCTGTCAAAGCTTGTTCCTCCACTGGCATAGACTTTGAGAACCCAGGGTCAAATCTGCACCTCATTACGGAGCAAAAAGATGATTTTGTTGGAGTAAAATATGTATTGTATATAATAAACATATGCTATTCCTAATTAATTTTAAAGGAAAGATTTTTTAAATGTTTTCATATTCTCAAGTAATACAATATCTAATTGGAAAAACACTAAAGTCTTTCAAGATTTTATGAGGTTACTTTTAATGATAAAAAATAATTCTAAATATTTCACAAGTTGTAAGAGGTGGTAGGTTTTAGGTTTCATAGGTCTTTGATATAGTCTAATAAAATGTTTTACAGAAATTTTAAAAAGTATTGCAGAGAAATATAGAAAGATCAACTGATACAAAGCAAAGAGGAACCAAGAATACAATACATACAATTATTACAGCAATGGAAATGGAAAAAGAACAACAAAACAATCAAAACCAAAGGCTGCAAAATTATTATCACCAAACTTGGCCCCAAAAGAGAGATATGAGAAGATATCTCTGCCCTAGCCCCCTATTCCTTTGTAGAAATGAGGGTCCAGGGCACATAAGGTCGCAACCCACAGTTTAAGAAGTGCTGAAGGGGTCACTAGCGGAAAAAGTTTAAGAAGCGCTGGTGTAGAATACCACACATGACATCAAACTTTTATGATATCTTGACTAGTTTTACAAAACCTTTTTTCTTTTTAAAAAAATTCTTTATTATGAAGACTAGCTCTCTGGGAGGCAAAACAGAGTGGGAAATGTAGGTGATGTAAAAATGAACTGAATAAGATTTATTTAAAAAAACTAAAATTATTGGCTGTACATTCTTTTCTATATATACAATCTTTCTCACTGAGCTCCATAGCTCCCAAAGATTCAATTATCTCTAAGCAGATAACTCCCAAAGCTCCATCATTCTCCTTTGCTTCAATTCCTCCATCATCTAGATGTCCCAAAAGCATTTCAAACTCAACATGACCAGAACAAAACTCATGATCTTTCTCCACAAATCCACCCCTCTTCCTACCTTCCCTATTTCTGTCAAGGGCATTACTATAATTCTAGTCACCCAGATTCCCAACCTAGTCTGTGTAGAAATTAAATCTACTCACCTTTGAACTCTGGCCCTAGCCCACAGGGCTTGGACTGACTGGTGACTGTGTGAATGAAAACCAGCCCGCTATAACTGCTGGTGGCACTAGATACCATACCATGTTTCATCTTCACATACCATCTAGCCATCCACCTAGGCCATCTGTCACATCCATCTCTCTTCTCTAACCTATTTTCTACCTCTTGCTCTGGATCAATAATACCACTATTTTAGGGAAGGTCAAATCAGTTGACTGCCCTATGCATTAATTCATCATCTCTGAGCCAACAAAACTCACTTCCCTAGCCACTACTCTCCTAATAAGCTGTCCTACCCTATCACACTGAAAGCTCCTTTTGGGCAAAGACTGCCTCTCTTTTTTATATTCTTTATATCCAGCCCGGAATATCATGCCTAGAACATAATAATTACTTAATAAATGCTTTTCCATTCATTTTTTTATCACCTACTCTTGCCTCCCACTCCCATTTCCACCTAGTTTCCAATCTTGTCGACTCTATCTTCACATCCCCTCTCTGATCATACAGCCCTAATTCAGGCTCTCGTCACCTCTTACCTGGAATGCTTCGATAGCCTCCAAACTGGTCTCCCAGCTGCCAGTCTTTTCCCTCTCCACACAGCTACCAAATTGATATTCCTAAAGCATAGTTCTAATCAGGTCACTTCAGGGCTAAAGAACTTTTAGTGGCTCCTAACTGCCTCTAAGATAAAATACAAACACTTCTGTTTAGCATTTAAATCCTTTAATCAGATTCCTATGTTTCTATGGTGATTTCACATTACTGCCCTTAATTGTATTCAATGTTTCAGACAAACTAGTCTACTTGCTATATACAACATTCCATCTCCCACCCCTATACCTTTGTACAAGCTGATCCCCCATGCCTTGAATGCCCTTCCTATCCACTTCTGCCTCTTGGAATCTCCATCTTCCTTTAAGGCTCAGCTCAAGTTCCCAGCTGTTCCTTATTCTCTCAGTTGTTAGTGGTCTTCCTGCCTCCCCAAAATTACTTTGGATTTACTTTGCATACATTTTATATGTACTTATCTGCATTCAAGTTGTTTACCTCCAGCAGAAAGTAAATTCTCTAAAGACAGAAGCTGTTTCTCTTGTCTTTCAATCTCTAGTACCTAGCATAGTGACTAGCACATAGTAAAGGCTTAATAAATGCTTGTTGAATTGAATATAAAAATTGTCAATGAGCACACAATTCAGGCATATTGTAATAATATAGTACCTTAAAAACTGGTAACTTTTGTCTCTGCTGTTCTATAGAAAGGGCAGCATGAGGATTATAAATAACTGTGGTTCCAGAGCTTTCTGCTGTACTTTGTCTCTCTTCTGAGATGCTGATACCTGGGCCTTCTGTGCCTGTAAGATAAATATTTATTAAAGTCCTGTCATCTTGTGAACAGATAAATACATAAAAATTAAAATACCCAATGCATTTTTATATTATGTCATTTTATGTTACTAAATTTCACCTTAGGGAAAGTATCTTGAAAAGTGTGTATCAGAATAGGAAAACTCTCACTCTAGTATAGATTATAGTATCAGGAACATAGAAGATAATAATAATCTCATGGCACTCTACTGTGTTCTGGTGATACATTTCAAGGATAGAAGGATTAACTGCAATGCATCCAAAAAAAGATAAACAGGAGGATGCTGGAGAGCCTTGAAACTTTCATATAAAAGTTGAAGTAACTGAGGATGTTCATAGTGGAGAATGGGCAACTTAAGGTAGGTAAGGGGGAAAGTGGAGAACATACATGATACCTGACTTCAAGTATCTGAAAAGCTGACACATGAAAGAAGGATTAAAATCAATTATTCTAGAAGTATCTACTAGAATGCCTACAATGTATAGGACACAGTGCAACAGACAAAGATGAAACAAAAAAGCCTTTACTTTCACAGAGTTTACCATCTAAAAGAATTATTCCATGTGGCTCTAGAAGGCTAAACTAGTTCAAAATTGTAATAACGTAGATTTTCTGCTAAATATAAGAATAATTTTCTAACAATTCTAGCTGTTACATGAAGCAGGACTGAGCTCTCTAACAATGGAAATGCTCAAAATAAGCTTTAATGCCTGTAAAGAATACTATAAGGCAAGGGTTCTTAACCTTTTTGCATCAATATTCCTTTGGCAGACTGGTGAATTTTATGGACTCCTCAAAATAAAATACAAAGAAAATCAAATACATTTAACATGCAGTTACCAAAATATTTTAAAGAAAAGTTCACAGACCCCAGGTTAAAAACCGTTATATAAAGAGACTCCTATATTGGCTGGAAAGATAAAGTTGTCAAGAGCACTCTAAGAACTCCACAACACCTGCTTCAGCCACCTTGATGGCTACTGGAACAAGCTGTCCCCATTCTGCTGGAGGAAGACTTCACATGCTCGAGGCAGATATACCCCTAACTCACAGACAGGTTTGGGGCCTCTCAGATACCCTTAATCTGGTTTAGCCAGTCTGCTGAGATAGTTTACCAGGGTGTGGCTACTGCACATACTACAGCTTCTTAGAACCACAGGTGAGAGCTGGACAGGTGGACAAAAGCGGATGAGCAGCCTTGATAAGGGCTTGGCAAACCCTCACACCAGAGGTGCTAGTCCTCCCTGAATACCCCATACACTGCAAAGGTAAAGTAGATAGCTTCTAAGAACCCTTCCAATTCTAGGATTCTATTTTAGCGCTCAAGGGTCTTTCTCACTTTTTTCCGGGTTTATATTTTCTGAAGGACTAGGGTGGACAGAATTCTAACTTCCAAATAAGCACGATGTTACCATACACAAACCAAAGTACTACAAAGCAAAAGCTTCGTAAATTTTAAAGTATTGTATAGATGTCAGTTATCATTAAATAATTTGCCCCACTATCACCTTCATTTGCCTGAGATCTATTTATCTTTTTAATCTTGTTCAATGTTCTCTCTCTCCAGTCTTTCTGTTTTAATCTTTCCCTCCTGGCCCCTATCAGAACATACTCTTTTGATCACTTTTGCTAATCCATTTTCCTTCCAATTTTTTTTCGTTTTCCTTTTCTTTAGTCTTTTTTTTTAAAAATACTTAGAGTCTCCCCATCTCACCCACACTGGAAGTGCAGGGGTTGTTCACTGCCTGATCCCCACCACTGATTGGCTTGGCAGCTTTGGCCTGATCCATTTCTGATTTGGATTTTGACAACTTGGTGACCCCATGCTCCCATGGGCTCACCATATTAATGCTGAACTAAGTGGGACACCTAAATGGCACAATCTGCTGAACTCTTGAGCTCAAGAGATCCACCAGCCTCAGCATCCACAGCAGCTAGAATTACATGAGTATATCACCACACCTGATTTTTTTCTCTTAAAAAATATTATTTGTTATATATGGGACGATAACTTTCTGGGAGAAAGATCTAAGGAGAAATTTAAGCAATATAAAAATGAATATTTATTTTTAAAAATATTCCCTTTAGGACCTCAGAGTTTACTCACTTTATTTTATAAATGAGAAATTGAGGCGCAGAGAGGTGAAGGATTTAACTCAAGGAACTTCTAGCTAATAATAAATATAGATGGGAATAGAAGCTAGGTCTTCCTAGCTATACAACAGGTATGCATGGCTTCTTTGTAAGTACCATATTCAAAACACATACGGTGATCAGACTTATTTTGGTTGGTGAATGATCATAAAGTCTCAAGCACTATATAGCCTATCTAAGACTGTGTTTCAGAAATCAACAGACAAGCTAAAGTCAAGTGAGGAAAAAAAATCCTAATTAAACTGCTAAGATATTTCAGATGAATATGTAGTTGCATTATTTTGATCCAATTATTAGGACAACTGCTTAAATCTGTACTCTACTTCACAGTATACACTATGAAGGGGGTAAATTCTGCCCCCCCATTTCAAAGCCCACCAGCTCAAGAAATTTTTGTTTTGTTTTCATAAAATAATTGTGAACTTAATAAACATCAATGGCCATACAAAATAAGCATTGTTGTATATACACTGAAGAACAGGAGAGGCTTTTATACAGAGAACTGTAAATTTATTTGTAGATCTTGCTTTTCTTTGTAAGTATACAATAAATCCAACATGTAAATTTTTTAAAAAAAAATTCCCTTTACAACTCCTACTGAATTTCTGCTCTGAACATTTCCTCCATTTGAAAAGACTGAAACCTTTCCTCATGCTTGTGATTTAACACTGCTTCTCGATTACACTACTGCCCCCATCACCAGTTTTCACTCCACCCAAGCTTCCTCTTCCTCACTTACCCCTTCCTTCTCCTATAACTAAGGGTACCACTGTATCTTCTGTTATGAAATGTTTTATAAGACAGCTGCCACACAGTATTTACCTGGTCTCCTCCCTTTAAAAGATTTCCATTCAACCAAATCAGAAATTCAATAATGTTTTCTACTACCAGTAAATTCCCCAGCCCATTCTATATTTTTTTATGATCCTCTTCAGCCTGTGGAGCACTATTCTTTGCTTAAAGCAATGAAAGCCATGCCATTTATTAGTGAAATTTCTGAAAAATCATCAAATCTTAAATGCCTGTTTTCTTTACCTATAAAATGTGACTAATGGCTGTTTTAATTCAGTATTCCCCTTTCCTTGATGTTTGCTTATATATATATTTTTCAAAACTGCTACCTATAATAAAATCATTAGTTTCATTCACCATAATTTTAAAGTGATTCTGTACTTTAAAAATCTAATGAAATCAATACATTTCAGAGTATTAGTGAACTTCATTTGAAAAAAAGAAAAAGAACCAGAAGGTAAAGGATTAACAATAGTAGCCTTAGCCTATGAAAATTAACTTTTTAAGGCTTTTTATAAGAACTCAGAGTAGAACTTACCCAAAATGAACATTCTTGCTTCAATATCTTAATTTAAACTGATTTTTATGGGACTGTGTCTCTATGTAAACTCTGAGTACATCTTTCAAAAAAAAAAAGCATTTATTTACTAGCTAAAAGTGAATAAGGCTCATTGAATACAATTCAATGAGAATGGAGAATGTTCAATGAAAAGGGAGACTGAATCTTAGGCTGTAAAGGACAAAAAAAGGAATATACAAACTTTCCATTTGCTTAGAGAGGGCACAAACTGCAGTAGCAATAAATTCATATGTTGTTTAAGGCAGGAAACATCAACAGTCTACTAGAAAACTGAAAAAAATCTGTTTAAATCTTACATCAAGAAAAGCAATATTCTTTTCCCTCTTTTTTTGTATTGATTCCCCAAAAAATCCAAATAGTCCAAATAATAAAAAAACTAATTTGGAAATATTTCTCTAAGCCCAAGCCTTCCCAAGTTTTTTTAAAATTTCTTACTTATTTTCTTATACTTATGTCTATTATCCTATTTCTTATTCTTAGAGTAGCTAGTAACTGTTGTCAGTAAATAACTGGTGATTGAGTGACTACTATTACAGCTTGCAAAAAAAGTAGTTTTATGAATTTATAGACAAATGCTAGATTGCAATGACTAAAATCCAGTCCTGAACTGTCAGTTAAAAATATATGATTTCAGGATAACTAAGGGAGAAAATGAGTGGAGAGGGTGTGAAAAACAGGTTGGAAAGACATTCCAAAATGTGACAGAACAAGATAGCAATATTGAAGCAATTTGGTACTATTTAAGATGAGCCAAAAAAAAAAAAAGCCAGGATCTGATTCTTTAAACATCCATCATTCAATAAGGCTTCTACTAATTTACATCCAGGTTTCACATTTTGACCAGTCATTATCTTCCTTGAAAAATGAGGCAGGGGATAAATACATATCCCATTTGTTAAGGATACTTATTAGATTGGTAGGTTTGTTCTAATTATCCCTGTTCAATTCTTGCTACTTGTTAATCGCCGGTAACTTAAAATGCTGAATCATAAGATTGCATTTGGGGAAAACTACAGTCTACAGATTATTTGCAGAAAAGAATTATGTCTGGGTCAGGCGAATTCCAAAGGACTCACGATGAAAAACCTTCCACCTCCAGAGAGAACTGATGAACTCTGAGTGAAGACTGAAACATTATTTTTTTCTCTCTCTCTTCTCTTCCTTCTCCTTCTTCGAAACATGGCTAATACAGAAATGTTTTACATGACTTCACATGTATAACAGGTATCATACTGCTTGATTTCCCCTCAATTAGTGGAGGAAGAGAATTTGGAACTCAAAAGAATTTTTTAATGAATGTTTAAAATTAATAAACGATAAAGAAAATGGAATTCAAAAACTATGCCTATTTGGTCGTCTGAGATACAGAAAGCATCCCAAACCTGAGGATCTCACACAACTTCCCTGCAATCCTCTTTGCCTCAACAGGCAGGTCACGGCGAACGAGGGAGCGCCTCTCGGTCTGGTAACAGACCCTGACGCTAAAGATCGCGAAGTGACCGAAGAAAGCACAAAGTAACCAGAAAAGAAGGGCAGAGGAAAGGCGCGATGGGGACAGAGAAACCCAACTCTGTGACAGAGATTTATGAAACTGCACCACAGAAGGGCAGGGCTCCCCGGGTGCCCGAGTCTGACCGCTGGGCCAGGAGAGAATCCCGCCCGCAGGGATGGCAAAGGGTGCTGGTGCCCGGTGGAGAAGCCAGAGACGTGGGTTCAAGTCCAGGAGTCCACCACGTCTTAGCTGGGCGACCCTGAGCAGGCCAATTCCCCACTCTGAACCGCAGTTTCTTCATCTGTAAAATGGGAATGAAACCATCGACCTTATGGTGAGGAAAACGCTTTGTAAAAGATTAAAGTGAAATGCGGGCCGTCACGACTCTAGAGGCCCAGCGTCCCCCAAAGGCAGCGGGGACTGGAGGGAGGAGGGGTAGTCCTCTATTCCGGCCACCGCCAAAGAACCAGGTGCGAGAGTGACCGGGCAGGGGCTGCGGGAGGCCAGGGCAGACCTCGGTCCAGGGGCTGCGTTCTTTCAGGCGTGCTCCAGAAGACCCCTGCACTCTGGGGCCTCGCGCCGGGCCGACCCACCCCACACACTCCCAAGCCCGAGCACCTTCAGGGCCTTACCGGGTTTCCAGAACTTCACAGGTCCCATGGGCGCGGCCATCTTGGGGTGAAAGGTCACCGCGAGGGCTCCGCCCCCGGCCGCGGGCGAGCCCGGGAGCGAGGGAGGAGAGGGGGGCGGGGCGGCAGAGGTAACCGGCGCGGCCACGGGCTCAGCCTCAGCCGCTGTGAAGACTCGCGATCGCCCCTTTCCGCTTCTATTCCACTACACTAGGGGCCTACGGCGGCGGCGCCAGGGGACTGGGACGTTCTCAAGGCCGGGCGCTAAGCACCGCCCCGCCTCACGTGACTTCTCTACTAGTTGGGAACCGTTGAAACCAGCGGACTCGCGCGGCCGTTAGTGCGCACTTCATGCGGGGAGGGGGAGGGGAGAGGAGAGGGAGGGGACTGCGTTAGAACCCTGCCCTAACCTTAGATCCGTGTCTACCGCCCTAAATCCGAAACTGTTTTGCGGATGGCCGTAGCCCGACAGAAAGAACGCCCTCCAAAAAAAGTGTTGAAAATTATAAAAAAACAAGCTCGAAAGAGAAAACACCCCCATGCTTTGCAGAGGTGGGAGGTCAGGCAGTCGGACTTATTAAGCACATACCAAGTGTCAGGCCAGGCTCTGTGGGATGCAAAGAAAGGAAGAGGCCAGTCCCTGCTCTCAAGAAGCTTATAGTCTAAAGCGGGAGAGCCGCAAGTTTTGTAGATGGTGCATATATTCAGACTTTTTCCATGGATTTATTCCTCTTTTTTTGTCTTAAAAAATTGTTATATAGGATGGCTCTCTGGAAGGGGAGGGATACTGGGGGAAAGTATAGCAGTAAAAACTAATTAAAAAAGAAACACGACTCTGGTAAATTGGAGCAAAGCAGTCAAATATCCCATTCAGCTCATTTAAGACCTTACCGTATGCCGGACACTGAGAATACAAAATGAAACAACCCCTGTCCTCACCTCAAGGAATTTACGTTCCAGTAGGGTGACAAACATACACACATAGATAAATACATGCAAAATAAATAACATTAAATACAGAGTTATGAAGAAGGGGATTAGCAACTGGGGAAATTGGGAGGGGCCTTTTTGAGGGGGTGGTGCCTTAGTTAAAGGAAACTGTAATGCAGAACATTATTTTACCATTTAGGTAGTAGAACCCTTTAGGCCATGGAAAACAGAAGTTGCAGCTTAATCTTGCCCTAGACCTTTTTCCTCCTAAATCTAAACAATAGTGAAATGTACTCTTGAATAGCTCAGGCTCCAGCCCTCAGATCATATCTCTGGAAAACTCCAAATTCCTTAGAAAGACCCTTATCTGGCTGCTCAGGCCACAGCCCTCAGATCATATCTCTGGAAGCCTCCATTGTGAGAAAGTTTGCAGAGCATTATCATATCTAGACAGAGGGAGAGGGGTGTCCTTGACCAGCCCAAAAAAAACTCTTCCTCTTGCCAGACTTCAAAGATCCATCCCCCTCCCTGTCCTGTATACTCCCTATATAAACCCTAGCTCTCCCTGATGGGGGCTGCTTGATTTGGATGTGAATACCCCTGGCAGCCGCAGGCTAATATAATAAAGTCCACAATTTAAAATTAGCCTGTGTCTAACTCGCTAAATTTCTTGGTATAACAAAACTAGGGGTTACAAAAGCCGAGCTGGGTTACAAAAGTTCAGGAGGGAGGTTTCCTTCCAGGCACCTTTAAAGGACAGTCTGTTAAAGGAAGGCATGGAGGCCAGAAATAGAATAGGTACAAAGAGCAGTCAATGAGGATTTATTAAATAGTTATATATTAGGCACTAAAGATGAAAGAAAAGACAAAAGCCACAGTCCAGGCCCTTAAGGAGCTCAATTCTAATTGAGCTCATTAGAAAGACAACGCTTAAAATAGCTATGTACACACAAAATATTGACAAGGTAAAAGGGAGGTAATAGATTGGGAAGGGGAGGAATGGACAACTGGGAAAGAAAGGCTTGCAAAAGGTGAGATTTGTGCTGACTCTTAAAGCAACCTAGGAAAGCTGTAAGGGGGTAAGTAAAGGATAACATTTGAGACAGCCCGTGCAAAGATGCTGAGACTGGAGATGAAGTTATTTACTGGAGGAACTGCAATTAGGCTGGTGTACCTGGTTCATCGAGTCCTTGGAGGACTAGGAACATGTAACAGTGGAAGGGATCAGGTTGTAAAGGACTTTAAATGTCACAGAGGATCCTGGTGTCACTGGAGTTTATTGAGTGGTGGAATGACATGGTCAGATCCGTATTTTTGGAAAATCACTTTAGCAGTTTAGTGGAGGCTGGATTAGAGTAGGGAGAGAACAAACAGGCTAATTTGGCTAGATTATAGAGTATATGAGGAGAAACATGAAATCAGCTTGAAAAGATAGGTGGGTGACATTTTGAAGAGCTTTAGATGTCAGAAAGCAGTTTGTATCTCATAGCAATAGGAAACCACTGAAGGTTCTTGAGAAGGGGATTTAACATGGCCAGATTGATGATTTAGAAAAATCAATGTAATAACTATGTTGAGAATAGATTGAAAAGAGAAAATTTAGATGCAAGAGTCCAGGTAAGAGACTAAAGATGGAATTGGGGTAGAAATTGTTAGTGGAAAGAAGAGGACAAATGTTGAGAGACATTATGAAGGTAAAGTCAACAAAAAGATTTGGCAACTCATTGGATATGGAAAATCAAAGAAAATGTGAAGGATGGAGGATGATTTGAGGGTTGTGAACCTTGTGTTATTGAGATGAGATTTCCATTTCAGCATGTCAGCCTACCACAATTCAAGGAAATAGAATGTACTAACTACCTAGTAGACTTGGCAATTTGGAGCTAAAAGTTTGGAAAAGACCTGGTCTCTGTCCTTCAAGAGCTTACAATCTTGTAGGGGATAAGTTACCAATGTAGAAAGCTATAATCAATCCTAAAGCTGTATCTCCTTGTGTTGGGTCTGGGGCAATACAAAGAGTGACCTGACCCACAGAATTTGCCAGGGTACAAGTATCTTATAACCTAGTACTACAGAATTTGAACCCAACATCCTTGGGTAAAGGGAAATATTTACATATTGGCTCTAAAAAAACAAACCACATTATCTGAGAAGGAGTTCATAGGCTTCTCCAGACTAGCCCCTAAAGGGGCTTATGACACAAAAAAAGGTTAAGAAGCCTTGGTCTAAATGTTTTGTTTTGTTTGGCTAGCTTATTATTCCATGAAGTCTCAAATAATCATCGTTCTGATTTCTTCATGCTAAAATCAACCTATGTATTTTAGTTAATTCCAATAAAGTGTTATGGATTTTTAATTATTAATTTTTTAAAAATAAGGTCTCTTAATAAAATTATTTTCTCAATTTAAAATATATGTGTATATGTATGTATATATACACACACACATATATATATATACATACATACGTACACACACATATGGTCATACCACTTCTTTGCCCATTTCTGAGATACAAATACACTGAAAATTTAACAATTGGCTTTTTCAGCCTGTAAGAGCCAGATCCAGAACACCACTGTGCTATGTACATCTCAAAAGTATTAGGCAATTAAGGATCTCTCAAGACTTCTTGTAGTGGACAGAGCACTACACCTGGCATCTAGACCTGAGTTTGAATCACCATCTGACATTTATGAGGTATATGACAAGGCAAGTCAGTTGACTCTCTAAGTCTCAATTCAATTCAACAAGCATTTATCAGCACCTACGAAATGTAAGGCATCATTCTAGACACCAAAGATACAAAAACAAAATAGTCTGCCCACAAGGAACTTACCTTTTCTTGGTACTCAGGGAAATACAAAGTATATTCAAAATAATACAAACTCATTTCTAGAGAGAGGGAGTGTTAATAACTAAAGATCAGATAAGAACTCATACAATTTGGCACTTGATCTGGATTTTGAAAGAAGCTTGGAATGCTAAAGGGAGAAGTGAAGAGCAGGGAATTCCACTCTACAGATGTCATAGATGGAATAAAATCTATAAAAAAACAGTTTAATGATCTTAGAAAAACATGGATAAACTTGAACAAAATAAGAACAATATAAGCAGAACCAAGAGAATGTTGTATACAGTAACAGCAATTACTGTTTTAAATAACTTTGAGTGAATAAGTCATTTTGACTATTATAATTACCCAAATTAACTACAAAGGATATATGAAGGAAGATGCTATTTGCATGCAGAGAAAGAATTGATTAATAGAAGTATGAATAGAATGATTTTACACATATATATGTATGTATATATACATATTTGTGTCTAATGGTAGCCATGGGAGGGAGCGGGGCAGAGAAGGGAAGAAAAAAGAAAAAAGAAATTTACATGATAACTTTATTATATGTTAAAAGGAATAGCAAATTGTACATAACAGATTTGCAGTTTTATATGCAATCATCTTTTTTATTATGCTATCTTATAGAAATGCTTGTTTTATTCCATAAATTAAAAATTAAATTAAAAAGAAAAACAGCTAGAAGATCAATTTGAAAAATAGAGTGTGTAGAAAGAAAAATACCAGGTTGAGAAGTTTTTTATCCTAGAGGCAATAGGGAACCATGGAAAAATTGGGTAGGTGGGTGGGGGAATGAAGTGAGTGAAATGGTCAGGTCTGAGTTTTAAGAATATAAGCAGCTATTTGAAGGATGGATTAGAGAAGGGAGAGGGTAAGAGAGAAAAACCAATTAGGAAGGCATTACAACAGTTCAGGGCAGTGGTGATAAACATCTGAACTAAGACAGCTGTGCGAGTAGAGAAGAGGATGATAAGAGATGTTGTGGAGACAGAATTGGCAAGACTTGGCAACTGACTGAGCTTAGGGCAAGGGAAGAGGCAGGGTGACTCCCAGCCTGTGAACTTGGGTAATGGAAGGATGGTCGTACTATGAACAGAAAGGGGAACTTTGGAAGAGGGATTCATTTGCTGGAAGATAATATGTTAAGGGGTCCCCAGTTGCCATATTTTCCTGAATCACTGGACCCAGAGAATGCAAGAGGTCCTGAATGATGAAGCCCTCTGAACTGATAGAACTTTGTTGTTTGCATCCCAAGCTGGATTCCCTGTGTGTCCTTGGGAGTTAAGACAGGCACCAGTCAGTCTGTACCAGACTGAGAAACTCTGTAGCTGGGACCCTTGTAGATAAGCCAACCATCATATCCCAAGGGAAAAGAATTCTGTTTTTGTCATCTTAATTATTCATGATTTCTCCTCCCCTGCCACTCCCATTTAGGTGGAAATTTTTGTTTTTCCTTTTTTTGTCAAAATTTCATAATTGGATTGTGAAGACTGTGAACTCTTTGCGCTTGCTTAGGGTTCCACATGAGTGTTCATTTCTCTTGTAATAAATTTAGTTTATCACATAAGTTTCATGAGGTTTGTGATTACCTGTTGACAAATGTCAGCTTCGTTTTGGAAATGTTGATTTTGAGATGGCCACAGGACATTCAGGTGGAGATGTCCAGCAGGCAGATGGCAATGTAATCGGCCTGGCATTTGAAGCCCGTCACAACCTGACTCCAACCTACTATTCCAGGATTATTGTATATTACTCATTTTGTACATGCTACAGTCTAGCCAAATTGGCCTTCATGCTATTCCTCACACCCACATTCTATCTCTTGTTTCTGTGCCTTTGCACTAGCTACCATAGAAATGCACTCCCTCTCCCACCTTCACCTTTTAGTATCCCTAGTTTTCCTTCAGTTACTTTCATGGTTGTGGATTTATTGGAACTCAGAAGACAGGTAAGTTCTAGATATACAGATTTGGGAGTCATCTCAAAAGATGGTACTGTAATTGATCCTAAGGGAGCTGATGAGAAAGAACAATGGTCAGAGAGATAGGAGGAGAACCAAGAAAGAACAGTGTCATGTAAGCCTCCATTTCCTCATCTGTAAAATGGGCATACTTATATTACCTGCAAGGTGGTTGTGAGGAAAAGGTATAAATATGAATTATCATCATGATTATCAATTCTTATTTAAAGATTGCAGGAGAGCCTTCAATAAGCAAGGGTATTAACATACTTCATGCAAAAGCAAATGCAACATATGAAATTCTCGACTGACAACAAAAATAGGAGTCTCTTCATTTTGCAAAGAATGAAAGAAAGGAGAGACTGGAAAAAGGAAGGACAAATTAGGAAGCTATTATAGTAGTCCAGGCCAGGGGTGATAAGGGCCTAGACTAGACTGACAACCTTGTGAGAAAAGAGAAGGCTATGAGAGATGTTGTGAATGTAACACTGACAAAACTTAGGGGTTGTGGAGAGGGATGATTCAGATCTATGAATCTGAGTGCCGGGAAAGAGCATTTTACCCTCAACCATCATAGGAAAATTAAATAGCAAAAGAAAGAGGGAAGTTGTTGGGGAGGAGTGGGGACAGCAGGGGAGAAAGATAATGGGCTCTATTTTGGACAATGAAGTTGCGATACCTATAGAACATTCAGGAGATATCCAATGAACAGCTGGACTACAGTGTAGGACTACAGTGTAGGACTACCATGAAGGAGAGGAGACAATAAGGTGTAATGAAAAGAACATTGAATTTGGAGTCAAAGAACCTGTGTTCAAATCCTGGCTCTGCCATCATGACCTATGTGACTTGGAGCAAGTCACTAACCTTTCTGGGCCTCATTTTCTTCCTCTATAAAAATTAGGGAGTTGAGCCATTTGACTTTCTAAGGTTCCTTCCAGCTCTTAAATCTATGGTCTTTCAGATTAGGTATCCCAAGTCTTAGGGCAGTTTTAAGTTTAAGTAGATAGCATCCCAAAGTGAAATACACATAATTAGGATGCACTGCCTCTGTTCATGGACATGATACCATGTGTCAGCATGTAACTATAGACTGTAGCCATGTCCCCCAGGGAACTGAATCTACTGGGGGCTAATGGCAGACACATTTCAACCATACTATGACTGACCGATTGTGAAGCATATGCCTTTGTGGGTACTGCTGAATCAAAATGGGACCAAGGACATTTAAGTGTGTTCATGGGATGCAGAGTATTTTTCTAGTGAGTAGTTCTTAAAGGTGGGAGGGATCGATGACCCTGCTCACTTTGGCACAGCTTAATCAATGCTTGCCTCTTGCTCAGATCAGAAGATCATAAATTTACTGAGAGAAAGGATTTTAGAGGTAATTAAGTCCAACATTTTTAAGGAAATTGAAACCCCCCCCCAAAAAAGATGCTATGAACCATCCTCAAGACATCAACCTAAATTGTCAGAGTAAAAGTCTAAAATTTTAAGTAGCTTTTCAGCATCTTTAGATATACTGAGAAGCAAAATTGCGATGTAGAAAAACACTAATCTTATATCCCAAAGACCTAGAATTTTAAGTCCCAATTCCAGAATTTACTAGCTATGTGACCTTCACCAAGCTTCAATTTCCTTCATCTGTAAGATGGGGATAATACATCTCAGAGTTGTGAGGAAAATGTTTGGTAAGCCTGAAGGTGCTATAGAAATATATATTATTACAATGTCATAATGATAGCCTGGGTAGCTAGGTGGTGCAATGGATAGAGTGTTGGGCCTGAAATCAGGAACACTCATCTTCCTGAGTTCAAATCTGGCCTCAGACACTAGCTGTATGATCCTGGGCAAGTCACTTAACCCTGTTTGCTTGTTTCCTCGTCTGTAAAATGAGCTAGAGAAGGAAATGACAAACCATTCCAGTATCTTTGCCAAGAAAACCCCAAATGGGGTCACAAAGAGTCAAACATAACTAAACAACAATAAATGATAGCCTGGGAACATCACTGCTACAGGAAAAAAAGGCCTAAATTGTATTAAAATACTTTTCCACAGCATTTTTAGTTTTTTAAAAGCACTATAAGCATGTGATAATTTAAAATTTTATATTATTTATGGTCTTGCACTAACTATGGCATTCCCAAGGAAGCACCTTCATCTTCTAAGGTAACAAGAACCAGTCTACCTACATGACAGACTCTCAGAGTTGGAAGAGATATTATAATTCACCTAGTCCAACCTGAACTTGAGCATTTCATATACAGTTACAGGAAGAAGCCAAGGACTCTTGACAAGGATCTTCTCTACAATCTCACAAAAAAGTAAAAATCCAGCCTTTTTTAAATGACCTTAGTAAGAGACCATTTCCTTGTACTTAGCTCACTACTTTCTCTCAATCTGAGAGTAAGAGAAAGCTGCAGCTTTCCTTTATTCCCATCTAATAGGGCCAATGATGGGCAAAGCTTTAGATTCTATTCAGGGATGAAAAAATGGATAAAGCCACAATGAAGGGGACTCAGGATTTATTGTCAAAAATTAGATTTTTGGTAGATGAATATGGCATATGGAACTATTCACACAACTCCAAAGTATTAGAATAAACATTTGACAGTTCAGTTATCTAGAAGTTTGGGGAGCAATGTCTTCTTTCTCATAGATCAAAACATTTCATCTGTACTTCTCCTATGTATCTGTCATTTTCCATTTTGTATTAAGAATTTGCACATATATCCTATTTTCCTACTACTAAATGATAAGCTCCTTGAGGACAGGGACTGTAACTCTTCATATTTACCTCTCAGAGAGCATTTAGCCCAAGAGTGGGGCTCAATAACAGTTTGTTGAATTGAATTCTCAGCTCATTCATGCACAATGTGATACTCTTGAGAACATGTCTGAGCTTCAAACATGGGTTAGTTTGCTTTACTATATTCCACTGTCCCTGTAGCAGGATAAGCCACCTCAAAAAAACAAATTGTTGTTTGCAAAGAATACTCTTTTGGCCTTCTGATCTCACTGATGTGAGTATTCCCTACAACGATGATCACAATGATGATCCATCCCCGCCTACCTAGTTGGAATCCTATGTCTTCCCATAATTTCTTGACAGAGGGTCTACCTAACATGCCAGGGACCTTCTCATAGATCTCAACATTATATGGATGCCAATTGAGCCCAAGGGCTATGCATCTCATCCTTCATTTTTGCTTCATGACAGAGTGACCTTTTTTTTCCCGGACATACATCTCACTGATGAATATATGAAAAAAAACTCAAAATGTTCTAATGACTATGATTCAGTAGCATTATCTTTGTATGAAAAAGATAGTACAATATCACTGTTATAAAAAGCTTTTGGTACAGGTGAGTCAGGTGAAGGAAGAAGTGAACATTTAAGTCTCTTCCTCCCTTTTGTATATGTAGGGGAAGGAAACTAGGCACACACACACACACACACACACACACACACACACACACACAAAACAAAATTCCACAGCCATACCAATCATGATTAGCAGGGTGTAGAAACCAGTTGCATTGCCTACCACTGAGGTAGGAATCTAAGATAATTGTCAGTGTCCTTGGCTTCCCCCTGTGCCTGTATATAAGTTGCTCAATCTGTATGTAGCCAGTACACCCATCTGATGAAGTTGTGTCTCTAGTGCCACTGGAGTTCAAGGCAGGTCTTAATCCAGGAAAGCATAGTCCCACTGGCCTTCATTGACCAGGTAAAGGAAAGCAAAAAAAAGAAACCTCAGACTCATGTAAGTTCAGTTTAAGAAATTTAAAAAAAACAAAGAAAGCCAATGAATATACACTTGCCTAATTTTTCTGGCGGGCTTTTTAAGTAGCTTGCATTTATATAGTTTTATAAGAGCTTATCTGGAGCAGAGTCTTAATCCTTCATTTCATAATGCTAATAAAGATCTTACCCTCATCCTTAAATTTTCTTATGATTATGGTAATGATAGCTCTTCAAGGTTTGGAACTCTTTACACATGAGGTTTTATTTGAACCTCACACTAGCCCTTTGCTATCATTAGCCCCATTTTACAGATGAGGAAATAGAGGCTTGGATTGCCTCCATCTAAGTGAAATACCCAAGGTCACATAGCTAGTAAGTGTCTGAGGTGGGGGTCAAACACAGGTCTTTCAACGTTCTATCCAATATGCTATGCTGCCTCTCCATGAATCTCTAACCTCTAACCTCTATTGGAATTCTCAATTTCTTTCCCTCTGAATAGCAAAAAGTTTATTCATTAGTTGTCCAGTTGTTCATCAACTCATGAGATATCCCCCAAATGTTAAATGTAGTTTGATTCTTATAAATCTGTGCCAAAGTAACCAAACACAAATTCTATCCACATGAATATTTATTTAATATTGAGAATACACAGTTAAAAAGAAAAAAAATTCATTCTGACCTAAGGAACAATTTTGTTTTGTTTTTTTTTAAATAACAGCATTAGATATGTAATGAAAGCATTAGTGTCTAAAATAAAATAAAGTATACATCATACGAGGAAAATCATCAAGTGCGTTTCTATGTCTTGCCTGAATCCTGAATATACTAGCAACCCCCTAAATAGTAACCCATAAAAAAAACCCCAATATAACCAACATAAGATCCGTATAAGTCAACATAAAATAAAGTTATCAACATCATTTGAAATAATGCACACCACAAAGAATTCAAAGACAATAGGTTGGCTAAGATTTCATGCTTTACAAGGTAAAGGAAGGCACCATGGCCCATAAGGCACTTTTAATCAAAAACACTGAGACTTTAGCAGTCTGCAGGAGAGAGGCAAGACTTGCTGCAGAGCTGGCAAAGCTCATCATGGTATTACGCCCAAAGTCAACTAACAAGAAGCCTCAGTCACCGGTATGAAGGGTACAGTGCAATATCCCGAATGGCAAGTAAATTATTGCCAACTCCACTAAGTGGTGTTCTGGTATAACTCCCAGGATTACAGCCCAGGTAGCTTTCAGCCAAAACTGTTCTCCTGGAGAGCAAGGTCAGCATGTGGTTAAGCCGGGACCTGATGGCAGTGAAGTGAAACTGTCTCTCTTTATTCAAGTTTCTGAAAGAGTCTCTCAAGCACACGTCCAGCTGGGGGTTGCCAGGGTACTTAGGATAACCAGGATTCAGAAACTCGGTAGCTCTAGTGGAGGAATGGGAACCAACAGAGCTTGCCACAGAGCCTTGGGAAGACAAAGAAGAAAAGGACCTCACACTGGAAGCTGTAGACGGAGCAGTGGACATTTTAGATGCTGGTGATACATCTTTCGAGCGGGTTCCTTGAGAAAAGAATGGTTCCACAGGTTCATTTACAGTCTGTGTGCTGGTAGACTTAGACAAAGTCATTGTTTGTGAACCAGTCACTCTGGTAGCAACCATGGTTTGGGTTCCATTACACACTGTAGGAACGTGGGTTTGGGTTGCCGCCTCGCATGTACTCATCACCAGCATCTTCTCCCATGGCTCTGTTTGAGTGGAGACATCACTTGCCTTTATGAGCTCTAATTCAGCCTCTTGACTTAGGCAGTCATCCTCACTAATGGTAGAAGTCTCTGGATCATAGCAGTTAGTTTCCATCCTCTCTTCCACAAGTACCTCTGAACCCACATCAGCTTTGTTGGGAGTACTTGAGAGTTTGGCAAGCCGCATCCTCAGGAGGTTTCCCAAAGTGAGTTCCCTAGACAAGGGTTTTCTGTTGATCAGGTGGTCAAACTTGTCACTGTTCCTACAGACGGACAGGAGCTTAGAACTGATTGGCTTTGACTGGGCATAGAGGATCCGGAACTCTAAGTCAAAATGTTCAACCACTTGGCCTGACAGAATTACCAAGTTGCTGCTATTTAATTTGCCATCAGTCCAGGTAAAACTAAGGATAAGAAACAAAATCATTATTTAGAAAAATTTCATTGTACTTTTACATCATAGGGTATGATGCCAGCAGACTTATGCTATTAAAACTTTGGTGGTATCATGACTACTAGAAATGTAAATTAAAGTCAGATGTGGATACAGCTATAGGAACACAGATGAAAACAAATATGACAGTAAAGTAATACCTCTTCTTAAAAGCAAAAATAAAAGAGCTCATGTTTTGAGCACAAGCAAAATGAATGGCATTTCTCTTTTGGGATTATATCTTCAGAGACAAGCTATAAGATACAAGAAAATCAAATACATTCTTCATACATCATTTTGGCCTAAAGGTATTATTATTTTTCAACTTTATAGTGTCATATGTTTTCAAATGATCATAAGATTGAGAGCTGAAAGAAATACTACAGATTACGTATCTGACTCCTTCATTTTACAAATGAGGAAACTGAGGCCTAAAGAGGTGAAATAACTTGCCCAAGGTCACACAGCTATTATGAGAGAACTGGAATTTGAACTCAATGCCTCTGACTTCTAACTTAACTATAACACATTTCTAGTAGTTCTTAAAACCCTCAAACTTCATAAAAGACTAGTTTCCTACCACTGCAGAGAGTAAAAAAAAAAAAAGCACATACCACAGACCATGAAGGCAATTTCCAGAGAAGAATTCTAGAAATACTTTGAGCAATGGCAGCTCTGCTGGAAAAAGTGTGTAGCACCCCCAAGTCTTATCCTGCCTGAAAGGACAACACTCATGTACAGTATGGTGATAGCCAATAATCAAGAAGAAATGTGGCCAAAATCACGACTGGGGCTACGTTGCCATTTGTAAAGAGTATATGTAACAACTCCTAAAAATAATTATTGTTTACATACGGATTGTTTTGACCTTTTCATATTCAACTCCTTGGTCTCTTTGGTAACTTTGGCCTCCTATCCCTCTCTGCTAAAATGAGAACTACTACTGTCAAAATAAATGATGGAGGTGAGAGCCCATATCTTTTCTGCTAGACTAAGGTATGAAAGGCTATTGATTTTCTCTTTTCCAATTCCTTTTCTTCACAGCTGCCCCTAAAAGCTCTCCTCTAGCATGCTAGTCATTACACTAGGTATGCTAAATGGCCTAAGGGCTGTGGTATCAAAGCAAATGCTTTTGTTTTACAGGTAATGTTGAATTGGAAACATCTGTCTAGTTATATACTAAGCAGAGTTGTTCCTATCGTCTTCTGTCCTTCCTCTGTTCCCACCTTCTTCACTCCAAAAGGCTCAACCCAATCTTCTACTGAATTCCTTATCCCTGAGCAGTTCTCAGGGATAAGACATTGAATTCAACTGGGACAAGATTCAGAAAACCAAGGACAAGCAAGAAAAGAGCTAACAACCCAAGTTTGCTTTTTATACAAAATCTGTGCTTATCTTCCCATTAGCGTTTACTAGTTTGAGGCATTGAGAACCACTACCAGCTTCCACAGGGCCAGAGGAAAGTGTTGAGAACAAGTGTAAACATGGATGCTCAGTTTGGGCCTTCCCTGGCCCATGAGAAAGGATACTAAAAACTCACTGTGTGATCTTGGGGCCAATCACAACTTCTGTGCCTCAGCTTCCCAAACTATAGAAAGGATGGGGGAGGGAAGAGTAGAACATATGATTAAAACAAAATAACCCTTTTAAAAAATCAAAGCTTCATCATGGTGGATTTGTAATACTCTATCAAAGATATAGTCCAATGCCTCAGTGTAGTATGGCTGTAACCCTGTGGTCACAGTTTCTACTCACAAAATGCAAGCTCTGGCAAGTCTTACATAAAGCTAAAAACAGTTTGGATACTAACCTTGTGATGGACTACGTAACCTAATTATGGGAAGGTATAAAACCAGAAAGCTGACCATCAGGGAATGATTTTTTGAGGCCATGTCAATTCATAAAACCCTAAGGCGTGGAAGGGGGACCAATCTGTACTAATAAAGTTATCAATCATTCTCAACAAAACGGCAGATATTTTTCCAGAACTAATTTTTTTCTTTTTTGGGGGGGAATGGCTCAGACTCATGATTTCACTGGTGTAGGGGAATTTGGTGAGGAAATTCTCTCTACATATACAAATAAGCAACTTACACTATAGAGAGTTGCCTTGGGCACTAAAAGGTTTGTTGATGTGCAAGAGTCACACAGCCAGCATATGCCCAAGGCAAGAATTGAAACTAGGTCTTCCAGACTTTAAGACCAACTTTCTACATACTACTCCATGAAGCCTTACTTTTCTAGAATCAAATAAAGTAATTTAATATTTTCATATAACTACTTGGGGAGAAAAACTTACCTTTGCAAAAAATTTTAATTCAAAAGAATTTGTAGTTAGTAGCTCAAGAGTTTGACACTTACCCATAAGAGCCAGTTGCCACTCTAATGCCGTCAATCAACATGAACTTTTCATGGATTTTCCCAACAATCTTAGTGCCTGACCTTGCATAATATGTATTTCCAGTAATAGTTCGGACTGTCATAAGCTGTTTTGGGAGAAAAAAGAAAAAAGTCTTATGAAACTAGATAAGCTCATCCAACATACCAGTGATGTAAGACAAGATTCATTTACAGTTGCCTACCAGGCCTACTTGTTGGCAGACAAATGGCTGGTAACCACATACACCCACTTGGCATAACTGCCAATCTGCTCCAGGGTCAAATCTAATTTCCCACTTGGTGTTGCCATGTGCCACCCCTCCATCTAGACCAGTGATGTCAAACTCAAACAGAAACAGGACCACTAAACCCATAGAGAAAGATCCCTACAGGCTACATGGTGACTTGAAAAAGCATCCATTATCTATATTCTATTGTATTTTTATTTATTTTGTTAACTGTCTCCCAATTACATTTAAAATGTAATTAAAATGCTGAAAGAATCAGTGCTGAAGCCCCTATCTTTCTGGCTGCTGTGATGGAATATTTGACAAGCAAGTTACTGGAGCTATCTGGTAATGTTGCTCAGACAAACAAAAAAAACCCAGATCTCCCCTCGACACATCCAGCTAGCCCTTCAAAATGATGAGGAACTTCACAAGCTCTTGGCTGGTACAACGATCCCTGAAGGTGGGGTGATGCCCTACATTCATTTCCAACTACTTTCCCGGAAGACTCCTCAAGATCTACCAGATGGGACGAGCTCTTCCATCCAAAAGGTCTAGCTATCTTCCAAAGAAAAAGAAAAGAGGGGGGACCCTTGGAACTTTTGTATGTTCAGACATATATTGCTTGCTCTAAGTAGTTTCAGTTTGTTTGGAATGGTTGATAATAGGTGACATTAGGTGATAATTCTGGCTCCAGCAATACTCTGATGTGTTGTGGACTGCATTCTGGTGTTTGACATCTTGGACTACTCTCTCAATATGCTTATAAGTCTATTTGTAATGCACTCAAAACAAGGTATTTAGAGCTTTTGCATACCCAGTTCGTCATTAGCAGAAAGCCCAACTCCCCCCAAATTAATTTTGGGACAAATTTTAGTAAATACAGAAAAACTTCTACAAAAAAATAAAGACAAATAATAGAAAGTCAACATTTGGGAGGCCTCTCCTTCTTTCCTCCCCCACCTCTGAAGCTGCAAAGCTAAATTCAATGCCATGTCTATTCCTCTGAATCCTACTCACATTCACAAAAATAAATAAATAATATAAAATAACTACAATATAGTTGAAAGCTGCCTACCACCAAGGCACAGCAGCATAGAGGGCAGCACCATAAAGAAATGAGCACAGGCAGTGTGGCACAGAATAGGGTTCTTAAGTCTGTTAGCTAATGCTTAGCTCCACTTGTTCTCATCAGCTATAGTGTTGCCAGTAGAATCTTAAGGATGGTGCTGGCACTGCTGTAGGCAGTAGACTGGATAATAGTCTTCCTGATAGCTTCATTTATTTTCAGACTTGATGTCAATTTCCTTCCAAACTGTGAGTCTGGGATAATCTGCTTGGTTGAATAACAGGGCTGGACACTTAAGGCTTTCATTGATGCTTTAAGGACAACATAGACAAGCCGAAGACCGTTTAATGCTTTGTTCCTTAGTTTCTTTATCATAGCAGGAAGGGGGAGGTGAGGAAGCAGAATAAACCTGAGCTCTTGTAAAATGCTCCAAAAATTCTGCAAACAGAAACATTTAATAAAAAAGCAGGTACATTTGGGACTTAAGTAGTAAACAACAGATGCCTGCCAGTAGTCAGCCTTCCTGAATTCTAGAGCTTGTGTATTTTAAAACTGTTGCTCTAATTTTATTTTTTTGCTGGCAATAAGATCCTTTTTGCGAGGTGACATGGCATGTTGGATAAAGATATGTCCTCAGAATAAGGAGGACCTGGGTTCAAGTCTCACTTTTGGTGTGTCCTTATCCATATGGCTCTGGGCAAGTTATAACTTCCCAGTCCCCAGGAAACTCTAAGACTATAAGCTGTAAAGCTAGTAACAATCTCCACTGTAGAGGGAGTTTCCTTCCTGGGGAGTTTCTGTATTAATAAAATCACAGGTTTGGGCCAAGATTCTTTTATATTAACATAAGATGAATATGGTTATTCTTAATGCTAAGTTCAAATCTGGCCTCAGATGCTTACTGGCTATGTGACTCTAGGCAAGTCACTTAACTTGTGTCTGCCTCAGTTTCTTCAACTATAAAATGGGGATAATAATAGCATTTACCCCCCAGGGTTGTTATGGGGATAAAATGACTTAATATTTGTAAAGTATTTTATAAACCTTAAGACATATATTTTCTAACTAAAAACTGCTTGTGACTAAACTCCACCAATAAACCTACATACTACCAACCTTCCCCATAAGTAGTTATTTGTGTATACAAGTTTCAAATTCAAAACACATAATTAAATTTAATCATGATCAGAATCAGGAAAAAAAATCCTCTAATTTCACATGAAATTAGAAGGCTGATCAATGTAGAAATAAATGAGACCAGTTCCAAGATAGCTTACAAATAAATACTTTCAAGGTAGCTTTTAGGACAATGGCTCATTAGAAGAGCTACACTATTAATCAGTCTCCTAGATAGGAAGAACCTATAAAATAAATTTATAAATGTAGTCAGTGGCACTCTATTTTCCTTTACCATAGACACTTTGGCACAAACCTTTTCCTGTTCAGGATGAACTCTTAGATTCACACACATGTCCAGGAAGTGACGGATCAGAGCCTGGTCCAAAAGAATGTATACGGCCACCCCTTGCTTCCTACATATTTCCTGTAGGTCTCTGAAGATGTCAATATCTGTGAATGATTCCATAACCACAGCAATAACCTATGGCAAGGTGGAAAGATAGGGAATAGAGCTATTACTTCACAGAAAGGTACATGTCACATCTAGTTGTCAAGACTATGTTCCGTCTCTGGGAGGAGACGGAAGGGACTTTAACCCCACAATACCTATCCAGCTGCCCACCAACATTTTCCATTTCCTCTTCTCAATTTACTAATCCCAATATCTCCTCTATAATCCAGTTATATGTTCAGCATAAATATGTTCAACATAATAAAATGTGTTTGGTTTTGGAGGGGGTAGTATATGTGGTAGTATGTAGGTTTTCTGGGGGAGTTTACTCACAAGGCTGGCTCTGGTAACAGGACAGTAGTAGATCTCCATACCACACCCAGGCCAGGTCACATATTATACAGAAACAGAACAAAGAAGGCTTAATACCAAAGATGGCCCATGGTCACATGCAAGTTTTCCCATGGGATGAAGCTTTCTTTGCTGTTTACATTAACTGTGATACCAAAGTCACATTTCTGTTTTCTTGCTCCCACTATACAAATGTTTCCTAATAAAATTTAGGAACTCCTATGTTCAACTACAAAATTATTGTATGGTCTAGTTATCCTTCAATTTTCTTTTCCTCAAATGTAACTTATGCCCACCACCTTCAGTTCTAATATACACCTGCCGGGGTGTATGGGATGCTCAAGGACGACTGGCACCTCCAGTGTGAGAGCTTGCCAAGCCCTTTTCAGGGCTGCTCATCTACCTTTGTCACCCAACTCTCACCTGTGGCTCCAAAAAGCCGTAGCATGTGGTAGTGACCACACCCCAGTAAACCATCTTGGCAGACGGGCTAAACCAGGTGAAAAGGGCTAACCGACAGACCTCAAATGCATCGGTGAGTTAGGGGGGTATCGACCCCAAGTGTGTGAAGTCTTCCCCCAGTGGAATGGGAGCAATTTGTTCCAACGGCCATGAAGCAGGTGCTGTGGAAGCTTAGAGTTTAGTCAGACACTGAAGGTGCCAAGGTCATCCACTGCATCCTAGGCAATCTTGAATTTTTTCCTGCCACTGGATCTTGATGACTCAAGAAGAATGAGGCTGATGACTTTGTGCAACTCTGCCTCACTTAAATCCAGCTGATTCAAAAATCAAGACATCACCCATGATATCCTCTGAAAACGAAGAATGAACAACAGCTGCTCCCTTCTAAAAGCTCTGCAAACTGGATGCAACTTTGACTCCCTTCCCAAAACTGCTCTCTCAAAAGTCACCAGTGACCCTTATGCCAAATTCACTTGCCTTTCTTTAGTTCTCATCCTCCTTGAACTATCATTTTATATTGCTGACTTTATTACACTTTCCCCTTCTTTTTGCTTCTATGATACCACAGTTCACTCTTTGTTCTTTTCTCTCTCCAACCATTCCTTTTTCACTCCCTTTGCTGGCTCTTCTCCTTTCTCCCACCTTCTAACCCTGGATGTTCCCAAAACTTCTGGTTCTTCTTTCTCTATATTTACTCCTTGATTTAGTTCTTCCTCTATCAATAGTACCATCCTTCTTCTAGACTCCCAGGTTAGAAACTTGGGAATCATTTCCATCCCATTCATCTTCTCTATCTAATGACGTCAACTGTATAGATAAGCAACATAGTAAAAGAACACTAGATTTGGAGTCAAAAGCCCTAGGTTCAAATCACAAGTAGCTCTACTACCCAATAACTGTGTGACCTTAGCCAAGAAATTTCCCTTCTCTGAACTTCTATTTCCTTCTCCAAAATGAGGAGAATTGACTAGATGATATCTAAGGTCCTTTCTAGCTCTAAATCCCAAGATCATCTCCAAGCTGATGTATGTAGGTGTGTAGATACCTCTATGTAGAGTCATACGTTTAGAGCTTGAAGGAACCTTGTAGGTAATCAAGTCCAAGATCTTCATTTTTCAGATGAGGCCTAAACCCAGGATCATAATAAGTTTGGATTCGAAACTAGATCTTTCTGTCAATAATCTCTTTGGGGGGATAGTTCCAACAGAGGATTCTCTGGAGTAGATGAACAATCTCATAACTTTTCTTGCATCGTTCCAAATCACTTTCCAGAATGGTCAAACCAATTCATAGCTCATATGCTATGGTGAGAGAAGGAGAAAGAAGGCTGACAAAATAGGTCCTAGACCCGAGATTTTATCTACCCGGGTCACTCCCAGCATAGAAACTCCCTTCACTGCTGAAGGAGACAGCTTAGTCATATGGAGGTGGCTTGAGCACTAGAGATTCCATGTCTTGCCTCAAATCACTAAGTCAGAAAATCTTGGAGGCAAGAGTTGACCTCAGGCCTTCCGGCCTCCCAGGTTATTCACTATACCATGTCACTTCTCCATTGGGGACACATTAGCTTTTAAAAGCTGAGAAGACTTAGCACTAGCCCTGAAGCTACAAGTCATGGCCTTTTGGGCTCCAAGGGAACATTACCTCATGGCACAGCATTACTTTCCAACAAGGTTGTGTAGGTGCTGCTTACATGCCAAGCACTTTTACAAGTCCATGCAAAAGAAGCTAACTACTCGCCTAAAGCCAAAGTTAAGAAAGGATTAACATTTCATTTTCAGCATAATCACTGGAAGCTGTAGATCTTGGCTGCTTGTCTTACCAATCAGCTACCAAAAGCAGAGGCCTTTTGTCTACTTTGGCAAAGTGCCTGGAGATGCATGCTCTGCCCAGGCCTGGGAAAGTTGAGTATTTTCTTCAGTCATCTTCCTCCTCACCACCCTCTCCAACCTTGCTAAAAAGCAGCGGTTCCAGCAAAATGGAAGATAGAACTTAGAAATGTGTCAGTAGGAAATGGGATAGGAGTACTAAATTAGGAATAACGTCACAAGTTTTCAATTGCAGTCTATAAATATTTATTATGGGATAAAAGCAAGGACCGAATATCAAGTTTCTATGATCTCACTTATTTTCCACCTTCTCACTTAACTGCTCCACTACCTACCTGATCTTAACACTAATCCAGACTCTCCTGTAAATGTTTCAAATAAGGTCTACTTATCCATTTAATACGCTTGCTGAATTGACTTGAAGATTTTTAGATCCTGGATCAGTGCCTCCAAATATTATCATGAAATGCTTTATTCTTTAAAAAAAAAACCTCTAGGAATTGGGCTTCACAACATCAATATCTTCACATGACTTGAATCTCTTGGTTGTCAAAATGATTCACCCATGCTTACCCCCATCTTTTGAAAGGGTAAAGGAAAGTTGCATTGCATTTGGCCATAGATTTTCCTGGCCCCAAGGCAAGGAAGGGGCCTGGGTGGCTTCAGAGTCTAACCTTAAAAGAATAACTGATTTCAACAAAGCAGAATAATTGCCAAGTTCCAAAACTAACTGGGAAAAAGTGGGGCTTCTCTAAAAGTGAGCTAAGTAGTGCAAGCTTCCTTCCAAATCAAATATTGATTTGCCATTTAATGGAACAATGGCATGAGTAATGCTATTACATTATTAAGCATTAGATTCTTGCTCACTGTTAATTTCATTGACTGCATAAATATCACACCCTCTCCCATTCTCACTGTGAAAGTCATGGATCTAAAACTCGGCCCATATCATTGGGTCTCTTTGGGGGCCTTAAAAATTTCCCTTCTCCATTTTGTTTGTACCCTAAAATTTAAGCATAAAGACTGTTAAATTCTAGTCTTAGAGACATTCATTAGAAAGTGGTCAATCCTTTATGAGGGGTGGTGTTTCTTGCTAGTTACCTAGCTAGATGCCTGCTAGATAACTCATGCCTGCCCAGAATATGCAAAAAATTCAGGTGGGTGTTTGCAGAACTTCAATAAAAGAATCTTTTCCCCCTGCAACTGCCTAACCCCATATTGCTAGATAATAGTCATTCATCAGGCTCTTTGGAATACCTGCTCATATCGCTTCAAATTGTTTAACTAAAATCAAATGAGAGACCCTAGGCTAGAATAAAAATTAGACATGGTCCCCACTACCTGAAGTCTAACAAAGACCAAGAGAAGCAAAAGGAGTGCTCCACCCTAAGGAGCTTAGTACAAGCCACACCCCACTCTGAGAATCCACCCCATTTCCCCATTCATTCCATACAAGCTAAAACCCGTTCTTTTAGGTCACAGGATCACAAAATGTTAGAGCTGGAAGGAACCTTAGAGATCATTTAGCCCAACTCCTATTTGACAGATGAGGAATTAGGATTTTATGATTTCTCTAGAAAAAGACACAGTTTTGCAAATATCCCAGACGTTCTAATAAAGTCAGCTGAACTATTTACTATATTTGATTAGCTAAGAGTTGGGCAGGTTGGGGGTGGGGGCAGGAGGCCTTAATTCTTATACAAATTCACATCACTTTGATTACTGTAGCAATGAAAGCTATGAGTTACATATTTTCTTGTCAGGAAAGTGAAAGTTAAGAATCTAACCTTTATTTCTGGATTATTCTGCCTCGTAAATCCTACTTCAACTCAGGAAATCAAGAGATTGGATGAGCTAGAAACTTACACTGGGAATTTGAGACTAGAGACCACTACAGTACGGCAGTGGTTTTGATTTGGAAAAAAAAAAGTATCTATTTTATATGCCATAATTTTCTTCTGTCTAAAATGGGGATAACTAGCTGGGTTCCTTGATATAAGGAAAGGGAACAAGCATTTTTTTAAACATCTACTATGTGCCAGGGATTGTGCTAAGCACTTTACATCATCTGATGTCAAAAAACATTTAAGACAACCTCTGAAGAAACAGATGACTGAAAGCATCTTTTTCCTTTCAACAGAAGGTGGGAGAATTAGGATGTATACTACTTGATACATTGTCATATGTAGTCATTGTGCTGGTCAGTTCATTAAACTATTTTTTTTTGTTATAAGGAAGGGCTCATGGGGGATGGAAGGGGAGAGAAGGGGTAAAGTGTAGCCAAAAGAGGCTAAGCTCAAAGGCACCAATAAAACCGTTTTTCACAAAGACAACTTCTAAAGAATTCAAAGATTTATACAAGAAAATACTACAAATTTTGGAATTGGGGTTGTTTCTTTTTTAATATTTTTTTTAAAGGTGTCATCTAGTTGTGGTCAGTGGTCATCTGACTATCATCTAGTTCAATTTATTTGTTTTACTTAAAAACAAAATGAAGCCTGAAGAGAAGTCATTTACTCAAGGTCAATCACACAGTAAGTGGCACAGGCACGACTTGAAAGCGGATCTTCTGATTGATCAAGGCTCCTCCCTATAAACTTAGTGGTTCTCAGTGTATGATTCACGTACCTCTGGTGGTCCCCAAGACCCCTTCAGGAGGCCACAAGGTCAAAACTATTTTCATAATAATATTAAGACATTATTTGCCTTTTAACATATTCTTCCCTTTCCGACTATAAATTTGTGTGAGGCTAAATTTTCTTCATTTACTTCAAAGCAATGACAACCCAGGTGTTTTCTATGAAGCCAGATATGAAAGAGATTTGAAAAAAATATGTAAAACAATGCCATTCTTCTCATTAAAATTTTTTTTTATTTTGGAAAAGTTATTTTCATAAATTTATACTTGTATTGTTATGTAATGAGTTTACTGTTTTTTAAATGAATAATTATTTTAAAATTTACCAGTTTCTGATCCAAACATTTTGGAGAATAATCTGGAACTATGCCCAAAGGGCTATAAAGCTGTGCATACCCTTTCCCCTTCTAGGTCTATATCCCAATGACATTAAAAAAAAAAGGGGGGGGGGAAAGGACCTATTTGTACAAAAAAAACCCCTTTATAGCAGCTCTTTTTTTGGTGGCTAAGAATTAGAAATCAAAGTGATGCCCATCAAGTGAAGAAAGGTTAAACAAGCTATAGTATATGATTGTGATAGAACATTATTGTGCTACAAGAAATGACAAGCATCAGAACAACCTGGAAAGATTTTATATGAACTGATGCAAAGTAAAGTGAACAGAACCAGGAGAAAGAACATTGTACACAGTAATAGCAATATTGTATAATGAAGAACTGTGAATGACTTAGTTATTCTCAGCAATACAATGATCTAAGGCAATCCCAAAGGACTAATGAGGAAATATACTATCCACCTTCAGAGAAAGAACTGATATTGTTTGAATATAGACTGAAGCATGCTATTTTTCACTTTCTTTCTTTCATTCTTTTTCTTTTATTCAAGTCTTCTTGTACAAAATGACTAACATGGAAATGTATTACATGATTGCATATGTATAACCTATATCTGATTGCTTACAGTCTCAGGGAGGGGAAAAAAGAGGGAGGGAGGGAAGAATAGAATTTAGAACTCAAAACTTTTTTAAAAAGTTAAAAAAATTGTTTTAATATGTAATTGGGGGAAAAATAAAATATATTAAATATTTTTTTTAATTTGCCAGTTTCAATTCTAATATGGCAAATACTGATAAATATAACCCATATAAACAAAAGCTTTTGGGGTCCTCAATACTTTTTAAGAGTGCTAAAATAGGTCTTGAGGCCAAAAAGTTTAAAGACCTCTGCCCTATATCATGATGCTTGCAACATAGAGGTGCCTATTGTATTATTTCAGTCATGTTTAATATACAGCTATTATATGACTGAAAAAGTGGGTCTGCCAATTTCAGAGCTGGTTTTTGGAAGACTCTCCTGAGTTGATCAACGTATATACCTGTCATCTGGACTAGTCCTAGTACCATGGCAATTATGGAAGCATTTACTTTGTATGTACTTATTCTTATACAGTTCATTCCCCCTAGTATGATTTAAGCTTCTTGAGGGCAGAAACGTTTGGTTTTATCTGCGTATTACTAGCATTATTCTTGAAAGTATAGTATGTGCTATACTAGTACATAGCAGGAATTTAACAAAGCCTTACTGAATTTAAATCCTTTTGAGTTCTGTTCATGGATGTATTCAATCCAAGGTTACAGGGTAGATAAATTATTCTAGTTCCAGTTCTTTCTCAGGTTAATTTAGACAGGAAGTCTCTGTCAGTCATTCCTTACCTTAGTACCTCAGTTTCCCCTCCCCACCCCATATCTTTAAAACAAGTGTGTGTGCAAAATACACTTGGAATTCTGCCAGAGGAAGGCATTTAGTCAAAGGCATAACAATAATTTGTGTCCTACACTCAACATCCTGTGATACGGAATGCTACCTGCTGACTAATCAGGGCCCCAAATTCTATTTCCTTAAATTACCAAAGTTTACTTGCCAGGAGCTTTCCTGATTGACATTCATTATTCGAAACAGAAAAGGAGGGGGAGAAAAGGATCACAGATTTTTAGGTATTGGAAGTTAACAACCTTGGTATGTGTATGATGGTAAGGGTGGGAAAGTATATGAGGGGACATAGTTCAACCTCCCACTCACTGAAGGAATCCCTTTGATAGCATCCCTCCTAGATGAACATCCAAAATCTATTTGAACACTTCTAGGGACAGGGAGGTCATTGTCTCATATTGTGGCCCATTCTGTTAGCTATAATTGTTATTAAAATCTTCCTATATTGAGCCAAAGATCTGTTTCCCTATAACATCTGTCATAGGTCTGGCTTCTGGAACAAAACAGAACTAATGTGTACCCTATAACTAGAAGACCCTGATCTCATGCCTCCATGTGTCTTTTTTTTGCCCGGGCTAAACACCTTGATTCCTCCAATGACATGGTTTTCAGATCCTTTACATCCTTGTCCATCCTCCAATTTGTCAAAAGTCCCTCCTAAAATATGACACCCACAACCAAAACCCATACTATTACAAATGCGGTTTTGCCCAAGACAGAGTACAGCACGGTCATTACCTTTATGGCCTGGGAAATATATTCCTATTGCTGCAGTTCGTTTATTAGTTGAAGAGAACTAAAAACTCAGTTTCAGTTTCTGTGCTTTTTACCTTGGAGCTTCTGATGTACAATTTGTGAAACTGCCCCTCTTAGAGTTAAGGCATTAGAGCTTTTCCCATGGAGAAGCTTCCTAACTTTGTGGACTACACAAAGTCCACACCAAGAACTATCCATTTTCATAGAATATCTCTAATCAGCATTATACAAATTACAGTTCAGATATCTTGTTGAAGGGCTGACAGCCTCTATTCAAACAGGGTGTTACAACCTCACTCCAGGAAGGCACAAGCTACTTGATGGGTGGAGGATTAAACAAATTGCTGACCTAATAGAGGGATTGACAGTACATGACTACATTCCCTTTAAATTATTCCAGCATAAAGTATATGGGTAAAATGGGGCTTTAGAAAAGGAAAATAATGTGTAGCAAACTAAGCCTGTGATTTCTATTTATTTTTAATGTCAATATTATGACACAGCTTTGTGGAAAGGGCACTAAATCTGGAATCAGGCCCTGGGTTCAAGTCCTGATCCTACTTGGATGCCCTTGGGTGAAATTACCTTACATCTATGGGCCTCATTTCACTCATCTTTAAACTAGATTATCTTTGAGGCCCCTTCCAGCTCTCAAAATTCTACGGTTTTACAATTAACACAGAAGTTGATTCTTTCTAATTACACACTGCCCCACTGCATACAGTATTTGCTTGCTATCTCTCACACCCAATTCAATAGGGATCAAATCTCTCTCGGGAATTCTTATCTGAATCTTCTCACAATCACATTACTACTTGAGACATTTTCTTATTCAAGTAGGGAAAAGTTGAGAAGATTAAGTCTCATTCCAGTCCATCTATGACCTAAGATGACTTGAATTAAAACTGGAAATATAAAGTCAATTCCCATGAAACCTAACCTATTCTATACAGATCTGTTTTTAGGTTCAGGTTATATAGGGTTCAGGAAGAAGCCTGTGCTTAGCTCCCATGGGCCCAGCCCATAATATCACCATGAAAGGCCAGAAAGGTGTCACCTAACAATAGCTGATATTTATATAGAACTTGGCAAAACATTTTCAATACGATCTCATTTCAGCTTCACGATAATCCTATGAAGTACATACTAGTGATATTATTATCTCCATTTTACAGATGAGGAAAGTAAAGCCCAGAGAGGCTGTATCTTGCCCATAGACATGTAGCTACTAAGTACTGGGCAGGATCTAAACTTGGGTCTTCCTAACTCCAAGTCTCTCCTCTATGCCCTAATACATCCAATTCTCTCTAGCACCACAGAACCCTAAGAGAACAGACTGAGTCAAGAATGGAGCCAGAGACTGGAGTCCACTTAGCCCTTGGGTCCCTAACTGAGCCAGACTCTGAGACTCTTTTTTTTTAGGCAATTGGGGTTAAGTGACTTGCCCAGAGTCACACAGCTAGTAAGTGTCAAGTGTTTGGTCTGAGGCCAAATTTGAACTCAGGTCCTCCTGACTTTTCCACTGCGCCACCTAGCTGCCCCAAGACTCTGAGACTCTAGTTTGACTTGACCATTTCAATTTCAGAAAAGCTTAGAAATGACCTGGGCTCTGGTAGGAAGAAAAAGTGCTGTTTCTTACAACAATAATGCCTGGGGTCATCTCAGTGTTAGCTCACAAATCCAGCTACACACTCCAGAATTGCTCAATCTGTTCATCAATCAGCAACCAGCAAGGGGTTAAGCAGATGCTCACTAAGTAGGTATTGATAATGATGATGACAACTTACAGAAGGTTCCTCCCTTTAAAGAACTTAAAAATTAAATAATTTTATCCATTAAATAATATCAGTAAAATAAGTGATGGAGAGCTCACTGAGCTTCAGAGCCGAATAACTTTTAGAGACATCCCTCTTAAAACCTCAAGGTCTCTAAAGACTAAGATTTTTTTCCCCCTTAAGCCAAATCCTCCACTGAATTTCTAATCTGATTTCTTGTTGTGGGGGTTACCCTATATTTTTTGATGGCTCTTTACAGAGAAGTTCTCACACAGCCTACCAAGCTGGAAGGGCTTCAAGTATGGGTTGGATGGTAGATTATATGTCTCTCTTCTGAAGACCAGCTGAGTGAGTGACCTACAGAGAGACTTGTTTCCAGATTGATCACAGGGACCCCAGCATCTCTTGAATACCATCCACTGAGTTGTACAGGGGTTATAATCTGTGTCAGAGGAGGAAGTATCCAGAGATTCCTCATAGATCCTTGAAGTATTACAGTCGGGACAAGTATCTAAAAAAACGATGGCTACGGGAAATCTGCCTGCTCTAAGTGCAATCTTGTCTGTATAGGAATCACAAGGCAATCAAGTAGATTCTTTAATACCTAATGCAATGGAAGGAAAGAAAAGATTTAGGAAATGGGAAATGATGGCTATGAGTTATGTAAGAACCACTGTATAAAAGCTCTGAGGAATAGCAAATCATCAATTAAACCATAGAAGAAACAAAAATAATGGCTATATTTCAGTTGATTAGTTACCATCCCATAATTGTGATTCACTTGAGATCTCTAGGAATATCTTTATTCAAAGATTAACTAATTACTATGCTGAAATCCTGTTTTTGTGGTTTAGAGAATCAGTTGTGTAACTTTTAGGTGAACCAAGGTACTGCCCATCTATGGAGGCCTCCAACAAGATTCCTCAATAGCTACTCAACTGGTCTGCACTCTTGCTTACAGTAGTAGATAACTTGCTCATCAATAATTATCACTCCTACTAACCCCTAAATTACCAAAAGGATCCCAAATGTTGAGATCATGACAAAAGGGCCTCATTTGAACAGGGGCACGTGGCTACTGTCAGACAGCTAAAGATTATGATCACATAGACATGATGAATTAAGATGTCACCCTACCCAACCCCCCATTTGAGGGATACCGGATGTTATAATAATTAGTTATGGACCGACACAACCAATATGTAATAGAATACAATGCTTCCATTCAACGTTTCTCCTAAGTGGTAGATGCCCTGAACCTAGACCCCCATTTACGCTACAAGAAATATATGTTTATGCAGGAAATAAAACTTTGCTGTAATTCAATTCAATTAAATAAAGTGCTAGAGATAAAGACAAGAATGAAATAGTCCCTGCCCTCAAGGAGCTCTATGAAGGAGGGAGGAGGAGTGGGCAAAAGAGGGGGAGACAGAGACAAAATCCATGCACAAAGTATGGTGCAAAGAAAATTGAGGGGGGAGAAGATGCTAACAACTTGTGGGGAGAGGGAAGGGAGGGAAATCATGAAGACTTTAAAGTGGAAGTGGCATGGAGCCAAACCTTGAAGGAAGACAAGGATTCTAAGAGGTGAAGAGTTCATTGAGAGCATAGTTCGTGCAAATACAGAGAAGAGGCAAGAGATGGAGGATTTAAGCTGAGGAACTCCTAGTAATGGCTGATGAAACAAGTTTGTGAAAGAAAATAGTATGAAGGAAGGCTAGAAAGGTAGGACAGAGCCAGACTGTGAAGGGTCGTAAATGCCAGGCTATACATTTTATTCTATAGGCATAGGGAGCCATCGCCTCTGATGTACACTGATTCAGGGGGCAAGATATTCAAAGCAGAGAGTCATGAATACCTTCAGGTTTGTATTTAACCAAGAGGATGGACCAAAATTACAGCTGAACATAACAGTAAGAATTCTGTTTCATTACATTTGTACAGGTTTGACAGATCAGCTCTTTCTTGGATAATCCCCTCCCTGTTTTCTTACCCTCGCCCTGTATAGTTCACGGGGGATACATGACTAAATGATAGAGATTGTTTCATATCAGACTGCCTCCTTTAAGACTATTCCATTCCAAACTGTCAGTTTGTACTCTAATTCCATCTGCAGCATATAAATATGAGTAGATGCTCACACACCTCAATTACTTCCTTTTGAAATTTCATTGCAGGGCAAGGCCGCCTATTTTTCTACTGACCTTGGCCTCATCCTCCCTCTCCTTCCTCCTCCCAAACCACAGGGCTGGACTTTTATCCTTGACTGACATTTAGCCAGGCCTCCATAAAAGAGATTTTGCATTTCTGGCACAGTCTTCTCAGGGGAGTAAAGAGTGGTATTGACTTTAGTAACCTGGCCTCCTGATGATCCTGAATACTAACAACTGGAAGTGGAAAGATAGGGAAACCTTGGAAGGCTTCACTGGAGAGATGGCACCCGAGAGGAGCCTTGAAGGGTCAAAGATTCTAAGAGATGGATGAGGAAGAAGTTATTCAGCAGATAGTTTGTGCACATGCATAGGAACAAGAGGAGAATGAATCTGAGGAACTGCCATCTCTGCCTTAAAAAGGGGGCTCATTTCTCGACTACAATGCTTAGAGATTACAGCTGTTTACTAGTTCAGTTCCATTCCACAAACAGTTATTACAACATCCCAAGTACTATGTTAGGCACTGGAGGCACCCAGATAAAACAATCAAAAACTTAACCAGTCTCTGACCTTCGGGTATACACATGTACATCCTAACAGCTCCACTAAGGCTGGGGCAGTTTGGCTAAACAGATGGTGAAGTAGGTACTCAAATGCTTCTTCTTATTCCAGGCCTGCGCTTATTCTACCACACCTCAGAACCCTGAAAGATGGATAAGATTTTGGAGACAGAAGAGGGCAAGGCTGGAAATATCAGGCAAAAGAAACAAAAGCATGGCATTAGGAATAAACACAGTGTATTTGAAAGATGTCAGAAGACTTATTTGGCTGGAGTAGACAATATGGGTAGAGAGGTGGGGTGGGGCTTTATTATGGAGGACCTTGAATGTCAAGGTGAAGACTGGACCTTACGTTCAAAGCAATGAAGGGGAGAAGAATGAAGAATATAAAACAGGAAAAGCAACTGGATGAAAGCAGTATTTTGTGCTGGCTGGTCTGACAACGGTATAGAAGATGGGTTAGAACTGGAAAGCTCTTGCAATACTGCACATAATCGTAAATTTGCCTTACAAAGCTCTAACCACACATTCCCTTTTCAAAGAGTCCAATATATTCTCTTTTTTAGGTTACCTTATCCCATCTTTGAAGCAGCTAGGTGGCAGACTGGATAGAGTGCCAGGCCTAGAGTTAGGAAGACTTGAGGTTCACATGTGACCTCAGACACTTACTAGCTATGTGACCCTAGGCAAGTCACTTCCCCCATTTGCCTCACCTCTATATCTGTAAAATGAACTGGAGAAATAAAAGACAAACCACTACAGTATCTTTGCCAAGAAAAAACGCCAAATAGGGTCATGAAGAGTCAGACACAACTGGAAATGACTGAACAACAAAATCCCATCTTTAAGCATTTTTCAAAAGAGAAAACAAATGCTACCAGTAACTTTACAAAGTTTCCCCCCTCCTCCTTCTCCGGGATCTCTATTCTTTCCTAGTTTTTTAGCAATTGATCGATCAGCTTCTGAATCTTCTAATACATGAAAACAAACAAACAGAAAAACAAACCTCTGACTATACAAACAAAAATAAGCATGAATAGAGTATGTATGTGGTCTAAGAGGTGACTGGAGGAGAAAGAAGATTGAGATGGAACAATCGATGTGCTACAGGAAGCAACAAGGAAATATGGATTTGTATATATCCAACTTCCTTCCCAGAAACTAATAATGACAATAAAAAGCTGATGTTTGCATAGTGCTTTGAAGTATGCAAAGCATTCTACACAGTTTCTCATTTGATCCTCAACAACCCTGTGAGGAAACTCCCAGCATCCCTTTGGTAGTAAAATAATAGAGATGCTTCAGCATGACAAGGAAGTTCATAGAGATTTCTGTTTTAGGGACAATGATTTTATTAGTATTGGACAGAGAAAACTTACAATCTTAAAAACCACTTGTCTGTCTTGGAACCAAGAAAGGGGAGAGATTATGCAATTCTTCCCCTCTAACATGTAAGCCACAAAACTATAAATGTAACCTGATAAGATCTGGACTTTTATTTCTGACACTTCATTAATCCGAAGAATGAGAAGTTGATGCTATCCCAAAATCCTCCAGCGAAGAGGTTGTGGTTCCATATGTAAAATATGGACTGGAGGGACCAAGTTACCGTAAGAGGGGGTAAACTGCTAATCAGTTAAAATACATATTCTCAACCCCACTGATGCTTTCAGAAAATAGCTGTGGTAGCTGAATAGTAAAAATATAATTTGAATAAGAAGGATGCATGGCGTGATTGGGGATGCTACTACCTATCTTATATGGCTGCTGTGAGTATCAAATGTGATCACATATGCAGAGCACTTTATAACCAAACACTATGAAATCATAAACATTATTTCTCCTCCATTAAGTCACCTCTGAACACTCTAATACTAATTTAGAAGGGAGAGGTGATTCATATTAAATAAGTTATTTATTTAGTTAACAATATTAAACATTGAGCACCTACCTATGGAATGGGCTATAGGGATCCAAAGAAATATGGACAGAGGCACTGCCCTCACAGAGTTTATAATCTAATCTGAGAAATAAGACATACAGGTAGTACCTGTCTCATATACCCTGCAAAATAGCCCAGGTCTAGTAAAATAAAACTACCCAACTAGGTGACCACAAGCACTCCTCTTCCCAAACAACTGCCACCAATAGCTATTTCCCTCTATGATGCCTGCCTTCAGTCTCAATGTTTTAAACCCATATTATCTAATGCAACCACCTTCCTGCTTAGTCCCCCTAACTCCTTGCCTTGCTTCGACTCCAATCCTGGAGGCTTACAGAGCCAAAGGCAAAGGAAAGAGCAAATCCTGCATGCTAATACATTCTTCCCTTCCATTGACCATTACTAGTTCCAGGAGATCGAATCCTCAGTAGTGCCTTCCATCCCTACCCCGATACTTCCCTCTCCCCCAATCTAAATGTATTCTTTACCCCCAAATCCCCACCCCACCAATGAAAACCAGAGCTTGCCTGAATCTGGTTTTTACCTCAAACACAAATAAGCCTTACTCGAGTCTGTCCAACTTGGGAGTGTCAATGACTCTAGGATTTTAGGGGGTTGGTTGTCTGTTTCGACACCCTTCCAATTGCAACAATCCCTCCCACCACAAAACTGTGCCGGGCTGGCCAACCTGCCTCCACTCTAGCACAGGGAGTTCACTTCCTCAGAAAGCAGTCTTTTCTCACCATTGCATAGCTCTAAATTGGGGGTAAGTGGATAGGAAGGCTGGGATGTGGAATGTGGAATTTTCCTTATTTTGAGTTAAAATCTGCCTGTGGTATGTTATTTTTAAATTACAGAAGAAGTCTGGCAGTAAACAGGATACAGCTAGAAATGACTTGATATAAAACAAAAAGTATTATATCATAGAAAAAAGCAAAGGTCCCATGTGTTGCAGAAGCTTTTTAAGAACTGGAAACTAAGAAGGTGCCCATCAGTTGGGAAATGGCTAAAGAAATGATGGTATATTTATGGAATGGAATACTACTGGGCTATAACAAATGGCAAAAGGGATGTTATTTCAGAGAAACCTAGAAGACATATAAATTGATGCAGAATGAAGGGAACAGAAATACAACAACAACAACATTGTTAAAAAACAAACAACTTTGAAAGATTTAGAACTCTGATCAACACAATGCCCAACTGTGATTCCAGAGGACCCGTGACACATGTTACTCGTCTCCTGACATTCACGATGCAAAATGAGGCTTATCTCTTGGACATGGTCAAAGTAGGAATTAGTTTTGCGCAACTATACATATTTGTGGCAAGACTTTGGTTTTTCTTTTCTTCTACAAAGGGATGGGGGATGGAGACGTAGGCAAAGAAAGAGAATGTATTAGTTGGAAAAAATTTAAACGGCAAAAGGTGTTAATAAAACTTCATTTAAAAAAAAAAGTCTGTCTCCCTATAACTGCAGTCCACTGGTTTTACTCCTGTCCTGTAGAAGGACACAGAAAATAACCTTCATTCTTACTCTTCTATATTACAGTCCTTCAAATACTTGAAAATGGCTATCAGTTGTTTCTTGTCACCCCCACTCCCACATCCCTACCCCCAAGTCTTCTCTGGTTTCTTTCTCCAGAAAAGATCTCCAGTTTCTTCTAGGTAGAGTTGTGGATACAGCAGAGGCCTAGAATAAGGAAGAGCCGAGTTCAAATCCAGACTCAGTCATTTACTAGCTGTGTGACTTGGGCAAGTCATCTGCTTTGCTTCATTTGTAAAATGAAGATAATAATAGTACCTACTGTCTAAGGTTGTTGTGAGGATCAAGTGAGATAATATTTGTAAAGTGTGTAGCACAGGATCCAGCACATAGTAGGCACTATATAGATGTTAGCTATTATTATGTTATGCTTTGTAGTACATCAATGTCCTTGTTAAAGTGTAACATTCGGAAGGGAACACAATATTCCAGAAATGCTCTGGATGCCAGATTTCTATTAGCCCTTCTATCCTACATATATTACTGTGTGCCTTCTTCTGTGCTATCTCACTTAAGCCTCCAAAGATTGGGATAGCTTTTCCACCACTCAGTTGGCTCATTCATTTTCTGAAACCTCAGGTTTTCACATGTACAAAAATATTTATAGCAGCTCTTTCTGTGGTGGCAAAGAATTGGAAATTGAGGCGATGCTCATCAGTTGGGGAATGGCTGAACAAATTGTGGTATATGAATGAAATGGAATATTATTGAGCTATAAGAAATGATGAACAGAGAGACTTCAGAAAAACTTGGAAAGACTTGCGCTGAGTGAAGCGAGCAGAACCAGGAGAACATTGTACACAGTAATAGCAACATTGTTTAAGATCAAGTATCATAGACTTAGCTCTTCTCAGCAATACAATGATCTAAGACAATTCCAAAAGACTCTCGATGGAAAATGTTACCACATCCAGAGGAAGAACTGTGGAGTCTGAATGCAGATGGACGCATACTATTTTCACTTTTGTTGTTGTGTTTTTTTAAATTTTTTCTTTCTCGTGGTTTTTCCCTTTTGTTCTGATTTTTTACAACATGAGTAATGTAGAAATATGTTTAACATGATTGCACATATATTACCTGTATCTGACTGCTTGCTGTCTTGGGGAAGGGGGAGGGAAGAGAGGAATGGAAAAAAATTTGGAACTCAAAATTTTACAAAAATGAAAGTTGAGAACTATTGTTACATATAATTGGGGAAAAAATAAAATACTATTAAGGAAAAAAATAAAACCTCAGTTTTCTTCTCACCAACTGCTGTCAAGTTTCTATCACTCTATATCTATCACTCTATATTCTATCACTCTATATTTGACTTAAAGCAAACAACAAACCTAAACAGATGTCTAGGCTTATCCATGTTAAATTTTATCTTACTGGTTTCCTGTGTTCTAGTCTTACTGTGATCACACTGAATCTTCGTTCTCTCATTCAATGTATTAGTTTTCCCTTCCAACTTCCTGTCATCTCTACAACCTAATTACAGGATCATAGATTTAGCGCTAGAAGGCACCTTATAATCACCTGTGTCAACTCAAATAGAAACTGATCCCTGCAGCCAGCACACTGACTGGGAAAGCCACAAATTAACATTATAGTGAAATTGAACATACCATATCTGTGGCATTTCCCTGACCTACCAGTTCAAAAAAGGAAATAGGTTATTTTGGCATGACCTGCTCTTAATAGACCCCTGTTTCTTTCCCAAATGCTTGCATTTTAAAAACGAGGACATTGGTTTATCTCTGGTGGTTCCGTATCTAAGTCCATATATGCCCAATACAGTCATTATACAGAATCGAACCTTTATAGCACTTGCTATTTGTATCAAACATTTTGATACTCGATCTTTCACTAAACTGTGAAACTCTTTATTTCCCCCAAAAGATTATAGGATAAACTTCTTATAGGATGATCTTCTGTGGCATGTAACTCAGAGCTGGGCACAAAATATACCCTTGTTAATTGCTGAATATGGTTCAAAGTATAAATAAACAAGTTCAGAGAAGGACATATAGAAGGTAAATGTGAAGCTGGGGAGAGCAAGAGGGACTGCAGACTACTTTCCTGTCAGAGTCTATTAAGGAGTAGAAAGGTGTGGGCCATGTATTATGATAGCCAACCTCAGATCTAGGAATCACCTGAGCTCACATGCCTCTAGTGACCACTAGATAGAGTGCCAAGGTCTGGAGTCAGGAAGACCTAAGTTCAAATCCAGCTTCAGACACTCACTGTGTGACCCTGGGCAAGTCATTTCAACCTGTTTGTCTCAGTTTCCTCATATGAAATGAGCTGAAGAAGGAAGTGGTAAACCACACCATCATCTTTGCCAAGAAAACCATAAATGGGGTCACAAAGAGTTGGATACAACTGAAATGACTGAACAGCAGCAAAACCATGACCTCCTCCTGACTGGCTTTTCATGAGAATGCCTTCTCCCAGGTCTCTTGACATCTCTCTGACTGTTCTATCACAGTCTCTTGCGTTGGATCAAATGGATGCTGTAGATGACCCCCAAGAACACGTCCTAGGCCCTATTTTCTTCTTTCTCTATAAAATCTCTCTTTTGGTTATTTTCATAGAGTCTCATAGGTCCAATTATCATCTTTATGCAGATGATTCCCTGATCCACATATCTGGACTCAGTCTCTCTCTTGAGCTTTAGTCCTGTTAGAAATCTCAAACTCAACATGTCCACAAAGAACTCAATCTATTACTCCTTGAATTAACATCTTTGCAGTTAAAACTTTCCAATACCTGTTGAGGGCACCATCATTCTTCCAGTTGCCCAATTTCTTAACTTTGGGTTTATTCTTGATTTTTTCTTCTCCCTTATATCCCACACGTAGTCATTGCCCAAGTCTTATCCCATCCCCTTCCTCTTTTCTTCATTTACTGGCCCACAACCCTAGCTCAGGCTCTTCTTACTTCTCACTTGGAATTATTGCTCATAACTAGACACCCAACTCCTAAGCTCTTCTCTCTTCATTCCATATTCCACACATTATGCCAAAATAACTTTCCTGAAGCACAAGTTTGACTGTGTTATTGTAATATTCTCTTGCTCAAGAACCTTAGATGGCTCCTTTTTACCTCTAGGATAAAAAACAAACTTTTCCATTTCATGATTTGGCTCCAGCCTGTTTTTCCAAGTTTAGCATATATAACTCACTCTCACGAACTCTCAGTTAAACTGGTCTACTCAAAGTTCTCCAAACTCAACACTCCACATCCCCCCACTGTTCTTTTGTACAAACTATCCCTCAGTGTCTATAATGCAGTTTTCCTCCTCTCTTCTTTCTCCCAGGTGCCCCCCTCTTGATGCAAACACTTAAATGTATGGTAGAATGCCAAGAATATTTGGTAAAGACCCCTAGAATGTCAGGGCTGGAAGGGATCCTTTCATTTTTCAGATGAGGAAACTGAGGCCCAGAAAAATGAAGTATCTAGCTTGCCAAAGATCACACAACTTTGAAGCACCAAAGGTAGAATTTTAATCAGTCTTTTAATGCCAAGACCAGATCGTTTTCCCATATACTAAGGTTCCTTCTTAAGCAGATAAGACCACACTCCATTGAGTATGCCTTTTAGATAAAAACCCAAGGCTTTTTTTAAAAATGAAAAACACAAGACATATTTTGGACAGTCTGTTCTTGCTAAAATAAAAAAAAACGCACAAGCTCTCATATGAACTGGCAAGTTAGATCTTGTTCACATAGAGCATGGAGGACACCCAAAATCCTGCCACAGAGCTGGATCTAACCTTGAAGACAGAAAGGCCCATTGAGAAATGGTAACTTCACAGGTTTAATGGACAGAGAGAGAACAGCTCACAGATGTTAGCTTGTCTAGTCCCTGACGAGCTATATTATTAGTAAAGAGATATGATATCATTAGTAAAGAGATATAAATCTGAAGTCACATGTTTGGCTATTGCCAACTACACAAATGCACAAAGATTCTATGGAGGGTAGGCAAGTAGCCCTCAAGAGGAAGTAGGAGGTACTAAAAAGAGTACTGGACTTGGAGTCCAAAGATCCGGGTCCGGATTCTACCTTATTAGCTACATGACTATATAAGAAAACAGATTTAGATCTGAAAGTGATCTTAGAAGTAATGTTGCCCAACTCTCTAATTTCAGAGACGAGGAAACTGAGGTCCATGGAGTTTAAGCAACTTATATAAGGTCATACAGGTAGTAAGTGGCAGAGTTTGGAGAAATTCAGGCCTTTAATACTAATTTTATGCCCAATTATATAATTAGATGCCCAATTACAGGTAAGAGCCCCGAGTGCTTACATAACTTTTATATAACATGACCAGTATTTCCACTTACATAGAATTCTGCTTCACATCACTCCTCCTCCCCCCGCTCCATAGAAGACCTGAAGTAGCAGCCATAGTTGTCTAAGAAATACCCAGGCCATTCTTGGTGGTAAACTCAAGTCACCAGGGTGTAGGCAAAATTGCAAAATTGGCACAACTCTTTTTCCCTCTCAAATACCTTTCTGTAGTAGCTCTCTTTCAAATCTCCTGCTATCCTTTGTCCCTTCTTGCTTATCCCTGACAGCCTTCACACTCAATTGACTTACCAAACCTCCCCTCAGGCTGAACAAAGCAATTAATATTAATATATGAATGACTGGTAAGCTGAGGCGATGGGGAAGGTGATCTCCAAGAAAATTTTTAATTGATGGGGGAGTGAGGACAAAGGGGTGGAAGGCAAGAATGACTCCTTTTCCCTTCTTGTACCCCATTTCACAAAGTGGATCTGGTATTTTTCTAGTCTCTGGAAGAAAGGACCCTGGGCATGAAAGTTAAGTAGACAGTTTTGTCTTTGTCTTAAGGTAACTAATTCTATTAAAGTAATTTTTACTTGCTTAAATGAAAGTCATCAATACTTGATGACAGCTCCCTATTCCCCAGTTCTCTAGATCCTGGAACCTCAGTTATTTACTAGATATCCTCATTTCAAGTTTATCTTTGTACCTTCAGCACCTGTCATATAACAACACTTAAATATTCAATGGTGGATTGGGGTTAACAGGGAATGTTGTCTTAAGAATAATGCCTTATTTAACAGGCCTCTAAGGACTGGAATTGGGTTTTACTGAAATAAGTTAAAGGTTAAGACTCAATTCCTCCCATGGGTTCTTCTACTCCATGACCTGCCTCTCTCTGACCCCATCACCACTGGGAACAAGAGGGGTGGGCCTTTTAAGAGGGAAGGGGGCCAATCGGTCAGGGTTCCTGAGGTAAGAGGTGTGCTAACCTTATTCACTTCTGGGAAGCAGCAGTGTTATTTAGGGGCTGCAGAAGGGTCATACTCTCTTTCTCTTGAGAGCAGTGTCCTCCCACAATCCGGTCCTAGAGAAAAAAGTTGACCAAAATTAAATGAACTCAGGGGTGGAAAATCTCGGTGGGTCCTGCAGGGGCTCCGCAGCCCAGAGTGGGGGCAAAGGCTGACAGCTAGAATATTACTACTACTGGTGGGCAGCGCTATACAGGTTTCAAATTGCTTTCCGCACAACTTTGTGAGAATGGTACTGTAAATATTATCTTCATCTTACAAATGAGGTAACTGAGCCTCAGAGACGTTATGACTTGCTAAACATAAGTGTCTGAGGCGGGATTCGAATCTGAGTTTCTCATGACTGCAAGTCCACATTTCCTACTCTATCATGCCTTTTGCGAGCCATTTATGAACACAAACAAGGTGTAGGAAGCTTCACCGGCAAGGTCTCCTGAAAGGACCCCGGAGGCCTTGGTCCTCGGATTTTGCCAGGACTGACGCGAGCCCAAGGTAATTGCATCTGAAGCTCTGGGCCTCAGTTTCCCCTTCGTGTAAAGGGGGTTACTACTTCTCCCGGGCCGGCCTAGGCTAAGAGAGGCTTCAGGAGTTGCTTCGGGGTGGCCTGGGAGCTCTACACTACCCCAGGGGCCGGAGCCGACGGGGCGGGAGGCTGGCCGGGCCGGCCCGCGGGCTCACCTCCTTGGCGGAGCGGATCTGCTTGCGCACCGCGTCCTTGCAGCCATACGGAGAGTCCTGGAAGCAAGGCTGGAAATGCGCCTCCACCCGGGTGGGGCCGCGGTACGCGCCGCGGTAGAAGGCGGGCCAGCCCAGCTCCAGCACCGGCGGCTCGATGTCCGACTGCTCGGGGAAGTAGGTGAGCGAGGAGCAGTCCTGGGACGAGGTGAAGGACTCTTCGGCCGCGCTGTCCTCCCCCCGGGCTCGGGGCCGCTCGGCGGCCTGGAGGATGCTCTGGATCTCCTCCTCCGAGAGGAAGCAGGTCACGTTCTCCCGCCGCAAGAAAGTGATGAAGGCATCCCGGCCGCCGGTCACCAGCTCCTCCACGGCCAGCCGCTGCGCCTCGCTGTACAGCTCGGGCAGGTTGGGAGGGCCGCGCGGGGACAGGCACGATGCGGCCAGGTCATCCAGGAGCTGGGACGGCGAAGCCATGGCGGGCCAGCCAGCAGGTAGCTGCAGAAACGGCCGGGGACCAGCCGGGGCTGGAGCTGCGGCACCCGGCCCACATTTTATAATGGGGATTTAAATTCAAACTCGGCCCAACCATTGGTCAAAGAACCGCCCCGCCCAGAGCACTGGCGGCCAAGCCCCGCCCACAAGGAGCCCGCGGTTGGTTGGCTGCTTTTAAACTCGCTCTAGCACAGTCAGCGCGCGTAGAGAAGGGACGGCAGGCGGGGCCAGGCAAACAGAGGCCCCGCCTGCAAAGGGCTCCGAACCCCGCGCCCAGAATCCTGTCGGTCCGTGAAGCCTAGGGCTCGCGCTGTAACCGTGGAGTGGCATCCTACGTTGCCAGGTCTGGAAGGGAGCGTGCACAGGGGGACTGAATCTCTGCGCCTGGGGTCCAGAGGACCAGGCTCCAGTTTGGGCTGGTAGCTGACCCTCTGTGGCAAGACCCCAGAAACAGGGCTCTACCAAGCACTGAGTTATAGCTCCGGAGAGGTTCCTCCTGGAGCTCAGGGCACCGCAGGGCTGCCCCGGAGAGTGGCTCTGGGGCGCCCCCTGCTGGTTCCAAGGAGCGTCTTACTTTTCCTGCCCCATCTAACCGGGAGAGGACGCGCTAATTGTCAGTGATTGTGTCTGCCCATAGGAGCCTCATACGTACGTATTATAGGCCTGTAGTGGACAAATTGTGTTCTGAGAACGGTTCGAGGACTTGCTCAATTCCTAACTAATAATAAATGACATTTAGATGGCGCTTTAAAGTCTACAAAGCACCCAAGGAAGAATGACAGAGAAGGGACACAGAAATCCTCTGGTCCTGCCATTCATTTTACAAAGGAAGGACTTCCCCTCTCTGGGTCTCAGTTTATTCCTTTATAAAGTGTGGAGGTTGGACTCAATGTCCCCACTTTCAACTAGTTCTGCCAAATTCCCTAAAATGGGGGGGGGGGAACTTGTCCTGCTGCTGGCATTCAAGGCTCTCCCCAATCTAGCCCCAACCTTAACTCAATCAATTCTTCACATGCTCTGCATTCCAGCCAAACTGAACTGCTCTTTATCCCTGTTTAAATAGAGAGTTGAAGGGAACCTAAGAAGTCTTTGAGTCCCATCGCATTATTTTACAAATGAGGAAACTGCTGGGAGAGGTTGATTACCTGAAGGTCCCACTTATAGCAGGTGGCAGAGCCAGGATTTGACCCAGGACTTCTGACTTTGGAGTTAAACATTCTTCCCAAGACACACCTGGAATGGACTTCCCCTCACCTGGGCTGGGTGAAACCTGGACCTTCCTTCAAAGTCAAACTCAAGTAATATGACACAACCGAGAGCAGAACCAGCTTAGCCCCTCCTATCTCTGATGTCTCCCTCAACCAGCCTTCTTTCCCACCTTTCCCCTGTGCAACTCTTTTGGGAATATACTGCCCTTGGACCAAGATTAGATGAGAATAATGGTAAACAACCAGTTGTCTCAGGGCCCAAAAGATCCATTTTGCATTATAAATAATACAATGAAATAACTCTTCATGACTAAGTTGCCTGGTTTTTATTCAGAGTCACAAGCAGGGAAAAAAATAAAACAGATTTCACAAGACTTTAGATGTCCATCTGAGAGACCACCATAGTGAGACATCACTATGTATGTGATTCATCAAATGTTACATCTGTAGTTAGTGGTGGAGCAAAGGTAAGGAATGCTCTCCAACCATCAGCTAGTTTTATTCATCCATTCATTCATTCAGGCACACATGGGTTTACATATAGTATTTGAGACTGATGTCTTCAGCGTGTTGTCATTAACGCATCCAGGCTCTGAAGATGGCTATGCCAAACAGATTCTTTTCCAGAATTCATCAGTTTGGTGGCATATAACTTCTTTTTGTGGGAGAGCATTCTGGGAGGAACAAACAGGTAAAGTATTCCTCCATCTTTGTTACCACATAGGAGGAAGGCTGGTAGGCAGGGTTGAGTGTTAATCCAATTTCTGGGTACCTACCCCTCAACCCTGAGATTTTTTATAGGTTGCTGTTGCTTGAATGGTAGTAAATGGAACTGATGGGACACTCCCTATGAGCCCCAACCTGCTTCCAGCCCATACAAGAAATAGAGAGAAGTCAGAGGTCAGAACTTCTTGGCTGCTAGCCAAGAGCAATTAGTGTTTATTTAGGTTGTTGACCTTCAATTGTGTTCCCTTCTCACCCATGCATTATCATGAATGTCTTATGTCTGATTATAGCCAAAAAGGCAGATGCCATATATTTTTCTGATGTGATCAATGGGGTAAATCAGTGTGATCAGATGGGTAGAGATTTGAGAAGAGGTTTCAATCCTTTTAAAAGGAGGATGGGTTGTTTTTTTTTTTGAAGGTAGGATATTATCTTTGCTTCAGAATGAACTGAGAGGGGGAAGAGTGGACACTGATCCCATTTGAATGTCCTACAAGCTAAAAAGACCTATCATAACTTTACCTTGGGCAAAAATTTCCTATCAACAGGAGAATCAGCACATCCCATAATTTACAGATACTTTTAGCCCTGACAGACAAGCTTTGGAGTCAAACGTATGGCCAGGCAGGGCCAGTCTCATGTGGGGTACTCAAATTTTATAGAGCTCCACATTTAATACAAGCAGGGTTACCCCCATACATGGGGACATCATTTATTATAGGTGGAGCTCCCCTCTATCACACATGCACGCTTTCCACAAACATGTATTGTTTCTATAATGTTCAGGGCACTGAGCTAAGCACTATAGGAAATCCAAAAAATTTTAAGACACAGTCACTGTCTTCAAAGAGTTTACATCCTACTGGGAAGATTCTGACATGTACACAGCTAAGTGTAAATATCGGTGTGGTAGTATAAAGGAGAGATTTAGAGCTCAATGAAAATTTGAGGAAGAAAAGTGGCATGGAAGAAGTGGCACATAAACTTGAAGAAAAGGAATTATGAAGGATAGAGGCAAGGAGGAAGTGCTTTGCAGGGGTGGCCTCTGCAAAAGCACAGAAGTGGGAGATGACATATTGAGTCAAGGTAGTTCAGAGAGTATGTGAAATAAAGCAAAAATGTAGGTGGAAGGAGGACTTTAAATGCCAGGTGAAGAAAGCTGCGTTTTATCTTGTGGGAAACAATAAGGCACTGAAAGCTGGCTAATTGACCTGGTCAGACCTGCATGATGGGAGTAATATTTTGGCAGCTGTTTGAAGAATGGATGGGAAAGGGGAAGGAATAAAGGCAGGGAGACTAACTGGGAAGCTGTTGCAATAATCTAGGTAAGAGATGATGATGAGTGGTTTAAACTAGAGTAGTGACTCTGTGAGTAGAGAGAAGTGGACATTTTCAAGAGATGTCATAAAGGTCAAATAACATGGCTTGGCAACTGAAAAGACACGGGGGTTGAAAGAGAAGAATCAGAGCTGAATCTAAAGTTGTGAGGCTAGTTCCTAGAAGTTTGGTGGTGACATTAGCACAGGCCTATACAACCTGCAGCCCACCAAAGAAAAATGTAGAGGAAAACATCTTCTATATTTTTCGCAGGCCATCCAATATCCTTTGGTATGCCCCCATTATGCAGGCCTGCATTAGCAGAAATAGAGAAGCTGGAAGGCCAGGTCTAAGGAAGAAAATGGTGAGCTTGGTTTTAGACATATTGACTCTGAGATGCTGCTGCATATCTAAGTGATGTCCATCAGGCAGTGGTAGATGGGAGCTGAAACTCAGGAATGAGATTAGGGCTGATTATATAAATTTGGAAGTCCTCTCTATGAAGGTGACAATTGGATTCATGGAGTTGGACAGAATATGTAGAGAGAAAGGAGGGCACAGGACAGAGCTTTTTGGGACAGCTAGGCAGTGCAGTAGAAGAGTACCAGGCCTGGAGTTAGGAAGATCTGGGTTCAAGTCCAGGTTCAGATACTTACTAGCTGTATGACCTGGGCAAGTCACTTGATCTCTGTCTGCCTCAGCTTCCTCATCTGTAAAATGGAGATAATAATAGCACCTACCTCCCTGAGTTGTCAGGATGGATGGAGATAATAATTGTAAAGTGCTTAGCACAGTGCCTGGCACATAAGTGTTATATAAATATTAGCTATTATTATTTGAAGGGGGTTGGGGAGTATGGAGAGAACTCCCAAACTTAGAAGGCTAGAGGAGGAAGATGAACTAGCAAAAGAGATTAGAAATAGCTTTCAGGCAGGTAGGAGAACTAGGGAAGAACATTGTTGCAGAAGACAATGATGGAGAAAGTATAGGGAGGGGGAGATGGTCAGCATAAAATGCCTCAGAAAAACCACAGAGGATGAGAATTGAGAAAAAAATTTAGCCATTTAAAAGACACTGGTGAATTTTTAGGGGGCAGTTTCAGTAGAGCAATGGGGTCACTTAACAGATTGCTAGTAGTTGATGAAGTAGAGGTAAGGAGTGTTGATTATTACCCTTTCTTGGAGTTTAACTGTTAAAAGGAAGACAGGAATATAAGATCAGAACAGGATCTAGGCTAGGGTAATTTGGGTTTTGTTCCCAAGAGTATAAAAATTTAGGGGACCCCCTTCTATTGCATTTTCATTACAAATTAAAACATTTGAATTCATGGCTGGTTAACAAGAATAATTAGCTAAAGTCAGAAGGCTACCAGATGACTTGCCCCCAGCCCCCATTCTAGATGGGTGCATCCCTGGCCTCCCCAGTTGTGTTTGTCCTTCATTCTCCAACAGTGCCGTGACATCAGGGAGATGATGGCATGACTTGCAATTGACTTTGGTTTGAGTGAGGGAGGACTGTACAAGGTCACCAGCCTCACTTTCTCCTCCAGAGCCATCTGGGTCCAGTAGCCAGATATTCATCAGGACGACTGGAGATGGCTCAGGCTGCAATGGGAAACCCTGGCCCTTTTAAGCTAAGGTCATTTCAGGTGCTCACTTTGAGTGAGGCAATGCCCATTCAGTGAATAGGCCTCTTTAACAAGTTAGTCAAGGGATGGCCCCTTTAATTTTATATACATATATCTCAAACTGGGAGGGGAAGATCCTCAGGGTTGCTGGCCAAAAAGCCTTCCAAGTGGAGTACCTGGTGGTACTGGTGTCCCAAGAGCTGCTACTAGAATGTCCTGGGTCTGTCTCATTGTGGGACCATTTTTCCTAAGCTCCTATTTCCCTCCTCTCAAGTCTTACCCTCATTTGCCCTAGGCTAGTGTTGTGCAATTTGCCAGGGCACTAGAATTTCTGGTTTCAACTCAGTACAGGACAATAACTTGGAACAGGGGGTAGGGAACCTGTGGCCTCGAGGCCACATGTGGCAGGATTCAGGCAAAGGGCTGCACTTGAGGACCTAGAGGGCCACAGGTTCCCCACCCCTGGGAAGGTCTTGGTGGGGATGGGCAAGGTCAAGGGAATGTTTTTAAAGGTAGAGGACACCTGAATGAGTTTATAGGTAACAAGGAAAGAATACATCATAGGGAAGGAGTAGACTGATACGTAGAAACAGAAAATAAGAGAGCGGAAAATGAAAGGGAAATTATTTTACCAGCTAAAAGGAAATTGCTCCAGGGCTCCCAGTTTTGAGGGCCCCTAAAGCCTCATTTTATTTTGCATTACAAATTACTGTTACATTACACTCCTCTAGGTGGAGAGAGCAGCTAAGTTGGCAAGTAGAATGTAAGCTTTTTAAGATGAGGTAGTGTTTTGCTTTTGTGTCCCATCTCCCAACACTGCTTACTCTTAGTAAGCTTTGATGTTTGTTGAATTGAGTTGCACTGCTTTTAATCTGTCCCTTGATGCAAGGAAGAAACACTAGAATTCACCAAAGCCCCACTTCAGGCTCATGAGGCCCAGAAAAATGACTTGAGTGTGAATCACCAGATGTTCTACCAGTTGTCACTGATCGTATGGGGGTGGCTGAGTGGGAGCAGTGAAAGCAAGGCCTTTCTCTCCAACCATCTGCCAATTTGTTCCTTAGTGCCCTCCCTCAATGAGTTCCCAAATGCAGCTCAGCCAAACCAAGGAGACTTCACCCCCTGAAATGAATAGTGACAATGACAAGTATTATTAAAAGAAATTTAATAATTTTAATTAAAAAATTCATGTCCTATGAAGGACACTGCCATTTAGAAGCTGCTCTTGTTGCAGGTCCCCATCTGGCATGCACAGCGCCCTGGGGACCATACACACTGTCTCCATACAGTGAGAAACCACCAGTTAGACTTCAAGGTACAGCATGAAATCAATCACCTCCATACAATATCAAAGATCGGTGGTTGTCTTTAAAAAAATGTTTTAAATATATTACTCTGTTGATTACCAATTTTTTTACACAAAGTTGCTAATACAATATACAGTGTTCATACATTTCTCACATAAAATACATTTTGGTAAGTGTTTTATATACATCAGTGGCTTCTGGCCTGGTGAATTATTTATTGCAGGGGGCTAGGTATCTTCAAACACATCCTGGATACGCAGGTCCACACCCTGCTACACACCACTTACTATGCCTATCCACAATGGGTACCCGGTACCCCGGGAGTGCATTGCTGCACTCAGCACTCTTGTAGAAAGGCCTTTGTGGTTTCTAAACCAGGCCTAATTTCACTGCCTGTGTGGTAGCTCCAGTCTCATACTCAGATGCCCACCGGGGCCTAATCATAGACCTTATTCTTACTGGATGCCAAAGGAGTGAGGGATAGGCTTGCTTGATTATAGATGCTGAAAAATTAAAGAAGATACCCTTCTGGTATATTATAGGGGGTGCCCTTGGACTACACTGAAAAATATCATCGTCTTCTGCAACAAACCTAGTAGGAGGAGAAATCTGGAAATTATATATTTAGTTTTGTACACAGCAAACTAAAAGAAGAAAAAGCCCCCACTTACAAAAAAGAATTATCTTATGGCTTAAAATTATTGATTTTGTTTGATTTTGATCAACCAATTGGCAACACTATTTTTTTCTTCTGGTGAAACAAAATTCAAATTTAACAAATGCTTATTAAGTATCTACTATGTATGTGCACAGCACTGCATGGGGGAGATATAAAGATAAATAAGATGAGGTACCTGCCCTCTTGGAGCTTACAATCTATTAATACGTTCTAAGGTCATGGTAATTGACTTGGGACTCCATGGACAGTTCATCGAACACTAAGCCTGAGGCCTTAGTGGCTGGTGGTCTGTGACTATGACCTTAACAAACTTTCTCAGTCTAGCCCCTGGCCAGATGAGAGCTTATACATGATGGGTTAAGGGGTGTTAGAGAAAAGCAGATTGTTTCTAATTCTCAGTTATCTGCTATAAAATATAAACATATGTTAAACAAAACATAAACATATAAACATATGTTAAACAAAGTATTTATATTTTATAGCAGATAACTGAGAATAAGAAACAAACCTGTGAGTGTATAAACACACACATATATATCAGTCTGGATAATCTGTAAATCTCTTTTGGCTTTGGGGTGGTTTTTTGCACCTATAGTTGAATAGGGGTGTTTCTGATGTTGAGGGAATTCACAATTCAAAGTAAATAACGATGCCAGAGCTGTAACTTGGAAGGATCTGGTAAACTGTCCAACTTCTCCATCCTTCTTTAGAATCAAATTTCTTTGAGGAGACAAGAAATTTCCTCGGCAAAGATGAAGAAACCTTTGTTCAACTTCCTGCTAAGTCATATTAAACAAAGATCTTTTGTGTTAACCAGAGCAGGAGATGGTGTCAGCAAGAATCTAGGATCCTATTTTTAGAGCTGGAAGGGACCTTTGAGGTCATCTAGTATGTGGGCCTCATTTTACAGAGGAGGGAACTGAGGTCTAGAGAGGTTAAGTGACTTGCCCAAGGCCACACAGGTAGTAAGTGTCAGAGCTGGGATTTGAACTCAAGTCTTTGTGACTCCAAGTTGCACTCTCCTTCCAAGCTGGCTGCCATCGCTGATCTCTTAGATACTGTTCTGATCCAGACACTGTCATGCCGAACCCACTCTAGGAGGCAGCAATGGTTTTTCCACGTCAAGCTTGTGTTGACTACTTCAACACTGATTCTAGAATGTGAGAAACAAAGGGATACTGGAGAGAGAAGGCCATTCTGACTCAGGCCTCGAGTCTGTGAGTCTGGGGCTGAAGCTCTGGTCAGCTATAATACAAATGAGTCCTCCATTTTTGGAAGAGTCCAGCAATATGAGTGCAGAAATACTTGAGGCTTCCCATACAGGGGCAGAACTGAGATGACACATTGGGTGGTGTTCAATAAGGCCACATTTAAAATTTTCCTCATACACCTGCAGCCATGGCTTTGTATCTCTTTCAACACATCAGTGTTCCTTTGTTGTATACCCTACAACGGGAAGTTAATCAGAGAACCCATTAGTGGGCTCCTATCTCCCCACTAGGGAAAGGCTCTGATTACTGATTTGCCTAGCTGCCAGGGAGACAATAGGGCGCTGTTTGGCTCCATTGTGTTCAAGGGTTTCTGCTTTGCATTGATTAGGCACAAGAAAAAAAACTAAGCTTGGGGGTCTCCGACTCACCTGGCTTTTTTCTATCACATCTCCCTGCTTCTAGGCAAAGCTCTATGAGAAGCTAGAATAGTACATTTCCTATTTTTAATGCCTTAATCCCTGGCTGAAATGACCGAGCTCAGAGTTTTTCCACTTCAGGGAGTCAGTTTTATCCCACTGTAAGGGCACACTGGAGAAGGACCCATAATAGCTGCCCAAAGTAGATATCTTAGGTAAGATCATTGTTCTCTCAATTCCTCAGTCTGGCAGACCCTGCCCTGTGCTCCCCACAATCTGGCCACTTGCGATTCAGTCACAGCCTCTTTCCTATCAAAGCACAGGGACTTCTGCAACTCTTCCAAGCTAGTTGGCTTCATCTGGAGACCAGGAGCCAAGGAAACCCTTGGAGAACCTCCGCCACAAATGCAGGTACACCTTACATGAGAGGCCCTGGACAGGACTCACACTGGGCAGTGTAGAAGTGGACACATGGGATAGACATGCCTTAGAGTCATTAGGTCTGCATATCAGCAGCTACAAATAGAAGTCAGATATGATCAACTCCTATCCCTTTGCTACTGCACATCTTGCCACCTTCCCACCCAGCATGGAGGCCAGTCTGGACTGAGTAGATTTCAGGACTGGTCTGCAATTAATATAGTTACAAAGTCAAATGTATATGGTTTTTGGATTAGCCTTTCCCCTGGTCCTCTAGACATGTGGATACTTAAAATGACACTACACTTCATCTGCTCTACAGCACAAACAAGGTAAAACTATTCATGTATGCTAACTCCTGGGGCAGCTGTGGACCCTTGGCTATCTTCTTTGTCCTGTTCTCATCTGAGCTACCCCATCCAAGCTAGTCTCCTGGGGTCAGTGTGCTGTCTACTTTCATACAGTAGCAAAGTGTCAGATCATATCTCAAAAACCCCGAGTTCTCTCCACCCAGCTCTCTGGCCCACTGGAAGGCCTTTGCCAGCCCACTATTTCTACCTCCATCTTTGTTTCTCTGCCTCAGGTTCCTAAAGACAATGGTCTCAGCTTCTGGAGCTGTCTGGGGTTGTGTGAATCAGTCAAATCATGATGGTAAAGGGCTATTAACATTTAAAACACAATGTAAAAATGACCAGGCATCACTGTTTCATGTAAGGACTGCATATAGAGATGTTTGCACATACAGATGTGTCTGCATACATGCACACATATTGTTTATACACCTCTGGAATGGCTTTTTTTTTTTGAGCCTGGGTCTCCCTGTCTCTTCCAGGCTAAAAGTCCAGTTGGCCACTTACAATGGATTCCATTTCTAATCAGCATGGAAGTTTTGAACTCCTTTTTTTTTCCCCCTCACATGGGATGGTTAGGCAGCCTGGCAGACCTCTGCTCTGGGAGGCCCACCATATTGGTATTATGTTTAATGCAGGTGCCCAATAAGCTCAGTTCACTACAGCACAGAACTCCTAAACTCAAAGATTCCACCAGTCTCAGCTTCTCTGGCAGCAGGGCCTATAGACATGCACTGCCACCACCCTTGACCTGGATCTTTAATAAAATGTTAGTCCATCTGCTTGCAAAGAAGTTTATTCACTGACTCAGGAAAGTATGGAACCTCAAAGCTGGAAGAAATCTCAGAGGGCCTGTAGCCCAACCTGTAGCTAAGGAGGGATCCACTGTATAACACTGCCAGCAAGTTGTCCTATGACTTTCACTTCAGCGCCTCCAGTAATGAGAAGCTTACCACCTCCTGGGGCAGCCCATTCCACCTTTGGATCACTCTAACTTATAGAAAGGGATAAACATGCACTTGTTCCCCAAACCCTGGAAACTAGAACTTGGGCACCTCCATGGAGCTGAAAAGAGGTAGTTTTAGGACAAATGAAAAATTTGTCCCGCTTACAGAGTAGAAAGGAAACATGTGAATTTCATTGTTCCCCTACTCCCAAGAGGTGACTGAGGCTGAATATACAGCTTCCCCCCAGAGGAGTAAATAAATTCACAATGATAGTCATAATGGGCTAAGCTGAAAATTTAAGTTGTCTGGGAGCAATCAACACTTGATGGCTCCTATCAGAGAAAGAATCCTGGTCTGGATGGATTGTGGAAATGATGTTGGAGTGATTTCCCTCAGCTTGTGAAGCCCAGGCAGGCCAGAAACTCCAGTCCTACAACTGGCTAGCCTCTTACTGCCTTCCTGCATGCTGTGCTTCCTGAAGAGCCACTGAATAGATGGCCCTGTCAGTCATATGCACCATGCTTGCCTCCTACCCACCTCCTGTCACCTTTAATGAGAACCAAATGCTTTCTACTGGGATGAACATTACCAGTCCTGGCAGGGGCTCCATCAGTGCAGATCAGTGACTGTCTATGCCTCCAGGTGAAGCCCTGTCACCCTCCATATCCTGTGCTTGCACTTGGCCAGAAAGAAAGCTCTGTACCCACAAGACATAGGCACAAAAATAAAGCTGGATGTGCTTGGGAGGCAGTGAAAGCATTTCAGAATCTTATATTGACTACTCATCCCAACCAGGGACCCTACTTTTGTTACCAGCACCTGAAGGGAAGGGGACATTAGCACTTGTCCATTTTAAACACTACAGGGATTAGTTGTGTGCTTTAAGCTAAATCTCACTCCTACAGTGGTAATAAATTGGCAATATAAGCTCCTATTTCCCTAGGCTGGAATGCTGAAAGGCAGATAACTCAGTAACCAAAAACTGGTTGGTCCCTGGGTTTCATGAGATCCAAGTATCATGAGCTGGAAGGAATCTTAGAGATCAGCTAGTCATCTCACTCATTTTATACATGAAGAACCAGGACCACAGAACTTAACTGACATGCCCAAGATTGCACAGCTAGTGAGTAGTAGAGCCACAAATGGAACTCAGGTGCTGCAAATAGAAAATCCAGTGGTCTTTCCCTTACACCGTTGGGCCTTTTCTAAATACCATATCTAGCCCTTGACAGAGAGGAGCCAATACGAGGATCTCCTTGACTGGAGACAAATGTTATTTGCCCCTTGACTTTTAGTAGTCTTGAAAGATTTTTTTCTCCTTTTAAAACGTTGACTTTGTGGAGATAACTGGCAAAATTCTATGTGAAGTTTTAAAAATCAAATGAGATTGGAGCAACTTGATTTGTTATCTCTGATACTGGACTCTCCCGGGGACTGCATCCTGGAGGGAAGCATTATTGAAAGGGATTGACAGGGAAGCTTCTCTGGACAAGTTGTGTTATCTCACCCTCAAGGATTCTCACCTCCCTTGGAACAATACAGAGAAAAGAGCCCATAGTGCCAGCAGACACTGACCGTGGCTATGAAACCGGTCATTCATCTATTTACTCAACAAACCCTGAGTGTCTACTGTGTGCATGGTGCTGGATCAGGCACTGCTAGTCTCCAACTTCCAAGATGACTCAGGGTTCTTGCTTTGATTCTATTAAAGGGTATTCCTAGGGAGACCCCAGGAGGCATAAATACCCTCAGCCATCCCTGCTGAACATAACCACAGAGTTAGCCATGGCCGGGGCCTTGCCAAAGTCTGGAGTTGGACCTCACTCCAGCCATGGGTCTTGAGCTATGGTTTGAAAAGCACCTCACACCACAGACATTCTGCTGCTGTCCCACACACATCCTGTGTCAATACCAGTTACTCACATAAGCAAGTGAACAGCTACATTCTCAGGACCAAGCTGGACATGTATCTTCCTATTTACAGCCATCTACCTTGGTCTTTGGCACAAATGGGGCCACAAGTGATGTGTGTATGTGTGTATGTGTGTACACATATATGCATGTGCGAGGCATGTAGGAGTTTGAATACTAGGGCTGGCAAGTACTTCACAAGAGCAGAGCAGGATTCCTTACATCACATTTCAGACATCTGGCAGTCACTTGCAGGAGGCTAATAACTGGTATTCTTCATTCAGAATGGTGATAAGTATAGTCCAAGGTAAGCTCTCAGGGGTGGGCAGTTCAGAGTGACACCAGGATTGAGGACAACTCTGGAAAAATCTTCCTCTCTGAAAATGAGAATTGGCCTCATTTTATCTACTCTCCATCCCACATGGCCGCCCCTCAGGTACTCGCCCCAGGCCAGGCTCAGGAATGCTCCATGCCTTGGCCATGACCAAGTCCTTCTCCCTCCTGAGTCCAGGGGCATGGCTGCAGCGGGCCTAAGAAATGCGGCAACAGCCTCGCACTTTCTCCTCCATCTCCTCCATTGGGGCCTTGAACTTTAGGAGAGGGGGGTCCCCACTGGCTACTGTGTAATATACAGAAGTCCCATTGGCACTGTAAGGAGAAGTTCTTGTTCCAATCAAGGGGGTCTTGCTCTCGCTGCTGCCCTCGCCCACTCCACTCACCCCACCACCTAGGTGGGGGTTTAGAAAGGGGTGACTGAGGAGCTTGGCAGCTGCCCTCTGGCGCTTCAGCTCTGACAGCGTCTGGTGGCTGGGCTCCTTGTACACATTCCAGGGCTGTGGCATGTCACGTAGGCCAGGGCTACCATAGGGAAGAGATGCACTCAGGGTGTAGTCTGGGACTTCATGCACCTTCCAGATGTCGCCATTGGCAAGAGAGTATTGGTGGGTGGTAGCCGGAGGCCGGAGTCCATTCTGGATGGGCATGTCCCCATTAGACAATGAATATGGGTAAGGGCTGACTGGACCCCGGAGGCCATTCTGCATGGGCAGGTCGGTATTCCCCAATGTGCTCTTGGTCATAAATTCAGAAAGAAGCAATGGCTTTTCCAGTATAGTATTCTGCAAACAAGGGAGGAAAGTTACCAATTATTAGTATCATCGAACTCTGAAGAGGCTTTGAACAAAATGGGATTTTAACTCTACCATTGCTCCCACCACACAGTGAATGAATGAATAAATTAATGAAAGAATTTATTAAGTCCTTATGATATGCAAAGCACTGTGTTAAATGATGGGGATAGACATCTAAAAGTAAGACAGGGCTATCAGAAGATCTTTACTTCCCTTTAAGTCAGAGAGGCTCAGCACAGGGCTCTCCAAACCCATGGATATCTGTAGGAAAACTCTCTAATCACAAAGCTCCCCAGGGAACAGAGCCAGGTGGTTCTTCAGGTTCTGAGTGATTGCCCAGCTCTGTGAGCACCTCAGGTTTTAGTCAATTCAAAAGCTAATTTAATAAACAGCCAAATTAGGAGACAATTCTGTGCTTTAGAGAAGGACTCTTCACTTTGTAAATTGATTCATCACAGGACCTGGTGCTAGAAGGCCTCTCAGAACTCCTCTAGTCCAGCTCCTTTATCTTAAAGAAGAGAAAACAGAGGCCCAGAGAGAGGAAATGATTTGCTGAAGCTGTCACAGAGTAAATGGCAGTGCCGACATTTGCACCCAGGTCCTTTGACTTCCAGCATGCTGTGCTTTCCCTATGTTAGACTGTCCAATCACAAGTTCTTTATAAAGCAAGTGGTCCTGAGTCAATTAAAGGAACTACAGATCTCACTCAGGGCTATTTATCTGGTCACTTCTACCTGAAGACCAAATATTATGGAAACTACTGAAAATTCATTAAAATGATAGAAGACCTGCCCATTCAACAGCTATCAATTGTCATTTTGTTTCAAGGCAGCAATTAAACTACAAATCAAATTTAAAACTGTGGGTTGGCGAAGTGGAAAGAATACTAGAGCAGAATTCCAGAGAGCTGGGTCTGAATCCTGACTTCCTGACATACTAATGCAAATCACTTGATTTGTTTGGGCCTCAATTTCCTCATCAATAAGATGAGGGGATTGAACCAGATGATCTACAAAATTCCCCCCAGCTCCCAAATTTTGTGATTAAACCTTTTTGTTTCATTTAAAATTTAGTTGAAATCAGTTAATTCCTCTAATGTTACCTCGGAACAAACTAACAAACAATAAGAAATGCCAGATGGTCAGGCTGAAATAGACTCCTTGTGTGGGTTAGTGGAATGGGCACTGGATTGATAGTGGAGGACTTGGGCTCAGATTCCAACTTTGCCAGCATGTGACGTTGTACATATCACAAGATCTCTCTGGCTCAGTTTCTTCATATGTGATATTAAGGGGTTGTACTAGGGGTACTATTAAGGGGTTAATATTTTCAATTTTGTTTTTGGTTTCAGGAACCCTTACACCCTCAAAAATAACTTTTATTTATGTGGGCTATAGCTATCAATATTTACCATATTAGAAATGCAAACTTATATATTTATAAATATTTATTCATTTAAAAATAATAACCCCATTGCAAGTTAACATAAATATTTTCACAAAAAATAACAAATTTTCCAAAACAAAAAAGTTTAGTGACAAAAGGTGCATTGTTTTTCATATTTTGTAAATCTCTTTAATGTCTGGCTTATTAGAAGACAACTAGATTCTTAAATATGCTTCTGTATTCGATTGGTTGTAATGTTATTTTGATTGAAGTATACAAAGAAAATCTGGCCTCACACAGATATGTAGTTGGAAAAGAGAGGATCATCTTAACATACTCTTAGTACTATAACGAAAATAATTTTGACCTCAAGGACTACTTGAAAGGCTCTTGGGGATCCCCAGGAATCCTCAGACTATACTTTGGGAACCCTTGGATTAGATGATCCTTAAGGTCTCTTCTAGCTCTAAATTTATGATCTTATGACCTTACTGATTTCTTTTTTTTTTGATGAGGTAATCAGTGTTAAGTGACTTGCCCAGGGTCTCGCAGCTAGTAAGTGTCATGTGTCTGAGGCCAGATTTGAACTCAGGTCCTCTTGACTCCAAGGCCAGAGCTCTATCTACTGTACCACCTAGCTGCCCCGACCTTACTCATTTTTGTCAAATGTGATTTGACCTGGCATAAGAGGTAGAAAGCCAGGAAAACAGAAATCTTGGGTTTAAGTGTCCTCTGACACATTTGGCCTGTGTGACTTAGTGCAACTCACTTAACCTCTTAGTGCCCCAGGCAACTCTCTAGGACCATAGATTACAGATGAAATGCTGATCTGCTTTGGTAGAGTCCATTCCTCTGAGGAATCCCCTGTGTCAATGAAATCACAGGTTGAGTCCAAAGGGGAAAAAAAAAAGATTCGATTTGAAAATGTTTAGTCTAAGAGTAGATCTTCTAACGAAGGGAACACACGGATGTGGAGACATTGCCATTAACATTGACAGAGGGAAGTGCTCAGGCCCACAAAATCTCAGATGTTCCATGATAAAAAAATTAAAAACTGGTTAACACATATCTCTTTCAGGAACAACAAATAGCAGCATTTTCCAAACTGTATTCCACCCAACCTCAGTGAGACAGAACTAATGAGAGAACTGGGATTGCTATAAGAAAATTTTCAATGCTAGCAATATTTTCCCTCCTAGGATATTAAATGTGAAATTTTGTATACCAAAAATGCTTATTACGTATTGCTTCCTCCCTCACCAAAGAAGAATGGCCTTAATTTCTTTTATTTTGGTCCAAAATTCTCTGAAGCCTTTTTTTTTTTATCCCAGAACTGTTCCCTATCCTCAATCTCCACAGACAAACATTTGTTTTCCATTGATATACAGGATATCCCAAATAAGCTTTAACTAGCTTAAATGGTACCAAGACTTTTAGGACACCTTGTATTCCAAGGTCCAAAGTGTTGCATGGACAAATTAATTTGGGAAGAGCATATGGATTAAAAAAATGGCCCGGCACCTAGTGAAGCCATACTGTAGGGTAGACAGCAGGGGGCACTGTCCTCCTGCATTTGCATACCTTTCTTTCAAGCTGCTGTGGAGGTCTGTGTCCTACCAAACTAACCAGGCTAACCAAAGCCCAGAGACATATTTGCTTTCTCAGTGCTTAGTTTTTACATGTTTATATTATCCTACCGATGCAGACTCTCTGAATGACCATATCCCTATGCCTTGTGAAGACTCCCTGTCCCCTACACCCTTCCCAATTCCTCCAACAAAATCCTGGAGCTAATGATCACTGAAATCAGGGTTGGAAGGAATCCATCTTCCATCTGAGACAAGCAGTCATTATTCTACACTGCCTGTCTCAGATGCCTTCATTTTTACCATAGGCTGATACACGCCTACTAAGCAGCTCAAACCAGGCCTTCATCAGCCTCAAGTCTAGGCCCACATTCTCATTTTTACCCTCCATTTTTTTTCATGGAACACTATATCTAGCTATCCCTTGACCCTTGATCATGCAACACCCAGGCCTTGTTCTAGACATGCCATCATGCCCATATGCCTTGCCTCTCCCCACTTTTTACCACTTATTCTGGGAATAATAGTCAAATAAATTATTTCCATAACTTCTGGGAAGGGTATGTCAATTGAATCCCTATGGTACTACTCCCCATCCCTTTGTCTTCCCAGATCAAAATACCCTCACCTAGCCACCACTGCTCTATATATGTTATGTGTCATTTACCCCTGTTAAGCTATAAGGTCCCTGAGTGCAGCAGGGATTGTCTCCCTTTTCAATTTGTATTCCTAGTACTTGACTCACAGTAAGTGCTTAATAAATGGTTTCTTATTCATTCATTCATTTATCCATCCATCTATTACTGTCTCTCTCTCATTCTAACTTTCTCTATTCCCCCTCCCCCTTTACCTTCTAGAACCCTAATCATCTATGCTTTGCCCTGTTCTTTCCTCTTTCATCTTCATGACCTTACCCCTTATTCTCTTTTTTATCCTCTTTCCATCTCTCACTCTCACCTTCCATTCCTCACAAACCATCCATATCCATCATCCACTTTTCACCCCGATTCTCCATCCCTCACTCTCACCCTTATCTTCTATTTTCACCCTCCATCTTTCACCCTTCATCTTTCATCATTTAACTCTTACTTTCTATCTCTTACCCACACCAATTAGCTTTTGAAAGGAAATTAGAAAAGAAACCATGGGAGCAGTGAACTGAGGAAAAGGAATTCAAATTGTTCTGAGTAGTTCTTCCACAGGGGAAAGAACCAGGACCATTGGGTGGAAGTTACAAGGAGTTAGATTTTCTCTCAATAGAATACAGTCTAACCCTCCCTCTAACCCTGGTATTGTTGTCAAGAGGTAATAAGCTCCCCACCACTGGAAGTGTTAAAAACAACAATGAGGAATAGAACTAGAGGGAATCTCTGCTCTGGGAGAGGGCTCAGAGTGTATAATTTCGAGGGTCCCATCTAACCTGAAGCCTCCAGGACAGTTCTCCTTACCGGGTCCTTGTTCTCCTGATCAGAACGGGTCTCTCTGACATCCCCGTTGTAGATGGAGTTTCTCTGCTCCTCTGCTGAGGCCCTCTGCTGCCACACAATGGCTTCCTCTTCATATTCCTTCCGATACAAGTTGGTCCTGTCTGACAGGCTTGCCCTCCTTACCACCTTCCTGAGGAGAGAGAGAACGTTTCTGACCCTCAGATGCTAGGGGGCAGGATGATGGGCATGGACCCCCATATACCACCCTGGCTGTGCCTAATCAGGGCCCCACTCACCCTCGACTCCCCGCACTGGATGTGCGCCGACTCAGTGAAGACTTGTGTCTCAGTTGGGACTTCATGATCACATCATGTTTGTGCTTCAGCTCCAACAGCAACACCTTGAACTCCTCCTCCTCACATAGGTCTAAAGCAGAAAAACCAGGGAGAGTCAGGTTGGGCACAAGGGATGGTCTTCAGGGGGCTGAGAACCATTTGCCCAGATGAAAGGAAGGTATGACAGTGGTGAGGCAGACAACCCAGCACAGACTCGGAATCAATTCCTGCACCAGCAGCCTGACCTTCTCAGGGAAAGGGGCAGGCAGAGAAAAGCCTGGCATCCAGCTTTGTCAGGGGTTACAAAGGAAGGGTGCCACAGCGGATAGAGCGCTGGGCCTGGAGTCAGAAAGACTTCTTCCTGAGTTCAAATCAAGCCTCAGACACTTCCTAGCAGTGTGACCCTGGGCAAGTCACGTAATCCTGTTTGCCTCATTTCCCTCATCTGCAAAATGATCTGGAGAAGAAAATGACAAACCACTCCAGTATCTTTGCCAAGAAAATCCCAAATGGGGCCACAAAGAGTCAGACATAACTGAAAAATGACTGACCAGCACAAAAGGAAGAAGGCTAGTGTCATTTCTTGGGACAAAAAAAAGAACTCAAGTCTAAAAGGTGTGTGGTGATAGGAAGCAAAGGACCAAAGCAATAAATAGCCAGAGGCAAGAAGGTACCATTGAAAGAACCTTGGATTTAGAGGCATAAGACCTTGATTCAAATCTTAGCTCTCCCACCCTAGCTGTGTGACCCTTGCAACTCACATAGCTTCTTTATATATTTATAATACCTACCTCATAAGCTGTTGTTATGAAATGAGATCATATAGATAAATTGTGTTATGTTTTGTTTTCCTTCTTTCCCTCCCTTCTTTAGATATAAAGTGTTTTGTAAACCATAAATGATATAGAAGTGTCAGCTACCATTGTTTTAGAGGTAGTTTGATGTAATGGAAAGAACATTAGTTGTGGAGTCGGAAAAGTCTGAGTTCAAATCCCAAAAATGTTACTTGTGTGACCTAAGTTTCTTAGCCTTTCCAGGTTCCCCATCTATAAAATGAGGGGATTGAACTAAATAATCCTTAAGGTCCCTTCTGGTTCCAAATCTTATGATTTCAGTTTTATTGTTACTACGATATAGAGAAGGAGAAGTAAACCAGCAACCTCCAGAACTGGCAGTGTTTAAAAGGAGGGGGGAAAAGAGCCCACATGATTGCAGAATGAAAGAGAAGAGCTAGAAAATCTGACCTATTGGCATCTCATCCATGGATGTCCGAGCACTGAGACTGGCTCCATGGGACACCAGCAGCTCCGCCATCTGCATCTGAAACAGTGAGACAAAGCCGTTGACATTAAATTCCAAGAAGCTTGACCGAGGGCTATGGGGCAAAATCCTGGGCACCTGGGATCTAGGGTAGCTTTACAATGACACTGTGACCAGGGATTGTCCCCTCAAGAAAACTTCCTATCTCCCTTTTTGTTTGTTTGTTTTTAGGCAATTGGGGTTAAGTGGCTTGCCCAGGGTCACACAGCTAGTAAGTGTCAAGTGTTTGGTCTGAGGCCGGATTTGAACTCAGGTCCTCCTGACTTCAGGGCTGGTGCTCTATCCACTGTGCCACCTAGCTGCCCCCTATCTCCCTTTTCTGCCTGGGGATACATGCATTTTAAACAAGGAGTCAAGGAAGGCACATTGCTTAATCCAAAGGAATAAACTAATAGCAGAATTTCAGGCACCAGGACAGATAGTGTCAGGGGTAGGAGGTGAGGGCTAGGGAGGTTATTCTTTATGTAAACCTTCAAATTAGCTAGTCAAGATGGCCTTCTTGTAGTAGAAAGACTCATTTTTGGAGTCAGAGGACCTGGGTTCAAATTCTGGCTCTAATTGCTACCTGTGTAAACATAAGTCAAGTCATTATTGTCTGGGCCTGGAGGAGGCTGGACTAGATTCTCTGTAAGTTACCTTCCAGCTCTAAATTCTTTTATACTATTTGTAACCAGATCCATTCTAGCCAAAGTCCAACAAAGAAAGGCAGGTACTCTAGGGATTTATAGGTACTTCCTAGGTGACTCCAAGGAGCTTCAGCGGGGCAGATGCAAATAGAGGGATTACTAGGATCTATAACAGAATTAGTTCTGTTATAGCTGGGGTTGGCATCTTTCTTAAAATAGGATGCCCAGATTCATAAAATTTAGAAGCCAAAGGATCCTAAAAGCTGGAGATAATTTCATGAAACTATATAGACTTAGAGCTAGAAGGGAACTTACAGACCATCAAGTCCAGCCTCCTTATTTTACAGATGAGGAAACTGAGGCACAAGGAAGTTAAGTATCTTGTGCAGGGTCACACAGCTAGTAAAGGTCTGAGGAAGGATTTGGTCTTTCTGACTCCAAGTCCAGTGCTCTATCAACTATACCATGCCACCTCAATTTAAGTCAATATCTTCATTTTACATTTGAAGAAACTGAGGCCCAGAGAGGTAAAATTACTTATCTAGTACCACAGCTAATAAGTAATAGACTCAGAATTTGAAACCAGGTCTTCTGAGTCCAGAACCAGTGCTTTTCCCACTACACTATTCTGGACCCTGTTGTTCTAGAGCAACAGTTCTAAAAGTGCGATCTGGGGGCCCATAGGGCTCTCTGAGACTCCTTCAGTGCATCCTTGCAGTCAAAACTATCTTCATATCTTCATAATAATACTAAGTTTCCTTAATGTGATAAATATGTCCTTCAGGGGATTCTTGAGGTCAAAGATATTTTCATAATAATACTAAGATGTTTTAATTTTTAATATAGTAAATATCAATAGATATAACTCACAAAAACAAAAGGTGGGGGCAGGGGAGGCTTCAATGATTTTTCAGAGTACAAAGGGCTCCTGAGACCAAAGAGGGTGAGAACTGTTACTCTATTAAAGTGCTGAGTGCTAACTCCAGAGTGAGGGAAAGGCTGTCACCAGGGAAGGAGTCCCCATATTTTGGGGATGCAGGATGAGGGGTGGGAATGAGAAGGTTGCCCTACAGATCTTTATAGCCACTGTGGGGTATGGGATGTGTTTGGGGAAGTCAGTCTGCCAGTTATGTTTGGTATATGTAATACATGCTGGTTACTACTAGAGGTCTGGGAGTGCATGGGCATCAACTCCAGGCAGGAAAACCTTGCAAACCCCTGATCCCCAAAGCTCTGCCATGAGATGCTACCCATTCCCATCATGCAGCCAAGAGGGTTGGAGGATGTACCTGGCCCCAGAAGGCAGCTGCATGGAGAGGCTCCCAGCCATCCCAGTCCTTGACATCCACTCGTACTCCCTGGTCAAGAAGGAGCTCAGCTGCATGAAGGAATCCATTGGCCCCAGCAATGTGCAGCTAAGGAAGAAGAAGAGAAATTTATGGGTTATTGGGTCTTGAAACACTTTAAGGAACACAAAATAAGGCAATTTGTTCTGTGCTCTGGCATCACATTTAAAAGGTGAATTAAGCCAACATGCTTTTGAGCACCAACTGCATACCCAATGCCTAGCACACAAGAGGTAATTAGTAAATTTTTACAATTTGATTTTTATTTATCAAATCTCATGTTCGGCAATCAGTGATATGAGATATTTATGAAATGGTCCCTGATTTCAGCAATCAGAGAAAAATTAGAAAGGAACTTCTTGACCTCTCTGCTGCTTTAGACATTGTTGAAAACTCCCTCCTCCTGATGGATACTCTCTTCCCTTGACTTCCATGATATTACTCTCCCTTGGTTCTTTTCCTAATTTTCCAAATTTTCCTTTACTGAATCATTATCAGTTTCCATTCCCTGACGTTGGTTGTCCCCAAAACTTTGTCTAGAGCCCTATACTATTCTCTGTCTCCATCATCTCTCCTGATGATCTCATTAGCTCCCACGGATTCAATTATTATCAATTATGCAAATTGTTTCCATATGTGCATATGTGTGTGTGTGTGTGTGTGTGTGTGTGTGTGTGTGTGTTCTTAATCTCTTCTTTGATCCTCAGTCCCATAATGTCAGTTCCCTGCTGGACAGCTCCACTTGGATGTCCCACCAGCACCTCAAACTCAACATCCAAACTGGAATAAATCCATTACCTTTCCTCAAAAACCCACCTCTCCACCAACCTTTCCTATTACTGTTGAAGGAACCACCATCCTTCTAGTTACAACCTTGGCGTCATCCTTGACTCTTCATTCTCCTTCTCTCCTGCTTTTCTCTATATGTAATCAGTCGCCAAGTCTTGCCATTTCTCTCTCAATATCTCTCCACCAATATAGGGCTATCAGCCCAGTTTAGGCCTTAATCACCTCTTGTCTGGACTACTGTGAATGCCTCCTACTTAGTCTCCATTTCTAATCTTTTCCCCATCTGTGTTATGTATCCGTTACAAACTCCCCCAAGGCAGAGACTGTTTTTTTCATTATTATCTTTGTATCCCAAGGGCCTCACACAAAGAGATAGGGATGGAACCTGTGATTTCATAGGCACAGGGAACTCCCAAGTGAGGAAACTCCCTCTAACACCTCAGCAACTTGTAGTCTTAGAGAGGTTCCTATACCACTGATGGGTTAGGTGATTTGTCCAGTGTCACACAGCAGTAATGTGAGAGGCAGGATTTGAACCTAGGTCTTCTCGGCTTTAAGGCCAGTGCTTTATTGACCATACTATATTGCCTTTTCTCATAAGTAGGCAATTAATAAATGCTTGTTGAATTGAACTTTACAGTCATCTAAGTAAGCGTGAGGGCAGCTAGGTGGGGCAGTGGATAGAGTGCCATGCCTGGAATCAGGAAGACTCATGTTACTGAGTTTAAATCCAGGCTCAGACACTTACTGGCTATGTGACCCTGAGCAAGTCACTTATCCCTGGTTGCCTCAGTTTTCTCATCTATAAAATGAGCTAGAGAAGGAAATGGACAATCACTCCAGTATCTTTGCCAAGAAAATTCCAAGCAGGGTCATGAAGAGTTGGGCATGACTGAACAACAACAATAAAGAAGAGCACTTTAAGATGACTCAACATGAGGTCTAGATTCAGTAGGTAGGCATGTGGGAAGAAATAGGTCTCATGAAAAGGATAAAGAAACAGCTTGGTGGTGTAGAGTAGTAAAAGAGACAGAAGTTAAGGATGCTGTTCTCAGAGAGACCTGGAGCTCAGCTCAAGATTGCAGATCATAGTATCTCAGAGTTGGAAGGGACCTCAGAGGTTACCGACTCCAATCAGTACCTAAGTAGGCATTCCCTTTACAACATCCAACAAGTGACCTTCAAATTCCCTTGAAGATTTATAGTGATGGGGAACTTAGCACCTTATGAAACAATTCATTCCACTTAGCTCTAACAGATCTCAAGATTTTCATTATATCAGCATAAATCTGCCTCTCTTCAACTTCATCCACTGGTTCTAGTTTTGTCCTCTGAGACCAAGATCTGAGGGATGATGAGGTAGAAGATGTAGCTGTCCTGGGATATGGCTAAAGTGGAATGAAAATGAAGGCCACCAGAGATGAAGAGGTTGACGACCTATCTTTGTATTCCTAGCATCACAGTGCCTTGCACATAATAGGCATCTAATAAGGATAAGCTTGGCATGATGCCAATGATAATGAAACCACTTCTCTCATGAATTCAATATTACTAACATAAAACAATTTTTTTAGTCTGAATCAATGATTTCACCAACACAAGGGGCTGCCCTACTCTGGAAGCAAGGAAACTCTTTATGCCAATGTAAATGAGTAATTATTCTGCAACTTATGGCCTTAGAGAGTCCCCTAAGGCTCTAAGTGGTTAAATGATTTGCAGGTCACACAGCCACTATGGGTCCAGCTATGGTTAGAAAATAACTTCTAACTTCTATCATAAGCCATATTTGAACCCAGGTCTTCCTGATTCCAAGGCCAGCCCTCTAGCCACTATGCCACACTTTCTCTCAAAAATAATGCTAAAGACATTAAAGAAAAAAAAACTTGTGGTTTGGTAAAAAGCCCATTGTCAGGGCTGAAACAGAGCCCAGCAAGAGCTGTCCAGGGTCCTAGTCTCTTCCTGATCTTTCTCTGACAACACACACTTGGTTCTCATTCAGTGTTCCTACCCTTAAATGCTGACATCTCTGAACTATGCACCCTCCTGACAGTCTTACCAAAATCACTTGTCTGGAGCACTGCTGACTTGGCTTTTATAATCATCCCTATAATTTGTATCCCATGTACTGAACAACTACTAGGCATCTCTAATGAATAGTGCTAAACTCCTTCCATAACCCATGCCCCATCCTTGACACCATGTTATCTCTAGTGAGCTAGCCACTCTTCCTGACTTCAGGCAGGAATGGGAGTTTGGGGGTGGGAATTTTTAATATGAAGTTAACTATCCAAAAGGTGGATATAAGGCCTCCAACATTGGAGGTCTTTAGGCAGATGACTACTTGTTGGGGATGATAAAGAGGGATTGGAATAGATGCCTTCTAATACCCCACTGAGATTATTTGATTTTGTGAATATGAATTTCAGGGATCTCAGCAATGTGAGTACAAGGGTACTGTGGTACAGTGGATAGAGCACTGGACTTAAGAGTCAGGAAGGGCTGGGTTCAAATTCTGGCTTAGATACTTAATAGCTGTGTAACCCTTGGCAACACACAATTTCTTGGAGCCTCAGTTTCCTCTTCTGTAGAATGGGAATAACAATAGCACATAAGGTTGTTATGATGATGAAATGAGATATACATGAAAAGTGCTATAGAAATACCAATCACAAATGGGGTACAGAAGTCTATCCTGCTCTACAGGAAAATAGAAGGGGAAGGGGATAAGAGAAGGGAGGGAGGAGAGATAGAAGAGAAGGCAGACCAGGGGAAGGGGTATTCAGAATGCATGCCATCTTGGGTTGGGGGGAGGGGTGAGAAATTTGGAACTCAAAAACTTGTGGAAGTGAATATTGAAAACTAAAAATAAATAAATTCATATTGGAAAAAAAAAGAAATACCAATCACTGTTATTCTCAGAAGCCCACATGTAACAGACATTGTTTATCACACACTCAGCCTTTTAGAATCTAAATATCCATTGCATGAACTTGTACTACAGAAAGGCTACATTAGATAGAGGAGAATGAAATGTGTAAATTTGTGGGGAAGGGTGGAGTTTGCATGCCCTTGTCAGAGAGGGTCCTGGCTCAGAAAGCTGACAATCAAGCCAGAGTGTCGAAGATAATGGGCCATTGAGTGCATAGTGGATCCTGCCACAAGGTGACCTAAAGTCCTTTATTTCCTTTGAAAGAAATAATCTATGAGTTAACTTAGCTGATTCTAGAACCAAGTTCCACTGAACATGCCAATAAAATTCCAATACCCCAAACACCAATACCAATACCACCACATATGAAGACTTGCCCTGAAGCCAGATAAAACAGGTGCTATGGAACACTTAGAGCTTGGTCAAGCATCAAAAATGCCAAGGTCATCCACTGCATCCTGGGACATCACCAGTCATCTTGACTTTTGTCTTGCCATTAGACTTCAGATACCTCAGGGAGAGTAAGCTGACCACTACACAACTCTGCCTCACCGGAATCCAATTCCTGTGCAAGTCAAGAATCACCCCTTGATGTCATTGGTCCTCTTTGAAAACCAAGGATGAACAACAAAATGCCATAAGAATGCTGGATCTGGGGTCAACACCAGGTTTCAGACTGTGGCAGGTTCTATGATAATCAATGTGGGGACCTTAACTAAGACCCAAGGGTATGGAATGGGGAATGGGGCCAAGGTAAACCAATGAAGTTGGCAGACATCAAGGTTCAGTCTGGGGAAGGGACCCACTTAGCTACATTCATTGAGAACGTAGAGTGTATATAATACCAGACAAGTCAGGAAGTGGGCCAGACCATGAGGTCCAGGCAAGTCAGAAGAAGTGGGCTAGACTATGAGGTCCAGGAAGGTAGGCCAGGTGCCACATCTGAGGTCTGAACTGGGCCAAAGGGCATAGTCACGGGGCAGCTAGATGGCGCAGTGGATAGAGCACCGGCCCTGGATTCAGGAGGACCTGAGTTCAAATCCGGCCTCAGACACATTACACATACTAGCTGTGTGACCCAGGGCAAGTCACTTAACCCCATTGCCTAGCCAAAAGATAAAAACAAAACAAAACAAAACAAAACAAAAAACAAAGGGCGTAGTCAGAAATAGATTCGAGGGGCACAGGCTGGGTATAGTGTTTGAGAATTTGGAAGAGGGATGAATTGATGGACAAGTAGGAAATGTTCCAAGGAGCTGGCCAGGAGGTACCATGGTATATGGAAAAGGGCACTGGATTTGGAATCAGAGGACCTGAGTTCAAATCCCAGCTCTGCAACTTAATCCTTATGTAACCTTGGGAATTCACTCCTCAGTTTCCTTATCTGTAAAATTATCTATATTAGCTCAATATCATAACTTTAAATCCTATGATCCTAATTCCTCAGTAGACATGAACACATACCAGGAAGAGGTGGTAGGGTGAAGCAATACTGGCCTCAAGTTATTAGTGAATGGAGATAAGAGACCCCAGTGAAAGTCAAGAATAGAATTCTCAGGCCCCAGGAGTAGAGGAACCAGGTCATAGGAATTGAAACCCAAGCATGGGATGTCAGGTTTGCAGACAATGAATGGCCAGATGGCAGAGGTCAGAGCCAGAGCTAAGTGACTCATCACTGGGAATCAGAGCCAGATAGTAGGAGACAAGAAAAGGTGCAGGGGGGAAGGTAGCAAGAATCAGATCCCGGACTGCGTAATGGAGCAGTGGGTACTAGAAGAAGCAATGAATGAAGGCTTCTGTTATTGGCTCTGCTCAGAGCAAGAGCTAAGAAGAGATGTGGGCTGGACTGAGCAGGAAGGTGAGCCAGGCTGCACAGAGGAATGTAAGGCAGGGTCTTTGCTATGCCTTTACTGGGAAGAGATATCATTGTAATACAATTATATCATAGTCCTCCTAGAAAGCTCCATTGTGAAGACCCTGGGCTCTCAAAGGCCAGCTAGTATGAAGCAAAGGGAACTTTGTTTCAGGGTGCCAACATCTGCATGGGAGGGGAGATATATTTTCTCCCTGAAGGATAGCCATTCCTAATAGCTTTCTTTGAATTGCGGCAATGCATGGGACAACCAGCCCTGGGTTACCACTGCAGGGCCTTATGTTATGGTGCCCTTCTCCTGGCTCCACCTTCTCTAACCCTGGAGCAATGGCTGGTCTTTCCGGAGGAAGGTCCACTCCTCTCCAAATCCAATGGCACTTGCAGGTCTTTATCACTGCCACACCTGCCCTCCCCCAAATGTATTTTCCACTGGCACAGTTGCAGCTAGTTAAGGGTCTGCCAGGAGAACACATGTTCTGGAAAATCCTACCAAGGCCAAAAAGCTTCCAATAGTAAGCCTAGCAACAGATGATATGTCTGTCATCTGAACAACAACCTTGCTAAACATAGAGAGGTCATCACTAAGTTGACTAGGCGGAATGTTTGGCCAATAGAAACTCATGGAACTCTCTACTAAGGCCAGGAGGAATTCACCCTTGTGGCATTGATAAATCACGGAGTTTTTGAATATTGAAACATGAACTATTTTGACACGTTTCTCCTCCCACTTCCCCCAACAGACTGGAAGTATCTTAAGGACAGAGCTTGTGCTATATCTATCTTTGGATCCTTACCCTGTCAGCAGTGATGGTGGTGGAGGGGTTTCCCTGTCCTGTAGCCCATTAAGATGCTGGAGAGCCTGGTGGAGAAAGTGCCATCGGGTGCTCTTCTCTCCTGTCAATGCCCTATTCCCCTTCCCGGTTGGACACTGACTACCTCCCCACCCCCGTCCCATATCTGTGCAAGGAAGCCCAGAATCCCTTTTCCACCCAGCACCTGAGGACCACTCACCCCTTATGAATGGTGGCGGGCAAGGCTCCAACCTGTGGAGCAGACATGGCTGCTCACACCATTTGGATAACTACATTCTTTTCAGTCAGATGGAGGATCTCCAAGCTTACCATCTGCCTTGTCACTGAGTCCTCATTCTCTACTTTGCTTCTATTCCCTCCAGACTGCTGAGCATTGCCATCTGACCTGCTGCTGATATATCCTAAGGACTCCTGGACCTGCCATTCACACTGCTGCTAGACACTCAAGGACTCTTGGCCCTTTTCATCTGAACCCTCTTGTATTGTCTCCCCCAGTTAGTACAAGCCCTTTCAGAGGAGGGGCTGTCTCAATTTTCTATTTGCATCCAAAGACAAAGCACAGTACTTGGGGCTTAGTAAATGCTTTTTTCATTCATTCATTCAGGACCCAGCTTAGCATCTCACACGTAAGAATGTTTAATAAGTATTTGTTGTTTGTTGATTCAGCATGTCTCTCACCCAACAGCTTCATGCTTTCATGTTAGTTGCTGAGATGAGCCAGGATAGCTGACTGAATAGTTCACACTGTGGGAGGAGATGCTGTGGTGGTTTGGGCTGGCATTCCCTGTGAGCTCAAAGAAAAAGGGCTTCTACACACTCAAATGCCAGCAAACAGTACAAAGCCCAGTGTGACTGGTAATTCTCCTATGTGGGCAGAGACTGCCCCACAGTGCCAACAGCCTCCCTGCCTGGGTATCAGACCTTTCAAAGTACTTTCATTTCAATTATCTTACCTGACCTTCACACTTTCCCTGTGAAGGAAAGGAAGATAATAACAGGATTTATAACTGGAAGAGAATCCAACCCTCTCATCTTACAGATGAGGAGACTGATGCACAAAGAGAGGGCATGACCTTACCAAGGCTCATCCCCATATTGAGATTCTCATTCAGACCCATAAGGAAACTGAAGCATAGTTCAGTGAGAAGCAGGATGCTATTGTGGAATGAAAACCATTGCAGGAGTCAGAAAGCCTTGGGTCTAGATGCAGCTTTGCCACTAATTAATTAGCTGTGTGACTTCAGTTATGTTATATCCCCTCTCTGGGCCCCAGCTTCCCTTATCTATAACATGAGGAAACTGGACTAGAAGAACTCAGAAATCTCTTCCAGATGCAATATTCCATGAATCCATAATTTAACCCAAAGTCACACAACCTCAGATTGTTTTTGGCCTCCCTGCTGATGGCAGGGCTTGTAAAATGCTTTGTATCTGTGTAGGGTTCATCTCACGTTACAAAATGCTCCTGTTATGCATGGCCCTAGCACCAGCCATCAGGACTGGCATGGGTGTGGTTTTCAGCATCCTGATGGCCCTATGCCAGGACTGCCACTAGAAGAGACAGATGGGGCTCCAGCTTGGGCTGAGACAAATCTGCTCACCAGAGTGGCTCCTTGAGCATCAGTCCAGTCCAGGTCCTGACCTGCTGCAATCATACAGTGGATGTCGGTGATCATCTGTTGTTCAGGAGCCGCCCGCATCTCATTGATTTTCTCTTGGGTAATGCCTGAGAGAGCAAATCAACAACACATATTAAAAAATGTTCCCAGATTCTACCTCATACCCATCAGATTAGTAAAAAAAAAAAAAGACAAAAAAGGAAAATGACAATTGTTGGAGGGGCTAGAGGGGCACAGGTACACTAATTCAATGTTGGTGGAGCTATGAATTGGTCCTGCTATTCTGGAAAGCAATTTAGAACTATGCCCCAAAAGTCACTAAGCTGTCTCTACCTTTTAACTCAATGATACCACTACTAGGTCGACAGAGGGAGAGAGAGAGAGAGAGAGAGAAAGAGAGAGAGAGAGAGAGAGAGAGAGAGAGAGAGAGAGAGAGAGAGAGAGAGAGAGAGAGAGAGAGAGAAGATCCATATATATAAATATTTGTAGCAGATCTTTTTGTGGTGGCAAAGAACCAGAAACTAATGGGTGCACATCTAGTGGGGAATGACTGAACAAACTATGGCATATGAATGTAATAGACTATTATTGCACTGTAAAAATAATGAAAAGGACAATTTCAGAGATCTTGGAAAAAACTTGTATGAAATTTTGCAGAATGAAGTGACTAGAAATAAAAGAACAATTTATACAATCACAACATTACAAAAATGAACAATTCTGAAATTATTAAGAACTTTGATTCAATGACCAACCGTGATGCCAGAGGATCAGTAATGAAGAATTCTGCCCATCTCCTGTCAGAGGGGTGATGAACTCAGATTGCAGAATGAGACATACATTTTTGGATATGACCAATATGAGGACCTATTTTGCTTCTTCACCCATATTTGACACAAGGGTTTTTTTTTCTTTCTTTCAGTTGGGCATGGGACTTTAGAGGGGAACAAGGGGCTAACAATAGGGTTACCAAAATGAAAAGAAAGAAGAAAATAAGAAAAGATCATTTAAGCATTTAAAATGCATAGAAGAGAACACAAGGATGGTCAGTAGGAAACACAGACAATCAGGTTAGCTTTGAAAAGAACATGTTGGAACTAACAATATATACAAAAAGAAAAGCAACTTATGCGTAATATAGATTTGCAATCTTATGCATAATTCTCTTGTGCTGTTTTATTTTTCTAAGTGGCCAAGCTTATCATATTTGGGGTTGGTTAAAAATTTTTTAAAGAGCAAATCAGGTATATCCTGGCTATGTCATTTGATTCCTAAACCAAATCAACCTAGTAGGAGAACAAATAAGAAACCCCAACAGCCTAGATTCTTATCTTGTCATGGGTATTATGAACACTGATTTGTGAATATCTAAGCTAACAATGCCTTGAGCTCACTTTTCATAGTATTTTCATACCTTTTATCAGTCTCCTAGACTGACAACAGCCCTGAGAAGTAGACAGCACAGAGATTATTATCCTCACTTTACATATGAGAAAATAGAGGCTTAGAAAACTTAGGTTGTTTGTTCAGAGTCCTATAGTGTCATTGAAAGAGCCAAGTGGGATTAGAATCCAAGTTTCCTAGTTCTATGATCTTCATCAATTTGGTTTATAATTCTTGGCATATAAACACTATTTTTCACCTTAAGGAATCTCCCTCCCCATGTGCATATGTGTGTGTGTGTGTATGTATGTGTGTATATATGCATATGTGTGTGTGTGTGGATACACACACACACACACAGATATGGACACAAATATAGTCACATTTGAGATCAGAAGTAGACTGGTGCTTCCTTCAGGCCTTGAGATCAATGCATTCTAGTCTTAACTACTATTTTACACACATTTCTCTCCACCCTGTACCCCCTGCCCCAATTAACACAAGGGAGCTGAGAAAAAGTTCAGCATCTCCCTATTCCTCACCCTGATATGCCATGCAAGTCTCAATCACATCGAGGGTCGGTTCATCTTCACAGAGGTCATAGGGCATATTTCCATCTGAATTGACTGCAAGCAAATCTGCCCCACTGTAAAAAAGAAAGTTTTATATGAGGACCGCATGTTGGGAACTATGGAGGAAAGGCTCAGTCTTCCCTTTAAGTATGCCTCTGCTTCATTTTCCCCCACCCCACTTCAGATTCAAGGAAGCAGATTCTACAAGAGTGGGTCATTTAAAAGCTGTCAGAAGGCTGTCCAGGAACTGTCTATGGTAGACAGCTTTCTCCCCTCTAGCCTTTCTTCTCCCCTGGGAAATGGCTATGGCTGATTGAGGGTCTCACCATAGCCAAGATGAAGCTAAGGCATCCTCTTTAAAGGTTATCATTATTCTTAGATCTTTATATGTCTCTGAGATGATTTTTACAGTGCTTGACTGGGCCTAGTGACTCTAATATCTCATAGATTTGGTTACTAGCACCAAATATAGAAATGGGTAGAGATCAAGCTCTCCACTAGATTCTTCCTTTATTCCATTAAGTGCATGCAGACCAATAGTTTAATTGTCTCCAACACCTCCCCTGGGCAGGCAACCCTCCAGCCTACCACTCCTCAGTGAAACATCTATGTACTCACGATTATAAGTAACTAAGAACTTTTATGTTTGAGTTCAAGGTTAGGGGTGCAGAAGGGTTGGCTGGGGGTGCAACAGTTCATAGGGGATGTGATTACATGGGCTGTGAAGGAAGCACTTTTTTGGAGCATCATCAGATTTCCATCTTGCTCAGGAAAAGTGGGAAGTGGCTTGGGTTCCAGAGGTACAGCCACCAGGGGGAGGAAATATACTCAGGGATGGTACAATTGGTGTCCTCTAAGTTTTAGGGCTCTGAGACAAATCCTTGCTCTCTATGTCCTAGTTATGGCACTAATGTACAACTAGGCTATGGAAGAAATAGGTTGCCTGATTGCAATGGTGGGGAACAGTAGGAGATAAGGTTGAAGATGTGTGATGGTGTCAAGTTGGAAGAGCTAAAGAATTTGGACCAAAATGTGGTACGGCAGAATAAACATTAGATGTGGAGTCAGAAGACCTCAAGTCAAATCCCAGCTCTTCTGCTTGGCTCCTTGTGTGACATTAAGCAAAGTATCTCCTTTCTCTGGGCCTCAGTTACCTCATCTAAAAATGAGAGGTTCACATTAGATAATATCTAAGGCCACTCCCAACTCTAAATTTTGTGTGCATGAGATGACCACCAAAGAACCTGGGTCAAAGGATAGCTGACAAAATATGCAAGGACTGCTACAACGTAAATGACAAGATCACCCAAAGAAAGCTGAATACTGAGTAATTAAAAAATCAATAATGGCTTTGGAGAAGAGACAAGGAAACATGCCTCCCTCCCCTGGGCAGAGCAGAACATGGCACCCATTGTTAGATACAGTCACTGCTCTTGCTTAATTGTTTTTCTTTGTTACAAAGGAGTGGAAAGGGGACAGGATCTATACAGAAAATGATAGCATTGAAAAACAAAAGGCATCAATAAAGATTACTCTGAAAAAGTGATGTTTGAGAAAGGTTAATCTGACAGCACAGATGACACAACTTGAATGGATGGATCAGGTTCAACAGCTGATTTGCAGGTAGCCATAGCTCCTGTACACAGATGTGTGCACATGCACACGCACACACACATGCACACACACACACACACACACACACACACACATCCAGGTCCATTCAGGCCTTATGACAGGTGCATGTGAGAATAGATCCACCCTGCTCAAGTGTATGCTGGAACCATTCATCATCCTCTTGTCTATGTGACATCTGCCCCATTTTTTGCTCATCCTGCTGTTAAGTGCCTGCAGCAACTCAAAGGTTATGCTTCTCTGGGCTGACAGGTCCTTCTGGCACTGGGATTCTGCATGCTGGCCAAGCTGAAGTGTAGAGTTGCAGCTCCAAAGGACATGAGGTCAAGTTCTGGCTGTTTCTCCACATCCCTCATGAAAGCTTTGGATTCTAGATTCTACTTCTCAATTGACTGTGAGCACCTTCTCAGGTTAGTACTTCCAAACATCTTCTGGTTAAAAAGCAGCATGGAGTTCACACCATGTGCCCATCTTGGACACTATTTTTTTCAGCCCTGACAGACTGTGTCATTTTTCAATCTGTAACAGGAAGATCCTCCACTATACCCATTCTCCTTTGATGCCTCATTTTGACATGAAGGGGATTAGGGTTCTTAAAGACCCTACCATTACAGTCCAAGTTCTGGAAGGGCCTATGGAGCTGGACAAGTTTTAAGTATGAGTCTGGTAGTGGGTCACACACCAACCATCAGAAAAAAAATGTAGTCAGTTTCATAGAACATCACCAAAAGGTTAGCTACCAAGAGATTAATTTTTTCAACTATAGCAATTCACGAAGAATATCAAGGTATGCAGAAAAGTTGCATCCTCCATCATAACATAAGCTCCTTGAAAATAGGATTGTTTCTCTTTTTTTATTTGCATCACCAGTGCCTATCATAGTATCTGGTATGTAGTATGCACTTAATTAAGGCTTGTTGATTGATTGAATAGAGAAATCATTCACATAAAAGAAATCATGAATCCTTTAAGTAACATGAGCATAAAAATCTACCAACCAATAAGAATTTTTATTTTATTTACTATGTGATAGATAACTCTGCTAAACCCTGGGAATAAGAAAATAAGCAAAAATAGGCCCTGACCTCAAAGAGCATATACTCCAGTGGAGGACACAACTTGTAAATAATTGAGCACATATAAGACACATCACCACCTCCACCATAATCTCTTGCATTTGTGTACATTTTTGAAAATTAATTCTTGTGGAGCTTTGGAGAAGTGTTCAGAAGGTGTTATTCTAACTGCATCCTAAGGAATCCAAGGCATTAGCAAGAGGAAAGAAAACAGTCTACCATGGACAGTTCCTGGGCAGTTTCTGGACATCCTGGGGTAGTTTAAATAACACTTTGCTCACAAAATCTGCACACTTGAATCTAAAAATATCATCCTTCCCAGCAGGGTCTAAAAGCATCTGAAGATACTTAGGAGAAAGTATTTCCTTGCTTCTTCTGATACTGCTAGCAAGATTATGTGTCATGGACTGTATTTATATTGTATCCTTTGACCTATAGTGACAAGACTTGAGTGACCTCGACTTCGACAATTATAAATGTCAAATATGGGTTAGCCAAGAGGCACTGACTTCCACAAACAAGGTACAGTGTCATTATCTAAGATAACTCACATTTCCATAAGTGCTTTAAAATTTACAAAGCACTTTTACTGCCAAGCCCTGTGAGATAGACAGTACAAGTACTGTATTATTATGTCTATTTTACAAATGAAAAACCCGAATCATGGAGAATGAAGGGACTTGATCATGGCTGTGGAACTAGTAAGCTACAGATTAGGGATGAAAATCAGGTCTCCTTACTCCAAGTCCAAACCACTCCCCCTACTTTTTTTTTTCTGTTACACCATACTGTATGAGATAAACATATGAGTACCAAGATGTAATAGTGCAGTTCTGTAATACTAGTAGCAATACTTTTCACCAAGCTGCTGATTGTGGTTATGAAACTTAAATCTCTGCATAATGACTACAAAACTTCTCTGGGATAACCACTCTAAATCACTCCAGTGCTGGTGGAACATCCATCCACTTCCAATGATTCCACAAGTTTGTCTTAGGAAAAATAACAGGGGGTGAGGAGGATGAGTCACGAATGTTGGGACACACAAGCTGCAGAAGCTCAGTATTCTGCTGCTTAGAGTTTCATAGGAAAATAAGATTTTAGATCTGAAAAGGACCTTGGAAGTCATCAAATCCAACCCCCTCATTAGATACAATTTGTATTAGTCCATTTTATTTTGATACATTGGTCAATCAGTATATTAAGTCAATCAGTGTATTAAGCGGCTACTATGTGCCAGGCACTGTGTTAAGTGCTAGAGATGCTAAAAGAAGTAAAAGACAATCCCTGCCCTCAAGGAGCTTATAGTCACTTCCCAATTTAAAAAAATATCCTGTCCCATAGCATCTTCCTATAAAAAGCTAAACAAAACTGCCTAATAAAGTAATTTTGACTGACCATATCACTCATTTCTGCAATTTACTATTTGGTAACAGAAAGGAAGGGCATGTTTTAACTTCAGTAATTTGTTATCAACACTGGACTTCATATTCAACCTAAATTTTGTTGCTTCTTGGTGCCATCTCCATTTCTATGATTTCAGTCATTGTGTATATTATTCTTCTGGTCGGTCCTGTTTACTTCATTCTACATCAGTCCATACATGTTTCTCCATATTTCTTTGAATTCTTCATCATTATTTTTCCTTATGGTGCAGTAATACTCAATTGCATTTATCTACCACAGTTTGGTCAGCTCCAATAGCTGAGCACATAGGTTGTTTGCAGCTTTTTCTTATTGCAATCACTATTGCTGTGAACATTTTTACACATGAGACCTTTCTGTCATGATGTCCTTGAAGCATAAATCCAACACTGGGATTGCTGGATCATAGGGTATGAATGGCTTAGCAAGTTTTCTTGCTTAAGTCCAAATTGTTTCCCAGAACAGCTGAACTAATTCACAGCTTCAGCAGCAAGGACTTATTAGTTCTTTCATTTAACAATTAAGGAAACTGAAGGCCAAGAGAGGGAAGTGACTTGCTCAAGGTCACACAGATGGCAGCTGGAACTCAAAAACAGGGCTCCAAATCTGGGGCTCTTTCTTTTTTGTCTGTTTCAGAACATAATACAAGCCTTTCAATGGATGAAACTCCAAAAGGGATGACACCAAACCCTTCAGAAGAGGCCCCAAAACAATAATTGCACATACAAGGTCTGCCTGGCTCACAGGTGAAGTTCATATTCATTAGCTTATGCATAGTATACTGGGGTGCCTGCTGCTGTCCAGTTTAAAAAAAAAAATCTCACTGTCAATGTTGCTGCTAGGGGTATTATACTGGGCATCACTAAAAATGGGCAAGGAATGATCAATGCCTTCAACAAGACAGTCTGTTGTTGCTATAAAAACACTCTACCCTAAATCTCTGGAGTCTGCAAACTACAAGACCAAAAACAGAAACACTAAACCACACCCCCAGGCACACATAACACCTTTCTTCTGAGACTCAACATTACTTTACAACCACTAAACTTGATTATCTCAGGTGAGAAGGTAAAAAATGGCTCAAAGCCTGCTTTCTTATTGTATCATTCCATCAGAATCACAGAATGTTCGAGCTGGACAGGACCTCAAATGTCATTTAGTCATGGAGTTAGAAGATCACAGATCTATATTTAGAGCTGACCTAAGAGGTTAACAAGCTCAACCTCGTCACTTTATGAAGGCAGAAAACTGAGGTCCAGAGAGCCCCAGACCTGGCCAAGTTCATACAATAAGCAAGTAACAGAGCTACAGTTCAAACCTATGTCTTCTAAATCTTCATAAAAAGCAAGCTTTCTCTCCAGGGTGCTAATTATTCTTTCTCTTGATCTCCCAGTTACCATGAGCTTGAGCTACTAGAGTGCCAGCACTGTCCTGGCCAGGGCTTCCTGCAGGAAGAATGTAGGTCAGCTCCCAGTCAAAACACACAACAGCATCCGCCTGGCAGTGATACAATCCAGCTTCCTCCCATTCCCAGAAAACGGGAGCAGTGGAGCTGCCAATCCCTTTGCCCCCTCCACTCCAACCCTCCTACCCATTCATAGCCCAAGAGGTCATTGTCACATGCCTCTGGAGGAAAGAAAACACCCAAAAGGCATCAGACAGAGAGAAAGGAGCCACCTACTATTGAATGAGGATTTTCACCAGGTTGATGTGGCCACAGGTGGCAGCAGCATGCAGGGGTGTCCACAGCTCATTGTCCTTGGCATTGACATTGGCCCCGTGGCTCAGCAGAAGCTTGACTATCTCTTCAAAGTTGTCTATGCAGCACTTTAGGGAAGGAGGGTGAAAGACACAGAAGCACAAGGAGAGAGAGAGTCAGGCTGAGGGGAGACCAAGGCAGAAACCACAGGGTCCCAGAAATCACCAAATTACAACTTAGAGGTTTTAGAGCTAGAAGAAACCTTAGACATGAGATTCTGCAATGCCCCCTCCCATCCCCCTTCCCCCAACTCTGCAGGGGAAGAAAATGAGCTCCAGGAAGTTAAGTTCAAATGAGAGACAATATAAAGCAGTTTGAAGGCTTTATAGCATAATAGAGATATCTGCTATTATTACCAGAGTGACTTCCTCACGGCTTTACTGGTACTGAGTAGCAGAACCAGGATTTGAACCCAGGCCCACTGGTTCCAGATCTGATATTCCTACTATGACATCCCAGCTGCCCCTCACTTTTGTTCTCCATTGCATCCAGCATTTGCCTGGATCAGACCAAGGGCAGCACAGCAGCAAGAATATGCGGTTTGATGTCAGAGGACCTAGATTCTTATTCTGGCTTGGCCATTTGCAACCTATGCAACCTTAGGCAAGTCCTTCCTCCACCTCAGTTTCTCCATTTGTAAAATGAGGGGTCTAGAAGAGATGTCTATCATCCCTGCCAGCTCTAAATATTATTCTGTCCAAAGGGTCACTACTGCTCAACAGAGTCCCAGGGCCAAGGCAAGAATGAGAAGCTTGTTAGGAAGGCCTCCCTGATCCTTCATCCCCCTGTCCTTAAGATCTGGAAACTAACCATTACAGTCTCATTCCTCTGAGTCTAGGAAGTTTTTAAAAAAGTCTTTCAGAGTCAATTATCAAATTCAATTCAATGAAACAAACATTTTGTTGTTGTTCATTTCAGTCATGTCTAACTCTTCAAGACCCCATTTGGGGTTTTATTGGCAAAGATACTGGAGTTGTTAGCCACTTCTTTCTTCAGCTCACTTTACAGATGAGGAAACTGAGGCTTAAGGTTAAAACAGGGTTAAATGACTTGCACAGGGTCACAGAGCTAGTAAACATCTGGGGCCAGATTTGAATTCAGGAAGAGGAGTCTTCTTGACACCAGACCCATCGCTTTATCCACTGTGCCACCAAGTTGCCCCAAAACAAACATTTATTAAGCACAAGCCATGTGTAAACTTTGGCATTTGGGGGATATAAAGATGGAAATGGTATAGTCATTCACCCTCAAAAACCTTACAATCCAATCAGGGGAACAGGACATTAACATAGCTAAGTATAACGAAGGTAGAGTGTGGTGGGTACAAAAGAGGCGTCTAGAGGGAGAAGTCACTGCAATTGGGGGGAGCAGTTAGAGATGGCTCCTGGAGGGAAGGAAAGAAACAAGGATTTATTAAGAACCTACTATGTGCCAGTCACCATGCTAAGCTTTTTACAAAGATTGCCTCATTTGATCCACTGCAACCCTGGGAAGGAGGTGCTATGATTATCCCTATTTTACAGTGGAAGAAACCAAGGCAGACAAAGTTGAAGTGACTCGTCCAGGATCGCACAGCTATTAAGAATCTGAGGCCTTCTGGATTTGAACTCAGGTCTTCCTGATTTCAGGCCCAGTGCTCTTTCCACTGAGCTGGGCCTTGAAGAGAAGAATTTAAGATTGAGAACAAGGTTCATGACCTAGAGCTGGAAAGGACCATTGTCCCCCCCTCGTGCTGAATAGTATCCCCAGGGCTGTGGGTCGGCATTGGGTTAGGGTTCCTGGGAGGCAATGGGGGAAGGAGGAACGAGGCATCTCTTAGATTCTCCCGGCTGCTAGTGGCTTCTCTTCAGCTTTCCTTGGTTGTAGTTATCTGCACACAGATTACCAGAGCAAACTAGGAAGGCCACTAATAATTTACATTCTTATAGCATTTTACAGGTTACAAAGATCTTTCTTCCAAAATAAACAAACAAAAAGTCTGTGGGGCAAATAATATACATATTACTGAGCCCATTTTACAGATGAGGAAACTGAGGTACAAAGTGATAAAGTGATTTGCTCACTGTCGTACAAAGCAAATATCTGAGCTGAGCCTCAGACTCGTCTCCTAATCCCAATCTGGCTCTTTCACTGCAATAAAAATTAGGCAGGTTCCATCTTCCTTCCTCGACTTTCCCCTTGGTTACCCCCAGGCCCTAATGGCTGAGTAACTAATACAGGATCCACACATCTCCCCCCACTTTAGCTTGCTAGGTATCTCATGTCTTCAAGCAGGTCACTGACTACTCACATCCTCCCAGCAGTGACCCCACACCTCCATCCCCACCCTGGAGCCTGCCCTCCGTAGGCAGCAATGTGTTCTGCCCTTTACAGAGCTAACATGCCTCACAAAGACTATATCCCCAGAACCTAGCACAGTGCCTGTACATAGGAATTTAATAATAAGTTTTTGTTGAATTGAATCATTATCAAATCATTATGAGAATTATTAATAGGAACAACCTCTAAGAAGCAGTGTATAGTAGGGGATAGAGAGACTTCTTTGGAATCAGGACAACCTGGGTTCAAGTCTGGCCTCTGACACAGCACAGTCACTTAACCTAACAGTAGCCCAGACAACTCTCTAGGACTAAGAGATGTTATAAGTTGTGGATCTATTGTTAGTTTGTATAGTAGGATGGTGTTTCTTCACCAGGGAGGTCCCCACATGGATGACTCACAAATTGGTCCCATTCCCACCTCCAGTAAACATTCACACTCCCCTGGCATGACAGCCAGCAAGATTGTCAGGCCAAGGAATAATCATCACGGGTCTACATCTTTGCCCTTCCCATGAACTCCTGATGAGACAGAAGAGAGAAGCAGTCACAGTAACGGCCAATCCCAGGGCAGGAATTAGGTCTGGACCCTCAGATCTTCCGCATGCCTTCATTAGGGGACAGACCCTGGGCCAGCACATCCATAAGTTTAGGCCAGTGACCCCAGAGCAGCAGTCTCTTTTCTGGCTGGGCGCCATGGAAGTGACCACTGCAACCCAAGCTTAAATTGTGGCTCCCTTTGCTGGGAAAGTGCATCCTAATAAACAAAAAGCCCTTCTTAACACCCGAGGCACTTATTTCTGTGTACATGTGACACCACAACAGGCAGCACCAGGCAGGGGTGAGGGTGGCTGAGAGAAGAACCTCATCTAGGGAGAGAAGGGTAGTCAATGAGCGCATTTACCATTGTTGGAAAAGAAGTCAGAAAGATGAGCTGTGTTCAGATGGAGCTTAACAACCCAGCTCCTGTTCCCCACCCCCACCTGCTGCAGGCCCTGCCCGTCCTCTTAGCAAGTTATCTAACAAGTTAAGGAGAATCACTGAAGGGCCCTAGGCCTAGAGGCGCGGGGGGGGGGGGGGGGGGGTGCGGGCAGGGAACAGTTACTTCTGATACAATCTCATCTGTAAAATGAAGGGGTTGGCAGGAGAACAATTAGTACAATAATAGTAGACAGAACAATAGACAGAGATCTGGGTCTGGAGTCAGGAAGACTCATCTTTGTGAGTTCAAATTTGGCCTCAGATACTTCCTAGCTGGGTGACACTACTGAAAAACAACTTAACAACAAAAAATTTTGAAGGAGTTAAGGATCTGACCAAGGCAATGCCCAACCATAATTCCAGAAGACTAGTGATGAAGGATACTTTCCCCCTCCTGCCAAAGAGGTGATGAATTCAGGTTAAGATGGAGACGTTTATTTTTTGGACATGGCCAACGTGGGAATTTGTTTTGCTTGACTATGCAAATTTTTTATAAGAGTTTTGCTTTTTTTTTTTTTCAATCAGAGGTGAGGGTGGGAGGGAGAAAAAATGCATTTTAATTATTAAAAAAAAACAGATTTTTTAAAAATGAGGGTCTTGGACCAGATGACCTCTGAAATTCCTTCCAGTTCCAATTCTATACTACTATCACAATGTGTCTGTCCTGGGAAATAATGATTGCTGGAGGTCACAGTGAAAGGAGCTACTGGGAATGGGCAGCTTGATCAGCTACAGTGATCCTGGCCAGGAGCCTTGGCCTGGCCAATATTACCACACAGGAAGAGAGGGATTGATAGAGATTAGAGGCACCAAACCTCAGAACTGGGTCAAGGCCACACCCAGGATTTATCCTGTAACATAGTCCCATGTGCACACATGTGCATACATGCATATGCACATATGTGCACACATGCCACCCCAGTTGCCTTTGTTTAGAGCCATTTTTTTTTACAGGTATTTGGAGGGCTTTGGGTGAGAGCTCAAGCAAGTGACTGTTTTCACTCCACCATCTTGGCTCCTGCCACCTCAGTTTCCTTACAGGCCATATAACTTCCACCCTGTCCTGCTGGCTCTTCACTCAAATATAGACCTTGGTACAGAACATGCTGCTCCATGAAGATATGGCTGTAGTTTTCCAAAGCTGTTTTGTGAACTTTGCATGAGCCAGTGCCTTGGATGCAAATGAAAGCTCTTGGACACTAAGTTTTAAAGCTGCCCATCACAGCATAAGGAAATGATGCAACAGGAGACATGTACAGTCCTTCCCATTCTTGGAGAGCTGAACACAGGGCCTCTTTGAAGTATCCTTAGCTTGAGTCAAAGGACATGGGTTAGAATTCAAGCTCTGCTCTTTGCTTCCACCTCATCTGTAAAGTGGGGGGGGGGGATTGGACTAGAGGGCCTTTCTAAAGTCTTTTCCATCTAAAATTTTCTATCCTATGATGCTGCCACTGGGCAAAATAAGAAAAAGGTACAAAGTTCCAAGGTGGCTGAAACATTGAGTATCTGAAAGAAAGTAGCATGAGATAAGGCTACAAAGAAGGGTGGAACAAGATTAAGAGGGCCTTGGATGCCAGGATAAGTTTATGCATTCTTCGATAGGCAATAAGGAGATATAATTCTGTCACCTGAGGTCCATCACCACCCCACAAAGGGAGATGATATCAGAGCCTTGGAGCCCACCTGGGCCATTAGACTGTTGCCCCAGCTATTCATCAGCTGGCAACGAATAAACCCATTTAAAGGCAAAAACTCCAAGACCACTGTCTCAACATGGCTGATGTTTTTGGCATTGCCTTAAAATGGGAAACTCATCAATCTCTAATCACTGTAACAAACTAGTATAAATGTTTTAGTCCTAAATATGGCCCTGGAATGTGGAATAGAAAGGAGATACAGGATTATCCAATAGACTAGGGATGGAAAGGAGAAGGGACACCTTCACTTCCTCCCTCCCACTCTTTGACTCTAGGGCAGGGGCAAGCCTAGGTTCTCACCTGATGCAGTGCAGTGAGTCCATCTTCATTGCATAGGTCAGGGCTTATCTTGCTCTTCAGAAAGTAGCGTACTGGAAAGGGAAAGGATGGTGAGAGATGAGCATCTCATGCCAAAGGAAAGCTGTGCCACTCTCCCACTCCCCAATTCTCCCCCAGCCTATCCTTTCTTCATGTTTTGGAAAAGTGGCAGCTTCTTTTTTTTTCTCTAAGCATAAAACAGAACATTAATTTCCAGTTACATATCCAATATAGTCAAGTTTACCTGGTTTTTATAAGTTTATTTTTAAAGGTTAAAATTCTGAACTTAGTAACCATTAACAAAATAAGCACTCATGTAAATTAATCGAATAATTAATTATCATACATAAAACTACAAATTCCAAACTACCTATGTTTTGTTTTTCAAAATAGATATATTGAGGGGTAGCTAGGTGGTACAGTGGTTAGAGTACCGGCCCTGGAGTCAGGAGGACCTGAGTTCAAATCCAACCTCAGGCGCATAACACTCACTAGCTGTGTGACTCTGGGCAAGTCACTTAACCCCAATTGCCTCACCAAAAAAAAAATACATATTATATATATACATATATGTGTATATATATACACATATATGTATATATATATATATATATATATATATATATACACATACACATACATACACACACACACACACACACACACAAGCTTTAACAAAAATAACAAAAATGTCCTGTTTGCTTTCACGTTCCTATCTGATCTTTTTCTTTGGAGCATTTTTTTTCCTTCAGATTTTGTTGATTTTCTTTTTAGTATTACTACACTGTGACTTTCTGCCACATACGTTCTTCACAAACTTATAAGCCAAGCTCTTAAGGTTCCTCTCCAGAGGATAGAGTCAACTTGGAGGTAATTAACTGTGAAAATCTAAGCAAGAGATTTCACCTTTCTAAGTTTCAATTTCCTCCTATGTAAAATGGGGATGATAACATTTGCGTATTGCACAGGATTATTGTAAGAACACTTGGTAAAGCACTATTATTACTCACTTTTGTATCTCTTTCAACAAACACTTGTTAAGGGACCTACCGTGTGCAAAGTCCTATGCTAGGTGCTATAGAAGGTACAAAGCTTTGATAATGCATAGCCTCTGCCCTCATAGAGCTCACATTTTACTATAAGGATAGGATACAAATGAAGGTAACTCTACATAACATTTTTGTTGTTGTTAGAGAGGTCTAAAGATGAAGATCATTACTGATGTGGGAGGGATTAAACAAGATACTGCACTGGAAACTTGGCAGAAAGGAGTGTCCCTTGACTTATCTTCCTGACCCACAGACTAAGTTATTTAACCTCTTTGTGCCTCAGTTTCCTTCTCTGTCAGGTGAGGGGATTGCACTAGATCAGGAATTCTTAACCTGGGGTCCAAGAATTTTTAAAAATATTTTGATAACTATATTTCAATATAACTGGTTTTCTTTATCCCATGTATTTTGTTTTATGCACTTGAAAACATTATTCTGCAAAGAGGTCCAAGCCAAAAAGGTTAAGAACTCCTGGATTAGATAGATCATATAAGGTCCCTTGCAGCTCTGAAACTGTATCTTCTGTTTTGAAGTCTCTTCCATCTCAGACATTCTGTGACTTCAAGGATTGGTGATTTTTCCTGGAGTCTTCTCCCTCCAGTGATTCAGATCACAGCCCCTCAACACTGGATTCCAATGTCTAGTGGAAACATGCTTTGGTCTCTTGCTGGAGGAGTCCCCACCCCCAGCATGCCTATGCCTGCGAGTCTTGTGTCTGAATGGAGATTCAGGTACCTGGGAGCTGCATCAGGCTGGACAGAAGTAGAGACACCAGTCTCTAAGGTCAAATACTGAACTCAAGGTTTGGGAACACAGTGAAAAGCTTTCTCACACTCCAGTGTGTTCTTGCACTGATCCTCCTTTATGGAAGAATCTCCAAATAAAGGGACACAAACTAGAACTCCTCTTGGATAGGAGGGTATAGGCAATGATGCACTGCTCAAAGGCAGAAGGAGCTAGCATTTAATCCTCTTTTGAGCACCAAAGCCCTGGGAGGAAGTAATCCAATCTTCCTAAACTACCTTTAGGTACCAGCCAAGGTCTCCAAATGATTTGGAGCTCTTCTTCTCAAGTGTCCCTAGAGCTTACAAATCACTTTCCATGCAACAACTCTGCAAGGGTGTTAGTACAAGTATTATAATCCCCATTTTACTGAGGGGAGAACTGAGGGAGAAGTGTAAAGTGACATATCCAATGTAACAAGGGTAGTCATTGTTGAAGCAGGGATTCCAATCCAGTTCTCTCTTGAATCGAAGTAGGTGGTATAAGTATCTTTATTTCCAATATACTTCTGTAAAATGAGCTGGAGAAAGAAATGGCAAACCGCTTCAGTATCTTTGCGAGGAAAACCCCAAATGGAGTCATGAAGAGCAGAACATGACTGAAACGACTGACCAAACAAAAAGGTGAGTAAACTGAGGTAATAACTTCGTATGGTCGCTACAGCTAATAGTTGTTGGGTCCAGGCCTTTGGGAGCCTTTACTGTAGGCTGATGAAGTATATCATACTCTGGAGTGAATTCAATTTAATTCAACCCTATAAGCATTGTTTAAGCAGACACCATGGTCAAAGCACTGTGCTAGGTATATAGGCAAAAACCCACTTAGATCCTTGTCCTCAAGGAACTTACATCTTATTGGGGTTGGGAGCAGAGATAAAACATGTACACAACCAAGTAAAATCAAATTGAAAGGATGAAGGAGGGTAAACACATCGTGTTTAAACCTACCACACTAGATAACATAGAAAGGAACTAAAACAAAGAAGCTGGTAGACGAGACACTCAGATATTCACAGGTGGGAAAATTCAAGTAAAAAGCCAGTATTTTTTTTAAAAAAAAACATCCCAAATATATTCCACTCAAAGTTAATAAGCAAGAGGACCTAAGTGTCCTAACATTAGGAAGCAACCATGACCTTACAGTTATACATGAGACAGTTGGAACCCATGCCTTGAAAAGGCATGTTTTATTCAAACAAAGGAAGAGAACAGGTGAAAGGGGTTTATTAAAAAAAATAGTTATGGGAAGAAAACTAGGAACTACAGTATTTAGGTAACAAAAAATGGAGGGAGATAATCTTATTGGAGTATGTTACAAGACCACTGGGGATAGAAAAAGGAAAAAAAAGGAGAGTTTGGGGAAATGATCAGAAGCATAGAAGCAGGCCTTATTAGTGATAAGGAGCTTCAATTATCCAGATATATTCTGAATCTGTTTCTCTTCTCAGTCTCTCTGTCTCCTTCTTTCTCCCCTCATGTTCTCTCTTATCTCGTCTGTCTCTCTCTTTTTGTTTATCTCTTTTCTTCTTCTTCTTCTTCTTCTTCTTCTTTTCTTCTTCTTCTTCTTCTTCTTCTTCTTCTTCTTCTTCTTCTTCTTCTTCTCTCTCTCTCTCTCTCTCTCTCTCTCTCTCTCTCTCTCTCTCTCTCTCTCCCCCCCCATATTAGAGCAGCTAATAACTTCTTGACTTGCTTTAATAATTATATCATCCTTCCAAATGTGGAAGTGGAAGAGCCAACAAGGGAAATTCAATTTTTAATCTGATTCTTACTAATAGAAAGGAACTGGTTGCTGGGGTGGAAGTAATGAGAATCTTGGTGGAAGAGGGAGCAAGTAGAATTCATGACTGAGGAGCAAAACCAGGGATAGTATGGAATGCACCCTAGATTTAAAAAAAAAAACCAGATGTCAGTAAGTTCAGAGGAATGATAGGTAGGATCCCATGAACTAAAATTCTATGTGATACGTTGGCTCAGGAAAGGTGAGAAGCCTTCAAGGATGAAATTTGGAAGACAGAAAGGGAAACAGTTCTGATGCAGAAAAGTAGAAGTTATCTGGAAAGAAGGGTACATACACGCACACACACATTTCTTCAAATCCTGGAAAGATTCTGTAACAGATTATTAAAGAGGTGGTTAGTGAACCTTTAGAAAAGGAAGTGATAAATATAAAGAAACAGCATGGTTTTAATAACAGGTCACCTCAGGCTAACTTTTTAATCTTTTCATTTTTTTTTAAAGTAACATTACTGAATTGGTAGATAAGAAGAATGGCATCTAGATTACCTAGATTTTGGTAAAGCAGTTGACAAAATACTTCATGGCATTCTTGTGTTAAATATGGAGAGACGTGGACCACATACTAATATAATTAGATGGCTTCATAACTGGTTGAACAGTCATGCTTAAAAAGTATTCCTTAATGATTCAACATCAACTTGGCAAGAGTTGTAGGGTAGCATGATCCAGGAATCTGTGCTTAGCCCAATGATTTGGATAAAGGCAAAGAAGGCATGCCTCTCAAGTTTGTAGACATAAGTCTTGGAGGAACAAGAAACACACTGGATAAGAGAGTCAGGACCCAAAAGATTTTGACAAACTAGAGTATTAAGCAAAATCTAGTAAGATGAAATTTAACAAAGTTAATAAATAAAACTTAATAAATAAATTTAATAGAGGTAAATCTAAAATCTTACACTGGGATCAAAAAATCAATTTCACAACTACAAGATAGGAGGCAGGGTGTTTGAAAAACATCTAGGGGTTTGAGTGGATTGCAAGCTCAATGCTCAAAGCAGTGTGATACAGCAGATTTTAAAAAAAGCTAATATAATTACAGGCTGCATTAAGAGAAACATAACTTCCAGAGGTAAGGAGAAGAGAATCTTGCTGTACTCTGCCCTAGTCAGACCACATGTGGCATATGAAGAAATAAAAAATGATTTATTTATTGTTTACTACGTGCCAGGCACATGAAGAAGTGGTCATTGTGAAGGCAAACCCAACTCTACACATGCAGAAATTATCCCTTTCCACCCCATCTTCTCCAACAGATTGCCCTATCATCCCTACTCTTTCAGGTATCTTCCATCTGTCCCAACCTACTGGCTGCTTCCCTACTGACTACAGACATGTCCATGTCTCTCCCTTCCCCAAGGAACCCTCACTCAATCCCTTCAGGCCCACTAGCTATGATCCCATATCTCTTCTACTTTTTGTGGCTAAACTTTTTGAGGAGGCTGTCTACATTAGGTGCTTCCACCTCTTAATCTCTTCTTAATTTTATAGGCTGGCTAGATCTAAATTCTATAGGCTAGATATATCTATATCTAAAACCTGCTAAATCTAAAGGCTTTTCCCTCAATCTTCATTCCTCTTGACTTCTTTGCAGCCTTTGACACTATTGATCACCCTCTTGTCCTTGATACTATCCTCTCTAGGTTTTCATGACACTATTCTACCCTGGTTCTCCTACCTACCCAACACCCTCAGTCTCCTTTGCTGGATCTTAATCCAGGTCATGACTGCTAACTGTGGGTGTCCCATAAGGCTCTGTCCTGAGCCCTCTTTCATCCCCCCACTCTATACTCTTTCACTTGATAATCTCATCAGCTCCCATGAATTCAATTATCATCTCCATACTGATGATTCTCAAATCTACTTATCTAGACATAACCTCTCTCCTGATCTCCAGTCTCACACCTTCAACTACCCATTGAACAATAAAAACTGGATGTCCCGTACACAACTTTAACAAAACATGTCCAAAACTGAACTCCTTATCTTCACTCCACAAAGCCCTCTCCTCTTCCTAACTTCCTTATTACTATAGAGGGTACCACCACCCTCCTAGTCACTCAAGCTCACAACTTAGGTATCATCTCCAACTCTGCCCTCTCACACCCCATATGTAATCTGTTGCCAAGGCCTGTCGATTTCCACAGCATCTCACAAGAAATATGGCCCCTTCTTTCCTTTGACACTGCACCTAACCTATTAGAGTGTAGGGCGTGTTCAGAGAAGACTAGTAGCTCTGGTGTGAGGGTTGCTTTCCGTTGGTGTCCACCTGTTCCACCTAACTCTCACCAGTACCTCCAAGAAGCTGTACCATGTGCGGCAGCCATACTCCAGGAAACCATTTGGGCAAATGGGCTAAACCAGGTTATGAGGGTAACTGAGGGGTCTCAAGCCCATCGGTGAGTTGGGGGATGTCTACCACAAGCATATGAAGACTTCCCTTGCTGGAATGGGCAGATGAGAATAATTTGTTCCAATGGCCATGAAGGCAGCTGAAGCAGGCACTGTGGAGCACTTAGAGCTTGGTTAGACATTGAAGATGCCAGGGTCATCCACTGCATCTCAAGTCATCACCAGTTGTTTCGACTCTGTCCTGTCACTGGACTATGACAACTCTGGAAGACAGAGAGAGGCCTATCACTTCCAGGATCAAATATTAAATACTCTTGTTTCAAAGCTTCTGCCCCACCCTCTTTCCAGTCTTCTTACACCTCACTCACCCCCACATTCTTTGTGATCCAGTGTCACTGGCTTCCTGGCTATTCCTCACACAAGATAATCCATATCCTAACTCTAGACATTTTCACTGGCTTCTCCTCATGCCTGGAATACTCTCCTTCCTGATCTCTGCCTCCTGACTTCCTGGTTTCCTTCAATTCTAAGCTAAAACCTCATCTTCTACTAGAATCCTTTCCTGGTCGACCTTAATGCCAGTGCTTTCTCTCTATTGATTGTCCCCAATTTATCCTGCACGTATCATGTTTGTATGTGGTTGTTTATCTATTGTCTCTCCCATTGGACTATGAGCTCCATGAGAGCAGAAACTGTCTTGTACTTTTCTTAGTATCCCCAGTGCTTAATAAACGTTTATGGACTGACTGGCAGGTGCTGTGCTAAGGGCTGGAAAGACAAATACACAAAGCAAGATCATCCCTAACCTCAAGGAGCAAACATTCTAACTGGAAAAGAGAACACACAGAGGGGAAGGGGGGCCCAGGAGACAGACTACTGTCAGGGATGCCACAAGGAGTCCTAGGAAAGACAACTGACCTGTACTCTCCAGGAATGGGAGTGTTCATTTGATTACTGTTCTCAAAACTAGAACTATAGTGTTCGGTTCTGGATGCCACCGTTTCAGAAGAACATTGGAAAGCTGGGCAATGTCCACAGTAAGGCAACCACTGTTGGTTCACATCATAAGAGGATTAGTGGGAGGGACTAGGGATGTTTCATCTGGCATAGTGCCTGGCACATAGTAGGCACGATAAATGTTGATTGATTGGATTGGAGAAGGCAAGGAACGGTTGTACTCAAGTTTTGAGCGCATAGACCTTTATGATCTGTGAAGTGTTTTGTCCATATTTTATCATTCAATCTTAACAACAGACCTATGGGCAGCTAGTTTAAGGTTTTTCTTTTTTTCATTTTCTTTTTTTTTTCTTGGCTAGGCAATGGGTTTAAGTGACTTGCCCAGGGTCACACAGCTAGTAAGTATCATATCTGAGGTCACATTTGAACTCAGATCCTATTGACTCCAGGGCTGGTACTCTATCCACTGCCATCTAGCTGCCTCTTTTTCTCATTTTCTTAACCTGACCTGTGATTTCCTTCGTAGGGGGAGCTCCCAGTGAGGAAGTCAAGAAGCATTATTAAGTGCTTATTATATTGTAGGAACTACGCAAAGCACTAATGGGTGGGGAACCTTCGGCCTCACTAGAGAACTCCTGCACTAGAACTTCCTCTACTAATGGCGATCAGCACCTTCTCTGAAATTCAGTCTCTAAGAGTTGTCTGGACAGCAGGAGGTGAGCTGCTCAGTCACCCAGGCAGCATGTTTGCACTTGAACCCAGGACTGCCTAACTCACAGGCCAGCTAGCTCTCCCTATACCACACAATCAGGAAGGTGATACAAGTAGCATTACTCCTATTATATAGATAAGGACATTGAATAGCTGAAATAACCCAATGACTCGGGCTCAAATCCTGACCCAATAGTTACCAGCAGTGGGACCACGACCTCTCAAGCCTCAGTTTCCTCATCTGTAGAGTGGAAATGAGGATATTTCCATCACCTACCACACAGGATTGCTGCGAGAAAAGCATTTTGTAAACTTTAAAGCACTCTATGAGTGCAAGTTAGTGAGATGAAGTGGCTTACATAGAACAGCTAGCAAGTAGACCTGGGCCCCAAATCCTGTTCTTGTGACTCCAAACCTAATGCTCCTTCCACTATACCACAGCTACCTCCATCTTCCACGGTCTAATCAGCTCAGTGAGCTTGGGCCAGGTTGAAAAGACTCAGCAAAATACATAAAATTCCAGGGCAATCAGTTGTCAGATGACAGAAACACATGTGGAATAGCAGCAAAGTCCAGCTCCCTTCAGAAGAGGCCAATAGGGACAGCTAGGTGGCATAGTGGATAGAACACTGGCCCTGGAGTCAGGAGGACCTGAGTTCAAATCTGGCCTCAGACATATAACATTCACTAGCTGTGTTTCTCTGGGCAAGTCACTTAACTCTAATTGCCTCGCAAAACAAAACAAAACAAAAATTAAATAAAAAAAAACACATAGAAGAGGCCAATAGGAAGGAGTATTTGCAACAGAAGTTGGCCGTGGAGGGCTATGCAGATCTATGGAGAGCAATACTGGGTGATATAGAGGCAGTGTGATGTGGTAAAGAGTCATGGATTTAGAATCTGAAGACCTGGATTCAAATCTTGCCTCTACTATTTACAAGCTCTGTGACTGTGGGAAAGTCTACCTCTCTAAACCTCAATTTCTTCATCTGTTAAATGGGTAAGGAGTATAATGTGCTGGGCAGCTAGGTGGCGCAGTGGATACAGTGCTGGGCCTACAGTCAGGGAGGCTCATCTTCCTGAATTCGAATTTGGCCTTAAGACACTTACTAGCTGGGCAAGTCACTTAGCCCTATTTATCTTAGTTTGCTCACCTATAGAATGAGCTGGAGAAAGAAATGGCAAACCACTCTAGTATCTTTGCCAAGAAAACCTCAAATTGGGGTCACAGAGAGTCAGACCCGACTGAAAAACAACCAAAAATAACATGCTACCTATATTAAAGAGAAGTTTTAGGAAAGCATTCTGAAAACTATGAAGTGCCATGGGAATATGAGCTATTATTCTCTATCACTGGGCTCTCCAGAGCCACGCTGAGACATTTGGAGAGAAACAGAGAAGGGATCCTGGTAGAGTGGAAAGAGTGTAGGATTTGGAATTGGATCCAAGCCTTGTCAGTGATTACTTAGGTGGCATTAGGGCAGACATTGAAGCTTTTCTGGGCCTCATCTTCTTTATCTGAACTACATGATCTCTAAAGTCCTTTCCAATTTTAAACCTGTGCTCCTAAGATGACAACCCAGGCGCATGAACCACAAACAAACAAAAACTACAAGGATAATCATAGCATCCAGAATGAAGAGAATGCCATGATTCCAAAGATTTCACAGACATGGTGTGATTCAAACTAGGAGTACTCCTGGGATGCAGAAGGGGAGAGAATGGGTCTGGACTAGTTACATCTCTACCTCTACCAGCCACACTAACTAGAACACCAAAGGGCTAGTGAAAACTGTGGTGAGTGAAAGTTATCAATGGGAGATTTGACAATTTTATGAAGAATTGTAGGAAGTCAGGCTTCTGGGTAATGTGTGAGTCACAAAGGAGACAACCTTTTCTAGCCAAGGTTGACTCTGTAATGTTGCCAAAAAAAAAAAAGCAAAAGGTCACAAGCTCTGGAGAGGTCACCACTTCTCAGACTTCTATAGTGCATTGATTTGACAGGCGTTGATTTGCAAGAGGTGCAGAATGAGACACATATCTTCAGACACAATCCCTGTGTTAATTTGCTCCCCTTGACTGTACTTGTTATGAGGGAAGGCTTTTATTTAAGGTGAGGAGGAGGTATAAAGGGAGTGGATATTGTGATGGTGATGAAACAAAAAAAGAGTATCGAACAGTAAAAAACACAGGACAGAGCAGAAGGAAGGTCAGAAGAGATATAAACTTTTAATAACTGTGACAGGTTTATAATTTCATATATGATACTCTTCCGTTCTTTTTGTATTGAAATGTTTAAGTTCATTAGAAGAAGAAAAAAAAGAAGGAAGAAAGCTCTCATCAGTGTGAATGGCCTCTTCCATGACAGACCTCAGGTTTTAGCCCCTCCACCCCTCAGAGTTGATATGGCCAAAAAGCTGAATCATCTTCCAGGAAACCTGTTGAGGGGCATCTCCAAAAACTCAGCAAGGCTGATCCTTGGATGACAATCAAATCAACAAGCATTTATTAAGCCCCTACAGTATACCAGGCAAGACTTCTGTCATCTTCACTTATCACATATATACAATCTGTTGCCTTCTTAATTCCCTTCCATATCCTCTACAATCCAGCCATAATGATCTACTTGTGATTCTTTGAACCCAACACTCCACCTCTTATGCCTGTGTCTTGGCATTGACTGTCCCCTATGCCTGGAAACTTTTTCATCCTTATCTCTGACCCTTAGTTCCCCTGGTTTCCTTCAAGCCACAGTTCAAATCCCACCTTCAGCAACAGACCTTTCCCAGGCCCTGCAAGTGCGTTCCCCTCTGAGAATAATACTCGTATATATCTTGTATGTACTGAATGATTTGCCTGTTGTCTCCTCCATTAAAATGTGAGCTCCTTGAGGGCAGGGATTGTCTTTTGCCTTTCTTTGTATCCCTGGAACACTGAAGGCTCTTAGTAGATGCTTCTTGACTGATTGTAGACTAGAGAAGATGCATCTGTGTTGCTGTGATACCCTAGGGACCAGTAAGCCTTTCCACTGCACTCAAGGCTCAAACCTCCCATATGTGTTATATTCCCCTGTTAGAATATGAGCTCCAAAAGAGCAGATATTACCTCTACTTTTCCATTTGTATCCATAGTGTTTTGCACATAGTAAGCACTTAATAAATGCTTTTCATTAATTTAGTTTCATATGCTTTGTTCCTATATGTAAATCTATACAAAAATGTATGAAATAAATACAAGGCAAATTGAGGGGGGAAAAGGGACACACCAATACATGGAGTAGATCAGGAAATGCTTCACATGGTAGGTGGCCTTTGAGCCAAGCAGTGAAGGAAATTAGGGATTTTGTGAGGAAGGGTGTGCCTCTCAGGCATGAGGACAGACTGTACAGCTGGGCGATAGATAGGATGCTTTGTGTGAGCAACAGCAAGAAGGCCATTTTGGGTTTTTTTTCTCTTTTTTCTTTTTTTTTCTTTTTTTTAAATTTTATTAATTTATTTTGATTTATCAGCAATCAGTTCCATATGCTTTTGAGTTGAAAATTTTTCTCCCCCTTCCTCCCCCCCCACCCTCCCCAAGACAGTGCACAATCTGATATAGGCTTTACATTTACATACTCATTAAACATATTTTCACATTAGTGAAGTTGTAAGTAAAAACTAAAACCAATAGGAGGAACCATCAGAAAGAGGAAACAAAACTCAACAGAAGGAAAAATAAGTGATAGCGATTTGACTTCCATAGTTCTTTCTTTGGATGTGGAAAGCATTTTCCATCCCGAAGCCTCTGGAGATGTCTTAGATCCTTGTAATGCTGAGAAGGGTTCAGTTTAACAATATTAGTCATTGCATAACATGGCTGTTATTGTGTACAAAGTCCTCTTGGTTCTGCTCACTTCACTCAGCATCAGACCATACAAGTCTTCCCAGGTTTTTCTGAAGTCAGCCTGTTCATCATTTCTTATAGCACAATAGTATTCCATTATATTCATATATCACAACTTGCTCAGCCATTCCCCAATTGATGGGCATCCTCTCAATTTCCAATTCTTTGCCACCACAAAAAGAGCTGCTATGAACATTTTTGTACATGTGGGTCCTTTTCCCATTTGTTTGATTTCTTTGGGATATAGCCCTAGAAGTGCTATTGCTGGATCAAAAGGTATGTACATTTTTGTAGCCCTTTGGGCATAGTTCCAAATTGTTCTCCAAAATGGTTGGATCATTTCACAACTTCACCAACAATGTATTAGTGTTCCAATTTTCCCATATCTTCTCCAACATTTATCATTTTCCTGTTTTGTCATGTTGGCCACTCTGATAGGTGTGATGTAGTACCTCAGAGTTGTTTTGATTTGCATTTCTCTAATCAATAACGATTTAGAGCATTTTTTCATATGACTATAGATGGCTTGAATTTCAAGAAGGCCATTTTGGCCAGGCAACAGACATACGGTATGTCTCCAGTCCTGTGCTTCCCAGCCTTGTAGGTCCTGCCAGGGCTCTGGCCTCACTGGTGATACCTTCAGGACCCCAGGTCACCTTCTGGCCATAATGAAGCATGCATAAGTAGAATTATTTTGGACAAAGCTCTTTAAGTCCAAGTATCACTCCAGGCCACTCCCTTTTGGGTTGCCCAGAGAGAAGTCAGTTTGTACCCCTCATGATTTTTTTCATACAATCTCATTGACTTCAGGGCACTGACCAATCCTCCTCTCCAAGCCCCAAGTCTTGAAACTAGGACTTATATGTTTGAGGCATGTGTAGTCAGATGAATTATCTTTGGTGACCAATGGAGACTCATTACTCCATAGCCACACCTCTCTGTGAGAATCATTCAGTCAAGAAAATATCTCACCTCTGCATCTCAATGTCATAGATCTTAAAACTTGGCTTTTCCAAGTAGGATGTTAACCCTACCCAGGTAACACCACTATAGACATGGCAATGCACTGGTGTAGATATTCTTCACTACATTTAGTCTGGGGGCAGGAAAGGGGATGAGGAGGTATTCACATGGGGCATGGTAGAGAAAGAAGTCTGGAGAGCCTGAGTCTTTCCTTAAAATGGAGGTTATAGGAGGAACTGACCAACCAAGGATGAGGCTACAGCGGCAGAAGTGTATTCCAGGGTAAGAAGGCCGCTGGGATATGGTGGAGAAAGAAGGTCAGAACTTTCTTTTTCTTTTCTGGATCTTCAGTAGCTGTGGCTGCTGAGAAGACAGGATCTACAGTACTTGCTGACATAGTGGCCAGGCCACATCTCCACAAGAGTGGCTTCCTAGGATGGCTGCAAGGGCTAGTCCAGAAGGAGGACCAGTGGGCTGAGGGGTGCTGCTTTCCCCAAGGGTCTTGGGGTCTGAAGAAAGGTGGTGGAAGTGGTGATTTGACTCACCTGGCACATGATATTTCCTAGCTCTCCCTCAGGGTGCCATGATGCTTTAGCCAGATTGGCTTGTCTGCCCAGTGGGTTAGTTGGTAGTTAGGTGGGGATAGCTGGCTCCTTCCCCAAAGCAGTTGCTTTCCCAGATGATAACTAGGGGGTCTAGGCTGGGGGAGGGGTCACTACCATTCATGGGGTTCTTGGGTCTACCTGCCTGTCAATGGTAGTTGGTCAGTCCATTCTTTACAGGGATTGATCCCCTCAATGATATCATCAGGGGCAGGCTGAAAGCAGAGGTGGTCTGGGCAGCACTGCTATTCCCAGGGCTCTCAGCTTCAGAGTCCCAGGTTATCTCCATCTAGGTCTCAGGGGCAGAGGTGGTAGTCAAGATGGTGGCAGTGGGTTAACTTGCCTGGTACTTGCTGCCTCCTGCCTCTCCCTCAGGGTGCCTTGACCCTTCAGCTGGCTCAGTAAGGTGTTAGCAGATGACAAAGCCACAACGGGTCAACAGTGACAGCCAAAAATACCAAGGTGACTTTGGGTAGCATGAAGAGAAGCCTGGCTTCCAGGAAGAAGGAAGAAGGAGGTAACAGTCCTGCTGAACCACGTGTTTCCCTCTGCTCTGGTCAGACCACATCTGGGGTATGGCATTTGGTTTTAGATACCCATTTCAGGGGTGTGGCTAAGCCAGAAAATGTCCAGAGGAAGACAGTAAGGTTGGTGAAGGACCTTGAGTCTGAGTATTTAGAGAACTGATTGAAGCAACTGGAGATAGTTTGCCTGGAAAAGCAAGACTGGGGCAGGGATTAGATTTCCACTGTTTGACCCCAGGGAGCAGAACAGGAGCAATGGGTGAAATTTCCTTTTTTTTTTAATTGAGGCAATGGGATTAAGGGACTTGCCCAGGGTCACACAGCTTTTAAGTGTCAAGTGTCTGAGGCTGGATTTGAACTCAGTTCCTCCTGATTCCAAGGCCGGAACTCTAGATACTGTGCCATTTTGCTGCCCACAGGTTGAATTTTCAAGCAAACTAAGGCTTGAAGTCAGGAAAAGCTCAGAGTAATTAGAGCTTCAATGGGCTGCTGTGGCGGAGGGGAAAGAGAATGGTGAGGGGGAGAGAAGTAGTGGTTCTTTCTCATTGGAGGGTTCCAAGCAAAGGCTATTTTGTCTGGACATTTGTCAGTTACATAGCAATGGGAATGTTTTTCCAGTTGTGGGTAAAATTCTGTGATTCTTTGATGAGCTTTTATTACTACGATCTTGGGCTACAAATCCCAAGTCTTTACCTACCCCTAGTTTACCCCACCTCAACCAGCCAACAGGAAGTCCCTGATCACTTCCCTCACAGCACGATGGGCCTCCTTCCTCATCTCCCCACTATGAGTAATCCAGTGACTCAAGCATCAGGTGCAGGCTCAGTGTAGCTCCCACCACCTCTTCCTACCCTTACATGAATAATACCCACCTCTGCAGCAGCCTCCTTCACCTCAGGGTGAAGGCCGGGCTCCCTCTGCTGCCCCACGGGGCCAAGGGGGGGTGGAAGCCAGGAAAGCCGATGGGCTGAGAGAACAAAGGGAAAGCAGCAGTCTGTGTGCTTCCTTCAGAAAAGCACAGGCTTTCACTCTCTGTGTTAAAGGAACTAAACTATATAGGCCATGGGGTGTGTGTGTGTGTGTGTGTGTGTATGTGTCCGCTCAAGTTCTGCTTTTAGACTTCATTCTAGGTATTTACCTATACAGACAAGAAACAAGAACAAGAAATGTTGACATTCTCTAAAAGCCTCCAAACCCCATGAAACCATTATTTCTCTAATCCTTATGGGATGTTGTTGTTTTAAATAAATTTGGGGTGACTAGTAAGATGGCATCATGACAAGGGGGGAAACCAAGACCCAGACAGGACAGTCAATCAGTCAGTCAACAAGTATCTATTAGGCACTTACTATGTGCCAGGCGCTGTGCCCAGCACTAGTGGTACAAATACAAGCAAAAAGAAAGGTGGTCCTTGCCCCTAGAAGCTTTCATTCTAATGAGGAAGAGGGGAGATGAAAGGTACAGGGCAGTGGGTGACAGACAGGCCTGTATTAAAGCCTGGTAGGAAGTGAAAAGACGGCTGCCTAGGCTCCTCCAGAACCTTCATTTAAGGAAGGGACCCTTCCTTAAACAAAGGTTCTTGGAGAAGCCCTCCAATCAGAAAGAGAGGCATAAAGGTACTTTTGAGGTATGAATGCCAAGGCTTAAGTGATCTTCCGGGATGGAGAATTTTCTGGGGCATGATGGGGAAGTTGAGGAGTCTGGCCTGGTGGGAAGGGAAGAGGACAGTGCCCTGACAATCTCCCTAAAAAGCCCCCACATTCTTTTGTTCATACCCTACTCTCACAAGGCCAGGCCAAGTAAATAACAACCAGTCACTCAGTGAGGTAGGTAGGGGAGATATTATTGTGTCTACATTTTAGAAGAGGAAACTGAGGCTCAGAGGTGAAGTGATAGCTAATAAGTGTTAGAAGTGGGGGGGGGGGAAGAGAAGCCCAAGTGTTCAGACTCAGATTCAGCCCTCTTTCTACCACACCATCTGATTAATCCACTGTAATTCAATTCAACTTAACTTGAGAAACCTTTATTAAATGCCAACTATATTAGAGGCTAATCATTGGGTTGCCATAGGAGGAGAAATTTTTTGGCCATAGAAATTATAGCATAGATTTTCATCCTGGACTAGTTGAGGGAGTCTCCACCCCTCAGCACCTGAGGGAAGGGGGATGAAAAATAATAGTTGGGCCCTCAAGGAGTTTAGTCTATTAAAGAGTTCACCACTTCGTAGAAACAGTCTAATATGATATAAATACAAACAAATATTTAAGTGCCCCTCTTTAAACAAGTAATTTATTTTCTGGTAAAACATGATTTCTTTGATATAGGAAATTCTGTCTACCAATGCAGATTTGCAATTAACAATCTGAGGGAATTGCCTGGGGGCATTGAAAGGTTAAGTGAGTTGTCCAGGGTCACACAGCCAGTAAGAGTCAGTGGTCTCACTTAAATCCAGGTCTTTCTGTCTCGGAGATTAGCTCTCAATCCAGCTAGCTCCAGATTATTGCAAATAATGAATAAGTGGTTGCCTTATTCAAATTCATATTATTTGAAGTTATAATCATGTATAAAATGTGGTGATTGGTTCCAGCCCATGGAAATTTGCAGTGTGAATTTGAATATTGCAACTACTTATTCATTATTCCCACTAATATGGACCTGGCTTTATTCCTTGCTGCCTTATAGATGAGTATAATTTTGGCTGGATCACCACTCCACCCTTCTAACTTTCTACCTTGTATTAATGCTTAAGTGTGTTATGAGTCAAGTGATATGAGAAATTTGAGAAAGGGGTACACATAGTATACCTGGGGGGTAGGAAAGATGGTGAGGGAAGGCTTCATGGAGAAGGAGGCAGCATACAAGTCAGTCCTTGAAGGAGGAGAGACCAATTGATAGTGATTGAAGAAGTTGATTAAGGAGTCTATTCTAAGCATAAAGCAACAGTATGAGAAAAGGCACAGTGATGGGGGAAATAGAGGAACAGCAGGAGATAGAGTAAACTAGAATGACTGGAACATAGATAACATGGAGGAGTGGGCATGAGATAAAGCAGTGCTCCCAGATGGCATCACCTGGACAAGATGAAGGCAAAATTCCAGGGATGCCAAGGCTGTATTATGATGATATGTTCTCATATATTTGAAAGCTTCAAGGATCTCTGATTTTAATTCTAATTCTTCTCCAAGAGTTACTGTGACCAAAAGATTTATCAACAGGGGTCAGACTGGTGATTAGCCTCTCTGACCTTGGCTAGGCTGGCCCTTAGATAATAGAGTTGGGGCCATCACCAGATCCAAGCTCAAGTACTTTCCAGTTTCACCAACCCCGGCAGAACTTATACTCCAAAGGAGGACTCAAGGATCCCCTTCATACCACAAGAAGGAGGATTTTAGGTACATCAGGGGTTAATTAGGCTTTTGTGAGCTAGCCTGGGAACTTCACCACTGTGTTTCACATTGTTTTGATGAGGAAATGTGTTTCAAGTTCCAAACAACTGGCTTACAAATGAACTTTTGCAACACAACCTGTTCATAAGCTGGGGGCGGACTGTACAGAGAAAATTCGCTCCAACCCACCAGCAAAGAAATGAATCACAGCTGAACTATGAAATCAGTGCAGCATGAACAAAAGGAGAAAAAAAACTGAGCCAGAGGAAAAGGTATATTATAACAGGCCCAAGGCCTATCCAAAATCCCTCACAAAGGCTCACCTCAGCTATCCCAGCCCTTCTCTGTACCTCCAGAGAACTCAGGATCTGAATCACTTAATTTATTAACAACTTACATGCTGCCTTACATTTGTGTTTTGTGTGTGGGCCCTTTAGGTTTTAAGTGCTTTTGAAAGCAGGGTCTGTGTTATAGCTCTCTTTATATTTCTAGTCCCTACCACAATGCCTTGTATGTGGTAGACATTTAATAAATCTTTGTTAAATTAAATTAAAGGTCTTCTCCCTCTCCCATAGTCACATACCCCACACCCAGTAACTGGTTCAAGGCTGGGCACTCGGGAAGTCACAGTATTCAAGCTATTGATCACAGTAATCAAATATTAATTACCAATATGCCAGACATTGTGCTCTAGGGGTGGCGAACCTGTGGCCTCAAGGCTACACGTGGCCTTCTAGGTCCTTGGGTGCAGCCTTTTGACTGAGTCCAAGTTTTACAGAACAAATCGAACAAATCCTTTTATTAAGGGAATTTGTTCTCTGAAGTTTGGATTCAGTCAAAGGGCTGTATCTAAGGACCTAGAAGGCCAAGTGTAGCGTTGAGGCCACAAGGCTCCCCACACCTGTCAGCTAGGCAAAGGAGAGTCAAAGACAAAAACAAAATAGTCCCTGCCCTCAAGGAGCTTATACTCTACTAGAGCATTACAACATGTAAACAGACTGAGCCCTCACTACTGCTGGGCAATCCTACTATACCTCCCTTATCAACACATGGTCCCACTCTCCAAACTTTTTTATCTTTCCTCAAATTTCCTATGCCTCCCTTCTCCCAACTCTCTCAGTTGAGAATCTTGCCTTATATTTACAGAAAAAAATTAAGGCAATCTGCCATGAGCTCTTTCCCTCCTCTTCCTCATCTTTTGTCACTCAGATATCTTTTTCCACTCTCTCCTCTTTCACCTTTGTTTCACATAATGAAATGGCCTTACTCCTGACCAAAGTTAACCCTTCTTTCTACTTGTTCGAATGATCCCATTCCATCCTGTCTTCTCCAACACATTGCTACCTCTGTCATCCCCATTCTTTCACTTATTTTCAACCTCACCCTCTCTACTGGCTCATTTCCTCCTGCCTACGAACATGCCCACATCTCTTCATCCTGAAAAAACTCTCACTTGATCCATCTATCCCTGCTAACTACCATCCTATATCTCTTCTGCCCTTTGTAGCTAAACTCCTCAAAAAGACTATCCATAATAGGTCCTCCCACTTTCCTCTTGCTCTCTTCTTAACCCCTTACAATCTGGTTTCTTACCTTCTCGTTCCACCTGAATTGCTCTCTCCAAAGTTACCAATGATCTCTTAGTGGCCAAATCCAATGGACTTTTCTCAATCCTCATTCTCCTTGACCTCTCTGCAGCCTCTGACACTGTTAATTACTCTCTCCTCCTTGATACAGTCTTCTGAGTTTTTGGGACACCACTCTCTCCTGATTCTCTTCCTACCAATCTGACTGTTCCTACTCGTTCTCCTTTGCTAGATATCCATCTAAATCACACCCTCTAACTGAACATGGTTTTGTCCTGGGTTCTCTTCTCTTCTCCCTCTATACTGCTTCATTTCGTGATCTCATCAATTCCCATGGATTTAATTACCATCTTTAAGCTGATAATTCTCCTGACTTCAGGGCCAGCGCTCTATCCACTGTGCTACCTAGCTACCCCTATGCTGATAATTCTCAAATCTACCTATTCTGCCCCAGCCTCTCTGCTGACCTCCAATCTCACATCTCCAACTACCTTTCAGAAATCTTGAACTGGATGTCCAGTAGACATCTCAAACTCAATGTGTCTAAAACAGAACTCACTATTTCCCCCCTAATTCCCCCTCTCCAACTTCCCTATTAGAGGGCAACACCTTCCTCCCATTCTCTCAGGCTCACAACCTAGGAGTTAGCTTGGTTTCTTCACTGTCTCTCATCCCCCATATTCGAGCTGTTGCCAAGGTCTATTGATTTCATCTTTGCAACATCTCTCAAATATGTCCCCTTCTGTCTTCCGACTCTGTCACCACTCCAGTGCAGGCCTTCATCACCTCACGCCTGGATTACTGCCAATAGCCACTGGTGGGCCTGCCTCTCCCAACTCTAGTACATCCTGCGTTCAGCCACCAAAGTGATTTTCCTAAAACACAGATCCCTGATCATGTCACCACCCCTTCTCAATAAACTCCAATAGCTCCCTATGTCTCCAGAAATAAATGCAAAATGCTCTGTTTGGCATTCAAAGTCCTTCACAACCTAGACCGTCCTACTTTTCCAGTCTTATTACACATTATTCCCCAATTCTTCCATAGCTTTCTTTAAGTCCCAACTAAAATCTCACCTTCTGCAGGAAGCCTTCCCCAAAACCTCTTAATTTCAGTGTCTTCATTCTATTAATTATTTCTCATTTATACTGTATGTAATTTGCCTTGTATCTATTTGTTTGCTTGCTATTTCCCCCATTAGATTGCAAGCTCCTCGAAGGCAGGTACTGTCTTTTCCCTCTTTTTGTATCCCCAGTGCTTAGAAAGGTACCTGACACATAGTAGGCGCTTAATAAATGTTTATTGATTGTTAATCAAATATATACAAAATATGTAAAAGTAAATACAAGGCAAATATTGTAGGGAAGCAACAGCAGTTATTGGTGAATCAAGAAAGGACTTCTCTAAGAGACATAACTTGCATTTTACTTTGAAGGAAATAAGGATTCTAAAAGGCTGAGGTGAGGAGGAATAGTGTTCCAAGCATGGGAGAATGTCTCTGAAAGGGCATGCAAATGGGAGCTGAAATATATTTGTTGATGGGACTTGAATCCACTTTTTAGGAGTTAACAGTAAGTAACAGATAGTGAACCGTAACACCCTCATCCCTGTTTTCTACTTCTTTACATGGCCACTAGGTGGCGTTGTGGTTAGAGTACTGGGCCTACAATTAGGAACACCTGAGTTCAAATCTAACCTCTGACATTTTGTGTAACACTGGACAAGTCACTTAGCCTTTGCTTCAGTTTCCTCATCTATAAAATGGGGATAATAATAGCATATACTGTCCAGGGTGGCGGTGAGGATCAGATGAGATAATATTTGTAAGGTGTTTTGCAAACCTTAAACTGCTACATAAATGCTAGTTATTAATATAGCTGTTGTTGTTATTGTTATTCTCTCTTAGCCCTATATCTGTACCCAGAGTTCTCAGTTAGACCAGAATACACTGATAATAATAACAATAACCATATAGATCCCTTACATTTAGAATGTAAGCTCATGGATAAATACAAACAGAGGCTGTTTATATTTGTATCTGCAGTATCTAGCACAGCATAGACAATAAATAATTGTTAATCATTACTGATTGCCTCATTTGAACACTGTAATAGCCCTGTAAGGTAAATGATGTAAATATTATAGCCTCATTCTGGAAAAGAGAAAATAGGGGGAATGGGAAAGTAACTCACCAAGATCACAAAGCTAGGAAACAGCTCCCTAAGAATCCCAGGTTCCCTATTTTTTATCCAGATCAATTCAGTAAACAATTATTAAGTTTTTACTATGCACAGAATATACTGAGGATGTTGGAGAAGGAAGAAAGTTTAGATAAGATGCAACGTCTTACCTAATCATGAAGCTTGCAGTTCAGTAGAAGGATATGACACATACATAGATAATTATAATACAAAATATTACATAAGAGTTGGATAAAATGCCTAAGAGAAAATATATCTCCTCAGGGCCTGGCATGAGGACTGGCACACGGCTTTTTAGATTAGACCTGTGACTGCACTGATGTAGGAAACAGCCAGTGAGGAAACTTCCTCTCCCAATGCAGATGGCTAACAGTTCTGCTCTGAGAGGTTAAGTTAGCCAAAGTCACACAGCCAGTATGTGTCAGAGGCAGGGTTTCAACCCACGTCTCCATCCACTATGCTGCTCGGCCCATAGGAGGCATTTGTGAAAAGCCTGTCAAATATTATAGAACGCTTTGTGAACTGTAAAACACCATGTAAACATTCAGCTATGATTTTTTTTTAATAATAGGTTAAAATCAGAAAATTTAGCCTGGCATTTGAGGTCCTCCCCAGTCTGGGCCCTAGCTACCTTTTCACCTTCATCTCTCACTTCCCTTGAACTTAAACCCTCAACTTCATTCAAATCATACTTCTTGCCATCCCCCAGAAGGCCTTATGCATCACCACATCCATACTCTTTCCACTGCGCCACAGAATGTTAGGACTTCACTCACAAATATTAAACAATGGTTAGAAAATGAGAACCAGGCATCTGTTTCAACCCTTGGGAAGAGAAGGAATGGCCAACCCAGAATAATTCTACATCTTGAATCTGCTCATTGCACACACTACTCTGGCCCAAATGCTGTGTTCACCAGCTGCTCTTTATTTTCTCCCTCAAATACTGCCTGTATTCAAGTGAAGAGAGCTGCTTCTGCACTCATACCCACACCCACAATATTTAATCACTCACCAAATACAAAATCTTCTAAACTTGAGCCAGCAAATCTAACTTAATGATCAAGCTGCTTCTGGCTGACCCATCTTCCGCTGTCCTAATAGGATCTTTACTGATAGACATGTCAGTCGAAAGAGGCCTGGTAGTCTTTTATTGACTCTGGACGTGAGGCTATTAAGGAGCGTCAGACGATCTGGCTCATGGAGGCTTATGTCCTAAGGGGGAGAGTGTCTGTGCTCTTTTTTACCCATGTGGTCATCTGGCCAGAGAGCCAGCAATGGCTTCATCCCACAGGGGCCCTCCCACTCCAGGCTCTATGTGGGGGATGTAGAAAATAAGGAAAATATTTCTGTTTTCATAAAAACTCACATCTTCCCTGAGAGAGCCTCTGACCCAAGTGGGGAGGCTAGTCTCTACAATGAGAAGAGAAGAAGTGGGTTCAAGTTATAGGAAGGGGAAAAGATAAGACCTTGTACTCTTGGTGTGGATCTGCTTGTTTGTTTTGAACTCCAGAAAGGTCTTCCTCTCTGGAACCTGCTTCCCACCAACTCCCTCTACTTCTGCTGGAATGCTCAAGAATCTTCAGTAGGTCCCTGTTACCTCTACAGTCAGCTAGTGGCTCAGTGAGTACAAGGATGGGCCTGAAGTCAGGAGACCTGAGTTCAAATCTGGTCTCAGACACTTACTAGCTGTGTGACCCTGAGCCAGTCACTTAATCCTGTTTCCCTCAGTTTCCTCAGCTGTAAAATGAGCTGGAGAAGGACATGGCAAACCACTCCAGTATCTTTGCTAAGAAAACCTCAAATGGGGTCACAAAAAGTCTGACACAACACAATAACATTGCCTCTAGGTTAAAATACTACTTCTTGTATTTGGCATTTAAAGTCTTTCCCAACCTGACTCCAAGCTTCATTTCTAGGCACATTTCACATTGCTTCCCTTCATGAATTCTATGTTCCAGCCAAACTATCCTATTCTCTAACTTTGACATTCATCTCTGTGTCATGCCTTTGTATTGGTTGTCTCTCATGCTAGGAGTACACTCTCTAAGTATACTTCACCTCAGAATCTCCAGCTTTTGTGGAAGAGACTAGGCTCACATTCATTCATTCATTCATTCATTCAATAAATATTTAATTAAGCACATTCTGTGTGCCAGGCACTGTGCTAAGCACTAAGGATTAAAAAAGAGGCAACAGACAATCTCTGCCCTCAAGGAATTTACAGCTAATTTACAACATGCAAACAAATATGTGCAAAGAAGCTTTATAGAGGATAAATAGGAAATAATTAAAAGAAAGAAAGCACTGACATTAAGAGGGGTTGGGTAAGGCTTCCTGTTGAAGGTGGGATTTAGTTGGGATTTAAAGAAAGTCTGGTAGGTCAGTTGTAAGAGTGGAGGAGCATTTCAGGCATAGGGGACAGTCAGAGAAAGTGTCTGAAGCTGAGAAATGGAGTGTATTGTTCATGGAACAGCCAGGGGACCAGTACTACTGGATCAAAGCAAATAAACCAAAAGTCTGCAGTTACTGGAGTAAAGACTCACTATTCAACGAAAACTGCTGGGAAAACTGGAAAGCAAGTCTGGCAGAAATTAGGTTTAGACAATGTTTCATACCATATGTCAAGAAAAACTCCAAATGGATACATGACTTGGATAAAAAAAATTAGAGCAGCAAAGAAGAAATTACCTTTCAGATCTATGGACAGAGGAACTGTTCATGATTTAACAAGAAATAGAAAGAATCACAGAAGACAAAATGGACAGTTTTGATTACAGAAACAAACAAAACCAATGTGGCTAAGATTAGAAGGAAAATAGTTGACTTGGGGCAAAAATTCCAGCATTTTTCTAATAAAGGTCTTATTTCCAAGATATGTAAGTAATTAATTCAAATGTATAAGGCTAATAAGCATTCTCCATTTAATAAATGGTCAAAGGATATGAACAGGCAGTTTTTGAGAAAAAAAAAATCCAAGTTATCAATGGCCATACAAAATAATACTCCAAATTACTGACAGTCAGAGAAATCTGAATCAAAGCAACTTTGAGATTCCAACTCATACCCATCAGATTGTCAAAGCTGACCAAAAAAAAAAAAAAAAGGAAAATGACGAATGTTGGAGGGACTGTGGGAAAATAGGTACATCAAAATACTATAGGTAGGTGTAAATTTGTGGTCATTCTAGAAAGTGATTTGGAACCAAGCCCAGAACGTTACTAAATTGTGCATAGCCTTTGACCTAGAAATGGCACTACTAGGCCCATGCCCCAAAGAGATCAAAGAGGAAAAAGACGTTTACGTATTTTTAAAAAAATATATAGCAGCTCTTTCTGTAGCGGCAAAAAAAAAAAAAAGGAAATTAAGAGAGTGACCCTGAACTGAAGAATGAATGTAATAGAATAGCATTATGCTATAAGAAATAATGAAAGTGGCAGTTTCAGAAAAACCTGGGAAAATTTATATGAACTGATGAAATGGAAAGTGAGCAGAACCAGGGAAATGATTTATACAAGAACAACACTGTAGAGATAGACAGCTTTGAAAGACTTAAGAACTCTGATTAGTGCAATTACCAACCAACATTCCAGAGGACCAATGATGCAGACCATTACCCACTTCCTGACAGAGAGGTGATGGGCTCAAGATGCAAAATCAGACACATTTTGGGTTATGGCCAATGAGGAAATTTGTTTTGCTTGACTGTGGATATTTGTTACAAAGTCTTTGTTTTTCATTTTTTCTTCTGCCATTGAGGAAAAAGGGGTAGGAAGGAGAAAAAAATTAAATGCTTGCTAATTGAAAAATAAAAAAAGATAATACAAAGGAACCCATGATTTCCTTCAAGGCTCAACTCCTGTCACTTCCTATGAGAAATTGTTCCTGATCTCATTAGTTATTAGTGTTTTCTCCCTCCTCAAATGATCATGTTCATATTTTTCTATTTGTATGTTGTATCTCCTCCCCTGTTGAGTGCCAGCGCTGATGAGTCAGAGGATTTAGGCCAGTCCAGGATTTCCCTGTTGCTTTCCTTTATCCGATGGCTACCTAACGCAGGAACGTGGGCTCTCCAACCCCCCTTTACTCTGTCTCTCTTGAAAACAGATGGACCTTGAAGATTACAGGAGGCGAGGAAACTTCAGGGGTGACTCCCTTTGGTTACTGTTCCCATGAGAAAAATAATTGTTGATACTTTGCCTTTGCTACTCTGGGTGCTGTTCCCATGAGTGAAGTATAAAAACCCTAACCCTCAGATTAAAAAATGGAGCTTGTTCTTTACTTGCTACCCACCTGGCCCGCATTTTTCTTTCTCTCTTCATACTCAACCGGAATATAAACACAGCGGCAGACGCAGGTGCTTGTGGCACTCCCCCTTGAGAGCAGGGACCATTTTTCATTTGTCTTTGTAAATATGGTGTCTACCTCAATGCCTTACATATAGTAGTTGCTGAGTAAATCTTGTTGAATCAAATCTCAACAGTGAAGAGGAATAAACCCTGGAAAAGACTATAAAGGGAAATTGGAGAATGTCTGGATTAGGAGAGAGAGAGAAAGATTCTTCATCTGTCAGGTTTAAGTTGACCTATCCAAAAATGGAATGGGCTGCCTGGGAAGGTAGTGCGTTCTCCCTCACTGGAGTCTTAGAGTAGAGGCAGAATGACCACTTGTTAGGTATAAGATTGAAGAAAGTCTTCTTCAAGTATAAATTAGGAGACATGGATAATGAGTCACCTTCCAGTTCTGACAGTATGTGATTTTGATTCTATATAGTCATCTAACCACAGACCTTTTTTAAAAAAAAAAAAACATTTAACTGAATTTAAGTCATGCTTGCTTTTGAGTGGGAAAAGATCATTCATTAAAAACATATAGGGGGCAGCTAGGTAGTACAGTGGATGGAGCACCAGCCCTGGAGTCAGGAGGACCTGAGTTCAAATCCAGTCTCAGACACATAACACTTACTAGCTGCATGACTCTGGGCAAGTCACTTAACTCCCAATTGCCTCACAAAAAAAAAACACCACCCTATATAGTATAGGCAAAGCTAAGATGGTAAAGGCAGGAACTTAGCTGAGCTCTCCCAAATTCCCCTCCAAACAACTTTAAAATAATGTCTCAGAATGAATTCTGGAGCGGCAGAACCAACAAAAGGACAGGATGAAACAATTTTCTAACCAAAGGCAACTTAGAAGGTTGGCAGGAAAGATTTATCTCACTGGGGTGGGAGTGGAGCTCAGTGCAGCACAGGTTGTACCTTGGCAAACCTGTAGCAGGCCTTGGGGGTATGTGTGTATCGTCATGGGTGGCAAAGTTTCCAGCTTCAGGGGCTCTTAGTCCAGTAATACAATAAGAGAGTAAAGGGTCTGACAATAAGTCAGAAGGAGGTTATAGGGAACTCTTTGCTGGCAATGAGTACAGGATTCTGTTGTATGCCCATATGAATTCCAGTTGTGATCTCAGGGCAAGGAGGAGCACTAGTACTTGCAATACACGAAGGAGCGGGGTAATTCCAGGATAGAAAAGGGTGCACGTGGTCACTCACAGAACAGAGCACAAGCCAGGAGATCAGTGACCACCTCTCTCCTTATATCATACCACCTGGGGAAGAACTGAAAACTTACAGACCCCCCAGAACTAGCTCTGAAAACAATAAATAGCATGAAAAATCTGAATCCTGGGACAGTGTCCCCTCTAACCCAAGAACAGAGCCCAACTTTAACATAAAGTTAAAAGTCAAGAAATAGGCTGGAAAAATGAACAAACAAGGGAAAAAAAGAACCTGACAATAGAAAGTTACTATGGTGACAGAGAAGATCAAGACACAAACCCAGAAGATGACAATGGAAATCAAAGCAGTTACATACAAAGCCTCAAAGAAAAATGTGAATTGGTCACAGACCCCCCCCCCCAAATCAAGTAAAAAAAGTAGAGGAAAATTGAGAAAAGAAATGCAAGAAAAGAAATGCAAGAAAATCATGAGAAGAGAGTCAACAACTTGGTAAAAGCGGCACAAAAAATCCACTTAAGAACTCCTTAAAAAGCAGAATTGGCCAAATGGAAAAAGAGATACAAAAATTCATTGAAGAAAAAAAATCCTTAAAAATTAGAACTGGGCAAATGGAAAAACTGGGCAAAATGCAGAAGCTCACTGAAGAAAATAATTTCTTAAAAATTAGAATTTGGCAAGTGGAAGCTAATGACTCCACAAGACATCAAGAAACAATCAAACAAAAAGAATGAAAAAAAAAATAAAAAAATGTGAAATGTCTCATTGGAAAAAAATGACTTGGAAAATAGATACAGGAGAGGTATTTTAAGAACTATTAGACTACCTAAAAGCCATCATCAAAAAAAGAACCTAGACATCATATTTCAAGAAATTATCAAGGAAAACTGCCTCAATAGCTTAGATCTAGATGGTCAAATAGTAGTAGAAAGAATCTACCTATCACCCTCTGAAAGAGATCTCAACATGAAAACTCTTGGGAACATTATAACTAAATTCCAGAGCTCTCAGATCAAGGAGAAAATATTGCAAGCAGCTGCAAAGAAACAATTCAAGTATCATGGAGCCACAGTCTTAAGCCACACTTAAGATGTAGTAACTTCTACATTAAAGGATGGGAGGGCTTAGAATGTGATATTCCGGAGTGCAAAGGAGCAAGAATTACAACCAAGAATAATCTACCCAGAAAAACTGAGTATAATCCTTCAGGGGGAAAATTGGATATTTAATGAAATAGAGAACTTTCAAGCATTCCTGATGAAAAGACTGGAGCTGAATGGAAAATTTGACTTTCAAATAGAAGACTCAAGAGAAGCATAAAATGGTAAACATGAAAGAGAAATCATAAGAGATCTTAAAAAGTTAAATTTTTTACATTCTTACATGAGAAGATGATACTTGTAACTCCTAAGAACCTTCTCATTATTAGGACAGTTAGAAGGAGTATACATAGAAAACAAGAGTGTGAGTTGAATATGACGGAATGATATTTTGAAAAATAAAATTAAGGGGTAAGAAAGAGGAATACACTCAGAGAAAGGGAGAAGAATAAAACATAAAAATGTAAAACATAAAATAGGTGAGAAAGGAAGAACTTTTACAATGAGGGGAGCTTGAACCTCACTCTTGTCAAAGAGGTAATAAAATAACACACTCAGTTGGGTATAGCAATCTATCTTGCCCTACAGGAAAGAGGGAGAGAGGGGGATAACAGAAGAAAGGGCTGATAGAAGGGAGGGTGTATTGGGGGAGGTGATAGGCAGAAGCAAAACACTTTTGAAGAGAAACAGGGTGAAAAGAAAGAGAGGAAAGAATAAACAGGGGACAAAAATAGGATGGAGGGAAATACACAGTAATCATAACTATAAATGTGAATAAGATGAACTCATCCATGAAACAGAAGCAGATAGCAGAGTGAACTGAAAACCAGAATCTGACAATATGCTGCTTACAAGAAATACACTTGAAGCACAGAGACACACACAGAGTGAAGTTAAGGGGCTCGAGCAGAATCTATTATGCCTCAAAAAAAAAAAAGCAGGGGTAGCAATCTTGATCTCAGACAAAGCAAAAGTAAAAATAAAGCTAATTAAAAAAGATAAGCAGGGAAACTACATTTTGCTAAAAAGGCACCATAGACAATGAGTAATATCAATACTAAACATATTTGCACCAAATGGTATAGCATCCAAATTCTTAAAGGAAAAGTTAAATGAGTTACGAGAGAAAATCATAAAACTATACTAGTGGAAGACCTCAACTTTCCCCTCTCAGCACTACATAAATCTAAACAAGAAAGAAATTAAGTAGAATAGAACTTTTAAAAAGTTAGATATGATAGACCTCTGGAGAAAACTGAATGGAAATAGAAAGGAATATGCATTTTCTCAGTGATATATTATACCTACACAAACACTGACCATGTATCAGGGCATAAAACCTCACAATCAAATGCAGAAAATCAGAAATACTAAATGCATCCTTTTCAGATCACAATGCAATAAAAATTACATTCAATAAAGGACCATGAAAACATAAGATTAAAAATTGTTGTTTGTCCTTCATTCTCAAAGAGGACCATGACATCAGGAAGGTGATGTCATGACTTGCAAGTTAATTGGATTTAAGTGAGGAAGGGCTGTGTAAAGTCACTCTCTCCTCTGGAGCCATCTGGGTCCAGTGGCAAGATCAAAAATTAATTTGAGACTAAATAATTTAATCCTCAGAAACAAGTGGGTCAAAGAACAAATCATAGAAACATCAATAATTTAATTAAAGAGAATGACAACTATAGATCAATTTCCCTAATGAATACTGATGCAAAAATTTTAAATAAAATACTAGCAAGGAGATTATAGCAATATATCACAATGATCATACATTACGGACTGGTGAGATTTATACTAGGAATGCAGGGCTGGTTCAATATTGGGAAAATTATCAGCATAATTTGACCATATCAATAACAAAACCAACAAAAACCATATGATTATCTCTATAGATGCTGAAAAAGCTTTTGACAAAACGCAACACTCATTTCTACTAAAAAAAGCCAGAAAACAGGAAAAAATGGAGCTTTCCTTAAAATGATAAGTAATATCTATCTAAAATCATCAGCAAACATTATCTGTAATAGAGATAAGCTAAAAGCCTATCCAATAAGATCAGGGGTGAAACAAGGATGCCCATTATCACCCCTATTATTCAATATTATACTAGAAATTCTAGGTACAGAAAAAAGAGGGAAAAAGAAATTAGAATAATCAATGAGGGAACAACATTATCACTCTCTACAGACGAATCTTTGAGAACCAACTAAAAAACTAGTTGAAATAATTAACAACTTCAGCAGTCACAGGATATAAAATAAACTCACATAAATAATCATTTCTATATATTATCAACAAAGTCCAGCAGCAAGGGATAGAGAGAGAAATTCCATTTAAAATAACTGTAGACAATATAAAATATTTGGGACTCCACCTGCCAAGACAAACCCAGGGACTATATGAACACAATTAAAAATACTTTTCATACAAATAAAGTTAGATCTAAACAACTGGAAAAATACTAATTGCTCATAAGTAGGCCAAACCAATACGATAAAAATGACAATTCAACCTAAATTTATTTACTTATTCAGTGCCCCCAAAAAATTATTTTATAGTTAGTAAAAAATAGTAACAAGATTCATCTGCAAAAACAAAAAGTCAAAAATATCAAGAGATCAACGAAAAAAAATGTGAAGGAAAGTGACCTACCAATACCAGGTCTCAAATTGTATTGCAAAGTAGTAATCATCAAAACAGTCTGATACTGGCTAAGAAATCAGTGGATCAGTGGAACAGATTAAGCACACAATACACAGTAATAAATAACCATAACAACCTAATGTGTGATGAATGCAAAGAACTAAGCTTTTGGAACAAGAACTTCCCATTTTACAAAAATTGCTGGGAAAACTAGAAAGCAGTTTGGCAGAAACTAGGTATAGACCAACATCTCACACTGTATACCAAGATAAGATCAAAATGGGCACATGATTTACACATAAAGTGTGATACCATAAACAAATTAAAGGAGCATCAAATAGTTTACCTATCAGATCTATGGATAAGGGAAGAATCTATATTCAACCAAAAGACAGAGAGCATTACAGGATATAAAATGGAAAATTTTGATTACGTTAAATTAAAATGGTTTTGCACAAACAAAACCAATGCAGCCAGGATTAGAAGGAAAGCACAAAATTGGGGGTCAAATTTATAAGAACACTAGTCATTCACCAATTGATAGATGTCAAAGGATATGAACAGACAGTTTTCAGATGAAGAAATCAAAGCTATCTAGTCAAATGAAAAAATACTCCAAATCACTATTGACTAGAGAAATATAAATTAAAACAACTCTGAGATACTACCTCATACCTATTAGATCGGCTAATATGACAGAAAGGAACAATGACAAATGATAGAAAGGATGTGGAAAAACTGGGACACTATGCACTGTTGCTGGAATAGTGAACTGATCCAACCATTCTGGAGAGCAATTTGCAACTATGCCCAAAAGGCTATAAAATTGGGCACACTATTTGACCCAGAAATACCACTACTAGGTCCGTATCACCAGGAGATCAAAGAAAAGGGAAAAGAACCAATTTGTACAAAGGTATTTATAGCAGCTCTTTTCATGGCGGCAAAGAATTGGAAATTGAGGGGATGCCCATCAATTAGGGAATGGCTGAACAAGTTATGGTTTATGATTGTAACAGAATACTATTGTGCTATATATAAAAAAGTGATGAGAAGGATACTTTCAAAAAGCCCCTTTTTTTTTTTTAGAAAGCCCCTTCTTGAAAGACTTACATGAACTGATGCGAAGTAAGCAAAACCAAAAGAACATTGTACTCAGTAACAGCAATACTGTATGATGATCAACTGTGAATGACTTAGCTATTCTCATCAACACAATGATCCAAGACAATTCTAACAGACTTACGATGAAAAAAAATGCTATCCATCTCCTGATAAAGAAATGATGAAGTCTGGATGCAAACTGAAGCATACTTCTTAAACTTTATTTTTCCTGGGGTTTTTTTGGGGGGAGGGGTCTGTGTTTTCTTTTACAACCTAACTAATGAGGAAATATGCTTTGCATGACTGTACATGTATATATCCAATTGTTTGCTATCTTAGGGAGCAGACAGGGGAGGGAGGAAGGGAAAGAATTTGGAACTCAAACTTTAAAAAACAAAAGTTAAAATGTTTTTACCTGTAATTTGAAAATACATATGTTTAAAAATTTTTCAAAAACACGCAGTAGAAACAAAATGTCTTACCATATACAGTTTTTAACCTACAATAATGATGTACCTTAATTACATTCATGCATATACCTCTAACATTTCAATTTTTAGAAAATAAAAATAAACACTACTAAGATTTCTAGGAGCATTTTATAACTCCTAATTTTTCTTTGAAGATAAGAACCACAGACCATCTTTTAAGAGTTAAGACTTCAAATGTTGAGGAATCCAACTGCCAGTATGAAGCATCCATAGTATCTGAATCCAGGGCTTCCCTTGGCATGTTTGAATCAGGTGGGAACATAGTAGAATGGGCTTCTGACCACAACAGTGCATTAATGTGGGGCAAAGGATAGGGTGGGAGGAGAAATGTACACACAGCTGCCATAAGAGGCTGAAGTTCAGGGAAGACAGGCTGACTTAGATAGTTAGCTCCCCAATACTTCCTGTATTTTGCCTCCTAATCTAGTATTGAGCTGCTGGCCTGAAGATCTCCTGCAACCAGTTTTCTGCTTCTGCCTCCATCACTTAAAAGAAATATTGGTATTAATCCACTTGGATTTGGATCAAACTCACTTAGTTCTTGATTCAGACCTTGCCCCTCTTCCACAAAGGTTGGTGGTAGAAACTATTCCTTCTTAGCTCCGTTGCTTTCCCTAGTCAAAGACATATGTTGGTCCATCTCCCACCTGAAAGATGGCAATTAAGCTTCTGCTTGAAAGCTTCTAATGACAAAGAATTCATTAACCATCCTATTTTTGGATAGCTACAATTGTCAGGAAATTTCCTCCTTTTTCTGTAGTAACCTTACGTAGAGAAACCCTGTGTCTTTTTCACATTGGCTACTGTCTATCCATGTCTTCTCTATCTTGGACTTGTATAATTAATTTTTTTTAATCCAAGTATCAGATTTTACATTTACCCCAATTACATTTCATCTTGTTAGAGTCTTCTATCAGATGTGGCCCATCACGTCAACATCTTTTTAGATCCTGACTCTGTCATCCCACATAATAATTATGGCTCCCAGTTTCACATCATATTCATATTTGATATCTGTCATTTATGTCTTTATTTCAGTAATGGGAAAAAAATGTTGGGCAGAAGAACATGGGCAAGGACAGGTCCTTTGAATACTCCACTGAAGATCTTCCTCCAACTTGCTCACAATTAATTAACTAATTATGATTAAGTGACTTGACCAAGGTCACACAGTAAGAGTGTGAGGCTAGATTTGAACTCAAAACTTCCTGGCTCCGAGCCCAGTGCTCTATCTACTGCACCACCTAGTTGCCTTATCTACTTCCCTATCTCTCCATCTTGTTCACCAGGCTAATGTAAGAGACATTGTTGGATTCCTCACTAAAACTCAAGTATACTACGTATGTGGCATTCTCCTGATATTCTAATCTAGATCAAATGAACATTAGATTTAGTCAGGTATGTATCATGTCTTTCCCCTATATGCCACCTAATAAATATTTGTTGAATTGATTTGTTTTCAATGAATCTATATTGGTTCCTACTGTTCACTGGTTGTGAGCATATCTAAATGCCTAGATACCATTCCAGATTTTTGCTGTGAAATGATGCCAACCTTATTGGGGTGTGGGTGTGGGCATGTGTATACACACACACACACACACACACACACAGAGATTAGTATATATGTATGTGTATATATTAGTTTCTTCCCCTTGTTTTAAAATCAGAACATTTCCTTATCTCCGGTATCATGGCCTTTCTTTCACATTTCATGATTCCTCAAAGATTATCATTAGAAATTCAACAATCAAATCTTCAAGATTCTACAGTGCTCTGGGGTATAATGATCCGGATCAAGGCACTTGAACTCATTTTAGACAATTGGGTATTGCCAGGAACCAAGACCTCTAGAGTGGGCATATGTTCTCTGAGAAGGGGAATGTTTCAGTAAGGACTGAAAAATATGCAATAGACTAGTGAGTCTATAAGCATTCATCTGCATGCTGGCCAATGCACCTGGTGGCAAGTCAACAAACATTTATTAAGCACTTCCTGTTTGCCAAGCATTGCTAAGGGCTAGGGGTATAAATGTAAGCAAAAAGAGAGACCCTGCTCTCAAAGAAACTACATTCTTTTTTATTAATTATTTTATTTTGATTTACCAACAATCACTTCCATAAGCTTTTGGGTTTAAAATTTTTCTCCTCCTCCCTTCCCACCTCCCTCCCCAGGATGTCGTGCAATCTGATATAGGCTATACGTAAGGAACCTATATTATAATGAGGGAAGACAACATATAGGGAGCTAAAGAGGGGTGGGTAAAGTACCTATACTGGGGCATGGTGTCAAATTCCATAGAGTGAAGCATGGATGCTCTAGATCCTTCAGCAAAATGGAGGCTAGTAGATGCAGGCGTCATCTTTTTCCGGCCCAAGGAAGTGCCAGGTTTGTTTCACATAAATCCCCTGACTGTTTTAGAGCAAGGTATGGGACGATGATTATGCAAGCAACCATGAGCGGCTCTGTGACTTTTGCTGAAAACAGCCTTGTCCTCATTAGATTTGAAAACATCCTCCAAGCAAAATGACAGGGAGTTATCAAGGTTCTGTGTGACACTGTTTTTGGTTTAAAAAATAATTCCTGAGTTGCTATTCCCAGAGCAAAGCTTGGCTTTCCCAAACATAGCTGTCCTCCCCCTACCACCTCCCCTCCCTCCCCCTAACCCCACCAAGCTGCTGACAGTCTTGCACTTTCTTGGAAAGATATTGCGATGAGAGTGGAGAGAGTGGCACTAGTTCCTAAGCTCTGAGCCAGACACCGTCCTAGATGCTCCAGCCCCAAGGCCAATCCCAAGTCCCAACTGAGAAAGTTCAGAATCTGATGAGTCCCCTCCCTCACAGACTCATTCTGGCTCTCCCCATCTGACTCTGCTACTACACCCACACCCACCAGGCAACATGGCCAGCATTGGAGCCAAGCAAGCCCATCTGCTCTTGTCTTTCCTCCCCCCAGCCCCGTCTCTCTTAAGAACAGAGTTGGTATATCACTGCAGTACACTCAACTTGATTGCATTTTTTGAGAGGGAAAAAAATGTTCTCAATTCTTATGGGTTATTTATTTTTTTTTTGGTGACGTGACAGTATAATTGGGTCTGGTGTCCTACACATAGAGTAAATATTCCTACAATGGGTCTTTTATATCCTATAACTCCAATTCAGTTACATGGTGAGAATCTTGTTTTCACAGTGCGTACTCGTGGGCAGAAGGCAGGGGGTGGAAAGTTTTAGCAAAAGGGAATCCTTGTCCTTGGGAGATTTCTGGGGGTAATTAACAAAAAATAATAATTAATAATCATTGTTATTGTTAATCATTGTTAATAACAGCTAGCATTTATAAAGTGCTTAAAAGTTTACAAAGCACTTAATATATATTATCTTGCCTGATCTTCACAACCATACTGTGAGTCAGGTATTATTATCTCCATTTTACAGATGAGCAAACTGAGGCTGGGCGAAATTAAGTTTCTTGTGAAGGGTCATCACACTAGCCAGTGTCTTAGGTTGGATTTGAACTCAGTTCTTCCAGACTCTAAGTCCTGTGCTCTATCCAGTATGTCACCTCACTGTCTGTTAGGGGCAGTGAGCCTCCTTCTAGATTGTCTGATTAAGGGCTGCCCCAGATTTCTAACTCCTGATGGTGGTCAGGAATATTATTGTACTATTGTTATTAATGCAAAGACAACCTTGTTGCTACTCTGGTTCTCAGATGATAAGCGTGCTGTTCTAGATCATGGAACCCTAAATCTGGACCTGGAATGAATCTCAGAGACTTTTTAGTCCTATCCTTTCATTTTACAGTTGAGAAAGTTGGAGGCCCAGGGAGGTTAAGTGACTGATCCAAGGTCACTTAGTAAGTAAATCAGAGGCAGGATTTGAAGCCAGGTCCTCTGACTCCAGAACCAGAGGTCTTTCTACTATACAGTGCTGCCTCCCTGGTCTGAGATCAAAATCTTTATGATTTGGGAGGGACCTGTTAAAGCTTGCTTTCTGCTGACACAGCCTTAAAGAAATTAAGGTTACTTCTTCCTCATTATGAGGCATCGGGACTTTGGATAATTGATGATGATAATGACAACGATGATGATGGAGGTAATATGGTACAGTGGTTAGAGAACTAGAGTCAAGAAGATCTGGCTTCAAGTCCTGACTCTCTCATACACTGGACATGTGACCCTGGGTAAGTCATTTCTCAGTGTCTCCAGGAAATTCTCTAAGAGTATAAGTTGTAGGACAGTTGCTGATCTGCATCAGTGGGAAAAGTTTCCTTACCAAGGAGCTCCTTACTCCAAATAGGTCATATTCTATTATTGTTTTTAACCTGCATTTCTACATTACTTTACACTTTAAATAAGGTCCTTTCCTCTCTAGGATCATGTGCAATGGGTCATTAGTATTTGTACCAGAAGCCAGACCAGGGACCAGGGTTCTTGACATGCCATAGGCCCCTTCTCAAAGGTCCTCTTCTATCCCTATCCCAGGATCATGCCCTCCCACTCCCATCACGCACCATGCAAAATGAGGGATCCACAAACTTGAATTTCTATACCTCAATGCTCCATGTCCTTGTCATTTCATTTTCTGAGCCTGACCAACAGGCCATAAATCATGAAACTCTCATCCAAGCAGTGGCAAGACTCCACACAGGCTTTCTCAGAACTGGCCAAATGGCTCTGAAACCAGCCCATGTGCTACACAAAGGGATCAGCCAGGGCAGCCTCTGGAATGGGTCAAAAACAACTGACAGTTATACTATTTGTCATATGGGATGCTCTCTGGGGTGGAGTAGGGGAGAGATACTGAGGAAAAGTATGGTGATGTAAAAGAATAAAAGATATCAACAAAAATCTATTTAACAAGAAAAAGTGACAGAATGGGAGTCATCCCTTCACGTGGACTCCCTGCCAACAGGGTAGGCTCTATCCAGGGACACCTGTTATTGGTGTCACAGTTGGAAAATGGGCCAGTACCATCAAAATCCATGAGATTAAAGCCTAGGTTCAAACTTCACTGATGTGATTCTCAAAAAGGTCAAACCTACATCCAAGCCACTCACTCTTTCCCTTCTCAGACCAGAGCCTCCTAACTACTTCAGAGGTCCCAACAACCTCTCCCTTCCTACCTCTCCATTTCAGAGCGGATATATCAGCACAGTCCCTGCTTTGGGCCTATCTCCTACGGAGTGCTACCACACGGGAAGGTCACGTTGAGCTGGCTCCTCCCACAGCATCATTGGGAAGGAGCCACCTGGACTTGTCTCATCAATAAAAGCAGTGGCAAAGCTTGCCACTTGGTGAACCTCCCAAAATAGTTCCCAGGAGCATTTTTGTTCCCACCCCCCTACATAGTCCTCTCATCCAAACATACAGAAATAACCCAGAGGTTGGGAAATGCCCGCCCACATCAGTGAGTCTGTTAAGGTTTTAAGCCTAGTTTAAGGAGCTGTTCATGGGACTTTGCTGACAGAAAAGCTAATTCTAATCACTGATGGCAAATTCCAGCAGTGTACAGGGGAACTGTGAGTCAGTGATAATTAGGAGGTGCAGGCTGGAGGATGTGGGCTCCCCACTGACGCAGATGTGGAGGGCAGACCTATTTTGGTCTAGGTGAATACATTTTCAGGAACCTCCTTCTTAATGGTTTAATGCCTACAAACTCACCCTCTGGGGTCAAGACAAGGAACAACAGCTCCTGAATCACAGATATTAGGAACTTTGTGAACAAAGAAAGATGCTCTAGGATTCTCCTGCTCAGAACACTCCTCTGAGTCTTTCAAGTCATGGCAAAGAGGCCTAAGGAAGACCCATCCCTAAGATGATTTCTAATTGGGAGGTAGGAGCAGGGTGAGTTAGTGATCATTGATAGATCATCATAAAAGATTTTTTTTAATATACAGAAGAAAACAAAAAAATCAGAAGAGGTCACAATTTTGTTACTGCATTGTTAAATTTAATGCATACTTTAAAGTCATAATAATGAAAAAAGAAGAGAAGAAGGAAGGGAGAGAGGGAAGGGAGAAAAAGAGGGAAAAAGGAAAGACATCCCAAAACAGGATTGCTAACAGGTCGAGGCAGACAAACAGAAGATAAAGCCTATGGGCTTTATCAACAGAAGAAAATGTAAGAGATAATCTAGTTCAAGCATCTGATGTTCCAGGTGGGTAACTGAGAACCACAGAGGTGAAGTCACTTGTCCAAGGCCATACAGCTAGTCAGTAATAGGGCCAAGATTTAATGTAAAGTCTTCTGACTCTCAATCCCATGCTCTTGCAGCTAAACTTTGCTGCCTCCTTTTGCTGGCAAGTTCCATTTTCAACTCAACAACATTCCCTCCACTTTGGCAAAGAACCTTGTTTCTCTTTTTAATTTCTTTTTGGTAATAAATAGCATGTTGAAAAAATGATAAAAGACAGAAAGAGTCAATATTGGACGAACTGTGGGAAGACAGACACGCTAATAATATACTGTTGGTAGAGCTATAAATTAGTCCAACTGTTCTGGAAAATGGTTTGGAATTATGCAAGAAAAATCACTAACCTGTTTATACCTTTTGACTCAATGATATTATAGCCAGGCATATATTCCAATGATGTAAAAAAAAAGCAAAGTCATATATATATATGTATATATGTATGTATGTACATATATATATGTGTATATATATATGTGTGTGTGTATTTATACATCCATGCATGTACACATGCAGACATGTATAAATACACAAAGTATTCATAGCAACACTTTGCAGTAGAACAAAAACAGGAAACTAAGTAGATACATATTGACTGAGAAATGGATAAACAAATTGTAGGACATGAGTGAAAGCAATTTTTCACTATACAAAATAAGAAATCCAAGGAAACACAGGCAGACTTCAATGAACTGGTACAGGGTGAAGTAAGCTCCTTGAGAGCAGGTGCTATCCTATCTCACTTTTATATTTGTGTCCTTGGTGCTTGGTACATAGCAGGCGCTCAAGAAATGCTGATTGACTGGCTGCAGTAACAAGAACCAGAAGAGTATACACAATGACTACAGCTGTGTAAGTGAAAACAACACCAGAAGGCAGCAGAATTTATTAAATGTAAAGACCAATCTCAGTCCTGGAGAATAAATAATGAAATACACTTCCTTCCTAATGGTAAGGGGAAGGGGCCCCAGGAGGAGCACAGGGTGTCGCATACACTGCTAGATGTGGCTACCATAGGGACTGATTTTGCTTAGTTGTTTTAATTTGTTGTAAGGGAAGGGTCAATGGGGGAAAAAAGTGGATCATTCAGGAAAACACCATGGCATAAAAACAAAAGACATCATTAAAACTTAATAAATAAATTAGCATATTGGTATCCAGCTCCCTGAAGGTTCAAGTCCTACTTTACTTTGCTCTCAGTAGTAAAATGCAGGGCAAACAGTCCTGGATTTCACTCAGGTTCTGTTGGTTACTAGATAACAGACCTTTAGCAAATCAGTCCCCGCTCTGGTCCTCATCTGTAGTGTTCTTTAAGGTCTTTTCTACCTCTATCAATCAGTCAACAAGGATTCTTTTTTTTTTTCTTCCATGAGGCAATTGGACTTAGGTAACTTACCAGAGTCACACAGCTAGTAAGTGTCTGAGGCTCAATTTGAACTCGGGTCCTCCTTACTCCAGGGCCAGTGCTTTATCCAATCTGCCACCTAGCTGCCCCTCAACAAGGATTTCTTAAATGTGTAGTATGTGCCAGGCACTGGGGGTACGAATGCAAAGAATGAAAGCATTCCATACTCAGTATTCTAATGAGGGAAACAATGAATGCATACAAAAATATAAACAGCATTAATATAAAATGTGTGTGTGTGTATGTGTGTGTGTGTGTGTGTGTACGTGCACATACACACACAGGGAGGAGAGAGAAGAGTGAAAGAGAGAGAGAGAGGGAGAGGGAGAGGGAGAGAGAGAGAGAGAGAGGAGAGAAGAGAGAGAGAGAGAGAGAGAGAGAGAGAGAGAGAGAGGTTAAATACAAGATAGCTTGGGAGGGAAGGCACCAGCAGTTGAGAATAATCCAGAAAGGTTTCATGCAGATCTTTGAGTGACACCTTAAAGGAAGATAGAGACAGGGAAGAGATGCGATCTGGACATGGGAGAATAGCCAGTAGAAAAGCACAGAGACAGGACATGGAGTATCATGACTGGCTGAGAAGGGGACAGCTATGGAATGAGAGCTTTGGGGACAGTCCAGTCCCATCAAGTTTTGTTTGTTTGGTTGTTTTTTTTGTTTGTTTGTTTTTGGCTAGGCAATGGGGTTAAGTGGCTTGCCCAGGGTCACACAGCTAATAAGTGTAATGTATCTGAAGCAGGATTTGAACTCAAGTCCTCCTGACTCCAGGGCTGGTGCTCTATCCACTGTGCCACCTAGTTGCCCCATGTTTGTTTGTTTTTTAAGGATGGGAGAGAGTTGGGTATATTTAAAGGCAGTAGGAAGGAAACAGTTGATAGGGAGAGGATTAGAGAGAAAGAGAGGATGCTTGAGAATGCAATCTTCTGGGGACAGTGAGAGAGGATAGAATCAAGTAGAGGAGTTGACCTTGCCAAGAACGGCACTTCACTGTCAGGAGGGAATGGAGGAGAGAGTGGGAAATGATGTCCAGGGGTCTTGAGATGACAAGAGTGGAAGAAGAGGGAGCTCCAGTGGAATGGCCTCCATATTCCCAGCACAGTAAGAGGCAAGGTCTTTGGCTGAGATGGAGCTGGAGAATGAGAGTGTGAGAGGCTTACCAAGAGAAGAGGTCTGGAGTAACTTCTGTGAGGATGAGATAGGGAACCAATGAGGGAGAAATAAAGAGACACCTCAAAATCCTATGATCCACAGCTGGAGCACTGGTGCTAGACGTCACATTAAAAAGCCAAAGAGATTAATCAGGAGGGCAAAGGAGGCTCTGGAAATTCAATTTGGCAAACATTTTTAGGCACCCATCATGTACTCAGAACTATGGATAGTTACTGGGGTCTCAATGATGAAAAAAATGACATAATCTCTCCCTTCAAGGGGTTTACAACCTCACCTGGAAGGAAAGACGAGTACTCAGAATAAACATGGTACATGACAGAATATAATAAGTGCAGAAGAGATGGCCAGGCCGAAAGCTGTAAGAAATCTGAGGAGGGAGAGATCACTTTCAGCTACATGGAGGAAATGATACCTGAGTTGGGTCTTAAAAGAATGGAGAGATTTTGACAGGCAATTTGTGAGGACTGGAGAAGAGTGCATTCCAGGCATGGGATAGAGGTAGAGGTCAACAAAAACAAGGAAAGAAACGTGTAGGATAAGCACGGGGGATCGTGAATAGTCTGGCTTGGCTAATACGAAAGGTTTGTGAAGGAGCTGGAAAGGTAGGTTGAAGTAAGACTGGGGAGTTTATATTGTGTTTGGTAGATAGTGGAAACTATGTCATATAAAAAACAATTTAAGGGATTCAGAATATTTAGACTGGAGAAGAAAAGGCTGTGGAGCATATGGGATGGCCTGGAACACATATAACTACAATCTTAAAATATCTGAAGGGTTATCATGTAAGAATGGATTAGACCTATTTTATGTGGCCCCAGTGAGTAAAACTGAAGATAGCGTGGTACAGTGGGGGGAAAAAGCACTAACTGGAGTCAGAGGACCTGGGTTCAAATCACCTCTGATACTTACTACCTGTATGACCTTGGACAAGTCACTCAACATCTCTGGGCCTTGACTGTAAAATGAGGGAGTTAGTTTAGATAGCCTTTGAGGTTCCTTCCAGCTCTGGGTCTATGAACTGAAATTCCTAGGTGGAAGCTATACAGAAGTGGATTTCAGCGCCATATGTATAAGGAAGAAGCTGTATGAACTGAATACTCTGAGCAGTCCTCCAATGGTGCAGGCTTACCTATGGAGGCAGTAACCTGTCCTGACCCTGGGTACTTCCCCAAGGGCTGGATGAGAACCTCTCACAAGGAAGCTGCAGAAAGGATTTCTGCACTGGGTAAGGAGGTGGCTTGTGAAGACCCTCTGGGCTCTGAGATTCTGTGAGCCTGAAGTCCCAGCTGAGAAGAACAGAAACCAATACCCACCCCCAGCCAGCCTTAGTTCACTTCCCTCCCTTAGGCAGTCAGCCAGGATGTGCAGCTCAAGGTAGCCACAATTTACAGGATGAACTGTAAGAAAGCCCAGGAAAGCACACCCTCTCCCAAAAGCCCTTGCCCCACTGCCTGTCACTCAGATTACTGAAAAAAAGCATTTCCTCTTCTTAAGAGCACCAACTTCGGAAGCCACGATACCAAACAGAAAATGCAAAGAGAACATTATTTTAATCCAGACAGTGTTTCCTGTTTACAATCTGTGGTATTTGGGGTGGGGTGGGGGAAGGGTTGACCATTTCCTACCTACACTGATCTGAAATCGTGTATTATCTGAAAACAAAGCAGATTGGAAGTGGTCCTCCTGGGGGAGGACCCCAGTAGGGGCTTCTGTCTTTTTCCCAACACTCTTATGGCTTCCCAATGAGTTTCTTCCTCTGTAAAATGAGGGGAGGGGTGGGGGGGTAATAGGTTGGCCTAAATTCCAGGATTCTTAAGCTGGCATCTGTGAATTTTAAAATGTGTATTTTGATAACTGAATTTCAACATACTTGGTTTCTTTTGCGATCCTAGGTATTTTATTTTATATATTTAAAAACATTACTCAGAAGAGGTCCACAGGCTTCACCAGACTGCCAAAAGGACCCATGATGCCCCCTCCTCCAGCCTCTTGGTTTCTCTGACTTCCTTCAAGTCCCAGCAAAAATCTCACCTTTTACAAGAAGCCTTTCCAGATGTCCCTGAACACTAGGGCCTTCCCTCTGTGGATTATCTCCAAACAGTCTGGTCCATATCTTGTTTTTACATAACGGTTTGCATTGCACTTGTGAGCTCCAGAGAACAGGGGCTGTCTTTTGTCTTTCTTTGTTTTCCCAGCATTGAGACTTTGTAGGTGCTTAATAAATGTTTATTGGCTGACTCTGAGATTGACACAAAAACGGTTAAGAATTCCTGGTCTACAGAGTCTCTCCAGTCACCTTGAGCTCTAATCATTCAATTCAATTCAACAGCCACTTATTAAGAACCTGTGTCTAGCCTTGAATTTGTCCTTCACCCCATTAACTAAGCATGTTCCCAAGGATAGGGATTGGGCCAGCGATTTCCTTGATAGAGAGAATTCCCAGAGGAGGAAACTCCCTCCATCAATACAGCACCTTCACGGCAATTGACAGTCTCAGAGAGTTGCCTAAATTCTAGAGAGCCATGAGAAACTCTGATTTTCCCAGGGTCACCCAGCCAGTATATGTCAGAAGCCAAACTTAAAACCCAGTTCTTCCAGGGTTCAAGGGCAGCTCTCTATCGTGATGCCTCTCCCTACCTCAGGATAAGAAAACAGTGAAATGTTCCTGTCCTCCAACCTTACATTTTCCTGGGGGTGAAAATGGGGGAGGAGAGGGACAGGAACAACACGTGCGCAAATGGGTATATGCAAAGTAGGGATTGGGAGGAAAGGAAGAAGCATTTATTAAGCACCTACTATATGCCACTGTCTAAGCACTTTATAAATACTCTCTCATAGGGACTGAACCTGCAGTTTCATTGATATAGGGAACAAAATGAGTCAATTCCCTCTATCAAGACAGGTCAGAAACTTCTCTCCAACTTAAGAGTCATATACAGCTGTCTAGTTAAGTGACTTGTGAAGGCTCACACAGCCCAATCAGAGGAAAGGCTTGAACCCAGGCCATCTTTGCTTCCAGGTCAGCTAGTTCTCCGCCCCCCTCTCTCTTTCTTTTTTTTTTTTTGAGGCAGTCAGGGTTAAGTGACTTGCCCAGGGTCACACAGTTAGTATCTGAGGTTGGATTTTAACTCAGGTACTCCTGACTTCAGGAGGACTCCAGTGCTGTATCCATTGTGCCACCCAGCTGCCCCTCCAGGGCAGTTCTTTATTTGATATGCAGAATACAAATAAAAATGAATTTCATTTCATTTCATCCTACTGTGTGCCAGGCACTGCGCTAAGCTCTGGTGACAAAGGAGCTAAATGAATCAGGAAGGGAAGAACACCAAATTATGATGCATTAAAGCACAGAGGGTAACAGAGATGTTAACTGGCATATCGTTAGTGGAAAGAGTGGGTTTAGTGTTAGAGCACCTGGGTTCCAACCTGAGCTCTGCTATTACTTCTACTCCTATCACTGGGCACGTGGATCCTCCTTATTGACTTTGGCACCAAACCCCACCAGGCAGGACACTTTAGGCTGCACCTGGGTTTCCATCCACGGCCTCAGCTGCCGAGCTGGGAGATCTCCCTTTGCCCCTACCCTATCTATCCACCTTCCTCCTCAAGCCTAGAGGAATCTCACAGAATTGAGAGCCATTGCTTAATCACACAGGGCAAAAGTGAATGGAAACAATTTTGCAGAAGGAGATAGAATTCCTCAGCTTCTTATCTTAGAGAAACAGGCAATGTGTGTGGAATGAGGAGGACCGGCTAGGGAAGGTGCCTGGCGCCTCAGGGTCCTGAAGCCCACCGTCTTCACATCTTCTGGACGAGGCCCTAGCCAGGCCCTTGAAGAAAAACCCCAAGTCCTGTTGATTCCACCTATTCCATCTATTTCATGGTGGTCTTACTGCAACCACCCTCACTCAGATTCTCTTCAGGCCTTGCCCAGACCACTGTATATTGTAATAGCCTCTTGCCAGGAGTCTGGGACCTCTGACACGGGGAGGCCCAGAGAATAGGAAGCCCCTGTCAAGGACACAGCTGTGGCTGACCTTGGAACAGTCATCACTACCTAGCCCTCCGGCTCCTTCTTTGTCCCGGACCTCAGGACGGTCAGACTCTTCTCGGGGACATCCGTAGCACAGAGGAACACAAAGATGCTCAGGAAAAACCATCCAAGAAAATCTGTCTTCCCAGAGTCACAAAGAAGTCCCACTTTGCTGTACTGTTCCCCCTGCTTCCCAAGTACACACAGCTCAATCAGTCAACCACAGTACAGTATCATGGGCCATCCTAATGCTAGCCCAGAGGTCCAATCTCTCCCTGTTTTCATCTGTGACCTAGAAGGGAGCTCTGGGCAAAACAGAGGCTGATGCTTCCCTAAGGCCACCCACAACAGCTGAGTCTCCAAAGAAACCAGGGAAGCCAAGAGGCAGAAATGAGCAAGAGCATTCCAGATCTGGGAGAGAGCCAATACAAAGGCACAGAGGTGGACAATGGCCTGTGATGTGAGGAACAGCGAGGTCAGGAGGGCAGAACTGCACATTATGTGGAAGGGAAGATTATGTACAAAGGCTGTGAAGAGCAGAAGTGGCCAGGCTGTAAAAATCTTCAAATATAAACTACTCAGTCACTCAGAGGAATTTATATTTGATCTTGAAGTAAGGGTTCTTAACACAGAGTCTGTGAACTATATATTTGTTTACTGGGGGGAGGCAAATAGGGGTTAAGTGACTTGGCCAGGGTCACACAAGAAGTGTCTGGAGGCTAGATTTGAACTCAAGTCCTCCTGACTTCAGGGTTTTCTTTGTAATCTCTACGTATTTTACTTTAGCTTTATTCTGGGAAGAGGCCTGTAGGCTTCACCAGACAGCCAAAGGGGTGCATGGCAAGAAAAGATTAAGAACCTCTGTTGATAGTAATAGGAAGCAGCTGGAGTTTATTATGTAAAATGAGGAAGAATAGGGGAGGAGATTACATGGTCAGTCTCTGCTTTAGGAAAAATCATTTTGACAGCTGTGTGGAGGGTGGATAGGATCACTGAGGAGTTTGAGGCAGGGAGACCACTTAAGAGGCTAGGGCAATAGTCTGAGGAAGAATTGATGAGGGCATGATGAATTAGGGGAAAGGCTTTGTCAGTCCAGGGAAGGGGAAGGATTCAAGAGATACGAAGATGGAAGTGACAAGATTTGGCAATGGAAAAGATATAAGGTGAGTGAGAGGTGAGGATGACAATGAGGATGCAAACCTGGGTGCCTAAAAGGATGGTAGAAATAGAGAATGCCTGGATCTTGGGTTTGCATTTCTGTTGCTCTACCTTGCATCATATTTATTTGTGTGCTTGGCCCTTTCCACCCCCCTCCTCCCCCTTAGATTGCAGGCTTCTTGAGAAGGGTCTATGTTGTATCTAGATTCGTATCTCCAGGGCCCTGCACATTAGATGCTTAATGAATGTTTGTTGAAATGGTAAAAAAAAAATGAACTGGGAAAACAAATTAATCCAGGGACCATCTGGAAGATATCAGAACAGTCTTCATCTGGTTTGTCTGCTGTTTGGAATACCCGACATCCTGAGAGGCAGAGTGTGTTTTGTGGCTGTGCTGAGGCAAACCTGATGAAGAAGTCTATGAAAAGTGCTGCATTTCCATGTGGACGTGTCAGTCTGTTTTGTCGTTTTTCAGGCATGTCTGACTCTCTCCGACCCCATTAAGGGTTTTCTTGGCCAAGATACTGAAGTGATTTGCCATTTCATTCTCCCACTCATTTTATCAGATGAATACATTGGAGCAAATAAGGATGAGTGACTTGTCCAGGGTCACAGAGCTAGCATATGTTTGAGTCCAGATTTGAACTCAAGAAGATGAGTCTTCCTGACTATGGTCCCAGCACTATATGCACTTGGACACCTAGCTGGCCTCCCAAAAAAAAGAGAAAAGAGAAAAACCCTCTGTAGCTCCCTATTCTCCTACCAAATAAAGCCCCAACTTCTTAACCTGGCTTCCAGGTTTCTCTGACTCACTCCGATACCGCCTCATCTTCTGAGCCTTACTTACTTCACAATGTTCCTTGCTGTTAGATCCTGTGGTGCTTAAGATCAGACTAGGTTTTGCCTTTCTTTGTATCCTCAGTGCTTTAGCACAGGGCCTGGCGCATGGCAGGTGCTTCATAAATGCAAGTTAACTGACTGCTACACCCTCCCCTGGGCTTTCTTGCCTCAAAGACTTTCCTCACGTGTTTCCTGTACCTGCAGTGTCTTTCCACTGAGTCACTGTTTACCCTTTAAAGCCCAATTCAGATGCCGCCTCAGTTGCAAGGCCTTTGCTGATTCACCATCAGTAACAGCGACGTCCCTTCTCTGGCCTGCATTGGTACATGATACCTCAACTAGACTGTAAGCTGAATGAGGGTAGAGAGCTTTCTAGTCCTTCTCTAGTTTCTTCACCTATAAAAAGAGATGATCTTTAAGTTCCCTGAGGGTCGGACTAGAAGTGACCTCTAAGGTCGTTTCTAAATTCGATGACCTGTCCTCTATTAGGCACAGTGATTCATCAGTGACTACCCAGTATCAAAGCCAGGATCTAAACAACTCCTTTGGACATGGTTCTCTTCACAATAGTCAACACAGTCACATCAACTTGATAGTTCACCTTAACTCGGGCCATGAACTTGGCTATTAATCTCATGGACAGGGGTTGAGCCAAACCCGCCTCATCCCAGAATGTCCAGCTCTCTTCTCTGATCTTGCGGCTCAGGTACCATCTCTACACAATTAACTCCCTATATATGTATTTGGCCCAATGGTCTCTCCTGAACTTCAACCTTCAATACATATTGCCTACCAGACATGTCCACAGAAATATTCCACAGGAACCCATCACCCTCCTCTGCTATACGTGCACCTATTTGAAACAACCTTATTTCTATTCAAGGAGCTACCATATTGTTCAGTCACCCGAGCTCATAATCTCAAGAGTAATTTTCACCTCTTTCCTGTCCCCTCACCCCCCCCATCCTCTGTCACATCCTGTGGACTCTATCTACCTCTAAGATCGCTTTTGCATTTGTGTCCCTTTCTCTCCACTCACATGGCTACCACTCAAGCTCAGGTTTCCCACCTGGACTATTGTAATAACCTCCTAATTGGTTTCCATGTTCAGTCTCTTTCTCTCTTCAATTCAGCATCTGCACAGGAGCCAAAATTACCTTCCTAAGACCAGGTCTCTGCCCTGCTCAAAAAGTTTCAAAGATTTCTTCTTGCCTCTAATATTAAATGTCAAGTCCTCAGCCATCCACAATCTGGATACAACTCTTTTCCAGACATTTCACATTCATTCCCTTCATACAATCATCAGTTTATCTTCTACCTCTGTATATTACTCTCAATGTACCCTGTACATTGGAAATCTACTCCCTGTACCTGGAAATGCACTCCTTTCTCATCTCTGCTTTCAGAATCCTTATTTTCCTTCAACTGTCAGCTAAGGAGACACCTTAGGAAGGAAGGGAAGGAGGGACAAAGGGAGGAAGGGAGGAAGAAAAGGGATCAAGGGAGAAAAGAAGGAAGGAAGGAGGGAAAGAGGGAAGAAAGGGAGGAAGGAATAAAGGAAGGGAAGAAAGGAAAAAGAGAGGAAGGCAGAAAGGAAGGGAGGGAGGAAGAATGTTTATTAGGTGATAACCATGCGCTAAATACTGGACATAAAAATAAAAAGCAAGATAATCCCTGCCCTCGGGAAGTCTACATTCTAATAGGGGAAGTAGTGACCAAGGGTATTTTGGGCTGGAAAGTCACAGGAATGATAAGTAGAGCCAAGGTAGTAGATTCACAAGCCCTTTTCAGAAGCAATTGTGGTATGGATATGATTAAAGTTCCTAGAACAATTGTTAGGGGAAAGGAACCTGCACAGTAGCAGGGCAGAAGGTAGGAAGATGTAATTAGAAGCATTATCTGGTAGTCAGCTGCTGGCTAGGTGTGGTAAACTGACTCACCAATCAGTACAATTAGACCCCAAGGCAGGAGTTCCAAAACTTGAAAGATTAAGTCCAAGGCATGAACTCTGTAAATCAGTGCCCCTCCTCCCCACCAGGGGCAAATGGCAAGATGGCCTGGGTGAAATGCTGGAAGTAAGAAGCATTTCCTATTCCTCCCAACTGCTTGTTCTGTCTCCCTCCTGAGATAAACTTGTACTATACTTGTATTCCTGCAGTGAAATGTAATGCTTGAGTGAAAGGATTATTTTGGTTTTAGAGCCTTATAGCAGTAGGCATTTAACCCATATTCAGTCAATAAATTGACTCTCCTCCACCTACCTAAAGCTTATAAATTTCTCAAGTCCTACCTTTTCAGGAAGCCTTACCTAAACAACACAGGCCAGAATGACTGAATTTCTTTTTTTTTCCTTTTAGTATTTTATTCTTCCCCAATTACATGTAAAAATAATTTTAACATTCTTTTTTAAAATTTTGAGTCCCAAATTCCTTCCCTTCCCACCCCCCTCATTGAGAAGGCAAGCAATTTGATAAAGGTTATACATGTGTAATCATGCAAAACATATTTCCATATATTGTAAAAGAAAACAAAGATACCCCTCAAAAAAACCCCAAGAAAAATAAGGTTTTTTTAAAAAGTATGCTTCAATCTGTATTCACACTCCAACAGTTCTTTCTCTGGGGATGGGCATTTTTCATCATAAATGACTGAATTTCTATAGGACTAGTCTATAGTAGTGGTGACCAAACTTTTTTCACTTCACACCCCTACCAGTTAAAAAAAATTAAGTTCTCACCTCAATGTTTATTTACTTATAAGTTATATACATATTATACTAATAACTATGCACATTATAAAATTTACAGAAAGCTATATGTTTAAAAAGGATAATATAAAGATGAAATAATATTTTATCCTAGAGTCAACAGGGATCCACTGGGATTTATTAAGTAGAATAGTGGAATGGCCAGATCTGCACTTTAGGAAAATCACTTTGACAGCTCTATGGAGGGGCACTGATTTACAGAGTTCATGCCTTGGACTTAATCTTTCAAGTTTCGGAACTCCTACCTCTGTGGAGGACGATTTGGAGAGGGGAAGACTTGAGGAAGAGAAACCAATTGGGAGGTTATTGTTATGGTCCAGGTGAAAGTCAATGAGGGTCTGAATTAGGATAAGGAGTGGGTGTAGAGAGAAGGTAACAGATATGAGAAACGTGGAGGTTGAACCAACAAGATTTGACAACTGATTGGTGGGGGAAGAGGAAAGAGTCAAAGATGACACCGATGTCATGAAAACCTAGGTGACTGAAAGGATGAAGGTGTCTTTGACTATAATTGGGAAATTTGGGAAAAGGGTGGGTTTGGGGAAAAAGATCACATAATAATACTTGCAATCCAGATCATAATCCATCAGTGCCTTCTTGTCTTGGTGATTTACTTGGTCCCACCCAAAATGAAATGGGATGGAGATCTTGAACTCATCTGTCACTTCCCCCAAGCACAGAGCCAGAGGGGTAGGAGGTGAGGGTGGAATTTTCCCAATGTTACCCGCAGCAGCTGCTATGGGGAACTGTTAGTTATAATGGATTCCATATTATATTATATTTTCTGTTAGTTATAACAGAATTGGAGAGGAGTTGGGAACTTGAGTAGTAGAGAGAAGGAAAAAGCAATAACAAGAGGGGAAAAGGAGAAGTATGGTTGTGCTAGAGACAAGCCCTCATAAGGGAAGGATGCCACCTGTCTCTAACTGGTGGATCACCCACCTGGGGTCAGGTCCCAGGACACACTTGGAAGATGATTGGTCTAATACATATACCTTGGAATCCTGCCTACATCCCTGATTCATGTCTGTAGACTTAACTTCTCTTCTCAACTAGATTATATATTCTTTTAGGGCTCCCGCCCTAAATGTAAAAGTCTGTCTCCTTTCCAAAGATGTAAAGATATCTCTTATATCTTCCACAGCACCCAGCACAGGTAGGGAACACAGCAAAGGTGAAATAAATGACAGGCTCATACACTATTAGAGTTTGAAAGAGTCTTTGAGGTAGGCTTATCTAATCCCTGTGAAAAAAGAAGGTAAACTCCTTGAGGCCAGGACCATTTTACTTCTGGCTTTGTCTTCCCAGTATCTAGCACGTAGGATGAATTTTGAAAATGCTTGCATGCTTCTTTGATTAACTCCTTCCATTTTATTGATGAGAGAACCGGGGCCTAAAGGGAAAGTCACTTGACATAGCTGATGGGGCCAGGATGGAAGCCACTTTTTAACCTCTAAGTTTTCCCTATAACATGCTATTGATGGACTGGAATGTCCTAGTGTCATGATATATACTAGAGGATGGAAGGGGAGGGAAGAGTTGAACTACCATGTAGTTTAACTATGTCTCTAAGACATAGTTACAATGTGTTTTACAATGGAGTTTTTCTGTAATTCCATTTTCACTTCATATTCCTTATAGAAAACCATTATCCCAAACCTTCCCAGGAGCAGAGCAGACCCAGGAAACAGAAACGCACTGGCGGCAGCGGAAAGACAAAAGGGTCCTAACTGTGTTAGAATGTCAGACTGTGTGGGAAAGGCAGAGGCTGATCAAATTAGCAAAGCCTTATTGGAAAAACAATTTCCCTGAAATGTTTCCTGGCAAAGTGCCCTTCCCTAAGGGTGGGAGCAGCCCACCTGTGGAATGAGGGGCCTGAGTTTTATTCTTCGATTTATTTCTGACTTCTGGTGCTTTCATTTCACTGTCCCTAAAACCGGAACTAGAGGGCTTTCCACTGTCCCCTGTATTCATTGCATCTCTGCGACACAGAGGGAGTGTCTCTGTGAAGTAAAAGGGTTCCTCCAGGAAACAGACTCTATAAATAGAGTCAGATGGTCCAGGGTTATTTTCCATGCACCACATTGCTTCTCCACCTAGAGCGATACAGGGATCTCATCAGCAAACATGTACATGAGGGCTCTCCTGCGCTCCCCAATAAGCTCATAGACAGACGCAAACACGTTTATGAAATGACAGCATCATAGATCTATAGTTGGAAGGGCCACTAGAGGCAATCTAGTCTAACCCCTTCATTTTACAGATGAAGAAAATCAAGGCCGAGAGACTGACGTGACTCGTCCAAGACAGGTAGTAAGTGGCAGAGCTGGGATGTGAAACATAAGGAATCATCCCATTGTACCAAGATCCCTCCCTCAGAGGTCATAGGGGTCAGAGATGTAGAACCGCAAGGGACATCAGAGAACATCTAATCCCACCTACTGACTTTTTAGATGAGGAAACTGAGGCCAAGAGGCAAAATAGCTTGCCCAAAGGCAGGCAAGTAGTAAGTGACTTCCCTCAGTTAAATGTTTCCTATTTATCCTGCATATAACTTCCGTTTTCCATTCTTTTCAGTCATGTCTGACTCTTCCTGACTCCAAATGGGATTTTCTTGGCAAAGATACTGGAGTGGTTTGCCATTTCCTTCTCCAGCTCATTTTACAAATGAGGAAACTAAGGCAAGCAGAGTTAAGTGACGTGCTCAAGGTCACACAACCAGTAAGTGTGTGAAGCCAGATTTGAACTCAGAAAGATAAGTCTTCCTGACTCCAGACTTGGCACTCTATGCACTGCACCACCTATATAACTTGCTTGGTATATGTTTATTTATATTTATATATTTTTATATATATGGTATATATTTATATATATGTATTTACAAGCTGACTCCCCCATTCGATTGTAAGCTCCTTGAGGGCAGGGACTACTTTTTGAGTCTTTTTGTATACCCAGTGCTTAGCACAGCGCCTGCTGCATAGGTAGGTGCTTAATAAATGTTTAGTGATTAAAGTGGCAGAGCCAGGATTTGAACTCTGGTCCTCTAACTCCAAATATAGTGTACCTCCCCCTGTACCATGCTATAACATATATTTCCTTGCACATATCCACATAGTTTCTAGGACATCACTGTCAGTGAATGTTTTAGGAGAGAGGTAGCATGGTATGAAAGCACAGGAGCCAGCCTTGGAGTCAGGATGACCTGCCCTGGGCTTCAACCCTGCCTTTTATACATACTGTGTGCTTGTGTGATCCTGGGCTAAGTCACTTAGTTTCCCAGTGCTCCAAGAAAGACTCTGAGCTTAGGATCTCTTAGACTACAAGTTAAAAAACAGTTGACTATCTGCATTAGGTGAAGTTTGTTTACCTGGGAGTTAGTTCCCTTCACTGATGAAATCATAGGTCTAGAACAAAAAAGATTAATAATACTATTCCCACTTAAAGGATTCCCACCAGATAACAGACATGGCAACATGGTATAATGAGGAGATGCCTCCTCTGGAACCCTGTATACAAGGGACAGGAATTAATCTGCAATTTAACCACATTTCTGGGTCACAGAGGTGCTTCATTGCATGATCTGGTTATACAACAGATTTGTGAAAATAAGGTGATAATGAAAAAGCAGCCTGAGATCCTGCTCAGAGGCTGACTCAAGGCCCACCATGAGCTGGACAGGGCACCAGCAGAGTAGCTTCAGTCTCAATAAAAGGCAGCCACATGAGCATTCCCCAGCCCAAAGGTGACAGCACAGTGTCAGGTACTTATACACAGCTGTGTCTCAAATTTACATTTTCTTACAACATGTTACCTAATGTCTTGCACAAGAACTTCACTTTCAAGGCCTAAATCCCCACCTGCTAGAAACCATTAAGGAAGAGCTCCTGGATTTTTACTATCTACCGGTTTCTGATGGATTTTTGTTTCTGTGTTGGGTCTTACTTTTTTTTTTTTCAAATCCCTTTTCAAAACAATCCATCACTTTGGCGCCAAGAAACTGAATATTAAAACAAACAAAAGTCTGAGGCAACAATACCTACCCATTCCAGTTGACCTGGAGCTATTTCTGTCTAGTGTAGACCAGGGAAACAGTGATGGGAAGAAATGAAGCTAACACCTTCCTCCCTCCCTCCCCCTGCTCACTTCATAATCAGAGACCAACCAGGAGGACACAAACAGGGTAAAGTCACAAGCTCTATGCAGCAGTGAAGTGAGGAGGAAATGGAGGGGGTAGTCTGCCAAGAGAAGCTAAGGGACAGAGAGGGTAAGACATAGGAAAGACGGAATCAGTCATAAAACTGCCCTTTTAAAGTTGCCATTTTTAATTAAGTTGATCTGTCATGGTGTAATAAAAGTACGCATGGAAAGCTTTCCACTTTAGAGTTGGGACAGAACTTAGAACATTGGACACCGACTGTCAGAGCTGGAAGGGGCCTTAGAACATAGGATGTCAGCAATGAAAGGGATGTTAGAAATCATGTAGCCCAGTCCCTTTGCTTTAAGGATGAGGCAAATAAGCTCTAGAAAAGTCAAAGTGACTTATCCAAGTTCACAAAGTCATTAGTGTCAGGGCCAATCCAGTTAACTCGGATCCCCTGATTTCTTCTAGGAGCATCAGGCACTTACCTTGTGCCCAGAGACCTGCACATTTGTGGAAAGGGAGAAAAAACATCAGTGGCCTGCCATGTCTGGGATGTGCCCAGGCTACCTGATGGTGTTCATGTCCCAAACCCTCTCTGTAGCTGACCGTGCCACCCACCTACCCTCACCCCCCTCAGCCATAAGGACAGGTCAGCAGCTTTTCCCGACTCTGACCACCTGCCCTTCTGTTTGGTGCCAGGCACAGACAGCGAAGCTCCAAGATGGCATTCTGCTGATGCAGGAGGGCAAAACAAACCAAAGCAAAGCAAACCAATACTACTACCCAATCCCAGTCTTCCTGCCCCAAAGAGCCTCCGGCCTTAAGTCAGAGTTTTCTGACCACAGAGAACAAAGTAAATTTTTTTAAAAAAAGAGAGAGAGACAAGTTCATTACATCTTTAAGGAGGCCAAAATTCAATAAATTCAATTCAATATACATTTATTAAGCCCCTACTATGTGCCAGGCACTGTGGGGCTTAGGGTTAGGGATGGGTTCAGAAGACCAAAGAAGCCCTGACTCTCAAGAGTTGGAAAGGACTAGCAGGTCATCTAGTTCTGTTTCCCTCTGCTAAATGATCCCTGACTGCCTCCACTCCAACACTGTCAGGGATGGGGAGAGCACTACTGATTCCATTGGAGAGCAGTTATTCCTCCAGATATTGAGCCAAAATCTGCCTCCCTAAAACATCCATGATTTGGTCCTAGATCAACCCTGCGGAACTGTGGAGAACACAAGTTCAATCTCCCTCCCACACAAGAACCCTTCAACTATCTGAAGACAGGAATCAACTCCCCCACCACCCCTTTAGTCTTCTCTTCCAAGTGCAAAGTGGCAGCGGGCACATTGACGGCGCCTGGTGCATGTGACTGGAACTCAGGCCACTAGAGAAAGCCCAAATGCTCTCTCAACTAGATCTGAAAATGAGCCCACTCCCTCTGGGTGGGCACAAGATCATGCTACATCTCATGGGGTTTGCCAAGGGGTTCATGGGGACACTTTAATTAAACCAGGTTGCTTCAACATGATGGGCGTCTCACAGAATCATAGCTTCCTCATTAGACTAGTCAATCTTTAACTATCTCCAGGACTTCCTCTGTTGTTCCCCTTTTCCTAACAAGGCTGAATATTCATGAGGTAGCAAAAGCTTGAGGAGAGGGGGACAAACAGGACTGGGGCAGACCTGCTGCTGACGGAAGCCTCTCTCAGGCCTCAATATGACCAGTTAATTATCCACCAGGGAAGGAAGGAGTTTGAATGGGTCAGTTTGGCCCAAGGCCTGGAGGACATGGGTAACCAGGGGCTATACTTAGCTCAATAACCAGGCTTCATAAGAATGTCCCCATGGATCACAGCATTTAGAGCAGGAAGGGACTTTAAAATACTTCAGCCCCCTGCATCTTGAAGACAAGAAAGCAAAGGCTCCCAGAGGTGAAGTAATGTGCTGAAGGTCATGGCACCTATTGAGAAGCAGAGGCAGGTAGGAACTCCGGTCCTCTGGCTCCAAAGCCAGGATTCTTTCTGCTTGCAACTGCACAGAGAGATACGTCTAGGTCTGTAACAAGCTCTACTCAGCAAGGACAACGCTGGCCATGAAGGATCAGTCAGTCAGTACTTATTGAGAGTTTTGAGTCCAACTCTTTGTGACCCTGTATGAGGCTTTCTTGGCAAAAATATTGGGGCGGTTTGCCATTTCCTTCTCCAGTATATTAAGGCAAACAGAGGTTAAGTGACTTGCCCAGGTTCACACAGCTAGTATCTGAGGCTGGATTTGAACCCAGGTCTTCCTGACTCTAAGGCCCAGCACTCTATCCACAGAATCACCCAGCTGCTTCATTAAGTGCTTATTTAAGGACAGTTAGGTCGTACAATGGCTAGAACACAAAAGCCTGGAATCAGAAAGACCTGAGTTCAAATCCAGCCTCAGACATTTAGTAGCTGTGTGATACTGGGCAAGCCACTTCTCTGTTTGCTTCTGTTTTCTCATCTGAAAATGGGGATAATAACAGCATCTACCCCCAGGGTTGTTGTGAGGATCAATTGAAATAATAATTGTAAAGTACAGAGTGCCTGGCATACAGTAAGTGTTAGCTGTTGTTATTTTATTATTATTATTATTATTATTATTATTATTATTATTATTATTATTATATTTAGTTCAGGTAATGTCCCAAAAGCTGAGGATACAAAGTCAAAAACACAGGTCTTTGCCCTCAAGGAGCTTACATTTTAGCATGGGAGACAAAATGCAAACAACAATGTATGTACAAGATGTATATAGTATAAATAGAAGCTAACCGCAAAGGGAAGGCATGAATAATAATAATGATGATAATGATAACTAACATTTATATAGTGTTTACTATGTGCCAGGCATTTACTATATACCAGGAACTATGCCAAGCTCTTTACAATTATTATCTCATTTGATCATTACAACAACTGTGTAGGGTAGGTGCCATTATTATCCCCATTTTATAGATGGGGAAACTGAGGCAAACAGGGTTAATTGACTTGCCCAGCATCACACAGTTAATAAGTGTCTGAGGCTGGATTTGATCTCAGGTCTTCCTGACTCCACATCTAGCGCTCTAACCACCTAGCTGCCCAATGTATATAGAAGCTAAATCTCAAAGGGAAGGCACTAACAGGAAATGCCACTTACAGAAGGTGGGAATTGAGCTGAGTGTTGAGGGTAGCCAGGAAGTGGAGAAGGGGGAGAAGTAGAGGAGGAGGAAGATAGTCCTTGAGAAGACATGCAACTGGGAAAAGGAGGAAAAGTATGAAGGCCAGTGTCTCTGGGTCATAGAGTGTATGGAGGGGAGTAAAGTGTAAGAAGACTGGAACCATGTTACGAAGGGCTTTAAACACCAAACATAGGTACTTATATTTAAACCTGGAATTAATGGGGGCCACTGGAGTTTATTGAGTGTGTGTGGAGAGAGGGGAAGGGCAAGGTGACATGGTCAGATCTATGCTTCAGGAAAAGCATATTAGCAGAAGATGGATTAGAGGTAGAGGAGACAAGGCAGGAAGACCAGTTAGAAGGCTGTAGAAATCATCAAGGTGATGAGAGCCCAAACCAAGGTAAGAAAAAGGGTCAGGGAAGATAATCAGTGCAGAGCCTTGAACATAACGCCTTAATCAATGTCTGTGGGATGAACAAAAGTCTAGCCCCTTCACCACAACCCTGGTTTTTTGTAGGGTCAGCCCTGGCTGAGGCCTCAACAATTTGGCTTCCAGACTGGTGTGTTAGAAAGTAAACTCCTTGAGGAAAGGAACTGGTTTTTGCTTTTCCTTGTATTTCCAGAGCTTTGCACATTGCCTGACACATAGAAAGTGCTTACTAAGATGGCTCTTCCAAAAGGAACAGGCAGTGCCTGTTCTCAAAGATGGAAGTCCCAGAATGGAGCAAGGATGGGATTCTCTGGCCCTGCGTCCTGGAGCTAAAACATGGGTCCTTGTTTTGCCAATGAACTTGGCCTCAACTCTTCCTACAGATTCCTACAGAATCACGATGTGGCTCTTCTGATGGGGGAGGAGGGGAGGCTACACCTCCAGAGACCTGTTCTCAGTTCCCTCCTCTGTTCTAGAAGCCTGTTTTTCAGTTCAGCCCCCACACTCTGCTCAGCTGGGTATCATCCGAATAGCACACACAGCTGCTGCAGCAAAAACCCAAGCACAGAGGAGCATCTCAGGAACAGCTTTGGAAAATATTTTTAGGATTGGGAAGCAGGCTTCCCTAGCTCTCTACCCAAGTCCTCCCCAACTCCTTACTGCAGCAAGGAGGGGCCCCTGGGTTCTAAAAGGCTAAGTCAATAGAGTACAAACTCTGACTTAGCCTACCCAACTGGAGAGGTTTCAAGTATAGACTCAGCAATGAACTTCATGTCTGTCACTGAAGATCAGCTGAGTTGAGAATCAGGCACCTGATACCAAACAGCTCACAAAGCCACCTACAAAACATGGCCCCCACAACTCACCAAAGTCTACCTACTTCTTTTTCTCACTGAGCAAAAATCATATTTTCTCTCTCCCACTTCCCCACCATAGGGAAAAAAAGAAGAAAAATCAAATCCTTTTTTTAACAAATTTGAATAGTCAAAAAAAAACACCCTAATTCCTACACTGGCCGTATCCCAAAAGAGTTTTGTCTCAGTCTGCACCTTAAGTACATCTCCTTTCTGTCAGAAGGTGGGTGGCATAATTCAGTCTTCATTGGATCTCTGGAATCACATTTGGCCATTATTTTTAAGAAAGTCTATCTACCAGGGGAAGCTAGGTGGTAAAGCGGATACAGCACCAGCCCTGGAGTCAGGAGGACCTGAATTCAAATGTGACGTCAGATACTTACTGGTGGTGTGACTCTGGGCAAGTCACTTAACCCCAATTGCCTCCAAATAAAATAAAATGGAGGGGATACTAGTAGCTGACATTTAAGTAGTATTTTAAAATTTGCAGATTCTACATATATTTCTCACTTGATGCTAGGAAGGGTAGTACATTCCCTCTGAGATTATGTCCAATTTATACTGTATATATCTTGCTTGCATCTAGCTGTTTGCACATTGTCTCCTCCGTTAGAGTGCGTGCTCCTTGAGGAAAGAGATTGTTTTTGCCTTTCTTTGTATCCCCAGGTTCAAGTGCTTAGCACAGTGCCTGGCACATCATGTTTGTTGACTTCACTTGGTCTTCACAACTAGCCCGTGAGGTAGGTGCTATGATTATCCCTATTCTACATACAAAAAAAACCTGAGGCTCAGAGAAGTGAGGTGACCTGCCTAAAATCACACAAATAGTAGGTATCTAAAGGAAGGTTCCAATCCAAGTCTCTCTGATTCCAAGTAAAGCTCTCAATCTCTAAATACATTATAGGCAATAATATCTGTCAATGTGAATCTCAAAAAGCTAATTCACATAAAACACTCTGCAAACCCTTAAGGGCTGCACAAGCAGTAACAATTATAAATGATTGCTTGTGCTACCATTATAACCACATTGTCATAAGGAAAGCAATTTTGTAAACGATAAAAAACAGTTAAGAAATATAGCAAAATAGAAATGCTATTATATTATAAAGTCAGCTCTGGACCATGAAGACACACACAGCCCTTGTGTGGGTCCAAGAACATGGACTTTGTTGGAGACCACACCAATGAAATCATGGGTCTTTTGAAGTCTTAAAAAGGAAGCAGGCCCCAACAGACTGGGGCTTGGATACCATTGTGCCAGGAGATTGGATGTCTTGGGATTTGGTTAATAACACAAGCAACAATTCCCAGAAAACTAGACTCAGAAGTAGGTCATTGAAATGAGTCTATTCTTAAAGAAGCACTCTTCCTGTCCTTCCCTGCATTTCAGGTAGAAGGGTTTCCTTTTCTACAAGATTACCTTGTTAACCCTCTATGTGAGGGGATGGAAGAGAATTTAAGAAGGGGAAGGGACTGGAAAGCATCAGTTGGACCTCTGATCTCATCCCCTCTCATATTCTCTAAAAGACTGTCCCTTCTATCATTCCCTCTCTCCTTAATTTTTAATCTCTAACCTTGAGTTGAGGCCCAGAAAAGTTAAGTGACTTACTCAAAATCACACAGGTAGCGGCAGGGGTAGGATCTGAACATAGAACCCAGTGCTCTTTACTGCCCATGTTAAGCGGCTTATCCAAAGTCACATAACAGATTCATGGTTGAACCCAGGGCTCCTAATTTCCAGATACATGACAGAGTCAGCAACATTTTATCTGTCCCATTAACCAGTTCAGTTCACTGGAAAAACCAAGTGGATAAATGCATGTTGCCCAGATTATGACATACAGTCAGCCCCAAGTACATATAGTTTGGACAAGTGCTGGAAAGGGACAGTGGGCTAGATGCAGAATTGAAGAGGAAAAGCATAAGAGGCTGAAGGTCACGTGGGAACCAGAGCTGTGCTTTCAATGATCTCAAGTTGCTTCCTGCCAGAAAAGCTTATTTCTTTAACCACCCTATTCTCAGTGAATTCCCATTGGCTGTGGATCATAGCATGCCACGATCTCAGATGAGGCACTTCGAAGTGACTCAAACGGCAATGGAGCGGCACACAGGGGGTGTGAGTAGGTTGCAGCACATTAGCAAGGTTGATTTGTGCATGAGAAACAACATAAAAGACATTCTCAAGGATGTGCATGAAAGGAATAGGAGGTGGGCTGGTTACATAGTGAGAGTGAGCCACTGTGGATAAACAGCCCAAGCAGTGTATTAGGTACTCTGGGGATGTTGACAGTACCTGAAGATTCTAACACAATGGTTAGGAGGATTCTAATGTGTAAGGTAGGGCAGCTAGATGGTGTGGTCGATTAGAGCGCTGAGCTTGGAATCAGGAAGACTTTCTTCCTGAGTTCAGACCTGACCTCAGACACTTACTAGCTGTGTGACCCTGGGCAAGTCACTTACCCCATTTGCCTGAGTTTCCTCATCTGTAAAATGAGCTAGAGAAGGAAATGACAAAAAGAAAACCCCAAATGGGGTCACAAAGTGTCAGACATGACAGAACAACAAAAAAGGCATTGAGGAATTGCAACCAGCAGAAGTGAAGGGCTCCACGTTGGTAGTACCCACACTGATGAATGGGCAGCTGGGTGATGAAGTGGATAGAGCACTGGGCCTGGAGTCAGGAAGACCTGAGTTCAAATCCAGCCTCAGCACTTACTAGCTATGTGATCTTGGGCAAGTTACTTAACTTTGTTTGCCTCGGTTTCCTCATCTGTAAAAGGAGCTAGAAAAGGAAATGGCAAACCATTCCAGTATCTTTGCCAAGAAAACCCTAAAATGAGTCATGAAGAGCTGGATACAACTAAATACATTGATGAAATAATAAGTTTTTGAAATATGACCACACAGAAGGAAAAAATTGAGCAAAGGTAACATACTTCTCCACAGACCCAGAAAGGTGCTTCCTCTCCCTATACTGGAGTCCAGGCAATCCCACTCCCACATACTCTCGTCCTATTCTCCCTCCCTGCTCACACCAGAGCCTATCCTTCACCTCACAATCACACGCACACGTGGGCCACTATGATGCCTGGCCAAGCCATAGTGAACTGAACCTATCGTCTGGGCAGGACAGTGTTAGAGAAACAGACTGTAGGTTCCCTGCAGTCATTTATAGCATGTGGCCTAGGGATAGTGGTGGTGAAAGGATGTCCATTTGGGACAAGAGTTGAATAGGGAGCCCCTGTTCTTTATTGCTTTTTTTTTTTCTAAATAGAGGACAGTTCCATTGGGAAAGGGTTTTTGGGAAATAATCTCTTTATAAGCAAGTCAGAGACACCAATATTTTCCTGGATTTAGGCAGGAAGGCTGGGTCCTTTTCTTTAAAGGAAGAAAAAACATTCTATTATTTACATTAGCTCACAGATTCCAAGCTGAAAGAGACTTGGGTCAACCCCTTTACCTTGCAAGTGAAAAAAAAATGAGCCCCAGAAATCACTTAGTTCATTCAGCTCTGAGTTTATACCTTACACTTTCCAAAATGTCCATCTGACTGAGAGTCCAGCATCCCAAGTAATTGATTCCTAAGGAGTTTCATCATGAGCAGTCAACAGCAAAGCCTAACAATAATCGGGAGATCTAAAGCACTTTCAGGTTTACAAAGCATTTTCCTCACTAATTCCCTGTAAGGTCAGTAGTGCAAGCATAATTGTTCTCTTTATTAGAAAAAAGAAAACTGAAGCCTAGTAAGGAAAAGGGATCTAGCCAGGGTCATAGCTACTTGTATCAGAGCCAACATTCAAACCCACTGCTTTTCCAGACCCCCCAACCAGTGCTCTTTTCACACCACACTGCCCCTACAAAAGTAGACCATTCAGACCACATTCTATACTAGGAAGCTGAGGTGGCCCTAACAAGCTTGATTTTAGGTCATCTCACTCAAAATGGGGTGTGGGGGGAATCCATTTAATAAGAGTGGAATTTTCCATTGGTCAGAAAGAGGACACACTAATTAAGAGGAAATTGACAATTTCAAAATCCTGTTTCTGATGTTGTAAGTCAGGAAGGGGCCAGGAGCTCTCAAACTGGGTCACAGAAAAGTTATCCTCCACTCTGTTCAGCACTAATTTCCCAAAACTCTCATGCAGAGTGGGATCGCTAGTAGATGTGATCAGACTAAAGGCACCCCCAATGGGATTACACTCTGGGGTCTTACCAACCAATGTCCAATCACCAGTTTAGAGTTCAAAGGGACCTAGGAGAGCATCTAATTCAAACTCTTCATTTTAGAGATGAGGAATACAAAGCCTAGGAAGCTTAATCAGTAACTTGCCCAGACACACAGGCAATGGCAAAGACAGGATTTGAATTCAGGAGCTCTGACTCCATAGCCCATGTTCTTTCTATCTCATGATGATGCCTCCCAATTCCTTTGTTTAAAAACATATATTTTATTTACACTTAAATTAAAAAAACCTTACTTTCCAATAACCCTTTCCCCATAGAACTGTCCTCTGTTTTGTTTTAGTAATTAAGCAAAACAAATTATCAGGGAAACTGAATATGATATAGAATATAGCATTTTGGGCAAGTAAGTAACACAGATAAGAGTGCCAGGAAGACTCATCTTCCTGAGTTCAGATCTGGTCTTGGAAAATTACTAGCTGTGTGACCCTGGACAACTCACCTAACTCTGCCTGCCTCAGTTTCCTCACTTGTCAAATGAGCTAGAGAAGGAAATGGCAAACCACTCCAGTATTTTTGCCAAGAAAACCCCAAAAGGGATCACAAAGGGTCAGGCATGACTGAAACAAGTGAACAACAACAAGTAAAGTATTTTGTATCTGTAATCCACCACTTCAGACATCAGATAGAATGGAATTAGTAACCTCTTTGTGCTCCCTTTGGGCTAGGTGACTCAGTGGATACAGTGCTGGGCCCAGGAACAGGAAGATCTGAGTTCAAATCCAGTCTCAGATAATTACTAACTATATGACCCTGGCCACGTCAAACTTGACTTCCATCTGCCTCAGCTTTCCCAACAGTAAAATGGGGATCATAATAGCACCTACTTTCCAGAGTAGTTGTAAGGATCAAATGAGATGTTTCTAAAGCACTTAGCATGGCGCCTGACACACAGTAGGTGTTTAATAAATATTTGTTCCCTTCCCTTCCTATTTACCTCCCTCTCAATCTCATCCAGGCCAATTCCCCACATCTAAAGGCAGAGTCCAGTCAGGATTCCCCTGCGGAGATGGGGGAGGGAGGAGTGGCACATCAGGAATTGACTTGTTACAAAAAACAAATTTCTGCCTGGGTAAAAGCAAGACGATAAAGAACAGTTGTACTACCTAGCTCCCAGAGCTATTGTGAGGAAAAAACTGTGTAAGCCATTCAGTGCTATAGAAATGGGAGCTGTTATTATTCCTTAAGAAAAAAGGCCAACAAATTGCATTAAAACATCACTTTGACAGCATCATTTCCATAGAAACAATGAAAGCTCTCATACAAATTACTCATCCATTTTCTAAGACATTTACAGAATTTTCTGTGGCATGCCTTGGTCCATGAGTGACTGCGTACTTGAATGTAAGCCATGAAAGACACATAGTGCAGTGGGTAGTGTATAGTCTACTATTTGCCAGTGCTAAGCACCATTTTATTAACCACCTACTATTTCCCTGTGCTAAGCACTGGGGATACAAATATGAAAAGCAAAGACAATCCCTGCCCTTACATTCTAATAGAGGAGGTCAACACATAGTGGGGAGTGGTGGTCAGGTTGTCTGGGAAGTCCCCTGGCTGCAGGGTGAAGCTAGGGACAAAGGACTGATATGCCATTTATAGGAAAAATAGTGCTGATTTGATGATTGTTTCCAGATCAAGACTGGGTTCAAGTCCCATCTTAAACACAGTGATCGACCCTGTGCCATTCACTTGACCTCACTTTGCCTCAAACAAACCTCCTAGACTATAAATTACAGAGCAGGTAGAGATGGGTGTTGGTAGAGTTCCCTATGCCCATGAAATCACAGGTATGGGCTATATAAGTATTCTACTTCTCTTTTTCCTGCCATACTCAGAGAATTATTACATTAAGATATTATTGTGAGTGTTGTTATTGTTGTGAGTGTGAGCTTTCAAATCCATAAAATCATGCAACCAGAACCCTAGACAAGCCATTAGGATACCTGGGTTCAAGCTCCAGCCCTGACATTCCTTCCTTGGCCTTGGACAAATCATGTCCCTTCTCTGGATCTAAGTCTCTTCACCTGTAATGATAACTCACATGTCTAGGTTTAAGGTTTACAAAGGTAGGGAGAGCAAATATCACTATCCCTATCTTACAAGTGAAGTCCCGTATTCAAAAACAGAATTAGATATTTATTGCAAAAGTCCTTAACCTCAGCTTGCTTCAGTTTCCTCATCTGTAAAATGGGGATAACAGTAGCACCTCCCTCCCAGGTTTGTTATAAGGATCCAGTGATACAACATTTGTAAAGTTCTTTGCAGACCTCAAAGCGCTATGTAAATGCTAGCTCATATTACTACCACTACCCTGTTAGTCATCATCAGAGTAGGTCCTCCTGACTCCAAGTCCATCATTCTTTCCATTGCACTACTCTGCCTTTATTTAAAATGGGGGAACTGGATGGTGTATGAGGTCCCCATAGCTCTAGCATTCTATGACTGAATGAATTTAGGCTATACCTGAGCCAGACAATACGACAGGCTGAATGTTGACAAGAAGCTGAGAGAGGAAATTTCTTTAAAAAAAAATAGATTAACTCCACCTTGCCTCGATTTCTCCAGATCTAAAGGGGGAGGACAGTTTTCTCTACCCATATCATATGAATAAGATAATAAATATATAGAGGGGGCAATTTGAGATATGATAAAAATGGTCTACTATTATTATTGCTGTTATTTTAAATTTCTAACTCAAATAGGGCTGCTGTAAACTTGTTTGAAACCTCCTCAGCCTCATCCAACCCCACAGCACAAGAATCCATTACAATGAAAAGAACACCAGACTCTGAGTGAAGAGGCTTGGATTCAAAATCCAGCTCTGACAGTTAAGGTGCTGACCTCTCTGAGCCTCAGTCTGTCCATCTGTAAATAGCTGCACTCTTTAAGAGCTCTGGCTCTGTTGCATATTACCTGTGTAACATTAGGCCAGTATCTGAGTCTTAGTTTGCTCATATGTCAAGCAACAGGGTTAGACTACATGATCCCCAGGTCTTTCCAGTTCAAAATCCTATGATCCCCAATCACCTAGTAATATGGTCGGACCCCATATTCTGAATGGTTGTCAATATCTTCGTAACATTAAGAGGAACTTAGATTGCCAACAGGGGAGGGGAGGAGTGAGGAGGAAATGGAAAAGGGAAAAGGGAAAAGGGAAAAGGAAAGGGGAAGAGGAAGGAAAGAGAAGGGAAGAGCAGAGAAGTGCTTACTAAGATCTGAACAATGTACTCCATATTAAAGATACAAATACAAAAAAATGAGAGTCCCTGACCTCAAGGAGCTTACATTTTAATATGGGAAGACAACATATATAAGGAAGCAGTGGCTAGGTGGCGAGATTTTGATCACGGAAGTGTGGGGTCTGGCCTATGGGGACGTCAGGACATGGAGACTTGGGGACAGGGGCCTCCAGACAAGCCTTATTGGTTCTACAGCTTCATTGTCCCTCAAGAGTCACAGGTTTTTCTTGGCATTGTTTCTTTCCTGACTGCCCAGGAGCCTGAGAATTCCCAGCTCCAGTTCAGGCTTACGGGCAGAAGATATGGGTCAGGTTTCAAGCCTAAGTGCCCTCATGCCTGGCTTGGCCTCCTGAAATAGGAGCCAGGTCACTCCAGGGCAGGAAGCCTGCTTCTCCATGCTAAATGGTGTGTGCTTCATGGGTCCCAGGGGCTCAGTGTCTACAATACTAATGCAAGAAACATTTACGGGGGTACAAAGTACTAGTACAGAATACAGAGAGGGAAAACAAAGGCAAAAAAAAACCCATAATCACTCCTCACAAAACTTATTTTAATAAGGGAGACAAGGCATGTGTATACAGAGTTATAATACAAGTTAGAAAGTACCATATGCCAAAATGCTTTAAGAGTTTCAAAGAGCAACATCACTTGTAGATGGAAGGATTACTGCATAGATTTAGACTCCAGAATTGAGGGAAGTAGGAGGCAGCTAGGTGGCTCAGTGGATACAGCGATGGAGCTGGAGTCAGGAAAACCTGAATTTAAATCCAGCCACAGACTCTCACTAGCTGTGTAACTTTGGACAAGTCACTTAACCTCTGTTTGCCTAAATGTACTGGAGAAGGAAAAGGCAAACTGCTCCAGTATCTGTGCCAAGAAAACTCCAAAGATAGTATGGTCCACAGGAGTCAGACATACTGGTCGACTGAACAACAAATTGAGGGAAATGGTTGGAACAGTTGAAAAGGGGGAACTCTTAGGCTTAGCATGGTATAGTGGAGAGAGAGAGAGAGAGAGAGAGAGAGAGAAGAGAGAGAGAGAGAGAGAGAGAGAGAGAAAGAGAAAGAGTTGAGATAGATAGACAGAAAGACAGACAGAGTGGATAGTCTGGGAGGCAGGAAGAGACTGTTTCAGATCCAACCTCTGACACATTTCCTAGCGGTGTGACAATGGGCAAATCACCTCCTCTGAGGCTGGTTTTTATATGCAAAATAAGAATAAGCATGGTTCCTTACCTTATGGGATTGATGTGAGGATCAAATGAGGTAAAAATAAGAAAAGAAGCAGGAAAATGAGAAAAACATCTTTGCAGCAAGTTTCTCTGACAAAGGCCTCATTTCTAAGCTACAAAGGGAACTGATTCTAATTTATAAGAGTAAGAGCCATTCTCTAATTGATAAATGATCAAAGGATCTGAAGAGGCAGTTTTCAGAGGAAGAAATCCAAGCTATCAATAACCACATGAAAATATAATCATTAATAATTAGATTAACTGAAATAATCTATGCGAAACAGTTGCAAACTTTAACACACCGTATATAAGTGTCAATTATTGTTATTAATTCTTCTGTTAATTACCTGATCTAAGCAAGATCTCTCAAAATGACTTGGAGTGATGGCCCCAGTGAGTTAGGATGACAACAAAGTGCCTTCCCCAAGCAGGGAAAGTCCACATCAATTGAATCCAATTTATTTCAATTTAGTTCAGTCTGACAGATATATTTATCAAATGCCTACTGCTCCAGAACTCTATGCTATAATCTAAGATATATAGTCTGTGCCCTCATTTTACACACTTGGCACATGTAAAGCAGCTCCTCAGAGCAGAACTAAGAATATAAGTAATAATACTCACATTTATACACTCTTTAAGAGTGCAAAGAGCTTTACAAACATTATCTTTTTTTCCTTTTTTTTTTTTTTACAATTTACAAACAATTATCTCAATCCTTACAACCCTGGGAGGTAGATGTTTTTATGATCCTCATCTTACAGAGGAGGCAGAGGTTGCAAACTGAGGCAGACAGAGGTTAAGAGATTTGCACAGGATCACAGAACTATTAAGAGTCTGAGGCCAGATTTGAACTCAGGCCTTCTTGACTCTAGGTCCCACAACACCTAACCAAGAATGTGTCACCAAAATTAGCCCCAGAATTGATTACTACTGGGGTCTCTAGGGGTCTAGAGTTGCCTTCACTGTTACACACACACCTAAAACATCCCTCATTTCCCTTTTATGTGCCCTTAAGGATCTTCTCCTTTATTAGTTTATTCAAATCGCCTTAAATTAAAAGAATAAGATAATGAGTCTAGCGTGGGATCAGACGATAAACTTTTAAAAACTCATCCCCTATGTCTAGAACACCAGTAGGCCCTGTGAGGGAGAAAATGTAGTAATGTATTGTTTCAAACATAGATCATTCCTGAATATGACAACACCCCCATCAGGAGAGCTCTTTGAAAAGAAAATAATATGTGAGTATACACCAGAGAACATGTGGAAATATATATACAAATACATACTTATAAAGGTGTTTTTCTCCCTATTACTTTAATTCAAAATAAAGATTCTTTTTCATTATCACTGAATTTTTTGTCTTCATCACAAAGCTTAAAAATAACTAAAGGTATAATTGTAAGTCACAGGAAAGTTCAACACAAGCTAGATCTGGGAAAAGTTTCAACCTGTATTTGGAACAATATAAGACCGGGTCTCTGGGGGTGGGCACTGAGTCTAGTTGGGCTGTTGAGACTCACAGACGATAATACAGGATGTTCCAAAAGTCTTGTGCAGTTTGAGGTCACTCAAATTGCATAGTAGTTTTGTGCTTTAATATCTTAAAACTGCAAGAAGACTTTTGGGACATCCAACATCTAACAAAACAAGGCTTTTTGTAACGAGGGCCAAACAAAAAATAAAAAAGGTTAAGTGAGACGGTATGGTGTAGTAGACAGAATACTGGACCTTTAGTCAGGATGACCCTAGGTTCAAATCCTACATCTGACACTCAATAGTTGTGACTTTCTGAGCCTCAATTTCCTCATCTACAAAATTGAGATTTTTAGGGCAGCTAGGTGGTACAATGGATAGACACTGGGCCTAGAATCGGGAAGACCTGAGCTCAAATCTGGCCTGAGATGGTTATTAGCTGTGTGACCCTAGGCAAGTCACTTACCCCTATTTGCCTCAGTTTCCTCATCTGTAAAATGAGCTAAAGAAGGAAATGATAAACTACTCCAGTATCTTTGCCAAGAAAACCCCAAATGAGGTCACAAAGAGTAGGACACAACTGAAAAAATGATAGAACAGAAAGCACCTACTTCATAGGATTGTTATAAAGTTCAATTAAGTTAATATAAGTGAAGTTCTTTGCAAATTTTCAAGTGGTATTAAATGTATGTGATTATTAAGGGCTGTAGGAGCTCAGATGAGGGGAGAGCAGGGCTCATCCCAGAAGGCTTCCTGAAAGAGGAGGTAGGATTTCCATAGGCTATAAGCAATATTGACAGAGCATTCCAAGCCTGTCAAAATCACAGACAAAGGCAGAGGTCAAAGGATATCTTAGCTGGCCGGAAGCTTAGAGATATCCTAATCCAGGGGCCTGCAAACTCTGGTCAGAGGCAAACCAGGGCCTCATGGGCCAGAAACCTGGAACCAATTTTTGTTTTACATTTTTCAGTCTTAAAACAGGCCCAACAAAAACAGGTGAAGGTCATCTTTGGCCCTTGGGGTGTGCTTTTCTGGCCCCTGACCTCATCCAAGCCATTCCTCCCCTTTATTGTTGTTTTTTGTCCTTCATTTTCGAAGACAACCTATGATATCACAGGGTGATGTCTCAGCTTGAGTGTGAATTGGATTTAAGAGAGGCAGAGTTGCACAAATTGTCAACCTCACTCTCTCAGCCCAGAGTAACTAAACCTAAAATCACACAGTCAGTCACCTAGTATTTGTTAAGTACCTACTATGTGCTAAGCCTTATGGATGCAAAGCCAAAAAATAAGCCATGTTCTCAAAAAGGTCATTCAGCAGAGCTAGAATAGGAACCCAAGCGCTCTGAATACAAATCCAGCATCCTTTCAACTCTCCCTGTCTAAGGATAGGTGTGCTGAGACAGGAGACACATCTGGCTGGAGCAGAAAGTATATGAAGGGATATAATAAGAGAAACCCAGAAAGGCCAGTTGGAGCCAGACTGTGGAAGGCCTGAAACATCAAGAAAAGCTTGGATTTTGTCCTATGGGCAATGGGAAGCCAATGAAAATGTAAAGAAAGATTTCTTTATCCTAAAGCTAGGTAGCGTGGCAATTATAGAAGGAGACCCAGACCTGGGAATCAGAAGACCTTGTTTTTTCATCTTGGCTCTTTTCCCACCAACATAGCCGTGGATAAATCACTTTGCTGCTCCCTGTTTCCTCTTCTGCGAAAAGGGATATTGTGAGTAAAGCTCTAGAATTCAACCAAATAAATATTTATTGGTACCAACTATATTCCAGATTCCCTGAGAGGCATTGGAAATACAAAGACAAAATAAGAAATAGTCCCTGCCCTCAAGAAGCTTCTACTCTACCAGGAAGATGCAACCTATAAACAGATAAATATATATAAATTTGAGGAGGAACAACTAAAGGGATCAGGAAAACCAATGGGTGGTTATTTTCATTATTATTATTCATTTCTTTCTTAGATGGTCCCTCCACAATCATTTCTACAATTTGTTGGACAAGACCATCCATTTTCCCCTTTCTTTCATAGATTTTTATCACACCTCCCTCCTCTCAGCCTCTGAACTCATGTGCACAACAGAGTAAAGAGGGCAGCCTTTGGGCTTTAAGTCCTACCCCTGATCCTGACTACCTGGGTGACTTTGGACCAGTCCCTTTGCCTCCCTAGGCTTCAAGAGGTTGGATCGGACAGGGCTCTGAGGCCCCTTCCAGCTTTATCTCTGTGACACTACATGCCTCTCCAAAAGGGGAGGGGGCAGCAACTGAACACATATGAGGCAGAAGGAAAGAAAAACAAAAAAACTCCAGGTAGGGGATGTCCCAGCTTAGTTTCGCAACTGCAGCGCTTTGAAGGTCAGAGTTGCTCCCAATGCGGAGAAAGCCAGTGTCTGGCTGGAAGAACTGAACTCCCTGGGGAATGACTTGCAGGCAGCAGTAAAGTGAGAGCCAATTGATCTGTCCCCAAGGAGCCGAGTCAACCCTTCTGGAATCTGACCCCAACCTCACCCTCTTTTCCCACTTCTGGAGGATCCATATAAATATCGAGGCCCTGACAGGAAGTCCCAGGGGCAATGGGTACAGCTGGATATGATTACACACTGTACATTAAGCCATAGATTCCCACTGATGCATACGGAGCCCCGTCTCCTTACTGTCTTGAATCAGAAGCAGTTTCAACATCCCCTTAAAAGGCAGCTCTGTCATTGCCTATAACTAGGTAAAATGCATATATTTTAAAATATATAACTGTCTTTTATCATAGATGAGGGATACAATTATATGTGTATAAATCATTTATCAATCAACTATCTCTGTATTACCTATCTATGTGAGAGGCAACCTAGTCTGAGCATAGCAGATGCTTCTGGGCAGCATCATGGATAGAACATTGCGCCCAGGATGAGGAAAACCTGACATTAGCTGGGTGACTCCAGGCTAATCATTTAACCTCCCTGTCAGCCTCAGATTCCTCATCTGTAAAATGGGGATAATAACAGCACCTACCTCCTGGGGCTGTTGGGAAGGTTGAATGAGATAACATGTACAGTGCCTGGCAAACCTGAAAGCACTTTATAAATGCTTACTGTTATTAGTGTATCCACTAGAGCTGGCCTCCGAGTCAGCTCAACTCTCACCTGACATGATGTCTGTGTGACCACAGGCAAATCGCTTTACCTCTCGGTGCTCTGGGCAATTCTCTACAATTACCAAGATTATAAATTGCAGAGAAGTCGTTGGTCTTCACCGATGTAAGAAGACTCTCGCTGAGTTCCTTACACTGATGAAATCATATGTCTGATAAAAAATATGTATGTGTGTATATACAGGCAGCTTGTTGGCACAGTGGGTAGAGCATTGGGCTTGGAATCAGGAAGACTCATCTTCCTCAGACACTTCCTAGCTATGTGACCCTGGGTAAGTCATTTAACCCTGTTTACCTCAGTTTCCTCATTTGTAAAATGAGCAGGAGAAGAAAATGGCAAACCCCAAGAAAACCCCAAATAGGATCATGGCTGAAACGACTGAATAACAAAGTGGCATAGTGCTGGACCTGGAGTCAGGAAGACTCATTTTCCTGGGTTCAAATCTGGCCTCAGAAACTTACTAGCTGTGTGATCCTGAGAAAGTCACTTCTCCCTATTTTCCTCAGTGTCCTCATCTGTAAAATGAGTGGGAGAAGGAAATGGCAAAACCATCCCAGTATCTCTGCCAAGAAAACCCCAGATGCCTCATGAAGTGTCAGACATGAATGAAACAATCGAACAGACCCCAGGCAGATCACTTTACCCTGTTTGCCACAGTTCCCTCACCAGAACAACTCTATACGTGTGTGTGTGTGTGTGTGTGTGTGTATAGACAGATATAGCTATATACTGATATATATATGTATGTATGTGTGTATATGTTATCTCATTCAATCCTCACGACACTAGAAGGCAGGTGCCTTCCCCAAATAGATGGGCCTAACCCCAAATATATGTGTGTATGTGTATATAGATAAAGATATGTGTGTACATATGTGTATGTACATACATATTCAATTTTCCTATCTTTAAAATGGGTATGATAATAGTAGTACTCTCTACTTTGTAGAGCCATTCTTATGCAAGTGCTTTTCAAACTCTTAAAGCACTAAGGAGATTGTAGCTATGTATGTGTACCTATACGACTGTACAATCACAAGAGTCATGGAAGTTGTAGGATGAATTATTGCTAAGTTGCCATTGCAGGCCATATTTTTATACTTCCATAGGAAGGGATCTTAGAAAAGTTAAGTGACTTTCCTAAAGTCATAAACAAGTAAATGGCAGAACCAGAATTTGAGCCCAGGTGTTCCAACTCCAAATCCAGCCCACTTTAATGCTAATTAAATACATTTCTTTTTTAAAGTAAATACAATTATCGGCAAGAAACAAATCAGCTTTGTCCAACTGATAAGGAACTCCCTTTATATTGGTTTGGACTCCGCAAGGTTCACCCCTGGAATAGCACATGGGACATAGTCACTATTAAATAAATACGTAAGTTCATCACTTGGGCCCTTTGTTTAGAAGATATTGAAGAAAGGCAATTGGGGTCAAGAGAAAAGAGAACTCATTTTGGCATCAGAAGGCCTGGGTTCAAGCCCTAGCTCCAATAGTTACTAGCAGATGACCTGGACCAAGTCCCCTGTTCTTTCTGAGCCTTAGTTTCCTCAGCTGTAATGTGGGACTAATAAAGTCATCAGTGATGCTTCTCTCATGGTGCCATTATGACCAAACTGCTTTGGAATCTAAAAGACCCCAGATAAGTGTGAATCCATATGACCATAGGTGAAGAGCTGAAAAGGGCCTCAGAGGTGCAAGACTTCATTTTACAAATGAGTAACCTGAATCAGAAAGAAGTGATGTGACTTGCCCTAGGTAAGAGGTCGAATCTGGAATTGAACCCAGGACTTGCTACTCTTAAAATTCAAGTCTCTATTGTGCCGTGCAGCTGTAGTTATTGTCAAAATAATCTTACCCAAAAATGGGAGGTTTACAAATCTACAGGATTTATATTGTTTGGAGGTGGGGGGTGAGGGTAGAGATGGAGGTGATAAAGAAGTGATGGTGCTTCTGCATACTTCTAAACCTACATTTCTCCCAGCAAATTAGTGTTTAAAATGAACTTAACCTCATTAAGCTACTTTTACAGGGTGAAAAAATCTTTCACCAGCAAAAATTTTCCCAGAAGTCAATGGCTCCACTTAAAACCAGTAATTTTTTTTTCCTAGACCTGTGATTTCATTAGTTAAGGGAACTGACTGGTGAGGGAATTCTTTCTACCAATAAAGATCAGCACTTAGTCTATAATTTAGAGAGTTTCTTGGAAGACTGAGACTTTAAGTGACTTGCCCAGGGTTACAGAGAAAGCATTTGTCAGAGGAGAGACTTACATCCACATCATTCTGACTCCCAGGCGCTGCGGCTCTCCATCCGTTACACCAAGGTGCCTCTGTCCAACTGCTTATTTCAAGAACGAATCTGTCCTATAAATGTCATTTCTTCAAAATACGGGAGAAAGTTACATGCGACCTCCTATGTGAAGTCTTTTTTGATTCAATGAAATAAGTTACATATTTTAATTTAACATTTATTTAAAGTTAACATTTCTTCTTAATTTAACATGTATTAAACACCTACTGTGTGTGCCAGGCCCTGTGCTAAGTTCTGATCCATCTTGATAAAGACCTTTTCCTCCCAGACCACTTCTTTATCCAAAAATCATCAAGTATTCTTAAGCAAGTGCCTCGTGCCAGGTACTGTGCTAGTCAGTCACCGTTAATAAACATTTTATAGTGCTGGGCATACGATGAAAGGCAACAACATGGTTCTTGCTCTGAAGCAGCTCACACCCTAATGGGAGGAACAAGGAAGCAACTATGTAAAATATAGGGTAAATAGGAGATAACTTCAAAGAGAAGGCACTAACCTTGGAAGCAGGGAGAGGCTTTTTGTAGAAAGGGGGATTTGTGCACAGTCCGCTAGGCACTGGAAATGCTGAGACAACCTCGGGTGCTTATTATGTAGCTCATAAATCATCAGTTGTAGATTTTTGAGTTGGAAGGGTCCTTACAGGTCATCTTATCTAAACCCTCCATGTCAGAGATGAAGAAACTGAGGCACAAGCTTACACAGGTAGTAAGTAGCAGAGGCAGGATTCAACTCCAATTCCAAATCCAACCCAATTTTTGTCATACCACCACTGTATATTGTATCTGTGTTGGTGGTTTACCATTCTGTAGGACTGTAAGCTCCATAAGGGCAGGGCCTATGTCTTATCTAAACTTTCGGTCTTCCCTGGCACTAAACTGGTACTAAATGCTTATTGAATTAATATAATGTACATCTTCATTACAAGAAAGAAGCCTAGCATTATTGTGGCTTAATATTTTCCAAGCATCTATAATCAGGAGATATTTGGGAACTATTCTTTGAATCATCTCACCTCCATAGAAGCCCCTTTATAAAGCAATATTCCTACCAGGAAAACCTGGGAGCCTGTACTGGGAAACTAGCAAGAATAGGAAGAGAAATGTACTAATGAGCTCAATTAAAGCCCTCCCTTTTCACTCCCAGGTCTAGCCTATTTGCCAAAAGGATGGAAAGTCACAGCCAGTACAGGGACTACTAGTTCCAGCTTGGCTCGGTTATAAGCAGCTGGCACTGGTACCATCTTGGCACCAGGCACCGAGCTGGAAAACAGGAATATTTCTCACCATCACTGAGGGAACCAGGCCATTTACAACTTTTCATGGAGAACTTAAATGTTGCTTTCTGGAAAGGTACTTTATTCTCAAACTAACTGAGCTTGATTCTAATGGACGTGATTCCTTTGAAAGAAGACCTCTCCCCAGCTTGTCAATGGAAGAGAATTTTTCAGGATGAAAAGTGAGTAATACGCCATTGCTCATCACAGGAGAAGTGGCATAGAAGACACAACTGAGCATGTGAGTGGGGGAAAAGAAAGTAATTGGTCAGCCATGTAGCAAGAGCCAGAGGTAACAGATGGGACAGGCAATGCTTATGCCCTGGTAGCCATGAAAGGTTCAAAGAACCAGAGCAAGGCCTTCAGCGCATTGGCTTCCATGGAAGGTTCAGGGAAGGACACAGACGGATGTGATTCACACAGGATGAGAAGGAGCAGAAGAGTTGGAATCTAGAGTGGTACACTGGTGGTAGGAGAGAGCCTATGATGATGAAATCACAGATCAGTAGGAAAACTGGAGCAAGCAGGGGACCTGGTGTGAATGTGACAACCAAGAGAAGAAAGAAGGATTCAGCGTTCAGGAAGTCACAGTGACCTTGACCACCAGATCCTACAAACTTGGATAGGAGTAGGTCAGGGGGAGATTCAAAAACCTCCTAAATGTTTGACTAGCAAGGGAGTAGATTACATTAATGCAAGAAGGTTAGTGAGAGTAATTTATAGAAGCTAATTAGGAGCCCTTTTAAAGAGCTTCTGTAATTGACAAACTGAGTTTTATATTAAAATAGCACAAGCAAACCAAATGATTTCTGTGGCCTGGGGGAGACAGTACAATCTCATCAGCAAACACACCTAATCCACTAGAGGCCAACTGCAGTCGGCTGGTGACCCTATAACCTAGAGCACAGAGTAGACAATTTCCTAAGGGACAGGATATGGGGGACTTTGGAGAAGAGCCTATGGCTCTAGTTTCCTTGTTATTGTTCAGTCATGTCCCACTCTTTGTGACCATATTTGGGTTGTTTTGGGCAGATACAGGAGTGGTTGGCCATTTCCTTCTCCAGCTCATTTTACAGATGAGGAAACTGAGGCAAACAGGGTGAAGTGACTTGCCCAGGGCCACACAGCTAGTGTCTGAGGCCAGAGTTGAACTCAGGAAGATGAGTCTTCCTGAATTCAGGACTAACTCTCCAGCCATTTTGCCCACCTAGCTGCCCCAAAGGCATGGAAAGAAGATGAGATAACCACTACGTTATGGAACTAGCACTTCCCCTTTAGTCCCACCTCCATTTCCTTTCAGTCTGCCTGGCAACACTCCCACTTGTGTGGACAGTCTGAAGTTCGGATCTCAGAAAGTCAAAGGCTACAGGGGTGGGGGACCTGCAGCCTGGGGACCACATGTGGCCTTCTAGGTCCTTGGGTTTGACCTTTTGACCGAGTCCAAGTTGTTCAGAACAAATCCTTTTATGAAGGGGATTTGTTCTGTGAAGTCTGGATTCAGTCAAAAGGCCACACTTGAGGACCTAGAGGGCCACATGGGGCCTCAAGTCTGCAGGTTCCCCACCACTGGTAAAGAAGGATTTGTGTTCTCTCCCAGAAGCCCCTCTGGCTGAGGCCCTGAAGGTTCTATGTCTAGCTGCCATAAACAAAGTAGGGATTTCCCCTGGTAGGACTGGATTTCCTAACTGCTTTCTCCCAACCTCCGTCTTTGTCTCAGATTAAACCAGCCCCTAAGAATTTTTCCAGGTATCAGTGCACCTAAATCAGTTGTCCCAGAAACAGCTGACTTAAACAAAAGGCGTTGTCAAGATATAGCAAAGAGAACACTGAATGTGGAGAACAGGGTTCAAATCCTGGTGCTTCCACTTAGTACAGCTGCGTTACTCTGGACACACTGCTTCTTCTGGGCCTCATCTTTTTCATCTATAAACCGAGGGGGCTGGTGGATCTGATCATGTCTTAGGAGACGCTGAATTGCCACTTATCCTTTAAAGCCCCTCAGTTGTTATCTTCTCAGGGTAGGTTGCCTTCCCAGAGGTTGCCCTCCCTCCCCCAAAGCCTCCCAGACTGCTTAGTTTGTACTTGTCTTATCCCTCTACCAGTAGACTATGAGCTCCATGAGGGCAGGGTCCAGCTCTTATCAAAGCAGCAGTGTTGTGAGCACCATAAATGCTTGTTGTATCATTGTTTGGCTCCTTCAACTCTAAATCCTATGATCCTACAATTTAAGCTATAAGTTGCTCTCAGATTCACTGTGCACCTGACCCTATTATCTTGACTCTGACTTGGTTTAGGCTTTTCTTGATCTTCCTGAGGATCTCTACTGGCTTTTGATTAGGTAGGCTTTTCTCTTGGACTTTGCTTGTACTGGTTTATCTGGCTGGGACGTCCTCTGATTATATGGGACCTGCCTCCTAGATTATAGTTTGAGGGCTCTGAGAGCTGACTTGCTAGAGGCCTGCAGGCCCAGATGCCATTTGTGATCACACCATCCTTCTATGTGCAGAAGCTTAATAAGTGTGTACTGATTGATGCTTAACTTTAGACTAGCCCAGAGCTCTGTACACAAGACTGTGGCCCATTTAGTTTCCACTTCTTTAAGTGTCTTTTTATTTTTTGAAATGGACTCTTTGCTGGAGACAAATCCATTTCATCTTTGAAAGATCTATCTTCAGTTGTACTGGTAGTAAAAGTTGTTTGAGTTCCTGGGCTCTACTCTGCAGCACCTGCAAGTAGAATGTAGCGGCCCAAAAAAGGAAGACATAGGGACATCACATCATAGATGCTGATCCCTTTTTCCCATAGGATTTTAATAACTCCTATTTTTTAAGGTTTACAAAATCCTTTCCTCATAATAACCCTGTGAAGTGGTGAAATACAGATATTACAGATCCCATGTGACCCAAGGAGAACCTGAGACTCTAGGAAAAGTAGCGATTTTCCCACAACACTAGTAGCAGAGTAGAGATTTCAAACCCAGGATTCTAGCATCCAAGTCCAGTGCTTTTCACTGGACCACACTGCTTCTCTGGGTTTCTCGAACTCTGATTCCAGTGACGGTCTCAGGCTCCATCTCCCTCGCTCTTCTTTTCTGAATAGCACCATACAGCATGGGCTGCTGAACACAGCAGTGATAATATCACAATCTGGTTGAGGTCTATTTTTCCCAAGATTTCTGTGCAAGTGGAAATAAGTCCAATCTCATTGAACATAAAGAAACCGGCATTATGTTCTACTAAGTCAAATAGCATCCTGGAACCAATGAAGGTGAAACAGATGAGAATTTTGCATCTTTTTTTTCTGTTTGCTGCCAAAGAGAGTAAGCATGGTTGAAAATGGGATGCCTCGGGTAAAATTTCTTATGATGGCAAAAAATTGGAAACACAAATGCTGCTCATAAATTGGGAAAAGCCTAAGCATATTGTGGCATAAGAATGTAATGGGGTAGCACTCATGTTTTTAAAAAATGAGGAACATGAGGAATTTTGGAGATATACAGGAAGACTTTTATGAAGTGATGGAGAATGAAGTTAGCAGAACCAGGAAAGATACGTATATACATAATACATATGTAGATATAGATATATACCTACATATGCACACACACACATGTACATATATACATATGTATGCACATACATATATATATGTAGGTATAGATATATACACACATACATATGTAAATACAGCTGTAGATATAATGACTATAACAAAGGAAACCATTAGTAAAACTTTCTTTTAAAAAGTCAAACTCTGATGTTAAGTACATTTTGGAGAAATAATAAGGAAACCAATACCCTACATCAAGACAATATGTTACCAGGAAAAGAATGCTAACTCTGAAATCAGAGGGCCTGGGTCCAAATCTTGCCTCTTATCTTTACCATAGTGACCTTAGGCAAGTCACTTCAGTGAATGAGCCTCAGTTTACCCATATGTAAAATGGAGGAGGAGGTTGAACTAAATGAGGCCCCTTCTAGGTCTATAACTCCTTCAGTAGAAAAGTGAAAACAACAGATATGGAATTCAGTGCACACTGCCAGATGCAGTTGTTGGATTAATTGACTGTTTAAAAGTATTTTTCCTCATTACAAGGAAAGGTTCTTGATGGGAGGAAAGAACAGAAAGTGGAAATAACTGAGATGTAAAAACAAAAGGCATCAATTAAACTTTAAAAAGAAAAGGAAATGGGAAAAAGAGAGAGAATAAGATGCCCTGAGCAGGCTCATTCTCTGCCAGTTTTTAGTTCAAAGTCCTATTCCTTGGTGACTCTAGTGTACTTTCAAAAAGAGAGTAATTAGTTGGTAATTTAGAAGATCTGAGTTTTCTTTCTTCTTCAGAAATAGTCTTTGATTTTTTTTTCTAACTCTCTTGGAATATACTTGCTTCTGATTTTTTAAAAAATCCTACAGATAACTTCTACCTATTGCTATTAACCATTAACTGTGCTCTACTTTCCAGCGCCTGCAAATGGAATGCAGGGATCCGAAGAGACAGGGTCATCACACATAGGTGCCGATCCCCGCGTCCCCTATGACTCTCCCATTACTATTACTGTATTCGCTGTCTTTAAAGTTTACAAAGCACCTGACAAACGTGATCTCCTTTGAACCTCACACTGGCCTTGTGAGATACATATTATTCTCCCCATTTTAAAAATTAGAAAACTGAGGCTCAGAGGTTAAAGTGATTTGCCCACAATCACACGACTAATAACCGCAAAGAAAGGAGTAAAATACAGCAAGTCCATTGCTCTGACCACTGCACCACACTGGAGGCCTCTGGGCCATCTGATGGGGAGTGAGTTTGCTGAGCTGATTGTGGAAACTGAGGCTTAGGGATCATAGGAGGGGACATGGTTCAACCAATTAATTTTACCTTAAAATAATGGGACCTTCAAGACTAGCAGCCATGGTGAATAGAAAGAATAATAATAATAATAGCTAACATATAAATAATGCTTTCTATGTGCCAGGCACTGTGCTAAATGTTTTACAATTATTATCTCATTTTGAGTCTCACAACAGCCCTGGAAGGTAGGTGCTATTAATTATCCCCATTTTACAGATGAAGAAACTGAGACATACAGGGGGTTAAGTGACTTGTCCAAGGTCACACAGCCAATACGTTTCTGAGGCCAGATTTGAACTCGTAGTCTTCCTGATTCCAGGCCCAGGATTCTATCTACAGCATGACCTAGCTTTTTTCTTTTTTTTTTTTTTGTGGTCATAAAAATGAGTGACCTTTATTTACAGCTATTTGGACTTATATAATGTAATAGACAGCTAGATGGCAAAGAATGCTACACTTGGAATCAGAAAGAGGTGAGTGTGAATCCTGCCTGAGAAACTTACTACTTAAGAGAGTCACTTAACTTATGTGAGCCTGTCACTTAACCACTATCTGCCTCAGTTTCCTCATCTGTAAAAAGGGGATAACAATACCTACCTCACAGGGCTGTTGTGAGGATCAAATGATATTTTCTATGTAATATTCCTTGGGACCTTTAAAAAGCTATATAAATGTTAGCTACTATTATTGCAGCAAAAAAAAATTTTCAAATTTTCTACTTGACCCATTAAATGAACCTTATGGGTATGAAGTCACATCAAAGACAAAAGTCTGTGACAACTCACTTGTAAGGAAAGTTGCTCACATACCCTTTGAGAGAGGAATGGAAGCAACCAACATGTGTCATTCTCCTGGATCTTTCAAGGGAAGCCTGGATGAGGGATGGATTTTGATGGAAACTGCAATTCACTAGTGATGAAGCATAATATTCCCAAGGGGTCCCAGCAACAGAACTTCCAACTCTGCAGTAGAAAACTCTACCTTCATGACCCAAGGAAGCAGACATAGAAATCACATGCAGAGACAAGTGTTTCTTGGTTTTTTAGTGGCCTTGTTGACATACAATTTAGTCCACGTGGTCCAACAGCACATCTGACATTCTGAAGAGTTGGAGAAAACCAGTGTGAAGCAAAAAGGGATGACCTATGGCCCGGGCACTGACTTCTTCACTGTGACATGTGCGTCACAGAGGGCTTGCTATGAAAAAAGTTTGTTTGGTTTTTTTTTAAGTTAAAACCAATGCTTGACCAATAACCAGCTTGATCACTCATCTGTGTCTTTTCAACCCCTCCCTGGTTAATAGGTTTTACATCTGCTATGTCTGATGTTCACATTTTTCTCACTATCCTTTTCTATAATCCATCAAGTGAATCAGGGTACTTTTCATTTTCCAAATGAAGAAATGGAGAGTCAGAGAAATGAACAGATTTACATAAGATCACTCAGCACCTAGGTGGTAGCTCATAGCTTAGTAGAGTCCCCTGGACCCACCTGCTATTCTCAGTTATACATAGTTCTCTTTTATGTAAAATAGCTAGCCTGTATTTTCCTCCATCATATTAACTCCTATTCCTATAGCATTTTATGGATTACTGAGCACTGTGCTCGCTACAAAATGTAGAATGCCACCCCAAAATCCTTTTAAAGTTAATTTTCATGTGTTTGTTGGAGAAGCATGAAGTGAGAATGGGTTCTGACTGGGAGAGGGGGAGTTAAACTCTGGTTGTTGAGATGCCACCCCAGCCTTAGAAAGAAATAATATCAGGTGTGGCATGGCAGAAATCAGAATCAGAAGCTCGAAGTTCAAGTCACAATTCTCTAACTTTTATTAGCAGTGTGACCATTAACAAGTTATCTCTCTAGACCTTATTTTTCCTCATCTTGAAAATGGGGTAATGCACTGATTGCAGAATTGCTACCTAATTGTGGTATGTGCATGTAATAGAATATTACTGCATCCTAAAAAACAGCGAAGGCAAAGGAATTCAGAGAGGCATGGGTAGACTGAAGCAGAGTAAAGTAAGGGTAGGGGACGCAACAGGCTCCATGTTAGATGATATGGGCATGCTCAAAGGCTGTACATAAGCAAAGCTAGGAAAAGAGTATACACAATGTAATACAACATAAATGGAAAGAAGAAAAATTGAACAAAATGCCAAGTAAGTATAATGACCAAGCTTGGCTCCAAGAAAAGATGAGAAGATGCACCTGTCTCCCTCTTTGAAGAGGTGGAAGACAACAGGTATGGAATACTGCACATTTAGTTAGATTGCATTGATGTGTTCATTAATTTAACACTACTGCTTTTTTTTCCCTCCATCTTGCTTGGGGTAAAGTAACCTCCACTCCTGGGAGAGGTTTCCCTGTTCCTGAAGAAAGGGATGAAAGAGACAGTTCTAAGACCTCTCTGTCTTTTAGCTCACAGGGTCCTATTGATCCTGCGTGCCAAATCCCTAACATTCTGGTTTTGGAGAGTTCTCTAATCCTAGCTTAGCAGGCCCTCTCTGACTCAAGATTATTGCCCATGAGATTACCTGGTTCCCTGGGCACAAGTGCCCAGGCACCCTTGGGTTTGATTGAGTCTATTGCCAGATCTAGATCCAAACATTATTCTTCTTCCCCTAGGACTTGGTTCAGATATTCAGCTCCTGCCTGGAGATTAGAGGTTATTTACAAATGTTCTTAATGAAGCCATTAAAGGTTCTTGGGGGTTGCCTCAGGACCCAAAACAAATTCATCTCACCGTTCCCCTCTGCTTTTTGGGCTGGAGAGACAAATAGCTGCCATCAGCACTGTCCTTGTACCTCCTGGGGCATTCATACACCTTGTCCTGACAGAGGGTACATCTTGTTCCAAACCTAGATTCTAGCATTACATCATTATATAAGAGGGCAGACACATATGAGTGCACAGACACACACAGTCTTACACTGATTAGCAGACTGAGCTCAATAGTTGATGAGACAGCATGGTGGAGGGGAAAGAGCATTCAATCTAGAATTAGAGGGCCTGGGTTCAAATCCTAAATCTGCCCTTTACTACTAGAGTGACCTTAGGCAAATTGCTCAATCTCTTTGGTTTTATTTCCTCCCCTGAAAATGGAAGGGAGTTGAACTGGAGGACCTCTAAGGTTCCAGACATCTCTAAATCCTATAATCCGATATCCTTTAGGGCAAATATTAACCTCCTTTGTGTCATGGAGCCCTTTGGCAGTCAGGTAAAAACAGTCGATTCCATCTCAGATGAATGTTTTTAAGTGCAAATACATAGCATTACCCAGAAAATGCTGCTTTAGGGGAAGCCCTTTGGATTATAAAAGAGCCCTGGCTACTTGTGTATCTGACCTCAGAAAGAATGTATGCTACTTGAGGGTAGGGACTATTTTGGCTTTGCCTTTAAATTTCCAGTCCCTGGCATAAGGTCTGATATACAAGAGGCAACTGTTAAATGCTTGTTGCTTGTTGCTTCATTCTCAAGCTTTGTGGTTCTTGGGGCTCTTCAGAGGAAAAGACCCTGCAGCTCGCCCACATGTCCATGCCAATACCAATGTCCCTATCATGCAGGACTGTTGAGATAATTCACTGAGAAAGTGTGTAGACTTCTGAACCACATAAACATGAGCTCAAGCCAACATATTTCTTACTAGAACATGGAAGAATCCCTGCTGCTAAGGAATCACCAGGGAGAGATGTTACATCTATTAATCAAAAAGCATTTATTAAGCACCTGCTATTTGTCAGACACTCTGCTAGGTACTAGGGTCACAAACGGAAAGGAAATAAACGTTTATTAAGCATGTACTAAGTTATGCTAAGCACTTTACAAATAACATCTCATTTGATCCACACAACAACCAGTGAGGCAGATGCCATTATCATTCCCATTTTACAGATGAGGAAACTGAAGTAGTGGTTAAGAGACTTGCCCTGGGCCACATAGCTAATAAGTGTCTGAGATTAGACCTGAACTCCAGTCTTACTGACTCCAAGTCCAGTACTCCATCCATTGTGCCACCAAAAAAGGCAAGAGATTCATGGAAGAAATACAGTTAATTTCTTTATTTATAGGTTTAATCTGGGAGAAACGGTAGGTTAAAAGAACTGGCAGTCTCAGTGAGGACAAAGAACAGTTTCAGAAGAAGTAAGACAATAGAAAGAGGGAAGAACAGGAAACTATTATGAGAAGAGATTTTCATAGATGGAACAGTTACAGTGATGGTGACGTCTAAGGTATAACCATCCAACGGTGAAACAGTTTTTGCCTTCCAGAAGCTCACTAATTGGGGCCTGAGAATTATTCACAAACTATCACATTAAAAATGCTAATACTCCAGGGAGAAGCCCAGGGACTAAAGGGGATACCCAGGGACCCAATGTCTTTTTCCCTGCTGTGCTCTGGAATGCCCAAACCCAGCCCAGCTGCCAACAAAACCCACATCGCCCATTTGTATTGGGCCCCTGAGGGTGGTTTTGCTTCTTCTCTGCTAGTGGGGAGGTCCCCAGGGGAACTCTCACATTGGTGATGCTACAGTCTGGGCATCCTATAGCTTCTCACCACATAATCAGGTAACTGGGAGGGAGAGAGGGAAGGAGGCAGGCAGCTTGAGGCTGCTTCTTAAGCATCAGTGCAGCTACACACACACACACACACTCTTTCTCTCTCTCTCTCTCTCTCTCTCTCTCTCTCTCTCTCTCTCTCTCTCTCTCTTTCAGGAAAGAGTTGGGGTGGGAGACTGATGGAAAAAGAAATCACTTTTTTTTCAGCAGGTGTATGGGGGTGGGAGTAGTGTTTAACTTGGGCACCTTGAACATATGGGTGTGGCCATTTCCCCAATCTCTTGAACAACATTGCTTGAGCAAGGGAACACTCTGACCCATGGATTTACTGATTTGATCCTTCCTGGGACCAAAGCAGAGCCCAAAGAGGAAGAGCTATTCAAAAACCACCCACATGGCCCAAATTGGCATCACTCTCACCCTGCTCCACCCCCCAGGCCCCACAGGCTGCCGCCTCCAGGCTACAACCTAAATATATCAGCCAATCAGTGAGGACAGAGCCCCATGCGCCCCAAACAGGAAACCAAGGGCTTGGAACAGAGGATGAGCCTTCCTCCGACACTTCATGGCTCCCCTAATGTCTTATCTGCATCCCTGGATCCTAGCAGCCCTGACAAGGACATGGTTCCTACATGTACGTTGCTCTTGGCTTTTTCCAGGTCTTAAAAGGCTAGTTTAATTTCCCCACCCTACCTGTGGACAGTGCCATTAAAATGACTTTTCAAAGGGCTTTCATGGATCTAATCTCATCTGATCTGAGTGTTACATCACCACTTATGAGGGAGACAAGGAAGTCAGGCTGCTTGGGCTATGAGACATGTCACCTAGATACCTTAGTAATTTTCAAATTGAGCAGTGGCTGGTGAGCAACAAGATTCAGGAATGGAAAGAACACTGGGATAGAGTTAGGAGAGATCTTGGTTTAGCCTCAAGTTTTAACACTAGCTCTGGAAGCATAAGCAAGTCAATGAATTATTTTGAGCCAGCCTCAGTTCCCTCATCTGTAAAAAATGGCTGATATTACCTACTTCATAGGGTTGTTATGAGGAAAGTGCTTTGTGGACATTAAAGAATGATATAAATGCCAGGTGCTGTGATTATTATTTTTCTTTAAAGGCTGGAGAGGAGATGAAATGTCTGCTGGGAAGCACCTCAGCCAGCTGTCCGTAATGCAGAAAACTGAAATGGGACATTGAAAGAGATGTAGGAGAGAAAAGAAAAACCTAATGAATTTCCAACAACAACAAAAAACCAGAAAAGTAGACCCTGTGGAACCTAAAAGTGATCTGCAAACACAGAAAGTGCTGTGGTTTCTCAGCAGGGACAGCAGCTGTGCAAATCCCAAAAATAAGGGTGGGCCTACTGAGCTGATGTTCTCTTCTGGAACACAAGTAAGTCTCCTGGTGCTCTCTCCAACCGAGTGGACTCCAGTAACGTGCTCATTTCCTGGAGATCTCTACAAACAGTGACCAGGCCATATGTGAAATGGAGCGGAAAGTTGGCTGGTTGCTGTACCCTAATCAAATATGCACTTCTACTAATATACTTAAAATTCAGTTCATTCATTTAATCATTCATTCCTTCAATAAGCCTTTAATTAGAACTTGCCAGTGCTGGACCTAGGGATACAAAGACACAATTGAAAGGATACCTCCCTTCAAGGAGTTTACATTCTAATGGAGGAGGCAATATAAACACAGATAAGTAAATACAAAGTGAAGGGGAAAGAGAAGCTACTGTTATATAAACATGAGTTTCCCACAAATGAATTTATTGCTTTTAAGAGTAATTATAGAACAATAATAATAATAGCTAATATTTTTAGTGCTTTAAGGTTTATAAATTCTTTCTTTACAACAATCAAGTCAACAATCCTGGGAGGGAAGTAGAATACATATTATCTCCTTTTCATAGATAAGGAAACTGAGGTTCCAAGAGGTTATATGACATAAAAGATAACACAGCTAGTATAAGAACCAACACCTTTTATTATATGTCTGTACCAGGAATATCTTATGTCAATTTTGAAAAACCTAAGAACTCCAGTTGGTGCAATGATCAGACACAATTCCAGAGTACCAATGTTGAAATATGCTACCTACCTCCCAATAGAGAAGAGACGGTCTAAAGATACGGAATGAGACTATTCACATTCTATAGGGCTTTAAGATTGACAAAATGTTTCTGCCTCTATAACCCCAGGGCAAGAATTTAAAGGATTATTGTTTCCACATTTCCCAGAGGAAGAAATTCATAATCTAAGAGTTTAAATGACCTGCTTAGGGGCCCACAATTAGTAAACTGGCCAGAAGCTGGAGTCAAACCTAGGTCTTTTGACCCCAAGGCCAATGTTCCTCCCACCACACCACACTGCCTCTTCTATTTGGATCCATGTAGAAGACTCCAGGGAGGCCAAACAGAGCTTCTGCCTTACCCCGATTCCTAGCTTGATGATGTCCCTCTCCATCCGAGATGGCTCCCTGGACTGGAAGGCCTGACCCAAGGAGCTGGGAACACATTTCATATCCTTCTCTCCTCACCCATTCACCATGACCACACAAGCAAACAGAAAGATCCCAGCTCTCCCACTTTCCTCCCCAAAAAGAGGCCTGCCGGCAGCCATGCCCTACCTTCCTCAGCATCATTCCTTAAGGAAGCTTCAAGCAATGCCACGCTGGCCTCGAAAGACACTTTCTTCCGACTGGTAGCACTCCTCTTCTTCTCATGTTTCCGCTTGCGGTGCTGCAGCTCTTTCTCATACTGGGCCCATTTCTTCAGCTGCTGAGCTCGGCGTTTCTGGGCCGCCCGCAGCCTCTCCAAGGTGGGCACCTTCTCCAGGAGCTGAAGCTCAGTCAGGAGGTCCACATGATTGGCCATCATGTCTCCCCCTACAGAACAGAGCTCCATGGCCCCGGGGCTCTGCAGCGCTAACATGGTGGTATCCCACGAGCCAGGGCAGAAGGGATCCTCCTGCTGCTCCTCTGCAACATGGTGAGAGCCTGCAGAGGTGAAGAAGGAGAAGTGGGCATGGATCATCAGAGCAAAGTCAACCAGTGATCCCCAAATCCCTTCCACTGACAGCAACCTTTCCCCTTGGAACTCAGGTGGGACTGTTTCTTCTTTAACCTCTGTCATAGTCAAAACAACTCACATTTCAACAGCATTTTAAGGTTTACAAAGCTTTTTACTTATGACAACCCTGTGAGATAGGCAGAACAACTATTCTTATCCCATTTTACAGATGATGAAGGTGACCCTCAGAGAGGACCAAGATTGCACAGCAAACATCAGAGCCAAGATTTGAACCTAGATCCTCTGTCCCTAAGCTATATTCTTTCCTCTCAGTCTCCAGACTCATGAAAACTCCAGCTCTCTTGATTTCAAGTCAAGTACTCTTTCCATTCTGCCCTACTCTGTCACCAAAGCATGAGCTATAGACTCAAGTTACCTGTGTATATCACTTAATCTTCCACTTCAACAGTAAACTCTATGAGGACAGGGACCTTGTTTTAGCTACACTGTATCTTCTGCCAGCACTTAGCACAGTCAATGCTGCAGCAACTGTTGAACTGAATGATATCTTAGGAAAAGCCAACCGGATAATGTGGCTGCTAAAAATAAACAAACTAACAAATAAACAAATAAAAGTTCACTTCATCTCAGGCTGCATTAAGAGAAGTGGAATGCCCAGATTATTGGAAGTCATAGTTTCTGTGGAGTGTGCCATGAGCAGACTGTTTATGGAATATGGTATCTGACTCTGGGCATCTTACTTTAGGAGAAACGAAAATAAACTAAGATCAGTCCAGAGGAAGATTACCAGGACTTGAAATGTCTGGAAACTATGTCCTAAGGAATCTGAAGGAACTAGGAGGGTTCACCTTGGAGAACAAAAGGTGGACATTATCACCACCTACAACTATGAGAAGAATCACTGGGAGGAAAAACAATTATATTCATTTTTACTGGCTTCCGAGGGCAGAACTAGAAATGAGAGAGGCAAGGTACAGGGAGATGAGTGTCACCTTGCTATAATGAAGAACTTTCTAACAATTAGAGCTGGAAAACAACGGAACAATCGTAGGATCATAAATCTGGAGCAGAAAGGGACCTTAGAAATCATCACATCAAATCCATTCATTTTATAGATGAGGTAACTGAGGCTCACTCAGGTAAAGTGACTTTCTAAGGTCACTTTAGTAAGTATCTGAGGTAGGATTGGAACCCAGGTCTTCCTAACTCCAAGCCCAGTGCTCTGATTACACCATGCTGGTTTTCAATGAGAATGAGTGGGTTGTCTCCAGAACTGGAAGAATTCAAGAAGATGCTGAATGACCACCTGTCAAAGATGCTTTAGAAGGGAGATGAGCAGATGAATTATACGCACTTTCTAGTCCCATCCCACTCGGGGATTCTTAGCGTCTATGTGGGTAACATTCTGGACCTAGTTAGGAAGACATGGGTTCAAATGTCACCTCAGGGAATTACTAGTTACATGACATTTGGTAAGTCCTCTGGGCCTCAGTTTCCTTATTTGTCAAATGAGGATAATGATAGATTATCATTAGAGTTTATTAAATTTCATTGGTTTGTTGTAAAGATCAAGGAAGGTGGCATATATCAGTGACATCAAACTCAAATAGAAATGGGGCCACTAAGTGATACAAAAGGAACCCTACAGGTACATGGTAACTTAGAAAACCACACACTAACATTATCTATGTTTTATTGTATCTTTAGAGTTTTAGGGTTAAATATTTCCCAATGACATTTTAATATGGTTCAGGCTTCACTTGGGAGTGTTGTGGGAGTACCATGTGCTTGACACCTCTCATGTATATAAAGTATTTTGCAAGCCTTAAACCACCACATAAATTTCAACCATACATATTATTGTTGATGTTGTTGTACACAGGCAGAAAAGTATGTGGGAAACAAAGGAGAAAATGATAATCCCTTGTGCCCATATAGGACCTCGTATTTTCCAAAGGGCCTCTATCATGAGATCCTCATGACAGATCTGTGAGGAAAGCAGTACAGGTATTATTATGCTCATTTGGCAAATGAGGAAATTGAAATAAAATCCCCCTAAGTCTCCCCACACTAAACTTGAAGTTAGAAGACTGATTTGAATTCTAGATCTACTATTTACTAGATCAGCAAGTAAATTCACCTCTCTAGGTCTCATTTTCCTCCTCTACAAAAAACGGAGGCTGGATCAATTATCTTTTATGGTCTCTTCCAATTCTGACTTCCTATGACCTTTGATCTCAGTGCCTTGCCTGAGCTCATAAAGTGGCAGAGTCTGAAGATCATCCCAGGTATTGGAGTGTCCACCTAGGTCCTCCCTCCACAGGCCTCAGAGTGTCCAAAGAAAAAACTCCCAGAGGATTTTATTGTATAAATCTGTCTTCCTGTTCCTCTCTAGGTAGTGTCTCTACCTTGGCCTATGAAATCAGATTCCCAAAGAGGACTTAAGGGAGGTTAAGACACACCCTCAAAGAAAGTGGAAGACATAACTTCCTAAGAGAAAATGAAAGGGGATGAAGGTTCATTTTTTCTCTAACTTTGCTGAGACTCATTAGTGTCTCTTGAGCTTCTAGACTTGGGTGGTGAGCTCTGTCCCTTGTCAGATGGCCTAATTTCCTCCAAATACTCAAAAAGGAAAAAAAAAATGTGGACACATTTTTCCACCCCCGTGGGAAAACCCCATTGGTCTAATTAAGGAACAGTCAGAGTAAAGCTCAAGATGTTGTTTCCCCCAGTGATAGGGCAACAAAGTGGTTTAGAAGCTCTGATTTTTCATCTTTCTCTGCCTCGTTCCTCTCTGCTGTCATGAAGCCAGTACTTCCTCTCCTTGGCAACAGGTCCAATATCTGTCAGAAGTACCATAGTATGTGCACACAAGGACATGTGAAGGCATGCATTAGCACCAACTCCACGTCTCATCTGTAGCCTCATCTCTTGGATCTTCCCAGAAATACTCACAGGTCTGGGGAGCTGAAGCTGGGAACAGATGACTTTGCATTCATACATTCATTCATTCATTCATTCATTCATTCATTCATTCATTCAACAAGCATTTATTAAGTAGCAGGCACTGAGCTAGGTGTTAGGGATACAAAGATAAAAGTAAAACAGTCCCTGCCCTCAATAAGCTTACATTCTTTTAGGGGAAAACAACACAAATACACACACACACACACACACACACACACACACACACACACAGAGGCTATTATCCCATTTTACAGATGAAGAAATTGAGGCAGACAGAAAAGTTAAGTGATCTGTCACACAGCCAGTAAGTATCTGAGGTCAGATTTGAACTCAGACCATTCTGACTCCAAGTCCAAAGCTCTATCCACTGTGCCATCTAGCTACCTCTTTTTAAAATTTATGTTAAGTTCTTTGCAACCTTTAAAGTGTTATGCAATAGTCAACTAGTATGCTTTTTTGCTTTTAGAGAAAATTTCCTGTTTCTGATGGAAGACATTTTTTTTCTCACTTTTTTTCAAAAGAGGTATAAAGGGGAAGTTTGGGGAAAGCACAAACAGCCACATTACAGTTCAGACTTGGTGACTTTACTTCCTAGAAATGTCCCTCAGTAGTTTCAGACAACAGATTACAGATCACAGAAGTCAGATTACACAGAAAGGAAGTGAAGATTACTGAACACCTTTAACAAGGGTAGGAATGAATTGGTTCTTTCTCCCTGACAGTAACCAGGTCAAATCACTCTGTCTGGTCCTTAGTTCTCTTCTCTATAGAATGGGGGGGGAGGGCCTAGGTGGCTGCTGAGATCACTTCCTGCTCTAAATCCTTCATTTGTAGGAATGCTGAAGGCGGTAGATGAGCTAGAGTGCACAGCAAGCATTACCACACAATACAATTCAAGAGAGCCATCATCATTGCTTCTAAAAGAGATGTCTAGAGGTTGGACACCTATTCCAGAGAAGAGATAAGACCTAAAGGAAGGAGATGAACCCGGTAGATCCTGATTTTGTAACTACAGATAAGGGAGGTAAAAGCGAGACTCTGAGCTATGGTAGGGTGATATGGGCTGAGGTCAAAGGCTGGTCCTAGAAAAGATGATATGATAGGGTCATAGTTCTAGAGCTGGAAGGGCCTCCAGAGGACGTCTAGTCCAACTCCATCCTTTTACAAATAAGGACACTGAGACCTGGGAGTTTGGGTGACTTACCCAAGATGACATCAGAAGTGGAATTTGAACTCATTTCCTTCCATTTCAGAGTCAGTGCTCTTCCCACTGTCCCATGAATGGAGTCATAAAGGAGATTAAAAAGTCAAAGGGGGTAACATGTAACTGAAAAAATTAAATATATATATTTTTAAAAGTCATTAGGGGAATTTGTTAGGAAGAATAAGAAATCAAAATCCAGGACTGCCACCTAAAGGAGGAAATCTGGTTCCTTCCCTTGAGAAAGTTTCAGGCCTTGAAATATGAGAGTATCTACTATAAACATTGCCCTTCATAGGCACTTCCTGTCCAGGATGGGTCAGTGCCATGACAGGAATCCCTCTCTGTAAACCTAATATAGAGGAAAGGGTATTCAAACCTGGCTTCAGGTCCCAGCTCAGGCACTCACTAACTTTATGATAGTGGACAAATCACTTAATTCTCTGAAACTCCAATTTCTTTACTTATAAAAAGAGGGAAAGGGTGAGATTGAACTAGATACTCTCTAAATTCTCTTCCAACTCTGAGTTTATGACCTCCTGAGGACTCCCAGTCCTCCCATCTTCAGATCATTTCACAGCCCAGACCTCACGACCCTGTGGTTCTGGCCCAGGTGACTACTCAGTCTGAGGACAGTCTAAGGATGCACGGTGTTCAGTTAGGCCAATGGTCAGGTAAAAGGATAAAAACTGGGCTCCTACAGCGGCACTGCAGTGAGATTATGGGGGTGGAGATTAGCTAATTTACCTTCTGGGATCTCAATTCTGTGGTTCTTTTGGCTTTTTTCCTAATGCCTTGAGAAAAACAGCAAGTTAAGATTAACTCAGACCTGGCTGAATTTTAAGAAGTGGAGCAGAAAAATCTTTCAGAGTTGATGCCGTCAAAAGAAAATGCTAAGAATTTCATTCTTTCCCCTTACAATACTTCTGACTCCCAACAATATTGGCAGCAGTATGGAGGAAGTGCCTAAATATTTCCACCTCATGCTTCCTGCAGCATTTAGCACAACAGAGAATCTAAAAAACAAACATGAGGACCCCACCCTCTTCCCTTCTCCTTAGCCTTCACCTTGGATTCACTTTCTCTCCTAAAGGGATCTTAGAAGATTCCACATACCCCTCCCCAACACACACACACACACAAACACACACACACACACATATACCTCCCCACCCTGATGTACTTCTTAGCAAAACAGTATATCTACTACTGAGCAGGAAATTGACATTTCAGTGATAAGTGTGACAAATTCTGGGTTAGTCTGCTGTTCCGCAAGTCTGAGTTAGGAATTAACCTGGAGGAAGGGAGAGAAGATTCCTCTGCCTTTAACCACTACAACACTTAATACCACAATGATGGGTCCTGGGATGACAGAAGTGAGACAAGTTATGACTTTCTTCCATCTAAAAGTCCCTCAAAATTCTCTGGGGAATTATGGTGGCTGATCTATGTTCGATCCAGCCTCTTAATTGTGTTTGTTACACTTGTTTTAAATAGACTGGCTTTGTCTGAACAAACAGAGTCATGACTTAGAAAGATGGGGGAGCAGGCAGTGAGAATCCTCAAACATGAAGCAGAATGCAAAACAAACCCTTGTTGCCAGCATCCTTCATTCTTTATTCATTCATTTAAGAAGAAAGTTAGTTTTGTAAGCCTGAGGGACTGTACTTGTAATGATGCAGAGATGGAAGGCATTGGTAACATTTGTCAACATAGATTAAGAATTCCATCTTAGAAACTGGACAGAGAGTTCCTGCATCACCTTGTCTCAGAGAAAGTAGACGTGCTCACTCATAGAACTTCCTTATATTCAGTTCTGGGTACCCCATTTTTTCTGGGTACCTCATTTTAAGATGGGCATTGACCATCTGGAGAGTGTCCAAGGAGGGTCATCATGATGATGAAGGGATTGGAGAACAAGTCATTCACATATCATTTGAAGGAAACGGAGGTGACCTCCCTGGCTTCCTAAGTCCCACCTAAAATCCCGTCTTTCAGTGGAAGCATTTCCCAAGCCCTTTCAGTTCTAATACCTTCCTTCTGTTAATTATTTCCAATTCATCCTGCATACAGCTTGCTTTGTGTGTGTATATATATTTTGCATGTTATCTCCCCCATTAGACTGTAAGCTCCTTGAGGGCAGGGACTGTCTTTTGCCTCTTTTTGTATCCCCAGAGCTTAGCACAGTGCCTGGACACAGCAAGTTCTTACTCAATAAGTGATTGATTGAAAAGAGAAGATATGACTGCTGTCTTAATATATTTAAAGAGCTATTTAGTAGCAAAGAGGAAATCAACTTGTTCTGCTTGGCCTGAAAGGGCAAAACTAGGAATAATAGGTGGAATGTACCAGGAGACATTAGGAAATCTTCCTAATAATTAGAGCTGTCCAAAAGTAGAATGGGGCTTATTTTCAGAAGTAGTTGATGCCTTAACAAATGTCTATTAAAACACTGGAGCTCTTCAAAACAAATCTGGATTTGTCAGGGGTACTGTAACTAGGATTCCTATTTCAGTAGAGAATGGACTAGATCTTATCTGAATGTCCATTCTAGGGGGAAAGGAAATGGAAAGGAAGAAGCATCTATTAAGTGCCTAGCATGTGCCAGATAACGTGCCAAGTGCTTTTTAACAAATATTACCTCATTTGATCCTCACAACAAATCCTGGAAAGTTGGTGCTATTATTATCCCTATTTTACGCTTGAGGAAACTGAGACAAAGGCTAAGAGATTTGCCCAAGGTCACACAGCTAGTAACTGTCTAAGGCCAGATTTGAACTCAGGTCTTCCTGACTCCAAGCCAGTGTTCTACCCATTGCACCACCAGTTCTTCTAGCTCTGAGATTCTGTGACTCTGTATGAAGAAAGGTCTTATGGCATCTATGGCCATTGTCAGGACCCTCTCACTACAACCCCCAACATACCATGTATGCTCCCCTTTCTGCATTTTCTCCTTTGCCACCTCCCTTTGCCTATTTCCCCTTTTCCCTCTCCCTTCACTATGCCTTAAACTTGCCACCTTCCTAGTTCCCCCCACCCTTGCCCAACCTTGTCACAGCCTCAAATCTAGTGCTCTTTCCACAAACCTCTACCATGCTCCCATTTGATTCAAAACATTTCATGTTAAGGTTATCCAGCATCCACAAAACTATAAGATCTCTCTATTTCGTGTCCTTTCATTCATCCCTACATATCTCTGTATAAGCCTAAGAGAAGCTTTCATATCTACCACAGGAATGGTGGCCAAGGAGAAATGAAAAGTTCATCAGAATGAATGCTACCCTTAGCCTCTTCTTGGGCCTTGCTCTGATATCAGAGAAAATAAGCACGTGGGCATAGACCCAACTGCATTAATGAATGAAGACTTCAGTTACAGGAAAGGAGATGAATACACGAATGCAAGGCCTTTGCAATAGCAAGAACACACTCCACTTTCAGAACTAAAGCTAGATCTTCAGAGACAGAAAATGCTCAAAGACGAATTAACAAGGACAAATGTGTAAATCTTGCATTTGAGGTTCAAAAAATCAATAGTATAAGTACAGACAGGGGAAAGGAAGGTCTGTGAGTGGGGAATGGATATTTTGAGATCTTTAAAGGTAAAAGACCAAGAATTCTCTTGCAACCCAGTGCAGGTAGAGAGAGCCCAGCTGGTCCCTTCGGTAGAGTAATCCCTGAGAAGTGAACTTTAACCTCTGAGGTAGTGTTGCTTATTAAACCTACCCGCTTCATTGCCCTTGGAAGAGACTGTTCTTGACCAGAAGAGTTCAAGTTGGCCTCAGCAGCTCCACCTAAGACTCTGAGGACTTGCTGATCACATTCCAGTCTATGGTAGTCTCTCAATAACCTTTGACATTAACCCCAAACCTGTTGCCATGAGTCCTACATTGAGGTTCAAAAAAAAAAATCAGTAGGATGGATGGAAAACCATTCTGGCAGAAGTTCATACGAAGAAAACCTAGGGGGTTAAGTCATCCAAATACCTAATATGGGCAAGCTGATCCTTGACACTAACTTTTTGTATGACCTTGGGCAAGTTACTTCTCTTGTTATCTGAAAAATGAAGGAGTTAGGCAACATATTCATAAAAATACCCAATTTTGATAGTCAGTGAATCCATGAATGGGCTTCTTGGCAAATGGCTGTCAGAAACATTGTAGAGGGGACCCCAACACAGGGTAGAAAGTTGAACTCCATGATTTCTAGGATCCCTTACAACCCCAAGATTCTTATTACCTAAAAAGAGGGGGAGGGAGAAGCCTTGTGGAAGTCAGGGAAAGACTCAAAAAAAAAAGGAATAGGATCCTTCCATTCCAACTCTCTTGTTTTACAAATGAGAAAAATTGATGCCCAGAGAGGTCAAGGTCACACAGGCAGTTTGGCAGAGCCAGGGTTCAAACTCAGGGCCCCTGGCTCTAAATCCAAATGAAAAGTCCACTGTATCTCTCTACCACTTCACAAATGCTACAATCTCTCAAGATGAAATCTCTCCCTGTTTATTTTTGCTGTATGTCAATACATATGTGGAATCAATATGGTAGAGTAGAAAAAGCAACGGATTTGGAGTCAAAGGACCTGGGTTTGAATCCTAGCTCTGTCGTGTAACACCTGCATCACCTTAGGTTTGGGCTTTCTAGGCCTCAGTTTCCTCCAGAGGTTGAACTAGATGTAAACAAAGAGATTGGACTTGGTGATCTCTAAGGGCCCCTCCAGCTTAAATCTGAGGAGTCTGGAAACAGCGGTGGGAAAAGCAATCAAGAGACTCATGGCCAAGTGACCAGGGCTGATAGACTGGTGCCCAAGACAGTATAACAGGAATGGAGGTATCTATGTCTAGCGAACCACAGAAGGGGTGTGTGGGGTACGCAAAGACGGCCGTGCTCTTTGCTGGTGATTTTTCTCTCACTCTCCCTGCAAAGATTAATTATGGAACGACCGAACCAGCCAATCTTCCTTCCAAATAAAGCTTATGTAATAACTAAGTACAGGGAAATGAGAATCAGATTACCCAGTTTCTTCAGTGGCAGGAACAGCCCCACCCCCTCCCTTGAGGCAGCAAAGAGAGAGAACAACCAGTGTCCTTTAAATCCCAGAAACCAGTTTCAAAGAAAGCCCCATCTGTGGCCATTGAAATCCCCATAGGATAAAGGGCTCATTAAATAAGTGAAGGATGCACAATGACCAGGAATGGGGCTGCTTATGGAGATGAGTAGGGTGTGGCAGCCACAAGCCTCGATGTCCCACAGTTTAGGCAAGATTAAGTTTAATCAGTCAATAAGCATTTATTATGCACCTATTATATGCCAAGCACTGTGCTAGGCCCAGGAGATACAAAGACACAAAAGAGGCCCCAGTCTAACCCAGGAGTACCCAGACATAGATTAGGGTTCTAGTCAATCACTAAATATTTATTAAGTGCCTGCTATCAGCCAGGCACTGTGCTAAATAGTGGGAATACAAAGAAAGGCAAAAGATAGTCCCAGATCTCAAGGAACTCAATTGACATTGAGTTATCAAAATATTTTAAAAATGCATGACCCCGGAACTCTATGTACAACACCCAGGTTAAGAACCCTGGCTGGTCCAACTGGCTCATTTTCCAGATGAGACCTGCAGAGATTCATTAACTTGCCCAAGGTCACAGAGGTGGTATTTTAAAGTTTAAACAGAAGCTCTAACAAAATATTATCAAACATAGGACTCCTAGAAGTCTAACTCTGGTAAATAGATACGAATGGTTTGTAATTAGTACATCAATTACTAACATGCGAATAGATGTTTGAGAATGGTGTGTTTACTTAAGAATTTTAAACATTCTCCATAGGATATTGTTTAAGATATTTGTATCTGTTATCATTATATCTAAGAAGAAATAAGTTTGCTAAGTAAAGGTAAACTTCAGGCAAGGCCCTAGCTGAATAATAAATTCCTTCAACTTCCTGGCTAAATCATAACAAATTCCAAATTGGTGGAGTGCATACTGCTTGCCCCATTAGACTAGGAGCTCCCTTGAAATCAAAGTCTATCTTTTGCCTTTCTGCGTAACCCCAGCATTTAGCACAGTGTCTGGAACACTAGGTGCTTCACAAATGCTTGTCAACTTGATTGAATGACTCTACATGTAGAAGGACCATCTCATCCACAGAAGGATAGGGGTTGTTTTGTTGTTGTTTTAAGTCACAGAAACTCATTGAAACCCCATACCAAGATGTAAAAGGGGTGATTTCTGATTAGGGAAAGAAGAATTGAAGGATGGAAGGCTACAATCTAGCAGAATTTGGATACAGTTCTACACTGGGCAAAATTTACATGGAATCTTCAAAAAACTAAATATTTCCTATTTATCCTATTAACAAGAATATTTCCCATCCTGTACTTCTGCCTACTGGCTTCTTGATTCCTTCCAGACCCAGGCTCAGATATCACCTCCTGCAAGAGACCTTTTCCCAAGCTCGCCTCCCCCCTCCCTCCCCAGTGCCTTCCAACTAACAGCAACAACAAAAATAATATATGCAGATTATAATAGATAATATATGCAGATAATTGTCTGTATGTATAGTTTCTCCGCCCCTTTAAAAGGTGAGGGCTTGAGGGCTAGAACCATTTGGGTTGGGACAGGGAGAGGGTTGGCCTTTCTTTGTGTCCCCAAGGTTTAGTAATAGATCCAAGCATATACCCTTAATAAATTCAACTACTCAATAAGTTCAGTGATTGACTAATACTCCCCTTGGTTACTCGAGGAAAGTCATTAACAAAAACCAGAACCAAAGGAGATGGGCAGTAAGACCAGATGAAGCACCCTGAGCCTCCTACTAAGTTTTCTGTACTTGGTAACAGAAAATCTTCTAGGCACAAGACAGGAGAGAAGTTTCACACTACAGTGGCTGGCTGGCACTACTCATCTAGATTGTGGTTCCAGCTGGCATTCCAGATGTGAAAAGAGAGGATTCTGGGACCTAGGGAACAAAATTATTACAAACAGAGTTCTTGCTCACATTTACAATAAGACTAAAGAGTTACAGTTCAGGGTCACCAATACCTTGTGGCAAGCCCACAAGGGAAACTACAAGAGCTTGGGATTCAGTGGGCAACAATAGCAGAGAGTGAAACAGGAGGGCAACAAACACAATATGAGAAGGATGCATTTCCAAAACCTAAAGAAGCACCAAGAGCTTCAGATATGAGAATGCTGTAAACTGCTTCACAAACTTTAGAGTCAATCAATAAACATTTATTAAATGCCTACTGTGTGCCAGGCACTGTGCTGAGCACCAGAAATAGGGAACTAAATTTAGTTACTATGATATTAGAAAATCAGTTACTATGAAAAGAGGACAGGAAATATTTGGAAGCTAATGACTCTGAGAGACAACAAGAAATGATAACAGAATGAAAAAAATAAAAGAAAATGTGAACTATTTCATTGTCAATTTGGTTTCAAAACAATATGTGGAACCAGAGCCCCAGAGCATAAACTGGGGACGGCATCATGGTCCATTCTGCCTCCTTATCTCTGGCATCCACTCTTTTTTCTCTTCTCCACTGCCACCAGAATAATGTAACAAGCCTTCATTATCACCCACCAAGATTGTTGCAATAATCTCCTAACAGGTCTTCCCGCTTCTGCTGCTCCCTCTCTAATCTCTTCTTCAAATCACTCCCAGAATAATTCGTCTTACACATAAAACTGGCTACATCACATCTCTGCTTAAAAATCTTCAGTGGTTCCCTACTGCTTCCCAAGTAAAGTTCAAACTTTTCTGCCTGGCATCCAAGGCCCACTTGAACCTGACACTATTCTACCTTTCCAGCCTTATCTTATGTTACACTTCCGCACATAATTTGTGCTCTAGCCAACTGGGCTACTAACATCCCTCCAGTATCATGGTGGGTCCCTCATCTTTATTCTGTAGATTACTGCGGCTGAAATAGTCCCCCTCCATCGTCCCAGCTCTTCACCAGCCGAATTCCTAACATCCTTTGATCTTTCTACTGTGATCAGAAAAGGCACAGAAATCATAGGATGGATAAATTGAGAGCTGGAAGAACCTTGGAGATCACCTACTCCAACCTCATGTTAAGGATGAAAAGACTAAGGTCCTGAGAGATCCAATGATTCACTCAGGCTCACTTTAACATCAGGCAGCAGTGCTGGGACTGGAACCCAGGTCCTAGGACTCTTCTTTCCCCATGACTGCACTGCTTCTAGACACAGCACAATCTGTTGTGTACTATTATGTAGCATTGCATAGTATTGTGTATCTGTGGATTACTTCAAAGCTCAGCTCAAAAGCTGCCTCTCACATGAGGCCTTTCCTGATCCCCCAAAAGCCAGTCCCTCCTCAATTACCTTGTATTTATTTTATGAAAATTTCGTTCATGCTTATATGAATGAATGAATGAGAGAAAGCATTAATTAAGCACTTACTATGTACAAAGTACCAAGTCAGCTACAAGTCCAATAGAAAGGTCCAGTGGTCATAGATAAATAGATAGATGGACAGGTATTGGCATATAAATATACACATATATGACATATACACATATGAATGTATATCCATGTATGTATACATATATGCATCACAATGGAGACAACACACATAGAAGGCTTCAGTTAATAAGGTCCAATGGTTTATAGGTAGATAGTCAGAAAGGCCCAGTGGTTATACACACATATATATGCATACATATATGCACACACTCATATATACACATATATGTTTCCACCTATAAAATGCAAGATCTTCAAGGACAGGCTGTTTCATTTATGCTTTTGTATCTTCAGTGCCTGGGATAGGGTAGACAATAAATGTTTGTTGATTGATTGATTATAGTTATCTACATTTGTCTCTAACCCCTAATTAAACAGTAAGTTCCCTGGGGGCTATGTCTTATCTAAAAATCTCCTCCCTCCCCACCCCTCACCACTACCAGCCAGCATAGTGCTCTGCACACAACAGGTACTTAATAAATAGGCGAGGAATGAATTCTGTAAGTTGCAAGCCTGATAAATAATCAATTCCAGTAATATCCCTAAAAGGCTAAATATAAACTCCAAGTGATGACCAACTATACTTGGTTTCTTCCCTAAACAGATCCATTCTGTGTTCCATCAAGAGAAACTCTTTGGCCACCCCTTTCTGCAGTACAGGGGCTCCCTGGAGAGCTGCAAGTAAAAAGGGTGGTGGTCAGAAGAGGTCCAGCCTATGGGAAGCTAACAGCTGTGCCAAACATATGTTACAGACAGCTGCCTCCTTTGCTTAGATGCCCACCAAAGCTTGAATGAACAGCCTCATCATCTTACAATCAAAGTCCAACCAAAAATCTCTTAACTGCTAAACTCAGAGTTTTTAATGATTTATTTATATTTACACTTCTATTAAAAGAAACCAGTACAGTAAACTGTGCAAAGGCCCTCATCCTGTGCACTCTCCCCATCCTGTCCTTTGCAGCTTGGGCATGTCCCCTACAGCATCTTTTGTGAACAGCCAGAGCCCCAGATTCAGCCTCAGGGGCCATTTTGAAACACATCAGCCTCCCTGAGGAAACCCACCCCTTCTCCCCTCACTGCCAGTGAGTTTGGGGCAGATTTCCACTGCTGCTAGGCTCATTAATCTGCACCTATCACACTGCTGCAAATGTCAATGGAAAAAAAAAAAGCCATTCAATGTGTTTCCTTAATTCTAACCAAAAGGGAAAAAAAACAGGAAGCTTATAAAAGTGGCACCTGGTCCCTCCCAGTAAGTTTCCCTCTCCATCTCCCCCACCCCACCCCCATCAGCCCTCAAAGTTCCAGATGAAAATGGATCCTGTGTCAACCTACACATGAAATGTTCAGTCCAGATTTAATCATCTGGAATTTGGAGACTTTTCCCTCCACTTATGAAGCTAAGTAGCATATTTGACCTCAATTATTCAGACTGGCTAGGTAAACCTGATCATATTCATCAATCAAACCGCAGAACTGCATGCCCTTCCAGAATCATTATTCATCCCTCACCACCCCCACCCCCACTAAAAAAAATTTAGCCCTAATCCTAGGGATATGGATTAGGACCAGGTTGGTAGCGAGAGTATTGGTAGAAAGGTATTAGGATTTGGGCTCCTCTACCCAGCTTCCCCAATGCTATGGATAGAGATGGGACCAACGATTTTGTTGACATAAGGAATTTCCAAATGAGAAAGTTCTCCCTATCAAAGGAAGTCAGCACCTTATAGCCTTAGAGCACTGAGACTAAGGAACTAGTCCATGGTCCCACTGCCAGTATTTGTCAGAGGCAAAATTTGAACCCAGGTCTTCCCGACTTCAAGACCAGCTCTCTATCCATCCTACCAAGCTGTCTCTCTCTCTCCCTCTAGGACAAACGGGAGCCACAAGCAGGATCGTCTTCTTTCTCTAAATTATTTAGGCAGATTTTCATGAGACCTCAAATAGCCCAGGCAAAATTCATCAAAAGCAAGCTTCCAGCCTCGCCTCCAGAGCTGTCATCGTGGCCCTGCTCTCCCTATCCATCTAGTTCATTAATTGGTGCTGATAATTCCCAAGGCCTTCTGAAGACCAGGGCCCTGTTGCTGCTGCCTAACCCACCAATAATTCTAAGAGTGAGAATTCCAGTGGCCAAAGCAGATAAACTGGACCTGGGGCCCTCTGGGAGCCCCCTGCAGGGCTGTAACTCTGGTAATCCTGGGTGGCTCTGGCTAGATGCCTTCCCCCGGGCCAGAGCAAAGTGGAAGGGGTCATGCTGCATTCTCACAGAACTGGACTAACTGCTATTCCCTTTACTTGACACTATACTCCATCTCTTGTCTGAATGTATGGATCTGGCCATTCACTCCTCTGCCCTAAAAATTTTAGTGACCTCCTCTTACTTTTAGATAAAGTATAACTTTAGATAAAATACGGAACACTCCTCTAGCTTTTAAAGCACTTAACAACCTAGTTTCATTTTATCTTTTCAATTTATTACATATTTCTCTCCTTCAGGCACACTGTCTTCCAGTCAAACTAACCTGCTCTGTATTCTCCATATATAATATTCCATCTTCCACCTCCATACCTTTAAGCAGGCTGTCTCCCATGCTGATAATTCACTCTCTTCTTATCTCCATCTCCTAGAATTCCTAGCTTTCTTCAATGCTCAACTTAAGTGCCAGCTCCTACCAGAAGCCTACCCAGATTCTTCCCTTAGAATTTATTTATTTATTTATCTATCTAGCTATTGGTTTATTTATTTATAAGAATGGATGGAGGGGAGAGAGAGAGAACTGTTTTATTTTTCTACCGGGATCAAAAATAAAATCCTCTTTGGTGTTTTTAAAATCCTTCACAGCCTGATTCCCTCTTACTATTACTTTCTCTCTCTCTCTCTCTCTCTCTCTCTCTCTCTCTCTCTCTCTCTCTCTCTCTCTCTCTCTCTCTTCTCTCTCTCTCAAATTCATGCATTTTCACTGGCTGTCCCTCATGCCCAGAATCCTTGCCGTATTATTTCCTGGCCTCGCTGACTTCTTTCAAATCCAGCTAAAATCCTACCTTCTGTGAGAAGCCTTTCCTGATCCTCCTTAATTCTAGTCTCTCCCCTCAATTGATTACCTCCAATTACATATTTTTATATAGAATCTAATTTATATATTATCATATGTATATGTATATATACATGTGTGCATGTGTGTATATGCATATATATATGTATATATATATATGTATGTATGTATCTATATATCTATGTCTGCCTGTTGTGTCCCCTTTAGATTGTGAGCTTTTTGAGGGCAGGGACTGTCTTTTGCCTTTCTTTCTACCCCTATTGCTTACCACAGTGCCTGACACATAGAAGCCACTTAATGAATGCTTATTAACTAATTGAATCTGGCCCTGAAGTCCTCCAGCCAAAGGAATCTCAACTGGCGATAATAATTCACATTCATATGATGCTTGAAAACTTCAAAGTGCTTTCCTCACAACAACCCTGTATGGATCACTCAAGTACTATGAGCCCTACCTTTCACTAGAGGAAACTGAGGAAACACAAGTGAAACACAGTCACACAGGACACCATCGGCCAAGGTGTCCTGTGATCTCTCCACTAAATCTCCTTCCTCTACCCAATTCATGTTGGCTCCCACCCCCACAGGCCCAGAGCAAGCCTCACTGACCCCTACACTGAAGGTGCCAGGAGCAGGCTTCACCTGCCATTCTCATCCCTAGACGGTCTCAGGTGCGAGGACTGCAGGAAGGAGAAAGGTGAGCTGTGGGAGGTTTCAGAAAAAAAGCCACAACACACCAAGAGGGAGGAGCTTCTGAATGGTGAAACCCCTTGGGAAGAAATGTCTAGCTATTCTAGGCATATAATTAGCAACAAAATCTGGTTGTCAAAGGATAAGAATGCTGACCCTTTGTCTGGGTACCAAGCAGTGAGAAGAGGCTGCCACCAAAGACAGAAAGAGAAGGCTGTAATGAAAGGAGCAGGGAACATGGGAGAGACCTGGGTTCAAAACCTGACTGACACACATTAGCTTCATGTTCACAGGCAAATTTCAATGCTCTGAGACTCAGTTTCCTTATCCACAAAATAGGAATAATTAAGTGTACTACTTGCCTGACAGGGTTGTTTGTGAGGAAAGTGTGCTTGGTAAACTTTCAAGCACTATAGAAATCTGAGTTATTATTATTTCAAAGGCCAATTCCTCCTTCATGTTTCCCTGGGAACCTGCCGCCTATCACACAAGGGTCACTGATAGAGTTAATAATAATAATAGCTAAAATTTATATAGTGCTTTGTATGTGCCAGGCACTGTGCTAAGTAGTTTACAATTATTATCTTGTTTGATCCTTACAACAACACTGAAAAGTAAGTAAAACTATTATTATCCCCATTTTACAGATGGGGAAACTGAGACAAACAGGTTAAATGACTTACCCAGGGTCACACCACTAGTAAGCATCTGAGACTGGATTTGAACTCAGGACTTTCATGACTGCAGGCCCCACAATCTATCCACTGTAGCACCTAGCAAATTATCTGCCTAGGTCTGAATCCTGCTTCAGATTCTTACCAGTTATGTGACCCTGGACAAGTCACTTGCCCTCTATCAACCCTTTTCCTTATCTACAAAATGGGGATAACTACACCACCTACATCACAAGGTAGTAAGGATCAAATGAGGTAATACATAATGTGCTTTACAAACCTTAAAGCATTATATAAATGGAAACAAAGTAGATGCCCATCAATTGAGGAATAGCTAAACAAATTGTGGTGTGTGTGTGTAATGGAACATTACTGTGATATGAGAAATAATATGTAAAATATGATGAATGCAGAAGGTCTAAGTGGACTGATGCAGACTGAAGAAAACTGAGCCAAGAAAACATTGACAATGACCATAATAATGAAAATAGGAACCCCCTAAAAAACAATCAAAAAGAAATGTTACAAACTTAGAAAGAGCAAACAAGGCCATAAAGAAAAGATACGAGAACACGCTTTCTCCTGCTTCTTTGCAGAGGTAGAGGGTCCACGGGCTTGGAACATTGCACATATTATCAAATTTTTTTTTTATGTATTGATAGGTTTTGCTGATTTTTTTTAAAACATTCTCCCTCCTTTTTCTTTAATTTTTTTGTTGTTGTTGTTATTGGATGACTTTCTGGGAGGCAAAGGGGGAAGGATATGGGGAAAATTTTATGTTATATAAAAACAAAAAATATCAATAAAATTTATTGTTAGCAGTGTTAGCAATCATGTGTAAAGCATTGTGAGATACAGTAGTGATTAAAAAAAGATGAAAAATGACAGTCATTGATTTCAGCGAATTTACTGTCTTGTTGGGGTAAAAATTACACAAATCTGAATAAGATACATGCAAAGGAATGGCAGGAGCAGGAGCAAGAAAGATTTGAGAAGAAAAGGGAAATTTCTGGTGCCTGAGCAAGACTTGGAAGGAAGGAAAGAATCACCAAAAGTAGGGATGTAAGGAGACTCTTCCAGGTGTGAGGAAGAACCCGGTTAATGCACAAAAGTGGCATATATGGAAGAGGTCAGGGTGAGATAACACAGGAAAGGTTAAGTGGAACCCCATCACAGATGATCTCCGATGCCAAGCTAAGCTACTCTACTGTGTACAGATCACTGGCTCCCGGACTTCAGCCTGTCCAGGAAACCTATCTTCCCACTGGTGTCTCCACCAAGACGATGTTGGCTGCCTCCCTCACACTGCAGGATTGGGGATCAGGGAAGGGGGGAAGAACAAGAAATGGAGATATAGAATCGCTTGCCCTTAAGGTTGAGAGATCCTTCTTCCACCTCAAAGAACAGGCTTTGCCCCTCAGATTTGACCCGAAGCCATTGGCATTCCAAGCAGTACCAAGAAGACTTGTCTGAACTGATGCAGAATAAAGTGAGCAGAACTAGAAGAACAAATTATACAGTAACATCATTGTAAAGACGAACATCTTTGAAGATTAAGAACTTCAAACAATGCAATGACCAACACCATGATTCCAGATGACTTGCTGAGGAAGCCTGCCTGTTACCCACTTCCTGCTAGAGAGGTGATGTTGACTCAAGGCATAGAACAAGACCCACATTTTTAGATATGGACAATGTGGTAATTTGTTTTGCTTAATTATATTTGCTAAAAAAGTTATTTTTCCTCCTTTTTTTGAGTGAGGGGGAGATGGGAGAGAAAGAAAATAATTCACATTAATTGATAATGCTTATTAATTTAATTAACAATTCTTATTATGTAATTCTTATTTAAATGTTTTTAAAGTAGTCTTAGGCAGAGGAAGAAATTTTCCTTGGCATCAAAGCTGACAAACCCAGGGTTGCCAGGTTTTAGGAGCCTAGATTTATAACTGGAAGGTGGCAATCCCTTCATTTAACAGATAAGGAAACTGAGACCCCAAATGGTAAAAGTAGCTTGTCTTAATTTCTTTCATCATGGTCACACAAGAAGTAACATAGCTGATATCTGAACCCAAGTCTTCTGGTTCCAAATCCAGGCTCTTTTCATCTACCACACAGCTTCCCAATGAACATTGGTCCCCTATACTCTTGTGTCAGTAAAAGAAGGGAGACCATCTACCAGGAAGAGAAATAACAGAGCCAAGCAAAGGAACAGTGGCGATGCAGGCTTAGGAATTAAATTCATCAGCAATTCAATGATTATCTATTAAGCACCTACTATACACAATGCTCTAGGGATACAAAGAGGAAACTAGATTCTCATTCCAGCACAAAAAACGACTGCAGGTGGATGGATGGGAGAGAGTGGGTATAGGATGGAGAAAGGCTCTGGGATTCATCCATAGAGAGGAGAGAAGAGGGAAGCAGTGCAGTGTAGTGAGAACTCTCGATTCAGAGTTAGAGCACCTGGATTTGAATCCTGGTTTTCCTGGTTGTTGGGGCAATGGATAAGAATACCAGGTGTGGAATGAGAAAGACTCATCTTCCTTAGTTCAAATCTTCCCTCAGACACTTACAAGCTCTGTGACCTTGGGCAAGTCACTTAATCCTGTTTGCCTCAGTTTCTTCATCTGTAAAATGAACTGGAGAAGGAAATGGGAAACCACTCCAGTATCTTTGCCAAGAAAATTCCAAATGGGGTCACCAAGACTGAAAAATGACTAAACAGTCTGCTGCCTATATGCTCTGGAGCAAATCACTTCCCCTTTCTCAACCTCGGTTTTCTCATCTGTAAAGTGAGCTGGTTTGACTCAAAGGTCCCTTCCAACTCTAAATCCAGGATCCTATAAGCCAGTTGAGTGGTCCCACAAATAGGGGCACAAGAGTTAAACCTTCAACTCTGCAACTGAGCAAAAACAAGGGAAAGAGGTCAGGAAGGCAGGAGACAAGCTGTTCAAAGAGCCTACGAAGTCAGGTCCTTGGGTCAATGCATGTTTAATCACCCTGAAAAAACACCAACCAAGTAATGCTGAGTTGCAAAACAACAAATCCTCCTGATTCCCTGCTGATAGGCCCATGCAGATCTGAAGGCCCAGGTGGTCCGTCCAGACTCCCAAGCCAAGTGGCCTTCAAACCCCTCGTGGCTTAAGTGAGACAGGGAACAATATCCGCTATGGGTTAGGGCCCGGGAGAAGCTGATCAATAGGACAACAGAGCTTCAAGGCAAAAACGGCCTTCCTTTTGAAAGCGGGTAGCGCAGGAAGCCAACAGAACAGAATGTAAGGGATTAAGGGAGCGATGAATAAAAAAGAGACACAGCTACCCAGACCTAGGACAAGCTGCTAAATAAATGTTCTGATTCCCCAAGAGGACAATACCAAACAGAGCTGCAACTAGGAAATAAAAGCCAACAGGTGCCTTGTGGATTGTAGAAAACACCTGTCCAGAAGCAATTTACTCAGCCCGTGAGGTATTTTGTCTGGGGTTTGGTGAGACTTTGAGGTAATCGTAGGTTCAAAGTTCCAAACCAAAGGGTCTCACCTGGTGTCCATAGATCTCAGACCCCTTTAGAAGAGAACTGCTCTCCTCTAACAATGGGCTGAGAACCATGGCACTATTGGCCCAGAGGTCGAGTCCAGAAGAAAAGAACTTATATGTACAAAGAAAGCAATTACAGGACTTTTTTTTTTAGTAGCAAAAACTGAAAACGAGGTGAGTGCCTTTTATTGGGGGAATGGCTGAACAAGTTATGACATATGAATGTAATGGAATAGTATTATGTAAGAAATGACTAAAGGGATAAATTCAGGGAAACTTGGGGGAGTTGATACAAACTGATGCAGACATGTGAATGGAACCTATAACCATTTAGATAAGGGCTACAAAATGTAAAGGAAAACAACTTGGAAAGATTCTAAGAACTCTAATCAATGCAATGAATTACAACTCTAGACTTATAATGATGGAGGGGTGATGGACTAGAGGAGAGGAATAAGACATTTTCAGACGTAGCCAATAAGTGGATTTGCTTTGCTTGACTATTCTTAGTTGTTGGAAGGGAAGATTTTTATTTGGGGGGGGGAGGAGTGATAGTAATCCCCCACCCAAAAAAAAGGAAGAGAAGAAAAGAAAGGAAAAAAGCATCAATGAGATTTTTTTTATATATAAAAGAAAGAGCAGAAAGAAGCTCAGGAGACAGATACATATGACAGTATTGATATTATCAGGCTAAATATATAGATAACTTTTAAAAAATAAATGTCTGGTTTCATACACCATCTTCTTTTTCTGTTCTTTGTATATATGGTAGGATTCAAGGCTAAGGAGATTTAAGGTCATAATAAAACATAATAATAATAAAAAAGAATAGACAAAGGGACCGTGGGTCTCTGCTCAAATTACAGATTGAAAGCAAACATTTTAGCACCGATTTTGGGGGGGAGTAGAGGAGATGGGGGTGGTTCAGCTCCTTAATGTATAGAAACTTCCTCTACACCCTCCCCCAATAGTGAAACTCTTTTGCAGTTTATTGTCTTAAAAGAGTTTTCTGGGGAAACTGAGAGGTTCAGCAATTTGTTCATGGTCACACAGCATGTCAGAGGCAGCCAAATTTCTGAATCTGAAATGGGTTAGCATAGGTATCCCTAAACTAGGAGGGTTAAGTGTATAGATGGTTGATTAATATCTTCTTGAAATAACTGACTAGAATAGTAAACTTGGAATAAGATCCTTACTGTGATCCTCTTGGTCCAAATCACCTAGTGTTTATTACTTTTTTTAAAATTTTTTAAGCTAAACTGCCTCCATAAATAAATATGTTTTGGACTGGAAAAACAAATTCAGGTCTTGAATTCAGATCTTCCTAACTCTGTGGCTGGCCCTCTACCCCGGTGCAGTGGCAGAGAGGCTTTTAGCATTGCTCCATCATAGAAAGGCTCCTTTAGCTCCAGGACTCTCCAAAGACCTGCTGGTGACATAATGGGCAGGGCTCTGGGCCTAGAGTCAGGAAGACCTGAGTTCAAATGTGAGCTTATACACTTTAGCTGTGTGACTCTGGACAAGTCACTTAACCTCTGTGCCTCAGTTTCCTGAACTGTAAAATGAGAATCACAATAACACCTATCTCTCAGGGTTATTGTGAGAATCAAAATAGATAATTTTTTTTAAAATTTTATTAATTTATTTTGATGTATCAACAATCACTTCCATATGCTTTTGAGTTTAAAATTTTTCTCCCCCTTCCTCCCCCCCACCCTCCCCAAGACGGCTCACAATCTGATATAGCCTTTACATTCCTATTAAATGATAATACTTTTTAAAGGCACTTAGCACGGTGTCTGCCACACAGTAGATGCCATGTAAATGCTTGTTCCCTTCCCTTCCAAAGATATAAATATTGGATTATGCTTAGACTTCAGTTTAAATTCCCACTGAAGTATCAAAATTTAAATTAAACTCAGCCTTTGCCTTGTAGTCAAGAAGTCAAGATGCAAAAAATTCAGTTAAATACAGATATTTTCAAACACAGAAAATGAATGTCACTTTGTATGTGTACCCAGGGACAGGACTGCTACTTAGGGTAGATAGGATGATAATTAATTGGCAATAAGGAGAAGAAAGAGTTGCTCATCTCTTTGCTACTCTTCTCTGCCAAGGAGAATGCTCTTTGGACTGGAAAATCAGAACCCAAATGGTGAGACAGAAAGAGTAGCCCTAACTCTCCTTGATGAATTCAAGTCACTTGGTCCAGAAGAACTAGCTGATAGATGTGATTTTGGAGCCACTGTCAGTGATCTTTTGAAAGATTGTAAAGAAGAAAAGAAGTGGCACAGACCTGAAGAAGGGTAAATGTCCTGATTTTCAAAAAAGGAAAGGGAATGGACTTTGGAAACTAGAGGCCAATGAGCTTGACTTTGATCCTTAGCAAATTATAAAATGTACTGAAAAGAGGTGGTTAGTGGACACCTAGAAAGGATGTGCTGATTGATCACAAAGAACCAACCTGGCTCCATCCGGTCTAACCTTATTTTCCTCTTTTGACAGAAGTACTAGACTTGTAGACTAGGGGATTCCAATCCAACAAGCATGTATTAGCAATACAGGTGTACAGAGACCAAATAAAAAAATTATCATTCTCCTCAAGGAGCCTACATTTTCTACTGAGGGGAGACTGAAAGCTATAGAATTTACCCAGATTTTAGTAAAGTATTTGGTAGTCACTCATGTTATTTTCATGGAAATATGGAGACATGTGGACTACATAATAATAATAATCAGCTGGGTTCAGAATTAGATGAATTGTCAACTTGGAAAGATGTCACCAGTAAAGTCTCCCAGCAATCTGTTCATCACTCCCTTACTATCTCAACCCACTTGGGATACAAAGATGAAACTGATCTCTCATTCCATCATAAAAGCGCTTCAGGTAGATGGGAGGGAGTGGGAGCAGGGGGATAAGGATGAAAACCTGGGATTATAATAATGTGACAACATTTTTATCAGTGTCTTGGATGGAGGGAGGGATAGATTCCACACATATAAGATTTTTAGATGACCCCAAACCAGGAGGAATAATTAACATATTAGATGACAGCATCAAGATTTGAAAATATCTTGAAAGTCTAGAATATCAGGCTGAATTGAATAAAATGTAGCAACATTAATATGGCTAAAGTCTTACTTAGGTATAAAAATTAATTTTACAACTATAATGTAAGGCAGAGGCATCAAACTGGAATCTTCCCCATGCCACTTTCAAGTGTCATCCCACCCCAACCCCCCCCACGGATTAAAATGTAATTAGTAATTGGGAAATATTTAGCAAAATAAATAAAAATGCAATACAACATAGATAATTTTAATTTGTGGCTTTCTATCTCAATATGTGACTGGCATTTGAGTGCGACACCACTAACGTAAGGAAGGCATGGCTATACAAACTCAATTTGAGCCAACAGGGTGACATGGTGCCCAAGAAAGTAAATGTATTCTTATGCTGCATTAAAAGACGCATAGTGCCCAGGATTAGAAAAGTGAGAGTCCTGTGGCACTCTGCCCCAGCCAAACTCCATCTGGAGTAATGTCCTCAGTTAGGGAAGTCAGGAATAAACTAGATGGTCCAGGAGACAACAACAGAGTTGGTGAAGAGCCTAGAGTTCATGCCATAAGAAATTAGGTTGAATGAATTGGGAAAAGTATAGTATGGTGAAGATGCTTAGGGGTAACATGATATATGTGGTCAAGAATTTGAAGCATACCTCTATGGAGGATTAGATTTCTTTTTGGCCCTAACATGTAGAACTGAAATCAAAGATTGGAGAAGGGGGGAGTTGGCAATGAAGTAAATTAAGTGTTTAATGGGAGAAAAAGTACCCAATAATTAGAAATGTCTAAAAATAATGCCCCATAAAATAGTGAGTTCCTCCCTGGAAGTCATCAAAAAGGAGATGAATGACTTTTGTCAGGTATGATGTCGAGGGGTTTGTTGTTCTGGTATGGGTCGGAAGTTTCCTTCCAGCTTTAAGAGTGAATTTATGATTCTATCTCTATCAGGAAGAAGTAGGTTGAGGAAAGTTTGAAATCTTCTTGAAAGCAAGGAACTTTGAGGTCATTTAGTCTAACCCACTCACTTTACAAGTGAAGAAACAAAGGCCAAAGGATGGAAAATGACAGATAGTAAGTAACTGAACTGGGATTTGAATTCTGTTAAGAGGCACTGTGGTACAGTGGAAAGAGTGCTGGATTTGGAGTCAAGAAGAGATAGGTTCAGTCCTGGGTCTGCCACTTACTAGACGGCAGGTCATTCTTTCTTCTCCCTTCAGGTTCTTCATTGTGTGATGAGAGGTTTGTACTAAATGACCCTTCCAGGTCTAAGTCTATGGACCTATGACTAGAAATCCCATGGTTTTTCACTACACTAAGAGGCTTGTCTTACTCACCTTTGAATTCTCCATAGTACTCAGTTCAGAGCCTTGAATGTAGTGTGAACTATGTCCAAAAAGTTATTAAACTTCATTTACTCTTTGATCCAGAGACACCACTATTAGAGATCAAAGAAAGATGAAAAGGAGCCAGATGTACAAAAATATCTACAGCAGTTCTTTTCTTGTCAGGGCAGAGAACTGGAAACAAAGGGAAACGATGCCATTCCTATCAGTTGGGAAAATGGCTGAAAAAATGTGATATAAAAATATGATGGAATATTACTGTGCAGTAAGAAATGATGAAAGGGATACTTTCAAAGAAACCTGGGAAGATTTATATTAACATCTGATGCGAAGTGAAGTCAACAGAACCAGGAAAACAATATACACAACAATAACATTGTATGGGGGGGTGGACTTTGAAAGATTTAAGAACTCTGATCTATGCAATGACCAACCATGATTCCCAGGGACTAAAAATGAAGAATACTACTCACTGGCTGACAGAAAGGTGGGGGTCTCAAAATGTAAAATGAGATATAAATTTTTGGCCATGACCCATGTGGGAATTTTTTTTTTTGCTTGACTATGCATATTTATTATAAAGCGTTTTTTTCCCTTCTTTCTCAATGTGAATTGAAAAAAATTTTGTTTTAATAGACACTCAGTTTTGAATGAAGGGAGGAATAAAGGGGTTTCCAATCAAGTTCTTGAGGGATAAAGGAGGGCAGGGCAGAGTCAGAAACAGTTTGATTAAGGTGGTTTGGAAAAATGGATGCAGAATGTGGTGGCAAGGTTTGAGAATGGGAAGAGCAAACCCAAACTATCAAATAGCAAGATCAGATGGAGGTTAGGGGCTATTGAATTGGCAGGTATAGTGAAAAGTCTTAGATTTTGGATCAAATATCAAAGACTTTGAGCTGGAAGAGACCTCAGATGTCACATCAAATCCAATGCCTTCATTTTACAGATAAGGAAATTGAGCATTTTGGCTGCATTGGGGATTGACAGTAGGAGATGGCAGCCAGAAGAGGACAGCAGAAAGGATTCAGTGATATACTATCTTCAGACAGCTAACTATATCCTACTATAGTTATACAGGCAGCTGCCAAGCTGGGTCATCTCCAGCAAGTTCTTCTCCAGAATAGAAATTATATTTTATGGAATTGGAGAAATATTATATCAAGATGTCCCCAGTCTCTCTAAACCCCGCCCCCCTCATTGTGGTCCTACAGAGGGAAACAATAACAAACTAAAAAGAATCCTTGAGAAAAGCAGCAGTCTCTAGCTTTCCCTTGAGCCCTACAGGACAATCAGCAGTGTAGGATAAGGGTATTTAACCAAAGCCCTCCCCCAGAGAGGACTTGGGCAGAAGAGGAGAGCCTGATATTAGGCATGGCCACAGAGCCAGATTCACAAGGGCACCTGGTGCAGCCCTGCTCCAGTGCAGCTGGATGGATGCACAGTTAGGAAGGGGAGAGAACAGGGGTGTCATTATTTCAGATGTAATCACATGGTACTGCTCCCATTAAGCCTTCTCTTTATGTTTTTTAAACCTTTTTTTTTTTTATAAAACATTCATCTCTCTTTGCCGGAGGTCACAAACATTTGGGGCATTCAGAGCTGGGTACTGTGCAGGATTTGGGGGGGGACAGTTTGTAAGAATTCAATTAGCAGCTATCTGTTAACATACATTAAGTTACATTCTGATAAAGCTGAGGAGTAAAGCAGCTATGCCCACCCCAAACCAGGGGAATGACAGCCCAAGTGGACTATAAAGAGACCTTGCTATTATGCTCTGGCCACTTAGAAAAGCCCTTTCACCAGAAAAGCAACTTGGCAAATTGGAACTCGAAGCCAACACAACAGAGAACAGGAGAGGGATGCATACATTAGGATGTCCCAAGTCCCAGGTTCTGATATGGGGTCTAAGGCTGACCTTGGCTCTGTGGGTGACCTTGGGAAAATCCCTTTAACCTGACTTCTGGGGAAAGGAGATGCAAATATTTCTTTAGGTCCAAGGCTTCACGAAAGCTTACTTTGGGTCCTGACTGTGAGTGTCCATGAATGTTCTTAACTCCTAGGGAGATGGTCTATCTGGAGTTTGTCAAAGGGGAAGCTGAGGCACCTGCAGGCTCAGACCTGCTGCGATGGGCTGTGGAAAGGGTTTGTTATCTCTTCTCCCACCTTTACCACTGCCCTATACAGAGAGATTTCTGTGAAGCGCAGTTACCAAGCAACATTTCAGATCCAAAGTGGGTTTAAAAAGCTGTGGTTTTTAAAGCTTACCCCCCCCCCCAATATACTGAAGATTCAACTTCTGAGAGCGCCTGGACTCACCTAGAAAAAAAAAGTCTGTAGATTGGTCTGGTCGACAGCCCGTGTGAGTGCAACTAGGCTGAGTTATTTCACTGGTCACACATCGGGTGGGCGAGTGGGCAGGTGCGGGGATGCTCAGGCAAAGGAGCTGCCTCCCCCGACCCGGAGAGGGCGTACTCAGCACAGCTCCCTCCGGTTCCGTAATCTGCCACCGGTCGGAGAAAAGCTGGCCCCCTTGAAACAGCCCCAGCCACAGACCCGAGAGGTGTCTACGGAAGCGAACCGGGGACAGGACCCGCGGCCCGGCGTTGGCTGCCTTCTCCTCCTCTCCCCACAGACTTGGGGCCCCCAGATCCACCACGATCTGGGGTTGGTTCTCGGCAGGCTGGCGACACACACCTGACTCGGCTCCCCGGATTGCAGGGAAGGAGAAAGGTGGACCCTTGAATTCCCGGACCCCAGGCCACACTACACCCCCAGCTCCTAGCCCCTAGTACCTCGATACTCAAAAACCTGGCACCCCAGGACTTGAGCACCCTGACCCTGGGTCCCAAGAAACCTAGTAGCCCTGGCTTCCAACCTCCAGTTAGCCCAGGAGCGCCAAGCCCCAGACCCCAGGTACTTCCCGTGGCCGAGTCCCCGATCCCCTGCTATTTCGGTCTCGGCCTCTGGTGTCCCCAACCCCAGCCCCAAGCTCCAGCCTCCAAACCCTGTCATTTATTATTCCAGCCTCCCGAACCCCTGGTACTGGGCCGGCCCCGCAAAACCATCCGAGGGTGCCCAGAAAGCTTGAGACAGGCCAGAGGAAGGGAGAAAAGGGCGCCTCCGGTAACTCACCCGCGTTCAGGAGCCCAGATCTGGGCGGCAGCTGCTGCAGCCGGTCCAGGCTCCGTCCGGCCCCCGGCGCGGCCCCTTGGCCCTCCGTGCCTGTGGGTCCGTATTCCCACCGCGGCGGTGGCGGTGGCTGCTACTGCTGCCGCCCTCAGAAGCCGGCTCGGGAGACTGAGCTTCTGCTCCCGCCTCCTCGGCTCCTCCTCCAAGGCGGGTCCTGGGGAGGAGGCTGGGGGAGTGGGGCCGCAGTGTCTCGGGGGAAGGGCTGGGACCCGGCCTGGAGGAGTGGGCTGGGATGAGAAGGGGACTGAAGAAAAGGGGCTAGAACGGGGAAGCGCTGGCAGTGAGAGAGGGGCCTAGGATGCGAGGGGATATGAGGTTAGGTGTGGGGGTCGCGGAAAAACAAGTGCTAGGAGGGAGGGAGCTGTCACAGGAGGGGAGCGAATTTTTTTAAGGGCCCGGAAGGTTTTTAACAGCTGAGGAAATAGGAAAGAAACCCGTTTCCATTTGCACAAAATAGCGGCCTGGTAAGAAAGAGAGAGGGGTTTGAGGTGGGGGATAGGAGGAGGAAAGGGAAGAGAGAGACATTTCAGGGCACGTGCCCATTTGCTAGGTGAGGAAACTGAAACCCAGAGAGGGGAATTTCTGACTGATCACCTCGAAATTTAGTGGCAGTCGGGATTAGAACTCAGTTCTCCTGAATCCCAACCCAAGGCTCTTTCCATCAGCACCACACCTCCCCCTACCCCTCCCTCAAACGCATGTGGGAAGATTTTCTGTGAGACGTAGTATGAAGCCCAGAGGCACTAGACAAGGACCTTGTACAATGAGAATTGAATGAGGACTTCCCCTAAAACCTCCCAAGGTGGAAACCTCCCTAAAACCGCCCCTCCTCCCCACCTCCAAGAATGTTCTAATATAGAGCAACCTTGGCCAGTGCCAAGCCAGCCTCTAAGGCTAAGACAGAAAGGAAGCACAGGTACTGAGTGAGGCGGCTTACTGACTAATCTCATATCATTTTGAAAAGAAGGAAAAGCCTAAAGAGAAAGGCATTACTATCTGCCTCCATCTTATTAGATTCAGCGTTTCAAAACAATCTAGTTTTCTGGATCTTCGCCCTAAAAACAAAACAAAACAAAAATTCCAGCCATTCTGTCACAAAGTTTCAGCTTTGGGAAGGATCTCAGGGAGCATCCCATACATAAGTAAGAATATCCACAACATCCAGCTTCCCCTTAAAGACATCCAGTGAGAAAACACTCAGCGTCTAGAGGCACCCCACCCCCACCCCCATCCTGTGACCAAGCAGAGTATTTATCTATCTTTCTCATTATTGGGTCCTCTCTTGCCTGGCCACCTGACCTTCCCCTAAGGTGGATTTTAGGGTTGAATGATAGTAGTTAGTAGAAGAATATTAGTAAATAAAAAATATATCAAAATAATTTCCTAGAATCAGATCCAATGTGTACCAAAGCCCAGGAACAATAAGCCTGTTCTCTGAAAACTACCTTATTTCCTGCATCTTCAGAAATCCCAGGCTGCAGTGGCCCTAGAATGGTCAGTTATATGGGAACTATCTGGACCTGGATTCAAATTCAGCCTGTGCTATTTAATATTGCTGTAATTCTGAGTAAGCCAAATCACTTCCCTGGCTTGTAATTTCCACCTCTGTAAGGTTCATCTTTGAAGACTATTTGCCTTTATTTCAGGCCAGTGAAATTCTTATTAAGCCATCAAGACGGTCACCTCTAGAATGACCCTTAGGCTTCAGATGGCATTTTTCTTTTAAACCCAGATGAGTGAATTGTTTATAGTGATTTCCTGTTTGCCAAGAAAATAATTTGTTTGATGAGTAGAGAAAGGATGTGCATGCATGTGGGCTTCCTCTTCTTGCCAACCTCAAAGAGCGTCTGAAAGTTCCTGTAACTCAGAGGTAGTACAAAAATTCCTGAGTTGCCTCACTTCTTTAATAATCCAGCAGTTAATCGCATGGTTTTTGTCACTGCAATTAGACAGTAGAACAGGTGGTGAAGACCTAAAGTAATTTTTTCTTAATAACCCAAGAGGCCCATTATTCTCTGGGTTTCTGTGAAGACCACTGGGCTGGGAGAGGCCAATCTTTTATATTTAGATACAGTGCGTTGTTGCTCAGGTCTCCTTTCAGAATCTCTCACCATACATTACATCACCACTCATTTAAACCCTTCAAAGTATCTTTTAATTAATTATAAAATGATTCTTGAAATCTTTGTTAGTAACAACCTCATGAGTTTTACATAACCAACCAGTTGTAGCACTTGCCTGGTGCCCCTTATCAACTTAATCTGCAGAATCATCAGATATACTTGCTGAAGAAACTCTCAGAATAGAGGATGTCACAGCTGGAAGGGCCCTTAGCACACGTAATGTCCTTGTGGTTCATCTACATCAATCCCCTCCCTGTACAGATGAAGAAAGTAAGGCTTAGATAAGTGAAATAACTTGTCTATGATGGTCTCCTGATTTCCAGTACATTTCTCTTTCCATCAAACCATAGTGCTTCCCACAATCAGCAGGTGAAATGGAACTTATCTAGTCTAATCTCCCACCCAATATAGACACCCCCTCTGCAGAATCCCTGACTGGTAGCTACCCAGCCTCTACCTAAACACCTCTTTGGACAGAAAGCTCTCTACTTTATGCAGCAATTGGTCTCATTTTTGGACAGGTCTCTTCTGGACACAATTAGCTTGTTAAAGGATCACAGACTTGTTGGGAGAGGTTTTAGAGGGCATAATAACTCACATCTATGTAACGATTTAAGGTGTACAAAGCAATTTCCCTAAAACAACTTCATGAGGTAGGTAGTGTATCATTCCCTTCATTTTTAAAGAGGAGGAAACTGAGGCCCAGAGGTTGTTACTTTACCCAAGAGCACACAAAGGAACCAGTGACATTTGGGTTTTTCATCACACTGATGAAGAAGTACAGTTCCTAGTCGTGTTCTTTTCAAAACATTCTGGTGCCCTACTTAAAGTTCAACAACCAGAAATGAGCACACACACCAGATGTGGTCAGACCAGCACAAAGCACAGGTTGGACTATGGCTTCTAGCCTTCCAAACACTCTACTTATATTAAGAAAGCCTAGGATAGTGTTAGACAGATTACTGTTTGCCTCATAATAAGTTTCAAGTCAATTAAAACCTTAGGTCTTCTTCAAGTGTACTTTTACTATATGGGTTCTCCCCAATGTTATGCTTGTGCAATTTGTTTTTTTAGCCTAGATGCAGAACTTGACATTACCTCTGGTAAATTTAAACAAGGTTCTAACCTGTTGAGAGTTTTAAAAAAAATCTTTATTCTGTCATCTGCTGTATCAGCTGGCCCTTCCATTGGCAGATTTAATAAACAGGTCTCTCTTTATCCAAGTCACTGAGGAGTGTTTGGAACAGACAAAAGCCAGGGACAGGTCCTCATAATATACTACTAGAGAATCCTCCCAGCATCAAATGATTGGGTTAACCAACGATCTTAGGGTACACTTTCATTCAATCATCTGCATCTTTACCTACCAACACTGTCATTCAATCTATACTTTATTATCTTATCCACATGAATATCACAAGAGACTCTGCTATAATCCAAAGTATAGCATGTTCATGGCATTTTATGATCTATTAACTTCACATTCCTTCCTCATATATTTGTTATGATCAAAGTGTTGATAAACCTTAAAGGGATATATAAATAGGAATTATTGTAACCATTATTATTTGAAAGGGAAAAACATGCATGAGCAATTATTATTATTATCTGAAGGAAAAAAATGTGAGTCTTGAAAGTAGATCTGAAACTAGGATATGGGTTCATGGGAAGAAAGAACAAGTAGACAGAAGAGCAATGTGGTATATATAGTGGAAAAAGCACTGGACTTGGAGGCAAAAGATCTAGGTCTGAATACCCATTCTGTTACTTAGCTCAGGCAAGTTCATTAGTTTCTCTGGGGCTCAGTCTACATTTGTAAAATTAGAGGCTTAGTCTGGACTTCTACAGTCTCTTTCAGCTCTAGGTTCTGTGAAATCTAATCCCTAGGGAGGGGTAGAAAGAGGAGGGAGAGAAATTGTGGACAGAGTCTCCCATTATAGGAGAAAAAATCTGGGGTCCATTTAGCAGAGTTGAGGGTACTAAGGTCCCAGAAAGGTAAACAATACCTGCTGTCACTCTTACATGATCTATTCCATTTGTGAACTAAAAATAGCCTTACTAGTGTCCAGAGAGAGGGAAAGGGAAAGATGTTTCTGAAAGTCAGAAAAAAGAGGAAAAGAAGGGAACAAAGAGGATATGTTTAAGAATCCTTTTAAAGAGAGCAAGACAATAGGAAGGTAGAGTTAATCCAGGTGTTAAGTGGGTGAACTGCCCAACTCAGAGGGAATGTGGCATAGTAGCTAGAACACCGGGTTTGAAGGAAGAATGAAAAAGCTTTTAATAAGCACTGTGTGCCAAGCACATAAGTGCTGGGGATACAAACAAAAAGTGGAGGCAGTCGGTTCTCTTGCATTCTAATAGAGGGACACCACATATAGAGAGGATTTAAAAGCCAAAGGGGGGGGGAATTTTGATTAGGAAAAGTTTGTTGTCTATCAACCCCAAGAGCATTCCCCTTCTTTCCTGAATGAATCCAGTGCCTGCTTCATAGTCTTTCTCTCTTCCCCAGCTCTGACCCTTATACTAGGAGACTTTAACATACATTTTGATACTCTCTCAAACACTCTAATCTCCTAAATCTTCAATTTACTCATTTTCCATGACCTACTCCTCCACCCTTCCACAGATACAAAAAGAAATGGCTATATCTTTGGTCTTATCATTACCCACAAATGCACCACTTCCATGTTCATGAACACAGAAATTCTCTTATCTGATCGCAATCTGCTGTCAGTCATCCTACTCTCCTTTCTGTCATCCTCACTATGACCTCTAATCCCAAGACCCCTCAGTTTTTTCCCAGGCCGTCAAACCAGCCCTGGTTACACTCTCTTCTTTTGCCCATCTTCACTCCTCGGTGAACCAGTTCAACTTTATACTGTCCTCTTGAGTCCCTTGCTCTCTTATTCAATCATCAACCTTGCCCTGCCTTGGTTTACTCATTCCATCTGCTGTCTTTACTCCTACTCATGTGTTGCTGAAGGAACCTGGAGAAAATCACAAAACTATGTTTACTAGATCCACAACAAATTTATGTTACACAATTTCAACTGGGCCCTCACCATGACAAGGCAATTCTTTTACATCCCCTTAATTCAGGGGCGGGGAACCACTTGTGGTCTTCTGGGTCCTCAAGTGCCACCCTTGGACTAAATCCAAACCACTTGCTTTAATTGACTTACCATTCCACTCACCATAGTGATTTTTTTCAAATCTCCCATAGATCCCTCTCCTACCTTCTGAGCTGAGAATCTTGTCTCAAATTTCATTGAAAAAATTAAGGCCCTTCATCAATAGTTCCCTCCTCTCCTTTTCTCTTCACCTCAACACTTCAATGCCTTGTGCCCTCCTTCATTCATCTCACATGAAGACATGGCCCCTCCTGCTAAGGTAAATTCCTCTCTACATGCATACACGATCCCATTCCATCCCCATCTTCTCCAGCAGATTGCCCTATCATCCCTACTCTCTCACTAATCTTCACTTTCTCCTTGTCTTCTGGCTGCTTCCCTATTGTATACAAACATGCCTGTGTTTCCGCTATACTCAAAAAACCCACACTTGATCCACCCATCTCTGCTTTCATTTCAGATCTCTCTTCCTTTTCATGACTAAACTACTTACAATCCATGCCTCCACTCTTTTTCTCTCACTTTACTCTTAATTCTCTACAATCTGTCTTCTGACCTCATCATTCAACAAAACTACTCTCTCCAAAGTTATTGATGTTCTCTTAGTGGTTAAATCTAATGATCTTTTCTCAGTATTCATCCTTAAGTGGGGGAACTGCCCAACTCAGAGGGAATGTGGCATAGTAGCTAGGACACTGGGTTTGAAGGAAGAATGAAAAAGCTTTTAATAAGCACTGTGTGCCAAGCACACATCTGACACTTGATCACACTCTTTTATGTTCTCTCATCTCTGGATTGTGCTAATGCTACTCTGCAACAGTTCCTCTATATATGTGACCAATCCTTCTTAGTCTCCTTTGTTGAATCTTCCTCTAGGTCCCACCCGATAACAGTGGTGTCTCCCAGGGCTCTGTCCTGGGTCCTCTTCTCTTCTCCCAGTCTATACTATTTCACTTGGTGATCTCTTCAGATCCTGTAATTTCAATGATCATCTCTATGCTGATGATTCCCAGATCTACTTATCCAGCTCTAACCTCTCTGCTCGCCTCCAGGCTCACATCTCCAATTGCCTATTAGACATCTCAGAGTGGATGTCTCAGCCATCTTTAATTCAATATGTCTAAAATTGAACTCATCTTTCCCCCCAAATCTTCCCCTCTTCCTAACTTCTCTATTACTGTTGAGGGCACCATCATCCTCCCAGTCACTTAGTCTTACAACCCTCTACTCTTCCTCCTCTCCACCCCCTACCCCTGCCCAAATCCAGTTTGTTGCCTGGGCCTGTCAATTTTACCTCTGGACCATCTTTCATATTCATTCCCTGTTCTCCCCATGCCTCAAGCCCATACTACTGCAATCACCTGCTGGTTAGTCTCCCTGACTCAGCCTCTCCCTACTTCAGCCCACCCCCACTAAACTGCCAAATTGATTTGACTACTCAATCCCTTATTCAATAAACTCCAGTGGCTCCCTGTCATGTCCAGGATAATATAAAAACGCTTGGCTTCTTTTATTTTTTTTAATTTTTATTTCTGTTTGTTTTTGTTAGGCAATGGGGTTATGTGACTTGTCCAGGGTCACACAGCTAGTAAGTGTCAAGTGTTTGGTCTGAGGCCACATTCGAACTCAGGTCCTCCTGACTCCAGGGCCAGTGCTCTATCTACTGTATCATCTAGCTGTCCTGTTTGTTTTTTTAAAGCTCTTCATAACCTGGCCCTCCTCAACCTTTTCACTCTTCTTACATTTCACCTCCACGTATTCTGTGATCCAGTGGCATTGGCCTCCTTGCTGATCTTCACACAAAACCCTCCATCTTCCAGCTTTGGGCATTTTCACCAGATGTCTCCTACATCCAGAATTTTCTCCCTCCTCATCTCTGCCTCCTGGCTTCCCTGATTTCCTTTGAAATTTCCTTCTAAAAATCCCTTCTGCGAGATTTTTTTTCCAAGCCCCCTTTATGCTATTACCTTCCCTTTGTTATGTCCAATTTATACTGTATGTATCATTTGTACATAGCTGCTTGCATGTCATCTCCTCAATTAAAACGTGAGCTCCTTCAGAACATGGACTATCTTTTGCCTTTCTTTGAATGAAGTACTTAGTACAGCACCTGATAACATCCCAGGAGCTTAATAAATGTTTGCTGACTGACAGGGATGGTAAATAAGGGCCATAAAGGAGTCGATTGACGTAATCTTTTCAGTCGCAGCAGAAATATTGATTTATGATTCTAGAACTGGAAAGGGAGATTGGGCATGGAAGTAAAATGAAGCACTGGAGGGAGGAGGGAGCTATAGACCTATCCAATCATGTGAAGCATTCACCATTCAGAAGAATGGACCACAGAGTTCTGAAGCCGAAAGAGTTAAGCCCTAGAGACCTGGTCTCTATCTTATGGTCTTGGTCTTACAGTTTTATGGCCAGATGACATGAGTTCAAGACATTATGGTTCTCCAACCTGTTCTCATGAGGCTGTGTAACTTTTGGTTATTTGCTTCATCTTTGGATTTTCTCAATTGAAAAGAGCAAAATTTGGAGGTTCAGGCCTAAGGAACTAGTTATGTCCAGCTCAAAACACCATGACCCGAGGAACAGTTAAGTAGACTGAAGAGAATGTTTTCACACTAGCTATTGTGGGCAACTATTCTTCCCTTGATTCAAGGGTTCTTAATCTGGGGTCTGTGAACTTGTTTTATTTTGATAATTATATGTAATATAGTTTCTTTTGTAATTTTATATCCTTTAGTTTACACATTTAAAAACAGTATTCTGAGAAGAGATTGCCAAAGGGGTACATGATAAAAAATGAGCAGCTAGGTGGAGCAGTGGATACAACGCCAGCCTGGAGTCAGGAAGGAAGACTCATTTTCCTGAGTCCAAATCTGTCCTCAGACACTTACAAGCTGTATGACCCTGGGTAAGTCACTTAATCCTGTTTGCTTCAGTTTCCTCATCTGTAAAATGAGCTGGCAAAGGAAATGGGGAACCACTCCAATATCTTTGCCAGGAAAACCCCAAATGGGGTCATGAAGAGTCAGACACAACTGAAAAAAAATGACGCAAAAAATGGTTATAACCCCTGCCTTAATAAAAGGAGTAAAGGGAAAAGATTTACACAAAAACAAAGGGAAAAAAATATAGTAACATGAGGCACCATGCATATGGCCCATTTACAGAGGCCAGGAAATATTCTTCCATTTACAACCTATGACCCTATTTGAGGAGCCCTACCCAATAAGTCTCCTTTATGACCCAACCTCTCCCTCCCAATTCAATTCAAAATTCATTAAGAACCCCTAATGTATGCAGGGTCTTTTGATAGCTTCTCAGGTCACACATTTTAGATAAAATATGGTTCTGATACCCACGGAACTGACAGCCTTGCTGTAGAATAGAAAGTGACTTTCAGAATCATCAGATCTAAATCCCTCACTTTACAGAAAAAACAAGCCCAGAGAAAGGAATAAGTGCTTGCACTTGTATCCACTAAATATTAAACAAAAACAAAACAAAACAAACAAACAAAAGGAAGGTGTCCAGCATGATGGTTGGATCTCCCATGAAGGATTTATGGAGCAACAGACAAGAATCTGACATATGCCAGTGGAGGGCGAATCCACACCGGTAAGGATATTCACTCCAATGGATCTATGTTCTCCCTAGTAGATTGCAAGCTGTTTGGGAATAAAGGCTTTGCTGTCTTTCATCTTTCAACCTGTAGCACTGAGTTTTGGGCTTGGTACACAGTAAGCACTTAACAAATATTCATTTATTTGGACTCAGTTTTCAGTTAGGAAAAAAAACCAACAATAAACAGTCATTAGAATTGGCAAGGGTGAGTGAATCAACTCCAGTGGCCCTCTAGGCCTTCCCTTGCATGTTTTTGGCATGTAAACTCACAATCTGGTTCCACCCTACCTTTCTGGGCTTAAAATGCCCACCTTTTCACATATTCTATGGTCCAGTCAAACCAGCCTTGCTGTTCTTCATATACAACATTCCAGGCACCATCTCTAGGCCTCTGCACAGGCTGTCTCCATGTTAGAATACACTCCCTCCTTGCCCCCAGCCTGGCTTTCTTCAAAGCTCAGCTCAAGCACTAGCCCCTACATGGGGCCTTTTCTGATGCCCCCAGCTGCTAGTGCCTCTCCCACAAATAACCTTGTATTGATTTTGTATATGTTTTATATAGAATTAATTATGTACATACTGTCTCTCCTGATAGAATGTAAGGTCCATGAGAACAGGGATTGTTTTACTTTTGTCTTTGTATTCATGGCCCTGGACACCCTAAACACTCAAATAAATACTTGATTAGTTGACTTATACAGGAGGTCTAAATAAGCAGGCTGGGTCAGGAGGAAAAGACTAGGTAAACAAGACCCAGAAGAAACCAAAAATAATAGCCTAGTATTATAAACTCAAGAACACAAACTACAAGGCAAAACCTCTGAGGAAACTGGAAAGAAATTGGTACAAATTAGGTATGGATCATATCTTATATCATTATACTATAATAATATTCAATTGGATAAATAAATGTAAAAGGTTATGTGATTTTTAAAAATTAGAGGAGAATAGAAGGAAGTGTCTTATATAACTACAGCTAAGGGAATAATTCTTAAACAAATAAGGAAATGAAATGATCATCATAAGAAAAACATTATCTTAAATATGTAAAATGTGAAAGCTTTTGAACAGACAAAAGGCCAGTGAAGCTAGAATAAGAAGAGAAGCAGTCAATTAGGAAAAATTCTTTGAAGCAAATATCTTCGATGAAAGACTGATATCCAAGATATGTACAGAATTGATAGATTTGTATGTGCCCATATGCCTATATCTATTTTATCTATAAGCCATTCCCCAAAAGGTAAGTGATCAAATGAGATAAGTGATCGAAGGAGGAATGAAAACAATCAACAACCATATGAAAAAAAAACACTCCAAATTATTAAATGTAAATTAAAACAATTCTGTTTCACTTCACCCTTCTCAGATTACAAAAATGGTCAGTGTTAGAGGGGCTATGAGAAAACAAGCATATAATGCTGTGAATCAGTCCAATCATTCTGGAAAACCATTCATACTGGAAAAGTCACTAAACCTCATATACCCTTTTACCCAGCAATTTAATTCCTAAGAATATGTCTCAAGAAAGTTAAAGTCAAAGCCAAACAGAAAGGGCTAATTCATATACAAATACTTCTAGTAGCACTTTTCCTGGTAACAAACAAATAAACAAACAAAAACAAACCCTAGAAATTTGGTGCCCACCATTTGAGAAAAAGGTGAACAAACTATGGCATATAAATAGAATGTTATTATCCCACAAGAAACGATGAATAGAACAAATTCAGTTAAACTTAGGAAGCATAGTATAAATCGATACTAGTAAATGGGCAAATTATATGTACCCAGTGTAGGCTGCGTTAAGATATATCCAAGTCCACATCTCTCTCCTGAGCTCCAGTCCCAGTTTGCCATTTTCTTCTTCAGCTCATTTTACAGATGAGGAAATGAGGCAACAGGGTTACATGACTTGCCCAGGGTCACACAGATGGGATTTGAACTTAGGAAGATGAGTCTTCCTGACTCCAGGTCTGGCACTCTATCCACCATGCCACCTAACTGCCCTTTGCCCAAGGTAACACAGATAATAAGGGGCAGATAGTGAACTGAAGCTCGAGTATTCTAATTCCAAATCCAGTTTTTTGGTCACTACATCATGGACCAGACCAGAAGAATAGGGAATGGGGTAGAACAGGAAGGTAGGCCCCCTTGGATTCTTTGTGCCCCAAGAGGCTGAGACGGGTTACTAATATGGGAATAGGGAGATCTCCTAATGTAGACTAAATGGAAGGGCAGGAATAAAAGCCAATAGCCAAATAGCTCGGTCCTCACCTTGGTCATCATGTTATCCAGGGTTAGATGTGGAATTTGTGTTTAGCAACAACCTCCTTCATTGGGAAAAATACTTATTAAAGACTTTTGATCAAATCACATTCATTTCTGAATGTATCCCTTTCTTCTCCCCTACCCAGCAAGCCGTCCCTTGTAATAAGATTTAGAAAGAAGAAAATAGGTTAGCAAAACCATCTTAACCACATCTGAGGGTATATGTAATATTCTACACCCATAGGCCCCCACCTCCTCAGTGAAGGAAATTAAGTACATCATCTTACTTCTTTTCCAAGCCTGAGCTTGGGTGTTATAATTACAGATTTAATTTCATTGTCCTTCCCATTTATATTGTTGAAGTTACTGCATATACCGTTTTCTTGTTTCTTTACTCCACTGTGCATCAATTTCCATCTTACTTGAATTCTCTGAATTCTTTTTTTCTTATGATTCAGTAATTCATGCACAACAATTTGTCTAGTCCTTTCTTGATCAATGCGTACCTACTTTATTTTTAATTCTATTACCACAAAAATTGCTGCAATGATTACATTGGTATATTTGGGGACCTTTTTGTCTTATACCTCTTTTGGGTAAATGCCTAGCAAGGGATTTCTGGTTGTGAATGTCTTTTTTTTTTTAAACCCGTTCTAAATTGCTTTCCAGAATTGCGGACCAACTTATAATCCCACCAGCAGTGTGTTAATGGCTTGTCTTTTCTGCAGCTCTTTCAATATGGACTAATTACACCTTTTATCATTTTTGCCAATTCGAATGGTAAATTGAAGCCTCAAAGTTGCCTTAATTTGCATTTCTCTTATTTTCAGTGATTGGAAGAATCTTTCATATGTCATCAGCCCCACTGCTGGCCCTTTAGGACATTTGAGCCTTTCCATCTGCCCTGAAGCTGAATTTTATTGTGTTTAATTCCCCCCAATTAGAGGATGAACTCTGAGAAGAGGAACTGCTTTGCTTTTTCTTTCTCTATCCCCAGACATCCCCAAGCATCCCAAGCACAGTGCTTGGCACATAGTAAGCACTTAATGCTTTTTTTATTCATTAATTCCCAGTTTTCCTCCTTATCCTAATTGCATGACTTAATGCAAAAACTTTTCTATTTCATATAATCAGCATTATGTATTTTATCTTTTACGACCTGGGAGAAGGATTTCCAATGGAAATGACAGCCTGTTGGCTAGTGGCTTCCCTTGTTAATGAAGAGATGGCATCTAAGATCACTGTGAGCTGCCCGCACATCTGTGCCCCAGAGATAGGGATCTGGGTCGAGAAGGTTGATTTCCCTAATGGAAAGGCTATGGCTGAGTTTGCAAAAAAGGAAATAAGGCCAGACCAGGCTGTTGCAGAGTGGGTTCTAAAACTCAAGGTCAGAGGATGACACATTTAAGGATGGGGCCTGTTGAAGGGCATGGGAAAGTGATTAGAAGTTATAAACTTAAGGTACACCGTAAGAGATGTATGTGAGAGATGTTCCTGAAAAACTGCATCTAAAAAACTTTCCTACTGACATGGCTCATTGTCTTATTGATGCTTTCTTGATTTTGGATACCAAAAGGTCCAACTGAAGTGTCAAAGCTTTCCTGTACAAGTCTGGCCCAGGATGACCTCCTTCCTGCAGCACTGCCTGAACCACACAATCCAGCACTAGATCCTAATGTCCCATATTATTTTGTCTCATGTGTGTGATTTTTGTTTCTTCACACACACCATAAGCTTTTTGAGGATGGGGCCTACACCACCTTCATCTTCCCCACTCCAGCTAACATGGTCAAGCACATAGTAGGTGCAAATGCAAATGTAAATGGCTGGATACGAGAGCCAAGCCATTGTGTAGATGGTAGGGGGTGGGGGCAGAGGGGTTCTGGGGCAGTGATGTTCAGATGCACTAGTAAGGACTGGAAGTGATTTCTAGGCCCTGATGGCCAGCCAGCTATGGCAGAATCGCTGTGTTGAAACAGAGGCCAGGGCTGTTGACGCTATATAAACAGAACATGTGCCTTGTCGCTCCTAACCATGGACGAGTTATGACTTTGTAGTAGTCTCAGTCTTGGAACTCCTCATACTCCTATGCTAAGAAGCTGTGTAGATGTAGGTATGAAAACTTCCAGTACAATGGAAAAGGGAGGAGGGTGGAAATCAAAATAAAATCACAGGATCTCAGAGTTTCAAGAAGCCTTAGAGAGCATTTAATCTAACCACCTTATTTTATAAACAAGGAAACTGAGGTCCAGAGAGGATGATGGATGTGCCCAAGGTAACACGAGGAGTAAGAGATAGAACCATATATTCGAGGGCAAGGGCCTTTCCCAGTACCCCTAAATTACAGCTTCGAAGTTAGAAGCAGCTGTATTCACTTCCCCAGGGCTGGGCTTTAATAAAGCAAATTAGGAGCTCAAACTCTGGAATCTGGGCTTGCTCCTGAGGCCACGATACCTACAGAGCTAGAAAAACAGAGAGAATGAGGTGGCTGGAGAGGCTCTCAAGGTGGGCAAACCCTAAGAGGAAGTGGAGCAGAGTGCTCCCTCCTGCCCTCAATACCCCACTAAGTAGCCCCCCAGGGAACTAAATTGTTACTCTGAGAACCTGCACAAGTTCTATTTCCAGCACAAAATTAGGTATGTGTTCGTAGGCACTGACCTGGAAACCAAAACAAGATTACCTTGCCTGGTTTTTTTGCAGAAAAAAAAAGAGACCAGGGATCCCTCCCCCTACCCATCCCAACCTTCTTCATAAAGGTTCCCAGCCAGAAGGTTCTGAGAAGGCCAAGTTTCATGTCAGCTGCAAATCTGAAATGCACTCTATGTATACAACTAAGTCACTTGTAAGAATGTTGACAACGTCAAGGATAAATAAATCCCTGTGGCATTCTCTTAGGATGACATGGATTCATCATTCAATACTCCCTTGGTGATCTCATCAGCTCCTATGGGCTCAACTATTATCTCAGATCTAAATGTCCAGTCCAGACTTCCAATCTTAGACCTCCAACTGTTTATTGGACATCTTGAACTGGACATCTTTGGCGGGTGTGTGTGGGACGATTTGTTGTGCATATATTTTTAAGTCATTAATAGATTTTTTTGTCTCTTTATTTCTCAATTACATGTAAAAAAATTTTTTTAACAACTACTTTTTAAGATCTTGAGTTCCAAATTCTCTCCCTCCTCTCTCCTTGAGAAGGCAAACAAATTGATATAGATCATACCTGTGAAGACGGTAGCTAGTCGTGCAGTGGATACAGTGTCAAGCCTGAAGTCAAGAAGATTCATCTTTTTGTGTTCAAATGTGGCTTCAGACATTTAGTAGCTGTGTGACCCTGGGCAAGTCACTTAAACCTGTTTGCCTCAGTTTCCTCATCTGTAAAATGAGCTAGAGAAGGAAATGGCAAACCATTCCAGTATCTTTGCCAAGGACACCTCAAAATGGGTCAGGAAGAGTTGGACACTATTGAAACACCACTGAACACATACACATGAAGTCATGCAAAACATACTTCCATATTAGCCATGTTGCAAAAGAAAACACAGACCAGAAAAAAAAAGTTAAAAAATATGCTTCAATCTGCAGTGAGACTCTCTCAGCTCTTTCTCTGGAGATGGACAGCATTTTTATCATCTTTCAGAAATGTCTTGGATCATCGTACTATTGAAGATAGATAGCTAAGTCACAGGGGGCAGCTAGGTGGTGCAGTGGATAGAGCATCGGCCCTAAAGTCAGGAGGACCTGAGTTCAAATCCGGCCTCAGACCAAATATTTGACACTTACCAGCTGTGTGACCTTGGGCAAGTTACATGACCCCAACTGCCTAAAAAACAAAAGTTAGCTAAGTCACAGTTGATCTTGTACAATATTGTTATTTTGTGTACCATGTTCTCCTGGTTCTGCTCACCTCACTCAGCATCACTTCATATTAGCCTTCCTAGGTTTTTCTGAAACTGTCCCCCTCAACATTTCTTATAGCACAATAATATTCCATTAAAATCATATAACAGAACTTGTTCAGGCATTCCCCAACTGATGGGCATCCTTTCAATTTCCAATTTTTGCTGCCACAAAAAGAGCTGCTGTAAATATACATATAAGTCCTCTTCCTTTCTTTTTTTTAAAATCTCTTTGAGATACAGACCTAATACCAGAATTGCTGGATCAAATGGTATGCACAGCTTGATAGCCCTTTGGGCATAGTTGAGCTGGACATCTTAAGATGTCCTGTAAATATGTTAAGCTCAACATGTCCAAAAATTAATTATCTTTACCCTCAAACTCTTCCCTCTTCCTAACTTTCCTATTACTGTTAAGACTACCACTATCTTCCCATACGCCCAGACTTTACATCCAAGAGTTAATACTCAATGCCTCATCACTCTCATCCCCACATTAAATCAGTTGCCAAATCCTTTTAATTACCTTTATAACAACTCTCCTCTAACACTGCCATAACCTGGTGCCGACCCTCATCACCACAGGCATGGACTATACTGCAAGGTTGGTCTTTCTCCTCCATCCTCCATTCAGCTGCTGGTGATTTTCACAGGTCTGACCATGCCACACCTCCCTACCCCCATTCAATAAAGTCCAGTGGCTCCCTATTACCTGTAGGACCAAATATAAACACCTCCATTTGACTTCTGGGCCCCTTCCTATCTTTCTAGTCTTCTTTCTTACACCTTATGGTCCCCTCCATGTACCCTGCAGTCCAGGGTGGCCTCTTTGCTTTTCCTTGTACAAGATGTTACCTCCTCATGCATTTTCTCTGGTTGTCCTCCATGCTTGGAATTCTCTCCCTCCTCATCTCTGCCTCCTTCTTTTTCTGACTTCCTTCAAGGCCCAGATAAAAATGCCACCTTTTACAAGTAGCCTTTCTCAATCCCACCCAAGGCTAGAATCTTCCCTCTGTGATAATCTCCAATTTATCCTGTATACACTTTGTTTCTACATAGTTACTTGCACGTTGTTTCTCCCCCATTAGACTGTGGAGAGAGCCAGGACTGTTAATTGCCCTTCTTTGTATTCCCTAGCACTTGGCACACAATGTTGTTGTTGTTTATTAGTCGTGTCTGACTCTTCACGACCTCATTGAGGGTTTTCTTGGCAAAGATACTGTAATGGTTTGTCATTTCCTTCTCTAGCTTATTTTACAGATGAGGAAACTGAGGCAAACAGGGTTAAGTGACTTGCCCAGGGTCACACAGCTAGTGTCTGAGGCCAGATTTGAACTCAGGAAGATGAGTCTTCCTGACTCTGGGCCAGGTGCTTTATCCACTGTGCCACCAACTGCCCATCACTTAATAAATGTAGTAAGCGCTTAATAAATGCCTACTCACCCTTTTGATCTACTTATTCAGCCAATTCCAAATCCATCTAACTCTATGATCCAGCCCATACATGTCTTTCCCGGATACAAGTAAACCATTAGAAACCTTGTCAAATACTTTATTAAATAAGAAAGGTAGCATGGTATATTGGATAAAGAGCCAGATTCAGAGAGATGGTTCCAAGTTTCACCTCTGACTTATTGGCTGTGTGATCCAAGACAATTATTTAACGTCTCAGTGCCCTAGGCAACTATCAAATGAAATCATAGGCTCAGTCAAAAAAAAAATGTCTACAGCATTTCCCTAAACATGAGCATTATAAGGCAAAAGTATGATCTCTGGTAGAACTATGTATAGGCATACGCTTCTCCCACAGAGATACGGATAAGAAGTGGACCTGTGAATTCATTGGTATAGGGAATTCCCAGGTAAGGAAACTCCTTCCAATGTAGATTGGCACATTCCCCGTGACTTCAGAGTCTTAGAGACATCTAGAGCACTGAGATGTCCAGAGTCACCCAGCATAATGTGTTACAGGCAAATCCATGACCTCCTCACAGCAAGACTGGTTCTCTATCTACTACTCACACTTCCCTTTATGTCTCATGTGAAAAAAATTAAAAATACAAAATGGAGAAATTGACTGTTTTACACAAAGAAATCCAGTTCCTTCAAGGTTCTAACTCCCTGATTTCATTAAAAACGACAAGTTTCACAAAAATATATACAGCTTTGCATAAAGCATGTTATATCTATTTGCTGGCTTCTATCCCCTTAGTCTAACAATATTCTATAAAACACATTTCCTATCCAGGGAACTCATGATGAAACATGCTAACAACCTCCTAACAAAGAGGTGATGGTCTCGAGTGCAGACCGAAACTAATTTTTTTTCTGGTCATGGTGAAGGGAAGGGGGGAATTTATTTTGCGAAATTAATAAACAAGTTTGTAACTGGTTTTTTTTTTAATTTTTCATTCTTTCTCAAGTGCAGGGAGGGAGGGAAGGAGAGGATCAAGAGAAGGTCAGTTTTCATTGACTGGAAGAAAATAAAAATCTAATTAATTGAATTAAAGCTTGTTTAGGGGGAAAAATCACATTTCCCCAAATCTGAAAGATATTAAGACAATTTTCCTTATTTTAAAAAGGAAAGAGAAGGCACAAGAAAATATTCTTCTGTCATGACGTGCTCTAGCACTCAAAACAAATGCTTCCTCAAATGCAGAAAGGGGCTTGCTGAGACATAAACAAAATGAATATGCAGGAGGGCACCGGTTTTAAAGACAGTAAGGCTCTAAGCAAAAATTAGTTCCATTGTTCATGGCCTGGGGAACTAGAACCTCCCCTATGAAAATGAGAAACAAACTTCTAACCCTATTTCTCCTTGGTCCCCACAAATGTAGACTGATGGTAAAATCTAAGTGGCTCTGTCTACGTAAACTGAGAGAAAACATGGTACAGTTGAAAGAGCACTGGATTTGGAGAGGACCTGGGTTTGAATCCTCTCTACTACCTAGTGACCCTTGGGCAAGCTGCTTCCTCATTTTGGAGCCTCAGTTTCCTCATCCATAAAATGAGGACTTTAATTAGATCTCTTATGCTCCATTCCAATTCTAAACCTACGATCCCATGATAGTTAAGGTTCTCTTCCAGCTCAAATTCTGTGATCCTATTGAACCTAGGGTTTTGCTGGGAACTCTCATTAATCAGAGCTTTAAAAACGGAGATTTTTAAGATAATATGGTAATGAAGTACCTTGTTCCTTAGTCATACTATGAAGGAGTTCTGCCAAGTATAGAGTTAAAATTTAAAAGAGTAAAATATTTCATTCAAGATGGTGCCCTGACCTTCCAAACAATCAGGCAAGAGGAAGGATGTAGTCTCTCCAGACTAAATAATGCAAATCATGGTTTAAACCATGATACCGATTGTTAATGCATGACTATGTTTATAAATGCAAACTTGAGTGGTCACTGAGACCACAAAAAATAAGTTAATTAACAGCTTCTGCCTTGGTGCAGCCACCTCATAACAACTTTCTTAAAACACTGTATATCACTTTCTGAATTCCCAAAGCACATCAAATGCTGCAAGTCAAACAGCCAGGGTCTCAGGCACAATAAGCCACAGGCCGTGAGTTTGAAGCGGATCATAAAATCTCATCTTCATAAGGTTCTAGAGAAAAAAATCTAAGACAGCAATACTATACTGTCTCTCCCAATCACTGGCAACAAGATTACAAAGAAAGGACAGAAGGCTTAATCCTTGGCCAATCTTTTTTGACTATCTACGGACAAAGAATGAAAAAAGCAGTCCCAGAAAGAGATTGTTCCCAGGACTCTGCTATTTTCTACATTTCTTCAACAACACAATCTGTTAACTACTGAGTTTCTAATTGCAAAGCTATAATCTTGTGTTTATGTCTTAGTGAAGAATGCCTGAACGCAAGAGATTCGAATGAACTCAAATGCAGTATTTGCCAACAATGTATGATCAAATCTGTGACACTCACTGTCCCTCAGCATAGCGTCCGGTATCCTCCTCCACTTTAGTATCCCACACTATATTGTATGTTGTATGTTACATTTTAAAATTGCAATTAAACAACTGAAAGGTTAAGAGGAAAGGAGTCCATTCTATTGCAGTACTAAACTGCAGCAAGCTTCTTTATAGGATTTTATTACTGACTTTGAGTAATATGTTTTAATAAGAATACAAATTGTGCTAAGGGGACATGCATAAAGAGACTTCTATGTGTGATTGGTTCTACAGAAACTCTGTGAGAAAGGATGAGCTTTGTTGCCTGTGTGATTTTCCTAAGCTCAGGAGCCTGCCTCAATTTGGGAAGAATTGTTGCTCTTCTTTTAGACAAAGAAAGTTCCTCACTAAACCACATTTTGTTGGAAAGATGGCACTTTAGAGATGGCTCAGCAGCCATCTAATCCAACCCATATCCCAAAAAAACCTCCCATTATGATATGCCCAAGAAATGGTCAGCTACAGTCTTAGGTTTTGGAGCCTATTAGCTATTGTACTGTTGCATAGCACTAATTGTTAGGAAGCTTTTTCTTCCAAACTGCTTCTTGCTAACTTCCATCCACTACTCCCGTTTTTTGTTTGTTTTGTTTTTCACTCTGGGATCAACTAGAGTAAGTCTAACATCTCTTCCAATTGAGTTTTTCATATATTTAAGACAGATATCATTTCCCACCCCCACCACCCACCAGCTATCTTCTCCAGGAACCATCCCTAGTTCCTTCAAATGTTTTTCATATTGCAGACCCCAAGCCTTCACAATCCTGGCTGTCCTCTTCTTGACACTCCATATATTCACTTAAAGAAAAAGTCAAGCTGTACAATAAGAAATAATGAACTCAATGATTTTAGAAAAACATGGAAAGATTTGCATGAAATAATGAAGAGTAAAATGAGCAGAATCAAGAGAACATTGTATATATAGTAACAACAATATTGTTTTAAGCACAATTTTCAGCAACCAAGTCATTTTAACTATTATAAATACCCAAATTAACTACAAAGGACCTATGAAGGAAGATGCTATCTGTATCCAAAGAACTGATAAATATAAGTATGTATAGTATGGATTTACATATATAAACATTTTTGTGTCTAGTGGTAGCCATCTCTAAGGTGGAGATAGGGGCAAAGGAGGGAGAGGAAAAAAGCTACATGAAAACTTTATTATATATTTAAAAGGAAAAGCAAGTTGTACATAAGAGATTTGCAGTTATATGAACAAAAAAATAAAAAAATTTTTAAAAAATGAAGTCAAGCTGTGAAAACTACCAATCTATGCTGAAAAGTACTTAAATGTGGATTCAATAGGAGGCAGGAGTGGAGAAAAAAGCCTATATATTTCAGGTTTATTAGAAAAAAAAAGAGGGCTTGACTGTGCTGTGTTCTACTTCTATTTAATGAAGCTAGTTACATTCAAATTAAAGAAAGCAAGGACCATTTTCATAGGATAGGAACTGGTGCTATGAGTGCTTTCATAGGCTGCTGAAATTAAGAAGGGCACCAAGCAACAAATCAATAGTTGCTATTTTGGGGCTTCTTAAATTTTAATTGCTTTTGGCTGTTGGAAGGAACCCAGGCATAACTGTACTGTAGAGGAATAAATGGTGCTGCTCTGCATATTAAAATACCAAGAATAATTCAAGATGTTTATATTGCTTCTCATAGGAAAGCCTCCATGCAATTAAAAAAATGTTCATATAAAATGTAAAATGTATTCTGAACATTATTTAAGTAAAAAGTAAATTTACTCCTGTCACAGGGACTAGGGACGCAGTTCACTCATAGAATGTAAAGATCATCTTCCTTCCATTTATTCACAAAAATGTGCCACACTCAACTGCAACGCAGAAAAACAGATCATGTCATTCTGCCCCTTCACAAGGCCTCCCTCACAGAACCACCGAATTTTAGATTTTCTCCTACATCTCTACATATCCAGCTACCTGGATCTTCCCCCACATCTGAATAAAGAGATGAGTTTGAGAGGCAATACAGTAACATGTCAAAAGCATTTCCAAAAACAATTCATTTCCCCATATGTCCTCAAGATGACCATCTCAACAACTGTTTGTGTGAATATTTCAATGACAACCAGACGTTCTCAATTACACTTCAAATATTAAAACACCAAGGCTTAAGAGAAAGATAAGGCTACATAGGAAGTAACCAAAAGGTTTTTTTTTTAAGCAACACCTATAAGTCAGGTTAAAAAAAAAAAGGTTTTTCAATTCAACGCCTAGGGCAGAAGGTTCCCAAAAACCTAGCCTATCTGGCATTAGAAGATTCTATACTTTCAATGTTTTGGAAACGTAAGTGATCTTTTACGATGTCAGTCTCAGAGAGGCCACTGCAGACCAGGAAAGAGATTTATTAGTGTGATGGCCCAAAGGAAATGAGTTCCTAGGGATGGTACATTAGCATACGTCACAAATTGCTAATGTTTAAAAAAAAATACGTTCTTTTTAACTCAGTTGGACCAAAACTATTGTGTGATTGGATAGAGTTGGTGCACAAATCAATATAATTCTTTGTAGATAAGTTTCTCTCTTTTGTATATACATGAATATAGAACATTTCTGCTACTAGCTGCTGTCTAGTTCTATCTCTGTGCACATGCAAGGCCAGTTTCTTCCAGAAAAGCACATGCAACTCATTAACACTGCGTAACAACAAATTCCTTCCTGAAAAACTGCAGCATCAGCTCTGACTAAAGTAATGACATACAAAATCAGACCCTGTTCAAATAGCAAGCCTCAACAGACTACTCAAATCAACAACTTTGTTAAGAAATGATTCACAATTATATACTTCAATGTCTTAAAATTATTCTTTTTAAAAGATACATTTGCTACCTTGTTACATGATAAGGTAATTTATTCAAAATTCAACTCTTTCTAGAGTATCTAGATAAATCATTTAGACTCTCATCAAAACCCACAGGACCACGCTCTAAAACCAAAGTGAAGTGGACAAACTTTCAGTAGAGAATTATGTGGGAGAAATTACCTTGGTTAGTGGCACAGTGCAGTACAGGGGTCACTAGCTCTGACATCAGAGGATGGTGGATTCAAATCTCACCTTTGATACTTACTACCCATGTAACTAACTTTGGGTAAATCACTTAACCTCCCTGAGACTGTTTCCTCATCTGTAAAATGAGGAGGTTGGATTCAATGCTCTCAGAAGTACCTCCCAATTCTAATATGATGATCTTGTGACACTATTGGAGAAGAGGATATTCCAAATGTCTATTTTCCAGATGTATACCCCTTTGTTGCACAAAAATTTTATTTATTCCATTTCTGATAGAAATTCTTATAAAGTGCATATTTAATAAAGCTTATCCTCTTCTGGGCTTTGTTTAATAGAGGGCACTGACCACCATCTCCCCCTTTCCTACTAGCTGTCCTTATCAGGAACAGTATTATGCTACTTGATAACCCCTGTGGGAACCCCAAAGGACGATCAGCACCCTCCCCCCAGCAATGTTTTCAGAGCTGTGTTTCTTTTTAGCTGTTCTGTCTCTTCTCTCCCAGTTGTGACTTTTCATTGCTGTCACTCTGGCTGACTGACACTTCTCACCCCATCCCACTCCCACTCCCTGAAATTTTATTTCCTTTCTAATTTGCTATTGAGAATCTAAAATCTAAGAAAATACATCACCAAGTTTATTAGAACTGTTATCTAAAATATGAGCAAATAGGCTTTAAAGAATGTCCTTTGAGAGGCTCTGAATAAAATGCATAAATGTTGCACAAATCTGACAATGGTTTTGGCTGCTCAGAGACCTTCATTTCTAGTATTAGAGTCCTAAGTTTCCCCTCTCTGGTCTATTTCTTCACACTTAAAAAATTCTAAAACTCCTTTTCAAATATCCAATAAAGTCTCTAAGGAAAAAAGACAGCCTCCAAATTCAAACTATTTCAGGAGGGCCTGAATTTGCTGGCATCTGAACACTTGTTAGAACCTAAAGAATATGATCCGGAATCAGGAGTTCTATACATTCAAAACTGACAAGGAAAGAAGTCATTAGCTATGTGGTCTAGGGCAAATCACTTACTCTCTCTGGGTCTCAATTTTCATATTTATAGGAAATGTGAGACCTGGTTTATACACTTGCCAGAGTCTATCCAGCTGACATTCTCTTATTCCAAATGGTTTTTATTACATAACTGGCATTAACTTTTTCTTTTTAAATAGGCAGTAAGAGACCCCCCTCTGCTGGGCATATATATAACTGCTTTTCAAGACTAAAATGAACTCCACTGCAAATGACACATTAAGAAGAAAAATATATTTTACTAAAAAAAAGATAGACATAACAATAAAATACACCTTAAAACCATTCATCTCTGTTCCCTCCTACTGCATCTTCTTTGCTTCCCTTTGTATACCTGCACAATTCTAGGATCTTTTCCAAAAAGATCAAAAATGTCAGGGTATTGAAAGGTTTATTAGAGTTCATTGAAAAATCAATGTAGCCCAAAACGCCAAAAAGTGTATCCTAATTATTCCTCTAAAGGGGAAGTCTGTTATCTTGGATTAAGAGGCTGATTGCACAGCAAACAATTGTGTACAGACTCACTGTGAATGAATCACTGCTGACAGTCACCTAATAACTGGAACTTCACTCAGAGTTTTTGACACAGAAGTTGGTTTCCCTAATGCTGTTTCTGTGGAAGCTCTGTATCCTCAGGTGCCCTGCTACACTTGCTCACAAGGACTGCTTATGCTAGCTGCTTTGCTTGATGCCTGGGCTTCTGATATTCGTGGAGTCTGTTTTGGAACCCGGATGGGGATATAAATGTTTGAAGCAGTGTGCTCTTTAAGATATTCTCCCCCTTTTTCTTCATAGTCTTTCCGAGTTATCCAGCCTTCCTCACGATTCATATGTTCTAGGGCCCAATCTCGAGCTCCATACCAGGCATCCAATACAGGATTAGAAGCAACCTGGACCTAAAATAGAAAAACATGCAATGTGGAAACTCTATTAATTAGGATTCCATCAATTTGGAGTCTATGACACAGGAAGTTCCATAATAATACAACTTATTACACATAACCAGATAGATCACAAATAATGTCTCATGAAACATAAAAACTACACAGTCAAATATTGATTTAAAAAAGAATAATCTCTCTCTCTCTCTCTGTGTATATATACACACACACACACACACACACACACACACACACACACACATATACATACACACACACACACCTTACATTATAAAAGGAGTATACTTCTGGAATCAATTTGAAACAGATCTGAGGTGAAATTTACCTTAGCAAACTCCAAACACATTAATGGAGCAAAATAATATGTAAAGCTCATGCTTAGAGTACTTATGGCAGCAGTTTTCAAACTTTCTGGTCTCAGGACTCCTTTATACTCTTAAAAATGATGACTTTTTGCTTATATCTATTGATCTTATATCTATCAATATTATACATAATATTGATATGTTTATAAATATTAACCATATTATAAATTAAAACTTAAAATTTTAAAATGTTGATTTACTTTAAAAATAAAAATAAACACATTACATTTTAACACAAAACATATTTTGTGAAAAATAACTTTTCCAAAACAAAAAAAAATTAGCAAAAAGAGAGGCATTGTTTTACATATATTTGCAAATCTCTCATGTCTGGCTCAGTTATAAGATAGCTGGATTCTCATATCTGCTTCTGCATTCAATCTGTTGGGATACATTATTTTGGTTGACGTATATTAAGAAAATTCAGCTTATAGACACGTAGCTAGAAAAGGGAAGGGTATTTTAATAAGCAAATATCACGTTAGCATTACTATGCAAATAGTTCTAACTTCATGCACCCCTAAAACGCTTTTGTAGATCTTCGTAAGACCATACTTTGAGAAATGTTAACTAGGGAATAAAATTTTAAATATAGGAATACATGCTTTGCCATCCCATCAACCCCATATACCATGTAGCTCAGTATTCTAATTGGTAGTGTCATCACACATTTGCATACAAGAAATATCACAAATGAATGAGAAATCTGAGATTTATATGAAATGATGCAGAGTGAAGTAACAGAACCAGGAGTACAATTAATACTATAACATCAAAACTAATAAATGAAAAATTCTAAAAGACTTAAGAACTCTGATCAACACCAACATCAACCAGAGGATAAATAATGAAGAATATTGCCTCCTTCAAGACAGAGAGGATAATAAGCAGGATAAGACACACATTTTTGGATGTGGCCAATGTGAGAATTTGTTTTGCTTGATTATATTTATTTGATTACCAGGGTTTTGTATTTTTTCTCTCTCTCTAACTAGGAATGAGGAATGGAAGCCAGAAGGAGAAAAAAAGTTTGAGAATTGAAAAAAGGTAACTTAAAAAAAATGAATAGCCCATGACATGCCAGATGAACCTCGTTTTCTTTTTTCTGATAGGGTTAATATTACATTGGTGATTCAGAGGTATGCCACAGACAAAGCTGACCCAGATTTCAGCAATATATTTGACAAAGTTTCCCATGCTATGAATACAGTAGAGAGATGCAAGTTAAACAATAATGCAATTAAGTGAATTCATCTGTAAAAGAGGGATGATAATATTAGCACTGATTTCACAGGATTGCCGTGAAAATCAAGTAAGATAACCTATAAAGAGCTTTGCAGGCCTTAACTTGCTATACGATGCAAGACAGAGAGAGAAAGAGGGACACAGAGAGACACAGAGAGAGCTGTAATGTTTTTACAGAAAGAAAAGTAGCTGTGGCCCTGTGCCTACATAACTTTTCTTTAATTACTTCTCTTCAGGATGCTGATATAAAGTTAGGACCAATGAAAAACAGGGAAAGCATCAAAACAAAAGGCAATGATATATACCTAACATCCAACTGTCTAGAGTTTGGGTGCTGTTTTTTAAAAAATTATTATTATAAAGACAGATATATATGCTAATGATGACACCAGACTAAGAATAAATGTATCTGGATTCTAGTACTAGTTCTGATTTCACAAGACATAGTCAAGAGAAGACATAAACACAGTCAGTCCCAGTTAAGCCTCCCAGCTTTACTGGGCCAATCTCCCTCCCTGCCTATTTCTTTTTTCCACCTGAATTTCAGACCCACCAGTCCCAGCTGCCCAAGTTCAGCCAAGGTCTTGATAATGGTGGCTATAGAAAAGGAAGGCAGAAATAAATTAGGCATGAGTGAAAATGGCTGGGTATGAAACAACTTTTAAAAATCCATTTGTGGGGCAGCTAGACGGTGCAACGGGTAAAGCTCCAGCCTTGGAGTCAGGAGGACCTGAGTTCAAATCTGGTCTCAGACACTTGATACTTACTAGCTGTGTGACCCTGGACAAGTCACTTAACCCCGACTGCCTCACCAAAAAAAAATCCATTTGTAAAGGTTATTTACATATGTGTACACACACACACACACACACACACACACACACACACACACGCACACACATCTTCCTCCTCAAAATCCTTTAGAGAATATAGCAGCTGAGGTGATCACTAAGTCTGGCCATTCAGCGTTAAAATATGACACAAAGAATGACATACTAGATCAGGAATATAAGAGGGAGAGCAAAAGATTGAAGAGATAGAAGATTTCAGATAAGATACCACCTGACAAAAACTATGTTGGTGTAATGATAATAACAGCAATATGTTTACAGTAGTGCCTATATACCCATAGGAAAAATTCATCAAGATTTCCAAAAAAGTATAGAGATCCTGAAAATCAAAACCAGTGAGCAGAAATGCAAAGTGCTTCCCCATCATTATATAACTGCAATAATGCAGGCTCAAAAACATGTTTTTACCATGTAATCTATACCTGAAAAGAAGATTGGAAGGGTCTCATTTCAAGCAGTTCTTTCTCAATCCTGGATTTCATTCCAGGATACATCACATTTCCACCAGTGAGGAAAACATTTTGGACAAGGGCTTCCTGTATTTCTTTAGGATACCTGAAACCAAAAAGTGTTTTAATTCAGATTTTCAAATACATTCCCTCCTAAACATCTGAATTCAGGATGTTCATACAATGCTAACATATCTGGATGAAAAGTAAAAAATTCCACCATTCATCATTCAGACACTTTGACAAAAACAATTTCAATCAACCAGATATTTTCATCTGTCTAGTTGTTGGACACTATGTAGAGAATGTCAGCTCCTTGAAAACAGGGACCGTTTCATTCTTCGTGTTTGCTGCCCGGCACATAGTAGGCACATGCTTATTCACTGATGAAGCCTTGAGTCTGATAGTTAAATCATTTCATTCAATAATATTTGACTGCGTACTATGTGTTGGGCACTGAATCAATTAATACAATTAGAAAGAGAGGAGCGTTAAGTATTAATGTCATTAGTGTACCATAACTTTGTTATAGCATTATTTGTCATGAAGCACAATTTAGATAAACTGGACCTCATCCAAGGGGTATTTTGTTATACTGATGTGCCAAAATGATTTCATTATAATACTGTCTCCTATCGTGGAGTCTTAGAACAGTGAAGCCTAGTGTGATGGTTTCATATATTTTTTAATATTATACTTTAAAATAGAAAAAAATATTCAAAGTAGATTTGACTATTCACATTAATAAAGAGGCTTAACTAAAAATAGTGTCTAAATTGCCACTAAAGCTTTCCATGTCTTCAGTTATCTGGGTTCCCTTCCTCTTTCTTCCAATGCAAGATAATTTTTTTTCCTACAACCTTCATATTGCATTTCACGTAAATTTTAAAAAGCCATACAAATTGTAAGTGCACAAAAGATGTGAAGAAATTTTTTTTAAATGCTCATACAACAAATCCATCACCGTACAAAAAATACTCTTAATTTTCAGGTTGTACACATTTCTTGATTCAAACTCCCCTAAACCCTTCATATCTAATGTATGTTTTTCTTCAAACATCAATATTTTCAAAGAACAAGGCCTCTTATAAACATCAAGAATTAAACATCTGAATACCATAACACACATTCCCATATAGTATAAATAGCTAATGTACCTTAATCCACACATTACAATTGTACTAGTTTATTGCTAGGTGTTTCTAGACAGAGCCTGTACATTGTATAGTATGATAACTTGGCTGTATACTTTAAAAATTCCAGAAATATTCTATATTTAAAATAAAATTTCTTTTTTTTTTTTTTGGCTAGGCAATGGGGTTAAGTTACTTGCCCAGGGTCACACAGCTAGTAAGTGTTATGTGTCTGAGGTCACATTTGAACTCAGGTCCTCCTGAATCCAGGGCCAATGCTCTATCCACTGTGCCACCTACCTGCCCCTAAAATAAAATTTCAATAAAAACTTTAAGGTAAATATGCACACATCTAAAATCAATGCTTCAACAAAATGTTTAATAAGCTATAACCTGTCAAAATTAAGGGTTTAAAAATTATATGTAAGAAAAATATCTAATCATAAGGGGCATGAAATTATATAAGCAGTATTTCAGCAGAAAGAGTCTTAGACATGGAACCAGAAGAAATGGATTTAAGTTCTGGCTCTGCTATTTACTACCAGACTTTAAACAAATAATAACATCTCTGAACCTCAGTTTCCTCATTTATAAAAATCAGGGGATGAGATCAGAGGTTTCTACCAGATCTATATTTGTGTTCCCATAAAAGCTTCAAATTTTCATTGTCATTTTAAACCATTATTCTGTAACCATTCCTTCGTTGTTGTTTAGTTATTCCAGTTACGTCCGAATCTTCATGATTCCATTTGGGGTTTTCTTGGCAAAGATACTGGAATGGTTTGCCATTTCTTCTCCCGTTCATTTTACAGATGAAGAATTGAGGCAAACAGGGTTAAGTGACTTGGCCATGGTCACTGTCTCTGACACCACAAGTGTTTGAGGCCAGATTTGAACTCAGGAAGGACAGTCTTCCTGACTCTAGGCCCTGCACTCTTATCCACTGTGCCACCTAGCTGCCCTGTAATCATTTCTAAATGGTAGTAAATCAATGTTTATTAATGTAATAGATGGAAAATTGAGGCACAGAGAAGTTAGTAGCTTACTTAACCTTACAATCAACTGGTAAGTATCCTCAGATGGATTATTAACAATAAATTCTATTTTCAAGTTCCTGCTAATGATTACATCTCCTCTTTTCTTGTACTCTGTAGACATAAGCAAGATATCTATTAACAAAGAGTTTTTACTATAAAACAGTTTTTCCTCTACCCCCAAAGGAAATGTGAGTTGGCAAGTTAAGGTAAATGACACTCCTCACATGGTGGAGGAATGGGAGTTCTTTTTAATCAAATATTCTGGTCAATAGATTATCACATATACCAATCATTACTATGCCCTTTCAACCACTTAGAATACAATAAAACATATTTCATAGTAAAATTCCCCTGAGCCTAATATGATTATCTTTTGACATTTCCAAAGGCACCTGAAAATCTTGCCAGCAGTGTTTCAAAGTCATCGTTCCAACACCACTTCTTACTGTACTGGCAATGCTCAGAAATGCTAGGTAACAAAGGTCTTTGATTGACATCGTGACAGATAACAGATTTTACCATATTTATCTCTACATTACAGGAAAAGTGCAAATCAGCAATGTAAGGAAAAGAGAGAGCACATGCAGCTTTGATTTGGTATTTTCCCATCAGTTTCAGGAATGAGGTCAAATTCCACCTGGAGTAGAGAGCAGAGAAAGAGGGATAGAGGTAGGACAGTCAAATTGAATAGGAGTCAACTTCTCCCAGTATGTTCTTTGGTTTCATTTATTTCAAAAGTGCTGTGAATTCCCAGTTTGGCCCCACTAATGCACAAATAAAAGTTTCAAGAGCAAATAGAACTGAGTTTTGTATTACCTATTATTTTGAACAACACATAAGAAAGATTACCGAACAAAGAAAATCAATGAAAAATTTTATAAGTTACTCATACTCAGATCTAAGCTTAATCAAACATATCTTAAAATACAGGCCTCTGGTAAATGGGACAGGAAAAGAAAGACAAACAAAAATTGTCACCTCACCTGTCCAAAACATACTGAATCGTTTCTGCTATCCCAGCCTGTTCTTCTCCGATGAGAGAGGGCTGGAAAATGATTTCTGGAGCTCGAATTCTTTCTGTACCAAGAAACAGCTGATGATATTCTGCTAAGTTAAACATGGGCTTTAAAGACAAAATGTTAACAAAGCATGTTATAATAGATTATGATGATACTTTAAAACTTCCTTTAACCATATTTGAAACCCAGTTTCCTTTTCCAACTTTTCTTCATTCAAGAAATACTTTCTATATATCTATTACACACAAGGCTCCCCATGATCAGGAGTTCAAGAACAAGAATATTCACAAAAGTTCAAGAAAATGTAAGACTTGAGTTAACTAACCTTTGAAGAAAGTAAGACACATGGGGAACAAAGAATGGCATTTCAGACTGGTAGGATAAAATGAGTAAAGGTACGACACATGAAAGTGGGAATGATAATGGTATAGGCTTAGGATTGTTTGGAAGAGGAAAACAACATACAAGAGATAACCTGTTAGGAATCTATCAGCACTACAGTCAAAGAGTGATTAGCTTGAAGGAGGGTGATGACAAGGGAAATGGAAAGGAAAGAACATATACAGCAAACATTTTGAAAGAAGAATCAATAGTAATTATATTCTATGAATCTAAGGAAAGGGAAAAATCAAGCATGATTCTCAAGTTTTGAGCCTGAATGACCGGGAAATGGTGGTGTCACTGACAGAAAGTGGGGAAACTAGGCAGAAAAAAAAAAGGTTTACTGTCATTAATTCATTCAATAAAAATTGTTTAAGCACCTCCAATACACTGGGCACTAAGGGAAACAGAATAGTTTAGAACATGCTGACTGTTAGCTGAGGACAATTTCATGTTGTCTTTGTCTCTCTTCTTTTTTTCCTTCAAACTCAGATCTTTCCTGCTAAAATGCCTTATAAACACACAGGTCTGCAATATCAAATAGTTCAAATGACTGCAGTGAAGTAAAGGAAAGTACCTATAAATACAAGTCAAAGTATTAAAAAGTGAGTGTAATACATGTCTATATTGCCTGCTATTGGGGGGCAAAGGCTTGTGGATCATTTGAGCTCAGGAGTTCTGAGCTGCAATGAGCTAAGCAACTGACTGGATGTAGTCTGGCACCAAAATGGTGAGTCCCAAGGCTGGAGAAATGGAGAGGAAACTAGGATGCCTAGGAGGGGCAAGCTGCTCTAGGTCAGACACAGGACAGGTCAAAGGTTCTGTGGTAATCAGTAGTGGGAATGCATAGTGAGATCATGCCCAGAGTGGCAGAGAGAGGGAGAAGGAAGAGAGAAGGAAGGGAGGGAGGAAGAAAAGGAAAAAAAACCTAGTATGACAACTGCAATTCTTATGCATTGATCCCATCCATCAAAAAGAGATAATATGCCGTCAAAAAAGCTTTTCAAAACTGAGTAGCATCTTACACTTAAGAGCCTTTTACTAACCAGGAACACCCACCTCATGCAACTGTAATCAATAAACTTTTGGGTTTACATTCATTCCCATGCTAGTGCTTGGGAACCTGCGATGAAAAGGTAAGGACTTGCTCAGGCTTGAGCAGGGACCATGACTATTTCAGTCTCAACTTTTAATTATCTTATAATGACAAGTAATTTGGATAAAAATAAAGATTAATACTAATGACCATATTAGTGGCTAGAAAATATTTTTAATCTGGAAACCCCATGTTATAAAGGGCTCAAATTATCTGATACTTTGATAAATCTATGATCTTATCTATGTGGATACTCCTTACTTTGATAAATCTATGATTTTATCTATGTGGATACTCCTTCACATGGTAGAGATCACAACACTTCTACTCCTTTTTATCCTGTGTGACTTCTTAAGAAAATCATGATGTCTTTTGCTTCTATATCATGGTGACAACTGTATATGCCACCCCAGTCCCAACGAATGAGCCTTGCCTGTAACAAAGATAAACCAGCCAACAGACCGACCAGGTCTGATAGTATATACAACATTTTACATACACAGTGCTTACGGAAAGGAGGAAGGTGCTTCCTTATCTCTTCTCCAAGGCCAAGACTGGTTTACTACAGTTACTAAGTATACAGCTTTATTTTGGTTTTCTTTTTATTTACATTACCAAGTCATTATGTATATTATTCTCCTAGTTCTATTTACTTTACTCTACATCATTTCAAACAAGACTTCCCACAATTCTTTGGAATCCTCATATTTGTTCTTGTTCCAGTGCAACATTTGATTCTATTCATAACCTAAAATCCACCCTGCCATTTTCCAATCACAATGCACTCTGTTTCAGTTTCTTAAAAACTTTTATGTGATTCTTTTGTCTTAAAGGTGGAGGTAGGGATGGTGGAGGGGGATCGTGGTGGGGAGAGAAAAGGAAGATTAAGTGGCGTCTTTAGATCTAACTATTGTGTGAACACTAATGAAGCCTGTCAGTGCCCTGCTCTCTCTATATGACTTGTCCATCTATCTTCTTTTACGCCATGTCATGTGTGTAATTCTTCCTGGATAATGCTGTAATACTCTTATGCTCACCATGAATCTCTTTCTCCATTGTCCTTTGGGTGACCCATAACTTGAAACTTCCTGCATAAACACTCAAGTCAAATTCTCAAACGATTATGGTTCTCATTTAGAAGGCACAGTAATGTTTTTCAGCTTGAAGCAACCAGGCCCCATTATGATGTACTAGTTTAATGAAAATAGCAGCATCTGGTAGACCTTCTTGTCAATGAGGAATCTTTTCAATTTGGGTCCTGTACTACATGTCACGAATGGCAAATACCTTTGGCAAGCCCTATTATATGCATCACTTGATACAATAATCAGGGGTCCAAAATTATGTGAGTTGTTATATTTTTTCAAGGATTCCTATATGATTTTATTACATGCACATTAAGTCCCCTTGTTAAGAGAGGTTAAGCATACGTTTTCTTTCTACTGAATCAAATGCTTTTTTCAGTCAGCAGTTATGTACAATAGCAAAAAAAAAAGTTTTGTATTCTCTTATACCTTTCTGTCAATTGAGTAGCTACAAGGATACAATATGCTACAGAATATCATTTGGGAAATCCTGCCTATCCACTTTCAAACCTTTCATCAAAGATGCCCTTGATAGATGGATAGAGTAAATAGTCTCATAAATTTTGCAGAGATGAGAAAGCAAGAACATGGGTCAAAAGTTACTGATATCCTCTTGGTCACTTTGTAGTAAAAATAAGGCCTGAGATTTTTTCCAAAAATTAGGTATCCTCTCCCCTTTTCAGATTTCTTGGGGTTTGGTGCTTTAACACCATAAAAACTGTGTCACCTCCAATACTTGGTCTAGTCCAGAAGCTCTTTCCATCTTTGTTTTCTTTATTGTCATTTTTACTTCCTCATGCAACACTTCAGGGACATGATGTTAGAATACAAATGTGTAAGTTCCACTTCCACTAATGAAGTTTGTTACTAAAATGTTGGCAGAACTTTTCCATTTTTTTATCTGTTTACTGTCATGAAAGTTTCATCCTTAAATCCTCTCAGCATACTATGGCTTAGTTTGTTTTCCTGCTAAGCTTTCCATAACCTTGTATTTCCTTCCACTGCATCCGTCTGCTTAACGAAGTGACACTACTCAAATCTTTCACCACCCTTGACTGTAAGATTTTATAAATGAGTTTATATTTTAAACTGCTGGCTACAATATCTCTTCACTTGGCAAGAAGATCAAATGTCTGCTGGCTAAAATGGTTTACAGCCAGCTCTTTTGGTCTCTTTGTTGTGGCAATAAATTTCTATCAATTAAACTTTGTCAGAAAATGATAATACTCTGTGTCAATCTCTCCTTTCATCCATTTCCAATTTTTTGGCACTAACAATTGGCTCATTTAACCAGATTAGGCCGGAGTCGCCTCAATTCCAAGGCATATTTTCTTGCTTATATTATCTTTTAATCTGGCATTGATTACAATCTTTGCTCTAGAGTAAGTCAACAGTCTGATAGTACATGGACAGCTCATTCAAAAGTGACTACCACATTGGTAACAAGCTACTTCCTGCCTGTTAAATATAATCATTTCATTTTGTGTAATGGCATTTGATACTCACTATGTGAATGCTTATCATGAATCACCATCTTGATTCTCTTCTCAAAAATAGGCACAACACTTCTGTATAGTTTACAGGTCTTTGGCATCTCCCATTTCGTACTCTTCAACCATGTTTCCCAACATGTTTTTTACCCTCCTCCCCAAAGACTACCTATGCACTTAAGTTAACTAATATTAAAATATATATTTATTTAATTTGAGGAGTTTTATCGAGTTCTTCATAGAATTTTTCTAGCTACTCATCCCCTGCAAGTTACTGACACATAATTTACACTTATCTTTGTGGCAGTCTCTTTGTAAATGCAAACAATGAAGGGTGTAATAAGAAATGACTATTGTCCTATAAAATATCTGTTGCCTCAGACACACCTTTAACTTAGACAACTCCTTTATTTGCCTCTCCAAGGGGAGTCTGTGAGACATCCTTTCATTTAGCTGGAATTTCTTTTTGTCTTCCAGGTTAACTTATAGCAAGAATGTCAAGAATGATACAACTCAGTTCCTTGGATAATATGGAGACTCACTGGATAAGAACATCACATTCAGAATACCTATAGCTAAGCTTTATTTATAGACTATCTAAAAACTATTTAATGTTCAGCACCCTTTGTTACCTTTTCCACTAGCCTATAATTTTATTTTATTTTTTGCGAGTTAATCAGGGTTAAGTACTTGCCCAGGGTCACACAGCTAGCAAGTGTCAAGTGTCTCAGGTAGGATTTGAATTCAGGTTCTCCTGACTCCAGGACCGGTACTCTATCCACTGCACCACCTAGCTGCCCCTCCACTATCCTTTAATCAATACAGAAGCAGAAGGAAGTCATGCAGGACTAAGTGTCACTTTTAATCTTCTATTATTTCAGAGATTTCCATGTCCAAAAGGAAATCACTATCAAGCAGCCACCCTTAGAGTGATAAGCCTCTTTATACTCAGCTACGCTGGTTCTTAGAAAACAATAAATTACCGGGACCATTCTTAAAGCCTGTTGGGTAGAACATTCCAAAGACTACTCTGCTGGTAACCTTCAAGGATTCAGGCTCTTCTCAAGAGCACAATGGGAAATCAATAGGACTTTGTGAAGGATCAACTAGCTACTAAAAATTTTCCCCAGTGGTAGATACCCAAAAGTTGCTTTTCAGAGATTCTTATTGTTTGCCTGGTGGATCACAATGGGTAACACCAGCAACGGAGCTCTGCTTAGCTGAGTCAACTCAATGTGTCCCTACTGTCTACCCTTACTGAATATTCCCCTTACTATAGCTAAGATGATTTTCTTTTGTTAACTGTTAAATGATTTCTCATTTTGTTCCAGTTTTAAATCTAAACTACCAGGGGACTGTCCTAAGTCAGGCCCAGCCCAGCACAACCCATACTCAAGAGATATCACTTGAAGACAAGTATGCCTGGAAAAAGAGTGGAGTTGGTCACACAGTAATAAATGGAGAAGCCAAATATTGCACTGGTGCTCACAAAACATTAAAAGAATCAGAGAAAACTCTTCATTGTAAGGATTAGGCTGTCTATAGAGGATTTAGGGGAGGCAGAAATGAAGACTAAACGGGATGAGAGAGTATGGATACAATCGTTACTACTAGAAAGTAGTACCCATGTAGATGTGATCACAGATTCATTAAAGTACTGAAAACAGAGTCCATAAAATGATAATGGGTTACTAGAGTCAAACCTGCACAGTAGTAACTGGCTTCTCTACTTCAGGTGTTTCCTCAGAAAACAGAGGCTCAAAATCATTCATGTTTTCAACATCTTCTAGAGATTGTTCAAGCTGCTCCAAGTCAGGTGTCTAAAATGAAAGAGATTCTGTAACTTTAGTGAACAGCAAAGATGTCAACCTTAATTCTAGGCATAATTTGTCACAGGAAGGAATATAATCTTATCTGAAGGTTTAAAAACCTACATAAAAATGTGAAAAACTTCCTAGACTTATAAAATGATCATGACTATCTTAATGAAGAACTTCAAGACTTTAAGAAATGAAAGTCTTAAAACTGCCTTGCCTCCCATCTCAGTTCACCCCCCTCATCATTTATCTAAATCCTATTCATTCCCTAAGGTCCAACAAATCCCACCTTCCTTTGAAAAGACGTCTGTGACCACACTAACATTTCAAGAAATATTCTGTGTCAGGCAACCAGTTTGGCATTAAGATATTAGTGTCCACTAAACAGAAAATTTGTTGCTATTACACTAGGTAAACAAAGCATGGCAGCTAAATGATCTTTTTTAACCTATTAAGATGAGCTGAAGAGTTAGTTTTTGTTAACATGTATGATACGTTTTAGTGGGTTCTGAATTATACCAGTAGTTCAAAAATTCAAAAAAGTATCCAAAAATGAAATAATTTCAGGGATAGTGATTTAGAGTTTAGTACTTTATCATCTCCTTTATTAAAAAAAAAGTTAGAGCTCCTATTATAAGCAGAGTCCTATCCTAGACATTATACAGTACTAGGTTACAAAGAAACCCTCTTCCTACTAGGAACAGAAATGGTGTGAGAAAACAGGTAGGAAAGCACAAAATAAATCACTAGTGGCTAAAATCTAGATGTCTATAGAAATCAATGAAGCTCAAAGCTCTTTCATATTATGAAGAATTAAGACCACTGAACAGTATGCTTATGAACAGTATCCTAAACCAATGAAGGTGAAATCTGTTCATGCTATTAAGACATCAATGTATTTCAGAAAAACATCGAAAAACAAGAAATAAGATGATTACACTTAATGTTACAAACCAGGGCGGCACTTTTTATAGCAGTAAAAACTATAGGAAGGAAAGTGACTGCTCATCAATTAGGGAATGGCTGAACATATTATATATGACTGTAACAGAATTTTATTGCATCATAAAAAATGATGAACATGAAGAATTCAGAGGAACTCAATTTATGTGAAGTGAAGTAAACAGAAACACAGCAATTTACACAATGACCACAATAATTATAAAGGAAAACAACACTGAAAAACCTCCAAATTCCGATCTATCACCAATTATAATTTCCAAGGACTGATGAAACAAGAAGGTAGTGGACTATTTCAGGCATAGTCAATTTATTGATTTGCTGTATTTCTTTGTTACAAAGGAGGAACCTATTAGGGGCAGAAGAATCACTAAAAATGACATGTTAAAAGGCGTCAACAAGACACTCCCCAAAACACAAAAGAATGTACAACCTTTTAGAATCATATATTCAAAAGGAAAAATGTAAATCTTTTAAAATGAAAATAGATCACACATTAAAAATAATGGAGTTAAAAAGGGGAGAAGGGCATGTGGAAAGAACCTGAGGTTAGGGAGAAGGCAAAGAAATTGGCAAGAGGAAACTGGGTAATAAGCAGTTTTCAGGAGAAGAAATCAAAGCTATCAATAGTCATGTGAAAAAATGCTCCAAATCATTATTGATTAGTGGAGAGAGCATTGGCCCTGGATTCAGGAAGACCTGAGTTCAAATCCGGCCTCAGACACATAACACATACTAGCTATGTAACCCTGGGCAAGTCACTTAACTCCATTGCCTAGCACCCACCCCCCAAAATCATTATTAATTAGAGAAATGCAAATTAAAACAACTCTGAGGTACTACCTCACACCTATCAGGACTGCTAACATGACAGAAAAGGAAAAATGCTAGAGGGGATGTGGAAAAAAAGACACACTAATGCACTGTGGGTGGAGTTGTGAACTGGTCCAACCATTCTGAAGAACAATTTGGAACTATACCCAAAGGGCTATAAAACTGGGGAATACCCTTTGACCCAGCAATATCACTACTAGATTTCTATCCCAAAGAGATCAAAGGAAAGGGGAAAGGGCCTATATGAATAAAAATATTTAGAGCAATTTTTTTTTGTGGTGGCAAAGAACTGGAAATTGAGGGGATGTACATCAACTGGGGAATGGCTGAATAAGTTGTGGTATATGACTGTGATGGAATATTATTGTGCTACAAGAAATGTTAAGGAGGATGGTTTTAGAAAAACCTAGGAAGACTCATGTGAACTGATGCAGAGTGAAGTGGCAAGAACCCAGAGAACATTATATACAGTAAGAGCAATATAAAGATGATCAACTGTGAAAAACTTAGCCACTCTGATCAATACAATGATCCAAGACAATTTCAAGACTCATGATAAAAAATACTATCCATCTCCAGAGACAGATCTGATGCAATATGAGCGCGGATTAAAGTATAATTTTTTCCCTTTATTTTTCTTGCTTTGCTTTTTGTAACATGGCTAATATGGAAATGTTTTGCATGATTTCACATGAATAACTGATATCACTGCTTGTCTTCTCAACAAATGATATGAGACAGGAGGGAGAGAATTTGGAACTCAAAAATTTTTTTAATGTTAAAAATAAATAATTTTTTTAAAAAAGACATTAACACTATGTAAGGAAATCCAGGAACCAGATGGGAAAAGGTTCAAAGCAAGATGAACAGAAACAGAAATAGGATCAATATTTTCACTGGAGTATATTACAAACCACCTGGACTAAAAGAAGAAATAAATGGAGAGTATGAGAACTAAATCACAAGTCAGAAAGACATAATATAATGAGGGTAAGAGGAAGGTGGAGGAGTATTAATTAGCTGGACTTCAATATTTCTTGTTATTGTTTAGTCATTTTTCAGTTATATCCAACTCTCCGTGACCCCTTTTGGGGTTTTCTTAGCGAAGACACTGGAGTGGTTTGCCATTTCCTTCTCCAGCTCATTTTACAGATGAGGAAACTGAGGCAGTGTTAAGTGACTTGCCCAGGATCACACAGCTAGTGTCTGAGGTTGAATCTGAACTCAGGTCTTCCTGATTCCAGGCCTGGCAGACTATTTACTGTGCCATCTAGCTGCATTGCAATACTTTAAACAACTGTTATTTCATTGGCCTGAATAGTCTCTCCACTGATATAATCCAGAATCACTTTGTGTCTGAGTGGATGGATGAATGAATTGTTTGGACCAAAAATGCTAAGTGCTTTACCTATATTACACAGTGAAATATGGAAAGGAAGGACACTAGTTAGTATCAATGTAGTGACTACAGCTCACACTGTTAGGGTATGCATGTTATTCTTCCATCTCATATACCTTCTTTCCTCCCTGATGCCCTGGTCCTACCATTAAGGAGATTCCAAGTAAACAATCATCATTATTTGGCTCCAATGACTGCATCCATTTTACAGGGAATCAACCTAGCCTCCTCTTCCTGCTCTCTCACTGGAGACAATAGCAATCATATGCAAAAAGACAAGAAATGGACTGCTTTGCCAATACAGAATTGGGCAGAAAAAAATAAAACTGGTCTTCCCTCTGAGAAGGGGTTAACCTATTCCTGTTATTGGGTAGCATTTGACTAGAGAAAGGGCTCAAAAGCAAACTCAGTCTCTATCTACCCTACTTGTCCTCAAAATTACCTCTGGTTTGGTATCTACAACATCCACTTCAATATTGACTTCCGCCTGGAGGATTTTCTGCTTAGTTTGTTCCACTGACAAACTCAGTTTTTGTATATAAGATTGTAGCTCCTCTGGAGAGTCCATGTTCAGTTCTACCAGGGCTTTGTGAAACTGATCCATCTGACCATCTTCTAGAAGTTCCTATGATGAGATTGTTTAAAATTCCAATTAATTAACAATTAACAGTGTTCACACTCAGACAAAAGAAAGACAAGGCTTTAAAAGTTCTAAGTTAGGCAAACAATTAAAAAAAATCTGACCCGGAAAGGACATCTAGCACCTTATTTCAGAACACTATATCTACATCATCCAAGACACATGTACTAACACATTCTTAGAGGCAAGAACATGTTATCACATTAAGTAACCATATACAGCATGCACTTCAATACTTCAAGCATCTGTTACTTCACTGGTTTGGATACTCTCCACTGACATAATCCAGAGTCTCTTTCTGCCTTATTAGATGGCTGAACAAGTTGTTTGGCCAAAAAATTCATCACCTGCTGATCAACCTTCTGGTAATAAGCACTTAGCTAGGCTTAACCTCAGATGACAGACACATAGTGTAGTCTGCTGCTGGGCATAATATACAGAACCTGCATATCAGCAAAACTATTTAGTTTGTGATTCCGGTTAATTATTGATAACATTATAATGGGGACGCTGACCTGCGGCTGATGCATTATGCCAAAAAGGTCTCCCAATAAATGAATGTAAACTGCAATAAAATGCTAAAGGGAAAAAGAGTTTGGGTTCATTATTGTAGATTTATCCATAAGGAGATACACATTAAAAAATTTCCATTAACCCATAGAAGTCTCCCTTAAAGTTCTATTACAATTCAAATCCATTTTCTTTTGTCCTAAGCATAGCCTGAAATTTTTAATCCCTAGTTCACTGCTGAAAGTAAATTTCATGTTAGCTTGGGGGATAAAACTGTAGCCTTCTACTTTTAAAATGAAGATCCAGCTACAATTTACCCATGACTTCAAAAATCTCTACTTTTAACCATATTCTCCTATGTCCCACAGCTCCAAAACCTTTATTTTATTCTGAAGACCAAAATGTTGGAACATAAGTCTTGTTGGTCTAGGGTGGGAAGTTTCACAGAAGAAGCTCTAGCCTTACTCAGGTATATATGCTAAATATCAATGTGTCATTACTTGCACAAAGAGAAGTCTGTCTAGCCGTTCTTGGTCAAGTTGTAATTTTTCTTCTCGTCGTCGAGCATTAAGTTCCTGAAGCCGCCGCAGCTGCTGCTGCCGCCTCTCCTGCTTCTCTTCAGACGTCAAGGTGCTACCAAGCAGCTTGCTGGAGAATGGGAGCTGCATCTTATGAACATTGTTTTCATAATATTCAGGAGATCTCCACTTCTGCAATTCTTTTTTTTTTTTAAATTTTAGAGAATTATTAAAGAGAAACATTATTGGGGATGAACATTGTATTAAATACAGCAATATTTATTAGAACATTAGATCAGGAGTCAGAAGATATGGATTCTGGGCCCAGCTATGTCACTAACTGGCTATGTGACCTTGGGTGAGTCTACAATCTCTGGAGACTTGAGTTTCCTCACCTAGAAATGAAAACACTGCACTTTATGATTACTGAGGGTTCCTTCCAGATCCAGAGAGACAATCTGTCGTCACATAAGTAAAAATAACAAAGGAAGCATGCAGGTACCTTACAGGACGTAGCAAGGAAAAATCCCAAAAAATCAAATACCAACTGAAATAACACGTAACAGAAATGTGTAAAGCAAAAGGAAACATTTACTTGGGCATGGAAAGCAGACTAGAAGAAAAGAACCTGTAGAATAGAGTTGTGCTACAGCAAAGTAAGTCCCAGGTGCCAAAAGAAGGCTGTGACTTGGACACATACACTCCTATACCCTCTTCTGTTCATTCTCTTCAGGGGAAATTGTAATACTTCATCATGGTATCACTGACATGGTGAATGACTTTGGGCAGCTAGGTGTGGGCACAGTGGACTGAGCAAGAAGACCTAAGTTCAAATCCAGCCTCAGACACTTACTAGCTGTGTGACCTTTGGCAAGTCACTTGACTTCTACTTGCCTCAGTTTCCTCAACTGTAAAAATGGAGATATTATCTCCAAGGGTTGTTCTAAGGATCAAATGAACAAACATCGTAAAGTGCTTAACACAATGCCTGCCATACAGGCACTATATAAATGCCAGCTATCATTATTATTATTGTTATTCGAAGGCTATGCCAGCAATATGTAAGCTCAAACATATAGTACGATGCTAGATATGTTTCAAGTTTGGCACTAGTGACTAGTACGCTCACTGTCTAAGAAATTACTTAGTTAAGTTCAGAGAAATTCAACAGTACGCTGGCCAAAGTGTTGAAATTTTTGGCTATAGTACCCCACAAGGACCATGTAAGTCACAGAGGGATTTTGGCACATATCGGTAGATGGACTACTCAGACTGCTGAAATCACAAATCCTTAAGTATTGAAGTATAAATGAATCTCATTATAAAAATACTCTATTCCCAGATAATTTGTTCACTGAGGTTTCACTGTTCTATTTTCCAAAATTCACTCTCTTCTAAAATTCCATCCAAAATGTTTTCCCTTAATTTTAAATCACGTACCCCAACTCCAAATACTGTTCTAGGTAATCTTGAAGAAAGCACGATGTAAAAGAGTAGAGGGCTAAAACTCGAAACAAAATTCTCTATCAGAGTTAGAAGACCTGGGTTCAAACCCAGAGACAGATACTTACTACTAGTTATGCCACTGAACAAGCCACTTAGCCTCTCTTAGCCCAGTTTTCTCAACTACAAAACAGAAATAAAATGGCACCTATTTCACAAGGTAGTCAGAGGCTCAAATGAAATAATGTATGCAAAGCACTTTGAGAACCTTAAATGTGAGTTATTACCTTATAAATATCTCTAATAAGAGTATGACTTCACAGGTAAACTATGGAAATAATAGTACTTTATCTCTCTTTGCTGTTGTTCAGTCATTTCAGTTGTGACCAACCCTTCATGATCTAAGTTGTGACCGACCCTTCATGATCTCTTCTGGGGTTTTCTTAGCAAAGATAATGGAGTAATATTCCATTTCCTTCTCCAGTGGATCCATTTTGTCAGGCAATCAGAAGTTAAAAGACTTGCCCAAGGTCACATAGCTAGGAAGTGTCTGAGAACAAATCTGAAGTTAAGTCTTCCTTACTCCAAGCCCAGCACTCTATCTGCTGAGCCACTGGCTGCCTCCATCTCCCTTGTTTACCTAAAGCAGTTGAATATTTTAAGACACTGAATGAGCTAGGAAGAAAGAAGGTCACGCAAACTGATCAATCCTATATCATAGTTTACCATTCAAGCCCCTAGACCTGGACCTAAAATCACAATGTTCTAAGAAAAAACCAGGTTCTTCCCTGGTAGTAAACAGTGACCCTTCAAGCTCTAAACTTCCAGGATCCCATAAATAAGCTTCCAGCTTTGCCACTTACAACTTGTATACCCTGGTGCAAGTTTCGTCTCACCAGTACTGTTTCCTCATTTATAAAATAAACAGGTAGAATTTTTTTTAATGACATCTTAGGCTATAAATTCTGTGGTCTCTTTTCTAACTTTTTATTGAACATCCTACTACTACGTGATGCCAAACTCACAAGGGTGTTGAGAGGCTCAAATGATATAATATATATAAAGCTGAACACCTACCAGTTGTTAATATGATTATTTCTATTATTTTTATTATGTACTAGCATTATGTTAGTTCCTATGAATTTTTTTAAAGGATAAGACATGGTTCCTGCCTTTAAAGAATTTATAGAGGTTTCATAACATACAAGAATTTCTATAATCTAGATTAAAAAGTACTTTTAATCCAAAAAAGGATCACATATAACAGGCAGAGAGGTTTTTTCTAATCACAGGCTATTGGCCTAAAAAACAAAAATATACCACAGACCCACAATCAAGGGTCACACAAAATCAAATATTAATCAGTAATAATTTCTATGCCAGTATAACTAATAAACACTACAGTGTCCAAGCATCTGAATAAGTAATGATTTCCACAGTTAAAATTGCTGGTTATATTTTGTCTAGATTTCTACAAGCCAAATGAAATTAAGTAACAGACTAAACCTGCTTCCATATGCCAGACATAATATAGTCAAATTGTAACAAACTTTGAATTAGGTTAGTATGTGAACAGCACTAAAAACTTCCAGAAATACATTACTAAATTCAAATAAAAACATAAAAATTATCTCAAAGACAAATATAAATAACTTTTGAATTGTCTACACTCTTCTTCCCTCCATTAACAAACATAATTTTGAAAAGACTTTGAAATATCAGGGCTAAGGTTTATATTAAATGATAATGAAAATAAACAAGCAACAAAAAAAAGCATTTATCAAGTGCTTACTATGTGCTAGGCACTGTACTGAGGGAATATAAATACAAGCAAAAAGAAAGACAGTCCCTGTCCTCAAGGAACTTACATTTTATTTGAGGAAGACGGCAGACAAAAGAGAACTGAAAAGCTGAGGAACTAAGGGTAGGAAGGGAAATTAGCCACTCTGGGGCAGAGAGAGTACAAAGAGTCAGAAACAGGTTCAGGAGAGGAATGAAGTACGGCCAGGCTGAGCTCATCCCCAAAACGAAAACACCTCAGAAGGAACTCAGCAATGGGAAAAGGCGGCCAGCATGGCAGAGGGATATTCCAGGACGAAAAGGCCCCAACCTGCTACTGAAAGAAGTTTACAGGTTTACTGGGTGAGGAGGTCTTGGTGGCAACATATGGAGAGTCAGAAGCACAGCACGGAGGAGGAGGGGCTACACAAATAGAGAACAGAAATCAAAAGGTAATCTGCATACTATTTTAACTGTATGAAAGCCTTCCCACTAAAATGTGGTAAGGAATAAGAATCCAACAATGGGATGGAAAGAAGGGTTAAAGCTGAAGAAGGATATCTTAAGGAAATTTAGAGTTTTTGAAATTGCAAAGATCAATCAAATCCAGGGATATTTGAGAAGGAAATCGTCAAGGTAAGGAAAAATAAAATAGGTGTTCTTGATAAGGAGCTAATAAAGAAAAGAGAATGACAACTTCTGAACCAGACAACTACAGAGTTGCCACAGCAACTTCCAGAGCAGTCCTATAGAGGAGCTGTTCACAAGACCTACTAGCAAAAACAACAAAAGAACAGGCAGCTAGGTGGCACAGTGGATAGAGCACCAGTCCTGGAGTTAGGAGGACCTCAGTTCAAATTCAACCTTAGATACTTGACATTCACTAGCTGTGTAACCCTGGGCAAGTCATTAACCCCCACTGCCTAGCGAAAAAAAAAAAAGAATTTGTATTTGGTGGCACAGAGGATAGAGTACCAGCCCTGGAGTCAGGAAGGCCTGAGTTCAATTCTAGCCTCAGACACACAACATTCACTAGCTGTGTGACTGCCTCACCAAAAAAACCAAAACAAAACACAGAAGACTGAGGAACTTACGGAAAAGAAAGTAATGAAGAGTATGGAGAATTTTGCAGTGACCTACATAGTACATATCATATCTGTCTTTCTCCCACAGGTAAAGTAATTGTTATCTACATACGAAGGGCATCTTCCCACTGAAAGTGATGAATGAATTCAAAAAAGACATTCCGACCTCACTGAACTGAATCTGAAGGGAATTAGGAATTTTAAGAGATCAAGGCAAGGAAGAAATCATTCCTGACATGGAAACAATCTGTTCAGAGAGAGAAATGGGAGATGGAGTATCATGTAGTAGGCCAGTACTGGCTGGAATTTGGAGTTTGTGAAGTAATATAATGTTCAATAATACTGGAAAGGCAGGCTAAAGCCAGATTGTAAAAAATACGGTGTTCATATTTTAATATTACAGAAAAAAGGGAGCCATTTATAGCTTGAACAGGAGAGTGACATGGTCAGTGACAAGACTTTTACTTGAAGAGAAGGTAAAAGGGCTCAAAGAACACTTCTCCAGTTTCCAGATTATAAGGAGAGATGAAATGTTCTTTAATTAAATGCAAAGGCTTAAAAGTAAAAACAAAAAAGTAAAGAGACAAAGAAGAGTCTCATTCTGTGTCAATAGATTGAAAAGTAGAAGAGAGGACAAAGTAGAAGTAGAAAGGAAAAAGGACCAATGAACATCTGGAGCAAAGTAACAGACACAAGGAAAGAGCTATCAGTACCTACAAAGGAGGAAGAACTGCTTGTCCTCCACTCTGACAATTATTATCCATGTTATGTTACTACATATGAAAATGCTAGAAGGAATTTGGAAAACATTGATGAGGATTATGAAGTCTTGGAGAAAAAGTGAAGGGGTTTATAGGCAGTTTTCATTACTGCTACCAATCAAAGATAAGAGGTTAAATTTAGACTTAATAATAAGGAAAATTTTCTAAATACTTAAAACTATTCAAAAGGAGAATGGTCTTCCTTCAGAGGTAATGAGTTCTCCTTCACTAGAAGTCTTCAACCAAAGAACGGATGACCAGTTCTTATACATGGCGTATGGGACATGCAAAGAGCTTGAAGGGCTGCTTCACATATCATATTTTCCAAATTCCTCATTTTACAGGTGAAAAAAGTAAAATCAAAAGAGATTAAATGATTTTCTCAAGGTCACACAGTATCAAAAGTAGGAGATTCTTGGGGGGCGGAGCCAAGATGGCAGAGTGAAAGCAGTGACTTGCTTGAGCTCTCCCCCAAACCCTCCAAATACGTATAAAAAAATGGCTCTGAACAAATTCTAAAGCAGCAGATTCCACAAAAAGACAAGAGTGCGCAAAAAAGAGTCAGACTTTATTATCTTACTTTGGTGACAAAGAAGATCAAAACGTAACAACCAAAAGATGACAACAAAGTCAAAGCTCCTACATCCAAAGCCTTCAAGAAAAACATGAATCAGTCCCCAGGCTTTGGAAGAGCTCAAAAGGGATTCTGAGAAGCAAGTAAGAGAAGTAGAGGAAACACTGGGAAGAGAAAGAGAGTGATGCAAGAAAATCATGAAAAACAAGTCAACAGCTTGCTAAAGGAGACCCAAAAAAACACTGAAGAAAATAATACCTTAAAAAATAGCCTAACCCAAATGGCAAAAGAGGTCCAAAAAGCCAATGAAGAGAAGAAGGCCCTAAAAAGAAAAACTGGCCAAATGTAAAAGGAAGTCCAAAAGATTACTGAAGAAAATACTTCCTTAAAAATTAGAATAGAGCAATTGGAAGATAGTGACTTTATGAGAAATCACGACACTGTAAAACAAATCCAAAAGAATGAAAAATTGGAAAACAATGTGAAATATCTCATTGGAAAAACAACTGACCTGGAAAATAGATCCAGGAGAGAGAATTTAAAAATTATTGGACTATCTGAAAGCCATGATCAAAAAAGAGCCTAGACATCATCTTTCAAGAAATTACCAAGGAAAACTGCCCTGATATTTTAGAACCAGAGGGCAAAATAGAAATTGAAAGAATCCACTGATCACCTCCTAAAAGAGATCCCCAAAAGAAAACTCCTAGGAATATTGTAATCAAATTCCAGAGTTCCCAGGTCAAGGAGAAAACATTACAAACAGCCAGAAAGAAACAATTCAAGTATTGTGGAAACACAATCAGGATAACACAAGATTTAGCAGCTTCTACATTAAAAGACCACAGGGCATGGAATATAATATTCCAGAGGGCAAAGGAGATAGGATTACAACCAAGAATCACCTACCCAGCAAAACTGAGTATCATCCTTCAGGGGAAAAAAATGGTCATTCAGTGAAATAGAGGACTGTCAAGCATTCTTGATGAAAAGACCAGAGCTGAATAGAAAATCTGACTTTCAAATACAAGACTCAAGTGGAACATGAAGAGGTAAACAGGAAAGAGAAATCATAAGAGACTTATTAAGACTGAACTGTTTACATTGCTGCATGGAAAGATGATATTTATAACTCATGAGACCTTTGTCAGTATTAGGGTAGTTGGAGGGAAAAAATTATATGTATGTCTATAGATAGATAGATACATAGAGGGCACAGGGTGAGTTGAAGATGAAGGAGTCATATCTGGAGAATAAAATTAAGGGGTGAGAGAGGATTATACTAGGAGAAGGAGAAAGGGAGAGGTAGAATGGAGTAAATTATCTCATAAAAAGCAGAAAAGGCTCTTACAATGGAGGGGAAATGGGGAAGGTGAGAGGTAATGAATGAATTTTATTCTCATAGGATTTGGCTTAAGGAAGGAATAACAGACACACTCAATTGGGTATGGAAATCTGTCTTACCCTACAGGAAAATTAGGGGGGGAAGGGGACAAGAGAGCAGGGGGATGATAGAGAGGAGGGCAGATTGGAAAAGGGGGTAATCAGAAGCAAATACTTCTGAGGAGGGACAGGGTCAAAAGAAAGAATAGAACAAATGGGGGGTTGGGATAGGATTAAGGGAAATAGAGTTACTTTTTCACAACACACCTACTATGGAAGTGTTTTGCATAACTGCATATGTATAACCTATAATGAGTTGCTTGCCTTTTCAATGAGGGTGGGTGGGGAGGGAGGAAGGGAGAAAATTTGGAACCCAAAGTTTCAAAAGCACATGTTTAAAGGAAAATATTTTCACATGCAACTGGGAAATAAATACAGGGATAAGAGAAGTGGGGGAGAGATAGAAGAGAAGGAAGACTAGGGGAAGGGATATTCAGAATGCATGCCATGTTGGGGTGGGGGGAGGGGTGAGATGGGGTGAAAATTTGGAACTCAAAATCTTGTGGAAGTAAATGTTGAAAACTAAAAATAAATAAATTTTTTTAAAAGTGGGAGATTCTTGTAAAATTAGGGATTAGATTAGATGGCTTCTACAGTATCTCTTAATTCAGAATCTATGATTTTATTTAAACAGACTTAATGAAACTACTGAGATAAATCCATCCTGTTTATTAGTCTCAATATCCAGGGAGAGCTAGTAAAGTATCTTTACAATGTTGCTTGTACTACTTATACAGATAGCAAATTTTAATTTCAATTAATCTTAACTGCTGGTTTCTCAAAATAAGCCCAGTTAGAAATATTCTTATTCCATTTTTAAAAGTTGCTGCAACTAGAATCCCCTTTCTCTAAGGTCTTTAATAAAAGAAATATCCACTGCTGTTAGGTAATTTATATGCACAAAATATAGTAAATAACATCATTACAATTTCATATTTGTTAGTCTTTTTTTGTTTTTTGGTGAGGCAATGGGGGTTAAGTGACTTGCCCAGGGTCACACAGCTAGTAAGTGTTAAGTGTCTGAGGCTGGATTTGAACTCAGGTCCTCCTGACTCCAAGGCCAGAGCTCTATTTACTGCGCCACCTAGCTGCCCCCATATTTGTTATTCTATCACATATTAAGATAACTGGAAAATATAATGTATTTCAGCACCTACTCTTCATTTCCCTGTTTAAAGGTTTAAGGTTTCTATACCAAACAACCAAAAGTATATACACAATAGCTACAATAAAAATAAGTTTTCAGTTTAAACATTGTTTAAAATGCTCTGTAATGGATCCTATCTCTTATAATGATTCCACTACTTAGTCAAATAATAGTAAGAACTAATAATGACACTATCCCTTTAAGAAAAGTTTCTTATATAACCTCAGGATTACAGTTCCAAAGTAGTCTCCAAATTTCCCTCAAAGGGTTTGTAAGAGATGGCTGCTAACTGAGAGATCCTAAGCCAACTACAATTCCTAAAAGACCTTGCTAAGCAAGTTAAAAAGTTACCTAAAAAAAGGTAAACTGGTAGGGAAATTTTTAACTGGGAAAAGAATACATTTGCAGAGATGAGCTACAGAGAGGGAACTAGACCAAATATTTAAGCAAATAAATAATCAAAAAAATTTAATTAAACACTTAATAGCCCTAGCTCCTAGAAATAAAGAATGCTTTTAGAAAAGATAGAAGGGGTGCTTATTTTTTTCTATGGTTTAGGAGAGTTGTTAAGAAACAGGAAGTAAACTAAGTGATCTGAATCCCTACTGTGTTTTAGGATTCTGATTTTATTTTTTTTAAAGTAAGCACTCATACAAAATTGCCAGAATCCATCTATGTAACAAATACAGAAAATAACAGAGACGGAATAAATAATAAAGTCTGTGATCAAAAGATTTACATCTTTACCTTCCACATAATCTTCAGCAATATAGCTATGCTCATGCAAGATTTCTTCCATTCGACTAAGAGTGATGGCTGCTAAATGTCCAGGATATTTCAGTTGGAGAAGACGCTGTAGGTATGCAGCTGCTTGGCTTCCTCCAAGGTTGATTCGTTTACAGTTTTTGGCATCCAACCTATGGTCCAATCCACAGAAATAACACTGAGCTGTTCAACAACAAGGAATAGAAAAAAACAATGCATCTTTGGGCAGGGGTAAGCAATTTTAAGACATTAACCCTAAGGTATTACAGGGAGCGTGTTTTCTTTTTAGTCTACTTTGAGTAACAAAGGCCTCAAAGGCTATCAGATGATGAGATACTACCAAACTAGGTCTCCTGTGCTTGGGTAAATATTTTTTTTTAAACCTAAAAGCAGGAGTTTACAAATAGCTGATTAAAGAAATAACACTGATACAGCCATATTAAAATGAGATATTTAAGTAGAATCTAACAAGTAGAAATGAAGTTTTAGAAGCCTGGGAATTTGTTACTCTAAGAGAAGTTTAGAGCAAACCTATGTGGTTCATATCTTTGCCATCCCAGCTGCCTAAGGACCCACTCCACTCCAGTTGAAAGGAATTGTTGTTGTTGTAATTTAGTTGTGTCCAATTCTTTATGATCCCATTTGAGGTTTTCTTTGCCAAGATACTGGAGCGGTTTGCCATTTCCTTTTCCAGCTCATTTTCCAGATAAGGAACTGAGGCAAACAGGGGCAAGTAACTTGCCCAGGGTCACATAGCTAGTAAATGTCTGAGGCCAGATTTGAGCTCAGGGAGATGAATCTTCCTGACTCCAGGGCCAGCACTCTAACCACTGTACCACCTAGCTGCTCTGTTATGAAATGGAGCGGTCCCTTTAACTCGAGTAAAGGGAGTAGTCCAGGAAGAATGGGATATAGACTGAGTTACTCCAGAAATTTTAGAATGTTAACCCACACAGTATTCTGCCACAACTTCCTGTTCAAAATTCCTATAAATGTTATCTCTAATTGTCCAGGGGTAGAGACTCATTTTGAAGGGCAGTGAGGACTATTCTGGTTGTAATTCTCTCTCACCAAACTAGAAATGGCTTGGATATAGATTAATGTTAAATTAAAATTGTTTCTGGCAGACTGGTACCTAAATATATTACAGTATTAATATTAATATTTTTCTTCTATATCAAAAAATTTAGTATCTTACACAGCAGGTAGTAAACAAACAGAAATAGTTCCCCTGCATGTTGTCCCTCTCCATTAGATTATTTGCTCCTTAAGGATATGAATTATTTTTGCCTTTCTTTGTATTCCCAGGGCTTAGCATAGTGCCTGGCACCTAACAGGTACTTAAAACTTACTGACTTGATTTAAACTCCAATAAAAATAAGAGTTACTATCTATTACTATGATCTGGTCATTTACTCACCACAAAGTTATTGCAGATATATGTATGCAGCATATGGTCCCTGTGAGGCTGTAAAGGCATCATGTCCTAGCTATCTCTATATATCCCCCATAGCCTAGCAAAAAGTTCAGTACAAGCTATGCAGTTAATGGATATTATTGGTTGAATGAATAAAAAAAAAGCTAATGAAATTTGACTGTAATATCATACTTTGCATTAGGTACCAGTATCTAACTCATACTATATATAATATGAAAATGTCAAGAATTAAAGTATTCTCCCTTCTTTGCACTTCAAACAGTGTGAGATTTGACTAATGGCTAATTAGGCTGAATTTTTCCCCTTTTTTTGTTATTCTTTTTTTTTTTAATTAAAATTTCCTATATTATCAATTCTTTTGGCTTGGGATTCTATATGTTGCATTTACTGAGGAAATATTTAAGTATCTATTATTTTTCGAGAATTTCACTTTTTTTCTTCAAGAAATCTACAGGAGACTTACTAATTTGACTTTATGTAAATATGCAAAAGGATTAATAAAAACCATCTATCTAGGTAGGAAAAAAACTGCCATGATCATCTTATCAGGCCGAGAGAAAACAGCAGATTAATTGAAGCTTCTCTAATCTACAAATAACCTAATCTGTGTTAACTAAAGAATACTGTAAACTCTACACAGTAAATTAAAAACCTAGTTCTAAAGAATGAAAATATTATAATTCTGGGCTCATCAAGTTTTATCACTGCAAGGGTCATGTAGTCTAACTCTCTTCATTTTATAAACAAGGTAAATAAATGAGGTCCAGAAACATTTACTGACCTGCCCAAAATCTAGTGACCATATTGGGATTAATACCTGTGTCTCCTGATTCCCAGCCCAATACTTTCCCCCTTAAATATTTATTCATATATTTTCTTTAAAAATATTAGTTGCTTACAAGGAAGTCTACATAAGCAAATAAGCCAACTTCAATATTCTTTCTGCCATAGTACACTGCTTTTTTCTTTTCAGAATTTTTTACAAGTCATTCAAATGTGACAAGTATAACTCACCTTCCTTTTAAGACTGGTAAAATATGAGTACACTGGTAGCCAGAAGAAATAATTAGGCCACTAGAAATTGAGTTTTTTCTTTTATTGTGGTAGAAACTGTAGAGGCTATCAATTCCATAAGAAACTTTGGGAATCCCATAGCATTCGAAAAGGAGCTCTGACATCATCTGTCTTGAATATAGTGGATTGCAAACAGCTTCTGTTAAAACTACTGGATGATCAACACAGCCCTATGTAGAAACGAAGAAGTAAATAAAAGTGATAATAAAAGGTAATAGTTTTTAAAAAACAGAAATTAAATTTCTTTTTTTTTTTTTGGTGAGGGAATCGGGGTTAAGTGACTTGCCCAGGGTCACACAGCTAGTGAGTGTCAAGTGTCTGAGGGATTTGAACTCAGGTCCTCCTGACTCCAAGGCTGGAGCTCTATCTACTGCACCACCTAGCTGCCCCAGAAATTAAATTCCTTAACTGTTATACTGGCTTTTAGTTACTATGAATCAAACCAATTTAGCGAGGCCTCTCCCTGTCAATCTGAAACCATTAATTTCTAAACAATACAAGTTACATATTCATATTGTGCAAAGCTATAATTCAATTTGAGATCATATTCTATACTTTTTAAAGTTATTTTAATTTCCTGTATTCTGTGTACTCCATGAGAACCAGTAGCCCTACCAGAAGTAGAGTGAGTGGGTAGGTAAAAGACCTCAAAAGCATACGGCATCCACCTCACACTCATAAGATTGGCAAAGTTGACAAGAAAAGAAAACTACAATCGTTTGAGAGACTCAGGGAAAACAGGTACACTAATGCATTATCAGTGAGCTGTGAACTGATCTAGCCATTTTGGAAAGGAATATGTCATGATGTCCCAAAAGTTACTAAACCATGCATATTCCCTGACCCAACAATAATAGCACTAATATCTTGATCCAAAAGAGATCAAAGAAAGAAAAAAAGGACCCATATATACAAAAATATTTATAGTGCCTCTTTTTGTAGTGGTGAAGAACTGGAAACTAAGAGGTGGCTATCAGCTGGAGAATAGCTGAACAAATTATATATTAATATAATGTATGAGAAATTATTAAAAGGAATGATTTTAGTGAAATCTGGGAACCCTTGAATGAAATGAGATGGGGCAGTGAGCAAAATCAGAACAATCTAAACAATACAACAACACGGCAAAACAATGCTGAAAGACTTAAAGAGCTCTGATCAACATAATGACTAACTCTGAGTCCAGAAGATCAATAATGAAACATGTTACCTGCCTCCTGACAGAGGTCAGAATGCCGATCAAGACATATTTTTGGAGATGGACAATGAGAGGGCAAGAAAAAAGATTCTTAGCATTAAAAAACATCTTATTTTATGACTAAACAAGCTGTGGCATATGATTGTAATGGAATATTATTGTGCTATAAAAAATAACAAGCAGGATGATGTTAGAAAAACCTGGAAAGACTTAGATGAACTGATATAAAGTGAAGTGAACAGAACCAGGAGAACGCTGTACACAGTAACAGCAATATTGTTCGATGAAGAACTGTGAATGACTTAGCTGTTCTCAGCAATACAATGATCCAAGACAATCCCAAAGGATTAGTGATGAAGCACACTATCTGCCTCTAGAGAAAGAACTTACATTGTTTGAACACAGACTGAAGCATGCTGTTATTTACTTTCTTTCATTCTTTTTCTTTTCTTTTAATCTCATATAAAATGACTAATATGGAAATGTTTTACATAATTGCACGTGTATAACCTACATCTGATTACTTACTGTCTCAGGAAAGGGGGAGGAGAGGGAGGAAGGGATAGAATTTGGAACTCAAAACTTTAAAAAAAAATTTAAAAATTGTTTAAGCATGTAATTGGAGGGCAAAATAAAAAAATACATACTTTTTAAACAATCTTATTTTAGGGAAAAAAAAGCAAGTTTATTATATTTTCCCCTAAACTTGTTTCTCCTTCTGAATATATAATAGTTCTGATATTGTTCTGGGCATTCACCCAGTATCCCTCATTCATGACACTGGGGTTATCTTTGAATTTACCTCTCCTTCAACTGTCATATCCAATCAGTTACCATATACCTCAATTCTACCTCTGAAATATCTCTTCCAACAGTCTCCTCCTTTTTATTCCCATGGCCACCATCCTATTCAGGCCATCATTACCACCCACTTGAACAAATGCAATGGACTCCCTATGGCCTTTCCTTTACTCTCTTCCCTAGTCTAATCTATTCTATTTATACTGGTGTTAGAATAATCTTTCTTGGGGCAGCTAGGTGGTGCAGTGAATAGAGCTCTGGCCTTGGAGTAAGAAGGACCTGAGTTCAAATGTGACCTCAGACACATAACACTTACTGGCTGTGTGACCCTAGGCAAGTCACTTAACCCCACTGCCTATTTAAAAAAAAAAAAAGAAAGAATGATCTTTCTTCACTTAAGTCTGGTCATTCCACTCTTAATGGCCCCAAAATTTTCAGAGGCTGACTAAAGAGTAAAGTTTGAACTGGTATTTCAGTTCCTCCACAACCTGGACTACAGGGTGAATGGAATGAATGAATTAACGAAAAAACATTACACACTTACTGTGTGCAAAGCACTAGCAAAACCATCTCTTTCCTCAAAAAGGATAATAGAATAGTCATGTCAAAATAGGATAAAAAGGAAAAAAAGAGATAAATCTGCCGCCCCTTTTGAATTTTAATTTGCCAGCATTTAACACAGCTCTTTGCATATAATAAGCACTTAACAAACACTTTTTCATTAATTGATTCATTCCTACATGCTATAATCCTGTCCAACTGGATTGTTCTACCAAACTTCATTTTCCCATTCCCATACCTCTGCTATGGTTGGCATGTTTCTCCCTTCTTCTCTACATCTGTGAATTGCTTGTTCAGTCATTTCAATTGTGTCTGACTCTGCGGCCCCATTTAGAGTTTTCTTGGCAAAGATACTGGAGTGGTTTGCATTTCCTTCTGCAGTTCATTTTACAGATGAGGAAACTGAGGCAAACAAGGGTAAATGACTTGCCCAGGGTCACATTGCTAGTCAGGTGTATGAGGCTAGATTTTAACTGGGGAAGATAAGTCTTCCTGACTTCAGGTCCTGCGCTCTATCCACCTTGCCACCTAGCTGAACTGCTACCCATCTTTTAAAACCAACTCCAATGCCACTTTCTCTCCATGAAATCTTTAAATCCCTACAATCTTGCCCAGAACAATGCTCAACACAAAATAGATGCTTACTGAATAGGTATCTGCAGAACTGAACAGAGAGAAGAAAATGTGAGATGACAAGAAAACTGCTGGAAAGTAAGGATAAAAAAAGAGGCTGAGATATAATAAGAATGTGAGGACAATAGAAGGGCATAAAGGGGAGAATAAAGAAGTGGAGATATAAGGGGAAAAACGAATTGAGGGAATCCGTAAAAAGAATGATGAAACAGTAATGAGGCAAGATGAAGTGGCAATAGGGTGAGTTATTCGTGGGGAAAGGGATAAGGATTATGAAGAATGAGGGGGCTGAGTCCGACTGGAACACGGTAGGGAGAAGAGGTGGGGCATGAAGAGGAGTACATCTGCAAGGGGCAGTGAGGGGGTGCAAGGGCATGGAGGGTGAATGAGAAAGGTACAAGAGGGCAGTTAGGGAGGGTCTTCGAGGCATAAAAGGGAAGTACGGGGGTAAGAAGCAGGACAAAGTGGGGCATAAAGGGGAGGTGAGGAGGGAAGATATGGGGGGCATAAAGAGGATAGGGATCGAGACTGTCAGAGGAGGAAAAGGGAGTAAGAGAAGGGAAATAATAGGACGCGAGAAGGATCTGAAGATGGAATAATGGGGTATGAAGGAGGGAGAATGAGGGGTGTATGAGGAAGTGAGAAGTCAAAAAGCTAAAGTTAAGTGAAAAGATGGGGGGCAAAAAGGAGGAGGAGAGAGGGGAGGATATGGGAGCAGCAAAAGGTTGGTAGGAGAGCAGAGAGGATGTAGCGCAGGGGAGGAGTCTGAGGGGGGAGGAGCCAGAAAGCTCTGGGAGGGGGTGGAGCCACATGAGTGTGAAAGGGGGGAGAGGGGGCAGCCAGAAAGTTGGGGGGGGGGAAGGAGCCAGAAGGCCATGTGAAGAGGAGGAGCTCAAGAGGAGTGGGAGGGGGAGGAGCCCTATGGGTGTGTGAGAGAGAGAAGAGCCAGAAAGCTGAGGGGGGAGGAGGAGGAGCCAGAAAGGGGGGGCGGGAGGGGAGGAACCCGAGGGGTGTGTGAAGGGGAGGGGGAGGAGCCCTGTGTGTGTGAGAAGGGAAGGGGAGGAGCCAGAAGGCTGAAGAGGGGGAGAAGCCCGAGGGTGTGAGGGGGTGAAGTCAGAGGGTTCCCCGGGGTCGGCTGCCAGGCCCCTCACCTGTGAGGCGACGCCGAGGCGCTGGAAGCTGTAGTCGAGCAGCAGCTCCTGCAGCTCCAGGTTGACGGGCACGTTGCGGTCGAAGGGCGAGCGGAGCAGCCAGCGCAGCGGCTCCAGGCTGCCCAGGTCGTTGCCCACCTGCGCGCCCCCGCCGCGCGCGGCCCCGCGGCTGCGCGCACATACGGAGCGGAACAGCAGGCGTGGATCGGGCTCGGCCCCCGGGCACGCCCAGCCCACGCGCGCTTGGAACGAGCCGTTGTCTATCACTAGCGGTACCGGGTGAGGCACTCGCACGGCTGGGGGAGGCTCCAGCACCGGGTCCGGCACAGCGCGAACGTCCCGGAAAGCATAGACGTTAGCGGCCGCCGCCATCTTGAAACGATCCGGCGGCTTCCGGGGCTGTCGCTTTCCCCTTCCTCTGGCGCTACGGCTACCTCAGACCCAGCGCAGACGTTCCGGTCTCGGGGTGTTTGAAGCGCAACTGCGGCTGCGTACTCCACGGCCAGCCATTGGAGTAAGAACGCCACCGGTCTTTTTGCTTATTGAAACCAGCTCCACTAGGGGGCGAGAGCGCTTTACGCGTTTTCTAGCGCTCTAGCCACTATTCTGCACTGCCTTTCCCTGTGTGACGCACCCAACGCCTTACTCCTCCGTGCAGTGACACTGGCCTCGTGGCTGTTCCATGAACAAGACGCTCCACCTTCTCGGCTCCGGCATTTTCTCTGGCTGCCTCCCATGCCTGGAATGCTCTCCCTTCTCTGCTCTAATTACTGATCTCCCGGGCTTCCTTTAAGCCCCAACTAAAACTTCACCTCCTTCAGGAAACCTTCCCATTTAATTATTTACTATTTCTCCTGTAGATGCTTGCTTTATATATGTGTGTCTGTGTGTGCACTTCTCTCCCCCATTATACTGTAAGCTTCTCCAAGGCAGGAACTGCCTTTTGCCTGTTTGGTATGCCCAGCACTTAGCATAGTGCCTGGCACATAGTAGGTGCTTAATAAATGTTTATTAGATGGAATTGAACTTTTAAAAAATCGATAGATGCTCATAATCCTTATATACCAGAATTCAAGTAGGATGGACAGAACTTGGATTTGGCATTTTTTTTCCCCCACAGATTTTGGGGAAATGAAAACTTCCATTTTAGGGTTGAATTGAATGACTTTTTTTTTGCCTGCTTTCCTCAGACCCAAACCCCATCATCATCATCATAGTTAGCATTTATATTGTTATAGTGCTTTAAGAATTACAAAGTTCTTTTCATATCTTTATTTCATTTCTTCCAGATATGAAAGAGTCAGCCTATCAACTAGACACTCATATATTTAGCTCACTGTGGTCAAAACATCTTGATGAAGATCTGAATTTTTTCATGCTTAGTTTCCGATGCTTTGAGTCAGGCAACCTGATTCAAGTTCTACTACTTACTAGTTGGTTGCCTTGGTCAAATCAGTTTCCCTCTCTGCACCTCAGTTTTCCCTAAAATGAGAGGGAGTAACTTTATCCAAGATCAGATAGCAAGTATTAGAATTCGAGGCTCTTTCCTGATGCACCATTACGTTTATCAAAGAATAAGTTTCTAACAAGTAGGATTGCCTATTAATGGATTGAGCTTCCTTCGAAAAAGGAAATCAAAAATGCTGAATGATCATTTGTCAAAGAAGTTCTAATGTAGAGATTTATGCTTCAGGTAAGGTTAAACTAGGTGGCCTCACAGGGTTTGTGATTCTATGAATCTTAAAGGATTGGTTCCCCTCCTGCTCAATCTATCTTTTTGAAATGATCAACAAACACCATTCAGAAATGTGTCAGATGCTGTGTTTTTTTTAGCAGAGACATCTCCACCGTATGTTAAGTGAGCTAATCTCCTGTCAATACTGTAATCTGGCTTCGTGCTGTTTTTGTGTTTGTCGTCAAGAAATCCCAGAGTTCACAACTCATCCTCATAGACTTAGAACTGGAAGGGCACTGACAAAGTCTTCTGTTCAGAGAATCACTTCATTTTGCTAATGGGGAAACTGAGGTTAAGTGACTTGCCACCCTCCATTTAGTTGAGTGAACAGTATTCTGTTCCTCTGTCAATCTGTCATTTTATCTCTATACATGTAGCTTGTGTTTATTGAGTTGCAGTGAATGGAATCCATACAGTTTTGTTCCTTCCAAAGCTGCTTCTCTCTGATCTCTGTAGGCTTCTTTTGAGTTGGGATTTCATTTATTGTATTTGTATCCCCAGCCCCTAATAATGTCTGGTATATAACAAGAGCTTAATTGATTATAATTATATTATTATTATGAATTATAAAGAGCTTGGTTGATGTCTCTTTTGAATAAAACATACCTATGAATTGTATGTTGCAATCATGAGTTCCACCTTATTCCCTCTCAGTGGCACCTATGAGATTTATTTACCTCGTATCGAATTTCTAATTTACTTTAGTTTTAACTGGTACTCTGCACTGTCTTGTACTGTTCTGGTGTCTGAAGATACTGTTGAGACTTCTCTTCGTTATGAATTATTCCATACCTCCCCCACTAGGTGGCTTTTTTGTATATTTCATGCATTTTCCTAAATATATCTTTTTTTTTCTCAGTTTTTTTCTGGGCTCTTTTTTTTTGCTCCCCACAACTGCACTCAAAGCCTATGTGCTCAGGTGAGTAAGACTCTAGAAAATAGTTTACATCCTAGGTAATGTGCTTGCTATTCCTTGTTATATATAATTATAATGCAAGTCTTTATTATTCCTATTTTGTAGAGAAAAAAAATGCAAGAGGACAGAAACAGGTACACTTTTTAGTGACTTTTTTCCAGACGCTATTGTTCTCCAGGACTCAGAAATTGATTTTGTGAAAATTCAAGTCTCCTTTGTTAAAGAGAAGGTGCTAATCAAATGTTCAAATACACGGAGGGCACAACTTTCAAACCTTGCTGAGGATGTACAGATCTCAATGCTGGAAATTATCTAATCTCTCCTCTTATTTTACAATTGGGGGGGGTCTCTTCCAGGTTCTGTTCCTTCCAAATCTAATTCATTTAATCCCACTTCTCCCCAACACACACACGCGCGCGCGCGCACACACACACACACACACACACACATACACACACGCAAACACAGAGTTTTCCTGTGAGCCAAAGACTAGGACATTCTAACAATACAGAGTCCGCTGAATATTCTTCCCAGATGAGCAACAACTTCCAAACTCTCAAAAGGACCTAGTGTTAAACTTGCAGATTTGACTCGGGTTTGTTTTTTCACCAGGTTCCCAAGTGGAAGGAAGTCCTACAGTTGGGTAAGGGGTGGAGGTAGGGGAAGTCAGCTATCATATGTCTTCCTCCACAGTAGGTCTGGACCCCTCCTTTCCTTCAGCAGCAACCATGGGCTCGTGGTTGTAGCCACAAGAGATCTCAATGGCCCCTCGATGACCTTTCTTTGCAGCTGGAGACAAGGAAAAGCTCCCATGATTAGGGTGCCACGCTGAACATTTCAGGGAGCAAAGGTGAAGGTCAGTGGGTTGTTTGAGCTGGAGACTATGAATCATTCCCTCCATTTAGAACTACTGCTGAGCAGAAGGATTTCAAAACGCTTCTCCCCAAATGCCTAAATATTACAGAAACAACTCACAGTTGTAAAATGCTTTTTCCTCACAATGCCCTAGTAAAGAAGGTAGTGCTAGGATCACTGACCCCATTTTGCAGCTTGGAGAGGGACTCAGAGGCTAAAGTGATCAAGGGTATAGTTAGGATTGGAAGCTGAGAGGGAATCCTGCCTCAAACACTAGTATGTAGCTAGGGAAGCCACTTAATTTCTCTCAGCATCAGTTTCCTATCTAAAAAAGGGGGATGATTATAGCACTTACCTAAAAGAAGCTAGGTGTTGAAATGGTACCCAGCCTGGAGTGACTCATCTTCCTGTGTCCAAATCTAGCCTCAGCCACTAGCAGTGTGACCCTGGGCAAGTCACTATTTGCCTCAGTTTCCTCATCTGTAAAATGAGCTGGAGAAGGAAATGGCAGACCACTCCAATATCTTTGCCAAGAAAACTCCAAATGGGGTCGGAAAGAGTCAGACAGGACACAACAGCTCAGAAGAGATGTTGGGAGGCTCAACTGAGATAATAACATAACTCTTTATTGTTGTCTGAAGTCATATTGATAGCATGACTAGGAGCTGTGATTTGAACCCAGCCAATTCTCCTAAGTTCTAGGGTGACCCTCCTTTCCTCAGCAGCAGAATCCCTAGTTTCCTTAAAAGCTCAGCTCAAGTTGCACCCTCTCACATAGGACCTTTGCTGATCCCTTAATACTTTGTATTTATTTTGTATTTACTTATATGCATACGTGTTGTTTCCTGCCATAAAATGTAAGCCCCTTGAAGGTAGGGACTATTTCATCTTTTTTTGTATGCCCAGTCTCTTGTAGGATTTAATAAATGCTTGTGGATTGATTGATATAAATGCTGATACTCTGTATAGCTATGGAAGCCCTACTAAGACCCTTTTCAAAATTAAATTGTTAGATTCTTGGAGGTAAGAATGGCCACATCTATCTAAAGGCTGTATTGCTCCCTGACTCCTTACAAATAGTACTTTTGAGGCCTCTAATGTTGATTCTTGTGGAATCAAAGCAAAGAAGTGGATGAAGAGACTTCTGCAACTATACAGACTCACATCCAGTGGCCCTGGGGATTAATCACTATGGGCAACAATCCAGACTTCTGGACACTTGCCAAAGGCCATATTAGCATGTTATCATAACGTCAAAGATGCAAAGGGTTTAAAGAATGATCTGTTTATTTTGCAGAGCAGGGCATTAAGATCCAGAGAGGGGAAGGTGCTAACCCAAGGTCCCACAGCAAGTCAGAGGCTAGATTAAAATTCAGGTTTCCAGATTCCTATCTCAACAATACATTGCATATATAAAGTGCTTAATAATTTTTTTAAATGAGTAAGTGAATGAAGGAATGAATATATGGTAATGTACCTGTTAATTGGACTTATCCTTTTAAGAAGCTGATACTAGATTCATCTGTGAGATAAGTAAAATATGGTAATGAATTTTAATTAGATTTTTTTTTCATCTTTGTATCTCAGAAAATAGCATACCAGCATACATTTGTAGTAGGCACTTAATCAGTGTTTGTTGAATTCATCGCAGCACCTAGAGAGGCAATCAGTCTACTGACAGCTAAAAGAGAATCTGCTGTGTGAACTAGGTTCTGGCACCAACAATTTAATGGCTGGCTGGACACTGATCCTCAGTGCCCCAGTCTCTCTGTGACCTCTAATCTCCAACTGCCTTTCAGTCATCATGAACTGGATGACCAGTAGACATCTTAACCTCAACATGTCCAATACCGAACTCGTTATCTTTCCACCTAAACCCTTTCCTGTGACTATCAAGGGCTTGCAATCGAGATGTCATCCTCAACTCTTTACTGTCTCTTTACCTTCCATATCCAGTTTGTTGTCAAAGTCTACAGATTGCATCTTTTCGACATCTCTCTCCAGAAGGCTGCCTTCTCTCCTATGATCTGCCACTACATTCGCGCAGTCCCTCAACACGTCATCCCTAGGTTACTGCAATAGCTTGCTGGTGGGTCTGCCTGCCTCAGTTCTCCCCACTCCAATTCATTCTCCATTTAGCCACCAAAGTGGTTTTCCTAAATCCAACGTCCAACCATGTTACTCCCCTCCCCCCCCCCCCCGGCAAGTGCCCAATAGACTACAGGGGTTCCCAGTTGCCTTCCAGGATCAAATACAAACTCCTTTGTTTAGCGTTACAAATCCTTCATAACCTAGTCACCTCTTTTATACTTCATTCCTCACCACATATTCTTCCATGCAGTGACACTGGCCTCCTGGCTGTTCCTCAAACACAACACTTCATCTCTTGGCTCTGGCATTTTTTCAGGCTGTCCACCATGCCTGGAATGTTCTCCTTTCTCACTCTGACTTCTGCCTTCCCTGGTTTCCTTTAGATACCAACTAAAATCACATCATCTACAGGAAGTCTTTCCCAACCCCTCTTAATTCTAGTGCCTTTCCTGTGTTACTGATTTCTTATTTATCCTGTATATAACCTGTTTGTACATATTTGTTTTCTTTGTCTCCCTCATTAGATTGTGAGCTCCTTGAGGGCAGGGACTGACTGTCTTTTGCCTCTTTTTTGTACCACCAGTGCATAACACAGTGCCTGGCACTTTGTGGTAGCTTGATAAATGTTTATTGGCTGTTTCTCACCTGTAAAACAGAGATAATATTTGCCATCTATCTCCACGAAAGTGTTATTGTGATGGCATTTTACTAAACTTTAAAATGTTACCCCCCCAAAAAAAGGGAGCCACTGTTTGTTGTTTTCTAATCTTCTTTGTCCCTGGCCTGTTTCAACATTTCCCTGACTCTTTCTGGACAAAGTGGCCATTTCTCTGCTTCTATCCACATAAAATCTCTGAACAGTGTAGAAGCAGAGTATTATAACCTGTTTCATGGGTGTGGCAAACACCCCAAGAGTAAGAAGGATATTTTGCTTATAGAATCTGGTCGGGGAAGTTGGACAAGTATCGCTGAAACTGGCAGGGCTCGAGAATCCTAAGCCTACATTGGAGCAGGAGGTAGGGAAAGGGTATAGGGGAAAGAAGGGCAGAGAGAGGACTGGGGAGAAAGAGGGGATAAAGGGAAAAGGTAGAGAAGATATTATTTTTGATCCTTTTCATCTCCCAGAAAGACAGAAGCCTGACTGTCTGACACTGATGTAGTGGAAAGACCACTGGACTTCAGTCCAGAAGCCCTGAATGTAAACCTTAGCCCTGCAACTTGCTACCTGAGTGAAAAGTCCCTTCCTGGACCTATTTTCTCATCAGTAAAACAAGAGGATTGGCCCTTCCAGCTCTAAATCTACCTCTAACCTCTAACCTCCCTAGTTTCCTCCTCTGTGAAAAAAGCAGGTTAGACTGCCTTAAGGTCCTTTTTAGCTCTAAATGGATTCCTTTTTTTTTTTAAACTTTCATCAGATCTTTAATAAACATAACAACCATTCAGGGGAAAAGAAAGTGAAAAGTGACATTACTATTGCAAGTATGTATTATCCAGTGGCAGCAGCATATCTGATCATCATGGTTATCATATGAATGTTTGATTATCATGTTTCAGGGCCTAGATGTTAAGGGGGAAAGAAAGACAGTTCTTATCCATAAGTCTTCTATTCTACCATCCCAAAGATGATGATCATCTCTAGCTATAAAGTTCCACTATTTAAATACTGTCCACCTTTGTACAAATGACTCGTATTTATGTATCTATCCTTAAATAACAGGACGAACTGCCTCACCAACTGCCTGCTGGACTTCTCCAATTAGATGTCCCTTAGGAATCTTAAACTCAGTATTTCAAAACAGAACCCATCTTTCCCCTTAAATATAATTTTCTAATGAATTTCTCAGTTTCTGTCAAAGGCACCACCATCATTCCTTTCAGGTTCTCAAAGTCAGAGTTATCCTCAATTCTTCATGCTCGCATCACATATTCAGTCAGCTGCCAAGTTTTGACAATGCTATATCCATAAAATTTCTTGAATCTGGCCCTTTCTTTATATTTCTATGGATGCCACTCTAGTTAAGACTTTTAGGACTTTTAGGACTTCTTACTCTGCAATTTCAATAGCCTGCTAATAGTGGATCCCATTATTTTGCCAATAATCAGTCTCCCTGTTAGAGATTTGGGCAGTATGGGTAGGCAAGAAGGAGGGGTTACAGGGTATGACCTAGGGGGTGGCCCAAGTCAGAAGCCTTGGCCATAGCTGTCAGGGAGCAAGAGGAAAGGAAACCTTCCTACTTTAGCTGCTCTCAAAAAGGGGCTATTCTTTAAAGAAAGGGGAAGGCCATTCTTGACTGGCAGCCCCAAGGTCAGCCTGGTTTCTGAAGCATTACTGCTCAGAATCAGGATCAGTCAGTGTAGATGGTACAATCTAGAAAGAAGATGAGATTCAGGTGCCTCTCCTCCTAGCTCCCAGCCTAACTTCATTCAGGACAAGCGAATCAGCTGGTTTCCTCTACAAGCTTAGAATCCCTAGCCAGTTGGGGAGGTCTGCTTTGGAAGAAAGTTTCTCTGCTCAAGGAAGTAGTGCTTGGTGTAATGCAAAGATGCCTGGACTGGGAGGCAAGAGGCCTAGTTTCTAGTTTTACCCTGTCACTAAGTCACCGTATCTCTGGAAAAGTTATTAAGTTTTTCTGAACTGCCACTCCTTCAACAGTGGATTGTACCAAATGTTCTCTAAGGTCCCTTCTAGAGCAAAGTATAGCACTCAAATATCTGGCAAATTTTAATTCCAAAGTGAGCAAAAATAAAAACTGGGCCCCTTAATTGAGGTTCTTCTCCCCACCTGCCTGGGAAACCAAGAAACTAATTGGCTTCTATCCCATGGTTACCATGGGGAGTTAAAAAGGAGGGAGAGAGAAGGAGAGTGGATAGAAGTCCAGGTTCCAGGGACCTTCACAACTCTTACCCCCTCTGACTTCCACCCATAGGAGCTCAGCTCTGGTGCTAAGAGGTAAGAGAACTCAAGGTTTTAGACACATACCAGAATTTGCAAAACTGGTCTAGCCATACAATGCTTTATGGGAGCTGGGTGAGAGAGTATCTTACGTCCCTGCAGTGGCAGAAGAACATGAAGGGGAGCCTGGGAAGAAGGCACCCCTCTGCCTGCAGCTAAGGCAGTATTGTAGGGCTGGGCTGGGAAAACAAAGGCCTGGCTTCTGCAGGATTTCGTCCTTCAATCTGAGTTTTTCCTCCCCAGAGAAAGAAACACAGGAGTACAAGATGAAAGGCTGACTTATTTTAACCCGACTGTCTTCCCCTACTCAGTAGCTGTCCTGTAGGAAGGCCTGATTGGGTAAACAAAGCCAAAAAAGGAAAAAAAAAAGGCTTCCAGAGATTCTCTGGTACTGTCCAGTCCTTCCTCCAGCCATGACTGGCTGGTCCTGAACCCTTCAGGGAGAGATCTTTAGGGAAGGAGCTACCACAGATTCCCTCCTTGCTAAGAAGGGCATGGGCACAGTATAAGTTCGGAGAAAGGGTTGAGGGAGGACTCTTCTTGAGGTTCTGTCATCCTTGTCCCCATTCCTTTTTATCCTGGAACTGGGCCCTGTCTGAGTCATCTTTGCTCTCTCCTGTGGCTGACTTCTCCTGACTGCAGTCTCCCTTCCATGCAGCCTAGTGCAACTCAGTTCTGATTTCCCCTCTCTCAGTTCCCAAATTCTGAGGCTCTTTCCCAGTTTTAAACTGGGAGCCCTTGGGTTTCCACGTATCTGGACGTTGCAGGAATGAAAGAAGAATGGCATCCTGGTAGTCTTTGGGTGTTAGGTTTCCCCCCACCCCTCATTTCGGTTGGTATCTGCACACCCCCACCTTTATTACTGCATTGCAGAACGTCTGGGACTTTCGGAGGAGGCCTCACCCCAGACTGCGGGGAGATTTGGGCATCCCAAAGCCACAATCAGCCGGATAGGCGAGTGCGTAGGAGGAGGGTGGGGGTGGGAATCTATCAGCACAGACAAAAAAAAAAAAAGCAAGGACGTTGTCTCCTGCAGGTGGTTACCCTATCCAAGGTTTCTTTCACCACAACGCAGGGAGAGAGCTCAAGAGGAAAGGCCAAAAGCCTTTTTTATACCTCAGCCCATCTTTCATTGGCCTGCCATCTTTCATTGGCTTCCCTCCTCCAGGAGGAATCCCCGCCCCCTCCGGCCACTGACCTTGAAAGAAAACTGGAGCGTGCACAAGCTGCCGCCCAGCTCTGCTGACAGACAGTGTGTTTTTGAGAAGGCAGCCAGTTATGTTCCAGAATCGATCATCTTCATTATTCCTTTAGATTGCTAAATCTAAACCTCAAACCCAGGTTTGACTCAAAAGAGAGTCATATCTCTGTCCTTCAAAGGCACTTCGTGGAGACGACAGACAGAGAGAGAAAGAGACAGAGAGACACACAGAAACAGAGGCGCGGGGGGGGGAGATGGGGGGGAGAGAGAGAGAGAGAACAAGGTGTCGGGTAAGACACTCTCTGGGTCAGCTAAGAGCTCTATAAATTGCACCCCACCCCATATTCACAACAGAGAATAGAACAGCGAGAACGAGAGACAGAGAACGAGAGGCTGACACCGAAAGAAAGACCTAGAACCAGGGGACATTAGAGACAGGCGGCGAGAATGGGAAAGAGAAATCAAGAGAACGAGAGAGGAGATGAGAACCAGAGAGATAGATGGGTAAAAAGGGCAGTCAGAGACAGACTTAGGAAACAAGAGGAGAGAAAGAATAAACGAGAAAGACAGATGGAGGAGGAAAAGAACAATTGCCTAACGAATAAAATTAAAATTCCTGATCCCGGCATATAGATCTTCCACAATCGGGATTCGACTTACCTGTCCAGTTCTTTCTTTCGTACTCTTCCCTTTGAAGTATTGTACAACAACACTTTGTATAACAATCTGGACTGCTCTATCTCCTGTCTCTTGACTGTTCTCTCTTTTTTCTTCCTCTTTCTGTTCATTTCGTAACGCTTATCCTTACTGCCTGGAGTGGACCCCCTCTCCTCTTCTGTTGAAGTTTCTCTTCCTCAAGGTTCAGGTGCCATTTCTTCCTAGAAGCCTTCCAGGAACTCACTCTAATCCTAGATGAAAGAGATTCCTCCCTCTTCAAAATGGTTGTATTACTCGGCCCTGATCTTTCCTTTCCCCTTACCCTACTCTCCTTCGTATCCAATTAATTGAGGGCACGGCTTTCCCGTCTCTATTAGATTGGAAGCTCCTTGAAAGCAGTCCTAAGTACTGTGTCTAACTGAATCCAGAGAGATAGGAACAGAAGCAGAGACTTAGTGGGAGGGGAGAGTGGGGATTCACTCATTTCTTAAGAATCTTCCGTGAGTACAAAAGACCAAGAAATCGTTTCAAACTAACCTCTCAGATGAGGCACCAAATCAGCGAAGCAGTCCGGGCCGACAGTCAGGCCAGCGACGAGGGGAGGGGGATTCACTAAAGCAACTCAGAAAACGCCTTCCCAGGGGCGGACTTTCTTCACTTTCCCAGAGAGCCACAGCGAGCTCTCCGAGCCGCCCTAGCGCCCACCCTTCACTCTGTGTTCCATTCGGGTCCCAGTCCTCCGGCCCATCACCGTAAGTCTTAAAAGCCTGAAAACGTCCTCTCTAGCCAGTCCCTGACAGGGCGGTGACGCCAAGACGCCCTCTAAGGTTTTGAGAAGGCAGAGCTTGGGGCTGTTGAGCTGAGAAGGGGAGAGAAGGGAGACAATTAAAGAGTAGGGTTTCTGAATCTGTCTACACAGGTATAGAAAAGTGGATTGATTATCTAGATAAACCAGGCAAACTGCTCCCTATCTCCACCCGCAGTCTGCAACTGAAAAAAAAAAGGGGGGGGGAGATTTCTAATCAGAAAGATGTGGGTTGGTTTTCTATACAAATCAAATCCTATCCTCTTCCTTTTGACCAAATAGACTGGGGACGGGATTAGAGAAACTCGCTATTTCTATTCTGGCCCGGCCCTCAGGACTTTTTTAGACACCCGTCTAAGATCCAGGGGGAGGAGTTTCAGCGTATGGGTATATAATAACAGCAAGTGGCAGACGGTGTCATAGATCATATTTAAAGCTAGAAGAGAACAGAGAGGTCAACTATTCCAGTCCTCTCAGTTTACAGACAGGGAGACTGAGACACGGAGAAATTAAATGATTTGGGCATGATCACTCAATCAGTAAACGCGAGAGCCGGGATTCAAACCCCCAGCTTTTTTCTCTGATTTCCAGATGCAGAATTCTTTCAACTACAACACAGCCCCAGGAATGGGTGAGTGGAGTTAGGGAGGAAAAGGGTAACAGTAAGTTATCTAGCCTGCAATTCCAAATTCTGACGGGTTTCTGCAAAGGCTACATGAGCTCTCAAACATTCAGTCCGTCAACAAACATTTAAGCGTACAGAGTAGCGTGCCTAGGTGCTGAGGTGGACGAAAAGTTCAGGTAAAACAATCCCTCGTGGAGTTCCTCTTCTAGAAGACATTTTCTTTCTGCTCACCTCTTTCTCCATTTCTTTCTATTGACCAGCTAGACATCTTTTCATTCGTTGACTTTAAGCAGTGTCCTGAACTAAGCAGGTGTTTAGTAAATATTTCTTGAGTGAACAACGAATGAATTAATTTTTAAACGAAGTGGATCCCACTTTACTTTTCTCTAGTTGCAAGATCAGGCTGCCCCACCAGATAGGAACGAAGAAATCAGGTTCTGGGCTCAACAACAAAACGAAACAAAAACAAAAACGTCACAGGGTCATTGTTTCCTCTTTATTTGTGTATATAACTATGAACCACATCTTATGTTAAAGATAGATTTTTTTTCTGATATACATTTTCATCTCATTTACCACAATTACACCACACGCACATTTGAACAGCTCCACAATCTGATAGGTTGCACAGAATGGGGTGGGTTTTGTTTCCTGAAATTCAACAAGTTGCAGTTTATGTTCACCTCCCCCCTCCAAAGAAAGAAATGAAACGAATTCCAGTTTGTGTTTTCAGCTGAAGGCAAAATGTCCTCAGCAATGGGAAGCTTGCTGGCGATGGGGAGAAGTGGAAGATTCTGGGCATATTTGTTGATCGAGAATCCCCTCCCATCCCCCATCCCCAGTCAAAGCTCAGAGTCCCTGGCCAGTTTCTCCCTCTCTGGGCGCCGCTACAGTGACGTGCTGCTTGTCCTAGAATAGCTACAATGTGCAAAATGCGCTTGAGAGGAACCCCACCTACACTGCTCTGGGATCGGGGCTGGGGGTAGGAGGAGGAGGGGACTCACAGAAGGGCTAGCCTGGTCCTTGTCCATTGCATAAAGAGTCCCCGCGATCCAGTGCTGTAGCTAATTCCAGGAAAGGGGTTTTAGTGGGAAGAAATTCCCTCAAACATTGGCACGGGTTTCCCTGCCCTCTGATGCCCCGCCCCCACCTAACCCCCAGCCTTTTTTTTTAAATAAATAAATAAATCCAAATTAAAATAAAGGCTTTGATTTAGGATTATTCTATTTCCCTCCTGCATAACTAAAAACAAGAAAATAGATATTTAAATTTAAAGCTTAGATCGAAAAACTAAACCAAAAGTCAGGGCTATGGGAAGGGGAAGGGGGAGAGGGAGGAGTGAGTGAAATAAGAGCTTGGCCAATGGCGACACAGCCCAAAAGCCTAGACATGTCAGGATAGACAATATAGATCCTGCCTACCCCCAAATAGACCGGATTGAATAGGGAGGGTCACGGAGATGCAAACAGCTGGACTGGACTGGGTGAGGCTTGGATGGGGGTGGGATGGGGCGGATTCGATAGAGGTATGGGGCCTGGATTGGGTGTGGCAGTCTTTGGACCACTCACTCTAGCCACCCAATCCCAAGACTGTGGAAGGGCTTGGATAGGAAAGGATGCAGAGATGGAGCCTGGGAGACCTGGCAGAATGGGATTGGATTGGGCTGGATGGAACGGAACTGGGCAGAGAGCAGCGAAGGAACCCGTGGGACCAGAGGGTGAAGGTTGGGAGCAGTGCAGGTGTCCATGGGAGAGGAGGAGTCGCCGAAAGGACGCCCGCCAGTCCACCAGCCCTTCTGCCGCTTTTTCAGGGTTTAGTCTTCTGAATTGGTTCGGTAAGCCTCGATGAGCCCCTCCAGGGAGTGCACGAACCCGGACACGCTGCAGATGCCGCCAATAAGGAAAATGGCCGCGTCGAAGAAGACGTGGTGCCAGAGTAACTTCCGCCACAGCAGCTTGAGGTGGAAGAGGCTGGGCAGCAGGAAGCAGAGGCCCGCACCAGTCAAGCTCCCAGTGAGGCCCATGAGCAGCGCGAAATGCGGCACATAAATGGCCATGAGCAGCGTGAACACCACGAGCGCGCAGCGCAGCGTCAGCCCCCAGGGCTTCAGCCGTCCATCACCCCCATAGCAGTTGGGGAGGAAGGTGCGGCTGCCTTCCTGGAAGAGGGACTTCTCCAGCACTTCCACAGCAGCAAAGAATGGCAGCGGGTAGGATAGGAGCGCCTTGGCCACCAGGAAGATGTTGACCACAGCACGAATGGTGGATGGCAGGTTGTCGGTGATGACCTCTTTAGTCTCGTCGGCCCAGGTCAGGTATGCCACGAGCGCAAAGAGGCCCTTGAGCACGCAGGCCGCGATGTGCGTCCAGTTCATCATGCAGTGGAACTCCTTAGGCTTCTGCATGTTGCCTTCCAAGGACGGGAGGAAAATCTGTGAGGTGTAGCTAAAGACGATGATGCCTATAGAGATGGGGAACTTCTTCACGTCTATGTAAAACTTGACCTTCTCCCAAGCCCAGTCCCGGGCTCTGGACAGGCAGTAGGCAATGACGAGGATGTTGATAACGAAGTGGGCCAAGGTGCAGAGCAAGCTGAATTTGGAGACGGCTTTTAGATTTTTCAGAAAGGCGCAGGGCAATAATGCCGCAGTGGCGATGATAGACCAGGACTTCTGAGAGACCGGCAAGCTGGGAAAGCTGTTGTACATCAGATTGCCACTGACCACTACATAGAGGATGCACGTCATGACCAACTCGATAATCTGAGCCACATTGACTATCCTCCCTCCCAGTTTGGGGAACCTGGGAGAGCAGCAGGCGTTGGCAATGTCCACGTAGGAGTCCCTCACCCGGACTATCTCCCCGTCTTCATTTTCCTCGTAGAGGCATGCGATGAGAATTTTGCCAGTGTAGCAGCAAACCACGGCGGCGAAAATAATTAAAAACAGTCCTAAATATCCTCCGTGCAGAATGGCATAGGGTAGGCCCAAGACAAACATCCCCTACAAAAGACAAAACGGAAACGAAAAGGCTCGGTGGGCCTGAGCTCAGCTTTGACTAGGGAGGGGAGGGGAGGGGAGGGGGAGGAGGGGAAAAAGGAGTGTGTGTGTGTGTGTGTGTGTGTGTGTGTGTGTGTGTGTGTGTGTGTGTCTAGCACAGTAGATTGTCATCAGAGCTGGAACGCCCCAGCTCCCTTCTCCCCAGAGGAGTTCTAGCCTCGGGGCTTCGGAAATTGCGGGATTTGGAAAAGGAAGGAAACGAAATTGAGGGGAACTAAGGTTCTCGAGTTTTGCCCTTCTCACAGTGCGTCTCCTACTCCTCCCTCACCCCCAACAACTAGCCTTGTCCTCAACCCCGAATTCAAAGCCTTTCCCTTTCCTACTACGGACAGAAGCGCTGAAGTGAGCCGCAGCAGAAACCGCCTCGGGCTTGGGGCTGCGCGACCTCTTGGCGGGAAGTGGACAGCCAAACCTGTCAGAGAGGCTTGGTGAGGACTAGATGCCAGCCAGCCTCAGCGCACCGTGAGGAAAGAGTACTGGCTAATGTATAGCAGGGCCTCTCGGTAGGGGGAGGTCCTCTGCAAAGGGAGGTGCGCCAATGGCGCTAGGTTGCCGGGACCGCGACCAGTTAGCTCCTCTTGGGTCCACTGGCCCTGAATACAGGCTTCGCCAGGACGCAAGTTCCACTCTTGAATGGTAATTGAAAAAGCTTTCACAAGTACATTCATTAAAAGACCTGACAGCACCTGTCTTCTACTCTGGGAGGATTAGTCCCTGTTACCAGAGCCATAGGGAGAAAGGCAGGACAGAGAATACCAGAACAGAACCAGCAGGGTAAGGGAGACCTCGGTCTCTTGTGGCAAGCTGTTGGAAAGCTCCCTGACCCGCCTCTTCTCTGAGCCCCCGCCTCTCTTCCCTAGGCCCCCAGCCCGCCCCTAAAGGCCCAGGACTCCGAATTCACATCTAGAACCTTAGAGGGGACTTTTCCCTTTCCAGCTCTGGGAAGATATTTAATCTCTTTGCCGCTCTCCTTTGCTTAGTTTTCCGTCGGAGCCGGGATTTACACTGAAAGAAAAGAGGAATCGAAGCTGGTATGAGATCGCGTGTGTGCGGAATCTGTGTTTGACCAGATTTGTCTCTCCTAGAGATCTGTCTGTGCCACACACACGTATACACACATATCTATGTCCGTCGTGAGATATCTGTCCCACAGGGACAGATATCTGTAGGCCAGGATCCATGTCTGACAATGCGTGTTAATGTCCGTTTGTGATTTTGTTTGGCTCTCGTGTGCTATCCAGGTCTCTATTGCTCTCCGAGCTCTGCGTGGAAGAAGCGGAGGCAACCAGGGGTTGTGGAATAGGTTGCCGAGATGCGAGATTGAAAAGAGCCCCTAGGTCAGATATTTCTCTTGCAGTTTTGCCCTGAAAGTGGATCCATTCCAGAACCACTGACAATTCCATAATTTCTCATCCTTGTTTTCTCTCTCTCCCTTCTGTCTCTCTCAGCTTCCTTCCATATCGTTTTCTCTCATTTCGCCTCTCTCTCTCTCTCTCTCCCCATCCTCCTAGGTTCAATCTCAGGATCTTGCCTATTATGTCTCTGGATCTGCCTGTTTCTTTTTCAATCTGTTTCTACGTTCTTGGTAGACTGTGTCTGTTTCCAGTCTCCTCCATCTCTGTCTTTGTCTCTACCTCTTTCTGAATCTCTCTAGACCCGCGTCTCTGTCTCTCTTTTCCTGTATGTCTCTGTCTCTGTACCCCTTTTACTTCTGCCATGTCTGCTTCTTTCTCTCTTAGACTCTGTCTCTGTGGGCCCTCTGTCTGTCATTTTGTCTCTGTCCTTGTCCATGTATGTGCCACAGCCTCCCTGATGCTCTGCCTCATTTTGTTTGTCCCCTCACCGTTCCCTTATGTCAAAATTTGTGTATCTATTTATCTCTCTTTCTCACCGTCTCTGTTTCTTTATCTATCTCTATGTCCTCTCATCTACGCTTGTTTCTGTCTCTGCTTCCTTCTCTGCCCCGCTTTCTCTGTGTGTACATGTCCCTCCGCCCAGGTAGTAAGTGCTTCTCTGCCTCAGCCACCGCCGCAGTGTCCCTTGAGGGGAGGAAGGGTGACGCTTACCTGGATGGCGTTGGTCACATTCCAGCCTGCTTCCCAGGCAGTAATCTTGGGCTTGTCCTGGCCACCCCCGAATTCAGAACACATGCCCTGTTCCTTGGAACCCGAGGGTGGCAGGGGCCCAGAGCCGTCCCTCTGGTAGTGGAAGTCACCCTCGACGGGCGGCTCAGCACCCTCCTCACTGGGCTCCGACTTGAGGATGTCCATCTGCAGTCCCTGCCGATGCTCCAGGTCCAGGTCGTCGCAGTGGGGCGAAGCCCACAGCCTCCTCGTCAGTGGCCGCCTGGAAGCCCATCCTGGCGAACATGCCACTCACCTTGGCCTGGGATTTGTTGGACACAGAGGTGGCCACATTGGACAGTTTGCTGCGAATCAAGGTGGCCATGGCTGCAACTTGGGCCCGACCCACTCCACGGACAGCTAAGGAGGCTGGAGGTCACCCGGGCAGCCTCCGGGCGCAGGCTATGCAACGGCTTTAGCAATGGCTGGTGAAACCGCTATCTCCACTTTCCCCCCACGTTCTTCCTTCTCCACCCGCTGGCACCCTGGATCATGACCTCTCTCTGCGCTTGGAGATCAAGGAGGTGGCGGGTCTGGGGGCCAGGCCTGGGCGGGCGGACTAGTAGAGACTGGAGGGAGGCGGCGCCGTCAGCAGCGGCGGTGCTAGTGCACTGCAGAGAAGCCGAAGGGGCGCGGGAGGGGATGGGGGAGCAAGAACAGCAGCGTCAGATCTCCAACGCAAGCCTGGCGCGGCGCACTCCGCGTCCGCGGCCCAATGCGATCATCTGTCAAACGGGAGGGGAAAAAAAATCCAACGGAGGCGGGAGGGGGAGAGGGGAGTAGGAGGGAGAAGGAGAGAAGAAGGGAGCGGAGGAAGAAGGAGAAAAGAAGGAGAGAAAGAAAAGGGAGTGAAAAGAGAGGAGAGGAAAGGAGAGGAGAGGAGTCGGAAGAAGGAAAGAGGGAGATAGAGGAATGGAGAAGAGAAAATAGGAGGAAAGGAGAAAAGGAGATGGGAGAAAAGAAGGAGACGAAAGGTGGGGAAGAAGAGAGGAGGAGACTAGAGGAAAGAAATGGGGAGGGGGTGGAGCGGAGAGAAGTGCTGCATTTCTGGGGGAGGTTCTTCCGTGCCTTAGCCGAGCCTTTTGCGCTTCCTACCATCGACAGACCCCAGAATGGTGACGGGTTTGAGTATTTTGGTTCCTCCCAAGTCTCTAATGCTCAGCCTTTTCTGATTAGCTCCTGAATCAAATCGGGAAGCCCTGGAGCTTCAGAGTGGCGTCAAAGAAGTACGCAAGAATTGGGCCTGAAAGATCCAAAAGGAAAAGCACTCTTCATTCTTTTCTCTTCTGCCTCTGTTACCCTCTGTGTCGTTTGTCTGTCTGTCTCTCAATCACAGACACACAGACACACACACACACAGGTACACACTTGGGCACACACACGAGAAAGTGCACAGCTCCTTGCCTCAATCTCTGTCAGAAGTCTGGGTTATTTATTTCAATGAGGGAGAGGGTATTGGAGTGTCTCTAGGATTGAAGGATCAGGATGTACAATGTGTGGTGGGTTTCTGTCTGAAGTCTCTGTCCAATGAGGATAATGGCCCAGGTCTCAGGCCTAGATGCCTCTCGCAACTTTGGACAGAGGATTTAAAGTGAGATCTATTTCCAGAAGCCCCAGTGAAGACTAGAGGTTGGGAACACGCCCCTCCCCAATCCCCGGCTTGGACACACTTCCAGCCCCGAGGCAGCACAGACCCCAAATCCCCTTCCTGCTCCGCACATGCCTACTTCGTATCTCCCATATCTGTGCGTGTCCACCTGAGTCTGTGCCCATCTGGGTCAGTGCAAACAACAAGGATTCCCGGTATGAGGGACTCAAGCGAAGAGACCAGGAAGGAGAAGAGCTCGGGAGGGAGAAGTCCCAGTAGAAGCCTCTAAAGGCTGACAGTGCAGAATGGAGGGATTCGGCATAAAGTTATTTTAGGGAAGACCGCCCGGCTCGAAGTGTGTGTCCTTTCTCGGAAACTGTTCTTAACAGCCGCAAAGGGCAGTTAGGAAAGCAGTAATCCAGACCCCAATCCGACAATTCAGACGTAAACCATTTTCTCCAAAATATCTGAATCTTTTAGGCAAAGTGTTTTCTGATCTCTTGGGGTGGGGGAGACTGAGGGAGGTTCAGGTGTCAAAAATGAAGATATTAAGTCAACTCTTTGCTTTCACCTAGGGGTATAGATAGGCTCCCTACACCTAGAAACTGAGGGGAAAGAATTATTCGGAACCAACGAGGTTAGAGCTCAGTAAAGCAAAGATTACATTGAACCTGTCTGAGCTACTGCAAAGATCACAACCTCTCCATGTCACCGTAGGCCTGAGCTGAGGGTCTGAGCCTGGAGTTCAGCGAGGGAGGCAGGCTGAGGGAAAGGAGAGGGAAGCTGAAAGCATGTATGTCTACGAGTGATTATGCTTGTGTTCCCGTGAAGGGTGTACATGTCTGTGTGCCCCTATCTGTGAGTGCCTGTGTTCCAGTGTCTGGGAGTGTATTTGTAGGCGTTTATAAGTCTCTGTATACATGCATTTGCGACTGTGTGTGCAAGTAGATTCTGGGAGGGTGCACTTAGCCGTATGTGCGTGCTAGCATCTCTACATGAATATATTGTGATCATGGAGGGTGGTGGTGTATGGCCCAGTTTCCCTCTCCAAATCCCTATGACCCAAAAACCTTATCTCCAAACCCAACAAACCCGGCTATAGCAGCCGGCCTTCCACTCCGCCCTGCCAAAACTGAGATTATTCACTGAAAAGGGCGGAGTTGGGGATGATGCTGTATTGCTCCCAAGGGACCAATTTCTCTTTGGGAATTCCTCTGACACCCTTCACAAGTCCTGCACCTTGAGATCTTCCTAGAAAGTGGCCCAGCGGAGCAGAAAGAGGCTAGAGGGCTCTCCTTTCCCCCCAGGCAGCATAAGGAATTAGCTCTAGTCAGTGGGCAAAGAGGTCAGCAACAGCACTAGAACACCTGGAGCATTCCCAGCTCAGGACAGAGAGCCTTAAGGAAAACAGTCTCTCCCCATTCACCCACATAATCACCCACCCTATCACATTCACAGTCCTTACACACACAAACCACTGAGCCTATACACAGAAAGATACATAGAAATCCACTGTAGACACACATACATTGAGATCTCTCCACATAGACACCTCCCAACCCATCCTCCACTCTCACAGAGACCCCTATCTCATCACTTCCAGTCTCCAACAGAAACTGGCACAGACTTCCATAAGAAGTCCCTAGAGACAATTTACAAATATCCTCCTATACAGAGACCCATCCTACATAAAACTTTCTTAAAAAAATTATCTCAGAATACTGGGTTGGGCTTAGATCCCTTCTTTGTGGGAGGCTTCTCATTTTAACATATTCCTAGATGGTGCTTATCTCTAGCAAATTGATCAACGATTTGCATGTGTTTGTGGATCCATTAGTGTGTGGATTTAACTGAATTCCACAAGCTCCTACCTCTCCTCTCAAGGCTTCTCTAATGGCTTCCTCCTTCCTGCACCCGTCCCTCTCACTCACCTTACCAATCTGGACTTTGAAGCTAAGCAAGAGAGGGGGAAAGCAGAGGTGGAAGATGTGGGGATTTGGGGTGGGAGGGTCCTTCATTCATTCAACAAACATTTATTAAGCAAATTAAGTATGTGTTCCTCCTCTTGCTTGGCACTGCAGGAAATAGAGATGATTAAGAGATGGTCCCCGTGTTCTTAGGGATCTTACAATTGTGGCAAAAGAAACTTGGAATCCAATTCTCTCTGTGTAGGTGTGCACGCACGTGTCAGTATGAAAGTGAGAATGTCAGCAAAAATGAGTGCCGCAGCTCAGAGTGAGAGTGAATAGGTCATTGCTTGTGAATTGCACATGTGATGGTTTTTGTGTGGGTGAGAATGTTAATGAAAACAATAGAAAAAGAAGAATGGGAGGAGAGAACAAAGGAAAGAAGAAAATGGAACGTGGAACGAATAAAAAAAGAGTGAGAAGAAGAGGTAAGTGAAAAAGAAGAGGCTGAGACAAAAAATCCACTTTCGCAAGTCTTTGCCCAGATGCTGCTATCCCCTGAGTACCTGTGCAAGGCTGTCTAGACACCGAGAATGGGAAGCGATGAATTCCAAGCCCAGGGTACCTATCCAACTCTGCTCCCTAAGGTCACTATGGGTTCTCCCAACAGAAACTGAATGACCGCTTGTCCAGGATATTGGCTATGGGAAGTTATGGACTGGATGTTATGTTGGGGTGCCTTATGACTCTGAGATTTTAGGAATTCAGGATCCACCCCGAGTCCACACAAGACTTACTGAGCAAGGGGGTCAAGGGCCACGGGACAGAAAGGCATGGGTACGAATGTGTGGACCTCTGGCTTCTCACAGCAGGGACTCAGAGTCAGAGGTGAGTCAATGAGGCCGCGGAGAAGGAGCAGGGAGAAGAGCAAGAGTGTTACGCGAGGGACACCTACACTTTGTCCAGATTAAATATTCACCTTTCCTGATTTTGCATCACGACCAGAGTCTGTTTGCAATCCTGCACCAACTACCTCAACTCACCATTTCGCTCCGCCTCCCCTCAGGCATTTTAGTCCCCAGCATAAGGACAAATCTGGCACCGGGAAGTCACCTTCTGTTGACAAATGGCACGCAGAGGGTTAATTGTTTGCTACGGGTCGGGGAGCAACCTATTTAAACGGAATGAATAGGGTTAAAGAGGCTGAGCTTATCTCCGGCTCACAGAGTCGGCTCTGGCGGGATGAGCTCCGGAATTAACAGCCTGGAAAACGCGAACATCAAGACCATCATTGAGGGGCAGTGAGAGCACGACGACGGGGCGTCTGGGCAAAACCCCCAGGGAATCTCCTAGAGACTCCATCTTCTGAGCTGAGGAGGACCACAGCTCCCCTCAGGCAGGCGCGGCGGCGGGGTAGGAGAGAGCCTTCCATCTGGGGAACCTAAAGAGTCCTTGGGGATGGTGGAGAGTGGGGGAGGGGAGTTGGGAGGGTTGGGGGAGGCGACAGACTCCCCTGTCTGCAGGGATTTGTGCCAGCTCAGAACCAAACGGAGAAAGTCTGTTCCTGTTTGAAACCTAACATGTGCAGGCATCTCAACCAGCAAAGATCAGCAGGCGAGATGATTGCACAGAAGAGGATGCTTAAGAGGGCAAATATTATTGTTGTTAATAAGAATTCACATTCCTTTAGTACTTTTAAGGTTTACAAAGCACTTTCCTCTCATGAACCCTGTGAAGTAGGTGGTTCAACTTTAGGGCTCAGATGAAGAGCCACCTCTTACGTGCTCCTTAAGAGTAGTGCCGCCCTATCTCCTAGTAGTACTTTGTATCAGGTTTACCTTATCAATGAATGTCTTGTAACACCGTCCTCCCAGGATGCTGGGGGTGCTCCTTGAAGGCAAAGGCTGTCCCACTTCTGTATTTATATTGCTATCATCTAGCACAATGCCTGGCATATGGCACGAAATTAATCAATACTCGTTGATCAGTGGAGATGCTGGAGATGTGAGCATTATTTTCTTTCCATTTTATAGAGGTAACTCACATGCCCACAGGCACACAGGTAGGAAGTGTCAGAGTTAGTATTTGAACCCGGGTTTCCTACCTCTTATCTCATTACTCTTTTCACTATAATTAGGGGCACACACAAAGGTTAATTTCTTAGGAATATAGAGGTACCTACTGCCTCAGGCAAATCACTTGGCTTATCTACATAATTCATTCTCAGTCATTGAAAGTGCTCATTCAAACAGTATTTTGGTGACACTCTACTCCCCCATAGCCAGGGATGGTGGAGTAGATTCCTGCACTGGCAGAAAGATGGGACCAGATGTGACGTTTGAGATGTGCCAGCTATGAGATATGGAGATACGTTTTGCTCATGCCATCCTGGTACTACAGAGACTTCTTTGCAAATCCCTTAAGAGGTTCTAGAAATAGAAATGAACACACATTTGTTCTGGGAGAGTCTTCTGGCTATTGAGGGAAAAGCAGGAGGCTAGAGCATTAATGGGAAACTGACTATCCCTCCCCACTTCACTCCAGGATTCGTAAAAGCCCTTGAAAGTCATCTGGTCTAATGCTCTCATTTTATAGATAAGGAAACTGAGGTCCATTAAGATGAAATGATTTGCTCAAGGTTATACACAATCAGTAGCAAAACTGGGATAGGAACTAGGAATCTGATTCCAAATCCAGTGCTCTTTCCATGACAAGGTATTCTGGGGTCCATGCATAGATGTCAAGAGGGTTGGTGAACTTGTATAGAAAAAAATGGCACCTTAATTTATGCCAGCCTCTAACTGAAATTTAGCATTTCTTTCAAACACTTAAAAACATCCTTCTGAGAAGGGTTCCATAGGTTTCACCAGACTGCCAGAGGGATACATGACATGAAGAAAAGGTTAGGAATCCCTGAACTACATCATGCTGGCTGATATCAGAAGATAACACAGGGCAAGCAATAACTTGAAGGCAACTAACCACCCCCTCCTAATATCACACTTTTCCCACTAGGACTTTGGACACATCCTTTGTTCAATTCCCTAATAAATACAGGAAGTCATTTCTGCTTTTATCAGACTTCATCCCAATTCTTGTCATGTCTACATAGCACCAATGAGCCAGTTAATTCAGTTTCTTCACTAACCAGTATCATCAAGAACATTTTTCTTTCAGACCAAAGGATCTCTGATAGTTGCTTTGGTTTCACAATCCTCTTTCACTTCTCTCACTGGTCCATGTTCATGTTAAGGCACAGGGTGTATTCCACGTTTGTGGATCCTATTTTGAAGCAGGGTGGCATAATAGATGGAATGCTGAACAAAAGATTCTGGATTTCCTGAGTTCTAACCCTGCCTCAGAGCTGTGTGGCTCTGGACAAGTCACTTAGCTTCTCTGAACTTGCATTTACTCATCTATAAAATAGAGATAGCAATAATATCTACCTCACGGGGCTGATGGGGGAATCAAATGAACTACACAGTGTTTTGTAAATCTTAAAGAGTGTATGTGTTTATATGTATGAATACATGTTATTATTATTCCTTTTCCTTCTGTCCTGTTTTTGGTTTATCAGTAGCTTATAGGGTTTGAGATATGTAGATATAGAAGGGGAAACGTCACATTTCTATGTTTTATGGTAGCTGAAGAAGCAGCTCATCTTATAATGTCCTCCAAAAGAGTGACCCTTCTGAGTACTGGGGAAAGCTGACCGTTAAACTAATCTTCATCAATCTTCTGACTTCAGGTATTGCTGAGAGGATAGAAGGAAACCTCTTCTTATGATTAAGTCATTGCCCATTGTTAGTATCAGGATTCAATGACTATCTTATTACCTCCTGAATAAAGGTCATACTTCTTTGCCTGGCATTCAAGTTTTTACATAATCTAGTACTCCTCCACCTTTCCAGTCTTATTTAATACAAATCTCTTCCATATACAAACTTCAGCCAAATTGGACTGTTCTCTGCCCCAATCTCCCTCTTTCCCCTCACATGCCCTGTCCTTTCTCATCTCTAGGTCTTTGTTCACGCTGTTCTTTATTCCAGATTGCCTTCCCTTTCCCCTCTTTTCCTGCTGAATTCCTGTCCTTTAAAGTAATTCAAATGCCACTCATCCATGAAGTCTCCATGATCATCCTGGTAAGTAATGACCTTCCTATTCAGTCAATACATAGCATTGTATTCTGTGCCTCTCTAATGTGCTTATCACATGATAGAATAATCATTATCTGTGTTTGTATCTTGTATTCCTACTAAATCATAAGATACACTAGAGTAAGGACCCTGTGTCTTCTCCAGCATTTAACATAGTCTTCTAAACATAGTCATTGTGCAAATGAATGAACATCACAGTTAATAAATGCTCTTTGGCCAAGGAGAAAGTACCCTTTTCTGTGTCTTCATTGTCCTCAAATATATACTTTGCAGGCTCTCACTCAGCTCTAGGCAGGTGGACATTTCAGAGCCTCAGTCTGGAGTCCCCCTTTCTCCCCCTATGCTGCCTTGGAGGGAAAATATGACAGGGTAATGAACAGCAGTACAAAGCTCTATAAAAAGGCAATTAGGTGAACTATTGGATTGGGACAAGCCTGTGTGACCTGGTTAATAGCTCTGCCCAGAGTTGGGAATTTCCAGGGGGAAGGGGAAGGAATTGTATTTTGATAGTGGGAGGGTGACAGGCTTTCTGTGAGTCACAGGTACAGAGGACAAGAGCTCCATAATGAGGAGTTTAAACATTCCTGGCCATTGTGTGTGACAATGCTGCCACCTCCTCCTTCTGTTCTGTTTCAACCTCAAAGGCCCAGCTGCGAACTGTTGGAGATGCTTGGAGGAACAAAAAGACCTCAGTGTGATTTAGACCATTAGGCAGGAGACTCACTGAACGCTCAGAAGTGACTGATTTCCAGTCTAATATATGGAACCCCCCCCCCCAATCTCTGCATACAAGGTGCCTTGTACACAAAGGGTCTCAGTTCCTTGTACCTGGAACACTGAGCTGGGGATATCCTTTCCACCCAGGGAACAGACAACACTTACAAAGCTTTAGCTACCTGCACCCAAGAAAGCTCTCTGTCCTCCAGACTACCTATACACATAGACAGCTGTGCATATACAAAATCACAGCCCTCTCTACATGCAGTCACTGGACATATACGGAGCCCTGGCTTCTTGTAACCCAGGTCACCTTGCACATGCAGTCCTGGATCATGTTTGAACTCAGCAATTGCGCAAGGCTTCTTGATCCACCCCATTTCCTTCTTTTCTCCCCGCAGCTCTCATTCCAGATGGAACAATCCGATACAATAGAGCAATCAGGAGTCATTAACAGCTCAGCTTGGGGCTTTCAACGCACACTCAATTATAGTACTGGCAGCAGGAACTAGCCAACCCAGCAGTCCCCATCATTTCTAGCTCTGGGATTGGTTGGCTGTGCTTCCCCCTTCCCCCCCCTCCCACCCCGTAAGTTGAAAAGGATGTGTGCAGAATGCATACTAATGACCGTGAGCCAACAGGCACTCTCTGGGCTTTCCCTTAGATGGAGAGAAAAACTTGTTTCTTTTACTCATCAGGTGTAAAGAGAGTGGGTGAACCTTTTGTTGTTTTTTAGCCATGTCCAATTCTTCATGACCCCATTTTTGGTTTCCTTGGCAAAGATAGAGGAGTGGTTTGCTACTTCCTTCTGCAGTTCATTTTACAGATGAGGGAACTGAGGCAAACAAGGTTAAGTGACTTGCTCAGGGTCACACAGCTAGTGTCTGATTGTCTGGGGTCACATTTGAACTCAAGTCCTCCTGACTCCAGGGCCAACGCTCTAACCGCTAAGCAACCTAGCTACCCCTAGTTGTAAAGGTGAACCTTACACTCTGTGTTTCCATTGTGGGGGTGAAGTAGGCAGTATGCCATGTGAATCACAACAGGTATCTGTGAGACCTGTAAAAAGGCTTGGTTGGTAATGTAAAGGAAAGCCAGGTACATAATGAAAACACAGCCTCATCATCCTTTATCCAGCTGTACTACTTCGGGACTTCTCTGATTTCTTCACCAGGAACCTCACCATTGGAAAAACCTTGTCATCCTACAAGATTGAATCAGCCTTGGTACTCACAGCCCATGACTCTCCTCTGCCTCTGATTGGAGAGCAGAGCTATGAACTTCAAAACCTCTAGTTAAGGAAAGGCCTCGGGACAGAAGCTCATTCCTCACCTAGCTGAACTACTTTGGGATTTCTCTCACTTTTCCACTATGTCCTCGAATTAGATATCTTCCATTCCCCCCCACACACACACTTTTGTCCACCTTCCTTTTTCATGCTGTTGACCCTGATTAGATTGTAAGTTCCCTGAGGTCTGGAACTGGGTTTTTCCGTCTGTATTTGTATCCCCACTGTTTAGCACAGTGCCTGGCAAATAGGGTGCTTAATAAATGTTTGTAGATGGTGGACCCAGGATTCAAACCCAGGTATTCTGATGCTCAGTATTCCTCAGAAGTAAGTAGGGGCAGGTCACTTTGAGAATGCTGCCTACACTGCTGCCAACAACCTTCTAATGACCCTACTTTCTCCTTAGTCCTTAGCGATGGTCCTAGGAGATCATAGAATCCTAGAATCAAAAAATTAAAGGTGACTCTAGAGGCCAAATTGTCCAATCCATATATAAGAAAAATCACCTTAGAGCCAGAAGGGTCTTACAGAAGATCTAGTATAACTCTCTCATTTTAATAATGAGAAAGCCAAGGCTTCAAGATATTAAATGATTTGCTCAAGGTATAGGTAAGGAGTAGCCAGGATTCAAGTCTAGATTCTCAGAATCCATATCCAATGCTCTTTTACCACCTCTTCATATATAAGTTCAGTTGTTTTCAGTCGTGTCTGATTCTTCACGACCCCATTTGGGGTTTTCTTGGCAGAGATACTGGAATGGTTTGCAATTTCCTTCTCCGGCTCATTTTACAGATGAACTAAGGCAAACTGGGTTAAATGACTTGCCCAGGGTCATACAGCTAGGAAATGTCTGAGGCCAGATTTGAACTCATAAAGATGGGTTAGCAGAGCCAATAGAGAAATTTCCTCACTTGTGACAGTGTTGCTTCAACTTTTGTTTTTCTGGCTTGTTTTCCTTTACAATGTTGTTGTCCTTTTATAAATTGATCTGGTTCTACTCACATCACTCTGTGTCCGTAAGATAGTCTCTTTCGTAATTACTTCCTCTAGAGCTTTTATTTAATTTTTTTTATATCTTGTTTCATTTTGTAAAGTAATCGTGTAGTCCTTGCAGAAAATCCATTTTATTCCTTTGAGTCTTTGGCTGGAATAAACCAACAATCAATAAAAAATTAATTGACTTACTCCTCTGCGCCAGGTAGCAAGGTAGGTAGAAAACTGGCTTTGGAGCCAGGAAGTCCTGGAGTCAAGTGTGGCCTCTGACACATATTGACTGTGTAACTATGGGCAGATCATTATGGACAACTAGGTGTCAGTGGACAGAGGGCTGGGCAGAGTTATTTTGTCTTTCTTTGGGGCAATCCTCTTTGGGGAAATTATTTGCAATAACTTTTTTTATACTGGTTGATATTTTCTTTGACTAACTCATCTCTATAGCTTCAGTTCCCAAACTACGGCTTTGTGTTAGAGCCAGGCTCTGCTCCCTTCTGTCCTTTTGGGTGAGGTGGTCAGCTTTGGGTCCCTTGGGTTCTTGGACTGACTTCCAGGCGCCCCTGGATCTTTGAAGTGACTTGGTTAAATCTGTGTTTTTAAGGAATATTTGTTTGACCCCAATATGGAGTAGAGATTGGAGAGAAAAGAAGTCAAAGAAGAAGAGACCACTTAAGAGTCTAGTACAGGCCTGCACAACATACGACCCAAGGGCCAACTGCAGACTGCCAAAGGATTTCGGGTGGCCTGCAAAAAATGTAGAGGATGTAAAAGAAAGTAAAGACTTAATGACCGTTTCGTCTGTGCCCCACTTAACTTGCCTTCCGCTAGTCCCCATTGTGCCTGTCATGTAACTTGGTGGGTGGATTGCCTCTGCAATCTCTCTCCTGTTTGTCACGTGACCCTCGGCAACCAGCAATCATCAGTCTGACTCTAGTCTGAGAGGAGCGAAAGTCGTATCTTTTCATTGTGTTTTTGGTAGTTACTGGTGTTGAACAGGGACGAAGTGAATGCAGCCACACTCCAATGCAGCTACTGCCCACCATGTAATAAGGGCTTCTTCCCCTCCCTCGCTGTGCTCCAAGTTACATGAATGGGGCTCTCTCCAAGGGCAAACACTTAGTTCAGCATGTGTGTGTGTGTGTGTGTGTGTGTGTGTGTGTGTGTGTGAGCAGTTGCTGTGGAGATTTTTTGCTTCTAACATTAAAGTTTTTGGGGTGACTTAGTAAAATGGATGATAAAAAGAAATGGGAGATCAAATCAGAACATGGTGGTTTAATCTAGAGTGGACAAACAGATGCTTGCTTACTTACATGAGAGATGAAATATTGTGCCTTGTTTATCAAGAAGTAATAGCCATTCTGAAGGAATACAATCTTTGTCGCCATTTAGAATCAAAACATCCTGACTCAAGCAAAATTGGATACCGATGGAAAAAAAATTAAAGCATCCAAATTGTTGAAAAATCTCAGTGGGGAACAATGGTTTTTCAAGAAGTAGATTCAGAAAATGAGGCGGCTACCAAGGTTAGTTTTCATATTTCTAAAGAAATCGATTTCAAACATGATTCCAGAGTATGATAAACTGATTGCTGACAAGAAGTGTAATACATCCCGTTAACTAAATATAAACAAGAAAACCTGAAATATGTATTAGAACTTCTACAACTTAGCAAAGTAATTTTTTCAACATTAATGTGATTTCATGATAAATAAAAATCTTAAGTAATAAGTGTAATTTTTACTTAATAAGTGATATTTCCTTTTTAAAAATATGGTTTATTTGCAAAACAGTTTAATCATTAATTATACCTTACTCGGAAAGTGAGCTGCCGAACACTTATCTGCTGCCCAAAGAAGTTTAGCTCATTTTAATTTTGGCCCCTATCTACTGCCAAGTTGTGCAGTCTTGGTCTAGTACAGTATTCCAGGCAAGAGGGAAGAGGGGCCTCATCTATGGTAGAAGCTTCATGAATGGAGAGAAGAGGACTGATAAGAAAGATGTTGAGGACTGACATAGGATCAGTAAGATCTGGAAGCTGATTAGCTATAGGGATTGAGGAAGAGGGAAGTATCAGAAATGATTCTAAGATTATAGACCCGAGTGACTGGAAGGATAGTGATGCCATCAACAGAAAAAGGGAAGTTTAGAGGAGATATCAGTCTTAGGGGAAATGTACTGAGTTCTGTTTTGGGCATGTTGCAGTTGAGATGCCTTTGGGACATCCGGGTGGAGATGCCTGGCAAACAATTGCTAATATGGGACTGCAATTCAGGAGAAGGTTTAGAGGGGTACATCTAGATTCGGGAGTCATTTATATAAGGAAGATACTTGAACCTATGGGTAGTTAATGAGATCATTAAAGGAAAGAGGGAAGAAAAAAAAGAAAAGGGGGGATCAGAGATGCCCACGTTTGGTGAGCAGGAAAAGGAAGAGGATGAACCTGTGAAGGAATCTAAGAAGTGGTTAGACAGGTGGGTGAGAGGAGAACCAAGAAAGAGCAGTACCACAGAGGCCAAAGGAGAGAAAGTACCTAGTAAGAATTCAAGAAGGATAAAGACTGAGGGGGGAAAACCCATTGGGTTTAGCAATTAAGAGATCATTGGTAAGTTTAGAGAAAGAAGTGTCAGGTAAGTGGTGGAAGCTGAAGCCTGTTTACCAGGGACTGAGAAATGAGTGGGAGAAGAAGATATGAAAACAATAGTGTGTGTGATTATTTATTTTTATTTTTTAAAATTCATTTATTTATTTTTATTTTTCAACATTCACTTCCATAAGATTTTGAGTTTTTAATTTTCTCCCCCTCCCTTTCCTCCTCCTTCCCCAAGATGGCATATAATCTGATATAGGCTCTACTTGTACATTCATATTAAACATATTTTCACATTAGTCATGTAAAGATATAAAGAAGAATTAGAACTAATGGAAAGAACTACAAGAAAGAAGAAACAAAATAAAACGACAAAAGAAAAGAAGAGCAAATAGTATGCTTCCATCTGCGTTCAGACTCCAAAGTTCTTTCTCTGGATGTGGATAGCATTTTCCATCATGAGTCTTTTGGAGTTGTCTTAGATCCTTGCATTGCTGAGAAGTGCTAAGACTATCAAAATTGGTCATCACACAATGTGGCTGTTACTGTGTACAACATTCTCCTGGTTCTGCTCACTTCACTCAGCATCAGTCCATATGAGCCTTTCCAGTTTTTCTGAAGTCCACCTGCTCATCATTTCTTATATCACAATAGTATTCCATTACATTCATATGCCACAACTTGTTCAGCCATTCCCCAGTTGATGGACATCCCTTCAACAGGAAATAATAGTTTTAGCCAAACTTTTCTAGGTATTTGGCTTTGAACATTTGAATAGGAGAAGAGATATAGTCTAATAGTTTGAGGAAATGATTAAGTTAAATGAAGGGGGTTTTAAAATTGGTGCCTTTCCATTGCTGTTTCTGTTATGTTTGTATATTGCTCTATACGTAGTGTGACATCATTATTGCTAGGGATAGGGACTGGGTCTGTGGTTTCATTGGCGTAAGGAACTCCCAGATGAGGAAATTCAAGAAATGCAGGTCAGCTTGTTTTTCAGTCATTCCAGTCATGTCTGACTCGTAATGAACCCTTTTGGGAGTTTTCTTGGTAGAGACACTAGGGTAGTTTGCCATTTCCTTCTCCAGCTCATTTTACAGATGAGGAGGCTGAGGCAAACAAGGTTAAATGACTTGCCCAGGGTCACATAGCTAGTAAGTGTCTCAGGTTGGATTTGAACTTGGGTCTTCTTGACTCCAGGCCCAGCATTCTAATCGCTGCACCAATTGGCTGCCCAGGTAGGGCAGTACTTTCTCTGAAATATAGTCTTAGAGGATTGCCTGGAGTATTGAGAACTTAAATAACTTACCCAGAATTAAAGATTCAGTGTTTGTCAGAAACAGGACTTGAACCCAGTTCTTTCTGGTTTGGAAGGTGCCTTTCTATTCACCACACAATGCCACCTGGCATATAGTAGTTATATACATTGTGCTGCCTTCACACTACTCTTAATAATTAAATATATATAGCACTTGAAAGTTTAAAAGATGCTGTTCTCATAATAACCCTGTGAAATGGTTGGTACAGGTACTATTATACCTGCTTTATAGAAGCAGAAAAGTTCACAGTGAATAGAGTGCTATATCTGGAGGTAGGAGAAATCTGAGTTCAAATCCAGCTTCAAATGTTTACTAGCTATGTGGCCCTGGGTAAGTCACTTACCCTCTGTCTGTTCCAGTCTCCCCACATGTAAAATGGGGGAGATAGTAATAGCACTTGCCTCCCAGGGCTGTTGTTGTATGGATAAAATGACATAATATTTTAAAATCACTTTGTAAACCTAAAAACACTACATAAATGCTAGTTACTATTATTATAAGGAATGAAGAATGAGACTTGGAGGGGTGAAATGGCTGTGTGGTATGGTAGAAAAAGAACACAGGCTTTATAGTTCAAGGATCTGATTCTGCTACTTCCAATTGGTGTGACCTTAACCAAGTCGCTTAACTCACCTCGCTGGGGCCTCAGTTTCTTCAACTGTCAAATAAGATGATATTTAGGGTCCCTTCTGGATCTAATTCCTATTGTCCTGTACCCAAAACTTGGACCTAAATCTCAGGTCTGCTGTTTTTGCCACTGACTAACTTATTAGTCCACAAGAGCTAAGAAAGCCTGATCCCTAGGAAGACAGATGATGGAAAAACACCCTAAGCTTAATACTTTGCTCAGGGCTCCTGGGCACAGAGAGAGTCCTTTCCCTTTCTGCTGGCCAGAAGATACCTTCTTACCGGCCTACACTGTCTGCAGCAGGGAAAAGGCTGCCAGAGAGGCTCTGATGACCTTGTGGGAAATATCTGAATTAGGACAGAGGAGATTAGGAGGCAGAGGGAGGGAGGGAGCACCCTCCCACCTAGGGAAGAAAAACAGGGAGAGATCATTTCGCCATCAGTGGTGTCTTATTCTTTTTAAATGAACTCATTGGCTCACTCTTTCTTTGCCTGACCCTCCCTCGGTTTGTTTTCCCAGAGCTCATCTTTCACTCCGTTGTGTGATTCCCCCTGGGCCAGGCAAAGTCTGTTTCACTGCTCCTTTTCATTACACACTCGGCTGATCTGAGGGGGACAGGAGCCAGGATTCCAGTAAGATCGTAATTAATAGACTTTCTATGCTCGTTGCTATGCAGCAAAGGGCCCTCTCCAGCCCCAGTTGATTAGCTGTGAATGACATGCTTAGGGAGGGGGTCACCTGCTGACATCTCTTCTTCCAGGCAGGCCATGCATGGGAGGTGCCACCTGGAACTCCCAGGTTCCAGTGAGGTGGCTCACTGGGCTATAGTGCTGCTTGTCAGCAAGGCCCAGAGCAAAGGTATTGTGACAATAACAATCACAATAACAGTAACAACAACAATAATAGGTAGCACTTACAGAGTGCTTAAAGATTTGCAAATTGATTAAGACACTGACTAGTCACAACAACCCCATGAAGTAGGTGCTATTGTTGTTCCCATTTTAGAGATAAGGAAACTAAAGCTGAGCAGTTGACTTGCCCAGGGTCACACAACAAGTAAGTGTCTAAGGCTGCATTTGAACTCAGGGCTTACCTGACTCCGGGTCCAGAACTCTATCTACTATGAAACCATCTGCTCTACTGCAGAGTTAGCCTGATTGCAGGGCTTACAAGGGCACAATCTCACCACTTTCCATTTCTTTAGATAGCCATAGGATAAGTGAAGATTTGCCAAGGAAGCAATAGCCTTGGAAAGGCATCTTTAGCTGAAAATGATTATAGTACAAAACTGGTGACCGATTATTGTGTCTGACATGTGGTTCAGAAGAAAGAGCACTAGAATTGAACGCAGAAAAACTGAGTTGATTTTTAAAAAATATTACGTTTACGTAGGAATTTTAGGTTAGCAAAATGCTTAAATACATGATTAAATTTTATTAATCAACAAGCATTTATTAAATACCTTCTATGTGCCAGGAACTATACAAGGCACTAGGTACAGAAAAACAAAGAAAGAAACAATTCCTTCTCTCTAGGAGTTTATATTCTAATGGAGGAACCCCAGGTATTTCTAAGTATATCCAAAACAAATATAAAAGAATAAATACAAACGTAAGACCAAGGTTTTTTTAGCCTAGATACCTTAAGTGAGAATGTGTTTCAATCAATCAATCACTCATAGGCCTTGGACTAAGTGCTCAAAGGTCTTTGAACAAGAATGAAGTTTTCCAAGAATTGGGTTTGGAGAGGCTGAGGAAACTGGGCCATAACTCAGTAATCATTTATAAATTATCAAAAGAGTTAGGAATAACCTAAAGATTATTAGAAATAGGAGCAAATGCAGTTTTCTAACACCCTTGTAGAAAGGAAGTAGAGTAGGGAAGGAGGCCTGGCCAAGGTTGAAGTCAAGGCCTCTCCTTTAGTGAGAGTTGGGATAAGCATCCTCAGAGTTCATATGTACTACAAAAATAAATACAAGGTATTTAGAGAAGGAGAGCATTAGCAATTGTGAGAATCAGGAAAAGCTTCATATAGAAGGAAGTAGTTGAACTATATCTGGAAGGAAGAGAGGGATTCTATGAAAAGGAGTATATTCTACACATAGGTGAAATTAACCTCCCTACCCTGTGAGATAAAGACCTTAGGTATCACTAGCTCCATTTTTCAGATAAAGAAACTGAGGCTCAAAAAGATTATGTGATCAAATAAATAAGTGTCAGAGAAAGAATTTAAACTCTCAGGTCTGTCCTGACACCAAAACTAAGCAGTCTTTCCACTATATAGACACTGCTATGCTAGGAGGTAGCTTTATTACTGGATGACCTTAACTTACCTGGTCCTCAGTGTCCTACTCTGTAAAGTGAGGGGTTAAAATAAATGATCTGTAGGATCTAGCTCTTCTAGCTCTAAATCTTATGGCCAGCCTAGATAAATGCAGAAAGGCTCATTGCTAGAGGGTTGGCCAACAGGTGGTGAATTTTTTTGCAAGAGCAACTCATGAAATTTATCAAAGTATGGAAGGGCAACCACCCGTGCTAATGGAAAGAACTACAGAATCATAGGATTTAAATGTGGAAAAAAATGTTACAGATCATCTAGTCTAACTCCTCATTTTACAGAGGGGGAAAACAAAACCCAAAATGGAGACATGAATTGCTCAGGGCCCATACTTACAAACCGTGGATTCTTGAAGTGTTAAAATAGATAAGATTGACAAACTCCTAAAAAGTCCAGCAATAGGTATGACACTTAGAGTCAGAATTGGAATAGACATTAAAGATCATTGTGAACCGTTCATTATTTTATATTTTAAAATATATTTTATTGATATTTTACCTTTCCACTATAATCAGTTCTAGGAGGACACCTCCCTTCCTACCATTGATCCCTCATTTGTGACAGAAAATAAAATAAATTAGCAAAATTAAGAGTAAACAAAACATTGCATTAAAAACCAGAAGCTCATTTGAAAAACAATAAATAGATAAGCTATTAGTTAATACGATTTTTTTAAAAAGATGAACACTAAATTGGCAATGTAAAAAATGAAAAAGGAGGATTCACAACAAATAAAGAGGAAATAAAGGAAATTATTAGAAACTATTTTGCCCAATTGTAAGACAATGAAACTGACAAATGAAATGGATGAATATTCACAAAGATACCCAGATTAGTGAAACAAGAAGTAGAGAATTTAAATAACTTGATCTCAGAAAAAGAAATTGAACAAGCAAAAAATGAATTCCCAAGGTGGGGAAACCCAGGCTCAAATGGATTTTAAAATGAATTCTATCAAATATTCAAAGAACTATCAATTCCAATATTACCTAAATTTTATGCAAAAATCGAGAAAGAAGGTATTTTACCACACTTCTAAGAAACAGGTGTGGTCCCAACACCGAGACATGGTAGTGGTTAAAAAAAAAGGGGGATGTGTGTGAGGAGTTATGGACCGATATCCCTAATGAATATCCTTAGAAAAATATCAGCAAAAATGTAAGCAAAGGAGAAAACTAACATGTTAACAATTAAGTCCAGATTGGATTTGTACTAGTAATTCAGGGTGAGTTTAGGATTATGAAAACAATAAACATAATAGATTGTATTAATAACAAAAACAGTATCACTTGATTATATTAATAAATGCAGAAAAAAGCTTTTGACAAAATATAGAATCCTTTATCGTTTAAAAAAGAAGACATGAAAAAACATAGGATTATGGGGCAGCTAGGTGGTGCAGCAGATAGAGCACTGGCCCTGGATTCAGGAGGACCTGAGTTCAAATCTGGCCTCAGACACATAACACTTACTAGCTGTGTGACCCTGGGCAAGTCACTTAACCCCATTGCCTAGCCCCCACAAAAAAAAACCCCATAGGATTAAATGGACCATTCCTTAAAATGGTAAAAAGAATCTATCTAAAATCAAGAAATAGAATTATCAGAATTGGAGAAATGTTAGAGGTCTTTCCAAAAGAGATCAGGGGTAAAGCAAGGATGTCCATTGTCACCACTATTATTTTATATAATTCTGGAAACGCTAGTTGTAGTACAAGACAAGATAAAAAATAATCAAAAGAATAAGCACAGGCAAAGAGAAATAATTTTTTGTAGATGATATGATGGTTTGCATAAAGAATCCCATAAAGTCGACTAAAAGTTAATTGAAGCAATTAATTATTTCAGTAAAGAAGCAAGATATATGCTTTATTTGGCCTCTCACCACTCACATTAAAGTAAATACCTGGGGTTCAAGAGTTCTAGAAAATTGGTACTCAAGAAATTCATTCAATAGACAATTAAATGCCTACTATGTTCCAGACACTGTGCTAAGCGCTAGTGATACAAAAAGAAGCAAAAGACAATCTCTGTTCTCAAGCAGTTTATGATCTAATGGGAGAAACAACATGCAAACAAATATATATAAAGCAAACTGAAAGGGTAGTCAAGGAGGCTGTATCATCAAGGGAAATCCAGGTTTCGATAAGAGCTAGTAGATGGAAGAAGTGAAAGAGGAATAGATTTAAGATGAAGGAGAGTTGTTGCCTATGGAACAGGTATTCCATCCGGTTGGGGTGGAGTTAGGGTGAAACTTTTGAATAGGAGAGTCGAGGGGAATGGGAATGAGGAATCGAGTGATAGGGAGTGTTGAGTTCAGATGATGATCAGCAGGAGTTCAGAGTCACTGGGATGTGAAGGGTATAACCAGGTGAGAGAATGTTCATCATTGAGTGGAGAGCGCCACTCCTCTCCTTTTAATGGACAGGTACAGCAGGAGATAGGAGACCTAAAGTTGAATGGAGGTTTGCTCTTCTTTGCACTGGAGGATTTCCACATCCCAGTTGGGAAACTGGGCTGGCAACAGGTAGTGGAAGATGCCTTGTGCTGGCACAGACAGAACTGGTTGCTTTGGGGCAGATGGAAGATACCTAGCTTGGCCCCAACAGCCTTTCTTCAGGGAACATGCAGAAGATAGAAGGCACAAGGCTCTAGCACACCCAATGCCTGAGCTCATCTCACCTGAGGAAGCTGGCTATGAGGAAGCAGCAGGAAGTGGTAGACTCCTTGTGCAGATGGAAGACATCAGCCTGGCCCCAAGCAGCCTTTCTTCAGGGGACACTCTGCACTCTAGTGTTATTGTTATGGAATGTAGCAAGCAGGTAAAGAAGGTGCATGAATATGTGTATGCACAGGTACACACACACACACACACACACACACACACGTATGCAATATAAACAGATAGAAGTTTTTCTCCACATGCAAGAAACTCACTCCGGCCTAAGGTGAGGGAGATGTGTATACCCTCAGAATGGGCTTGGTTGAGAACAGGTAATTGGTGCCAGATAAGGGAGGGGACATTCCTAATCAGACCTGGTATGACGGAAAAATTAAAGGGGTTCCTTGTCAATACAAGGCTTGGGTGAAACTGAAGTAAGAAGAATTTCTTTCTCACAACCACAAACAGGCGGGAGGATTTAACATTAACTAAGGTAGCAGAAGGAGAATGACTCAAGGTTCCTGTAGCAAGTCAAGAGTTCATCCCATGCAAAACTTTAAGCCTTATCTGCTTGTCACAGAGCTAACAATGAAAAAGCACAAACTGTTTTCCTTATCTGTGATTATGGACACGAGGCCCATTTAGTCTAAGTGACTCCATATTGGAATCTAAGGACGTTAGGATCACTTAGCCTAAATGACTCCATATTGGTGTCCTATCACTACAATATGACATCAAGATGCAATAAAACAATTACATCAAACAATATGAAGTTGATCATCACTATAATATAAAATAAATCCACCGAGGGGGGCAATATGCAAGTTAGATTAGTTGTGCCTTAAAAGGTATTGAAAACATCCTCAGGACTTGATTACCTCAGGAGACTAATGGCTCAAGTTACTGGCATCACTTCATGGTTTCCTGAGTTTAAAAACAAAACAAAGCAAAACCAGCTATCAGGATCTCTAGGGAATGTCTGATGCTTACCTGGCAGATCACGATGAGAAACTCAGAGGAAGGATAGCTTTGCTCAGCTAAATTAATTTGTGATCTCCTCACTGTGTAACCTTGTTGAATACACATCTCCTGCTAAAGTCACTAAATCTTTCTTTGTTAATTTTTGAATGGCCTACAAGTGTCTCATTTCATTCAAATACTGAACAGAAATTATCTGGGGACTGACTTGAGTTGGGCCCAGCTCTGAGCACCCACAAAATTCATCAGCCTTTCTGAAAATTACCAACAAACCTCTGCATGGAAGTAGAGAATGTAATCCATTAAAAATAACCACAGAACGTGTAAAATATATCAGAGTACAGCTACCAAGACATACAGAGTAATTATGTGAATATAATTACAGAATTCTAATTACAGAAATAAAGGCAACATAGACAATTGTACAGATGAAAATTCCTAATGGTGAGGCTATGCCTAATATAATATATATAAATATAATAAATATAACATTTATAATAAATATAATATAAATGATACTTCCTGAATCAATTTATAGATTTACTGCTACAACAAACTACCAAGTGATTATTTTATGAAATGAGATGAAATAATAAAAAAATTCCAACAGAAGAACAAAAAGTCAAAAATCCCAAGAAAAACAACAAAAAAAATTGTTAAGGAAGGAGACCTAGCAGTACCAAATAGGAAACTATACTATAAAGTAATAAACATAAATACTATTTGGTGCTAGGTTAAACAAATTAGATACACAAAACCCAGAAATAATCAAACATAGCAGCACAGTGTTTCATAAGCCAAACATCAATAACTACTAAGGTAAGGATTCGTTCTTCAGTAAAAATTGCTGGAAAGCTGGAAAGAAGTCTGGCACAAATTAGGTTTAGAGCCAACATTTCACACCCATGTATATAATAAGCCCCAAATGGACATATGATGTACATATAAAATATTATATCATAAACAGAGGAGTAGGAAAGAGAACAACTTTCATAATTACGGAAAAAAGGAAGTTCTTGATGTAACATGATATAACATGGGATAGAGATGATCACAAGATATAAAGTGGACACTTTTGATTAAAATGGACATGTTTTTGCACTAATGAATTAAGAGTTAGAATTTGAAGGGAAATGGGTAACTGTGAGAACAACTTTGCAGAAAATTTTTCTGATAAAAATCTTGTATCCAAAGTATATGAGGAATTAACTCAAAGTATAAGAACAAGATCCATTCCCCAAAAGATAAATGTTCAAAAGATATGAAAAGGCAATCTTCAAAAGAAGAAATCCAAGCTATCAACAGCCATATAAAAATGCTGCAAATTACTGATAATTAGAGAAATGAAAACCAAAACTACTCTGAAGTTCTATCTCGCACTCATCAGATTAACAGAGATGACCCAAAAAAAATGGCAATTATTGGACAAGCTATGGGTGAACAGGCACATTAATACTAACACATTGTTGGTAGAATTGTGAAGTGGTTCAACCATTATGGAAAGTAATTTTCAAACTATACTCAAAAGCTCATCAAATTCTATGTACCCTTTGACCAATTGATGCCACTACTAAAGAGACCAAAGAAAGAGAGGAAATGAACCAAATGCACAAATATATATCTATATAGCAGTATCTTTTATTGTAGCAAAAAAAAAAAACAGCAACCTAGAAACACAGTGGGTGTCCATCAATTAGGGAACGATGAACAAATTTGGCATATTGATGTAATGAAATGTTTTGTGCCATAAGAAGTGTCTTAAAAGAAGAGATTCAGAGAAACCCAGGAGGACTTATATGAACTGATGGACAGTAAAAAGAGCAAAGCCAGGAGGACAATTTATACAATCACTACAACATTATAAAGTACAACAACTGTTAAAGTCTTAAGAATTAAGTTCAACACAGTGACCAATCACATCTCCATAAGACTTATGGGGCTTCCTACTATTTGACAGAGTGCTGATGGATGAGAGGTACAGAATGAGACATACATTTTCAGATGTGGCCTATATGTAAATTTGTTTTGATTGACTATACTTATTTGTTACAAGACAGGGTTTTTTGTTTTGTTTTGTTTTGTTTTGTTTTTGAGAGAGAGAATTAGAAGGAGATTGGGAGGGTAATTATAGTGATACCAAAAGGGGGGGGATAGAAAAGAACACCAATAAATCATTTAAATTAACAGAACAGGGCAGGAGAAAGCTTAGAAGTGAATACAAATAAGCAGGACTAATGTAGTGTTGGAAGTACTGGGTTAAATTTGAGATGTACAAAAAGCCAAGCAGGTGTTAAGTAGTAGATATTCACAGTTTCATAGGCAGCCCTCTTTTCTATTTTTCTTTGTATAGGAAAATGTTTATATTTGTTGATGCTTGTCAAGTTCATAATAATAAAATAGTATTGTTTTAAAAAAAACAACTAAATATACTTACTACAATGAAAAGGTATAACAATGTATACAGCATTCTGCAGTAGCAGTCTCCTACCTGTGCCACAAGGAGGGAAGTATGGTTTTTTGTTTGTTTTTTTTACTAAATAAACCCATTTATTCAAGCTAGCAGTAATTAGAAATCAAAGACATTCTAAAGATTAGGATATGTCAGAAAAACACACAAGTGAATGATCTTTTTGCTAGGAATGATATGAGATCTCAGTTCAATGAAGAGAGAATTCCTGATTGCATCAATGAGGAAACTTTTGAAGTCATAAGGGAGGCAAAATTTAGCTCATCATCTCTTTTCCAGGAGTGGAAGCTATGTTTTTCTTGGGTCTTTTGAAGCCATTATTGTTTACTATTTTTGTCAGAATTCTTTGGCTTTTCAACATTGTTTCTCCCGCATTATTATTGTGGCCATAATGTAAGTTGTTTTCCTGTCCCATAATGTTTCTCCATTTTAGATAATAGTAGGTCTTAGTTTTCAATAGAGACTTTTTCAGGGGGAAAGCTGTTTATTCCTCAGCATTCTAGTGTGGTTTTTTTTCTTTAACACAAGTGGCCATTATATTTTCTCAAAAACTTTTCTCCTTCCTGACCAGAAATTTCTTCTTAGATGAAATCAGGAACTCTTTTCTTCAGGGAAGAAGTCAGTTGTCCCTATATATCTGCAACTTCCTAAGTTTGTCTCTCTATGGATATGGACTCAGTGGAAGTATGTTTCATTATTTGTTGTCTAGGACCTCCATTTTTTCCCCTGGGGAAACATTGGCAATTAGGGAGTGGGAGGAAGAAGAAGAACCCCTGAAAGAGAATAGAAATGAGTGGCCAGAGAGTGGTAGAGAGAGAACAAAGAGCAAATAAGGTTAGAAGCTAAGAGAGAAGAAAGCATCTAGAAGGAAGGTCTAGTCAGTTATGTCAAATGTCAACTGCAGAAAGGTTCGGAAAAGCGGAGACTAGGAAGGGGCCTTTAATAATTAGAAGATCACTGGTGAAGAGAATAATTTGAGTGAAATGATTGGGACAAAATCAAATAATCAACAAGCATTTATTAAGCATACACTATGTGACAGGTGATATGCTAAGTACTGAGGATAAAAAGCCAAAAATCAAACAGTCTTTATCCCCAGGAAACTTATATTTTATTGAAAACCAAATTATAAGGGTTAAGGAGTGAGTAGATGGTAAGGAAAGAAGGAGTGAGTGCTGACAACCCCAAATTACAGGATGTTAGAGCTGGAAGGGACATTAGAACATAGAATACAGACTGTTAGCATTGGAAGGAACCTTACAACATAAACTATCGGAGCAAGAAGAGACCTTAGAACCTAGAACATCAGATGTCAGACCTGTGAGGGACTTTAGAGATTTTCTAGTTCAACCCCCTCAACTTACAGAATGGATACTGAATACCTGGGATGTTACTCTTCCTAGGAGTTTGACAGTAGAGAAGAGAAAAAGAAGGTGATAGTTTGAAACATAAACAAAGTTAAGGGAAGATTTTCTGGGGTTTTTTGTTTGTTTTAAGAAGTAGGGGGAAGAATATTTATAGGCTAAGGGGAAGGACGCAGAAAGGGAAGGGCTGAAGATGAGGGCAGCAGTGGGGGACAACTGGTGGAGAAAGATCCCAGAGGAGATGAAAGGAAATAATACTGAAGGCAAAAGTGTCAGGGCTAACATTGGCAAGGAATAGAACTATATCTTCCTCTGGGGCAGGCGGTAAGAAGACAGGCTAGGTGATAAGAAAACATCCAGGTGAAACAGAGAACAGAAAAGTTTCAGGTTATAGAAAGTGAGATGAGAGAGCTCATCTCAGTGAAGTCAAAAGTGATTTTATCTCATGGATAAAAAAGATTTGGAACTGCCATGTAGACAACAATGTTCTTGCCAATGCTGAAACAGATGGTGGGACCACCCTGGAGAAAAGGCAGGCTGGATTTAACCCTCCCATTTGGTTACTTTCTGACAAAGAGTAGCAGCATCTGATGGTATTTACTATTGTCTTGTGCACACAGTCTGGAGTAGCTGGATTTTCCCCAGATTGAGTTAGAAGAAAGCTTCACAATTTCATACCTTTACTTTCTGTCTCTGACCTGCATTCAGTCATTCTACAGATGCTTTACAGATCTATTAGTCTTGTGCTGGGACTTGGGGGGAGGGGCAGAACAATTTCCTTCTGTACTTGAGTTGTCACTCCACAATAGTGTTGATTTTATGTAGTTAGAACTGTGAGAGTTCCCCAGGGGACTAAGCCCTTGTCTGCAAGCCCAAGAAACACCCTGCTTCATTCTGGGAACAGTGTACTTGTCATCCCTTAACTTTGTAAGCCACTCTTGTCCATCCCAGGGTGGCTGCTTATATCAAGGCAGAGGGCAATCAGCCCTGCACCAGGAATAATCAGATCTCAGATTACAGAATGACAGAACCATTGAACTCCAGAGCTGGAAAGAACCTCAGAATAAAGAACATTGAATGTTAGAGTTTGGAGGGACCTAATAGACCAGCACTGGGCATGAAGTCAGGAAGACCTGAGTTCATATCCAGCTTCAGACACTTACTACCTGTGCAACACTGAGCAAATCACTTAATCTGTTTGCCTTAATCTATTGGAGAAGGAATCAGCAAACCACTCCAGTATATTTGCCAAGAAAATCCCACAGATAGTATGGTCTACAGGGTCATGAAGAGTTGGATGTGACTGAATGGCTGAAAAACAAGAAGAGACCAAACACCTTATTTTACAGAAAAGAAAATTAAGGCTCATTCTAGGAAAAGTGACTTGCTCAAGGTCACAGAGTTAATAAGTGTTAAAGTCAGGACTTGACTATAGGTCCTTTCACTTTCAACATGGCACTCCCAAAATGCTATCCTCATCTTAATATCATAGGACTACAGGATACTACAACTGGACAGTATCATGTTAGACATCAAGTCCAACTCCATCCTTTTGCTTCTTACCTTCCCAGTTTCCTTGTGCCCAGTTTGAATCCTGGATCTTGATCAGTGACAAGACATTCTGACTCTGCTCTTATTCATTCTGTTACCTGTCTTGGCTCTCTGGAACTTGAATGCAGAGCTCTCTACTATATCACACACAGTAAATAACCCACACTCACAAAGGCACACGCAGCTCTTGCCTGCACTTACAGTTTTATGCATGCAGAGAATTACAGAGACACATGGCTGTGAACGTGCTCATTCTTATGGACACAAATATACCCAGGCTCTCATATTCATGTCATTCACATGCGCAAAGTCACAGACACACTCAGTTCTACGGACCCAAACACATGCAGTCAGCGATATCACCCCAAACTTGCACATGTACATCAGACATTAGTGAAAGTTGACAATCTGTGTGCTAAAGGTTGGCTTTGTTTGGACAGATGTTACTCTAAAAAGCCTCGATGTTATTTAGCTAATTTATCAAGATAATGGATTTTCTTGGCTCTGGAGTTTGGGGGATTCATTAGTATTCCCTTGAGCATGAGGCTCCTCCTCAAAGTTCATCCACCCTTAATGATTTCTCACTCCCCTACAGTGCCGGCCTCAAGCCCTAGAGCCTACTGTAGTATTTGTACAAAGAAGGGCAGAGGCAGAACAAATATTTGCATCTTCTGTGTCTCATTCAGAGCGTCATAGGAATGGAAGTTTTCCTTCTAGGAAACTGAGCTTCTGTTTGGCTCCTCTCCTCCCTGGCCCAGGAGGCAGGTGAGGGTATGACACCTGCTGAGGATGGGACATGCTTCTGGGAAGTTCGAAATAAGTTAGATACTGACCTAGACCAATCCACTGGCCATCAGCCACACACTCCCACTTGCTCATTCCCCCTCCCCTCCTAATGCATATATGAGTATTAGCACTTCAAGGACAGACACAAAAGTTCTTTAAAGAATAATGTTTTATTGATGCTTTTAAAATGTGTCATTGTCATTTTCCAAAAACCTCACCCTCTCAATAGAACTCTCTATTATAAGAAAGTAGAGTTAAGCAAAATAAACTAACACATTGGCCTTGTCTATCTCTCTGACAAGAGGCAGGAGGTATAAGCTTTACCATCAGTCCTTGGGTGTCAAGGTTAGCCACTGCATCAATCATAGTTCTAAAATCTTTCAATGTTGTCTTCCTTGGCATATCTTGGTCATCATATAAACCATTCTTTGGGTTCAGATTACGTTGCTCGGCATTAGTTCATAAAGTTTTTTCATTTCTTTGAATTCTTCACATTTCCTGTTTCCTAACAAAGAATAATATTAAATTACATTCATATACCATAATTCATTCTGTCATTTTCTGACAGCTGGGTACCCACTTGCCTTGTAGTTCTTAAGAAGTAGCCTTTGTCATATACATCTTTGGTGGGAGGTACAGGCTACCATGTTGAGCCTATGTAGCAGGGTGTGTGCCAGGTTCTGTGCTGAATCAGGAAAGCATGTTACTCTTAGTTCTGAAAAAATGTTTGATCCCAGCCTCTTGTCTCCATTCTCATTTACTATCAGTCAGTCAGTCAGTCAGTCAGTCAATAAGCATTTATTAAGCCCATTAACGCCAGATACTGTGCTAAGTGCTGAGAACGCTAAGAAAGGCAAAAACACAATTCCTGCCTTCAAGGCCAGGACTCACATTCTGATGGAGAGACAACATGAAAATAGTTATGTGCATACAAAATATATACAGAGTAAATGGAAGGCAATCTCAGAGGGGAGGCACTAGCAAAGAGCATGGGGGTAGGTCAAGACTGAGAAAGTCCTTCTAATTGTTTCCCTGTCTCAGTTCTCTCTGCTCTTCAATCCTCCACACAGCTACCAAAGTGATTTTCCTCAAACATGAAGTCTAGCTATGTCGCTCACCTATTCCACTTTCTGTCACTCTTTATCACCTCTAGAATAAAATAAAAAATTTCTCTGTTTTACATTTAAGACCCTTCACAACCTGTCTCCAAACAACCTTCCCAGCCTTAGTACACATTATTCCCCTTTGCACACTCTAAAATCCAGCCAAACTGACCTTTTTTCTGTTCTTCACACACAATACTCCATCTCTCTTCTCATTGCCTTTGCATTCATTATCCCCTATACCTGAAACATACTTCCTTGTCATTCTGCTTTTTAGTGACCCTAGTTTCTTTCAAGACCCAGCTCAGGTGCCATCTTTTGCCTGAAATGTTTCCTGATTCCCCTCAGTTGTTACGCCTTTTCTTCCTCTTCCCCACACCAAAATTACCTTGTGTTTATTTTTTTAAATACTTAAATATACCTAAGCATGCATATCTCCACCCCACCCTACCCCCAGAAATAGAATGTAAGCTCTTTGAGGGTAGAGACTGTTAACTTTTTGCCTTTGTGTCCCAGCACCTAACGCAGTGCTTGGCACATAGTAGGAATTTAATAAATGCTATTTTGATTGATAAAACAATGATTTCTTTAAAGAAAAAAGCATGTATTAACTGTGTCTGACAGTATATGCAATATTCCACATTCATAGGCCCCCAACTTCTGTAGGGCAGGGTGGGGGAAGGGACATTTCCTCAGGTCTTCAACGCATATGTTTATGTATTCAGTTTCCTTTTTTGTTCTTTTCATTTACATTGGTGTAGTTACTGTGAATATTATGTCTCTGCCTACTCATTAAAAAAAAGTTAAATTGGTACCTTTTATTTTTCTTACGTCACAGTCATTTATCATATTCCCATTCATGGTTGAATCTTCCTAATTAAAAAAAATATGTACTTAAACAAAACCAACCAATAAAATATCTCCATCTAATAGTCTATGCAACATTCCATTTCTATCATATTCTACTTCCGTACTGAGTAGGAAAGTGTGTTTCATCATTAGTTCTCAGGGAGCAAGATTGGACATTGTAGCTAATAGTAAGTCCAGCTCTCTTTTAATATTGTTCATGTTTACATTATTGTGGTCATTGGGTATATTTGTTCTCCTTCTTCTGTTGACGTCACTCTGCATGTCAGACATTGAAAAACCAGGGAGCATACCAGGCAAGATCAAGGGTTGAGTAGTGATTGTGGTGGTGAGCATGTGTGTGTACTAAGCAGCTCCATGGCTGGGCCAGGTTCCAGGTCAGAGGTACAGAATTTGTGGCAGCTTGATGTTCTACCAAACAAAAAGTCCCTGTTGTTGTGGTTGAGTTGTTTCAGTTGTGTCCCACTCTTTGGGGTTTTCTTAGCAAAGATACTAGAGTGGTTTGCCATTTACTTCTCCATTTTTTAGGTGAGGAAACTGAGTCAAACAAGTTTAATGGTTGCTCAGGTTCACATAGCTAGTTAGTGTCTGATACTAGATTTGAATTCAGGAAGATGAATCTTCCTGACTCCAACCCTGGTGCTTTCTTCACTGCACCACCTAGTTGCCCCTTACTATAGCCTGAGGTCCTACCAAACAGGAAAAAGTCCCTGGGCTTTCTTATCAAGACCCCAGGATCTTCAGCTGCTTTTTAAACAGATTCAACTAAAATCTCCATGCTGATCTCCATTCCCTTCTAGATTTAAAAGGAGCTTATTTATGTTTAAGACAGATTAGGACAGCAGAAAATAGGGCTCCAGTTGAGGATGTAGACGTGCTAGTGAATAAAGTGGTATGGTTGGGAAAGGCCCAAAACAGGGGCTATTACAAAGCATGTAAAGTCAGGAAGGAGAGACTTGGGTAGGTAACAGTGGTTGTTTGGGAAGCCAAGTTCTGGGAGCAGCATGAGATCACTAGGCAGTAGGGGCTGCCCCAAAGACAGCCATATAGCAAGAGCTATAGAGATCCCAGATAAGCTTTACCTCATTCAGGCTAGGCACTTCTGTACACTTCCCTCCCCTAACACCCCAAGCTCCAGGGGTGAAATTCTTTGTTCCTTTATCTCTGGGAGCCAGTGACATGTCTGCTGTCCTCAGAGGGCCCTGGCTGCCACTGACATGACACAGAGCATTGTTCTGACCATGTGATGGTTGTGCAATGTAGTCCAGAGGCTGAGGGAGTGAGGTTTCATGGGAACAGAATCTGAAAGCAAAAGGGACTGTTATTGCCACATCTTATCACCACAGCCTTGGGTTTGCTCCTTGCTCCTTCTGTCCCGGGGGGACACTTATAGATAAGAGGCTTGAGGGGAGGAAGATATGTTGTTTCCTCTGTTTTTTGTTAGGAGCAGTCATAGTAGACATGCATGGAACAAGGCTGGGGAAACAAGGACACTAGGGTAACCCAGGTTGGTGATGGCAGAGTACATACCCTGTCAGTTCATTCTATTTCATCAAGTACCTTGGTCAGCATCTCTGAGCTTCAAGCTCTATAATAACATACAATTCTATAATCTCTCCTCATCTAGTTCTCACAGCCTCATAGACACTCTGAGCTAAAAAGGACCTCAGAGACCATCTGGTTTAACCCATACTTGAGTGTGAATCCTTTTGACACCCTTGATAAGAGTTTTTTCTGTACTGATCCTATAGTCACAAGCAATATAAGGGATCTGTTCCCTATTTGGACCACTCTAATAATTAGATTAAGTTGCAGAAAAAGTTCTGATCTGCATTGGTAGAAAGAATTTACTCATAAAGGAGTTTCTTATATCAATGAAATCATGAGTCCAGTTCCTATCTTTGTCTACATTATTAGGAAGTGTCTCCTCACCATAATAAGTCAAAATCTACCTCTTAGGTATTTCTAACCATTGCTTTCTAGTTCTACCTCTGGACAAAACAAACCTAATCCATCTTCTCCATGTCATTTCTTCTAATACTTTAACACAATGATTATGTTACGACCTGCCCCACTCACATGGCTTTTCTTCTCCAAACTAAACATCTTCAGTTCCTTCAACCATTTATTTCTACATATCATATGCTCTCTAGGCTCTTTCCCATCCTGGTCACCCTCCTTTGAAATGTTCCAGTTTACCAATATCCTTCTTAAAAAGTTGCACCCAAAATTAGTTGCAATGTTCTAGATATGAACTAATTAAGAGGAAAACAGCGGGATGATCACATCTCTCATTCCAGGGGTGGGGAACTTGAGGTCTTAAGGCCACATATGGCCCTCTAGGTCCTCAAGTTTGGCCCTTTGAGTGAATCCAAACTTCACAGGACAAATCCCTGAATAAAAGGATTTGTTCTGTAAAATTTGGACTCAGTCAAAAGGCTGCACCCAATGATCTAGAAGGCCACATAAGGCCTTGAGGCCACAGGTTCCCCACCCCTGGGCCCTAATGATATCTTCTTTATCCTAGAATTGGGTAGTTGATCTTTTTAAAAATTCAAATGTAACACCAAAGCCATAATGAAGCAAGGTAAGCAGAACATCAATCCAGTGTCTGAATTTTAGAAGGCACTGACTGCCCTTGCACTTCTTCTATAGCATAGAAAAACTGAGTCAAGTGCCTCATTAATAATAATTAGTTAAAATAGAAAACTACCAGGAGCAGGGTTTTTTATCCCTTTCCATAGCTTTAGACAAGCTAAATTCTTCCTTGGTCTTTTCATCTTGTTCTCCTGACCAAAGGCAGCTTTGTGTTATCCCAAGAGCATTGAATTTGACTACAGCATCATGTAAACACAGCTTTTGAACTAAAAAGAGCCTCAGGAGTTATCTTTTTCCAAGCCTCTTTTTTAACAAATGAGGAAAACTAAGGCCCAGAAATATCTTAAATGACTTACACAAGGTCACTCAAGTAATAAATATCAGAGATGAGACTTGAACCCACATTTCTCCACCACCTCAGTGGGGCACTATCCCAGGATACCTTCTCTCCCAAAATTGTCCCAGATGATAAAATTATTAATTATACCTCTCTGTAGGATTTTGTATTTATCCCTGTTAAAGTTCATATTTTTAGATTTAGTTCCTTGGTTCACTCAGCTAGAGTAAACCAGGATTTTATGCATGTCTTAACATCAAAGATAATGAAACAGTTGAAAATCAGACTGATGTAGCTACAATTTATACTTATTCAGTTGCCACTCAAGTCACTGATTGAAATTCAAGGCAGGGGAGCAAAGAAGAGACTCAATCAATCAGTCCATACATATTTACTGAGCCTTTCTGTGTTCAAGGTTCTGTGTTAGGTACTGCAGGAGACATGGAGAAAGATAAGTTAGGGTATCTACTGGGTTCTAAGCTCTGAGCTAGGTCAAAAAAATTCTAAGTGCATAGGAGCTTCTAGTCTTTATTGGAGAAGAAAGTTCACGAACATGATAAAGTGAAAAATGTAATCTCGAAGTGGCTTAGACTTGACTATCTATAGTATAATAACCAGAGACAACTGTGCCATCCTGAGCTTGGAATGGGGTCCAGGAGTGCAACATTTTCCAGGATGATGGAGGGGGTGCTTTGGGAAGGAACATGGTTGGGCCATGAGCTGTGCTTTGACAGATTCCCTGGGAAAATACTATATCTGATGTTTCCAGGTCTTTGGTTTTATGTATTGGACTGATGTCTAGGCATCAAATGTTTTTACTGATTTGAACTTCAATTCCATCTCCTCACAGGAGCAAGAAGCATCAGGCACTGGCTTTTTGTGTTCTGTGACCTAACACTGACTCCATTTGTTTCCACTGATGAGCTAGTGAGGTGGAAAATAGAGATGATAGGACAGCATCAGCAATGGGGCTTCAGGAATCCGGTGGGCTGCCCTTCAATGTGAGTTTATTTATTGTTTTGTTTTCACACTGTTATCCAGTTTTAAATAACAAGCACAGGTCTGTTTGCTTCCTTCCTGTTATAGCTCTGATGGCTGTCCTGTATGTGCATTCGTCATGGCTCACACAGTGTCATTAAAATGTACACCAGCTGTGTGGCATCTCTTGGTTTGAAGGGAACAAAAAGATTTGGAGAACACAAGGCAATCTGTCTGTCTTGGCAAAGAATTTCATCATTTTCATGGCTCCCAAAAGGAGATTTATTGGGAAATTAACCTACAGAGACATCAAAGAAGTCACTGAAACACAGATACACATAGGTTACAAAGTGTCCAAGCAACCACTTGGCTGGGATAATTCAACCAAATAATCCAATGGTTCCTTTAAAAAAAATCAAATGGGATCTGGGACTGAATTGACAGCTCTATATAATTGAATCCAACTGTGCTTAGATAGAAGGGATTTTATAGGACAATTAATTTATGTCCTCTACCCGATGTTTATGTTCACATGGGAGAACAGTCCAGAAAAAATAATTGAATTTATATAACTTCCAGTCACACAGGTTGGTGGAATCAACCCATCTATAGATTAGAATATGCAAAAAACAGGTGTGTCACCATGTGGCCAAATGTGTTCTGTTTGGCTGAAATTTGCAATTGAAGTATGGTTAGCACTTTTCTGTGTAGATACAGTCCTATATGGCATTGTTTATATAGTGCTGTCTTCAGAGCAATTCTTGTGAACAAGATTTGGGAGTTTAAGTTGAACTCAAGTTCATATGAGATAACAGTGGAATTCAATGAAATCCTTGGCTGCATTAAGAGTAGAATGAGGGAGGTGATAATCTTTCTGTCATTTTTCCTGGTTTGACCATATTTTGTCTAATGTGTCCAATTCTAGGTAATATACTTTCAGAGGACATTGACAAACAAGTTTACCTATAGGAAAGTGAGCAGAACAGTGAGAAAAATGGAAACTACCCCTCATAAGGATCAGTTAAAGGAATTATGGGGAAACTATAGGAGAGAAAGATTAGGAGAGAGTGGAAGTAGTGGCATTGTGTGTGTAGCCCTAGAGGACAGAGTTAAAGGGGAAAGTCACAGGGTGACAGATTTTAGTTCAATAAAGGGAAGAATTTCTTAACAATTGGAGGTGCCAGTAGAGTGGGCTAGAAAATTACCACTGTATGTATTCAGGTGGAATCTGGGCAACCACTTGCTTGGGACAGTATTGAGGGGACTCCTGCACTGCGCAGGAGATAGGACAAGATGAGTTCTGAAGTACCTTCTAACTGAGAGTCTGGGGGGGGGAAGGTTCTATGATTCTGTATTTTGTGTTTATCCCTCTCTTACCCTAGCCACATAACTTAGCAGATGACCTTGAATATATAGTAGGTCTTTAATACATGTGTGTTAATTGGATGGATGAAATTGCATTTTAATATATATTTTTAAATATTCAAAATATATTTTATTGATATATTTTGTTTGTACATAGCTTATATTTCCCTCCTGTGTCCCACTCCTCCCTCCCAGAAAGTCATTCTTTATAACAAAGAAATTAAAAAAAAAGAGGAACAAGAGGAAAAAAATCAGTAAAACTAATCAATACACGGGGAAAAAATCTGACAATATATTCAGTGTTCCCCACACATGGGCCCCCCTTCCCCACCTCTACAAAGAATTGTGGAAGCTGTATTCGTATTAACTTTTCTTTGAAGCCAAGCTTATTCTTTGTAACTTTGTAACATTCATTTTTAATCATTTTAATTTTTTGTTCTTTCCATTTTTGTTGTTGTCCTCATTGTGTGTATTGTTTTCTTAGTTTTTCTTACTTCACTATTCATCAGGTCATGTCAGTCTTTCAATGATGCTCTGTATTCTTCATATTTGCCATTCTTATAGTACAGTAATATTCCACTCCTTTCATGTATGCTTGTATGTGAATGTATACATTTGCTTAACCATTTCTCAATTGCTGGGCATCTACCATGTTATAATTTTGTGATAACACAAAAGTGCTGCTATTAATATTTTGATGAATATGGGACCTTTTAATCAATGATTTCCTTGGGGTATGTGCCTAGCTGTGGAATCTCTGCATCAAAGTATATGGACATTTTAGCTACTTTATAACATTGGATTTCATATCTGGGAAAAAGGTAAGTTTCCCATAACCATGAAGATTTGTACTTGGTTCCCCTCAGTCCTAACTTGGGGTATTACATTCATTTATGGGCACCATATTTTAAGATGGTGAAAAGTGAACCAAGATGGTAAGCAGCATTGAGTCTATAGTATGAAATTCTGTCAAAGGTATTGGACATTTTAATCTGGAGAACAGAAAACTCAGGGAGAATGGGGCTATAACTGTCTTTGAGTATTTGAAGAGTTGTTGTGTGAAGTATTACTTAGACTTTCTCTTTTTGGCCCCAAAGGGCTTAAAACCAGGAATAAAATATGTAAGCTTCCATGTGATATGGAGAAAAAAACTTTCTGATAATTCGAATTGTCCAAAAAGTGGAATGGAATGCCTAAAGAGATGGTGAGTTCTCCCTTCTTGGAGGCATTTAACCATTAGTTAGATATGTATAGCAGGGATTCCTTTTATATATTGGTTGAACTAGAAGACTGAAATCTCTTCTAACTTTCAACTTCTTTGATTGGTTTAAGAATGGCATCTAAATGATCATCTTTTGTTGTTGCTGATAATAACCTCCTTGCATCATTTGAGGGGAAATATACACACACACACATACACATACATATATAATACGATATATACATATGCATATATATACACATACATACATACGTGTGTGTGTGTGTGTGTGTGTGTGTGTGTGTACTCAGGAAACATGTTGTTCTGAGCCTAAAGAAAGCAGCTAGTACTAGGAGGACTCTAGGATATTCAGGACCATGGACAGCTCAGTTCCCTTAATGATTTGCTGAAAATGCTTGTTTTATGTCTGTAAATTTGTTGTTCATTTCGATGTGTACTGTGTTTCGTGAACCCATTTGGGGTTTTCTTGGCAAAAATACTGGCGTGGTTTGCCATTTCCTTCTCCAGCTCATTTTACATATGAGGAAACTGAGGCAAACAGGGTTAAGTAATTTGCACAGGGTCACACAGCTGGTAAGTGTCTGAGGATGGATTTGAACTCAAGAAGACGAGTATTCCTGATTCCAGGCCCAACACTCTATCCACTACATTATAGATTCTCAAAGTTGGTAAGGATCTCCAAAGTCATCTAGCCTAACTCATAAATGAGGTGGAATTTCCTTAACAAAGTTCAGCCTCCCTTTGGGGATCTTCAGTGGTGGAAAACTCATTTCCCTCCAGAGTAGTTCATTCCATTGTTGGGTGGCTCTACTTAGATTGCAGGATTTAGACCTGGAAAGAGACATTAATCCAACCCTTTAGCTTTTTAAATGTGAAAACTGAAGGCCAGAAAGGGAAAGCGGCTTGTCCAGGTTCACATAGATAATAAGCGACAGAATCAGGATTAAAATAGAGCTCCTCTAAGTCCAAAATTTTGCGGCTTGATTTAGTGGAGTGTTGGATTTAGAGACAAAGGGCCCAAGTGCAAGGTACAACTCTACTCCTTACTACCTGTGCGACCTTGGAACTTTGGACAAGTCACTTCACCTCTGTGAGTCTCAGTTTCCTCATTCATAAAAATGAGTAGTTTGGACTACTGACCAATAGTCAATTTTTGGACTAGATTACTCCTAAGCTCCCTCTAGATCTATAATTACATAACACTATGGTCAAATCTGATGCTCTTTCTGCCATTCCTCTGGCCCTTTCATATTCCTTAGAGACACAGCTTGAGCACCAGCTAAACAAGCCAGGATGGCAGTTTGGGCTTCTCAGGGCAATGTTGCCAAAATAATAAATAATAATCGAGGGAGAAATTAATTGTCAGCTTCAGTTCTTTAATTAGTGTTTTGAGCACCAGGGAGACATTTTAAAATAAGAAACAAGCAGCAGTATCAAAACCTCTTCCCTGTGGCCCTCCCCTCTTTTTTCCCTCCCCACACTGTGCCCTGCGTGGGCCAGCCATTTAACACAGTTATTACTCACTCCAACTTATTGAGTAATGAGCAGAAGCCTCAAGAGAGCTTTCAAAGGTCTTCCAAATGGATGCTTAAAAGCTTCCTATTTTCTCAAACAGTCTGAGCTAATGAAGTTTATTACTTGGAGGACAGGCTATTTACATAAAGTGGATTTTATTATAATGGTCAGGTGATTCCCTGTGAGGGGATTGATTCTAAAGGTGAAAACATTTCATTTAAATGAGCTTTTAACATTTCTCACTAAACCTTGTATTCTCATTGCAGATGAGACTTTCAGTGCCAACAGTGAGCAGCTCAGAGTCAGGCTGTTCTCAGAGAAAGCAATGGTTATGGAGGTCCCCAAATATCAGGCACTCTGTCCTGAATAATAACTTGTGTTTCTTGAAAATCCCATCCCCACCACCACCACCACCACCAAGCCTGGGGCCTTCTTCCTGTGCCTCTTGGAAGCTCCTGTAAAATCACAATGAAAGCCATATCTCTCTCCTCAGAAACTGGACTGTAGCAAACATTTCAATGGTGAAGAATTATATGAATATACAGCATGGTACAATTAAAAAAAAAGGTGTCAGAGGCCCTGGGTTCAAATCTTGTCTCTGATGTTTATATTTGTATGACCTTGGTCAAGTCTTTTAACAACCCTAGGTTTCACTTTCCTCAACTTCAAAACAAGGAGTTCAACTAGATGATTTTTGAGGCCCTTTCTAGCTCTAGAGTTATGATCTATGAGAGGACACTATGTGGGGTGATGGCACAGGAACAGATGATTCATAAGAGAAAAGCCCCATCCAAACATAGGAGTTGCCTTGCTCTCAGAAACATCTTGGGTGTGTATTCCTTTGTCCAATTCCTCCCCTTCCACCCCACTTATGTCATTCTTTCCTTTCTTCTGCAGTTCTCGAGAAGCCTAGATTCCTTCTTTTCCTACACCTATATGCAGGTTGAACTGTCATTAAGAATAGAATGTCCTCCCCTTGACAGGGATTCATGATTGCTGACCCAGATCCCCATTCTCTCAAGATAATAAGGAAGGGCTCAGTAGATGTAGCCAAGGACATGTATTTTAATGATTTTGTGGCACAGCATTATTTCTTCTTGGACTTTTGATCTTTTCTGTGCCCTAGACCTCAGCAACATAATTGGCCACACAAGGTTTACAATGGGACACACACACAACACATACAAATACAAACGCAGGAAAATCAATGAGATAACAAATCATGCTAGAGCTCACTGCTCTGCCACAAAGAGATCTCACCTCTCTTTCTTGCCCTCCTTCCAAAATACCCAACTCAATCAATGTGATATAACAGGTCAGTCTAAACATCAGCCAAGAATCCAGGTGTAGTGTAAAGTGTAGACTAAGTAGACTGGGTTTCAATCCTGACTCTGCCATTTATTAGCTCTATATCCTTAAGTAAGTCATTTAACCATTCTGAGTCTCAGTTTTCTCACATACAAAGTGCAAATAAAAATATGTCCCTTGCATACATCAGAGTCATTTATGAGAAAGCATTTTGAAGATGCCAAAGCACTATACTAATATGAATTATTATTTCTACTGATAGACAGGCTTATAGTTGCTGACTTTCTGCCTAGTCTTCACAACTGCTATCTTCCTGTGCTATAGATCAACTTCCCTGCCTCCTTAATTTTGATAAGATGTCTTTCCCCCTCACTCATGCCCTTCATCCTCCTTAGAGCTGCTGACTTTTTGCTAGTGCCCAACTTTTATATAGTATAGTCCAGAAACCTGAGTTTTCTTCCCCTTTAATCTATTCTCAGTGGGACTCAGCCAGTGAGTTGCTCTGTTTCCCCTGAAGACTGTTTTTCTATCACCAATTATTGCCTTAGCTACAATGTAAAAAGCAGTCATTTCTCAAGGAACCCAGAAGGCTACAGCCTGCCTGCACCATAGGCATATACAACCAGGTGCAGTAAAAAATGATTAGCAGCAGCCTGGGCCTTTACATATTCCCCAAATGAAGACTGGCCTATATGTGCCTAGGTTTAGAGTAACAGCAAACTTCTAGGCTGGAAATGAGAGGAAAAAAATCAATCAATCTATGTGCATCAGTGTCAAGGTCTCATAGTGACTACAACAAATCTGCCAAGCCATTTTGAGCTTGTCTGGGTCAAAAAACTTTCTTTCCTTCATATACATATACATATTTGTTTCCCCGGTTGCTACCTGCTTAACTCACATAAAATGCTTAGCGATTATACATTCTGTTTTGTCAGCCTGGGCTAGGGGTGAAGAAGGAAGACAGAGAGAAGGAGACAGAGAATTCTATGATAACTTTATTGAATTTTATTGTCAAAATTATTTTGTTATAAATTAATAAATATCAACAAATAGCCAAGCTAAAGAAAGAATAAAACCATACATGCAACCACAAATTTCAAACTATTAACAATTTGTGAAAAGGTAAATTCCCAGATCATTTAGATGTGGAAAAAGCTATACAACAAACTTCAATCATTAAGACTATTTGGAGTGTGAATATCTAAAAAAAAACCCTCAGAATTGTGAGATATTTTAAAAGAAACACATGGTGATCATAAAATCACTTTGGGGATTGGTCCAGTCTGACCATCCTTCATTTTGCTCCCAGCTGGACTTCTGAGTCTCTAGAATTCATCATCATGCCCCCATTTAAGTGCCACTTCTCCACCTGCCCCACCCTTTCCAGCTCTTTTTTATGTGTTGCGTTTCCCATTTAAAAAGTAAGCTCCTTGATGAGAGAGACTTTCTTATTTGTATTTCTATCCGCAGCACTTAGCACAATGCCTGAAACAGCAAAAGCACTTAATAAATGCTTGTTACCAATCTACATACATACAAAAAAAGAAAAGAAAAGAAATTGCCTTCTGGTTTTAAATCTATGATATTATGACTACAAATTGGACAGAAAATGATGGGTTCTTGAAGTGGTAACGATTTCACAATTAATGACTGGTGTGAAATCACACCACGATCTAGTTAGAGCAAGGGTCCAAACAAACATCAAGTTAGAAGTGACTCTAGGCAAGTCATTTTACCTCTTAGTGCCCCTGGGCAGCTCTGTACATATCACAGAGTAGTTGCTGGTCTTCACTAGTTGAGGGTGTTTCTCTACTAGGAATTTCCTATTCTGATGAAATCTCAGGTCTAAAATAACAACAACAACAACAAAAAACCATATCAAATTAGAAAAAAAAAACTAGATGGGAAAACACTATGCTCAATTAAAATTCAGTTTAATTTATACAAATGAATCATCAATACAAAAAAAAAATAAGAAAAGGGGCAGCTAGGTGGACTAGTGGATAGAGCTCTGGCCTTGGAGTCAGGAGGACCTGAGTTCAAATCTGACCTCAGACACTTGACACTTAATAGCTGTGTGACCCTAGGCAAGTCACTTAACTCCAATTGCCTCTCTAAAAAAAGCCAAAAAAAAAAAAAAGGAAATGGAAAAAGGCAAAGGTATTTACCTTGGTCATCATCATTTCCAGAATAGCCCAAATACTCCCATAACCAACAAGCACTTGCTCTCTTTCCAAAATGGTGAGAGGTGGCAAGCAAGGGCAACGTCATGTTAGTATACAAACTCATTTGAAAAACACAATGGTGGAAGATTCTGAGTGATATCACCATGTGAACTGATGAAATACGGTGGAAGCAAAAGCAAGTCTATCAAAACTTGTCAACTGATACACATGATCCCAAGCAAGTTAAAAAATGATATTGGCAAGTGGGTAACTAGGAGTCAGAAAGTGGAAAAGATTTGTCAGTATTTCTAAAATGATCTAATTTTTTCCATCATTGACAATGGAACCACCACATTTGGACTTAAAACTTCTATCCATAATCTTCTATATAAGAAAGTAAAAGTGAATTTTAAACTGATTAAGTAATGAATAGTGGATGGACCAGGCAAGTATTAATTGAAAACAATCTACGAAAGAGGCAACAAAATCTTGGAGCACTGAAGGATCATCTTACAAGATATTTCAGGGAAGAAGAAATAACAAAAGAATGGGGGGAATTATAGATAGTCTTATTATTAAATATTATTTATAATTATATTTTAAAGGGTGGTCAAGAGGACATCAATAAATACTAACATGTATGCCAGATTTATAATCTTTATGAAATATGAGAATGTTCTATAAATGTTTCTGGGCATCTGTGATGAAAATATGACATCTTTCTTTTTTACATCATCTACATTTCTCATTGTTCCCCTCCCAGGCAGTAATTCCTTCTAACAAAGAATAAAAAAGAGGGAAGAATGTTTTGGCAAAACTAACCCATATATTGAAAAAGTCTGAAAATACATACCATGTTCTATACTGATTGTCCTCTATCTTTGCAAAGAAGCAGGGAGAGCAAGCTTCATCATCATGGTTCCATAGCATTTGGTTTTGATTGTCATGTTTTTGTTCTTTCCATTTGTGTTGACATAATTATTGTTTATATTGATTTCCTGGTTCTGTGTACTTTGTATCAGTTCATATGTCTTCCTATACTTCTCAGGATGCTTCATATTCATTGTTTCTTACAGCACAGCAATGTATTTCATTCATGTACCAAAATTTGTTTAACTATTCCTTAATCAATGAATATCTACTTTGTTTTCAGTTTTTTTGCTGCTGTAAAACATGCTGTTATAAATGTTCTGATGTCAATTGGTGCTTTTCTTTCTGTCATTGACATTCTTACAGTATATGTCTAACAGTGTAGTTTCCCTAATTATCTCTTATAATTAAATCTATTTTAGCTTTTGCATTGTTTGAGATTTTGATTGCCACTCTTGCCTTTTTTACCTCAGCTAAAGCATAACAGATTCTGCTTCAGTGCCTTATTTTAATTCTTTGCATGTCTCTGTTTCAAGTGTGTCTCTTATACACAACACGTTGTTGGATTCTGGTTTCTAATCCATTTTGCTTTCACTTTCATTTTATGGGTGAGTTCCTCCTCTTCATATTCACAGTTGTGATTACTAACTATGTATTTCCCTATATCCTGTTTCTTCTATTTATCCTTATTTCTTTCTTTTTATCCTGTTCCTCCTCAAAAATCCGGCAAGTTTCTCTGATAAAGACCTTGTTTCTCAAATATGTAGCGAACTGAGTCAAATTTATAAAAATAAGAGGTAAATGGTCAAAGGATATGAATAGGCGGTTTTCAAAAGAAATAAAAGCTATCTATAGTCAGTTGAAAAAATGCTCTAAATCACTATCGATTACAGAAATGCAAGTTAAAGCATTCTGAAATACTACCTCACACCTATCAAACTGGCTATTGTTACTTGTCCTTCGTTCTTTTTTTTGTGAGGCAGTTGGGGTTAAGTGACTTGCCTAGGATCACACAGCTAGTGTGTGTCAAGTGTCTGAGGCTGGATTTGAACCCGGGTCCTCCTGACTCCAAGGCCAGAGCTCTATTCACTGGGCCATCCACTTGCCCCATTTGTCCTTTATTCTTGAAGCGGACCAATAACATCAGGAAGGTGATGTCTTGACTTGCAAGTGAATTGGATTTAAGTGAGGCAGGGCTGTGCAAAGTCACCAACCTCACTCTCTTCTCTAGAGCCATCTCGGTCCAGTGGCAAGGCATAGATCAGGATGACTGGAGATGGCCCCAGACACAGTGGAAGACCATGGCCTTTTTAAGCTAAGATCTTTCCCAGGTCTCTGTTTGTCTGAGACAACACTCATTCAGTGATTAAGGCTAATAAGAAACAAGGAAAAAATGACCTCTTTTACCTACTCAAAAAAAAAACAATCTGGGAGGGGAATTCATATTTTGAAGGGAATATTGGGATAGTTCCTCTGGGCTGCTGCCTGTACTCTGCCATCTTGGCCCCACCTCTCATTCTGTATCTTGAGTCAATCATCCCTCAGTTAGCAGGAGTAGCATATTTTATCATCAGTACTAGGGATTGTGGTTAGTTGCTGCAGTGATCAGAGTTCTTAAGTCTTTCAAAATTGTTCATTTTTTTACATTATTGTAATAGTATAAATCGCTCTCTTGGTTTAGCTCATTTTATACTGCATCAGTTGATAGAGGTAGGGACCTCAGTTCCTCTAAAATGATCTCTTTCTTCATATGTTACAGCACAATAATATTCCATTACATTAATATACCTTAATTTGTTCAACCATTTCCCAAATGATGGGCATCGTTTGGTTTCTAGGATTTTACCACTACAAAAAAGAAAAAAATTGCTATAAATATTTTTTGTACATATAGAATATTTTCTTATTTTTTAAAATCTTTTTTTTTTGGTGGGGGATTAGGCCTAATAGTTGTATCACTAAATCATAGGGTGTATATATAGTTTAGTAACTTAGAGAGCATACTTCCAATTCACGGCTCCACTAACAATGCATTAATGTGACTGATTTCTTGCAGCCCCTCCAAACATTTGTTATTTTATTTTGATGTCAACCTTGCCAAGCTAATGGATGTGAAAAGTAACCTTAAAATTGCTTTAATTTTCATTTATCTAATTATTGGTTATTTGGAGTATTTTTTTCATCTGGCTATATATACCTTGGATTTCTTCCCTGATAATTGCCAGTTCATATCCCTTATCTTTCATCATTTGGAGAATGGTCCTTATATAGTCTGAAAATGAAACCTTTACCAGACAAACTTTCTGCAAAGAATTTTTCCAGTTAAATCTTTTGCTCCTAATTTTAACTGGAATGGTCTTGCATGTATAAATACTTTAAAATTTATATGATCAAAATTGTCTATTTTATCTTCTGTAATCTTCTCTATTTATATTTGATCCTAAATGTAATAGGGAAACACTGGAGCACAGGTTTGACCACGTGACTACATACCCCACCCACCCTCAACTCAATCAATCCCGTTAGCTTCCCATTACCTCTATTCTGTTGGCATTTAAAGCTCTTCACAACTTGGTCCCTTCCTATTTTTCTAGTTTTCTTACATATTATTCCCTTCTACACATTCTATATTTCAACATACTGGCCTACTTGCTGCTCCTCCCACACCATACTCCATCTTGTGTTTCCTAGGCTTAGAGGGCTTTCCCACCTCACCTCTACTCTTAGAATCCTTGAGTCCCCCAATGCAATGTAAGTTCCTGAAAGACAGAGATTGTTTTCTTTTTTCTTTTTATCTTTAGTGCCTAACAGTGTTGATACATAGAAGAAGCTTAATAAGTGATTGAGTGAATGATGGGGGTGGGGGGTGATAACACAGTCAGATCTTCATGTTAGGGAAATCACTTTGGTGACTGTGTCGAAGATGGCTTGGACTGGGAAAAGAATTAAAACAGGGAGACCAATGAGAAGACCACTGAAATAGTCCAGGTGAGAGGTAATGAAACCCTTAACTAGAGAGATGGTTATGTGAAGAGAGAAGGGAACAGATGCAAGATACTGTGGGGATAAAAATGACAAGATTTTAGATCCAGAGCATCAAATAGAAATTAAAAGAATCCATCGATCACCTCCCGAAAGAGATCCCAAAATGAAAACTTCCAAGAATATTATAGCCAAATTCCAGAGCTCCCAGGTCAAGGAGAAAATATTGCAAGTAACCAGAAAGAAATAATTCAAATATCATGGAGCCACAGTCAGAATAACACAAAATTTAGCAACTTCTACATTAAAGTATCAGAGGGCTTATAATATGATATTCCGGAGGGCAAAGTAGCTAGGATTGCAATCAAGAATCATCTACCCAGCAAAATTCAGTATGATGGGGTTGGGGTGGGGGGGAGAATTCAATGAAATAGAAAACTTTCAAGTATTCCTGATGAAAACATCAGAGTTGAATAGAAAATTTGACTTTCAAATTCAAGACTCAAGAGAAGCATAAAAAGGTAAATAGGAAAGAGAATCATAAGGGATTCAATAAGGTTAAACTGTTTACATTTCTACATGGGAAGATGACACTTGTAACTCCTAAGAAGTTTCTCATTATTAGGGCAGTTAAAATGAAAATATACATAGACAGAAGACATGGATGTGAGTTGAATATAAGGAATGATATCTAAAAAAATAAAATTAAGGGGTGAAAAAGAGGAATTAACTGGGAAAGGGAGAAAGGGAGAGGAATAATGGGGTAAAAGCACAAAAGAGCTTTTATAGTGGAAGGGAAGATGGGGGATGTGGGGAGGGAGGGAGCACTTGAATCTTACTCTCATTGGAAATGGCTCAAAGAGGGAATAGTTTACACACTCAATTGGGTATAGACATCTATTTTACTCTAAAGGAAAGTAGGTGGGGAAAGGGATAAGAGAAAGAGGGAGCTGATAAAGTGAGGGCAGATTGGGGGAGGCAGCAATCAGAGGCAAAACACTTGAGGATGGAAAGAATGGAAGGAGAGAGAGAGTAGGATAAACAGAGGGGGGAAATAGGATGGAGGGAAATACACAGTAATCATAATTACAAAAAAAAATTTGTAGCAAGTTTCACTGATAAAAGCCTTATTTCTCAAATATATAAAGAATTGACTCAAATTTATGAAAATGAGAGCCATTCCCCAATTGATAAATGGTCAAAGGAGGTGTACAGTTTTCAGATGAAGTAATCAGATTTATCTATAGTCATATGAAAAAATGCTCCAAATCACTATTAATTAAAGAAATGCTAATTAGAAGAACTCTAAGGTACCACCCCACATCTATCAGAATATGACAGAAAAGGAAAATGACAAATGTTAAAGGAAATGTGGGAAAATTGATTGCATTGTTGGTGAAGTTATGAACTGATTCAACCAATATAGAGAGCAATTTGGAACTATACTCCCTGGGCTATAAAACCATGCATACCCTTTGACCCAGTAATACTGCTACTAGATTTGTATTCCAAAGAGATAAAAAAAAATCAAAAAGAAAAGGATCAATACGTACAAAAATATTTATAGCAGCTGTTTTAGCAGTGGCAAAGAAGTGGAAATCGAGGGGAAGCCCATCAATTGGGAAATGGCTGAACAAGTTGTAGTATATGATTGTGATGGAATACTATTGTACTGTACGATGAGCAGTATGCTCTCAAAAACAGATGAAAAGTGATATGAACAGAAATGAGGAGAACATTATGCACAATAACAGCAATATTGGTACAACGATCAACTATGAATGACTTAGCTATTCTCAGCAACATGATTCAGGGCAATTTTGAAGGACATATGATGAAAAATTATATCCACCGCCAGGGAAAAAAACTGATGGAGTCTGAATGCAGATCAAAGCATACTTTTAAAAAACTTATTTTTCTTGTTGCTGTTTTTGGTCTATGTTTTCTTTCACAACGTGACTAATATGGAAATATGTTTTGCATGATTGCACACATATAACCTATATCAAATTGTTTGCCTTCACAATTAGGGGTGAGGGGAGGGAGGGAGAGAATTTGGAACCCAAAACTTAAAAAAAAAAAAGGATTTTCAAAATTCTTTTTATATGTTATTGGGGAAAAATAAAATATTTAATAAATAAGGAAGAAAGAGTAGAAGGATTACCTAGCTTCAGTGAGTTTCCAGTAGAGATTAGACAACATAAATTTGTGATGAATGTAGTCAGAGCAGTTCTTAATTTCCTCCAGCTTCATTTCACAACATGTAGGTAGAAGTAGAGAAGGTAAATGGTAGAAGTATTCCAGAAATGGGGTTTGGTGAAGAGTAACAGTAAAGCAAGGCTCTCAAGAATAAAGGATAAGGAGCGGGGGCAGCTGAGTGGTGCAGTGGATAGAGCACTAGGCTTGGAGTCAGGAGGACCTGAGTTCAAAATTGGCCTCAGACACTTGACACTTACTAGCTGTGTGACCCTGGGCAAATCACTTAACCCTAATTGCCTCTCCAAAAAAAGAATAAAGGGTAAGGTAGAGTTGGACTGGTCAACAAAAGGGTCAAGACTGGGGAGAATGGAAAATGTAGTCAGATCAGAGGTGATGGCCTAGGAAAACCTTGAGGATTGCATGGATTGGGAGTTGCAGAGAGGACAAATGATGGGCTTAGGAGAAGTAATGCATTGGGAGAAATAGAAAATAGAAACAGAAATAGGTCATGGCTGAATAAAGGAATTTCAGAGGTAGGTCTTGATCATGGAAGGAAAGCACTAGGGCATGATGGCAGAATCAAAGATGTTAGCTATCCCTGTATGCAGTTGAAGTGTAGTGGTCTCAGAGGCCATAACAGATTAAGAAACTGGCAGGATAGTACATCTGAGGGAACATCACTGTAAATGCTAAAGTGTCCTAGTAGACAGCACCTAGCAGGTATTTAGGTAGCAAGGCAGAATATGAGCCAGGCTAAACTCACTAAAAAAGGAGAATGTCCTGGGGGCCATTAAATATTTTATCTTTTATAATTACCTCTCTATCTCTTGTTTAGATAAGAATATCTCTCTTGCCCCTGGGGGAGGCTGAGGTTGGCAGATCACATGAATTTGGGGGTTCCGAGATAGAGTAGGATTAAGCCAATAAGGGATCAGACTTAGTCCAGCACTACTATGGAGAGCCCCCAGGAGTGGAGGGTCACTGGACTGCCTATGAAGAGAGAAATTGTCCCGGGATCAGAAAAACCGAGAAGATTAAAGCTGCTGTGCCCATTAATATTGGGATCAGCCTCATGAGTACACAATGCACTTTTAGCCTGGGCAAAATCAGGGAATTTGTTCTCACACTGCTCCCCATCCCCCCCCCAAAAAGGAAAAAAACACTCTGTACCTTCCAATGCTATTGTTTTGTATATGTTTAATGTATCATATAAATGTGAAGAGCTGATGAATGAAATCTAATCATTTTATTCTAGGTTGGGGGGTGTGGTAATGGAAGAGAGAAAGATGAAAATTGTGTTTCTTTAACTGCCTTGTTTTCTGAGCCTGAGATGATTGATTCAAACAAGCTTAATTCAAATGAAATGCACGTTCACTAGGCTATAAAAACGTTATCCTAGCTAAGAATAGCCTGATCAAAAGAAATGAATATGTGGATGATTGAATACAGGATATACACTGATTGGGGGATATTGACCAGTGATTACTATCAGATGATGGGTTGCATTTGTGATGCGAGGGAAAGGAGGAGGGGGAATAGGAAAAAAAATTCATCATCGGCCATAGAACAGAATGCTGCTGGAAACAAATAGTGACACTGTCCTGATGAAGGCCTGCATCCCCCTCATCATGTGACTGTGATGCTCGGGTATCTTCTGTCCCTCCCCTCAGTGCTGGGAATAGCTAATAACAGCTGACACATATTATGCATTAAGGTTGAGAGACCATTTTATATACATGATCTCATTTGATCCTCATAATGGTTTTGGGAGGAAAGTACTCTGGTTATAATATTTAAATATCAAGCAATCAACAAGCATTGAAGTACCTTCTGTGTGCCAGATACTATGCAAGGTGCTGGACATCCAAGTAGAAAGAATGAAACAACCCCTACTTACAGAGTAATGGAGAGAGAACAAGTATATATAAATATATTCAGCAAATATGTATATTTTGCATATGTATATAAATTAGTTAAATACATGGTAGTTTGCGAGAGAGGGCACTACAGTTGGAGTGATCAGAAAAATCATGCAGAAGATGTTGCTTGAACTAAGTTAAAGGAATAGAGGGACTCTATGAAGTGCAGGTAAGAGATATGAATTCCAGGCATGAGGGATGATGGAGGTCAAAGATGGAGCTTTGAAGAATAGTGAGAAGGCCATTTTGGCTGGATAGCAGAGTGTGAGAGAGGAAGCAATGTCCTGTAAGGAGGTAAAGATAGGTTGGGGCCAGGTTGTGTAAGGCTTTAAAAGCTAATCAGAGCAGTTTTTATTTTATCCCAATTGGAAACCATGGAGTTGGTTGAAAAGGGGAGTCGTGTGGTCAAATGCACACTTAAGGAAAATTTGCTTTGGCAGAAGTGTGTAACCTGTTGCAATAGTTAAGCAAGAGGTGATGAGGTCTTGAATTAAGGTGGTAGCTGTGTTAGGGGAGACCAGGGGTCAAGTGAAAGAGATAATTTGAAGGTAGAAATAGCAAAGTTTGGCAACTGGTTACTTGGGTGAGAGAGAATGAGAAGTTGAAGATTATGCCAAGATTTCAAACCTAATACAATAGAAAGATGGTGATGCCTTCAACAAGAAATAAAGAAGTTTGGAAGCAGAAGAGTTTAGGGGGAAAAATAATGAGTGCACTTTCAGAGATATTGAATTTAAGATGTCTTCAGGACACCCAGTTTGAAATGTCCAAGAGGTAATTGATGATCTGGGACTGAAGCTTAAGGAAAGATTATTTATTTTAATATGGACTTTAACCATAACTTGTGGCATGAAAACCATTGTTGTACTTCAACTAGGGCTGGGGTTGTAGACCTGGGAATTATCTGCAGAGAGATGACAGTTAAATCTTTGGGAGCTGATGAGGTTACCAAGAGAGATTATAGAGGGAGAAGAGAAGAGGGCCTAGGACAGGACCTTGGGGAACATTCATAGTTAGGGAGTATAATATGGATGATAAGCCAGCAAAGAAGGCTCAGAAGGAGCAGTCAGACAGTTAGGAGGCAAACCAGGTAAAAGTAGTATCACAAAAACCCAGAGAGCAGAAAGTATTCAGAAAGAGAGCGTGGTCATGAGTTTCAAATGAAGCAGATAATCTGAGAAGAATTAGAACTGAAAAGATCAGATTTATCAACTAAGACATTTTTGGTAACTGGAGAGAGCCGTTTCAGTCTGGTGATGAGCTGGACTGCAAAGTGATGAGGAGAGAGAGAGAGGAGAGAAGCAGAGAAATCAAGTTTTTCAAAAAGTTGGGCTTAGAAAGGGAAGAAAGATGGAGGAAGACAGCTTGAGGAGATGGAAGGGCCTTGTAAGGGTCTTTTAAGGCTAGGGGAGAATTAGGCATGTTTGAGGGTATTGGGAAACAAACCAATTGACAGGGAGAGGCTGAAGATCCCACACAGTGGGAGAATGATTGAGGATGCAGAATGCTGGAAAAGATGGGAGGGGATGAAAACAAGTACACTTTTGGAGGGCTTGGCCTTGGTAAAGAGAAGGGACATTTCTTTGTCAGAGATTTGCGAAAAGAAAAAAAACTGGCATTTTTTGTTTTTCTATAATCTACGTGTGCCTCTCCCCAACTCTTCCCGGAGAGCCATCCTTTATAATGAAGGGGAAAAAAGTTCAGCAAAACTAACAAACATATCAAAAAATATGCCGTTATGTTCCACATCCTAGTCTTCCACCTCTGCAAAGAAACAGAAAGAGGTGTTTTTCACATCATTTCTTTAAGGCCAAGGTCGGGCATTATTATTTCATAGCATTCCATTTTAAGTGTTTTGCTGTTGTTATTTCTGCTTACAGTATTGTATTCATCACATACATTCTTTACTTAGTCTGATTATTTCACTTTGTGTCAATTCATGTATTTCCATACTTTAAAACTTTTTTATTATATTTATTATTTCTTACAGTAATGTCAATCAATAAACTTTTATTAAGTGCCTACAATGTGCCAGGACTGTGCTAAGTGCTGGATAATATTCCATTTCATTCATGTATCATAATTTGTTTAGCTCTTCCCCAATCTACGGGCATCTATTTTGTGTATAGTTCTTTGCTGCCACAAAAACCTTCTGCTGTAAATATTTTGGTGCACATAGGGCCTTTAATTTGTCACTGACCTCCTTGGGATACATGCCTAGCAGTGTTACATCTGGGTCAAAAGGTATGGACATTTTAGCTGCTTTCTTCGTATAATTCCAAATTGCTATCCAGCATTGTTGGACCAATTCATACATGCGCAGGGTCACACAGTTAAGGTCATAGGTTGAATTTGGAATTATGTCTGTTGACATGAAGTGTAGCACTCTTGCTACTGTTCCATGCTGTCTCAAGTCGTACCACTATTATACAATTATGGTTCTATGTCTAGCTTTACTGGGAAGAGGATCTAAAGTGACTAAGTTCATTTTTTTTGGAGAATGTTGGGGGACAGTACAAAAAGTAATGGTTATTTTTAAAATTTTCAGTTCTCAACATTCACTCTTATAAGATTTTAAATTCTAAATTTTCCCCCTTCCTCTCCTCCTCATCCCCAATGTGGCATGCAATCTGATATAGGCTATACATGTGCAATCATATTAAACATATTTCCACATTAGTCATGTTGTGAAAGAAGAATCAGAACAAAAGGAAAAAACCACAAGAAAGAAAAAATAAGAGAAAATAGTATGTTTCGATCTGCATTCAGACTCCATAGTTCTTTCTCTGGATGTGGATGGCATTTTCCATCATGAATCTTTTGGAATTGTCTTAGATCATTACATTTCAACTGGTTACTTCTGACTAGCCTTCGTGGAGTCTCTATCCAGGTATGCTGGCTCTTAAGAGTAGATAGTTAAATTTTCGGTGTGAGCATTTATGCCTTGGAAATTAGTGCTACAAATCAGGGCTTAGTTTATTGTTTTGTTGATTATCTATACTTTAAAAAGTGATGGAGAAAATGTTAATGGCATTAAACTTCAAAGTGTGTCAGAAATACTGGTTGGTTGGTCTGTTTTGAGAGCTGGTTGTTAAACATTTATCAGCAGACTCCTGTTTCTGTCCCTGAGTGAGGACATTCTGGGTCCAGGGCTTAGTTTTCAGCGTTGTATATTTAGAAATTCAACTTTGTCTGCTCACTCAGGGACAATTGGGCTCTAGGAGAATGAGCAATGATGACTAAACTCACATGAGGATGACTGGTAAACCAGGTATAAAGTCACTGGATCATAGAATTTATGGCTAAAAGGAATCTTAGGATACAGTCTGAACATTTCATTTTACAGAACAGAAAACTAAAACCCAGAGAAGGGTAGTGACTTGCCTACAGTCTCTCTCTCTCTCCCTCTCTCCCTCTCTCCCTCTCTCTCTCTCTCTCTCTCTCTCTCTCTCTCTCTCTCTCTCTCTCTCTCTCTCTCTCTCTCTCTCACACACACACACACACACACACACACACACACACACACACACACCCCTAGTAAGGAGTAGAGCCAGGAATCAAATTCGTGTCCTTGGTTCCAAACAAGGAGGCACCAAGATGGAGAGAACAATGGACCCAGGCACAAATCTCAACTGTTACTTGCTACCTCTGTGACCCTAGACAATTTGCATGCTGCCATGATGCCCATGGCAGGGGTAAAGGAGGAATATACTGAGACTGCTGCTGCAACACCAATCCCTTACTGCTGCCCCCATTAGAAGCTTCTGGGACAAAGGTCGCTTTACTAGCCTCACCCAGTGTCAGCACCAGCTCACATCTAGAAGAGCAAGGTGTGCTGATGTCACAGCTAGAGGTGGTGGCTATATATCTATATGCATCTTCATCAGGAGATATTGTATCTATATACGTATATGTAATATATATATACACGTGTGTGTGTATGTGTGTATGTGTGTGTGTGTGTGTGTGTGTGTGTGTGTGTGTGTGTGTATGGAGAGAGAGAGCAGCAACCAACTTAGTAATCATCTATATATTTATATATGTCTAGATATAGATAAGTAGACAGACAGAAAGATAGACAGGAAGACAGACAGATAGATAGATAGATAGATAGATAGATAGATAGATAGATAGATAGATAGATAGATAGAGAGATAGAGAGATAGAGAGATAGAGAGAGAGATAGATAGATAGATAGATAGATAGATACATAGATACATAAATACATAGATACAAAGATACATAGATAATAGATTTATTTTTCTTTATGAAAGGCAGTGTGGTGTAGTGCAGAGATATCAAACACAGGGCCCACAACACTCTCAAGTGTGACCCAAACCAGATTGAAATGCAATTGAGAGGGGCAGCTAGATGGTGCAGTAGATAGAGCACTGGCCCTGGAGTCAGGAGGGCCTGAGTTCAAATCTGACCTCAGACAAATAATACTTCCTAGCTGTGTGACTCTGGGCAAGTCACTTAACACTGATTGCCTGACTAAGAAAAAAATGTAACTGGGAAATATTTAACAAAAGAAATAAATTACAATAAAACAAATAATATTAAATTTTAACACTGAGTCAATACGCAGTTGTAGGGATCCTTATGTATAGGTGCTATATATGTACAGGGCCCCCTCCCATTTCTATTTGAGTTTGATACCATTGGTGTAATGGATAGAAAGCTGGCCTGAATCAGGAAGACCTGTGTTCAATTACCAACTCAGTGCTCCTTGTGCAACTCAGGACAAATCAATTAACCTCTCACTGTCCCAAGTTATAAATTGCTGAGTAGGAAAAGATCTACATTGGTAGAGGGAGTTTCCTCACCAGGAATATACTTGGCCAATGAAATCACAGTTCTAACAAAGGGGGGAGAGAGAGATGGAGAGGGAGAGAGTAGGACTAGATGATTCCCAAGGTCCCTTCTAGCTCTACAGCTTGTGACTTTTTTTTTTTTTTGGTGAGGCAATTGGGGTTAAGCGACTTGCACAGTCACACAGCTAGTAGGTGTTGTATGTCTGAGGCTGGATTTGAATTCAGGTCCTCCTGAATCCAGGGCTGGTGCTCCATCCAATTCGATACCCAGCTGCTCTACAACTTGTGATTTTATCAATCAATCCAAAGGCATTTATTAAGCAGTATCAATGTGTCAGGCAGGTAGGTGGTAGAGTGGATAGAGTCCACAGATGGCCCAGTGTCAGGAGGACCTGAGTTCACATTCGACTTCAAGTATTTACTAGCTGTGTGACCCTGGTCACAAGATACAATGTCAAAAGTCACTGAACCCTGTTTGCCTCAGTTTCCTCATCTGTAAAATGAGCTGGAGAAGGAAACCACTCCAGCACCTTTGCCAAGAAAACCCCAAATGGAATAGTTAAGGGGTCCCCTGAACTTGTCTTTTTTGAGTTGCTCTATTTTCCAGAAACGCTAGACATGGAGTATGCAAGAGGCCTTGAATGTGTCAAGGACAAATTCCACCCTCCCCACCCACCTTGGTTAACAGAGTCTCAAAGAGTCAGACATAATCAAAATGACTGAATAACAACAAATCAGTATGCCAGGACCTGTGCTATGATCCAAATCCAGTGTTCTTTCCAATAAGACTCCATGGACCTATAGATGCCTTAGTCGTCCCAACTCAGGACATTGTTCTCCTGGTAAGAAATAAACCCAACGAGAAACAAAAACAAAGTCAGGGCACAGAGTATTGAATGACCTTAAGAGACAGTAACACCACCCTATGCGGCAACCATACTCTTTACCTTGGGAATTTTTAACCTCTTTTGTGTCTTGGACCCTCTGGCAGGGGAAGGGAAACCTATGGACCTCTTCTTAGAATAATGTTTTTAAATGAATGAAATAAAATACATAGGGCTACAAATGGAATCAATTATATTGAAATACAATTATCAAAATATTGAAAAAGCAAGATCACTGATCCCAGGTGGAGAACACCTGCTTTACAGGTTGAGCCTGCTTAACAGACAGGAATCATCCTGTTAACCAGCTTCCCCTCTTGCCTGTTCTGTGCTAGAGAAATATAATCTCACTTTTCTACCTTCTTTTTCTTTCAAATTTATTTTATTCTGAATTTAAACACCAAATAAAAGATTATTTCCATCAACACAGCAGAACTCAAAAGGAATGCTATGTATGAAACCATGAATCTGCATTTCTTAGTAGTCACTTTTTTTAAAAAGCATAAATTCCACATTCTACTTTCAGAGCTTTCTTGCTTATCTCTTCTTCCTTTTGAACTCTTTTCTGCAGTGTGTTTTAAAAATATTGCAAAAGGGGGCAGCTAGGTGGTGCAGAAGATAGAGCTCTGGCCTTGGAGTCAGAAGGATGTGAGTTCAAATCCAGTCTCAGACACATGACACTTACTAGCTGTGTGACCCTGGGCAAGTCACTTACCCCCAATTGCCTAAGCAAAAAAAAAAAAAAAATGTTGCAATGGCCCTCTTTTTGGAGGGGCAAGTATCCCCATTACTAATTTTACTTCTTCATCCCCAATTAAAAACTAAAAAAAGAAAGAAAAAAGCCTCTACAACAAACAAACATAGTTAATCAAAATGAATCCAAATAGTGGCCAATGACCAAAAAAGTATGTCTCTTACTTCACCTTGAGTTCTTCATCTCTCTGTTAGGAGGTGAGAAATATTCCTCATTATAGATATTCTGGAGAAATGAAAATTCTCTTTTTCAGTTTTAGGCACCAAAAGCTTCTATTATTACAAACTTAGATAGCATGGTATAGTAGAAAAGAATATAATGAATTTTGTGGCCAGAAGATCTGAATTTGAATCCTGCTGCTAACTTTGACTAGCTGTGTTGACCTTTGCAAAGTAAATTAACTTCTCTGAAACTTTGGTTTCTTAATCTGCATGTGTATAACATAAATATGTGTATGTATAATAAATATGTATATTTATGTATAATAAATACTTGGACCACTGGAAAAAAAAAAGGTGAATGATGCTCACTCACAGGGGCTTTGTGAAGATATTATTTTTGTTTCACAAAACATGTTAGAGCTCCCAAGATTTTAGCTAATCTCTTCTGAGTTACAGTTCTACTTGAAAATTTTAAATTAAGTTTTATGGATGCTCCTTGTTTTTTACATCAGTTATTTCTGGATATTCACAGTCACAAACTATATAATGAGCCTTCCTTTGTAGCAAAGAAAACCAATTCATGTGGTGACCACACCTGACAGTATAGGCAACATTCTGTTCCTGTACTTCCCCACCTACTCATCAAAAGCGGTGAAATGTCCCTCATCTTCTCCAGGACCAAGACTGGTCATTAAAGTTAGTGAATTATATCTTTAGATTGAGGTCTCCCTCATGGAGATTTTTGGGGAGGCATCCGCATATGCTAATATGCCTGATGAATAGAAGCCAAGTATCATTCAGGTGGGCTAGGGATGTCTAGAGGCAGAGCTGCAATTTTTAGGGATGGTCTCATTGAGCCCCATGCTGTTCAGACCACACCTGAAGTGTTGTGTCCTCTTCTGAGTGGCTTGTGTGAAGAGGAATATTGACAAGTTAAAACGACCTCTGTGACCTTGGGCAAGTCACTTGACTTCTCTGTGCCTCAGTTTCCTTACATGTAAAATGAAGATGTTAAACTAGATGACCACTATCATCTTTTTCAGTACTGAATGGTTATTTCCATCTGGAGAGGAGTTATCAGAATGGAGAAGAGCCTCAATGTGGTGGAGAAAACACAGACAGCCAAGGTTGAGGAAGGAGGCAGATGGGGAATAAGAAGTTGTTCTCTTCCCCTATGAGTAGCCTAACTAAGGAACTCTTACAGAATTACAGGCTTTAGAAAGGAAATAGGCTTTATAGATCATAGTACAGGAAAGTAAACTGAAGCCCACCTCATAGATTCAGAGTAGGGTTTTTAGTCCAATGCATTCATTTCATAGATGAGGAAACTGAGGCACACGAAGTTCATGAATCATGCCAGGTCACACAAGGAATAAGTGGTCTACTACCAGGTTCTCATACTCCAAGACCAGTTCCTTTCCACTAGGTCCTCCTATAGCCCTGTGAAATGGCCAAGAACATGAACAGCTGATGTCAGTAACATTCTATTATGGTTGTCTTTGGTGTTTTGCATTTTCCCTCATGACTCGAATGGTCTCCCTTCTCATCTCTATCTCCTGGCTTCCCTGGCTTTCTTCAAACCTCAGCTAACATCCCACTAACTGCAAGAAGCCTTTTCTAACCCCCTTTAATGCCCGTGTACAATATCCCCTGGATGCCCTCCCTGTGTTGATTTATCTTGCATATATCTGCTTTGTACATAGTTGTTTGAATGTTGTCTTCTCAATTAGACTATGAGCTCCTTGAGAGTAGGGACTGTCTTTTACCTTTTTTTGTATTCTCAGAGCTTAGCATGGTGCCTGGTATGCAGCAGGCACTTAATAAATGCTTGTTGCCTGACTGACTGTTTTCTTTCGCTTTCCAGTGATCTGTGAACTCTTTCAACTCATGGGTCATATTTTAAACTTCAATACCTAGCACATTGCTGGGGAGCTACACTTATCTGAGGGCAGTTAAGCCTCACATTCACAAAGAAAATGTTTCTGAAAAAGCAAGTATAAGGTGAATAAGTATAAATGTCATCACATTTTAAATGTATCAAGAACATTGGCTATTCAAATTAATTTCTTGGCAAAATTCTATTGCAAAGCCTATACACTCCTTCCTTAGGCTAATGATCACTAGCTAATCCTGTCTCTCCGATGTTTTCTAGTTTGGGTTTTCTTAAAGTAGAGGCTACTTTTTTAACCTTTTTTTAAAAAAATGACTCCTTTTGATACGAACAGGTAGTTTTCAGATGAAGAAATTAAAGCTATCTGTAGTCATACAAAAGTGCTCTAAATCACCATTGATTAGAGAAATGCAAATCAAAACAACTCTGAAGTACCACCTCGCATCTATCAGATTGGCTAATATGACAAAAAAAGAAAAAGGATAAATGTTGGAAAAGATGTAGGAAAATTGGAACACTAATGCATTGTTGGTGGAGTTATGAACTAATTCAACCACTCTGGAGAGTAATTTGGAACTATACCCAAAGAGCTATAAAACTGTGCATACCCTTTGATCCAGCAGTAGCACTACTAGGTCTGTATCCCAAAGAAATCTTAAAAAGGGAAAAGGACCCGTATGTACAAAAATATTTATAGCAGCTCTTTTAGTGGTGGCAAAGAATTGAAAATTGAGAGGATGCCCATCAATTGGGGAATGGCTGAACAAGTCATGGTATATGAATGTAATGGAATACTGTTGTTCCTTAAGAAATGATGACAGGCAGACTTCAGAAAAACCTGGAAAGGCTTACATGACCTGATGCTGAGTGAAGTGAGCAGAACCAGGAGAACATTGTACACAGTAACAGCAACATTGTGTGATGACCAATTTTGATAGACTTAGCTCGTCGCAGCAATACAGTGATCCAAGACAATTTCAGAAGATTCATAATGGAAAATGCTATCCACATCCAAAGAATGAACTATGGAGTCTGAATGCAGATCAAAGCATATTACTTTCTCTCCCTTTTTTTCTTTCTCATGGTTTTTCCCTTTTGTTCTGATTCTTCTTTCACAACATGACTAATGTGGAAATATGTTTAATATGGTTGTACATGTATAGCCTATATCAGATTGCATGCTGCCTTAGGGAGGGAGGGGGGAATATGGAACTCAAAATCTTATAAAAGTGAATATTGAAAACTAAACACAAATAAATAAACGAATAAATAGATAAAAAAGATTCCTTTCTGAACCAGTTTCTACTCATTCATTCAAAAAATATTTATTAAGTATTCACAAATTGCCAGACTCCAGGGGGCTAGAAAAACACATGAAGCTCACGTGTCTGTCTTCACAGAGTTCCTAGTCCTTTTAACTGGAGATCCTGCATGAATATTTGAGTCAGACAAATACCTACAACATACAGACTTACATCAGCCTATGAGAGTGGAAAAAGCTCCAAGCTGGTGGTCAAGCTTAGAGTAAGGTTCTATTCCCAGCTCCGGGGTACTAACTCTGCACGATCATCCATACATTAGCCTTCCCCTCAAACATACCCCTCTTCTTAACTTCCCTGTGTCTGTTGGGGGTACCTAGCTCAAAATCAGCAAAAGCTACATATCAGGCCTCGATTTATTATTTTGTTAATTGTCTAAACTTAATAAAGTGATGGGGGAAAAGTAAATAATGAAGAAACAGTCAAAGGAAACCTATGCACCCTCCAGATCAGATGGAGGTCCCCTCCATCACTTCAGGCAGGCTCGCCAAGTCTCCAAGTAGGCTGTTACCAAGCAGAGATTATTGTATTTGCTCTAAGGGCTCTATTCTCGTTGGCCAGTCCCTCCATTACACTGATATTTGTGTATGCTGTCTCTTTCTATAGATGGAAGTTCTGTGAGGGCAGGGATTGTTTCAATTTTGACTTTGTATCCCCAGCTCCTAGCATAGTGACTGACACATAAAAAAGTGATTAATAAATGCTTGTTGATCAATTGTTTGTAACGTAGATCAGATAAAGGAACTGGGGGTATTTAGCCTGGAGATTAGGGCAGCTAGATGGTGCAGTGGATAGAGTGTTGGCCCTGGAGTCAGGAAGACTCATCTTCCTGAGTTCAAGTCTGACCTCAGACACTTCCTAGCTATGTGACCCTGGGCAAATCACTTACCCCTGTTTGCCTCAGTTTCCTTATCTGTAAAATAAGCTGGAGAAGGAAATGGCCAACCACTCCAGTATCTTTTCCAAGAAAACCCCAAATGGGGTCAAAAAGAGTCAGACAGGACTGAACAAAGATAAGACGTGGGGAGGATAGAATAGCCATCTTCAAATATTTAAGAGATTGTAAATGTATATGATAGATTACACTTATTCTGCTAGGCCCAAGACAGAAGAACTAATAGCAATGGTGAGAATCTACCGAGGAAAAAAGGTTCAATGTAATTAAAAACTTCCTAAAAATGTGAGCTTATCCAACATAGAATGGGCTGTATCTGGGAGTGGTGAATTCCTTACTATTGGAGGTAGTCAAGTGCAGGCAGGTCAGCCAGTTGTTGGAGGATGTTTAGAAGAGATTCATGCTCAAATGGGGATTGGACTTCGGGCCCTCCATGTTCCCATCCAATGCAGAGATTCTATGAATCTAAAGTGGAGCTTCCTAACCCAGCCCTGTGGCTCCCAGAGTAAGATTAAGAATTTCTGTTCAGTAACAGCCACATTGTGCGACGACTGACTTTGATAAACTAAGCTCTTCTCAGCAATGCAAGGATCTAAGACATCTCCCAAAGTCTCATGATAGAAAACGCTGTCCACATCCAGAAGAAGAGCTATGGAGTTGGAATGCAGATCGAAGCATACTATTTGCTCTTTTTATTTTTCTTCTGTTTTGTTTTGTTTCTTTCTTATGGTTCCTCCTATTGGTTCTAATTCTTCTTCACAATGTAACTAATGTGAAAATATGTTTAATAGGAATGTATATGTAGAGCCTATATCAGGTTGCATGCTGTCTTGGGGAGAGAGGGGGAGAAAATTTAAAATTCAAAAGCTTATGGAAGTGAATGTTGAAAACTAAAAATAAGTAAATTGATTTAAGAGAAAGAATTTCTGTTTAAAGAACTTCATTTGGAGAGCTAGTCAAGGGTCTAGGCTTGCGTCATAATCCTGACATCTCTTCAATTCAATTTCATTCAGCAAACATTTATTATATGCCTACCATGTCCCAATCACTAGGTTATCTATATAGGGATAAAAGAACAAAAAGGAAGCCATTCCTCCCCTCGAGGAGTTTACATTCTACTGCCAGGACATAACATGTACATAAATAAGTAAATATCAAGTATGTATAACTTAACACAAAGTCACGGGGGTGGGGGGGGGGGAGACAGACAGACAGAGAGACAGAGACAGAGACAGAGAGAATGCTAATGTCTAGAGACAGATCCAGAAAGACTATTTAGGGAAGAGTTGGCATCTGAGCCATGCTTTGAAGGAAGTTCAAGATTCTACCTGTCACAGGTGAGGAGGGAGTACATTCCAGAAATGGGGGAACTACTCCCAGCTTTGACATTCTGGGGAGGCTGAGACTGCCCCTGGCTGAGCTGGACAATCTCTCAGCCAGATGAACCATCTGGCTCCGGTTCATCCAGATGATGTGGTGACCAGCTCTGCAGGGCCCCTGTTCCCATCAGAAACCCCACAAGCCATCACCTTGGTGAAGATTAGAAGGGAGGTGGAGGAAGCTACATAATCAGGAATGATTTACATCGACTGCTGCTCTGGCTGTAACAGGGAGGAAAGTGGCTCCTTTAGAAGATATTAGAAAGAACAAAAGAGCGGCTAGGAGTAATCAAAAGCAGCTGCAGGGTAATAAGCGGCTCCCCTCCCCCCTGAGCAGGCCAGCCGCTGCTGCGATGGGGAGGAAGCACCTGACTGAGCATGTGCCGGGTGAAGGTCCCCTCCTTGGAGGGAGAACTGGAGCCTGCCAACAGGGATGCTGCTGGGGGGAGAGGGGCCCACCCTCGAATGACAGTAATCATTCTCCCCGACTGTGTCTGAGGGGGAACAAAGAAGCAGTGCCATCTAATGCTCTGGGTAAGAGCCCAAGGTTTCCTCTTCATTACGAGGCATAATCATGCAAGCCCCCAGTAAAAGCTTCTCTTTGATTTTCCCGGCCTGATCAATGCAGGGAAGGGCAGGAAAATTGTTTATTTCAGAGAAAATTACAGTGCTGTGGATAATGGGGAAGAAATTGGGGCTGAGGACTCAAATTGAACCTCCATTATGGCCATGATTACAGATAATGTGAGCCAGTGAATTGCGGAGGGGGAGGTGCGCAGCTAAGATGAGGAGGGCACCTGCTCATAGGCTCTGGATTACTGGGGTGAGTTTTTTGGGCTGTAGATTAGCATGGAGAATGAGTCACGGTGCCCCAGGTCTGTGGACAGGAGATACCTCTTTCCCTAGCAGCACGGCTTGGGGCACAATGGGACATCTCCTGATCACAGACTGAGTCTCGTCACCATAGGTCACCCCGGACTCCGTCCGGCTAAAGAAAAAGGTTTGTTGCTATACAACAGAGTGATGGGGGAGAATTCTCTGGAATTCATAATGGTCCCAGGAGAAGCTCAGAAGGAGTCTCTGAAGATTCACATGGGAGTCTCTGGAGGAGTAATGTGTGGGACAGAGTAAAGAGTAGTGAATTTGGAGGCAGAGGACATGGGTTCAAATCCCAGCTCTGCTATTTTCTATCTATGTGACCCTGGGCAAATTACTTAAACTCTCTGGGCCCCAGTTTCCTTATCTCAAAAATGAGGGGGTTGGGCTAGATGACTTACAAAGTCCCACCCAGCTCTAAATAATTAGATGATCTCTAAACTCTGAAACCTATGTCCTATTTCAGGGGTATGCTAATAAATGTTTAACAACAAGCTCTGTGTGTGTGTGAATTTACAGAAGGCTCAAATTTAAATTTCATCCTCTTGTTAACATTTTCTCCTTTACTTTCAATCAGCAAAACAAGACATCAAGTCCTGGTGTGCTGTCTTATGAGGTGTAAATGTTCACACTGAAAATTTCTCTCTTGAGCTCTCTCGAGCTGGTTCCACATAGCACTGCCCTATTTGGTGAATAAAGAGGGAAGGGACCAGGATTGAATTTTTCACTGTTCCGGAGCCTAAGTGTTAGAGAAATGTCACCCAAGTCATAAGAGAGCTACCTGTTGTTGCAAGGTCAGCCAGTTCAATTTTGTGGTGTGTACTCCTGAATTCTCCCATCACCACTTCACGCAGTTCACACACCAACCATACCTGTCTCTTCAGCATGCTATGTGGGAGGCAGTGCAGTATGTTAGAGCCCTGGATTAAAAATCAGAAAGCCTGGGTTCAAGTCTGGGCTCTACCATTTATTAGCTATGTATTCTTAAGAAAGTCACTTAATCTCTATGGGCCTCAGTTTCCTCATATGTAAAAAATGGGAATGATAGATTAGATGGACAGATGGATAGATAGATAGGTAAAATGTTCATCAAGTACTTACTGTGTGCTAGTCATTGTGCTAAGACTAGGAATACAAATACAAGCAAAAAGCAAGACTTCCTGCTCTCAAAGAGCTTACATCCTAATGGGAAGAAAATCAGACATAAAAGAGAGCTGAAAAATAATGTTGCCTTGTCAGCTTCACAGGACTATTGTTAGGAAAGTGCTTTGTAAACTGTGAAATGCTATAGGAAAAAATGAACTGTTTTCTTTTTGTGGTGGCAAAGAATTGGAAATTGAGGGGATGCCCACCAAATGGAGAATGGCTTATCAAGTTGTGATATGTGAAAGTAATAAAATACTATTGTGCTATAAGAAATGACAAGCAGGATTTCAGAAAAATCTGGAAAAAGTTACATGAACTGATGCAAAGTGAAGTGAGAACCAGGAGAACATTGTACACAATGACAGAAACATTATAAGATGATAAATTATGAATGACAACTCTTCTCAGCAATACAATGATCCAAGACAGTTCCAAAGGACTCATGAGGAAAAATGCTATTCACATGCAGAGAAAGAACGGTGGAGTCTGAATTTAGATCAAAGCATACTATTTTCACTTTATTTTTGTAGGGTTTTTTTGGTCTATTTCATCTTTCACAATATGAGTGACATGGAAACATATTTTACGTGATTGCACACATATAACCTACATCAAGTTGCTTACAGTCTTAGGTAGGGGGGAGGGAAGGAAGGTAAGGAGAAAATTTAGAACTCAGTAACAGCAATGTTACATAATGATCAACAATGAATGATTTAGCTGTTCTCAGCAATACAATGATTCAAGACAATTCTGAAGGATGCATGATGAAAAACACTATCCACCTTCAGAGAGAGAACTGATGAATTCTGACTGCAGACTGAAGCACATTACTTCATTACTTTATTTCTGGGGGGTGTTTTGGTCTGTTTCCTTTTGCAATATGGCTAATATAGAAATATGTTTTGCATGACTTTACATGTATAATTGACATCAAATTGCTTGCCTTCTTAAGGATAAGAGAAGGGCTATAGAGAGGGAAAGAATTTGGAACTCAACATTTTTAAAAATGAATGTTAAAAAATTTTACATGCAATTGGGAAACATTTAACAAAATATATTAAACTAAAATATATTTTTTTAAAAAAGGAAAGTGAGCTGTCATTATCTGAACAGATATTTCTTTTTTAAAAAATTAAGTATTAGAAGATAAAAATGGCACAGCAGCCTGTGAAGCCTGGTCTCTTATGAGGCTGAAATAGGGGGACTTTTCTCTAGGAATTCTGATGACTATATCTGATGTAGGACACAGGGAATAATAGGTGGTTGGAGAATAGCAATACCTTTGAGGTGACCACAAGGGAGGACCAAGACCACACAGGATTATTAGAGAGCTGAAATTAAATTATCATCTTTTGTGGTAGCAAAGAACTGGAAACAAAATAGGTAACCATAAATGAAAAAAGGATAAATAAGTTGTGGTATGTAAAAGTAATATAATATTACTGGTCTATAAGAAAAAATGAACGTGAAACATGATAACTTCAATGAACTGATGCAGAGTGAAGTGAATAGAATCAGGAAAATTACATACAATGACTATAACCATGTAAAGGGAAAGAATAACAAGAAGAAATCAAATACTGTAAATTTATGATAACCAAATTTGTACGCAGACAAAAGTTGAGAAAATGTACCTCCATCCCTTCTTTGCAGAGATGGGGGACTATAGATATGATATTTTACATTTACTGTCTGGGCATAGTTAATTTATGGGTTAATCTTGTCAAACTGTGGGGATTTGTTTTGCTTGACTGCGTATTTGTTACAAAGATTTTCTTTTTTTTTTTCTTTTTAAATGATGGGGGAAAGAATAAATGCTTCTTAATTGAAAAATGAAATGAAAAAAGTGGTGGCTTGTTAGGTAAGGGAGCTGGGAGGGAAATATTCAGAAATGGAAGTGATGGTAAAAGCAAAAGATGGCAATAAATTAAAACAAAAAAAATAACTCAAGTATGACAGTAAAAACAACCTTAGATTTAGAGTCTGAAGGCTTTGGTATGAAATGGGCTCTACTATTTCCTATCTGTATAACCTTGAGGAAGTCACTAAACCTCTGTAATCCTTGGTTTTCTCATGTCAAAAATGAGCGTTGGGTGTGACAGTGGAGAGAACATTGGACTGGGATTCAGGAGACATCAGTTTTCGTTGAGCACCATCTTGGGCAATCCAGTCCTACACAGGACTGGATTTAACATGATGACCAAGAAAACCAGTTTGGCGTAGTGGAAATAGCACTGGTTTGAATTCTACTTCAGCTGCTTAACCAACTATATGACATTGGGTAAGTTGCTTCCCTTCTTTGGACCTCAACTGTTAAATGAGGTGAATGGGACTAGATTATCTCAAAAAGTCCCTTCTGGCTCTAAATTCTATGATCCTACAAAGAAGTATGAAAAAACACATAAAATGCTGCAGAGTGGAAAAAAAGGGGGGAAATGGAACAATATAGACTATGAAAAAAAGAAATGTTGAAAATGGCGATTTTTTTTCTTTGCTTCTAGAGGGTAGGAGTTGGACAAATGCCCGAAGCCCTTTCTGCCTTCTCAACCTAGTCCATTTCCCTGATTTATGTGGAACAAGAGGGATAATGGTGGAAAATTGAGAACTCTTTTTACTTCAGCTTTCCCTAAGTCCCTTCTATATTTGCTAGGTAGAAGCCCTCAGAATGATTTGCTCAGAAAGTTCCTTTTAAATAAAAATTAATAATGAGAATTAAAAGGAATTTTCTGACTGTCACTAGGATGAGAGTTAGACTAAGAAGAGGAAGTAGAAGAGAAGTCTTATTTTAAAAAGAATCAAATGCCTGAGAGCTTTTCTAGCTAAATGACTTGTGTGGCTTTCTGGAGTCTGCTTTTCTAGCTAAATGACTTGTGTGGCTTTCTGGAGTCTGCATTTTTTTTTTTAAGGCAATTGGGGTTAAGTGACTTGCCCAGCTAGTAAGTGTCAAGTGTTTGGTCTGAGGCCACATTTGAACTCATGTCCTCCTGACTTCAGGGCTCTATCCACTGCGCCACCTAGCTGCCCCTAGAGTCTGCATTTTAAAAGAGTTAAAATAGCTTAAGTCTATGAGTTTTTTGAACTTCAGATCCTGACTGCTGTTAGAGCAACTCAGCAAAGATACGTCACAGCTGAAAACCAGCAGAGATGCCCATCAAAACACAGTATGATGATATCACCAGAAGACTTTGACAGATCTACAACACAGGAGGCATGAGTAGCTCCCAGCTACCTCTCTTCCCTATGCATGTGTCCCTCCATGTGTCTTTTCAGTATTAAGATAGTAATCTTAAGACAATAACCTGTGGGCACATACGCTCCTAAGTGTATGGAGGGATCATTCCTTGTCACTTATTTTGTTTATTGTTTTTTTGATTAAATGTCTTTTGCTCTGAATTAATAAGTCCTCTAATTTAAGCTAGAAAAAGAACACACTGGTGGGGATCATTCTGAGTGGATGATGACCCACAAAGCATTTCAAATATGGGATGATAACAAGAGCAGCAGCAAATACTTCAGTGTGTCTGCAGTCTCATCAGAGTGGGTATTCACTCTCTCCACAGATCACAACATAAGCATATTTTCTTTTACTTTCTCATACTTTTTCAGTCCTCCATAGAGGATCCATCCAAAATACCTGGGGCCTTTCTCTAGGTCTTTTACCATTACATGAGTATTGTATGTGGGTTGTCCATCCCTTGCTCTTAATTATGAGAGGTAGCAGTTAGGTGGCACAGCAGATTGAGCACTGGACTTGAAATCAGGAAGATTCATTTTCCTGGGTTCAAATCTGGCCTCAGACACTTAGTAGCTGTGTGACCCTGGGCAAGCCTCTTAACCCTGTTTGCCTCAGTTTCCTCATCTGTAAAATGAACTGGAGGAGGAAATGGCAAATGCTCCAGTATCTTTGAAAAGAACCCCCCCCATGGGGTCACAAAGAGTCACTGAAAAACAACTAAACAACAGCAATGTGCCAGGCACTGTACTAAGCACTTTATAATTATTGTCTTATTTGATCTTCACAACAACCCTGGGAGATAGGTGTTATTATTATTGCCATTTTCTAAATAAGGAAACTGAGGAAAATAGAGGTTTAGTGACTTGTCCAAGGTCACACAGCTAGTAAGTATCTAAGGCTGAATTTGAACTCAGGTCTTCCTGACTCCAGGCCTAGAACTCTGTCCACTGTACCATTGAGCTGCTTCTACTACATAATCAGGGCGCTTCCTTTTCTTGTCATCTTCTTCTTTGATGGTGTCCTTTGTACCATTTCCTGACTATAATTCATTGTTGATAACATGTCCACCCTGCATCTTTCCTCTTCCCTTTGGATTCCTCACAATTGTAATTCTTTGGAGAATGTGGTATTCTATGATTTGTTGCCATATATCTCTGGAAGAAGGCATCTAGGTGGCTCAGTGGTTAGAGTGCTGGGCCTTGAGTCAGAAGACCTGAGTTCAGATCCAGCCTTGGATACTTCCTAGCCATGTGACCCTAGGTAAGTCACTTAACTTCTGTTTGCCTTAATCCATTGGAGAAGGATACGGCAAACCACTCCAGTGTCTCTGTCAAGAAAACCCCATGGACAGTATTGCCTGCTGTGGTCTACAGGGTCACAAAGAGTCAGACACAACTGAACTACTGAACAAAGGCCCACTAGGCTTTCCATCTGCCCTTCAATTACAACCTCCTTATATGTGTTGTCAGCCCTCAGAAAGTAAGAGCAGACTTCCCTGAGAGCAGATTGTCTTGCTTTTCCATTTGTACACTCAGCACTTAGTATAGTACTCAGCACATAATAAGTACTTAAAAAATGGTTTTCCATCACAATTACAAAACACTTTTCACACAAATAAAATCAGATCTAAATAATTGGAAAAACATCAGTTGCTCATGCGTAGGCCGAGCTAATATAATAAAAATGACAATCCTACCTAAGCTAATTTACTTATTCAGTGCCATACCAATCAAACTACCAAAAAATTATTTTATAGAGTTAGAAAAAATAATAACAAGATTCATTTGGAAGAACAAAAGGTCCAGAATATCAAAGGAACTAATGAAAAGAAATGCAGGGGAAGGTGGCCTAGCAATTCCAGATCTTAAATTGTACTATAAAGCAGAAATTATCAAAACTGCTTGGTATTGGCTAAGAAATAGGGAGGTGTATCAGTGGAATAGGTTAAATATGCCAGGCACAGTAGTCAATGACCATAGTAATCTATTATTTGATAAACCCAAAGACCCCAGCTTCTGAGATAAGAACCTACTCTTTGAAAAAAAACTGCTGGGAAAACTGGAAAAGAGTATGACAGAAACTAGACATAGACCCAAATCTCACACCATGTACCAAAATAAAGTCAAAATGGGTTCACGACTTAGATATAAAGGCAGATACTGTAAGTAAACTGGGAGAACAAGGAATAGTTTACCTATCAGATCTATGAAGAACAGAAGAATTCATGACCAAACAGGAGATAGAGAACATTATGAAAAGCAAAATGGATAATTTTGATTACATTAAATTGAAAAGTTTTTGCACAAACAAAGCCAATGTAACTACAATTAGAAGGAAGATAGAAAATTGGGAAAGAATTTTTACAACCAGTCTCTCTGATAAAGGCCTCATCTCTAAGACATACAGAGAATTCAGACAAATTTATAAGAATACAAGCCATTCCCCAATTGATAAATGGTCAAAGGAGATGAACAGAGAGTTCTCAGATGAAGAAATTAAAGCCATCTATAGTCATATGAAAAAATGCTCTAAATCGTTATTGATTAGAGAAATGCAAATCAAAACAACTCTGAGGTACCACATCACACCTATCAGATTGGTCAACGTGACAAAACAGGAAAATGATAAATGTTGGAGAAGATGTGGGAAAATTGGAACACTAGTACATTGTTGGTGGAGTTGTGAAATGATCCAACCATTTTGGAGAACAATTTGCAACTATGCCCAAAGTGCTACAAAAATGTGCATATCCTTTGATCCAGCAATAGCACCTCTAGGGCTATATCCCAAAGAGATCAAACAAATGAGAAAAAGACCCACATGTACAAAAATATTCATAGCAGCTCTTTTTGTGGTGGCAAAGAATTGGAAATTGAGAGGATGCCCATCAATTGGGGAATGGCTGACCAAGTTATGGTATATGAATATAATGGAATACCATTGAGCTATAAGAAATGATGAACAGGCTGACTTCAGAAAAACCTAGAAAGACTTATATGGTCTGATGCTGAGTGAAGTGAGCAGAACCAAGAGGACTTTGTACATAGTAACAGCCACATTGTGAGATGACTAATATTGTTAAACTGAACCCTTCTCAGCATTACAAGGATCTGAGACACCTCCAGAGGCCTTGTGATAGAAAACGCTATCCACATCCAAAGAAAGAACTATTGAAGTTGAATCGCTATCATTTTTTTTCTCTTCTGTTGAGTTTTGTTTCCTCTTTCTGATGGTTCCTCCTGTTGGTTTTAATTTTTTACTTACAACTTCACTAATGTGAAAATATGTTTAATAGGAATGTAAATGTATAGCCTATATGAGATTGTTTGCCGTCTTGGGGAGGGTAGAGGGGAGGAAGGGGGAGAAAAATTTTAAATTCAAAAACATATGGAAGTGATTGTTGATAAATCAAAATAAATTAATAAAATAAAAAAGGAGGAAAAAATAATAACAAAACAAAAAAATGGTTTTTCATTCATTTATTATTAAAAAGGTTAAGTTTTTGTTTCGGCAAGGAGCTTGGACTGTGTAATTTCCCAAATGCAACTCAGCCCCTACTCATCTTACTGAATTCTGGACCCAATTCGCTGTCTACATCCAGTGCCCGTACAAGATACATGAACTGATAGAACAGCATTATGAACTGTCTCTCCAACTATACATCATAGTCTGGACAATAGGCATTCTTCATTTTCTTGTGTGGCTATTAAGGCTGAATTTTCTTGGATGGCTACAAATCTCAGTGAGGAGGTGCTGCAATGTTTAAGGATCTCAGTGCAATCATTATGATGTCATTTGCAAACAGAAGTATCTGAGGGACCTTGCCATCTATAAAGAACTCCTCTTTGATTTGAATTCTGCACTGGATCTCCATGATGGTGGGAAACACCTTTGGTGACCTAAAGTCTCCCTATTTTATGCCTCATATGGCAATCATTTTAGGATTCATGGAACAAAATAATCTCTGTTGTTAAGTCTATCAAGGGATCTTTTATGATTTTTTAACATATGCATGAAAAATACCTGGCTGGAGTACAGCTTTTGAATATTGTGCTCAATTGAAACAAATCTTTCTCTTTTTTTTGTCAACAAAGGTGGCACAGTGGTTACAGCATGGGTTCTGGAGTCAGAAACATTCATCTTCCTGAGTTCAAATCTGGCCTCAGACACTCACTGTGTGACCCCGAGCAAATCACTTAACTCTGTTTGCCTCAGTTTCCTTATCTGTAAAATGAGCTAGAGAAGGCAACGGAAAAACCACTCAAGTATCTCTGCCAAGAATACCCCAAATGGGGTCATGAAGAGTCAGTCAGACATGAATGAAAAATGATTAAACAATAACTGAAAACAAAAAGTAATCAGGATCTTGTAATCCCTACATCCTTTAGACAGTTGTGTGGATCTAAAGCCATGGTGTCCTATTACCTGTGCATCCCCTTCTTGTATTTAAATCAAGGATCTCCTCAATAGATTTGTAAATTATTCTTATAAAAATCTTATAGAAATGAAAAATTAGGCATATGAGTTGATAGCAAAATCTGAAGGAAACACACACACACACACACACACACACACACACACACACACACATATATATATATATATATATATATATATAAAAGAAAAAGAGATAGGAAGGCAAGCAAATAATTTTCTGATTATTTTGTTAAAGTCTGCTTCCTTTTAAAAAGAAGCAAACTCTTTTCTCTTTTTTTACTTTAGACTTAAATACAAAATAAGAAAAAGAAACATAAACAAATATAAAATAAGAAAAGAAAAAAACATGTCATGTGCACAACAGAAGAGAGGCTTCAAAATATATAGCAATAAATTTCCATTTCAAGAAAGGCTATATAATAAATACTACATGTTATGTGAAGAGCTATCTATCTTTTCTTTGCTTCCTTGTAAGTTTTCTTTTGTTCTCTGCTGTATACTTCTTTGTTCTTTTTTCTCCCCTTTCCTATCCCCACCCCCACCCAAGGCTACAATTAAGCATGGATATATTTGGATATAGATATAGATATATACATACATACACATATATACACATACATACATACATACATACACAAACATGCTTTCCCTAATAGATTCTACTCCTAATCTTTGTTTTTATATTTGTGCATATAGAAACTTTTTTTTAAAGCAATTGGGTTTAATGACTTGCCCAGGATCACACAGCTAGTAAGTGTCAAGTGTTTGGTCTGAGGCCAAATTTGAACTCAGGTCCTTCTGACTTCAGGGCCGGTGCTCTATCCACTGTGCCACCTACCTGCTCCTAGAAACTTTTAAAAATTATAAATAGTTTATAGTTTTATGTTTGAGCTTATTAAAATTTTTATTTATTTGGAGGATTTTGTTCTTGATAATGGTTATCAAGTAAGGATCTTTTAAAAAAAAAACCAGACTCATAAATAAATGTATTCTATGACTAAATATGGAGTTGACCTGGCTTTTGTGCCAAATTCAGACCTACTTTAAAAACAAAATTCCTCCTGCAAGGCAACGACACTAACTAACTTACCCTAGGTTTCCTCTGAGTTGCAAAGGGACATCTCTGTCTGGGCAGGGCTGAGCTGAACAAAGAAATTTCTATTCCAGAATGAACACTAAGCTCCCTCTTTTCCCTCCCTCTCCCCTTCCTTCTTTCCCACTCTGGGGTAGTGGGAATCTCCTGCTTTGGGCTTTAAGGTTATCAACAGCCCACAGGCTGTGTTTCCAAGCTTATCTCCCCACCACAGACTGGAGTCTTTGTGAGCTCCCTTGCTCTGATGACAGCACAGCCTCACCCACCTACCTCTGAGGGTTCTGTAGCACCGCCTCATCAGTTCTGAGGAGACTACAGTCTCCTGTCTCCAGCTCTGAGGGTTCCCAGCCCTCCCACTGGCTTTTCCCAAATCTGAGTTCTTTTTTCCTTGTTAATTTTTGTATCCTTGTCACTTAGCACAGTGTCTGGCAAACAGTAGGAACTCAATACATGTTTGCTGAATTGAATTGAGTATCCCTGACCACCCGCTCCCAAGCTTTGGGGATTCCCCCAGCTACTCCCTGCCAGTCTCCAAAAGTTCCACAGTACCTCTCCCAACCCTGAGTGTTCCCCACAATCTCCTCATCTCTTTAGCTCTGAGGATCCCATATTTCCCTTCCAATACTGAGGACTCTTCATTTTCTCCCTCCCCCAGGTCTTTGAGAGTCTCCCTTTCTTAGCTCTAAGGGTCTCATGCCCTTATTCTTCCAATTCTATGGATCCCATATCTTCTACCAACCTATGAGAGTCACACAGCCCCTTCCAACTTCTTTCCTGTTTATTTATTTTTTTAATTTCTTGAAATTTTTTTTTGTTCAGGCTTGAGCCAAGACTAGTTCTAGTCAGCTGTTGTCTGTGATTCCTTAGCCTTCCCTCATCCTCTGACCACTGTGTCCTCAAGACATCCATGTTTCCATCTTATTCTCACATAGGCCACATAGGATCCAAGAAACTGAAGATTTATAAGTAAGTAGGAAGAGCAGAAGACAAGCTACAAACCTGGAGCCAGGAAACCTGAATTTTATTCTTGGCTCTGTCTCTAGGTTAATTAATCAAGTGAAGTCTCTTAACTTTTCTGGACTCAATTTTTTCATCTATAAAGTGAAGATAAACATACTTTGTGGTGATGTTACTGAGAAGCCAAAGACTAAAAAGATTCTGTTCATTCTCTTCAAGGGAAAATCACTTAACCTTCCCGGGACTCACTTTTCTCATCTGTGTATAACACTTCCCCTGGAGGGAGGAAGAATGTCACAGACTTGCATAGACTTACAGCGTTTGGAAGGTTTTTTATTCATTTCTTGAGCAAAGAAATATCTCATAGTTTGGACAATATCTCATCGTTATCTCTCCACTTTGCATTTGTTGTTGTTCAGTCTTGTCTGATTCTTTGTGACGCCCATGGACCATAGCACAAAAGGCCCTTCTATCTTCACTATCTCCTGAAGTCTATCCAAGCTCATGTTCGTTGCTTCCTCAACATTGGCTATCCATCTCATCCTCAGCTGTCCCCTTTTTCTTTGCCTTCAATCTTTCCCAACATCATGGTCTTTTCCAACGAGTCTTGTCTTCTCATTATGTGACAAAAGTATTTAAGCTTCAGCTTCAGTAGTTACCCTTCCAATGAATACTCTGAATTAATTTCTTTAAATATTGACTGATTTGATCTCCTTGCTGTCCAAGAGACCCTCAAAAATCTCCAGCATCACAATTTAAAAGCATCAATTTTGTGGTATTGAGCCTTCCTTATAATCCAACTCTCACAGCCACACGTTACTACTGGAAAACCATAGCTTTGACTATATGAACATTTGTTAGCAAGGTGATACCTCTATCATAGCTTTCCCTCCAAGGAGCAAGTGTCTTTTAATTTCATGGCTGCAGATACCATCCAACGTAATCTTTGAGCCCAAGAATACAAAATCTGATGCAGCTTCCATTTATTTTCCCTCTATTTGACAGGAAGTGATGTGGCCAGTTGCCATGATCTTAGGTTTTTTAATGTTAAGCTTCAAGCCAGCTATTACATCTCCTCTTTCATCCTCATCAAGAGGCCTCTTAATTCTTCTTCACTTTCTGCTATCAGAGTGGTATCACCTGCATATCTGAAATTGTTTATATTTCTCCTAGCAACCTTCATTCTGGCTTTTGATTTGTCCAGGCTGGCATTTCTCATGATATACTCTGCATATAAGTTAAATAAATAAGTTGACAATATACAACCTTATTGTACTCCTTTCTCAATCTTAAACCAATCAGTTGTTCCATGTTCAGTTCTAGCTGTTGCTTCTTGACTTGCATACAGGTTCCTCAGGAAATGAGTGAGACGATCTGGTCCTTGCATCTCTTTGAGGACTTGCCACCTTTTGTTGTGATCCACACGATCAAAGGCTTTAGTGTGGTCAAAGAAGCAGAAGTAGATGTTTTGTTGAAACTCCCTTGCTTTCTCCATAATCCAGTGAATGTTGGCAATTTGGTCTCTAGTTCCTCTGCCTCTTCAAAAACCAACCTGTTCTTCTGGTAATTCTCAGTTCACATATTGCTGAAGCCTAGCTTGCAGAATCTTAATCTAGATGGCATGTGAAATGAGTTCAGTTGGTCAGTAATTTGAACATTCTTTGGCATTGCCTTTCTTTAATATTGGGACATAAATCGATCTTTTCCAATCCAGTAACTACTGCTGAGTTTCCAAGTTTGCTGGCATATTGAGTACGACACTTTAACAGCCTCATCTTTTAGGATTTTAAATAGTGAAGCTGGAATTCCATTACCTCCACTAGTTTTATTAGCAATGCTTCCTCAGACCCACTTGATTTCATTCTCCAAAATGTATGGCTCTAGACCAGTAACTACATGATTGTCGTTATCAGTGATGTTAAGATCCTTCTTGTACATATCTTCATTTTATTCTTGCTACCTCTTCTTAATCTCTTCTACTTCTGTTAAGGCTCTACCGTTTTTGTCTTTTATCATGCCCATTTTTGAATGAAATATTCCCTTGATATCTCTAATTTTCTTGAAGAGATCTCATCTTTCCTACTCTTGCTCATTTAAGAAAACTTTCTTATTTCTCCTTGTTGTTCTCTGAAATTCTGCATTCAGTTGGGTATATCTTTCCTTTTTTCCTTTGCCTTTTGCTGTCCTTTCTACTGCTCTGCCTGGTCTCAGCTTCATTGATGAAGATGATCCTCCCAGGATAAACTCATCACTTCTAAACTCAGCAGCAGGTGGGTGACTCCAATCTTGACTGACACCACCTCCCTTAGCCTCCTCTCTCTTTTGACCAGAGGGCTAGAGGGGGGAGTACCAAATCCTTCCAAAGCTTTCCTTTACAATGGAACAAGATGCACCCCTTTATCAGTTACCCCTTGACATGACCCACCTTTCCTGCTTCCTTTTGTGTTATCTCCTCCTTTAGCTTGTAGGCTCCGTGAAGGCAAGAACTGTCCTTTTATTAATTGCATTTCAGCACATAGTGCAGTGCCATGGCTTAATAAATGTTTATTGGATTGAATTGGATTGCTACTGGGGAGAACTAAAAGGAGAGCCCATAGGTTCCCCACCCCTGACCTAGGTAGTTTAGAAAGGTAAAAGGTAAATGAAAAAGAGCTCTTTCTAAAAAAAAAAAGCCACACAGTTTTATAACTTGCTACTTGCCCTGTTGCATGTATTCTCTCCTATCTTCCCTCTTATTCTCTCTCTTTCTCCTTCCTTTTAGTCCTCCTCCAGTCTCAAACCATAGGTTATTTCCTTGCATCAGGAGATGAGCAAAAAAATCCTCCAAAGCCCACACGTCTATGTGATTGCAGACCATTCTTACCCCCTCCATGGGAGGTGTTACATGTATGTGTGTAGGCTATACCCCTTTCAGATTCTGACAAGTTAAGAGGCATTGAACATCATAAGTTAAGGTTTGAAGAGCAGATTTGTAAATAAAGGGAGCAGCTAAGACTATGGACTTACTCTCAGGATATTGACTGCCTCAGTACCTTACTTCTTAGCCACTTATTTGCATTTGGAAAACAAGAGAAACATAGTTTAAAAAAACAGAGAATCTTGAAGCCCAAGTTATTTGGTGATTTTGCCTGCAGAGAGCCTGAAGACTTGGGAAATGTACTGGACTGTCACTATAAGTTAGAGTAAAGTCTGTCACTGAGGGAGTCCCGGATCTGACCCAGGGAAGATAGTCAAAGAAAAGAAAAAGAGAGGTAATATGTTAGTATTTCCACCTACCTACTGACTAGAAGATGAAAAAAAACAAAACACCAAAAACTGAATCAAAGAGGCTTCTGCCAGTCCTAGGCTTAGGGTTTCTGCCCTTTCTAAAAGAATACAAAACTTAGCTGAGGGCTTCAGCTAAAGCTGAGGTAAGAAGTGGCAGAGAGGGCAGCTAGGAGGCGCAGCAGATGAAGCATCAGGTCTGGAGTCAGGAGGACCTGAGTTCAAATTTGGCCTCAGACACATGATACTCACTAGCTGTGTGACTCTGGGCAAGTCACTTAACCCCAATTGCCTTGAAAAAAAAATAAAATAGAGGGAGGCAGAGCCAAGATGGTGTAGTGAAAGCAGTGACTTGCTTGAGCTCTTCCCCCAAACCCCTCTAAATACTCATAAAAAATGGCTCTAAACAAAATCTGAAGCAGCAGAACCCACAAAAAGACAGAGTGAAATAAATTTCCAGCCCAAGACAACCTGGATGATTGATCAGAAAGGTGTATCACGCCGGGCTGGGAGCGCAGAGCAGGGCAGTTTTTGAGCTCGCAGGCCGCAGCAAACCTGGAGCAGGCCTCAGAGGACTGAATCGTGGGCAGCTGTGGAGGTTTCCAGACTCCTCAATCCACGAATGCCAAAGACAACTTAGAAGGTCAGTGGGAAAAGTCTCAGAGAGGAAGGTGGGGTTTCAGCTCCACTCCCCAAGAATGTGGCCGGGGGGGGGGCTGCTTCCCAAGCTTCCCACCCACAGACTGAGGGGGAATCCAGTGGCTGATCAGATAGGGATTGCAGGGATCTCTTTGCCAGTGCTGAGGCAGGAATCTCTTGCTTTGCCATTTTTGGATCTGGGTCACAGTTCTGGGCGGCGGTCCTGGGGTGAGGAGGAACACTGGTGCGGTGGAGCTTGTAGTGGCTGTGAAGAGGAACCCCTCCTCACAGTTGCAGGACAAAAAAGAGTATTTGTGGTCACAGGCCAGGTCACAGGAGTAAACACCTCGCCCCTTTTCATACCACCTTGGAAGAACTGCAAATTTACAGGTCCCTACAAGTATCTCTGAAAACAGCTGTACAAACCCCTGAAGCTTGGGACAGTATGTGTTCTCCACATTGGAAGCAGACTCTTACCTTGAGTTTAAAACTCAAGTAATTGGCTGGGATCATGAGCAAGCAGCACAAAAAGAGTCAGACTATATTATCTTACTTTGGTGAAAAAGAAGATCAAAATATACAACCAGAAGAAGACAACAAAGTCAAAGCTCCTACATCCAAAGCCTCCAAGAAAAATATGAATCAGTCCCAGGCCTTGGAAGAGCTCAAAAGGGATTTTGAGAAGCAAGTAAGGGAAGTAGAGGAAAAACTGGGAAGAGAAATGAGAGTGATACAAGAATCATGAAAAACAAGTCAACAGCTTGCTAAAGGAGACCCAAAAAAATACTGAAGAAAATAACACCTTAAAAAATAGCCTAACCCAAATGGCAAAAGAGGTCCAAAAAGCCAATGAGGAGAAAATGCCCAAAAAAGAAAAATTGGCCAAATGGAAAAGGAAGTACAAAAGTTACTGAAGAAAATACTTCCTTAAAAATTAGAATAGAGCAATTGGAAGATAGTGACTTTATGAGAAATCAAGACACTGTAAAACAAATCCAAAAATGAAAAATTAGAAAACAATGTGAAATATCTCATTGGAAAAACAAGTGACCTGGAAAATAGATCCAGGAGAGAGAATTTAAAAATTATTGGACTATCTGAAAGCCATGATCAAAAAAAGAGCCTAGACATCATCTTTCAAGAAATTATCAAGGAAAACTGCCCTGATATTTTAGAACCAGAGGGCAAAATAGAAATTGAAAGAATCCACAGATCTCCTCCTGAAAGAGATCCCCAAAGGAAAACTCCTAGGAATATTATAGCCAAATTCCAGAGTTCCAGGTCAAGGAGAAAATATTACAAGCTGCCAGAAGGAAACAATTCAAGTACTGTGGAAACACAATCAGGATAACACAAGATTTAGCAGCTTCTACATTAAAAGACCACAAGGCACGGAATATAATATTCCAGAGGGCAAAGGAGATAGGATTACAACCAAGAATCACCTACCCAGCAAAACTGAGTATCATCCTTCAGGGGAAAAAATGGTCATTCAGTGAAATAGAGGACTTTCAAGAATTTTTGATGAAAAGACCAGAGCTGAATAGAAAATTTGACTTTCAAATACAGGACTCAAGTGGAACATGAAGAGGTAAACAGGAAAGAGAAATCATAAGAGACTTATTAAGATTGAACTGTTTACATTCCTGCATGGAAAGATGATATTTATAACTCATGAGACCTTTGTCAGTATTAGGGTAGTTGGAGGAAAAAAATTATATGTATGTATAGATAGATAATAGATAGATAGAGGGCATAGGGTGAGTTGAAGATTAAGGGGTGATATCTGGAGAACAAAATTAAGGGATGAGAGAGGAATATACTTAAAGAAGAAGAAAGGGAGAGGTAGAATGGGGTAAATTATCTCACAAAAATAAAAACAAAAAGCAAAGTCTCTTACAGTGGAGGGGAAATGGGGGAAGGTGAGAGGGAATGAGTGAATCTTATTCTTGTAGAATTTGGCTTAAGGAGGGCATAACATGCACATTCAATTAGGTATGGAAATCTGTCTTACCCTACAGGAAAATAGGGGGAGAATGGGACAAGAGAGCAGGGGGATGATAGAGAGGAGGGCAGAATGGGAAAGGGGGTAATCAGAAGTAAATACTTCTGAGGAGGGACAGGGTCAAAAGAAAGAATAGAATAAAGGGGAGGGCAGGATAGGATTAAGGGAAATAGAATTAGTTTTTCACTACTGTGGAAGTGTTTTGCATAACTGCACATGTACAACCTATATTGAGTTGCTTGCCTTTTCAATGAGGGTGGGTGGGGAGGGAGGAAGAGAGAAAATTTGAAACCTAAAGTTTTAAAAAACATATGTTTAAAAAAATGTTTTCATATGCTACTGGGAAATAAGAAATACAGGAAATGGGGTACAGAAGTCTATCCTGCCCTACAGGAAAATAGAAGGGGAAAGGGATAAGAGAAGGGGGAGAGATAGAAGAGAGGACAGACTAGGGAAAGAGATTTTCAGAATGCATGCCATCTTGGGGTGGGGGGAGGGGTGAGATGGAGTGAAAATTTGGAACTCAAAAACTTGTGGAAGTGAATGTTGAAAACTAAAAATAAATAAGTTTATATTTAAAAAAAAGAATAAAATAAAATATACTTAATCTTTATTAAAAAAAAAAAGTGGCAGAGACTGTAGCTACCATCAAAGAACAAGCCCAGATACATGGAGAAACAGCAGAGCCTAGCAAAAGAGCAGCCCAAGGGAGAGAGGCATTAACCTTTCAGGGAGTTAGCTTAATCCAGCATTATAGCAGTCCAGCTTATGGGGAGCAACTTAGCAAGTAGCAGAGCCCGTTGTCTAGCAGTGACTTTTTGGGGTGGGGGGATAGGGAGACAGTTTAAGAAAGAGTAGATACATTGAGACAATATAGAGATATGGGGCCCTGCAGTTCCAGAGTTAGATTGCCTTGGTCACATGTTCTCTGCACACATGTCTCAGTATCATTGTGCTGAAGCATTTTGCCCACTCTTCCACCGATACACACCGTGTCCCCCACAGATGCTGTGTGTATTAGAGGAAGAATGTGCCCTGGGTTGATGAGAGGAATGTTTTGTAACTATTTCTCTAACTATGCTATTTGGGTAAACACCTTTGTTTAGAGTTAACAGAGTCTGCTAACTGAATGTTAATGGGAAGCATACTGGTGGGGGCTTAGGAGCTATAATGTTGGGAGTGTAGCTGTCTATAAAAGTTATCTCTAGAACCAGAGGTGGCAGCCACCCCTTTAGGAAGCTCCAACCTGTGAGAGAGAATTTGTGGGGTGGGAAGGGTGCCACATCTGTTAAATGAAGGGGTTGGGCTAGATCACTGGGGTCAAACTCAGATAGAAACAGGGGTCGTAAATCAGTACATAAGGATCCCTGTGGGCTGCACATTGACTTCATTATAAAATGGAATATTATCTATGTTTTATAGTATTTCTGCTTCTTTTGTTAAACATTTCCCAATTACATTTTGATCTGGTTTGGGCTGCACTCAGGAGTGCCATGGATACCGCAGCACATTTGACCCCTCTGGGCTAGATGATCTCTGAGTGTCCATTCGGCTCTACATCTATGACACTATGATCCAAGAGTTATTGTGACCCCGATAAAAAGATTTTTGTGACATATTAAGACCCCCAAGTAAAAAGCATAGAACAATTTGCAATCTGGCCTGGTAAGTAGAAGTATGACAAAGAACAGGTGGTTTGTTGTTTTTTAATTTAAGCATAGAGAAGGGTAATAACTTAGTATGAGAGAAGATAAAGAAATCATCTGGTTATTCAAGAGTAGTCAGGAACTGGGGACAAAGATAGAATGCCATGGATGCCTTTGGCAGTCTGACTGAAAACTATGGGTCCTGTTTGAGTCAGAGGATTAAAAAGGAAATCAGTTGTATTGAAATACACTTCGTGTTGTTGAATTATTTCTCTGTCATGTCTGACTCTCCATGACTTTATTTGGGGTCTTCTTGGCAAAGATACTGGAGTAGTTTGCCATTTCATTCTCCAGATCATTTTACAAGTGAGAAAACTGAGACAAACAAGGTTAAGTGACTTGCCCAGGGTCACATAGCTAGCAAGTGTCTGAGGACAGATTTGAGCTCAGGTCTTCCTGACTCCAGGCCCAGCACTCTGTCTACTGAGGCAGCTAGCTGCCCCTTGAAACACACTTATCATAATGTAAAACCAAAACAAACCGAATTCACAGATCTCAAGTTAAGAAACCCTGGAGAAGACCTCTGAAGCCACTTCTAGCTCTAAATCCTATGATCCCATAAGTTGAAACCCAGGAAGGGAGAGTCATACCGAATCTGAGATGAGCAAAAAAGCAGAAAGAGTCAGAGGGGAGTTGGAAGGAACCACTATTTCAGAACTTTATCTTATTTTTATTGATGCCTTTTTGTTATTACATCACTTTCATTTCTGAATATTTCCCTAATTCCATACAAGTCACTCCTTATAATAAAAAAGATTTAAAAAGAAGAAATAAATTTCAATAAAACTAATCAACAGATCATCTGTGTGTCAGTATGTTACACTGCTCCACATCCATTGTCTCCCACTTCTGCAATGAAGGGAGGTAGGTATATTTTCTCAACTCTTTGCCAGGGCCAACCTTTTCATCTCTAGTTAAGCAGTATTCAATTGAGATTTTTTATTCTTTCCATTTATGTTACTGTAGTCATGTATATTCTTTTTTCTGGTCCTGTTTATTTCACTTAGCATCAGTTCATATAAGTCTGCTGATGCTTCTCTGAATTCTTCATATTCATCCTTTCTTATGGTACAATGTTATGCCATTATATGCATGTGCCATAGTTTGTTTCATCATAGCTGAGCCCCTCTTTTGTTTCTATTTCTTTGCTTTGACAAAAAGTGAACATTTTGGTGTGCATGAGAGTTTTCTTCCTGTCTTTGACCTCTTTGGAATACATGCTTAGCTGTAGCATGAAGGGGCCACTTTTAAACTTATGAAAATGTGGAGAAAACACAACTTGAAGTAGGAAAATGTAATGAGACATACAACTTCCTTCTGAGAAAAGACTCAGAAAACGGGAAAAGAAAAAGGGATGATTTTTTGAGTTTATAGGAATCCTAGAATTTATTCAAGTGCTTTGAGAGAAAATTTCAGATTTGTTTGGTGAAAGATTAGGAAACAGTTATAAAGAAGCTACACATCAATACTTTTTTGTAATTAAAATCAAGGGCCTGGGCAGAGCAAATAAGATAACAAAAGAGAAAGCACCTAATACAACATTAGACAGCAGAGATATCAGGCTATTCCTGCTGCCAACTGAAACCTATTTGATAGATAGACTATGAAACCCATGGATTAATTTCATCTAAATAATCTCACTCCGTACCAAAGAACGAAGCCACGTTGTGCCCTCTTCATTTTGCTGAAAGAGAGAAATTGGAAAGTGCTCCCAAAGACAACTGACCTCTTTGTTTTCCTCTCCCTAAAGCTTAACTAACACATGGAAGCATTTTTGAGCAAAGGAAAAAAAAGTAAACTTCTCATGCCCTTTCCCAATCTGCCCCAACCCAAAGTCTATTATTTCTCCTTTCCTTGGGGATTTGGACAAAACGAAGTCTTGGATATGTTCAGAGCAGGACAGAGAACTAGAGGGGACTTGGAGAAGTCTTTGCTAAGTCAGGTATGAGTTGGACTTCTGAGATTCCTGCCAACAATAAGATTCTTTAATTCTCCACCCCTACATGTAGAAGATTCTCTCCAGTCTGGAAAAGATTTATTCCCTTTATTTATTTATTCACTGACTTAAAGTTGCCTCTTTTCTTCCCTCTCCTGGAGGACTCTAAAGCTCTTGCTCTTGGAAACTTTACCCTCAAGCTTGGCATTTTTAGTTTAACAAGCTCTCAGAAGTTGGAAGGGATCTAGATGTCATCTAGCCCAACTCATAACTGCCTCAGAGTCAGCCTGTGCTTAAGGGGGAAGCCAATATTTCACAAGGCAGTCCTTTGCACTTTGGGACAGGAAGTATTTCCTTAAATCAAGCCTAAATCTGCCCCTGCAAATTCTATTTGATCCTCATTCTACCCTCTGAGACAAATCCAGGAATCTAATATGTGTTTCTCAGGATAATCCTTCAAGTACTCTGTAATCATATTTGCTCCTTACACTTCATCGCGCACGCACACACACACATACACACACACACACACACACACCCCTTCTCTTCTCTTGGTGAACATCCCATTCTCTTCAAACAGTCCTCATACGATGTTGTCATTAGTCCTTTTACTGTCCCGATTGTCCTCTTCTGGGACAATCTTCTGGGACAAGGAAATCTTGGTTCAGTCCTCACCCTGGTCGATTAAGGCATACTCAGAAAATAAGACAAAAGGAGTTAATAGCACAAGGTATCAAGCACATGCCAGTAGTGCATATATGGACCACCCTGTCCTGCAGGCTGGCTGCCCATGTACCCAAAGGTCAAGCAAGGTTAAAAACATAAGGTCACTCAGACTGACTCTGCACCAGTGGCCAACTTTGTGCACTGGCTTATTGATATCCTTCCAAAAATTCACCTAGAACTGAACTTAGTACTCCAGATGGGTCTGACCAGGGCCAGGTCCAGTGAGACTAGCATCTCCCTTTTTTGAGACCCCATAACACTCTTTAGGAAGCCTGCACTTGTTTTAGCTTACCAGTTTCCTTTTTCAGACAAACTGCTATTTAAATATGCTTCCCTCATAGTGTACCAGCAAGGCAAAGAGGAGAAAGGAGGTAGATTTTCTCAGTTCTTCTCGCAGGCCAAGCTTGGCCATTATAATTATGCAATATTCAGTTTCACCTTTTTCCTTTTTTCTGTTTACATTATTGCTGTAATACACATACGTATATATATTTTTCCCCAGTTCTACTTACTTCTTTTTCCTTTCTAAGTGCTCATCAACCATGCTATGTGGGACAGAGACTACTTACTCAAAATAAAGAAAAAGACTTAGATACCTTGAAAGTAGAAAGGAGTTTGTTGCTTTCTCATGAGAAAGGGTACCGTTCCTAGTCGCCATTGCCGGGGCCAGGATAGTAGGAGTTCATTACAGAAAGCAAGGATTATTTATACCCTAATGCAAGCTCCTCCTCCCTAACCCCCTTCCCCTTATCCCATTGGCTGGGCTTTCAGGGGGCACAATCTATTCATGGAGACACAAGTTTGCACAGAGACAAGAAAAGGCAGAAGTTTTGGAAGTTCAGTTGGGGGTAGGGCTATTCTTTCTGCTAAGTGCTTAAAAATAGGGTGGGGTGGGGGGGAAGTTTTGGAAGCAACAATTAAGAACTATTAACAAGAACTATTGACCCTGTGAGGAGGCTTCACTTTTGAGAGATCATCTCTCACAATACTTTTAATAAAATATTTTAGAATTTTCTGGGAATCAAAGTCTAGCTCATCAGCCTGTAGTTTGGAGAAGCTCTCCTTCTTCCCTTTTTGAAAATAATGGTAATATTTGCCCTACTCTAGCCCTGTGGTAAATCTTCCATTAGTCATGATATCTCTAAGTTCATTGACAATGTCTCAGTAAGCACATCTTCCAATTTTTTCATACTCTAGACTCAGAAATAAGTCCTACCTCTCCTCCCCCCAGCCCATCCTTTCCCAAAGAAATAGATAACGAAGAAATACTTAGTATTTGGCATTTGGGGCACAAATATGTCAGAGATAAATTTATTAATTACATTCTGATTCTAGATATCTCTGCTTAATGAGAAAGAAATCCAAGAAACAGATTCATTCTGTCTTTGAAAATCTCTCTGACATTAGTTATTTCCACATATAATTTATAGTATTCCCAAACAAAAGACAAAATTCCACAATCCAGAATAAACAGGAGGACAAAATCTTGATTTATAAAATAGGACAATAGTAACTTAACTTTTAGCACACCCTGGAGAATCATTTCCTTAAAACCATCCAATCTCTCTATGGATTTTCCTTTCAATCTGCTCAAAGAAGAACTGAAGAAATATTTCTGCTAATTTAATTAACCAATGATGTCTTCCTCTCAGTCTGATAGTTACAGGGAGGAGTGTCGAGGCTTATTGAGCCTTTTCCTTTAAAAACTGGTTAAGTTTTTAAATAAGAAAGAAGTAAAAAAATAAGGATTTTCAACCAAGATATCCTATCTTCAGGCAATCATATCTTCTAATCAAGAAGAACCTGTTTAGGTGCTTCATTCATTCATAAACCAAGGATTTTAAATGAAGGTGGTGGGATATGGGCCCAAGCAGAGACAAGGTTTAGTCAAATATATATGTGGAGATATGTGTGGCCAAAAATTTTGCTCCTCACCCCGAAAAGTATTTGGGTCCCATTTGTCTACAGGCCCCAGAAAACCCTTGAACCCTATTTGAACTTTCACCTGGTCAAGGAAGTCTAGCTATCTCCTGAGATTATTATTATTATTCCAATCAACTGTCTCTTCCTTATCCCTAGGCCCTATCTCCCAGTTCTTTGTTACCCTAATTAAGCCTAGCCCTCTACTACCACTGGCCTAATAGCCCTTGGTTATATTTCCCATCCTAGATCTTATCCAGACTCCATTCAGCCTCCCAGATATTCCTATAGGGATTCTCCCAGAACCCATCCCCAGTCACCCCAGCTTCAAGATCCTCCCTAAACTCTTCCTCCAGTACTGGCCACTCCCATCAAGATGCCCCTTCTCCCAGCTCCCTCCAGTCACCCTAAAATTACTTAACCACTCCTAGATCCTTCCCATATTCTTTCTATATATAAGATCCATCCTGGCCACCATTTAGGGCTGATAGTTCCTCATGCCTGCTCGTCCTTACATGCCCATTTGTCCTTAGTGGTCACAAATGTTTAGATTCCTTAAGAGTCATGGCTTTTATGAGTATGGCTCATCTTTAATAAACCTTGTCTTTGGCTGAAAGAAGGCTTGAGTGATTTTGGGGTCTCAGCACCCCTAAACCTCTAGACTTCAACAAAGACACTGAAAAAATATGATTTCTTAACATTAAAAAAAAATAGGGAACAAAGAAACCTTATTGTGCTTCTACCTGGGAGGTGGGTAGTGTACATTGCAATGAAACAAAAAGACCACATTTCCCATAAGGCTTTGGATACAAGGGACAGAACTGATTGGAGGTGAGCAAGGACTCATTTTCCCAAAATACAATACAGCCCAAGGACTGATGCTGGTTGTAGAAAGAAGCCAGCTGCTGGGAAGGAGAAAGTCAAGGGGGAGGGGGGTGATGTGAGAATAATAGAGACGTCCTTAAATTGGGAAGTAGCTGCATGGGTTTTGGCTATTTGATATTTGATAGAGCAAACTGAGGAAACACCCTAACTATTGTAGAGACTAGAGACCTAAGTAGAGATGGTGATGTTGCTTTTGCTATATCTCCAAACCCACTCTGGAAATATATGTGGCTAAATCTTCCCTATTCCATACTGGAAACATGGGCCTTTGGCAAGATTGGAAACTAGAACTACTCTGGGAAGAAGGGAAATAGGATTGTACTTGCTGGGAATGCAGGGTCCAATTATTTTCCGTTGTTTATTCACCTCCAGTGTTTACATCTGGCACCTAAAACTGAGAAGGACCAAAGATAGAAAACAGAAACAAACGTCAAAGGGCCAGTTTCTGAGAGATGAGGCAAGAAAGAATTGGAGAAGTTCTCCCTCCCCTCCTGGTCCAGTTCATGCTTTTACTCCGTGGGTGGACTGTGATCTTTATCCTCTGGAAGCAGCAGGAAAGAGAAAGATGGTTTCAGTCTAGCTAGAGTCAGATGCAGCCTCATGTGGCTACAGAGACAATCAAAGGGTGCTACTCCCACCTATATAGTAGGAGAATGCAGGATGTTAGGCGCCTCTATGTTACCCAAGCTGGGCATGCTCCACAGCCCTGTTATGCTTTCTTCTTGGATATTATATCCTATAAATTACTAGCCTTTTATACTATTCTTTCTATGTTATATTTATAAGCCTGTTCCTGTGTTCAACAGGCTTATCCACTGGCTAGTAGTTAAGCCTGACTCTACCTACCCTTTAATGTAGCTTAGATTCTAGTGCCACTTTCTTTCTCATCTTGTCTCTGGGTCTATTCTTACCAGTAGCCAGGAGACCTTGGCTCTACTCTCATTCATAACTCTGAGACCTCAGCAGTAGATGACATCATCCCTGATATCTCCAATGTAGTAAACAATGCACTAGGTTTGAAGTTAGAAAGCTTCCTTTTGTGTGTGGGTTGAACTAGACGGCTGCTGAGGTCCCATCCAACTCTCAAAGTCTGTGATTCTGTGTAAGAAAGACCAGGATCCAAATTTCATCTCTATCTGTATAACATTGGGCAAGTCCTTCACCTCTCAGTTTCTGTTTCTGTAAAATGGAGACAATCCCTGTAGTTCCTATCTCACAGGGCCGCTTTGAAGAACAATAAAAGCACCAAGGGAAATAACTCACATATTACTATTACTACTCATATTTATACTGACATGGGATTTAGAGCTGGAAAAGATCTTACAGAGAATTTAGCCCAATTTTCTTATTTTAAAAAGGAGGAAACTGAGTCAGTCCTGAGGCATTAAGGTCCCACACGTGTCGAGTAGCAGGGTTGAGATTTGAACCCAAATCCTCTGACTCAGATAGCCATCTTTTCTTATTTCTAAAGTCTAGTGCCTACTCCTCCACCCACCTTAGACCTCCCACTCAGCTGCTATTTCTGGCCTGAGAGAAGCCTCAGCTTTTCCAGCCCATGTGTGGTGCAGAGATGATTGACAGCCCTGAGTTCAGTGAGTAAGTAGGCTCATGCTATGAAGCTGTGCCCACTCCCCCTAAGCTCTGGGTGACGATTCCCTCAGGTTCTCTCCTCAATGAGAATAACCCCTGCTATACCACCTTCCACCTCATTCTGTTACTGCACGTCTACAACATCAAATTAATTTAATGTGCCATATTGAGAATAGAGCATTCCTATCACCATATCCTGAGAGGACCGGTTTAGGAAAAGAGAGGAAGAGCGATTTGTACCTCCCTTCCCACAAGGCCCAGGTCGGAAAAGCTTCTTTTCAGAGAAAGAACCAGGGCTTGTGGGTACTGGGCTTGGTTCCTCTTTCCATCTCCGGCTGACACCTGGGGGGAGGTGTTTCTGCACAGAATATAAACAAACAGCTGATACCATGACCTCCCAGCCTGGGCTCTGCCATCAGGCAATGATTGTTTCTATGCTCACTCAGTCAGGTGTGAAATTGGACAAAGGGCTGTAGTCTGAGGCTGGAAGACACAGAGCTGTGAGTCTGTTGATTAGGGCCTGAGATTCCCACTGTAAAAGGCTGAAGCCCTGAGTTTCTGGCCCTTGGTCTACTCTTAGCTCAGATCAATTCAAATCAATTCAACAAAGATTTCTATTTTTGTGCAAGGTTCAGCGCTGAGTGTAGAGATGCGTAGCTAGAGGGGACATAGGCCCCACTGGCAAGGAGTGTACAATCTAATATGAAATTGGGTAGGACAAATGTACAAATTAGTACAGTACAAGGGAAAGTGAGGTATGTGCAAAGAAGGGATTCCAGCAAGTGCTCTGAGAAATTTGAGGAAGGAGAGAAGGACGTATTTGTGGGGAGGGATTGATTTGGGAAAGCTGAGGGGGAATTTGTGTTGGACCTTGAAGGAAAGAAAGGATTTCAGCAGATGGGTGGTGGGGGGTGGGCAATTACAGATGTGGAGAACAATACGAGCAGTATGAGTATGAAACTAGAGTTAACAGGATGGATATGGGAGATGGAGAGTCATCCAGTTTGGCTGAAGCATAGAATACATAGAATACATTGCCAGTTGCATCTGATTCTTTGGAACCCTATTTAGAATCTTCTGGGCAAAGATCTTGGAATGATTTGCCATTTCTTTCCCCAGCTCATTTTGCAGATGAGGAAACTGAGGCAACGGGAGTAAATGACTTGCCCAGGATCACACAGCTAATAAGTGTTCAAAACCAGATTTGGACTCAGGAAGATGGGTCTTCCTGACTCCAGGCCCAGCGCTATGTGCCCTATGGTGCCACCTAGCTGCCCCAGGAGAATTGTGTGACATAAACTGGATAGGAAGATTGGAGACAAGTTGTGGAAAACCTTGAATGCCAGAGACAAAGACTTATCCTTAATTCAACAGGCAATTGAGAATCACTGTAAGTTTGTCTGTTTCTAATAAAAGGAAAGACAGGATTATACTGGTGTGTTGGGGACTGGGCAGAGCTATAACTAGGATAAAGTGACCAAGGCTTTGAGAACCACAAGAATGACAATTTAGAAGGTACAAGTAATGCTGGTAGCCCTTCAGCAGATGGAGATAACTGATAGTTTGGTAGGTAGCTAATATCCACTGGGCACTCTTCTTCCCTTTCCACATGGTCCCTCACCTGCTTTGTACCTTCGTTCCCTGTGTACCCATCTTGATCATCCTCTCACCCTCACCAGGCCCAGGCTGCCACAGCCTAAGTTGTAATGTTCTCATTATATCCTAGGATCTAAGGAAAAATTTCCCACCCTAAGAAAACAGGCCCATGGCCTCGCCTATTGCCCCTCAAGCACCGCAAACACCGCCTTCTCCAACGAGGTTAAAGGGGCATTAAGAGGTCAGCAGCCACTGACCTCCGCTGAGCCACTCTTTGGGGGCCAGGACAGACATAGTACTACTCCAAGGACCCATCCTGAAACTCAGACCAAGCTGACCAAGGCATTTCTGAGAGAGTGGCTCCCATAGATAGCATTCACGATGGAATTAAGATTAAGGGTTGGGAACTAGCTGATTTAGGATTCATTCATTCAATAAACATTTATTAAACACCTACTATGTGCTAGGTGTTGTGCTAAGCACTGAGGATACAAAAATAGGCAAAAGATAGTCCCTGCCCTCAAGGAGCTTACAATCTAATGATCCTAGGTCTTCTTATACCATAGGTGAGCAAGCATCACCCTGAATTGATGCTGTTCCCTCCCCTGGTGGTAGTCTCCCTGGGAGTAGCCTCCCAGGATCCCTGTGGGGTCTCAAGTGAATGAATCTTTATTTATTTTCACGGTGCAATGATAGGATTGCTGGATTTGGAGTCAGGAGACCTGGGTTTGAATTCCAGCTTTGCTGCTTATTACTTGTGTTGACCTTGAGCAACTTTACCTCTCTGGGATTCATTTTTCTCTATAAAATGAAAAGACTGGACTATCTGACGTACAAGGTCCCTTCCAGCTCTACATCTTGTGCCCTAGGATCTCAAATTTTGTTCATCGGCTATTTCTAGCTCTGTGACGTGTGCCCTCGAGGTAATGCTAAGAGCTGCTCATGTATTTTATCCAGGTACAGTGGCCACAAAGGAGAAGGTTTTCCATTTGGTTTTAGTCTATTACCCCAAGGACTCTGGTCACGTGGAGTGACCTGCACATTGTAGCTGCACAATGAATATTCCTGAAGAAGCCTGAATCTGAGCCTTTTTAGCTCTGCCCACAGCTATTGGTGTGATATCCTTGAGTATAGTCAATAGTGACCCCTTGATTGGGAAAGCCACCAAGATTCGATTGCACAAACATTGGATTTGGAGCCAGAGGATTTGGATTCTAATCTAGACTCTGCCTCAGTTCCTTCCATAAGAGCATAAATTTAGAGCTAGAAATTTAAAGCTTATCTATCATACACACTATACTCCATTTTACCGATGAGAAAACTGAAGCTCAGAAAGGCTTAAGATTTAGTGCCAAAAAATTACATTAAAGATAATTTAGCTCATAAAAAAATTCTAGAAAGGTATACCTGGGTCCTTTAGGTCAGACACTCTCTGACATAGGAGTTACAATAACATATTATTTTAAGTCTCAGCAATTAGATCATTCTTGACTTCACCAACCTGTACCTAGCATTTGAGAAATTTATTTTAGCCATATCGTGTATTACCTACCTATTATTTAAACTCAATTAATTATTTATTTATTAATAACCTTAATTAATAAATTAATAATTGATTGATTGATTTCAAGTCTCCTAATAAAAGTCACAAAATGGTTTTTTAAAAAAGATCATTTAGTTCAATCCCTTTATTTTACTGAGGGACAGAGATCACACCTGAAAATGAGAGGTTTAAACTAGATGGTCTTTTGGGCTCTAAATCCGATGCCTTCCTGGAGTGCAGCTGAAGCTCTAAGTCTATTTCTATATGGATAATTTGGCTAAGGGGTAACTCTTACCTTGGGGATAGTAGGATCTATTCTTATCTGTACAATTACATCTCCTTCCATAAATCTTCTAGGACTTTGCTACTTCGTAGAGGGATACTTCCTTTCAGTCCATCAAAGCTCACAGGTTGGGGAGCTCTTTCCCCAGATTAACTTCTTTAACCAGCCCCTGCTCTGTCTCCTTGTCCTCTCTGCATCACTGTCCTTACAGTTTGTCACCTCAGCCTGAGCATCCTGTTCTGTGGAAGAGCTTCTCTCCTCCACACTTCAGTGGATCTCCCCAGTGTGGATGTTCCCTCCCTGCACTGGTATAGATTGCAACTTACCCATATTCCCTCCTCTTGTTCAATTCTTGTTTTCATCTAACTGTAAATTCTCCATAGTAGATTATCCCTCTGACCAGGAATAGTGTTTTGTACCTCTCTGATGTATTTACCTTGCAATAGTGTGTATGACATTTGTAAGCTCTTTGAGGGCAGGGATCATCTTTAGCCTCTCTTTGTACTTCCAGGCTTAACACAATGCCTGACACATAGATGCTTAATAAATATTTGGAGGTAGTTAGGTGGCTCAGTTCTTAGAGCACTGGGCCCAAAGTCAGGAAGACCTGAGTTCAAATGTGGTCTCAGACACTTACTAGATATGTGACCTTGGGCAAGTCACTTAACTTAGGTTTGCCTTAATCCACTGCAGAGAGAAAAGGCAAACCACTCCAGTATCTTTACCAAGAAAACTCCACGGACAGTTTTGGTGTATGATGGTCCACATGACATGACTGAACAACTGAACAACAAAATGTTGATTGATTGATGACTGATTCTTTCCCCAACCATTAAGATATTAGGGAAGGACAAGTCCACAGAGCCCTGGGAGCTCCCGCCCAGGAGATGAATGGCAGGGTGGTGAGTCTCTGTGGGGAGGGAGAGAATTGGACAACAGATGACTCCATTAAGCTCAGCTCTTAATAAGGTGCTGATATTTCATGAAGTTCTGTTTTGCTCCCCTCTAAGTCATGGGTACACATGCTGGAAGAAGCCACTGAGATCACTTGGCTCTGTCCTTCTCCCTCCCGTCAAGGACTATGCAGAGATGTTTAGGGAAATCAAACCAGCATCATTTGGGTGTCTCGGCCTAGCTAGAGGATAATGTGATGCAGAAAGGCAAAATGAAAAAAGTAAGAGAGCCTCTATGAACCCCAAAAGACTCAGTGGGAGGTGCCAACAGAGCAAGAGGTACACTGGCTAGTGATGAGAAAGGGTCAAAGTCAGCAGAACGGTGTCACAGTGAATTGATCCAGAGCAAAAGAGAGGCTCATTGGAGCAATCCAAGAAAGTATGGATCCTGCAGCTGCCTAAGGAGACACTCGGTATGGCAGATGGGACCATGGGACCTGGGCATAAAACAACAGAAGTTCCAGATTGTCTGGCAGCACTCTGCCCCTGGACATGAAAAAACTGGGACTCACGTGTAGTTTTTCCCTGGTCCAGCTGCTCAAGAATGAGCACCATATTTGGTAAAGAAGCAAAATTGGGGGAACAGGAGTGGAAGGAAGTGGGACAACTCTCTCCCAGGGACTGACTTGCAGTACTGTTAGCTGGGGTACATAATTCTGAGGTTTGCTCTTCCCCTGAGGGATTCTGTGCTTCATTGCTTTTCTTTTCCCCCACAGGTAGCTCTCCTTCCAAAGGTGGTCTTGATGTAGGCAAAGGGGAGGGGGTAGTCCCGTTCCTGCTGGCAGCAAAGGCATGAGGAGAAGGACCTATGACACCTTCAGGATCACTCTCCGCATCTTGCAAACCTTCCCCTTATCCCTCAAAAAAGCCCAACTTCAGTCCCTTCTGCTCCTCCTTTCTCTCCCAAAGCCTTCCAAAGTGACACAGGCCACAGAAGGGATTAGTGAGTGAAATGGAGGAGTTAATGTGTTTGTCCTCCCAGAAGTGTTTGCATTTTAATAGACAGCCTAGTTGAGATCCCGTAAACTTCCCTAAGGATCTTGCTATAGCTGGGGGGATTTGTCTTCCTACTCCCTCGAATTTCACCAGAAGTAAAGAACAATTTGGAAGCTTCCCCAAAAGGCTATCAAACTGTGCATACCCTTGGATCTACTACTAGGTCTGTATCCCAAGGAAAAAATTTTTAAAAGGCAGGGAAAGACCTAGTTGTACAAAAATATTTATAACAGCTCTTTTAGTGATGGGAAAGAGTTGTAAATTGAGGGGATGTCCATCCATTGGGAAGTGGCTGAACAAGTCATAGCATATGAATGTAATGGAATATCATTGTGCTGTAAGAAATGATGAGCAGGCAGGTTTCAGAAAAACCTAGAAAGACTTACATGAGCTGATACAGAGTGAAGTGAGCAGAACCAGGAGAATGTTGTACACAGTAACAGCAATAGTGAATGGTAAACAACTGTGAATGACTTAGCTATTCTCAGAAATACAATGATCCAAGACAATCCCAGAGGACTAGTGATGAAAAATGCTATCCGCTTCCAGAGACAAAAACAGACTGAAGCATACTATTTTTCACTTTCTTTCTTTTTTCAATTTGTTTTACTCTACAAAATGACCAATATGGAAATATGTTTTATACAATTAGCACATGTATAACCTATATCAGATTGCTTACTGTCTCAGGGAAGGGGAGGGAAGAAAGGGAGGGATAGATTTTGGAACTCAAAGCTTTAAAAAAAAGAATGTTAAAAATCATTTTTACATGTAATCATGGAAAAAATAAAATATTATTTTTAAAATTTCAGCAGACAGACAGAGTCTTCTCCCCTGAATGGATGGTGTCAGCTTATTGGCTGAAGTCAACATCCATGGAATCAGAAGGTTTGGAGCTGGAGGAAGCTTTAGTCTTATCCTCTCAATCTACAGATGAGGAAATTGAGGCTCTAGGAGGTGAAGGAACTTGCTCAAAGCCACATAGCTATCAAGTCACAGTGCCAGAATCTGAACCCAGGTCTTCTGATTCCAAACACAGTTCTTTTGCTTTATAATAGTGCTGTGCATTTTGGAATGTTTTACATTTTGTATGAACCAACAAGCAAGTGTCTGCTATGTGCAAAGCATTCTGCTAGGCACTGGGAATAAAAAAGACAAAAGTGAAAATAGTTCCTGCCCTCAAGGAGAATCCAGTCTAGCTGGGGAGATAATGATGACAACAACAACATAATAATAATAGCAGCATTTAGATCTTATAAAATTTATATGTTTATTTTATATAGCACTTTTAGGTTTACAAAGCACTTCTTATATGGTAACTCCTTTGATCCTCACAAAAACCCTGTGAGGTAAGTATTATTCCCATTTTACAGAGGAGCAAGCTGAGTCACAAAAATGTTAAGTGACTTGTCCAGGGTCATACAGATAGCGTCTGAGACAGGATTTTAATTCAGGTTTTCCTAACTCCAAGACTCTCCCAGTCTCTATCACTGTACCACCTACCTGCCTATATAGGTTTCTAAATAGGAATAGGCATGGAGATAAGGACTGGATCTATGGTTTCAATTGGAATAAGGAAATCCTTAGGGAATAAGGGAGACTCCCTCTTATATTCTTGGAGGGTTGCCTAGAGCTTGAAGAACATTTTCTGAGGGTCACATGGCCAGTATAGGTTGGTGGCAAGACTTGAACCCCAGGCTTCCTGACTGCAAGGCCAGCTCTATTTCACTATGTCCTGCTGCGTCTCCTATATATCCAATAGAAATAAAGTGCTTGGGAGTATGGGAGAAGGTGATAGCAGCTGGGGGAATCAGGAAAGCACCTCACGGTGCTTGAGCTAAGCCTTAAAGGAAGCCAGGGATTCTGAGAGACAGAAGTAAGGAGGTTGGACATTCCAGGAATGGCAGATGCTGAGACAAGAGGTGGAGTTTTCCATCTCCCAGCAAGTATGGCAGCACCGTACCAGTCTGGCTGGATGACAGGTATGTGGAAAGGAATAGCATAGTCTACAGAGATTCCCTGGGAACCTATCTGCTCCAGAGAGCCCTCACCGGGTATTTTAGAACAGGAAGGAAGTGTTCTTTCATCACTCACACCTACACTAAGGACTGAGACTTTCTGCTTCCAGCCTTTGCTCACCCAGAGTGGGTGGCAGAGAAACCAGGACAAGGCCCGTGCCAGTGGCCAGACACTGGTCGCCTTTCTCTGGCTCCTTTCCTAGCTCTAATGAGATTCACAGTTGTGTTATCCTAGAAAGACCCCAGTGAGAAGGAAGAATCTGGAGGGGTCCGTGGGATGAAAGGCAAGCACCTCAAGTGATAAACAGAAGCCATGGGGTGCCCCAGACACCAACCTCACCAGCCAAAACCAACAGCATGTTTTGGGAATGACCGTTTCCATTGCCTCTCCCCTCTGCCAATACTTCATCCCTGCCTGTACCCCAAAGGAGGGTAGAAAATTCTACGCGCTCTTCCTCTGCCCCAGCGCTGGTCAGCTGAGGTCATTGGCTGGAGGGAGAGAATGAAATCTGGACCATTCACCTAGAAACAGGTTGGGCCCAAAGCCAGCCCCGGCCCTGGCTGCTACCTTCAGCTTTTCAATCCCCTCCCTTCTTCCAGTCCTCCTGTAAGCCTCTTCACCATTTCTTATCCCCAGATTCCCTCAGAAGCTGTGGAAATGATAGTGTCCAATTTAAAAACAAAGTGAAATGCTAATGCCTACATGGAGGCTGGACCTAGTTTAAAGAAAGCAAGTAGGGGGGGAGAGAATGTGAGTCACAGACTGAGTAGCCCAGAATCTCTCTTTTTAGTTGCTAGCTAGGAGTGAGGGATGAGTATGGGTTTACCTCCTTGCCATACAGAGCCTCTGTCTCTACTATGAGATTGAGAGGAGAGTGAGTCTCTTCTGTGAAGACGAGAAGGGTGTGAGTGTCTCTCGTCAGTTTGGAAAGGATTTGAATCCCTCCTGTGACAGCTGGAATATTATGTTTCTCAAGTGTGGATAGAAAGGGTATGAGGCTCTCCTGAGAATTTTGGAGGGATATAAGTATCTCCTGTGAAAGTGGAAAAGGGGAGACATACTCCTGTGAGTACTTGAGTCCCTCTAATGTAAGACACTCCTGAGGCTGAGAAGGATGTGAGTCTCTCCTTCGAGGTTTTGAAGTGTTTGGGGCTTTCATTTACTACAGATCAGGGTGTGTGTGGTATGTTGAGGTCAATGTACCCTCTCAGAACATTTTCTGTCCCTCTTGCCCCAGTGCCAATCTCTCATATTTTCCCATCAGAGGCAGACTCCAAGGCTGGGTGTGGTTTACCTTGGTGGCTCAGTCTACCATATTCCAGGACTCACACAGCACTGAAATGAGAGGGGAATAGGTTGGAGGAGGGCCCCAGAGGTGAGTGTGGGTCTGATTAGCTGGCACTTCTCCTGGGAGGCTGGAAGCAGGCTGGGAGCCCTGCCAGGGTTGGGGTGGGGGCTGGTCCTTTTCCATATTGATGAATAGTTAAAAGGCAATTACAATGCTAATTTACTGTGTTAATGTGTACAGAGAAGCCAGTGGGCTGCTGTCAGAAGCCTGGGTGGTGAAATGAAAGTTCCCCATCCCTGGAGGGTCCTCAGTCTTTGAAAAAGAGACAGAGGGAGGGAGGGGAAGGGGACAAAAAGGAAAAAGAGACAATCACTGCCTGGGGCCTCAGAGGGCCTGGCTGAGAGCTCACTCTCTAATCTTAGAAAGTAGGTTTGGCCCCCAAATGTTTTCTTTAGTGACTTTCAGAAGAAGGTAGCATCTGATTCCTATCATGCAGGGGTGAAGAGGGAGAAGTTTAGCCCCAAACACTGAGGGGGAACTCAAAAAGGCTGGAATAGGGTTGGTGATGGATTGGAGAGCAGTTTCATTCCTATGGAGACAGTTAGTTGCATGCCTTCTTGCAAGCCTGGAGGTTTACCTTTGAGTACTCTCCTTTCTGCATATCCATTCTCGCTACCTGACTGACTGAGGGACAGGCTGACTGGCTGTTTTCCCTGGAGCCTAAAGGGCACACACAAGTGGTCAAGATTCTATGATCACTGATTTGGAGCTAAAAGGGGTCTTAAGGCGTTTAGACCAGCCCTCTCATTTCACAGAGCATCAATTGATGAAAAAAGAAATATAGCTGGGTCTAAATGATGACCACTTGAATAGGTCATTTATTTGAACTCTGTTTAAGCCTCGTTTTCCTGTCAACTAGGATTGTAACTATATTGCTTACATCACAGGTGTGTGTGTGTGTGTGTGTGTGTGTGTGTGTGTGTAAAACCCTGTATTCATGTTAGATCTAACACAAAAGATCACTTCTGTCCCCTCCAAACAGCACAGTATCTAGCACATAGTAGGACCTATGTCAATACTTGTTGAATAAATAAAAATCCTCCACCTTTGAGGTCTTTCCCTTCCCCTTGATGAGTGGGCTTCTGAGCCTCCTCACTCCTTCAGTTTCTTAGCTGATTGGGCAAAAGATACAAAGCCCTGGATTCAGCTGCTGGGCTGGTATTTGGGAACAGTGAGTCTTAGCCTAGAACCATTCAGAAACATAATCACTTGATTTCTCTGTCCTTCCCTAGACCACAGACTCCTCCTTTTTCAAATGTTATTTTTTTATTCTTAATTTAATGAACACCAAAAAAAAAAAAGAGATCGTGTACACAAAGTAAAACAGAAAAACTATTTTATGGGAAACAGCTAATCTCTAGTATGTACTGCTTGCTTTTTATAAGATATATAATAAAATCAATATAGTGTTTTCGAAGCTATCCTGTTTCTCTGCGTTACCTTCCAAATTTCACTCTGTTCCCTTCAGTGTATAACCCAGGCCTCAAAGCCCATTGGTATGGGACTTTCTCCTCACTGATGAAGATCAATGCTCCAATGGGGGCATAGTCGATGTGTGCTTGAGAGAAGGGAAATCTGGTCTTCTGGCGTCCTGCTTCAAAAAAGATATGCCATTCCAACCTCTCTCCTCAGGTCACTGAAGAGGGAAAACTCTGGGAAGAAGCTGACATGTAGAGGGGCTGGCAATCTCCATCATGTCCCTATTAATAGCTTGCTATGCTAGAGATATCATGGAATTTTCCCTTTGGGTGAGATCTGGGACTCTCTTGGTTGAGCTGAGTCGCCACGTTCCCAAAGGGAGAGTTTATCTGCTCTGTGTATTGTCTGCTACACAGTCTCATATGTATACTTTTTCTGATTTCTCTTTGCTCTCTGTTTTGATAAATGGGTTTATTTGCTATGGATGTTCACTGAAGAACTGGCATTTGGTGGGAAGGGAATCAAGCCATGAATACATAATTTGGGGCTCTCCTTTCTCATTAACGAATAATGATCAGGAATATAGATTAAACCTAAAAATGTCTTCCTCTAGACTAATCATATTTAAGGGAGCAGATAGATATAATACAATCTGAGGAGAGTAGAGGGGCCAGCCTCTGGCCCCGACCTCCTGCTTCCCCTCCTGGCAGAAATCTTAGTCTTTCTGGGAAAAGGTGGGGGGGGGGGCAGAGCAGAGAGGGGAGAGTTTAGAAATATCTATTTATCCTTTCCTCCCTTTGAGGGCATATATAACCTACATGGACTAAAAACCACAACAGCATCCAAACATATCCCTTACATATGCATTTAAGAAGTTGTTTCAATGCCCCTCTTTGCCTTCTTTTCCTCTTTTTTATCAACACTGTAACCAGCCCCATGGGCAGCAAGGTGGCTCAGTGGATAGAGCACTGGCTGAGGAGTCAGGAGGACCTAAATTCAAATCTGGCCTCAGACATTTATTAACCTTGTGACCCTGGGCAAGTCATTTAACCCTGTTTGCCTCAGTTTCCTCATCTGTAAAATGAGCTGGAGAAGAAAATGGCAAACCACTCTAGGATCTTTGCCAATAAAACTCCAAATGGGGTCACAAAGAGTAGAACACAACTGAACAACAACAAATCACTAGCTCCCCTCTCCCCCAAATCTGTTCTCCCCCCCTTTAAAAAAAAAAGCAATTCTTGTTTTTTGTTTTTTTTTTTGGTTTTTGCTAGGCAATGGCCTTAAGTGACTTGCCCAGGGTCACATAGCTAGTAAGTGTTATGTGTCTGAGGCTGGATTTGAACTCGGGTCCTCCTGACTCCAGGGCCCGTGTTCTATCCACTGCGCTACCTAGCTGCCCCAAAAAGCAACTCTTGTAACAAATATGCATAGTCAAGGAAACAAATCCACACATTTGCCATGCCCCAAAATGTGCATCTCAGTTTGTACCTTGAGTTCATCCCTCCTCTGGCAGGATCAGGTAGCATTCTCCATCATCATTTCTTTAGAGCAGTTGTGTCAAACTCAGATGGAAATAGGAGCCACTAAACCATGTATGAGGATCCCTTTGGGCAGCATATTGACTTAGAAAACCACAAATTAACATTAGTTTTGGTGTATTGGATTTTTTTAATTTAGTTAAATATTTCTCTATTACATTTTAATCTGGTTCAGGCCCACTCAGGGGTGTTGCCAGATGCAATGCTTGGCCCACATGCTCAACACTTCGCGCCCTAGTTCATAAACTCTCTTTTAAAGCATCAAAGCCTCAACCTTCCTCTTCCAAGTTCAGAATCCTTGATTCATTTCCATCTTCCGAACTAGTAGGGCCAGGAGCAGAGACTATCCTCACAGTAGTTGTTATAGTTCAGATAATTAGGAGAGGAAGCTTCCAAGATGAGCAGAGGCTTGGGGTCCAAGGACCTGGGCTTGGGCCAGGTTCAAGAAGGTACCTCACTGACTAAGAATAGGCCTTATCGTTGAATGAAAAACATTTGTTATTCACCAAGCTCTGTCCTAAGAGCTGGGTTTACAAATATAAAAAATGAGACAGCCTCTGTCTTCAAGGAACTTACATTTTAATAGGAGAAGAAAACACATATTAGGGAGTGGAGGCCAGGGAAGGATAATGTTTTGGTCTGAGAAGTCATAGGCATGGAGATATAAGGGAGATAATTGGCATACCTTTCTCAGAAGTCATGGTAGCACTGATTTAATTAAGACTCATGGAGCAAGAGGTAAAAGTCACAAAGCAGGAAGGAATGGGGGCAGTGTGGAGGTGGAAGACATGGTTGATGGTCAGAATTTGGCCTAGGTAGGCTGCTGAATGAACGGAATTTAAAGCATTGGTGCCATGCCTGGTGGTGTGCACCTATCATTCCTCATACCAGGGAAACAGAGACTGGTGGATCATCTGAACTCAGGAGGGAGTGAGTATAGTGAGCTAAAGCTGATAGAGTATCTGCAATAAATCCAGCACTAATGAGGTGAACTCAGGGTCAGGGCAGGGAACAAGGCTATCTGTGAAGGGTCAAGCCAGATAAAGTTGGAGGCAGAGAAGGCTTTAAGTCTTCTGAGTTGATCAGCACGTCTAGGTTGGACATAATAGAGAGATCCAGTCTCAAGAAAAAGGAAGAAAGAAAGAAAGAAAGAAAGAAAGAAAGAAAGAAAGAAAGAAAGAAAGAAAGAAAGAAAGAAAGAAAGAAAGAAAGAAAGAAAGGAAGAAAGAAAGAGAGAGAGAGAGAAAGAAGAGAAAAATGTAAAGGATGGTCTGCTCTAAGGATAACCAGATATAATGGGCCATGAGAGTTTACACCCACTTACTAAGGGGGCAGCTTGGCCCCAGGGCAAAGGCTCCAAAACTAAGTGGCTTAAGTTCTGGAGGGTCTGGTCTCTGGAAGTCTTACAGTCTCTCTTCGGAAGATGCCTTCCCTCTTGGGGACACTGATACATTAGAACATATGTTCCTTTCTTTGTACTTACATCCTCAGAGTCTAGCACAGTGCCTGGCACAGTTTTTGTTGTTGAGTTGTTTCAGCTGTGTCTGCCTCTTTGTGACCCCATTTGGGGTTTTCTTGGCAACGATACTGCAGTGGTTTGCCATTTCCTTCTCCAGCTCATTTTACAGATGAGGAAACTGAGGCAAACAGGGTTAAGTGACTTGCCAAGGGTCACATAGCTAATAAGTGTCTGATGTCATATTTGAACTCAGGTCCTCCTGACTCCAGGGCCAGTGCTCCATCCATTGGAGCACCTAGCTGCCCTGCCTGGCACACAGTAAACATTAATAAATATTTGTTGAGCAATGAACAACCAAGAATCCAGAGGACTGATGCTGAAGCATGATACCCACCTACTGACAGAGAAATGATAGGCTCAAGATGCAAAATGAGATATACATTTTTGGATACAGCCAATGGGGGAATTTCTTTTGCTTGACTTTGCATATTTGCTACAAGGCTTTTGTTTTTCTTTTCCTTTTCCAATGGGGGGGTGGGGGAGAAGATATAGTTTTGTTCATTGAAAAAAATAAATTAAATGACAATAAATAAATAATGGTCGAATGACTTTTGCTTCTCCAAGAAAGGGGAAAAATGATACCCTCTAGGTCCCCAGTCCCTTCCCAGGCCTTCCAAGAACAAATGGAGGTTGTGCTCCATCCTTGGTCCAGGGTAAGTCAATTAGAGCTTCCAGAGTGTAGTTTAAGCTGGATTCTCTTTTTTCCTTCTTCCTTCTCTGTGGGTCAAATTCGATAATATATGTAAAGCACTCTGTAAACCTTAAAGTGCTATATAAATGTCAGCTATTATTATTATCATCCATGCCTTGTCAAGAGAAGGATTAGACTTGTCCTGTTTGGCCCCAGAGGACAGAATTGGGATAATGGCAGAAGGTGGAGAGAGGCAGACTTAAGGAAAAATTTCCTAACAATGAAAGCTGTCCAAAAGTGGGAGGTAATGAGTTCCCCAGTATTGAAGGTTTTAGAATAAGGCCTGGAATATTACTTGTGGGGATTTTGTATAAGGGATTCCTCTTCAAATGTGCCTTGGACTAGATGATGTTCCGAGGTCCCTTCATCTCTGCTCTTCTGTGATTCTGAGAGACAGAGAGTGGGACAGACTAAAAATAACAGGCTGGGTTTGCCTAGATGGCCCCCACTTCTCACAATCAGGAGAGGAGCCTGGAGATGTTGGGCTGCCAAGGGTCCCTTTCCATTTCATTGGCGCTAAATTAAAGAAACGATGTGGGGTTTGGGCTTTTTTTTTTTGGAAGCTGGAGCTGGAGACCAATCTGGGTTGCTATGCAACCAGCGCCTGTGCCCAGCTGATAACACTGGAGGCATTATTTGTCCACATCACTGCACAGGCTCAGGCTGAAACAGGGCTAATGAAGCTTTCAGCCATCGAGGCTTGGTCCCCGACAGCTCCTCCAGGTCATCCCTGCCTGGCGGGGATGGATGAGGATGTGACACCCCCTCCCCATTCACTGCCCCATTCTGGCCAAAGATTCTATGCCACATTGGACCAGGAAACCCAATAGGAAGTGACAGACAAGTAGAATCATCAGAGTGCTGCCTGCATGTTGTCTGACCATGTTGTCAGCTCATCAAATTCATACCCAGTCCCCAGAGCCCTGGCAGGGAGAGGGAAAAGGTTCCTGGAACTCAGGCACCCTGCCCCCAGATCCAGGGAAGCTGCTGAATCTGGTTCGTGGTGTGGGCAGGACAAATGTGTGATCTGAAACAGGCAGGAATGGGGTGGAAGAGTCCTGTAGTAGAAAGATCACTGGATTTGAAATCTGAACCCATGTGTGACCTTGGGCCAGTCACTTCCCCTCTTAGGGGGATGGACAACATGATCTTGAAGGCTTTTTCTAGTTATAAATCCTTTGATCACCTGCTATTGATAAAGTGCTAGCTTCAAACAAACACAGGGATTTTTAATCTGTTTTGTGTCATGAACCCCTTTGGTAGTCTGGTGAAGCCTATGGACCTCTTCTCAAAATCTCATTCATAATTACATTCATAACTAGAGGAAATGTCAAATAAAAACAATAATAATAATAGTTGGCATTTATATAACACTTCACAGTTTGAAAAATTTCAGTTAGAAGTTAATGAAAATAAAGATGTAATTTTTTCCCCTATCCAAGTTCACAGATTCCCTGAAATCTCTTCACAGAGCCCTTAGGTTTCCAGAGACTACAGACTAATAGCCACTGAGGTGGAGTGTGTGTATGCGACTGGGTATCTTGGGGAAAGCACAGGACCTAGGGACCGGAGATCTGTGCTCTAGGTTGGGCTATCTCACTCTGAGAGCTTTTAGTTTTTCCATCTGCAAAAAGTGTTGATAATGGCTGCCCTGCCTGTCTCCCAGGAGTTCTGTGGGAGTAAATGTGACTGCACAAATGAATGACCATAGTAATGGGAGGGTTCTGGCCATCACTGACTTGCCTCAAGTGACCTCACTCTAACTCCCTTCACACACTCTACATGCCAGCTGGACTAGTCTACTCTGCATCCCAGCTAGGCATTTGGGGAACAGTGGAAAGGCTGTCGGATTTGGAGTCCAGGGTCCAGGTTTTGAATCCTGGTTCTGCCTTGCTCTTTGTGTGACCTTGGGCAAATTGCTTACCTTTTCCCAGACTCAGTTTCCTCAACTGTAAACTCAAGGGGTTGTATTACATAGTCTCTGAGGCTCTTCCAGTTCTAAATCTATGACCTGTGATCCAATCTTTCCCTCACTCTAAAAGGTGAGGAAACTGAGGCCCAGAAAGGCTGAATGACTTACTTGCTCAAAGTCACGAAAGGAGTTATCAAGCTGCCCTCCCCCATCTCCAGACCTTTGCTTGGTGTTGTCTCTTCCAACTACAAGGGATGGCATAAGCAAAGGCCCAGAGATGGGACAACGAGAATAATAACAGAAGGGCAAGAAAGGGGAAGAGACTAGTCCAGCTTGGCTGAACTATGGTGGAAATAAGGGGGAACAATAGGAGAGAAGGTTGGAAAGATGAGGTAGTGGATATTTGTTATTACCGTTTAATCGTTTCAGTTGAGTCTGACTCTTTGTGACCCCATTTGGGGTTTTCTTGGCAAAGATAGTGGAGTAGTTTGCCATTTCCTTCTCTAACTTAGTTTACAAATGAGGAAACTGAGGTAAACAGGGTTAAATGACTTGCCCAGGGTCATACATCTGAAAGTGTCTAGATTCTAATTCAGAAAGATGAATTTTCCTGACTCCAGGCTCCATACTCTATCCTTTGCACCACCTAGTTGGCCGTAGGAAGTTAGGTAGTTACTAGTGCATGTGGTATAGTGAATAGAATACTAACCTTGGAGCCAGGAAGACCTGGGTTCAAATTTGACCACTTTCTACCTGTGTGACTACAGGCAAGTCACTGAAACTCCCTCAGCCTCATTTTTCTCATCTGTAAAACAATAATTTCACCTGTCTCACAGGATTCTTGTATGACTGAGATAAAATATGAAAAGTGCTTTGTAAACCTTAAAGTGCTATGTAAATGTGAGCTATTGTTATTATTGTTATCATTATAGTGTCGGGTGGTAGAAGGCCTTGAACATAAGAAGCAGTCATTTAGATTTTATCCTCTCAGCACTAGGGAACCGTGGAAGGTTTTTGAGAAGAGGGCAGTGAACAAAGACAAATGCCAATTTGTAACTCTCTCACACCAGGTTGGGCCACGTGGCCCATGTCACTGCAGTCTGTGGCATTCCTCGCCCTTCCCCAGACAAGCTCCACAGTGCCTTCCACTTTGTCCATTCGTCCTCAGAGCATGTCCAAGAGTGATTGATTTGTTAATTATGATAATTTTACCTTAAAAACAGGCAGCAAACACACCATGGGGTAAGTGCTTCTTGCTGTTGGCTTCTTGCCAGCTAAATGACAGGGATAATAACAAGCGTTTCATAATATTCTCCACCCACCACAGCTACCAAGGATATGTTGAAGAGGGAGGAGGACAATTAGGGAGGCCCCCCGGCAACATCTGCTCAGTCGTTGTCCTGCAGCGAAGTTGCAGAGATGTTTGTCAATAGCTCTCCTGGTTTGTCACAAAGTCTAATGGCTCTTTTCAGAGGTCTTCCGTCTCTTAGGAATTCGGTGGGAAGCCCACTGGCCTAGAGATGAGAGCCTCCAGGTGTGAGAACCCTGATCTTTCCATCCCCACTTACCCAGAGATAACCTCTTCCAATCTATACATACCTGAATAGGAATCCCCTCTATAGAATCTCTGAGCCAATGGTCAACCAGCCTCTGCTTGACTATCTCTAATAAAGGGAAACTCATTGCCACTAGAGGCAGCCCATTCCACAGCTGAATCCCAGGGAGACATCCCTTTCTCAGGCCCTAGCACCCATCATTAGGATGGAGGTTCAGGTCTGCAGGTACCAGAGGATGCTCTACCTTCCTACCCCTGCCTCTACCCCAAGAACTACCCTTGCCCCTGCTCACAGCAGCTATGCTCTGGGCCCAAGAAAGGCAGCTTTGTTATCCTCCTCCCTCCTCAATTTATAGGCTGCCCCCACACTTGCCAGGGCAGGATTGGCCTCAGTGGTGGGTCCATGATAGATGTGTGCTGGCTTGGGTTTTATCTCCTTCCAGAGTTGGCCCAGGCTTGACCTTAATCCTCACCAGACCCTGGCAGGGGAAATGTGGTCCACTGTTCAAAAGCTGAGGGGGGGTGACTTGTTAGACTTCTTATCTCGTTAATGAGAATTAATTGAAGAAAGATTCAGACCCGGTCATTAGACTGGACTGAGGCATGAAAGGGATTCCAACATTTTAGAAAGATGTTCAGATGTTCAGAAACAAACAAAAATAAAGGTTGAATGGGGGGGATGGGAGATGGGGGGGATGATTGTTCTGAGATTTTTACCAGAAAATGTAAATACTCTAAATTTAGCTAGTATTTAAATAGTGCTTTAAGGTTTACAAGATATTTTACCAATATTATCTCATTATATCCTCATAACCCTGAAAGGTAGGTACTACCATTAACTCCATTTTATATTTCCTCTGAGGAAACAGAGGCACACAGTAGTTGAGTGGCTTGAAGGACAATGCCCAGTTAGTGTCTCAGACCATGTTTGAACTCAGGTCTTCTTGAAGCCAGATTCAGTACTCTATCCACTATACCACCTAACTGCCTCTTCCCTAAATACATCATGTTTCAAGGAATCCCATGAAGTGAGGTTCATCTATTCCCTTTCCTCTTAAAAATCAAAGCGTATCCTTGTATGTATGATCCCATACAAGCCACTTAACCTTGTGAGGTTCAGTGAGGGGTATGCAGGAGCCAACTCTGGGAGATCTGCTTGTTAAATTTTCAATGTGAGCATTCACAACTCAAAAGTCACAAAAACTACAAATTACTGTTTTAATGATGTCTAGACTTAAGGAGGGATGGCTAGGTGGTACCATAGTGTACAATGTCATGCCTGGAGTCAGGAAAACTCATATTCTTGAGTTCAAATTTGGCCTCAGACACTTACTAACTGTGTGACCCTGGGCAACTCACTTAATCCTCTTTTCCTCAGTTTTCTTATCTGTAAACTCAGTTGGAGAAGTAAATGGCAAACTGCTCTAGTATTTTTGCCAAGAAAACCCCAAATGGGATCACAAAGAGTCAGACATAACTGAAGTGACCGAACAACATTAAGACTTAAGAAAGTAAAGGAGAAAATGTTAATAATGAAGATTAAACTTAAAAGTGTTTTATGTGTACATTCCCCACCCCACCCTATCCCCAAGCCAGTTGTTAAACATTTACTACCACATTTCAGTGTCTGGATCCCTATAATGAGGTAATACTTACCCTATAGAGAAGGGAAAACAGTTCATAAATCTCAAAGCACTATAGATGTGCACTATTATTGTTATTATCATTATTATTAATTGTATTTCTGATGGCAGTAAATAGCAGACCGTCCAGTCCACTCTCCTTAGAGCACAGGAAGTGCTAAGGTTGATCCCTAGCCACTTCTGGGGAAACACATTCAGCTCTGAGGGGCTTGGTGCTTTGGGACAATGTAGCAAATATCATGTGCTCCCTTGGTTTCCCAAGGGTGTCAGGGGATAAATATTCAGCTTTCTTTCTCTCTTACTTCCTCTTTCTGGCATGTGTAGCATCATGTAATTTTGAGACTTTCTGTTGGGTAGATTGAGGGAGAGGAGAGGGCACCCTTCTCCATCCTGGCAGAACAGTAGCTTGAGCACATGGCAGTATGTACATGCCCTGTGTAGGTGAGTCTTGGGGCTCAGGCTGCCTCTTCTATTTTGTATTCCTTGCCTGAGCATTAGTGACCAAACATTGATTTTGAGATGGACATAATCCAGCCATGGAAGCAGCCTCTTGAGTATGAGAGGTTGAGAATTCCTGGATCTGTGTGGCAGAGTTGACTGAAGTAGGAGCATTTTGCAATTATACTCTTTTTGGAGAAGATGACTACAGACAGAAATAAGAGCCCTAAGCTCTTGTCACCTTGTCAGAAGACACATGGAACATTGCAGGAGTTGTGTGGACCGAGCAGAGCCAAGATGAAGGTGTAATGTCAATTTAGCAGTCTTGCTTTTATGTTTTCAGTATCAATCTCTTAGGAGAATGATTAGCAGTTATGAGTTACTGATGGTTTTTTAAGTCTTTGTCAACATGTGCTTATGAATCTTTTTTGTTTAACATTTCTTTTGTGTGGAGGAAATAAATATTTATTCTACAATTGATCTACATTGGACAGTGAATAACTTTCACTTTTGGACATGGACCAAATCTAAACTTTAAATGATTTTTCCTGGTGTTCTGGGGTGAGGATGTAAAGAATCACAAGGTTCCAGAAAAGCCTAATCCCTTTCTTTAGGGGGCCAACTTCCCCTAGTGTTGAACTTGTTCTATGTGTATGATATTAGAGCTGAGAAGCACCCCCTAATGGAAAAGGGAGAGAGCAAGCACCCCAGCTCCCTTTGCCTAGCAGTGGTCTGGTGTTGTGGCATATTATTCTATTTCATCCTCATGAATACTCAAGATGGAACAGAGTATCAGATATTATTCCCATTTCAGAGGTAGGGAAATTGAGGCACAGAAATATAGAAAATATAGAAAAATTATGTGGAAGGAAAGAAGGAAGGGAGGGAGGAAGGGAATTATTAAGTATTTACTATGTTCTAGACACTGTGCTAAGTGCTAAGAACTCATATATAAAAGTGAATTAGCTCTTAACCTCCAAGAGCTCACAGGGGGAGAAAATACATATAGAGGAGTGGTGACAAGGGAAGGATATCTTGGTTTAGGAAGTCCCAGGGATGGTGAGTGGAACAACATGGCAATTAATTTTCTCATCCTTCACTCCTCACTTTCTCACCACCACCCCCACACCATATCCAATCTGTTGCCAAACCCCATTTATTCTACCTTTGTAACATGTATTATGTACAATCCCTTCTCTCATCACCTGACTAATCGACTACTTAATAGCTTGCTGGTTGGTTTCCCTGATTCAAATCTCTCCCAATTCTAGTACAACGTCCACTCAACTATCAGTGATCTTCCTAAAGCACAGTCTGACCATGTTATCCCCTCTACTCCCAATTCAATAGACTCTGGTGATTTCCCATAGCCTCCAGAATCAAATATAAAATCCTCTGCTCGGTTTTTAAGGCCCTTCATAACCTAGCCGCTTCCTTTCCAGTCTTTTTATACCTTACTCCCCTCCAAGTACTACTGCAATTTATTTTCACTGGCCTCCTTACTGCTCTTCCTGCTCAACATTTCAACTTAGTGCATTTTGACAGGCTGTCCTCATACCTGGATCTTTCTCCCTCCACACCTCTCTCTACCTCCTGTCTCTCTTAAAGTCTCAGTTAAAATTTCTGCTTCTTACAAAAAGCCTTTCTGGGTTTTGAGTGTTAGTGTCTTATTGTGAGATTCTGTGCAATTTATTCTGTACATATAAAAATTTTGTTTGTACATAATTTTCGGCATGTTGTCTTCCTGCCTCTCCCTGCCCTCCCCCCCCCCCAATGGACTGTGATCTCCTTGAGGTCAGGAACTGCTTTCTCCTTTCTTTGCATTCCTAGTACTTAGCACAGTGCCTGGTCCAGAGCAGGTGCTTAGTAAACACTGGTTGAGTTGATTGGACAAAGTGAGGTCTGGAGATGGGAATGGGATCTTGATTCCTAGACAAAAACCTTCCTCATGGAAGAGCAAGACATGTTTTGAACTCTTCCATGGCTGCTTCCCCACATGACTGCCTGGAGAGATATTTTTTTGTCGGGGCAGTGAGGTGGTGCAGCGGATAGAGCACCAGCCCTGGATTCAGGAAGATCTGAGTTCAAATCCGGCCTCAGACACATAACACTTACTAGCTGTGTGACCTTGGGCAAGTCACTTAACCTCATTGCCTAACCAAAACAAAAAAAAGAAAAGAAAGGAGGTTTTTTTGTCCTCTGGAATTTACCTTTTGCTCTCCAGTCATTTTTTTCTCTGTAAAGTATTTGGGTTTGAATTCTTGCTTGACTGTGACTTCTCCTCTATAGGCTTCAGTTGCCACTTCTATAAGATGAAGGGGTTGGACTCTGTAAGGTCCCTTCCAGCTTTAAAGCCTGTGTGCCCATCACCTCAGGAAATGCTCTCCTGGATGTCAGATTAGCTGTTTTCATTTTAGCTTTGAATCTTGAAGCAATGAGACCACAGGACCATAGATTTAGAGCAGAAAGGGATCTCAGAAGCCATCTAGTGCAACCTCTTCACTTTACAGGTGAGGAAACTGATCCTCAGAGAGTTGAATGACTTGCCCAAGGTCATACAGGTCATAAACTGAGACTTGAATCCTGACTCCAGTTCTAGTGCTCTTCCCTTTGTGTGATGCTATATTAAATGTTTTTCAAAACAAACAGACCAAAAAACCCCAAACTGCCCCCAAGAAAACTGAAGTAAGGACCAGGGACCAGGAATGCTAGAGGATGATTCAAAGCCTGCCCATTCTGACTGTTGAATGGGAACTTGCCTGGCTCCCTGCAGACAAGCTGATGGTATGATGATCAATCACCAAGCAGTCCAAAGGGACTGAGAGAGATGAGTGCTCTGATAAAGCAGAAGATAAATGGAGGGACTGAAATTTGATTAAACTGGTATCTTCCCTCAGATGATCTCTGAGAAAAGCTGAAAAGACAAAACTGCCAGGAAATTCCTCGTCTCTTGCAGAGACACTGAGCCAAGGCCAGAGCAAAAGCCTTTTCTCCCAAAAGAAGCCTCAAAGGCAGCAACACTATCTCTCTTCTATGTTAAGGTGATTTTCCTCTATCTTGAGGCTCCTTCACCTAGGCTGAATCAGGACCCTGGACAGAAGCCCAGCTTCACCAGCGACGATGGGACTTCATGAAAGTTGTTTAACGTCTCAGTCAGTGAGTTAACCAATCAATCAATCAACAAGCATTTATTAATCACTTGCTATGTGCCAGGCACTGTGCTAGGTGATGGAGATAAAAACACAAAGAATGAAACAATTCCTCCTCATAAGGAGCTTACATTAGAAGAAAAGAGACAAGGACATATAAAAATATATACAGAAAAATGTAAAGAGAATATGTACAAATGAGTACAAAGTGATTAAATAGCAGGTAGTTCAGGAGAGAGAAATTAGTGTAATAAGGAAAGATTTCCTGTAGAAATTGGCGCTTGACCTGCATCTTGAACAGGGGTGAGCTGGTAACTATTTAACAACCAGCTCTCCACAAAAATACCCAGTGTACTTTTCAGTTTAATCCCATTATTAACATTTCTCCATCACTTTCTTAAGTCTAGATAATAACAAACCATAAATCAAGCCCTGATTTTGTAGCATTTGCTGATTTCTGAGGTATATAAGCTCATATTGGAAAGATAACAATCAACTGGGGGTGGGGGTGGTGAAGCCCACAAACCAGCTCCAGCACACCACTGATTTGAAGGAAGAGAGGAATGCTATAAGATGGAATTAAGGAGAAAAGGGCAGCTTCTGGGCAGCTAGGTGGTGCAGTGGATAGAGGTCCAGGCCTAGAGTCAGGAAGATGATTCTTCCTGAGTTAAAATCTGGCCTCAGACACTTACTAACTGGGTGACACTGGGCAAGTCACTGAACTCTGTTTGCCTCAGTTCCTCATCTGTAAAATGAGCTGAAGGAAATGACAAACCACTTCAGTACCTTTGCCAAGAAAACCCCAAATAGGGTCACAAAGTCAGACATGACTGAAATAACTGTACAACAAACAAAGGAGAGAAAACATTCCAGCCATGGGGACAGACAATGCAAAGGCACAAAGATGTGGTGTCACATGAGATAATATTTGTAAAGTATTTAGCACAGTGCCTAGCACATAGTAGGTGCTTAATAAATGCTTATTACCTTCCAGTACCCCCCCCCAATGTGTGAGAAACATTGAATTTCAGAGTAGGAAAATGTCCTCATACCTCAGTTTCCCCTCTCTCTAAAGTGGGGGTATTTGTCACATATTGTTCTATTCCAGTGTCTCCTAGAGTCTGGCTCTTTGCCACAAAGAAGAGCTGGCTGATTCCAGAAGAGGTTTCTGCTCAGGAGAGGAGTAACGGGTTGGAATCACTCAAAGAATTTTCAGCATTTCAGCCTTTTAGTTCAGTTTCCCTCTTCATCACACCTTTCCTCACAGGCATTTAGGAGGAGAAAAGTAAGCAGATACAAATTCATCTCTCTACATTTCTCTTTTCTCCCATATGGAGATGTTTTTGGTAAATAGGGGCGTGCCCCAAAGATAGGCAGCTCCTCCAGGCTTGGATAACCCACAGCCTGGATGGTTAACATTTGAATAGTCTACATGGCACTAGTAGTATTCTGGACTTGGAGTCTGAAAGATCTGGGTTCAAATCTCACCTGTAATACTTACTGGCTATATTAACAGTCAAGTCACTTAACTGAGGCTCTGAGATTCAGTTTCCACATTTGAGTAATGGAGATAACTATTCCTATAGTGTCCACCTCCCAGGGTTACATAAATGTCAGCTATTCGTATAAATAACCAATTGCTGGTGATGACCAACATTAATGACTTCATTCTCCTGAGTACTCTAAGGACCCAACATCAGATTAAAGGATTTAGAGTAATTTTTCTGCATTGAAAACACTTCTCATGTTCTTTGGTGTCTGTGGGATGAGAGGTCTGGAAACCACCACTGCCGCCACAGATTCAATCGCCCTGAGGCCTGCTCTGCTTTGGGGTGGGGCCAGTCTCCGCTGGCATGCCCTGCATTGGACTGTGGTCCTCCTTTATGCTGGTGCAACAGACCTTTCCTGCCAACCTTCTAAGTAGTCTTGGGCTGGAAATTTGTTTCATTCCATCTTTTTGTGGGTTTTGCTGCTCTAGAATTTGTCTAGAGTCATTTTAAAAGATATTTGGAGGGGTTTGGGGGAGAGCTCAGGCAAGTCCCTGCCTTTACTCCACCATCTTGGCTCCGCCCTCCTCTTCTAATGTCTTGCTGCTGTTAGGAGATTCTATGAAGAGGAGAAACCAAGATTCTCAAGGACACCTCATGCAATCTTCCCCACCAGGTATATATATGTAGGATGCATACATTACACATACATGAAGCCAAGATAGATATGATATATTACTTCCTTGATAGCAGGAATCTTTTATTCCTTGTATTTGTAATCCCAGTGCCCAGCACTGTGCCTGGCAAATAAAAGGCACTTAATAATTACTTGTTGATTGATTAACTGATACACACAGAAAAACAAACATATGGATGTTTCTATAAATATTTTTAAAAATATACTTACAAATATATGCAGATCTTTGCATGGCTGTGCCATGAATATCACAATTTGGAATATTGGTGATGTTTGGGACCAAACTCTATCACTTCACAGGCTTTATCTTGAAGATGACTTTGGATTAGCATCATAAAGTGGCAAAGATACCTGGGCTATAACTTAACCTAGAGCAGGGTAAATGAAAGAGGGAAAAGGATGGCTGGGAAGTCCAAGGGTTATGTAACAGAGAGATGATGGATAGGTTTACAAAAAAAGACAGGAAGGGGCCTAGTCTGGACTAATTCAGGGGCCAATTTGGCAGGGGACTTATATGGAAGCCAATCCAGAGGGCTGCTGTCAGGGTCCCATCTAGGAGCTAATTCTAGAATCCCTTCCCAAACCCTTGACAAGTGATGTCAGTAACAGGCTCTTTGATTACAGACTCTTGGTTTCTTTATGCTTCTTCCCTCTTTCTAGGAGTGACCAGAGAGAGACTTCCCTAAAAGTGGGGCTAGGAAGGGAGGTCATAGTTGAGGGAAGAGCAAATGAGCCCCCAAAGCTAGGCTGGTTGATAGCAAGGTGACCACAGAGCACCAAGACCCAAACTAAGAAGCTAGGATCCGATTAGGAAGCTAAGATGTACAGAGGGCCAGGGGATGACCATTTATTGGACCCAACCTGATCCTCCAAAGCTTCTGTCTTTGTATTGTGGCTCTGCTTTTTCCCCACCTCTGCCCAAACTGGATGTGTCAGCATTCACAAAACTTCCTTCTGACTCAGCCACCACTGCTGGGCTGTGAGTTATAAGATTGCTGCCTTCACTTGGTTATTGTATGGTACTAAATGGGATGCTAGGATGCAAAATCTACTTAGAGAGAGTAGCATTGGGGCTCTACTTAAGAAAACTAGGTTTTTGTTATACCTAAGTTCAAATCCAGACACTTACTAGCTGTGTGACCCTGGGCAAGTCATTTAACTCATTTGCCTTAGTATCCTCATCTGTAAAATGGGGATAAATAATAGTATCTACCTCTCAGGGTTGTTTTGAGGATCAAATAAGATACTAGTAAAGTGCTTAGCACAATGTCTGGCTCATAGTAGGTTCTATATAAATGTTAGCTATTATTATTATTATTATCCTCCACTTTTAGGAGACATCCAAGATCTTAGCTCCTGATCCTATGGGATCCCCTCCCTGTCCCTGCCAGAAAATGCTGATATTGTAGAGTTTAGTCAGCACTCAGTAGGAACCTGGCTCAGCCTAGAGTATCCTACTAAAGTGAGTGGCCATATCAAAGTGACTTATTACCAGGGAGCTCTCCAGACCCCACAATCACAGGTATCACTATTAAGTTCCACATCATTAACTCTTAGGGCCCAGTCCCTAGTGCTCAACTGTAGAGATCAGGATGCTACCCTGAGACTCAAAACTGCCTCCATCTGACTACCTAATAACCCATCCAGCCCAACTCTTGTCTTACTTACATGCTCCTCTTAACTCATCACCTGGACCAGCAACCTTAAAATGAAAAACCTGCAGCCAATATAGCATTAGTAGCTAGCAAGGCCAGGAAGTGTGCACCAGGATACATTGGACAGCACCCAAGAAACTCTAGCAGCCTGGGAAGTTGTTTAGCTCTGAGGACGAACAGAACTGACATATCCATATGAAAGCATGGCATGGTGGAAAGTGTTGGCCTGAAGAGTCAAGAGATCTGTGTTCAAATTCTGATTCTAACAGTTATTGTTCAGTTGTTTTTCAATCATGTCCAATTCCTCATGACCTTATTTGGGATTTTCTTGGCAGAGATACTGGAGTGGTTTGCCATTTCCTTCTCTATCTCATTTTACAGATAAGGAAACTGAGGCAAACAGGGTTAAGTGAATTGCCCAAGGTCACCCAGTTAGTGTCTGAGGCCATATTTGAACTCAGGAAGATGAGTCTTTCTGACTCCAGGCCTAGCATTCTATCCACTGCACCACCTGGTTCTAACACTGACTAGCTATGTATCTATGGGGAAGTCACTTGATCTCTCTGAAGCCTCTCAGTTTTCTCTTCTGTAAAATGGGGATAATATTCATAGTGCCTACCTCACAGGCTTGTTGTGAGGAAACTCCTTGGTGACCCTTAAATTACTAAAGAAATGGAAGTTACTTTTTGTGTCTGCATGAAAGATCCTTTGTTAAGACCACAGCCATATTGGGGGGGCATCTGGGGCACAAGCCCCATCTGGAAGTCTTCTTCCATAGTCACTTCTATTTGTGCACTCACTATTTATGGGGTCTCATTTATTCAACACATTTTTTAAAGCATCTTCTTGTGTATGGAGTGCAGTGGCAAAGGCTGGAGGAGATACTGACATGAACTTCACAGGATTAATCCTATGGCATACAGGCATATAGGCAATCCTATAGCATTAATGCTAGAGAGGAACTGAGCTAACTCTGAGCCTAATACCCACCCCCCAACCCTAGACTGGTGTGTGTGTGTGTGTGTGTGTGTGTGTGTGCACGCACACGCACATGTGTGCATATATTATACCCCAAGATGTTGGAGCAAATGTTTATATATTTGTTCTTAGAATATCTTTGAAATAAATGTTCCTTTGTAAAAGCTAATACAATTTTAAGTGGTTGAATGAAACTCGGGTGCTAGGCACTGTACACCTACAAATGAGAGGAACACAGCCAGTGAGACTAGAGCAGATGGCAGAGAAAAGAAACTCTCTGATCCCTTCAGAGTCCCTGAGGACCCTGCAGACAGTCAAATAAACAGGCCTGGACCTCAGAGAGGGGGGACCAGAGCATCTTTCACCTTTATCTCTGTATATGTTCATACCACCCAGCCTCTAGTAAAATGTAAATAAATTCCTTAAAGTAGTGACTCTTTTTTTTTGTATCTTCAGTGCCTAACACAACACCTTGCACCTTTATTGTTGTTCAGTCCTACCTGAATCTACATGACTCCATGGACTTTGTCAGTAGGGTCTTCTTTGAAAAGATACTGGGGTGATTTGCCATTGCCCAGGTGTCTCCATTTTACAGATGAGGAACTGAGGCAAATAGGGGTTAAGTGACTTGCCCAGGATCACAGAGCTAGTAAATGCCTGAGGCTGGATTTGAACTCCAGATCTTCCTGACTCCAGGCCTAGTGCCCTATCCACTGAGCCACCTCGCTGCCCCAATGTCTTGTACCTTGAAGGTGCTAAATAAAGGTTTGCTGAATTGAACTGAATTTGACCCAATTTCAACATAAACCCAGAGAGGGAAGAGAATAAACATTTACTAAGTGCCTATTATCTCATTTGAGGCCATCCATTTGATCTGTCCAGGTTCACACAGCAAGGCAGAGGCAGAATGAGGACTAGAACTCAGGTCTCCTGAGGTCTAGCTTAGTGTTCTTGCCTCTACACACAATGCCTCATAAATCTTAAACAGCATGGGCAGGATAAGACTATGGTTCCTCTCTTCTGAATTCATTACATGGTAACTCGGTCATATTAGGTGAAATGTATTGCTTAAATACTTTAATATAAATCAATTGAATAGCATCAAAAAGCATCTTTCATTTAAATCTATTGTGCTACTTCCGAGCACAGGGGTGGGAAATCTTGGGCCTCGAGGACACATGTTAGAGGCCCTTACATCCTTGAATGTAGCCCTTGTGAAGTTTGAATTCAGTCAAAGGGCCAAACTTGAAGACCTAGAGGGTCACATGTGGCCTCAAGGCCCCAGGATCCCCACCACTGTCCTAGGACACATTTTAGCTGGAGTGGGGAAGTGGGGAGGGAAAAAACCTTGAAAGACATAAAACTGAAAAAATTTAAACTTTTCTATATCTTTATTATTGATACTAATTTTAAATATAACTTTAAAAAATGAAAAGATAATAAATTCAATACTTAAAACCAAGAACTTGTAGTGTTTCAACCTCTTCTTTTTCTTCTCCCCTGCCAAGCAAGGAAATAAAAGATGGCTGGAACACCTGTGTGAGGTCATGGAAAGAGCCCCTAGGAATCACAAGACCTGGGTGCTAATCTTGTCTCTGCAAGCCTGGGCAAGTCACCCCACTTTTTTGGGCTTCTGTTTCTTCATTTATAAAAAATGAAGACCTTGGATGGAATGATCTTTCACCACCAAATCCCATAGTCTTATGACCACTATCAGTGCTGACACTGCCGGCACCACCTTTCCCTTGAATCTCAGTCCCAAGGATGGGCTCTATCTCTGCTCCATGATTTGAAGTCAAGGGAGGGTTGCAAGGGACCTCAGAGATCATCTAGCACCACCCCTACCCCACCCAAACTCCACTTACAAAGGAAGAATCGAGATCCAGAGAGGTCAAGGGACTTGCCAAACGTTGTATGGGTCTTGAATCCCAACCCAGCTACTGCACCATTATCACATGTCAAATTCACAGCAATTTCCCTAAAAAAAAAAAACTGAGCTACTGAAGTTCTATGTTCCCATCTCTCTTGGCCACAATCTACAGTTAAACCCAAAGGACAGTGATAAAACTCATGGAGGCCCAGAAGTACCAAAGAGATTCTCAGCATGGCAAGATCACAGCACATGGATGCTCGATTGTCTGGAGCAAGCAGCACTGATCCATATTGGGGAGGAGGCAGGGTAGTTAGAAGGCATCGCAGATGTTCAAGGAGCCAAGAGGAAAAGTCAAAAGTCGAGCCCATTCTGTTCTGGTAAATAGGGCCGCTCAGGAAGAAACCCTAGGGTACGGAGCTGCATCCTAACCATTCTTGTTTTGGTTTCAGACCAGTCTGCTACTTCTTGCCTCTCACAACGGTGTGGGATGTTGCAACTGTATACACTGAGGTCGGAGAACAATGTCTCCTTTTTGCCTCCCTGATCATGGCTAGAAGCCAGGGCAGTCAGGCACAGATGCAGCCCCAGTCACATCTGAGGACAATGAAGGGGGACAGTAGAGTCCTGCCCCACCTCAACTGTGCTGGGGAGGATGGGCTTTTTCTATTGTCCCTCGCATGGGCAAGGTCTCCACCTCCATCTGGGAGATAGCCAGAGTCAGCACTGTAATGTGACCACTTTGACTTTTTCAACCACATCAGAAAGGTGTGAAGATCACATTGCCCAGGCAATGCAACTGTCTGGCTTTGTTTCATTCACTACATTTTGCAAAATGTGTTTATGTAACTATCAATATGTACACAGTGCTGAGACAGAGACCAAAGACATTGTCTCCAAAATACTGGTAAGACCAATGGGAGAGGAACAGCAATATGGCTCAGGGCATTGGACATCTCCAAGAGTCATCAGTGGGGTCAGAGTAGAAAAGACTCCCTAGGCACTCTTCTATCAGCAAATCTTACATATGGAGAAGGGATTTCCAATAAAGGCATCAGACTTCATACCACACACATTTTTAAAAGTTAAGCCACTGGATGCTTCTTAAGCAAGAAGTAATACTGGGTCATTGAACTGGCAAGAAAGGGTCAAAATATATACATCTTCAAAGACCCCTAATACTCAGCTTGATTTCTGGACAATGACCAACGGTGACTCTGAGAGGAGTGAGGCCACAGTCAAATGAATAAAAAGGACAAAATCACTTTGGAAAGTCAGAGCAGGCAGCTAAGGAAGTGAGTGACAAGGGTAACAGCCCACATCCTCATCTTGAGGATAGGATGGATGGATTGATTGAGCTCTTTTGCCTTAGAAAGATTCTGCTGCATCCCTGAGAAGCAGCATTTCTTCTCTGTACAGAGCAGAGAACTTGAAGAAAACATGAAGAAGCTGTTCTCATCACCAGTAGCCACAAAGCTTTCCAAAATGGGAATGCCTTTCTCAGCTGCATACTTTTCTTTCAGGATTGCAGTTTCTAGGACCTTGTTTTTTTTTTCCTCTCTCTCTGAGTCACTACCCAAGAATGGGCAAGGATTTCACTGCCAGTTTGGTTTCTGGGCAACCATTAGCTGGAATGCTGTATAGGAGAATGTCTGCCCACCTAGATGGGTTATTCACGCATCACTAGGGGTAGGCACTGTGCTGCTGATCAGCTGGGTTCTTTGAAACATGAAGTGATCTGTGGCTTCCACGTCTCTGCCCACCTTCAGGCTGAATTCTGCACATCTCCCAGCTAAAGGCACCGGATGGGGGAAATGCTCAAAAGGAAAAAAACATTCTTCCTGCTGCTCTTCTTTCTTTCTGACCCTAGGGCATAAATTGAATAAAAAACAAAGCAAACCTAAGCAACCTCAGAATCAAAAGGGACCCCACAAGTCAGCCAGCCCAACTGGGATATAAGCAAGAATCCCCTCCATTGCAGTGCTGACAAGTGACCGGCCAGGATATTCTCAAAGACCTCCAGTAATGGGGAAACATACCACCCCTCCCAAGACAGCCCATTCCATTTTTGAACACCTTTGATTCTTAGGAAGTTTTTTCTTCCTATCAAGCCTTATTTTGAGCTTTTCTCTGCAGTTTCCACCATGGCAGATCCTCTGACCACATCTAGAATACTATATTCCACTCTAGGTACCACATTTTAAGAAGGGCACTGATCATATAAAGCAATGGGGACAAAGATGATTGAGGGGACTGAATGAATGCCAGGACATACTACCACCAGTTGAATAATGAGGTATGTCTAACTTAGAGGAAACACTAGATTCAAGTATTTGAAAAAATTATCATGAGGAAGAAGGACTAGGCTTATTCTATTTGGTTCCAGAGCCATACCTTAGAGCCATGGGGAGATGTTCCCAAGAGGTAGCATACTATTTCCTATAAGGGATGACTTCCTGACAGTTTAAGCTAGCCTGCAGTGTAAAGAATGCCCCAGTAGTTAGTGAGTTCTCAGGGATGCTGTAGAGCAGAGCTGTCAAACTCACGGACCAAAAAACTCTGTTTTTAGGGGGGTTTTTTGTTTCATTCTGTTTAGGCAACTGGGGTTAAGTGACTTGCCCAGGGTCACACAGCTAGTAAGTGTCCATGAAACTCTGAAGAGGGAACCAGACTTAAATATAATTGGGAAAATGTTTAACAAAATTTAAAAAAAATACAATACAGCATAGGTAATGTTAATTTGTGGTTTTCTAAGTCAGAGTTTGACATCGCTGCTGTAAAGGAGATTTTTGCTTTTACGAATTAGACTTGAATTAGAATGATGCCAAATGAAGCTCCTTCCAGTTAGAAGACTGTGGTTCTAGTACTCCCCTGGGACCCCTTCTTGGTGACAGCCTTTGAGATGCTGAATGACAGCAATGTTCTGGCCCTTAATGCTTCTGTTTTTCAGTCTCAGCTGGGTCCTAAGAAATCAGAGCTTCAGAAGCATTGTGAGTTGGAAGGGACCTTGGACAGGATCTCATCCCACCTTGACAATATCAAGTTCAAAGCTTCTCCACCTAAGGCCTTGAAGATTATTTGACAGCTCCCCATCAAGGGAGTAAAGGCAGATCTCAGCAGGATAAGGACACTCTACTTACTACCTTCCCAGGACCAAAGTGCAAAAGTTATCACTTACCTTGGTAACTCTCCTAAAGTGTCCGGGGTAAGGTGGGGCTTTGTTTGATGACCCACTCCCCATGAGGGTTGGTGTGGTACAGGTCTAAGAGGTAAGTGTCTGGATCCAGGCAATGTTCACCTGTGGGGCAAAGGGACAATTGAAAAATAGCCATCAGAGCCGATGGAAATGGAGGAGGCAAAGGAAAAGGAAGGAGAGGAAGAGAAAGAAGATAACCATATATCTATAGGATTTAAAATTTTTCAAAGACCATGCCCTTAGGTGATGCAAGTCTTTATTGTATAGGTGAAGAAGCTGAGGACCAGATTAGGTAAAATGACTTCTCTAAGGTCATATAACTAGTATGTATCAGACCTGAAAAGAGCAGAAAGGAGAAGAGGAAAAAGAAAAAAAAAGAAAAGGAGGAGGGAAGAGGACAGAGAAGAGAAGAAGGAAGAGGAAGTGGAGAGAAAAAATAATAGGAAGAGAAAGACCACATTTACACACAGTTTTAAAGTTTTCAAAGACCCTTCCCCATGTAAATAGGTGAAGAGTGGGGGCCACCAGAGAAAGGAATGTCTTGGTCAAGGTCACACAACTATAATAAGCATCAGAGTTGGGAAGAGCAGAAGAAAGAAGAAGAAGAAGAAGTAGAAGGAAGAGAAAAAGGAGCAGGAAGAAGAGGAAAAGGAGGAAGAGAAAGAGTACCACACTTCTACAAGGTTTTAAAGCTTCCAAAGATCGTTCCCCATGTAATCTAAGTATTAACTGTGTAAGTGAAGAAACTGCAGGCTAGAGAAATAGAATGACTTTTCCAAGGTCATCCAGCTATTAAGTGTCAGAGTTGAGATTCAAATCTAGGTGGCCTGACTCCAGGTCCAATGCTGTTTCCACCAACCCATACTGCCTGTCATAACAAATGTTTCTAACAAACAAGGTTCATTTTCTGAAATCATTTGGGTTGGGAATATTCCATGGATTTTATCAGATACTTGTTGAACTGCCTTGTGGCCAAACAGACTGTGAAACATCTAAATGCTATGCTCTAAACCAGGGGTGGGGAACCTGAGGCCTCAAGGCCACATATGGCCTTCTAGGTCCTCGGGTGTGGCCTTTTGACTGAGCCCAAGTTTTACTGAACAAATCCTTTTATTAAGGGGATTTGTTCGGTGAAGTTTGAGTCTAAACTCACATCGCTCTACCATTTTGGAGAGAAACATTTGGCCTCGAGCAATTAGAACACAGAACTTATGAGGCCAAGGCTATGGACTGCATCTGTGTAGGAGCTGGCTAGGTCCCACAGAAAAATATCCTGTATTCCATAGCCACAGCCTGACTGACTCCGAATTCTATTTGCAGCCTCACCTGTAACTCTGTCCTCATTCTGAGTCCCTAAATCCCAGGCCATTTATTCATTCAACATTATTAAAAAACCATCACAGCAGCAGCTAGGTGGTTCAGTGGATAGAGCACTAGCCCTGAAATCAGGAGGACCCGAGTTCAAATCCAGCCTCAGACATTTACTAGCTGTGTGACCATGGGCAAGTCATTTAACCTCGACTGCCTCAAAAAAACAAACCAAAAAATTCTATCATGTACTGCAAACTGTGTGCAGAGCTAGGTACTGAGAGAGATACTAAGTTTAAATAAATACCCCTCTTATTAGAATGCTAGCTCCTTAAGGACAGGGACTGTCTTTCACCACTTAGCCTGATACACAGTCAAGGCTAATGGCTATTGACTGGCTTGACTACTCTCAGAGAGCATACAGCATAGGAGATGGATATGACACAAATATAGATAACTGTAAAACACAATATTAACTGACAAGTGCATCAGAGACAGGTGAAACAAAATGCCAGGTAAAGTCTGAGTCCCTTCAGACTACAAACAGAACATACGTAGGTAGGCTTCTTGGAGGAGGTCGAATATGAGTTGGACTTTAAAGGAATTTAGCAGGCAAAGAGGAGAAAAAGAAGGACGTTCCTGGCAAAGGAAACAGTGCAAACAAAGCCATAAGGTGGGAGAGCACATGGTGAATTAATTCAGAGAAAGATGAGAATTGTGCAGTTTCCCTGAAGTTTTGCGCATCCAAAAGGAAGTAATATGAAATAGGGTTAGAAAGGTATAATGGTAGATTGTGGAAAGCTTTGAAAGGCAGGCAGAGGGATCTGAGCTTTACTCAGAAGGCAATAGGGAGCCACTGAAGACTGCTGAACCGAAGGCTGAAATGACCAGCCAAATCTATGCCTGACCTTGCCAAAGGTCAGCAAAAGCCTGACACCAGATCCCCAATTTCACATTGACCCCTGTGCCCAGGTCAGGTGCCATCTCTCCTCCCATTTGGCCAGAAACAATTGTTTCCACCTCTGAACGCTCAGAACGCTTTTCACCTCTGTGAAGGCATTTAAAGAAAATGATTTCATGTTAAAGTTATCTGGGCATCTATGATATCTTCCCTGTTAGGCTGTGAGCTCTGCAAGGGCAGCAACAGCTATTTTATTTATATGATCATAGACTTCAGAGCTAAAAACGACTTGAGAGATCATTAAATCCAACCCCTCATTTTACAGATGAAGAAACAACAGAAATGGTTAAGTGACTTGCCTAAAGTCTGCCATATTAGTTAAGTAAGAGAATCAGGCTTTGACCTGTGGAAACATAATTTAAAACCTTTTTTTGTTTTTTTTTGCAAAACTAAAAGTATTAAGAAATAATGTATTTGTCTAAAGCCCTTTTTAAGAACCTTGGAAAAGCCCCTTGGAAAGGTCCCGGACAAAAAGGACTCTTCACTGGCAAATGGAGTAAGGGTGGTGGCCAATCTTTTAACCAAGAATAACTCTTGTCTAGTTGACATCATTGCTTCCCCACTCAAAAGAAATGAAGTGACTAGTGCCAAGACCTACTCTTTTCTCTAGAGAAAGGATACTGTTATCTATCTGGGGAGGAGGCACCTTTGTTTATTCCTGGAGTGGGAGCAGTGGTTTAAGAGGGAATGGGATTGTTTACTTGACTATCCTAGAAGGGTAACCCAAACTGTGTTGTTATGATTTACTTCCTTGGGATTCCTATAATCACGTCGGGGTAGAGCATTGTGCCAGAGGGCAAAGGGCACTATGCCTTTCTTTACAGATGGCTGAAGTTGGGCTCTCAGCTCCCTATGCCTTGCATCTGCTGCTCTGCCTGGTTTCAAATACATGGAATAAGATGCCCCCCTTATCAGGTACCCCCTGATGTCCCCACCTCTCCCCACCTCCATCTTCCTGCCTCCTCTTGTGTGTTGTCTTCCCTCATTAGATTGTAAGTTCCTCGAGGGGACAATTACATCCCTAGCACTTAGCACAGTGCCTGGCACATAGTAGGCACTTAATAAACATTTAGTAAATTGAAAAATATTCAATAAAATTGTTTCTGGAAGAATTGATCCTAAAAATAGAGTACAGCAATAGTATTAATATTATTTTTTCTTTGACAGAACCTAGGTCATTTAATTTCAAATCCAGCACTCTTTTCATTGAGCCACATTTAGTTTTCCCCACAGTCTCGAGCACAAGGCCTAGATAGTGGTTGTTTGAATACTGAGCTGATGAATGAATGAGTGAATGAATGAATGAGTGAGTGAAATCCCACAATCAAGAAGCTTTCCTCTTTGATTGCCTTCATAGAAGTGTCCCACTTGTATGGGACGAGTGAAAGTTTCTCATGTAAGATTTAAGCTATGCTCCATAAATGTAGTAAGGTTTCAGCATGAGCTGGGCCTAAGTTTCACTTTCGTTTCTGGGGAAGGGGGTTGTGCACCAGCTGCCCACACCCCTCCCTTGTTTTGTAACCACCCCCTCTGTTGTTTTGTGCCTTAACTTTACCAAAATAAGGCAATCCTCTAACTCCCAAGCTAGTTTTGAGTAAAATGTGTCTCTTTGGGTTCTAAATCTAGACTGTGAGGTCTCTTGCCTCAACCAATGAGGATAAAGAGATTGAGACAGACAGGCGGGGAGGGGGGCTTTTTGGAGTGGTTTGTCTAAGACTATATACACAGCTTGCTGTTGTTTGTGCTTCGCCTCTCTACACCAGTCTGCTCTGGGTAGGAGATGCCCAACTCTCGCGAGAGACTTGCTAGAATAAAACCTTCTGTTTTCTACCTGGAGATACCTCTGAGTTTTTATTTGGGTAAGTGGTCTCTATTCCACTCACACTCAAAAAGAGAATGACTGGTAGATGTGGATCACTGCCAAAGCGATTGTCTGAAAGGCCCAAGGGCAGACTTACTTATGTTCCCGCCGACTTCATAAAGGAGCAGGTTTGATGATTCAACAGGCCCATTACTGCAGAACACAGAAGAAAGATACATATGTCAGTGAGGATGGTCCAAAGGCAGCCAAGGCATTCATAATGACATAAGCTCTCATTTCAATGGGGCTTTAAGGTTTGCATAGGACTTTTCAAACAACCACCTATGAGAAAAGTAGGGAAGTGATTATTGCCTCCATTTCACAGAAGATCAAAGGATCACAAGAGCAGAGAGACCCAAAAGGGACCTCAGAGACCAAACTCTTCATTTTATAGATGAGTCAGTTAAGGCTCAGCACCATTAAGTGACCTGCGTTTGGTTATGTACCTAACCAGCAAGCTGGAACCAGAAGCCAGTGCCCTTTCTACTGACTGTACGATACTTCTCCAGCATGAATGGGGGGGGGGGGGACTTTTTAAAGACCCCACACCCAGAAGTGCAGGCCCCACTGATCTCTTAGATGTAATCGTGGACAAGTTCCTTACTCACCCTCAGCTTTGGTTTTCTCCTTTGTAAAATGAAAAGATGGGAATGGGTGATCTCTAAGCTCCTTTCCAACTCTAGATATCATGGTATGGTCAGGGATAGGCACAAAGGCATATACCAAGACTGGGTGTCAGGTCTTTACAAGGGGGGCAAAGAATGTAACTAAACAGATTTGACTCATGCAGAAAATTAACTTGGGTCAACAACGTCAAGGGTGGCCTGGTCAAAGCCCCAGCATAAGAGACAGGAAGGCAAGGTCCACTTTTAGGCCTTTCCCTTCCCTTCCTTCCTTCCCTCCTGGCTAGGGGTGGACATGGGTACAGTAATATATAGAGGACTGGGGCCTTAGTCTGTTCCATTCATTGGCAGACATTTTTCCTTGAGATGATATTTGTTACAGGAGAATTTGAGCCCTGTCCTATCTTAACTGAGTTTGAATCTGAACTAAGATATTGACTACTTTTGTAACTTTTGACAAATCGTTTTCCTTCTCAGGCTGCACTTTATGTATAAAATGAAGTAGCTGGACTAAATTAATTATAAGGTCCCTTCCAGTTCTAAACTCTGATACATGAATTCAATCCTACAGATGATAAGAAAAATCTCTAATAGTTATTATCTTCAGTGAACAACAGTGACTAAGTTTAAATTGAACTTGAGAGTCAGGAGAACTAGATTCTAATCCTGGTTCTGTATATTACTACCTGTAGGACCTTGGCAAAGTCCCTTTCCTTCTTTGAGATTTGACTTCCACGTGTATAAAATGAAGGAAGGGGACCTTGAAGGTTCTCTTTTGCCTTGAGATTCTGGAATCCGATTTCCTTTTTGTGTGAGTGGGCCTCACTCATCCTGTCAACAAGGTTGGCACTGGCAGAGGGCAAAGCCTCTCACTAGCATCACAAAGTCACCCAATGGACCGAACTTGAACCCCTGCTTCCTCTGCTCCCAAAAGGGCAGGCAGCAATGATGGGATGAGCCCTCAAAGGCACTCGGTCTTGGGGCTTACTTTCTGCTAGGATCCTGCCTGCTATAAGCAAGGTGGTTAAGGAAAAAATACTTTGTAAATGTAGACTATTTAGAATATAGGGGGCAGCTAGGTGGCGCAGAGGATAGAACACCAGCCCTGGAGTCAGGAAGACCTGAGTTCAAATCCAGCCTCAGACACTAGACACTTACTAGCTGTGTGACCCTGGGCAAGTCACTTAACTCCATTGCCTAGCCAAAAAATAAATAAATAAAATAGAATATAGAAGCACCATAGGAATGGAAGTTATTGTTATCTTGTCCTTCCACAAAAGTCACCATGTCTTTTTCCTCCAAGGCCAAGGCATGAATAGATTTAGAGCAAAGGATATTAAACGACAGGTCAGCTGCCCTTCAAAACATTATCCATACGCTGCCCAAAATGGCTTTCTTCTCTGAGGGGAGAGGCATTCTCTCCCATTAGACCACAGCAGCTCTCTTTGGTCACCCTAGACAGCTACATGCTTGGAGGCATGTGGGCTAGTATTTAATGTTAAAGCTTATGCTCATAGCATCAGAAACTAAAGAGCTAAAAGGAACCTTAAAGTTCATCTAGTCCAACACTCACATTTTACAGGGGAAGAAACTGAGGCCTATAGAGGGGAAGTGACTTGTACAAGGTTCTACAGATAGTTAATTGACTCTGGGGATAAATCTAGGGATCTGGCATTAGGTCGTCTGGCACACTTTCGGTTCTACAGCATTTCTTTATTTATTTTCAAGGATTTTATTTATTTATTTTAGTTTTCAACATTCACTTTTATTAGATCTTGAGTTTAAATGTTTCCCCTCCCCCCTCCCCAATCATGTAATCTGATATAGGCTATCCATGCACGATCTCTATATATAGGCTATACCTGCACAGCATTTAGAGTAGGAAAGGATCTTAAGAGACCACCTGGAATAAACCTTTCATTTTACAGAAGGGGAAACTGAGGTCCAGAGAAAGGAAGTGACTTACAAGGTCACAAAAGCTGTAGTGGTTAGAACAAAGAGCTTAAGAGGGGCCAAGGCTGTGGACCTAATTTGTGTAGGGCAAGCTAAAAGGCAGAGGCAATATTCAAACCAGGGTCCACTGATGGTGAACTCCACAATTGTTTCCTCACTCCTTGGGGCCCCTGGAGTTTCCAGGCAGGAGTTACCATTGGATTAGGTTGACTGTCTTCATGACATTCCAGCTGTTGGAGCAGAGGTGTCTCTGGAACTGCTTAAGCACATCAGCAGCTTTGGTGCTATTGTGTAGATGCACCTCTAAACAGTCCTTTAGGAGCAGAGCGGCCTGGATTTTCACCACTTTGGATGGCTGAAGAACAAAGAATGCAGACGTGCATACACAAACAAGAAGAGATGTGTTAAAGGAGAACAGAATTCCTCTCACTGCTCTGTAGGCTGCACCCCTGACTCTCCTGGCCTTTTTAAGGAAGATGCCCAAACCAGCTAGATGGCTCAGTAGACAGAATGCTGGACCTGGAGTCACGAAGTCCTGAGTTCAAATTCAGCCTCAGACGCTTACTAGCTATGTGATGCTGGGAAAATCACTTAACCTCTGTTTGCCTTAACCCACTGGAGAAGGAAATGGCAAATCATTCCAGTATCTTTGCCAAGAAAACCACATGGATAGTACGGCCATGGGGTTAGGAAGAGGTGGACATACATGGCTGAACTGAACAACAGTAAGCCCAGACCAGCCATGTCTTTTTTTTTTTCTTTTGGCTAGGCAATGGGGTTAAGTGACTTGCCCAGGGTCACACAGCTAGTATGTGTTATGTGTCTGAGGCCGGATTTGAACTCAGGTCCTCCTGAATCCAGGGCCGGTGCTCTATCCACTGTCCCATCTAGCTGCCCCCTAGCCATGTCTTAATCCCTCTACAGGCTGTACTTTGGACTCTCCAGACTTGCTTTACAATGCTTTCCTCACCAGGTACCTTCATCATCCTCCAGCCCCTTTCCAGCTTCCTTTTAGGTTATCTTCCCCCATTAGAATGTAAGCTCCTTGAGGGAAGGGACTGTTTTTTCTTTCCCTTTGTATTTGCATTCCTAGCACTTAGCATGGTGCCCAGCATATAATAAATAGTAAGCACTTAAATCCCTGTGGACTTGACACGTGTACACACCCCAGGCAAACTGACCAATCTGCTGCCTAACATCCCTTCTCCTTTCTCCACTTCTCATCTCCCATGCCTGGAAGGCACTCCCCTCATCATCTCTACCATTAGAACCCTTGGCTTCCCTCAAGGCTCTGCCCAAGGGCCATCTCTTCATTACTCTTCAGTCATGTCCAACTCTTTGTGACTCTATTTGGGGTTTTGTTGGCAAGGAGTGCTTGGCCATTTTGTTCTCCAACTCATTTTACAAATGAGAAAACTGAGGCAAACAGGGTAAAATAACTTACCCAGGGTCACACAGCTAGTAAGTATCTGAGGCCAAATTTGAACTCAGGTCTTCCTGGCTCCAGGCCTGACACTCTATCCACTGTGCCACCTAGCTGCCATCTCCTACACAAGGCCAACCCTTCTTCTCCCAGGGTTTAGTGCCTTCTCTTCTGAAATGACTTTGTATTTTTAAACATCTACTTTGCATTTACTTATCTGTGTACATGTACCTTCCCCTGAGAGAATTTAAGGTCATGGAAGGCAAAGAGCGCTTTGTTTTTGCACAGTGCCTCATACAGAGTAGGCGCTTAATAAATGCTTTTTGAATCAATGACTAAGTAAATGATACAGACTCTAGAAGGCTGAACAGAGAAGATGTGCACAATTCATTAAGTACCTGTTATGTATTTTCAATGATCTCAAGCTGGTCCTTTTGATTATTATTTATTTCTTTTGATTCTTTTTGGAGATGCCCTAAGGCTATGAATCATGAGACACCATCATCTTAGAAGAATCACAATTTGGGCAATCCCAAGGTCAATGGGACTCTGCACGCTGGATGTGAGCACATTACCAATAATGTCTTCTGAGCTTTGACATGAGAGATGGCCTCAAAGACAGCACCAATGACATATTGTGATGGGAAAGGGAGGTGAGAGCTGTTAAGCACCAAGATTGGGGGATAACAGGTGGGCAGACCAAGCGCTGCACTGGCACCCACAAAGTCCAGGTGAAGCCTGAACCCCTTTAGGTTAACAACAGAGAAGAAGAGAGCAGCCTCCTTGCAGAAGATGAGACTGAAAGGCTGAGTGGGAATTCATCGGTAAAAAGAACCAGAGTAGGACTGTAAGCGTACTGGAGGCTCCTTTATGGAGGATTCACAGAAAGCCACAAACAGGATGAGAAGGCATGGGTGAGTTGCTATATGCACCTGTGGAGGGAGTAGCCAGCTGATGAGATCACACATTTATTGAAGGGCTGATTTATAGGTAAGTCAGAGTCAGGGAGGGGAGAAACATAGAGACAAAAAATTACAATAATCCCTACTCTCAAGGAACTTAAGATCCACCGTAGGGATTCAACATGTTTACCTTTAAGATATAAGCAGGGGTGTGCTAGCCTGGGCAGCTGGGTGGCACCCTAGTGAACAGAGTGCTGGGTCTGGAGTCAGGAATATGCATCTTTCTGAGTTCAAATCTGACCTCAGACTTGCTGTGTGACCCTGGGCAAGTCGCTTAACCCTGCTTGCCTCAGTTTCCTCATCTGTAAAATGAGCTGGAGAAGTAAATGGCAAACCACTCCAGTATCTCGGCAAGAAAACCCCAAATGGGATCAGAAAGAGTTGGGTATGACTAGGCAGTGGCTAAATTTTCAGTGTGAACGTTTACACCTTGGAAGCTGACAAACCTACAGCTCAGAACTTGATTATTGTCTTGTTCAGGGTCTAGACTTAAGAAAGTGAGGAGAACATGTGAACGCAGATTAAAATGTAAAGTATGTCACATACAGCGGTGTTCCCCCTCCCCCCAAAAAAGAGCTGGTGGTTAAACATCTACCAGCACACTCCAGGATATAAGACAGAGTGAAAGGACAGATACAAAGTGCACAAAGAAAATGGAAGGAGGAAGGGAACTATCTAAGCACCCTTGGGACTTCTAAGGTTCTTCCATCAGTTCTGCAGACGAATTTGTGTATATGTGTTGTCTCTCCCAGTTAAAATGTAAGCTCCATGAAAACAGGAAGTGTTTCACTATTCCATTTGTATCCTCAGGGCTTAGCACACAGTAAGTGCTCAGTAAATGCTTTTTCATGTATTCAGTCACTTGTGGAGGAACCGATATATGCCTTGAAGGATGAGAATGGCTCCAAAAGGCAAAGAGGGGGAGCAAACGAATGTGTTCCAGGCACAGGGGGACAGGCTGCAAAAATCCAGGACAAGACTAGGGAAGAGTTAGTAGCACGGTCTGATTAAAGAGAGAGAAATGAAGAAAAGGAAATATTGTGCAATGGGAAAGGCTATGGAAGACCTTGGATAAAAGCTAGGCTTGGGAGATCATACGTTGCTCTAAAGGCAATGGAGAACCACTCTAGGTGCGTACACACACACATCGGATGGACACAGGAAGTTTAATAAGACAGCATGTGAACACAATAGCCTTTTTTTGTCCTTTAGTCATGTCTGACTCTTTGTGACCCCATTTGGGTTTTTTTTTTGTCATTTCCTTCTCAGCTCATTTTACAGATGAGGAGAATGAGGCAAACAGGATGAAGTGACTTGCCCAGGGTCACCCAGCTAGTAAGTGTCTGAAGCCAGATTTGAACTCAGGAAGATGAGTCTTCCTGACTCTAGGCCCAGCACTCTATCCACTTCCTCACCTGGCTATCTGAATGGCCTTTAGAAGGCTATATGAACACACACACACACACATGCACACAAATGGACTTTGGAAGGCTAAGGAAGGAGAAGCACGGACACACAGACACACATTCTCAAATAGGCATGATTCACTTCTCTGTGTTGGGCTTTGGCCAAGAAATCGTGTCACCAGTGCATGCAAGAATCCAAAATGAGGGTGAGCTTATTGGTGGTGTGTGGTCTTCAGAAAGAGCATTTAACGTACTCAAAAGAGGTGACTAACATCTTGATGGTTTAAAGGCCGTTGAAGCTTTGAATCCCTTTGTTTTTTAGACAGAAGCTGCACCTCCTTCTGTCTCTCGGCAGCCAGAGGCAGAGGTCTCCAGCCCAGACAGAAGCCATTCCGTGGAGTAGGGAGGGTGGGACACCTGGGAAAAGCTCCCAGAGAGGCCCAGGGTTGGGTGCCAAGGAAGCCAGGTTGAAAACAATGGCTCACATTCAGCCAGCCAGCCTCCGTCTTTTCACAGTACTAAGAGCTGTCGACATAAATAAATACATAAAAACAACCTCCCAGCCAAATTGAATCACCAGCCCAGTTACCATTTGGGAATAAAGTTGGAGCGCCCCCAGGTGTCCAGAGGTGGGATAGGTTTCTGTTTAAAATGACTAAGGCTGAACGACTGGGGAAGGCAGGCCATCCAATTCAATGGATTCCCCTTCATCCCCTCCACAAGGCTCAAGAAAAACTGCCAGTGAAACCCAGAAAAGTACTATAGAGAACCACTGTGTTCATGCCCTCCTCTTCCTACCTTTCATCACAGGGCTACCCACAGCAGCGTCCTTTCCCAGGAGGACGAGGTTCAGAGACAAGGATAATAAGGTCACAGGTTTAAAGCTGGAAGGGACATCAACTCCATTATTTTGCAGACGAATAAATTGAGACTCAGAGAAGGAGAGTGACTTACCTAAGGTCACACAGTTAGTAAGTAAAGTCTTAGGGGGGAAATGAGAACCGTTTTCAAATATTTAAAGAGCTGTCATATGGTAAAGAGAGTAGACTTTTTTCTTCTTGGTCCCAGGAATTAGAATGAGAAGCGATGAATGGGAATTGTAGAGAGGCAGTTTTAGTCAGTCAGTAAAGAAGGGGGAGAACTTCCTAGAATGGAATGAGTTGCCTCAAGGGACTAGTGGGTTTACCATCTTTGGAAATCTTCAAAAGGGTTGGGACGGTCACTTAGCTAGGATCCTGTAGCTTGGATCTGTGCTTAGTTATGGGCTGAGTCAGAGCTGCTTCTGAGGTCCCTTGTCTAGAGGCAGCTGGTGACTCAGCAGGTAGAGCCCTGGGCCTAGAGTCAGGAAGACCTGAGCTCAAATTCAGCATCAGACATGTACTAGCTGTGTGACCTGAGGCAAGTGCCTTAACCTCTGTATGCCTCAGTTTCCCCAACTATAAAAAGGGAACAGTAATAGCATCTACCTCCAGGGGCTGCTGTGAGGATCAAGTGAGATACCATTTGTAAAAAGTGCATAGCACAGTGCCTGGCACATAGTATCTGCTATAAGAAATGCAATTTCCTTCTCTCCCTTCTAAGTCTGGGATTCTATCACTCTGAGAGCAAGGGAAACAAAAGGATCCCAGCAGTAAGAGACGGAAAAGACCTTGCAAATGGCAGGAATTTGTTTCTGTCTCCAGGATCAGACCCCATCGTCTGTGACCACTAGAAACACCCATACCCTAAAGTCACAGATCAGTGCAGGGGTATTGCTGGGTCAGTCTATGGGGGTGAGAACATAGATTTAAATGGCTGGAAGGGACGTGAGAAGCCATCTAGTCCAACCCTTTCTTTTTATAGATGAGGAAATGGAAGCCCAGAAAAGTGAGTTGATTTGCCCAAGGTCGCCCAGTGGTTAGTGGCAGTCAGAATTCAAACTCAGAACCTCTGACTCCTAATCCAGCGCTCAGGGAGCGAGCTCAATTGTGAACCTTGTCCTTTTGGTATCTGGTGGTAGCTAAGCTCCCAAACTCCATTCCGATTAGTGGAATCTGTCCGCCACTCCTGGCAGTGAGACGACACAGGAGATGCCCAGGGACAGGTGCCACGCCTTGCAGAATGGACTTTGCCACCACCTGCAGCAGTGAACACAGAGCAGCCAGCAGGCACTTAGCTATGTGCCGAATCAACGTGAAGAGGGGTGCTGGCTCCACGCTCACCTCTCCGGGGGTCTTGTTCGCCTTGTCCTTGTCTGTGTGAATCTTCTTAAGGAAGTTCTTGATCCGTCTGTCGTAGAACTGATGCCTCCAGCCGCTGTTCTCGTTCAGTTTCCGGACTTGGGCCACCAAGAAGGAGGAGACCTAGCACCAAACAGAGAAAAGCGCAGCTGAAGCCAAGGGGGGTCCTCTCTGAAGGCAGGAGATGCGGCAGAATTGGGAAGGGGGGAGAAATTTTACTTTTAGCAGAGTGACCCCCGAGTACCTCGGGGAACACGGTGACCTGGGTAACAGAATTAGGACTGTCCCAGAGCCCGTCATTCCTTTGAGGGGAAGAAGGTGTCACAAGACCATACATCGAAAGCTGAAGAGATGTGAAAGCCCCTGTCCCATCCCCTCACCTCATATATAAGGAAACAGGCTTTGAAAGCTTAACTGACTTGCCCAAGGTCATACAGATATTAAGTGACAGGGCCAGGATTTGAACCCAGGACCTCTGGCTGCAAATCCAACACTCTTCTTACTCAACCATGCTGCTTCTTCCATTATGGCACTGAAACTTCCAATAAAATGCATCAGGCTGATTACCAAGCAGCATCTCTCATGTTCTTAAGGGTGAAATGTATAAAATATGGGCATACCTCACTTACCACAATAGTAATGTGTGTAACACACATAAACAGAATTATATTTGAAATGTTCAAAGGGTGCTCTCTTATTTAAAGGGATAAATTCAAATCAATAAGTGTACATTGAACAGCCCCAAGGTGCCCAGGACTGTGTTCCTATGGTGAATCCTTTTGAAAAGTAAAGGATTATTTCATAAAAGGAATAACCACCCCAAATAGGTCCATTTTCTTTCTTTCTTTTTCTGTGAGGCAGTTGGGGTTAAGTGACTTGCCCAGGGTCACACAGCTGGTAATGTCTGAGGCTGGATTTGAACTCAGGTCCTCCTGACTCCAAGGCTGGAGCTCTATCTACTGAGGCCCATTTTCTAAACCTTGATTAACATAGGCCAAGTAATGATAACTCTCTTCAACTTGAATTTTTTTCATTCAGCTTTATGAGTCACAATAACAACAATAATAGCTAACATTTATGCAGTACTTTATGATTTGTAAAACAGTTTACTTATGCTATCTCATTTGACAAAACATCAAAAAGGAAAACAAAGTGACAGAAATGGTCGGGTTTTTTTCATTTCACAAAACCACCTTCTGAGGTCTGTCACTATCTGGATCAGTACAGAGCCAGTCCCTTCTCCATGCCCATCACCACCAACTCACAGTCCACAGAAGGTCCTGGTAATGGATCATGGCCCGGACGACATCGGCAGCACTCTCGGCCAGCTGCTTCCCCTTTCCCTCTGGGATTCTGTGAGGCTGCCCTTTATGCATGAAGAGATTTGGTGCCATCACCATGGAAACATTCCATAAAGTCATTTTGTTGTTCTTCTCTCGGGCAACTACCTTCCTGAGAAATTCCAGCAGGGCCTGGAGAAGGAAGGAGGAATGATATAGAGTAACAGGAAACACAGTGGATTTGGACTCAGAGGACCTGGATTCAGATCCCAGCTCTGCCACTCACTAGCTGGATAACCTTAGGCTAGCCACTTCCCTTTTCTGGGTTTCAGTTTCTTCTTCGGTAAAATCATGGTGTCATACTACAGGGCCTTCCAGGTGCCTTTTAGTCCTAAATCCTATGTCCGGGAGAAGGCAATTGGAAAAGGCCAGCTCCTGACACTGAACCTTCCACCTCTCCCTAACGAGTACTCCAGTTCTAATCCTGAACAGCTATGGGGATGAAGAGTCTGGTTGGGATTATAGAGATCTGGGTTCTAGGGTCATTTCTACCACCAGCTTCCTGTGTCATCTTCAGCTTTGACTTCTCTGGGTCTGTGTGCCCCTCCATAAAATGGAATGAATCTCTTTCCTCTCACAATCACTCTCTACTCCTTAGGGATATTGTAGTTTTAGAACTGGAAAGGATCTCAGATGCCATCTCAGTAAATAATCAATAGATATTTATTAAACATCTATTAGGGGCCAGACACTGTGCTACGCCCTAATTCCTCCCCTCAACCCCCTCATTTTACACATAAAGAAACTAAGGCCCTTAGAGATTATCCATAATTATTAGAGAAGAAGTAAGTAGTAGAGGCAGGATTTGAACCTGTATCATCTAACCCCAGATCCAGTGTTCATTTCCATGGTAACACACTAGCATCTCACAAAGGAGATGAACAAGAATACCAATAACAACACTGAGCTCCTTCTGAATAAAGGAGTGAAGCGGTAGTTAAAACACTGAAATGATAACACTGATTTCCATACTTGCAAAGTTCTGTCCTTTCGTTGGTGTGATGTCCCTGTCCCCTTTACTACTGCAGAGGGTAACCCCTCTAAACATTCACAGTAGTTTCACGAATTGTTATGGCCAAAAAAATTCATCACTCAATAATCTTGTTTGTGCAAAAACTTTTTAATTTAATATAATCAAAATTATCCATTTTACATCTTATAGTGCTCCTTATCACTTATTTGGTCATAAATTCTTCCCTTCTCCATAGATCTGACAGGTAAACTACTCCTTGCTCTCCTAGTTTGCTTATGGTTTCACCCTTTATGTCTAAACCATGTATCCATTCTGACTTTATCTTGGTATACAGTGTAAGGGGTTGCTCTATACCTAGTTTCTGTGATACCATTTTCCAGTTTCCCCCCCCCCCGTTTTTGTAGTAATTAATTTTGTGATGATAAATCTTTCTGACATTAGCTAGGCTGATCCTTGAAGGAGGCTCCCATAGCCTGGCCTTGGTCTAGTAACTGATAGCTTTCCAAACAGAGAAGGCCTGTTAGGGCTTGGGCCCCACTGCCTCAGCCTCTTTGGGGATCACCTGGGGCATCAGAGTAAAACCCTATTATCACACAGCATATGAGGTGACTTGGGTACATTACAGATTGAATTGTATCCCCTGTAACATCTCCATGAGTGAAAGCCCGATGTAACTCCATTAGCCAATGGTGCCTTTGTAAGTCCTGGCCAAAGACAAAGCCTGACCTTTCATGCATGTGTGAGAACAGATTTGGGGCCAGATCCAGGGCTGTCTAGAATGATGGAGGGGAAAGTGAAGAATATATTTGGGGATGCTCAGGGTAGCAGGGTAGAGGACATGCTGAGTCCGAGGGGGAGAGTGAAGTGAGATTAGGGGGCCTTACCTTCAAAGTGTTTCTGTTAGCTTCAGGAAGAATCAAGATGAGCAGATTCAGAGCCTGCAGTCGTTGCTTCAGGTCTGGGATATCTGTTTGGAGGAAAAGCAGTAGAGATCTCTGTGGTGTAACTGGTGAGTGCATTCAGCTGCAACTAGAAGGCTGGTGGTTCAAGCCCATGCAAGGATGTGCTTTATGAAAGGCAGAAGACAGGGTACTAGACTTGGAATTAGAAAGACCTGGGTTCAAATCTCACCTCAGACTATGTGACACTGGACAAGTCACCTCGGTTTCCTCAACTGTAAACAGAGATAACAATAGCACCTACCTCCCAGGGTTGCCATGACGATCAAATGAGATAATGCTTGTAAAGCACTCAGCACAGTGCCTCCCCATAGTAGGTGCTTAATAAATTCTTGTGATTATTGTTGTTGTTGTAGTTAATGTGAGGATACCTTTTCCTCTAGAGCTGTCAACACATTTATTAGAAACAATCTCAACTTCAGGAGGAGCCAATGTGTATAATGAAATGTACTTCTTCCTAACCGTTGCCTCTTAGAACTCTCAATTTCCTTCAAAGCTCAGCTCAAATGCTATCTCCAACATGAGGCCTTTCTTCATTCCTCCAGCTATTAATGACTTCCTCCAATACTTTGTACTTATTTTAAATATATTTTGTGTAATGAATAATATAATTTTAAAATTCTATTTTATTTGATTTTCAGTTCCAAAGTCTCTCCCTCCTATTCCCCTTCTCCCACCATTAAGAAGTAAAAAAAAAAAATAAAACCAATTGCAAATATTATAGCCAGTAGTGAATAATATACTAAGAGGCAAAGGGGCATAGTAGCTAGAACAATGTACCCAAAGCCAGGAAGACCCGGGTTCAAGCCTCAATTCTAATACAGACTGTATGACCCTAGGCTAGTCACAGCCTCTTGGGGCTCAGCTCTAGGCAACTCCCTAGGACTATAAGTATTTTTTCTTTAACTTAATTTTTTTTTACTTTCAATTCTAAATTCTGTATCTCCTCCTACCCACTGAGAAGGCAAAAAAAAAATGATATCCGTTCTATATATGAAGTAAGACTATAAAGTATTAGAGAAGGTGCTGACCTGCACTATGAAGGAGTTTCCTTACCTGGCTGTTTCCAAGACCAATGAAATCACAGAGCCAGACCCTACTCCTTTCTATACTCTGTATCTATTTATATGTGTTTATATTAGAAGGTAAGCTCCTTAAGGGCAGGAACAATTTCTTTTTTGTCCTTGTATCCCCAATGTCTAGCACAGTAGCCAACACACAGTAGGCGTTTTAAAAATGTTCATTGATTGATTGATTGATTAACAAAAGGATAGCTCTTATCAACAAATGCCTGACAAGAAGTTACAAATAGGAATTTCTACTTGTAAATAGAAGGAGATACTGAAGAAGAAGCTTGCAACTGGCCCCCCAGAGGAAACTCCCTAATCTTTTCTAGCATCTTTAGGTAAAAAGAAAACACACACACACACACACACACACACACACATACCCCAACAGGCATCCTACCTGAGAGCTAGGATAGACTCCAACACAAAGGAACCTGTAAGCCTGAAAAGAGCAAGCTTTTTGTTGACTCTCCCCCAGAAAGACTCAGCAAGTTCCTGCCTTTTGGTTCATCTTTTATGCATTTAAAGTGTCTACAGAATTGAAAACGAGCATCACCAAGGCATGTGGGGTGTGTCAGCAGTTTGCAACTCTGTACGGACAAAATTAGGAAACAGTGGAATAATAAGAGTGGAATAAAAGATGTTAGCAACAAATATATAAGCAAAGAAATGGGCTGGTCATGTGGCAAGAATCAGGACAACTGATGAGCAGTCCATTGGCTTCACTGATGTCCTTGCAATGGTAAGACAATGTATTGAAGGCTCCCGGCATGATGACTGTATCTCGTTGGGAGAGCATGAACAAGACAAGCACAAATATGGAAAAGAATCAATGGGGTGTGACCTGGAGCCAGAAGGAACCTCAGGAGTCTAGTCCAACCACCTTATTTTACAGATGGGGAAGCTGAGGTCCATGGAAGTTCAGTGACTCAACCAAGGGCACCCAGGTACTAAATGGCAAAGCTAGGATTTGAAATCAGTACCCACACTGATAAGATCAGAGCTTCACTGGAGCACATTTAAAGAAGTTGATATAGAGCTCTTCCTTGGGAGATGAGAATTTTTTTTTTTCAAAAGAGGTTGGAGAATTGAATTTCCATGCTTTTGTGGTAGGAAAACCTTATTTATTTAGTTATTTGGTTGGCTGGTTGGTCTTCAGCTGAACCAGATTAAACTGTAATTGATAATGTTTAACAAAATAAAAATACAGTATCACAAATAGTTAATTTGTGATTTTTTTTTTTGGTGAGGCAATTGGGGTTAAGTGACTTGCCCAGAGTCACATAGCTAGTAAATGTTATGTGTCTCAGGCCAAATTTGAACTCAGATCCTCCTGACTCCAGGGCCAGTGCCCTATCCAGTGCTCCACCTAGCCCCTAATTTGTGATTTTTGAAGTCAATATGAGCCTACTGGGAACTATTTCTATTTTAATTTGGACTACTGATATAGTCCAACCAATAGCTGACCAGGAATATCCTCTCTAACATCCCTGACAAGTGGTGATCATCTAGCTGCCCTGTACTGAAAGACCTCTGGTAATAGGAGAGCCCGTAGGTTCTGCCTCAGGAAAGGAGAACCTTATTTATAAAGCACAAGAATTCCGTGAGCTCCTGCCACTCCCCATCCACATTCCTTCTGTGCCCCAGAACCCCGAGGATGAGGCTACTCACTCTGTACCACGGTGAAGGCAGGCAGGTACTCAGCTGTGAGCAGTGGAGTAGGCAGTTCTCGGATGAACCTCTTCAGCAAACCTGATGCATCATTTTGATGGACCTCATCCCAGTTGAAGAGGCCTGCATAGAACTCTCTCTCTAGCTTCTGCTCCAAACTCTGAAACCAAGAAGAACATGGGCTGGACACCTCAGGCTCCGGGAGAACCAATGTCTCATATCCCTTGCCTTCTCTCTAAGCACACAACCACTATTCTAGCTCTGTCCCTCAATCTCCTCTTACCTGGACCATGTAATAGCCACCTAATTGCTATTAGGTCTCTCCCCTTTTAGGCTTTCCCTTCTCCTATCCATCCTTTAAAAAGCTGCCAAAATAATCTAAGGCAAAGGTCACATCCATGCTCTAAGACCTTTAAGGGCTCCCTATTGCTTCTTAGATAAAATACAAACTTGTCAGGGAGTTTAAAAATCAGGCTCCAACCTACCTTCCCAGCCTTATTTTATATTTATTCTCCTTCCTGTTCTCCATGTTCCAGCTAAACTGATTACAAGCTGTTCCCTGAATGCAACACTCTATTTGCACATCTTTAGTGCCCGGAATCTACTGCCTCTTCAACTCTGCCTCCGGGAATCCTTATCCTCCTTTCTTCAACTATCTCCTCTGTGAAGCCTTCCCTGTGCCCACCAGTTATAAGTACTTTCTCCCTACTTAAAATATCTCACATTTATTTGTGCATGTTACATTTCCTACTAATCCCCACCTCTTCCCACCCCCGAAGAGAATATAGATTATAACATTTCCCACAAGGCTCTGGCTCCAGGCTTCAAGGATTAGCTTGATTAGAGTCCTACGCCTGACATCCTGTGATACATGTGCCTAAGCACCTGTTGGGACAGGTTTATTCCAGGACTAGAACATAAAAGAGGAAGAATAAGGTGAACTTCAGCAAGGCTGCAATGGAATAAACCAGGGGCTCAGGAGTCCCAGTGTGTTTCTGAGACCCAGAGCTAGGGAACCAATTGCAGAACCATTGAAGGGGGAGTCAAACTAGAACAACATGCTGTCGTGAGACTCGGTCTGCTCAGAAGGGATGACTCCAATACAAGTTACTTTAGCCACATTCTATTTCCAGAAACCAGCTGAAGGTGGCATGAACACATTCATGAAAGAAGGAAAACCCATACACCTAACTCCACGTGAAATAAGGAAGCAGAACACAGTACAGGAAGTCCCACTGCTATGGTTTTCTAACCAACTACAAAGACCATGATGAAAAGGGATGAAGAAGGATTGTACATCTTCTTTACCCAACCTGACCATCAGAGAAATTATTCCCTCACCCTGGCACACAAGCATTTCAAGGGATAATGCTTCCCAGGTCTCTTCCCCATTATCCCTCCCCTGCCCCACCCCCGCCATCATTTGTGCGTGACTAGGCATATTGGATTATATCCCTCCAGAAATGTGTGTAAATTTACTTTCTCTATTCCTTTGCTAATTATTTTCATTCTAATGAAATATTTTAATTTAAAATACATGTTCTTTATTTTCATTTGCTAGGAAGGTATCGTAACTGAATTTACGTGACCTGGGGTGGGAAATTAAGCCACCTGCAGTACAGTTATTATCCAAATTACCCAGTAAACCCAGTAATCCATGGGAATTCAAGGAAAAGAGGTGATAATTCCTAGAGAGGGGTACTTTATTTCAGAAAGACTAAAAAAAGGATTATGGTTCTTTGAGAATAGGGGTTATTTGGATTTGTCTTTATATCCCCCCAGTCCCTTACATGGTACATACAAAGTATTCAATAAAAGTATGTTGAATTGAAAGGGAATTGACACTATTTCTAGGAGCCCAGTGCCATAGGGACATATGCTTGTTCCTGATAATACAATTTCTCTGTTAGGTAATCATGTGGCATCACAGTGTGAGGGAGAATACTAGACATAGTCAGAAACTTTTGGGTTGAACTCTATTTATTACTTTTGTGACCGTAGGAAGTCCCTTACCCTCCCTCCAGGCCTCAGTTTTTTCCTTTGTAAAATGATGGGGGTGGCCTAGATCAGGGTAGCTGAGCAGGCCACAGGCAGAGGGACACGAAGGTCAGAGCTTACAGAGGCCCCCCCCCCCGGCCTAGAAGATCTCATCCTGCTATAAATCCTATTAACCATCCAGGGAAGCTGGGTGGTGGGATTGCTCTCTCCCTTTCCTTCCATTTGCTCCTTCCTCTAGGCCACCCAGACCCCACTGAGTGTCTGAGCATGACAAAACACCCACGCCTACTTCCTTGACTTCCCTTCTCCTCTTCACCCAACTTCCTGGCCATCTATAATCCAAGGGGCAGAATACACGGCTGTTTACACAGTCTGGATGAGATTATAACCCTTGTGGTGAGACCGAGGTCCACTGGGCCTTATCATATGTCCTGCCTCTATGCTGTCCAGAACCTTGGGCACTGTAATTTGACTTAATGAAGTACCCCAGGGTCTTGCCTATGGCCTGTTGTACACTGTTAGGACTTCTTGTCCTTTCCCCGTGCCTGGGCCCATAGAATTCTCTTGTATCTGTTGTTTCCCTCATCAGAATGTTAACTCTTTGAGAGCAGGGGCTGTTTTGCATTTCTATTTGTATCTTCAGTGCTTAGCAGAGTATTTGGCATATAGGAAGTGTTTAATAAATGATTTTTCATTCACCTTTTCAACTCTATGAATCAGTGTATTTTCTGGCTGGAAAAGTCAGTTGAGTCTTAATGGAAATTTAAGAGAACTGGATAAAAATTGTGCCAAATAAGAAGAGAACCAGGAAGAGGAGATGTGGGTAGGAAAAGGAAGGTGGCAGGTGCCTAAAAAGCCAAATGAAATTAAATAGAACCACCCCACATGAATATCAATATCCATTAACTGAATTTGCATTTTACTCAACAAACATTCATGTTTAATTATCCATATCAATTCATAAAATGCACAGGTCAGTAAGAGAGTATTTCTACTGGCCATAGGTGCACATTAATAAGGAAAATGCCAGGAACAGAGACCACCATATTATTGATGAATATAGAAGCTGGAAGACCAAACTCCAATTATTAGCGAAAAACAAAACAAACAAACAAAAACCACCCAATTACCTTAATTCTGGTCTGGGAGCCAGATACTCTCAGGATCCCTTCGGTGTCTAACCCTCTCTTCTCTAAACAGGACAGCAACTAGGAGAGAGTTGGAGCCAATGAGTGAAACAGTAGGTGACAGGAGCTTTGAAAACCCATCTAAGAAGACTGCAACTTGGGAGCTGGTTTCTATACATAATCCAGAGTCTGAGAGGTTTGGGAACGGTAGCGTACTTAAGACAGATGGCCAGAAGCTGACTTACAGCTACACGTACATGACATCCGAAGCCAACTTACAGCTTGTAGAATCAAAGGCACTTGTGTGTTGGGGACAACTTTCTGATCAGTCTCCAACAGAGTACTAAGAGGAACTCCAAAAAGCCGCTTCTCTGTAGAAAAGGAAGAGACAAAAATGGATTTCATGTCTTTTTAAGTAATATTGAGTTTCCATTCTAACCGAATTAAGGGGCAAATTTTAAAGGGAATGTCTAATGCCCATAAAAGTTCTCCTCCAATGCTACCTCGAGACACAGACATTCAGCTCAGTTCTCAGGGTGAATGTAACGGAGCACAAACTCTTGCAGGCCCTACTAAGCTGAAAGGGCTTTGAGTACAGGACCAGGGACAGACCGAGTGCCCACTATATAAGGGACACAGAGATTTAGAGATGGAAAGGACCTTAAAGGCCACTGAGTCCAACCCTTCTGCTTTTCATATGACAAAACTGAGGCCTAGAGAGGGTGACTTGCCTAAGGTCACACAAGCAGTAAGTATCTGAGGTGGGATACAGAAGTCATGCCTCTCTGATTCTAAGTCCAGTACTCTATCTGCTATAGCACACTACATTGGATCTGCTACATTCGGAAATACTAACCTCCAGAGGTTGGCCACTGGGCCATAATTTCTTTGTTTACCACAACTTATTAAACCATCTCCCAAGACATGGAGAGGCCGCGATCTGTATCAGCGGCAGTACGCACACTGATGGGACCACAGGTGCTTGAATAACAAAAACTGAGTCTCAGCCTTCTCCGCGTCTATCAAGAAAGCAAATTAGCAGAAGGCAAAGATTACTGAGATGAAGCTCTGAAGGTGCGAGAAAAATATGTATGTGCCACAGAACAGATACACATACACACACACACACACACACACACACACACACACACACACACACACTCTTGTGGGTAAACATGCACAGCAAAATTTTGATGCAAACCCACAAATAGAGGTGGGGGAGACTTGGGGGTGGAGAAAGTTGGGCTCTGTTACTGGTCATGAGGCACTAGAAGCAGTTAGATAGCAGAGTAGATAGAACCTGGAGCCTGGCTCTGGTTGGGCCTAGAGTCGGGAAGGCCTGAGTTCAAATCAGCCTCAGACAATTACTAGCTGTGTGACCCTGGGCAAATCACCTGACTGCTATCTGCTTCAGTTTCCTCATCTGCGAAATGCAGATCATAACAGCAGCTACCTCCCAGGGTTGTTTGCAAGGACCAAATGAGATAATATTTGTAAAGTGCCTCACACAGTGTTTGGCACACAGTAGCTGCTTAATAAATATTTGTCTCCTTCTTTTGATTAATAGACTCACCCATGAATCTGGAACCCTTTGTTCTCAGTAACTATGGACCAATATTCTTACAAAGAAAGTCTTTTCCAAACCTCATCTAGGATCCCGCTGTTTCCACATGTTATCCAGCACCCCTGCAGAGGTTAAGATTCCCCATGCCTTCCACCCCAAAATAAAAAAAAAAATTCAAGTGAATATGAGTTTGTTTTCAGTCAAACCTTATTTCAGTTAAAGACTCTTAAATAGACTAGAGGATGGTTAACCTGTTGCCTTCCATTTTCCTGCCTTGCTCCTTCTCAAGTCCAGTCCCAAAATGTCACAAAGGGCCGTCAGCTCAATCAGGGCCAGCGTGGGGATCTTCTTCATATCTTGTGGTGATAAGTCTCCTATTCTTGTTACTCCAAGTCTTCCCTTAGGAATTCTAAACTTCTAAAGAAACAGAAGAAAATTCCCTGTGTTCAAAACCTTTAGTAGGGACTAAGGTGTCTGAAATTACAGATAATTCCAGGAAATTCAGACATTTTCAGGTAGCACATGGACTGGAAAGATTACTGGTCTAGGAATCACAATGTCCAGTTTCTAGTCTTGGGTCTGATAGCAACACTCTGTGTAACCTTGGATCAACAACTCTCTCTTCTCTGGGCCTCAGTTTTGTCATTCGTATAATGAGAGGGCCTTTTGGCTCTGATAGCCTATGCGGCTATAATAATAGATGGCTACTGGAACTTGCCCTTTGAAACACTCTCTCTGACTACAAACTTAAGTCCCTCTGCCTCTCTCGTTCCCACTCTTAGTGAACCTGTCCTTTGCTCTCCCAAGAAACTCCAGTCCCTCTAGGCCGCCCTAGCTTTTCAGTATATTAGCCTACTTCTAGTTTCACCTCCCACTCTACTTAGCTCAGAACCTATGGCCAAATAGTTCGACAATTCTCTTGCTTAAATCCTAGATTCTTTTACCACCTCTGTGTCCACTGCCAAACCATCCTTATTAACATCCCTTCTAGGATGAATCCCAAATGGCTAATGTTTGACAGAGAAGTCACAAACTGAACGTCACAAAATTGACTGAAGGCCTCATTCAGGTTAAATGGCAGAAATTTATAGTGGAGCCAAAGTTCCTTCACAGTCGTTTTTTTCTATTCATCTTTTGTTGACTCCTTAGGATATTTCTCAGCAAGCACTTAGTCCAATTCATATGTGAAAGGAATCCCCACTACAACATACCTAACAAATGGTCAACCAGACATTACTATGAAATCTCCAAGAAGGAGAAACCCACAACCTCTCAGAGCAGATATTCAACTTTATAAAGCTCCAATTTATTGCTAGGAAATTTTTCTTGTATCCAGCCTAAATTTGCCTCTTAGTAATTTCTATCCATTGCTCTTCTTCCTCTGAATCCCTTTAACTGAATTTTAAAAATCAATTTAATTTATTTTCCATTCCAATTTCTCTCCTCCACCTAATCCTTCCTCACTCATTGAAAAGGTAAAAAAAACCCATTACAAATATGTATAGTCAAGCAAAACAAATTCCCACAGTATTCATATCTCCCACGCACACACACACACAAAATATTCTTTAATCTGTACACTTTTCAGTACTTTGGACTTCCTGTATGACCCTAATCACAACAAACCTTGTTTTACAATACTATGTACAGATGTCTTATCTCACATTCAAAACTGGAAGTTCCTTAGAGGCAGCTAGGTGGCACAGCGGATAGAGCACTGGCCCTGAAGTCAGGAGGACCTGAGTTCAAATCCAGCCTCAGACCAAACACTTACTAGCTGTGTGACCCTGGGCAAGTCACTTAACCCCAACTGCCTAAAAATAAATAAAAAAAGAATAAAAAAAAAACCCTGGAAGTTCCTTGAAGGCAGGGACCAGGCATTATTCATTTATAAATCCTCCATAGGGCCTTATGTGCTGTAAAGGTCCAGGAAACATTTATGAAATTGAATCCAATAGCATACCCGCAATGATGCCCCAGAATCCAAATGCCCAAAGAGGCTCATGTCACCAAACACCCAAGCATGTTCCCAGTTCCTTACCGGCAGTGAACCTTTGCCCCTTATCCACTTGGTTTCTGGGGGCAGTGATCCTTTCTGCAGAAGAGCTGCTTGCTCCGAATATGCAGAATCAGTGCTGAAAATCTCCTCCTTCCCAGAGCTGGGAACTGGGCCAGGATGTTCCACACATCCTGGATAATCTGCCACTGCCAGGGGACAAAAACAGAGCTCTTCAACAGAAGCCACAGGGCAGATGTCTTGCAGATGTTGGTGACACAGTTCTGAGGGGAACAGCTGCTCAGGAATTTATCTACTATAGATGTGCTTCTCCCTCCCGGGATCCCAGATCCACAGGCCAAACTATTACTTCTCATAATCAATAAATCATAATCTTGCCTGCAGAATAACTAACTATAGAGATCCCATCCAAGTTTTTCCCATTTCTACTTTCTTATCCATCCAAACTGTCCTTCATACCCAGAATATTCTTACATGCACATTCCTAATGCATATAATGTATTCTATCATATAATACATAATAACGCATATTCCTAATATGCATAGATCTAGTGATGTCATTTATCTGCTAAAGAATTTTCAGTGGTTCCCTATCCCCTACAGAGTAAGGTTCATACTTCTTTGACTAGCATTTAAAGTTTCTTTAATTTGGTGCCATCCTACCTTTCCTACCTTATCTCATATATTCTCTAAACCAGCCAAACTGGGTATCTCTAAGGTTGCAGAATAGCCACTGTGCTCTCACTCTTCTTGTCTTTACTCAGCCTATTCCCAATCCCCTATATGACCTTCTATCCCCCTACCCACCCTCACCCCCTCTGCCTGCTGAATTCCTTCCCATTCTTTTCCAATTCAAATTCCACTTCTTTGAAGAAGTCTTCCCTGATCCCACTGGATGGCAATAGCCTTTCACCCTCGGACTGTCTACAGCATTTTACTTGCACCCTCCTACTGCACTCGGCGGGTAATATTGTACCTTATAGGTAGCTGTATTACTAACATATTCCTAGACTAAATTCATGAGGACAGGGACCAAGACCTAGTTAAACTTTGTATCTTCCCCAGCACCTAATCCAGTGCTCTGATCACAGTATACACTTAGTAAATGTTTGCTGAATTGTACCTAGAAGTCTTATAACCACAATGTGCCCTTTTTTCCTATGATGGAAGGTCCCAGAGTCCACCAGGACTCCCAGTGCATGTTACTGGCATTTCTCAAGTTCTCTGATACATGGAAAAGAAAACATTTTATCTGGGTCATGTTAATGCCAGGTGTTAGGCACACAACTCTATGCAGATGAAAGATTCACCACCTTTAGGGCTACATCCTCAGACTCCAAAAACTCAGGCAGCCCAATTTGTCAAGAAATTTGACCCCCACTGATCCTGCTTAAGGTCATTTCTACATTGCCACAAGGGCCTTGAAGTCTACCAACCACTCCATGCTGGCTTTCAAACCCAATGACAGTTTCACAAAAGACACCAAGGTGCTGGTCAGATCTTGACAGCTTAGGAGGCAGAGGCTGGGAGCCAAGAAGAAGGAATGAGCAGTATATAGGGAGAAGGAAGAAGGAAAGGAAGAGTTAGTTTTTAAAGGTTTGGTAGTAAAAAGCTTATTTTGGCTGATAAACATCTTCCAGAGACTGATAATGGTCCAAAGACCAATAGCTAGAAAATATAGTTACAGAGAATGTCCTTGGAGAGGAACCTAGATGTACTTTTAGATTTCCAAAAAACAAAGGCACTTCTTACTTGGTGGGGATTCTGCAGGTCTGGATTTTAGCTGTGTCCATTTCCCTTCAGCATCCACTCTTTCTGCTAACCCCTCCTGCATAAGAATGTTGCAAATTACATTGATCAATAAACATTCATTAAGTACCTACCGTGTGCCAGGTACTGGGGACACAATGACAAAAATGAAAGTCCCTTTCTTCAAGGAAGCTTATGGGAGACTATGGGAGAAAACAACATGTATAATAGGAGCATATACAAAATGGGTATCTACTACAGATATAAGTAAATGCAAGGTAATTTTGAGGGAAGAGATAGTAATAGCCGGGTCAGGGATAGGCATCACATTGGAAAGGGATGAAGTATGCTTTGAGGGAAGCTGGAAATTCTAAAAGGCAGAAGAGGTGAAGAGAAAATAAATTTCAGGCATGGTGGGGGAGAGGGGAAAGAACAGTCTATGTAGAGGGAGAGGGATGGGGGATGGAGGATGGAATGACATATTACAGCTAGCATTTAAGGTTTACAAAGTGCTTTACATGTCCTCTTATTTGACTCTTACCATAATTCTATGAAGTAGGTGCTATTATTACTCTCATTTTGCAGAAAAGGAAACTGAGACTGAGAGAAGTTAAGGCCAATTTGGCTGGACCATAGTATATATGAAAGGAAGTGCAGTTATCCCTTCCACATCTCAGGGGTTAGGGGTGCAACACCCCTACAGTCTAGAAAATCCACATAGAATTTTTTGGCCCTCCCTTCATACCACAGGAAGAAGTCTGAATTATTATGGTATTAAAAGATAAAATATGTTGGTATTATACAACGCTATACATATATTTTATGCATTTCTGAGTCTCTAAACTTCTTCTGTGTCATCTGTAGCTTCCACAAAATTCCAAAAAAATTCCCATTTAATTTCTTATGCCAACCTGTGATATATCGAAACTGTGATGGGAAAAGTCTCAATGTGGAAGGGATAACTGCAATGAATAATAAGCCTGGAGGTAGGCTGAAATCAGGTTGTAAAAGGCTATAAATACCAAACAGAGAGAGGAGTTGATATTTGCTCCTAGAAACAATAGGAAGCTTTTTGAGAGCAGGAAGTGACAGGAGGGGATGATATGGTTAGACCTGTACTTTAGGCATCTGATATCTGAGGTACAGAGCTCTCGCTCTAAAGGACCTTAAACTACGACTACTGTGATTCATTCCTAAGGATCTGGTTTGTGTTATGTATGACCTCTCTTTTAATGAATGCAAGAATAGGTTTGCTTAGAATTGTGTTTCTGCAAATAATATCCTTCTTCTGGGGACTGAAAAATGAATGGCTATTACTTACCAGAGAATATGTATATGCATATAGTCATATGGAGAGACAGATGTTCAAATTCAAGACTTTTTCCCTTTCCTTGTTAGGGTCATTGTGTATTGAAATGTATTTCCCCTTCCTATATAGAATAAGAATTAGTATTCTTACACAAAGAATCCCAAGAGAAAAAGCTATATGCACTTCCATCAGAGGACCTCTGATCCTCACTTGAGACTCACTTGAGTCAAAGACTCCTTCACACTTACGAGGCTAATTAAAAGCAAAACTTACTGGGGAGAATCATGCCCATCTTATACACTATTTTATTTATCTATGTAATTTTAGTTGCTTCTCACTTCCTTTTGCTTTTAACTATCCCAACCTGGGCACAGATTTGGGAGATTGCAGCATTCCACCTCCATCTCCAACCCTCCTGAGGCCTTAGTCAGCTGCATAGAATATCTTTTAATAAATATTACTTGTATAACCTATATCAGATTGCTTGCCATCTTGGGGAGGGGGAAAGGGAAGGAGAAAAATTTGGAACTCGAAACCTTATAAAAAATGAATGTTGAAAAGTATCTTTACATGTAATTGGAAAAAATAAGATATTGTTTACAAAAAACATATTACTTAGACATAGGTCTTTGCATAATGTTAACCAGGTAATCCCTCAAGGAGAGATATCTTGTCCCCAAATATAGGAACTTAAATGGGTAGGAGACATTGATCACGTTTTCTTGTCAGACATAGTGTGTCACTTAGTTTGACTTCACTGTTTGTTTGGGGTTTTTTTTTTTGTTACAAGGAAGGCTGCCATGAAGCCCTGGGGTGGGGGTGGGGGGATGGAACAGGAGACAAGAGAATTAAGATTCAAAAATTACTATGATATAAATAAAGCACATCAATAAAACTTTAAAAGAATAAATGAAATGAGAGTCAGCCTGCTAATGATAACTAACATTTACATACTGTTTTAAGGTTTGCAAAGTGTGTTTACATCCATTTATCATCTTTGAGCCTCACACTGAGGATAAGGATAATCTCCAGAGTGGCTAAGGGGCGTGATGTTTAGAGCCCTGGGCCTGGGGTCAAGAAGGCCTGAGTTTGATTCTGGTCTCAGACACTTCCTAACTATATGACCCTGGGAAGTTAGGGGAAGGAGAAGGTTTTAGGAAGAAGATGATGGATTCAGTTTGGGACCCATAGATGTCTCTGATACTCCATAGATTTTTGAGGGATCAGTGGGACATTCTGATGGAGATGCCACATAGACAAGTGGAACTGGGGAATGGGATCTCATAGAAGCATTTAGGGCTGCTGGGAGAGAGCTCTGGGAGACATTTTCATAGATGCAGTAACTGAATCCCAGAGAGCAGACAGCACTCCTTAGAAAGCAGGAGGGTTGGGGCAGCTAGGTGGTGCAGTGGATAAAGCACTGGCCCTGAAGTCAGGAGGACCTGAGTTCAAATCCGGCCTCAGACCAAACACTTGACACTTACTAGCTGTGTGACCGTGGGCAAGTCACTTAACCCCAATTGCCTAGAAAAAAAAAAAACAAGAAAGCAGGAGGGTTACATCTTCCCCCAAAGCGGGAGAAATCAAGAGAATTTCTTTTGCCACATAAAGGAGAGAGCTTAGAGCAACTCCCACCTGATGGCCTCAGTCTTCTCAATGAACTAGGAGGTGAGGTGACTACAAAGAGGGAGAAGGACAAAAGAATGGGGTTGAAGAGAGTAGGGAAAGGTGTGATAATGTTGAAAAGCTTAACTCCAGTAACTGTATTTTCTTTAAAACATGTAGCCACCAGGCAAAAGCTTTTCTAAAGTCAAAAAGGCATGCCTTGCTGAGGAACTGCTCTATTACTGAACAGTGGGCTGCTGTTCACTTTTTTAATGTCCTTTTCCCCCCAGCAGGCAAGGATGCTTCAGGTGCCATTATCTGGAGAGGAGGGCCTTTCTCTGGCCCAAGGATGCAGCCTCGGAGTCGGAGGACTTGGCTTTGTGAATCTTGGTTCTGCTACAGCTTTGGCTGTGTGACCTTAGACAAATCACTTCCCCTCTCTGAGGACCTCAGTTCCCTCATCTACGAATGGAGGTAATATTATACTGCCAATCTCAGGGTTACTGTAAGGCAAGCACTTTACAAAGCTTTAAGTACCCTCAAATGCAAGTTGCTATTATTTTCATTCTCTAAAGTGGTGACGGAAGCAGGGACTTCTGAATGATATTTTATTGATTAGAGCCAGCAAAAATGCTAGAAGAAACCTGGCATGGATTTAGAGGAGCTAGTTACCATCAGCATGGTACAGTGAAAAGAGCAATAGATTTCGGCTAAGAGGATGTTGGTTTGAATCCCAGCTCTGCAACCATGGATATGCAAGTCACTTAAGCTCTCTGGACCTCAGTACCCTTCTCTGTAAAATGAGGGGGTTGCAACCCGATGGGCTCTAAAGTCTTTTATAACTTTAAATCTGTGATCCTAAAATCATCATGTTAGATAAACTCCTGGTGGTCAGGAGCAAGGATTTTGACCTTTGTCCTAGGATGAGAAACTTCTTGCTCCAAGCAAGAAGGGGACACAGAGGTCATCTAATCCAACCCCCTCAGAGGGGGAAACTGAGGCCCAGAGAATTTAAGTGCTAAGTCTAGTTGTTTGGGGGCAGCTAGGTGGCGCAGTGGATACAGCACTGGCCCTGGAGTCAGCAGGACCTGAGCTCAGACACTTGACACTTACTAGGTATGTGACCCTGGGCAAGTTACTTAACCCCATTGCCTAGCCAAAAAAAAAAAAAAGTTTAGTTGTTTGGTCATTTCAATCATGTCACGCTCTTCATGACCCCATTTTGGGGTCTTGGCAAAGATACTGGAGGGGTTTGACATTTTCTTCTCTAGCTCATTTTTATAGATGAGGAAAGTAAGGCAAACAGGATTAAGTGACTTACCCAGGATCACACAGCTAGTAAGTGTCTGAGGCTGGATTTGAACTCGGGAAGACAAGTCTTCCTGATTCTAAGCCCAGTGTTCTATCCACTGTGCCACCTAGCTGCCCATGCCCAAGGTAGTACAGGTAGTTTAGAGACAAGTTTTGTACCAAGATGATCTAACTCCCTATGCAACCACACTTTCCATGATACCACATGGGAGCACTAGAAACTAGTATAATATACATAGTAGGTGCTTAATAAATGTTTGTTGAGTTAAATTGAATTTGCCTTAGAGACTTGATACTCCTTTTCTTACTGAGGCAAATATATCACCTGTTCAATTGAAAATCTGACCTCCTACCATATGACCTTTTGTGTGTATGAATTTAATAGTCACCAGAGTGTCAAGGATTAATTTTGTTTGTGGAAAATTATTTGGGAGAAAGCTGCTACTGTCAGGAGTTCTGGGAATGGGGCAAGAGAGGGAGGGGAATGAAAAGAAGACCCAAGATCAGAGAAGATAAGATTTAACTGACCCCAGAATCAAAGGTGCCAAAGATGTCTCTGACGTCCCTTATGGGTGGCTTGTTTTTCTTACGCATCGAGCGCGTGTAAGTGTCTAGCCTCCGTTGCACAGCAGCCGCCTGGGTCTTTGTGAGTGTGGACAGGAGCACTCTGTTATCACTGTCTGGCGTGGGGGCCCCAAGGAGGTCGGCCAGGCCTGTGTCCTGCAGCCACTGGGCTTCTGCCTCACCCTCTGTCAACAAATGGAAAGCACTGGATACAGTAAACACATTACCATGATTCCAGAGGCAAGAGGGACAGCAGACAGGGTCATACTCACACAGATAATACCAGACAAACAGACAGATCTTTATGGTAATGAGTTCCTTGTCAACCAAAGTATGTGGGCTCACACTAAATAGCCACATGTTGGGTAGAGGGGATACTTTTGGTCTGAGAGGGTGCCAGGTTAGATGACCTTTGAAGCCCCATTCAAACCTTCATTTTATAATTTTCAGAGATAGATATTCACACTTACAGATACCATCACAAGAGCACAATTGCCATGGGTAAAACTTGGTTTGAAAAATATCAATTCTTGCCAGATGTTTTCATCTAAGGATTAAACACAATGAATTTTAGTATTAACCAAGGGCCTCCTGTGTGTCCCAGAACATCTAGCACAGGGGTTAACATGCCTTAGCTTCTTCCTATGTAGAAAAAGGAGGCTGGATTAGCATTTCAGAAATGTTTAACACTCAGTAAATACTTTACTTATGATGTACAGATGGGCTCAATGCATGATTAATGGAAGTTACGCTTAAACCAAGCATAATGTACCACTGCTGCCAGAGTTATAAAAGACCGTAGGAGGTCACTGGCCCCTGACTAAAGGCAGATGAATGTCTAAACAATCCAGGACCAAAGGTGCCTTTTCTTTCCCTTCAAGGTCAGATGTGCCACAAACATCCTTAGTCACTCCTTCAGAGATTTTATCCTCATGCCGACCAATAATTTTTCCTTTGTGTCTCATCAGCATCTCTCCATACACTCTAGTTAAACCCATTTACATTTTATTCAATAGTCTCTAAAAATTAAGAGTGCTACACCATGCAAACTACCAAGAGATTATTCATAGAACTAGGCAAAATAATAACAAAATCAATAGAGGTGAACCAGAGAACGCCTAATTAGTAGAACAAGTAGCCCAGTTCTCAAATTATATCATAAAGCTCTAATCATTAAAACTATTTCATACTGGTTAAAAAATAGAAGAGTAATTCAATGCAACAGACTAGATAAGCAAGTCTGAGAAGCAAAAAAACATGGGGGCTCAGTGTTTGATAGATCCAAGAACAAACTACTGGAGGAAGGAGCCCTTATTGGAGTTCTGGGAAAAATGGAAAACAGGCAGAAAATAGGTTTAAGCCAGCATCTTCTCCAGCTGAAGTTTATTGTGGTACCTGGTATAAGTGATCTAAATTCTAAAGTCACGTGATGAGAAGAATCATAATCAGAACAGGAAGAGAGGAGATTATAAAAGAGAAAACAGACAATTTTGATGATATAAAATGTTAAAACTTTTGCACAAACAAAATCAGTGCAGCTAAACTAAGAAAAACTATTGAGGAAAAAAATTATATCAAGGTTTTTGATAGTCTGACCTACAACATACAGGAAACTGACATAAATTAATAAAACTAAAAGTTTTATTTTAAAACAAAAGTTTAGCAAAGAACATAAAGAGTTTTTAAACGACAAAATACACTCTATCAACAAACATGGAAAAAACGTTCCAAATCACTAAGAGAATTGCAAATCAAAATAGACTCTCATCAAATTGGCAAGGATGCAAGAGATGCAAACACTCAATGATTTGAATAGAATGTTGGAACGGCTTTGTCAACACAGGCATATTAATACCGTTTGGAACTATGTAAGCAAAGTTACTATGTTGTTTATACCCTATGATTCAGAGGAACCACTACTGAATATATAACCGAGAAGGTCTATGACAGGAAGGAAGATTGTACATGTGTGTGTATATACATATATATGCATACCAGGATAGCAACGCTTTTCTGTAGTACCAAAAGCAGACATCCATTGATTGGGTACAGGCTAAACAAAGCATTCTAAATGAATATGATGAAATATTACTTTGTTCTGAGGAGCACCAGTTATGAGGAATTCAAAGAAACATGAGGAGGCTTGTATGAACTGATGATCCTACATGATCCGGGAGGTCCTACCAAGCTGGAAAGACTTTGAGTAGAGGCCTGGTCAAGAAAGAAGTTCACACAAAGAAAGGACCGGGAGACTAATGATTATAACAATACAATATGACAACGCATAAAAGAGAAAATAGCTCAGAATAAATGCAAAAATCTACACTGCTTCCAAATGACAGAAATTGAAACATACCTCCTTCTTCTTAATAGAGAAGTGGTGGACTACAGGTATAAAATGCTTCATACTGTGTCAGATAAATATGTTGTATTAGATGATTTTGCTTAACTGTTTTTCATTGTTGTCATAAGTGAGGGAAATACCAGGGGGAAAGAGGGAATCATTCGAAATGATTATATTATTTAAAAATACACATTACCAAAATATTTTTAAAGAGGAGATTCGCTAAAATCTCAAAACAAATATGGTAGCAAAATTAGAATAGTCACATTCTCAATTTTAAAAAATGACAGAATAGACTAACATCCTCTTCAAAGGTGCCAGTGTAGAACCAATCCAAAAAGTACCACCCAGAGCCTTGGCATCATGGAACTTTGCCCCAAGGGTAGTCCCCTGGCTCTTTGAGAAGGGACAGGGAGGTATGAGTATGTACTAAGTTTGAAGTCACAGGATCATAAGGTATAGAACCAGAAAGGACTTTAGGGATCATTTTGTCCAACTGCCACATTCCATACATGAAGAAACTAAGGTTCAGAGAGGGAAGGGATTTGCCAAAAGGTCACACAGTGTCAGAATTGGGATTTGAACCCAGGCCCTCTGACTCCAAATCCAGTACTCTTCTTACCCTATCATGTTGCCTCCCCTACATGTACTACAGATATCTATTAAGACAAACTGAATTCCCCTGCTCTTGTTTCAGCGTATTTACCTCCCTCCCTCCTCCACCCCAATATTTCAGGTTCTCATCTGATCCTTCCCTTGTCAACCTTTCATCACTTTTAAGAAATAAACATTATGGAACAACCCTAATGGGTGTGTATCAAGGGAAAATTGCCAGGTATTTGAAGGCCCCAGGCACCCAAAACAGAAACTGATGCTATTTTATTGAAGGCTTCAAATCCGAGCCTCCACTGACATTCTCTGATGACTCACATGGGCATGGAAGTGACCTAGAGTTCTTTAAGATCATCTTAGCCAAGTTAAGCCCTGATAGGTCCTACCAAACTGGAAAGACTTTGAATATAGGCCAGTTCAAGAAAGAAGTTCATCACCAGAAAGCTGTCCACTGAGGTGAGGAATGTCTCAGCTATAGGAACTCATTAAATCAACAACGAAGTGGTGGGAGCTAGTAGTAGAGGACATGCTTACACTGATTAAATCACAGGTTCCTGAAGTATCCTTAATGGTAAATGGTACCATACAGAGTTTCCATCTGAGGCCATATTCCTTCCCAAAATAAAGTCAGAAAGGATGGGAAGGAAGGAAAAGGAGGGAAAGAAGAAAAAGAAAGGAAAGAACGAAAGGAAAGAACGGAAGTAAGGAAGGAAGGAAGGAAGGAAGGAAGGAAGGAAGGAAGGAAGGAAGGAAGGAAGGAAGGAAGGGAGGGAGGGAGGGAGGGAGGGAGGAGAAGGGAGGAAGGGAGGAAGGAAGGAAGGAAGGAAGGAAGGAAGGAAGGAAGGAAGGAAGGAAGGAAGGAAGGAAGGAAGGAAGGAAGAGAGGGAGGGAGGGAGGGAGGGAGGAAGGAAGGGAGGGAGGAAGGAAGGGAGGGAGGAAGGAAGGGAGGGAGGAAAGGTAAGAAGGAGGGAGGAAAGGTAAGAAGGAGGGAGGGAGGGAAGGAAAGAAGGAAGGAAGGAAAGAAGGAAGAAAGGAAGAGAAAAAGAAAGAGAGAGAGAGAGAAGGAAAGGTACACAAAGAGAAGGAAAAGCAAGAACAAAAAAGGGAAAGGAGAGGAGAGGAGAGGAAAGAAAAGGAGAAATTATGGTGTGCTGTGGCTCTTTGCCTTTTTCTCTCCAGCTCATCAGTTATAGGCAGGGGTGAGGGGCAGATTCTGATAGTAAAGTCAAGCTAAGGGGTCTCCAACCGAGCCCATCAAGTTCCAGGACTCAGGAAATCATTGTCTATGTTCTATGGGCAGCACAGCTTCTTATGCAAAATAATCATAAATTTTCAAAATAAAATTGGATTTAGTCTGGATGTTTTGCACACAATTTAATTAGAGATCCTGCTGGTCTATAATGAAGCTTAACCTAGAAAAATCATCTTTGTTTTCAGAAAATTAGCTTTCCTCAACTGATGTCAGAGACTGCCTGTAATGACCCACTTTTCTTACAAACAGAACCTAGTGATAAACTGAAGGGCTGGGTCTGAGCTCTGAGAAAGTCTGGTCCTTTACAGCTGCCATATCCATTTATAAACCACAAAGCACTCTATAAATGTTTATCATCATTATCATTTTTTACCCAAAGCTTCATCTGCCTAACTGCAAAACTCATTTCAGTCTGACATGTTCAATTTCTTCTCAATAAAAAGTTTTTTTAAGTTAGGTGATCCATTGTCACCTTAGAAAGAAAGAAAAAAAGAGCTAAATGGCAAACTAAAATGGCAAAAAATGTCCCATATATCTGGTCCTTTAGACAAAGCAGTTGTTCTGTGATAGAGGCCGAACCCATCTAAGCTCAATTATCTAAAAGATCATTTGTACCTTCACGGACTCCCTATGTTGTGGGTAAAATTTCCTCCTCCCCACACACATAGGAGCCATTTTAAAACCTGGCAAAACATGGAAGTGCAAATTGGAGCCCATGGGGTTTCTCCAAAGACTCCCCAGCATTATAAGGCATATTGGTCACTAGAAAACAAAGAATGAGGAGATACAGGTACACCCGCTAGTGCCCCCCAAAACTTACCCAGAGGGCAACTGATAACAACTCTACTTCAGAATCACTGACATTTACATGGTAAATACAAATTGCTTTGTCTTTTGGTCTTCCAGATTCACCCAGAAACTTAACGATCTGGAAACAGTCTAATGTGACAAAAAGAAATCTGGATGTAGAATAGGAGACCTTGCGTTCCAAATCTAGATCTGCCACTGTATGACCTGAAACAAATTATTTATTTCTCTAGGCCTCAGTTTTTCCATCCATAAAAATAAAGGGGTTGGATTAGATGGCCTTTCAGGTCCCTTCCAGGTTAAAATCTCTAATCCTATGATCCAACAGATTTGTACTGTAGGTTACTCGTTCTTTTCCTTAATTAGCAAGCATTTGTAAAGTACCTACTATGTGCTTTGGGGTGCTAGGTGCTAGGAATACAAAGACAAAAATTTTTTTTAAGGCCCTGCCCTCAAGGAGCTCACAATCTAGTAGGGAAAAAACAATGAGTGCACAGGTAAGAAAATCCAAATTACATACAAAGGAAATAAAAACTAAAATAGATAACTAAAAAAGAAAATACAAACAGGACAGGGAAAAGCACTAACAGACAGGGAAATCAGGAACTACAGTGCAACTAATGTAGGAAGTGGTACATGAGCTGAGCTTTGAAAGAAGCTGGGGATTCTAAGAGGCAGGAATGCACATCCTAGACAGTAGGAAGAGCTTGGACAGAGAAATGAAGACAGGAGACAAGGCCCTGTACAGACAACAGCAAGTGGGAGAATTTGGCTGAAACAAAGTATGTGAAGGGGAGTAACAAGTAATAAGCCTGGAAAGGAATTGGGGGAGGGGGGATTGGAGCCAGATTGTAGAGGGCTTTGAAATGGGGAAAACCCCTTTACCTCTTTTGCCTGGAGCCCTTTCTATGGAGCTGAGCAGCCTTGCTGGTCAGAATCACGGGACTGTTTCTGATAAACACATTTGCCCTGACTGTTTGCTAAAGAACAAGTGTAAACAGAAACTTGTGGCTGGTCTCTTGGCCCCTGTGATAGGGAAGGGGGTGGGGAGAGAGAGAAACCTAACAGGACTAGCCACTGAGCAGGAAAAGCTGCCTACTCAATAGACTTTAAAAGGAGACCAACTTCATTGATCATTCTTTCTCCCTATTTGTCACACAGGTTGAGACTCTTCAAGGCCTCCCTCAGATTTCCAGCAAGGGGGGTGAGAAGGGGAATATCCGACCCCTCGAAGTTATGGAAGCTCCACACACATGACAGCGAACACCCGATGGCCTGGATAAACCTGAGGCCGGACCTCAAGTCTCTGGCTGTCTCTTCTTTGTGTTTCTTTCCCTGAGCACAGGTGACCAAACGGCAATCCTGAGATGGGTGGTTTCCAGGCTTGATAACAACTTCGTGAGTTCAATAGGTCAGAAGTTAGCATACTCAGGAGAGTATGATGGAGGATATAGCTTACTGTTACATGCCTTAATTGTCAACATTTCTTCTTTAGTGGAAGAAAGAAAAAGTTGTCCTATACCTCATCTTCTTAGTACCTATGTGAAAAGGACCCTGTTAATTTTGTTGGGGGAGACCCTAGCCATGAGTCATCCCTAAGCTTTTAGAGATTTTTTCCTAGGGCTCCAGGATGGGGAATAATGAGCCAAAGAGTATGAGAAAAGCTCTGGAGTTAGTCTCCTTCAGGACTGAACCTGAGCTGAATGTTCCCAGAGCTCAGAGAGCTCTGGTGTAAGAGGATTCTCCCACCCTCAAACAATGGATTTTATAGCTTTGTATGTCAGACAGATGAGTATGTATTTTATCCTAAAGACCATAGGGCGCCACTGAATCTTCCCAAATGAAATAATCAGATTGATTCTGTGTCTTTTTTTAATTGATCCTATTTACAAATTAATTGATTTTTATCCTATAACTGCCTAAGTCATGATTCTTTGTCTCTGAACTTAATTAAGAAATTTAGCTGCCCTGTAATGAGTTAAGTTTAGAAATCCAGTTCTGTTAATCATTCTTCTATTCTTGTGTAAAAGAAATCTGTTACCCTTAAAGGATGTAAGTGGACACCAAGGAGTCTGGTCTAGTATCTTTATACCACCAAGCTATCCTCCATGAATGTCTGATTTTTTACCCAAAGAAGTCTGGTTTGCTATCTCTGTCCTTGCAGATGCAGCTGGACCCAAACAATGAACATTTCTTAGGCACACGGGGGGGGGGGGTTGTTGCTAGCCTTCATTCCTAATTTCCATCCAATCATATTTTCTTCCATCTATGATGCTAGCCTTCCTATTTTCTATACTTCTCAAAACTATAAAAGAAAGCCATCCCCCTCATTTGGGGCCTTAGCTTTGCTAGGGAAGCCGAAGTCCTATTTGTTGGTAAATTCACACTTTACTAATAAATTGATCATGCTTAGAACTTTCTGCCTCAGTCTACCTTAATTTTACCTGTTACATAAGCAAGGGAATAGATTATGTCCTAATGTTGCTGAAAGTCCCAGATAAAGAAAGCTAGAAAGAATATTGAGCTCCTCTTAACTTCTATTCTGCAAAGGTCGCCTCTAAAGCTGAAACTATTCAAATCCAGCCTCAGACACATAATACTTACTAGCTGTGTGACTTAACACAGTCACTTAACCCCAACTGCCTCACCAGAAAAAAAAAACAGGGGACAATAAAGCTGAAACTACCAAAAGTATAGTCTGTAGGTGCTAGACACAAATTTACTCGGGGCGGAGGAAAGACATAATCACAAGGATAGGATAAAAAGACCTGAAAGCACAGTCCCACTCATTATGGAAGTGCACATCCCCATCTCACTGTGTTGATCTCTGTTGGTCACAACCAACAAGACCTGGAATAGCATGTTTCATATAGTTTGGGCTTGGGGGAGGGTGAGATGGGGGTGGGGATGGGGGAAGGAGCTAGAGGCAGGACAAAAAGGCAAAGGGGCAGAAAAGAATCTACTCTTTTGGGTCTGTGTACTGTTTGGGGACTATTTGGGGAACAGGGTGAGAACATCCGGAGTTATCTGACATGTTTAAAGAATCGGCCTAAGTATTGACAAACAGAGAAATCTTTTAGGCAAGGACTTGTTATACCACATAAGTAAGAATGCTATCTCTTCTTAGGCTGGTTAATCAGAAGAATGCCACAGACATATTGGATCTTGATTTCAATAAAGTACTTCTCAAGTTCACCATAGTATATTGGCAAGGGTGCTGGCCTCAGAGTCAGAGGACCCGGAGTTTCAATCCTGGTTCTGCTATTTGCTACATGTAATGCCTCTCTGGGACTTGGTTTCTGTATCTATAAAATGAGGGGCTAAACTTAGAGGAATGAAAGGGGTTCTCAACCCAACAGAATGGAGGGGGTCCAAATGATAATACCCTCATGGAGGATGAAGTGTGTGTGTATGTATGTATGCATACATATATAACACACACACCTGGGACGGGGGTTGGGAATCTCAAGATGAGTTTATTCTTTGAGGAGTTGATGCATTGGGAGACTAATTTCTCTGAGATGGTCTTTATCCTTTTAAGTTCCTTCCAGCTCCAAATCTTAGGATCCTATAAAGTCTCTCATAATATCCTTATGGGCAAGATGGAAAAATAGGAGATAGATGACTGTATGACTAAGTGGACTCACAGCTGGTTGATGAATGATTGCATACACCATGAGTGATATCTCCAGTGAAGTGCCTCTGGGCTCTGCCATTGACCCTGTCTCATTTAACCTTTTTGTGAATGACTTCAAGTAAAGGAGACGTACTTCTGAAATTTACAAATGGCCCATAGCAGAATCTGCCCTGCAAAAATCCCTTCCTTGCTTCCTTCAAAGCACACTCCAGGTGCCACAAGTTCTTAAACAACGTCTTCACTGACGCCCCTCTATCAACTATGATGGATCTCACTCTCTCTCATTTGTATATGCTTTGTATTTATTTACTCAGCTAACTGTAACAGGGCAGGTACATATCACACATACAAAAACCACACACAAAAACACATATAGCACACTACGCACACTACCCTCACATATAGAGACATCATACCTATCACACACATAAATACATGGACCATACACACACACATATACTACAAGAAACCACACATCCATACCACACACAATATACACCACACATATACATACTACACACATACCACACACACAAGTGCTATAGCTACCACACACATAAACACATACACCCCACACACAAATACATATACCACACATAAACACACCAAGGAGAAGGCAAGCTCTCTGAGGGAATGAGAAATTCATTTTTGTATTTGTATCCCCCAGAGCCTTGCACTTTGCTGTTGGAAGGGACCTCAAAGGCGTAACAGGACAAACCTCTCTTTTTACACTTTGGCAAGCTAAGCTCCAGAAGCTAAGACATTTGCCCAAGGTGATCCAAGTTAAATAAGTACTGGGGCCAGGGTTTGAACCCAGGTCTTCTAACACCAAAGCCACCGTTCTTTCCACTGGTCCTTTAGACAGAGTAGTTGGCCTCCCTAAAAGAAAAGACATTAGTGGAGTTTCCTACCCTATGTACCTTGAAGGATGTTGTGAAGGTCAAATCAGAGTGTATGTTAAAAAAGCCTGGCAAATTGTAAAACTGTTAAAAAAAAAAAGGGAGGGGGATTATTAGTATTAAGCTGATAGAGTCATAGAATAGTAGGCTCTGAGTTGGAAGAGACTTTGAAGGCCTCCCAGACAATGCAAGATTGTTTTGCTTTGTTTTTTTTTACAGCATTCCCTATAGACTAGGGAAGGAAAGAATAATAAGCATTTATATAGTGACTATATATAAATATATACTGCCAGGTACTTTTTGTACTTAGACACACATCCCTTTAAAATTAAATCCTCACAACAATGCTGGAAAGTGGGTGCCATCATTATCCTCATTTTATAGTTGAGGCAAACAGAGGTTAAATGACTAGTCCAGGGTCACCCAGCAAATAAACATCTGAAGTAGGATTAGAACTTGGGCCTTCCTGAATCCTGGGCCATCATTCTATCCACTATACCACCAGCTGCCTAGTGATTAATATCCCATTCCCTAGATTATTCTAGTGCTGGACAGCAGTTGTGGAAGACTCTTCCTTATTTAAGGAATTGAATTTAAGGACTGAAATTATCCAGAATTCTCAACCGAATTAACCAATCAGAGGTATGAACCAGCTGCAAACAAAGCATAGCCATCTCCATTGGATCAATCAAGCAATCAATCAACCAACCAAAGGCTTTTCAATTAGATATAGCAAGAAGTGTATTATGATTGACAGGAAAAAAGTCACAGATCTACTGGGTTTGTAGAAAATAGCAAGTCACTCTGGATTCCCATTCCAGTGTCTGGCCAGCAAGCCTCTGTGAGGAAATCACTTAGGGAAGAGCACCTCGATCTTTCCTCCCTCCCCCTTAACCACAGCATGACCTTGTGAACTTCAGAGGGTTCCAGGAATTGGAATGCTCATCGGTGTCCCAGCAGCATCTCCTGGGACAGCAGTGCATGATGGAAGAGATAGCAATGACAGTTGGTGGTACGATTATCAGGATATTAGGACAAACTAGATAACCTAAGGAAAGGTAACTTCAGGAGTCTGCAAAGAGCACAGAAGACAGCTACAGCTCACCGAAAGAGAACATTCTGAATAATCCAGCAAGCTCCAAGTTACTCCTTTGTTATATATGCTCTAAGCTCAAGTCCATTTTCCCTTGGATTACAGAAGGAAGCACACCAGTGAGGGTGTTCATGAACTAGAAAACCACTCCTTTATCTCCTGTGGGTCCTCTAGAGCTCTGAGAGGGGTGCAGTGTCCTTGGGGAGTCTTCATTGTTACGGGGGGCCTGGGGGTGGTAAGGAGGGAATAAACATTCTCACCAGGAATTCCTAAACTCTTGGGTATCATAGACTTCTCTGGAAGTCTGGTAAAGCCTTATGGACCCCTTTGCAGAGTGTTTTTAAAGGCATAATAAACAAATACATAGGTTTACAGAAGAAAATTATGCTGAAATACAGTTACCAAAATCTCTTTTAAAAACAAGTGATTGGACACCAGGTTAAAAACTCCTGATTTACAGAGATAAATAAATATAATGCAATTAGAGCTCAGATGCCATCTCCTACAAGAAGCCCTGTGTTGGCAAGGACCTTTTCCTTCCAGGACCTCATAAGGTACTTGGCTGTTCACCTCATGTCTGCATTTATCCCCTATTTTGTGTAAGTTGTCTCCTATTAGATTGCAAGCTCCCAGAGGACAGCAAACACTCATCTATACTTTGCACCTTCTCCATTGCTCTAGACTAAGTAGATACTAACAAATGTTTGCTGAATTGATTCAGTTGGTTGCTGAAATTAACAAACTCTCTCTCTCTCCCTCTCTCTCTCTCTCTCTTTCTCTCTCTGCCATGCAACTCAATCAAAACCACATTGTTATTGTTCTTGTTCAGTCATTTCAATGTGTCTGTTTGACTCTTTGTGACCCATTTGGGTTTTGCTTGGCAAAAGACACTGCAGTGATTTGCCACGTCCTTCTCCAGCTCATTTTACAGATGTGGAACTGAGGCAAGCAAGGTGAAGTGACTTGCCCAAGGTCACACAGCTACTAAGTGTCTGAGGCCACATTTGAACTCGGGTCTTCTTGACTCCAGGCCTGATGCTCTATCCATTGTGCCTCCTAGCTGCCCCAATCAAAACCTGCCCTGGGCCAGTGCACTCATTCTTTCACGTGTAATATTTCAAAACGAAATGCTTTCTCCATGGAGCCCCCTGCCACACTGCCCTCCTTTCCACTTTCCCTTCCCATGCTTAGCAGCAGCAGAGTTCCTCACCCTCCGGGATCTGGGCTTCGGTGACACCGCCCTCTTCCGGCTTCAGTTCATCATTCTGCTCCATGCTCTCCACCTCCATCCAAAAGTCATCCAGTGAGAGGCTCTCTATGGAGGGCAGCCAACAGTTTGGATCCTCCAGGGGCTCCCAGTGGGAAGAGCTCTTTGATGGAACCTGGCTCATGCTGCACGGGAAAGTGGGATTTCTGCAAAGAAAAGTAAAAATCGCTCCATAACGATGCAGTTTGATAAGAAAAAACGCTGGGAATGCTGAAAAGAAGAATCAGTCAAGAAGGTACGCTGAAGCGAACGGGACATTGTTGTTGTTGTTTTTAATTTTTAAGTTTAACATTTGAAAATTCTTAAATGTTAAAGATTCTGTTCTATTACATCACAATAATAACTACCACATACAAATTGCTGTGAAATTTGCAAAATGTTTTACATACATTTTCTTATTTAAGCCTCACAGCAACCCTGTGAGGTGGACGTCTCAGGCATTTTTTTTAAACAAATGAAGACAATGTGGCTCAAGGGGGAAATGGGACTTGCCCAGCACCACACAGATTGTGCCAGAGGCAGGATCTGACTCCAAGTTCACATTCTCTCCTGCCTCTCCAACTCTGATACCTCCAAACTAAACCAAGGTGGGAAAAAGCAAGATTATCAGTGATATATCCATTTGCCAGAAACACCACCTTCCATGGCCGTGCAAGTGACACAATGGATAATGTTGGAGTCAGAAGGACCTCAGTTCAAATCTACCTCTGACACTTACTAGCTGTGTGGCCCTGGGCAAGTCACATAATCCTGTTTGCCTCAGTTTCCTCATCTGTAAAATAAGCGGAAAAAGGAAATGGCAAACGACTCTGGTATCTTTGCCAAGAAAATGGGGTCATGAAGAGTCAGACACAACTGAAACAAATGAACTACAAATAATAATAATAACACTTATGTCAACTATAATAAAGTGCTACTTAAAAAGTTCAGATTTGAGAGAAATCAAGATTGGCCAGGGTGTCTAACTAAATAATACGAAGAATTTTAATTTTTTTAAAAAATCTGTAATACCAATACTATCTCCTCTTTTATGGCTTCCTTTCCTCCAATGCAACCTCTTACGATTATCTTGTTATCCTGGGCATTGCTCATGTTTATTCACTTTGCTGCTCAACTTAAAAGAGCTTGTGATGGAAGACAGGAAAGCTGAGCACAGTCTGACATGCACCCTAAATTTTGAGAATGAAGATTTCAAAAGCTTCAGAGAAAAGACAAGTAGGATCCCATGAATTCAAATTCTATAGGGGAAGTCAGCAAAAGAAAAATAGGAAGCTCTCCAGAATGAAAATTTTGAAAACCCAAAGAGAAACAATTCCAATGAGGAGGAAAAAGGGGAAGACAGATGATGCAAGGCGTATCTAGGTACAACTAGGTGGTACAGTAGATAGAGTGCTGGGCCTGGAGTTAGGAAGACTCATCTTCCTGAGTTCAAATCAGGCCTCAGACACTTACTAGCTGTGGACCCTGGGCAAGTCACATAAGCCTGTTTGCCTCAGTGTCTTCATCTGTAAAATGAGCTGGAGAAGAGAATGGCAAACCACTCTGGTATCTTTGCCAAGAAAACCCCAAAAGGGGTCATGAAGAGTCAGATATAACTAATCAACTAAACAGTAACAAAAGATGATGCAAAGGGAGTTCATTGACCATTGGAGATCTTAAAAGGAAATGTACAGAAGATGAACTTAAGGTCATGGAATGGAAGATGAATACTTAAGTATAACAGCCACTAAAGAATAATGTAAGAGCTCAATGACTGGAATGGATTCAGAAGCTGAGGACAACCGGAAAGAACATTTTTAGCTATGTTGTGGGAAAGGGGAGCACGAGAGCAAGGATAGGACTACTTTGGGGGCAGCTAGGATGAGTGAGAAAAAGGAAAGCTTCTCACTTCTCACCGTCTTTATTTCTTTGTCAAGGGGAATAGACTTTAATTGGAAAGGTGACGAAGAAAAAAAGCGAGCAAAGGATTTGAAACCCAAGATAAGCAAGGACATGGTAAGAAAGCATCTAGCTGCCCTCAATGAATTCCAATCCCCAGGGAATGATAAACCACATCCTAGGGTACTGAAAGAACCAGCGCATGTGATTCAGGTCAAGCTACTGTACATTACCTCTAACAGATCATCATGAACAGGAATAGTTCCAAGGGATTGGAAAAAGATAAATACTGCCCTGATTTTCAAAAAAGGAAACTGAGTCTGAACTTGACTTCAATTCCTGGCATGATTCTGTAGCATATAATTAAGGTATGCCTTGCGAACATCTAGAAAGAGAAACTCTGAAAGCCAGCATGACTTCCAAAAACAGGTTGTACCAGACTAACCTCATTTTCTTTTTTCACAGCATTACCAGACTGGTAGATCAGGATAATGCCACAGACATAGTTTACCAAGACTTCAGTCAAACACTCAACAGAGTTTCTCATGCTACCCTTGTGGACAATATGGAGTAATCAGTATACCTAGGCTAATTCAGAAATGGTTGAATTCAGAACTAGACCCAAAGAACCATCATTAATGGGAAAAAAAAAAGCTTGATGTCAATTTGGAGAAAGGTCTTTAGTGGACTGCTTCAGGGGTCAGCATTTGGTTCTGCTCACCGTTTTTCATCACTGATTTAGATCAAGGCATAGATGGTATGTTTATCAAAGTTTCTGATGACTTAAAGCTGGAAGGGATATGGTGGATGACCAGGCTGGAGTATAAAAAGATCCTGACCCAATGAACAAAAGTCAGTATCATAATACAAGGGGGTGGAGGCATGGTGAAACAGGGTTCACATGGAAAAAGGGTTGGGGTTTTTAGGACATTTCCAGTTCAGTATCATTCAACAAGGTAATATGGAAGTCAAAAGTGCTAACATGCTCTCAGGCTACACTGAAAGGCATGATATCCAGAATGAGGGAGGTGACAGGCTCATTGTTTTAAGCCACAGTCAGAGGACTGATGACATCAGGATAATTCAGCTGAGTTCTATTCACATTTTATTTCATTGTCATTTCTATTCCATATTATCTTAATAAATTCTACTAATTTTTTGTCTTTGCACGAAAGTCATTTCCCACCCCTCTCCAGATTAAACCCCCTTCCCCGGGACAAAAACCATAGCTGACAACATATACATTGTTCTGTCCCAGTAGTTCCTACCCTTTCTGCCACGAGTGAGGAGATAAGCTTCATTTTTTCATCTCTAAAACTTTCATTGGTTTTTCATCTACTCAGATTTCAACTTCTTTTTAGTGATCTTTTTCCATTTACATTGCTATAATCATTTATACGTTGTTTTCTTGGTTCTGCTCCTCATACCATATCAGTTCATACCAAAAAATGCCATGATTCTCTGAAGTTCTTATATTTGTCATTTGACTTCTGCATATCTGTCATTGCTACATTCTACAAAAGTCAAGCAGCAGCATTTTGTCGAGCAATGTTGAGTAAATGGAAATCATAATGTCCAAGGTTTGATTGAAGGAGCAGGACTGGGATAGGGGCTGCACCTCTGGTATCGCTGGTAAAGGGAGCTTCCAGATGAGGAAGCACCTCTATCAGTGCAGTTCACCACCACCTTGCAGTTTATAGTCTCATAGAGTTGTCTACAGTAGCACTGTCCAAGCCTTACTAATCATACACCTTTTCTTAGTAAAAAATGTTTGAGCGCCCATTCTTAATAGGTGTATATTCATTTATAAATAAATTATGTACATGTGCTAAAGTATAAATAATTATATATATTATGAAGCAAAATAGAAATTAAAAGGGGATAAGACAAATATTTTAAATAAAATTTGATACTAGAGTCAATAGTAAGCCACAGGAGTTTACTGAGAAGAGAAGTGACATGGCCAGATCTGAGCTTTAGAAAATCATTTTGGTGGAGGAAAATCACAGCTGAGCAGAGCATAGATTGCAGTAGGGAGAGGAAATTTAAGGTGGGGAAACCAAATAGGCCAATATGCTTGGAATAGTAATGTAAGCAATGTTGTACAGGTAGAAACAAGACCTGGCATTTGATTGGCTGTGTGCAACGAGAGAGAACAAGAAGTCAAAGAAATCAGGACACAACCCCCATTTTGGAAACCACTGGTCTAGGCGGTAAGAGGTCAAGTAACTTAACCATGGTCACACAGCCATAATGTGTTGGAGGTGGGGTGGGACTTGAACTCAGGTCTTCATGGTTCCAAAGCCAGCTTTCTACTCCATAACACCTCTTCAGTTAAGGAAGCAAGGGATTTTTAACTTGGAGAAAAGAAGCCCTGGGGGGACAGGGCAGTTTTCTTCAGGTATCTAAGAGGCTAACACATGAAAGGGGGATCATAATTGTTTTGCTATTCCCTAGAATAAGGAGCAATAGGTAGAAGTTGCAAAGAGGCAGACAGGCTTGAGGTAAGGAAAACTTTCTAAAATGATTACTGCTATTCAAGCTGAGAGGGCAGCTAGTGGTGCAATGGATAAAGTGCTGAGCCTGGAGTCAAGAAAACCTGAGTTCAAATCTGACCCCAGACGTTTACTAGCTGGGTGACCCTGGGCAAGTCACTTGCCCCTGTTTGCCTCAGTTTCCTCATCTATAAAATGAGCTAGGGAAGGAAATGGCAAACCACTCCAGTATCTTTGCCAAGAAAACTCCAAATGAGGCCACAAAGAGTCAGACGTGACCTAAAATGACTGAACAACAAAAATTCAAGTCAAGTGCACTACCCCAGAAGTAGTAGGTTCCCTCTCACTAGAGGTCTCAAAGCAAAGACTGAATGACCCTTGGTTGTATATGTTATAGAGGAAATATTTGAGCCGACAGAGGCTGGACTAGAGAGCCTCTAAGGTCCTTTCCAACCTTCATGCACTTGGATTCTCTGACTGGACTCAAGTTCCAGGGGCACACTTGTAAAGAAGCAAAGTGGTGCAGTAGCCAGAGAGTCAGACCCAAACCCAGGCAGACTTTGTTCAGGTACCACCTAGTGACTCTCAGCAAATCACTTCACCTCTTCACACTCTTGGTAGCTCTGTAAGTCTATAAGTTGCAGGGAATGTACCCACCTGCATGGGTAGAGGGTGTTTCCTCAGCTGATAATTCTCCGGGGGTGAGGGGAACCTGTGGCCTGAAGGCCATATGTGACTAGCCTTCTAGGCCCTTGGGTGCAGCCTTTTGACTTAGTCCAAGTTTTACAGAACAAATTATTTTATTAAAGGGACTTGCTCTATGAAGTTTGGACTCAGTGAAAGGGCTGCACTTGAGGACCTAGAGGGCCACATGTGGCCTCGAGGCTGAAAGTTCCCCACTCTTGCTCTAAACCAATGAAACCACAGGTCCATCTCCTATCCTAACTCTAGTTAGTAAATGGCTTTAAGGACACATAATGTGACTGCTGTCTGAAAACCAGACTAGGTAAGTATAGAGAATGAGAGAAATTATTATATTAATATACTAGTAACTATTACATTACTAACTAAGGCATTTACCTGGGCTGGGCTGGGAGATACCTTATTGTTACACCCTTCTAAAATGGCCTGACCTTTTCAGGAGTTGGTTCTTAAAGAAACTGGAGGAAAAGGATGAATCACAAATTAATAATTAGCTATTAACATAACAATTTCCCTCAAGAGGCAAATCAATAGAAGTATGATTACTGAGTGATAAATTCTTTGGCCATAACAACCTATGAAACAGATGAAAATACAAGACGACCTTCAGTCCTGTGTAGCCCTCTTTCACTTTCACAACAATGGCAGAGGAATGGGAGGAAATAGAGCAGAGAGTTCTTGGAATTCAAGAGTTCTTCCAAGGGTAGGGAGCCTGTGGCCTCAAGGCCACATATGGCCCACCTCTGTCTTAGACCATCCCCACTGGCCTAACTGCTGGTACTTCAATGTTTAATCATAACCAAATTGATACACTACTGGCAGAATTGGGTCACATAAAAGATTTGGAGGTAGGCTGCTGAAATAAGTGCTCAGTTCCTGTATGGAAGATTTTATAAAATAACGTGAATGAAAACATAACAGGATGAGAGAATTTGGAAGGGATTTGATTTACAATGCTAGATGAAATATCCATGCCAAGGAGCATATGGATCCATCAAAGCGGGAAGTGTAAACAACCTTTTGCTAATTCTCAACGGCTGCCATTTTGTCCCATGTCCATAGACTACACTCCACACTCACCATTTTCTAATCATAAAACTGACTCACAATAACATATTTTGTCCATGGTATATTGCAGAGGCAACAATGGAAAGGTCACAGATTTGGAATCTTAAGACCTGAGTTTGCATACCAGCTCTGATGTTTATTAACTATGTGACCTTAAAGAAGTCACCTGACCTCCCTGAGACTCAGTTTCCTCATCTGAGTGACTCAATCCACTCAGATTGGGAGCCACCATGCCAAAGAAGCACTGACCTGCTTCAGCCAATGCCAACACGGCCCCCTACATTTAGTGACCACCATACTCTAGACTGATTCAAATTCCATCCAACGCTCCCCTTGGACCATCCCACTGTCTCTCCTGCCTCTCAGCCAATGAGCTAACACTTCCCTTCCTCATCCCCAAGTATTGATAATGCCACTGCTCTTGGAAAGGGGGTGTTAATCAATAATTGCTTTTCATTCATTTATTGGTTAAAATGGGGGTAAAAATATTCTGCCCCCTGAGGACTGTTGTAAGTAAAGTACTTTGTAAACTACAAAAGACTACAGAAATGGGAGTTTTTACAAGAGCCTTGGTCCCATTAGATTTACTAATCAAAGGATCAAAATGGTATTTCCATAACTGAGGTTCCACTGGCTTTGTCAGATTCCTGACTCGTGTGTAAGGGAGGTGCAAAGTTATACTCAACTATATCTCAAGATGGAAGCCTTGAATTTTTTATAAGACCAGAAGGGTGAAAGTACATGGACACATGATGGTTACACCACCACACACACACCTGGAAAAGGAAGGAAAGAAAGAAACAAGCATTTATTAAGTACCTGCTACGTGTCAGGCACTGTGCTAAGTGCTTCATAAATATTGTCTCATTTGATCCTCACAACAACCCCATGAGATGCTATTATTATCCCCATTTTATGGTAGAAAAAAGATAGGTAGGCAGAGGATAAGTGACTTGCCCAAGGTCATACAGTTAACTAGTAAGTGTTTGAGGCTGGATTTGAACTCAGGTCTTCCTGCCTCCCAGCCCAGTGCTCTATCCACTGTGCCACCGAGCTGCCCAACTGCCTTGAGATCATAATGTGTAGCAAGTTGTTATTTGCCCTCTGTTCTTGAAGAGGACTATGACATCAAAGAGGTGGTGTCATGACAGGCAAGTGGCTGTGCAAAGTCACCAACCTCAGTTTCTTCTCCAGAACCATCCGGGCCCAGTGGCGAGATACAGATCAACACAACTGGAGATGGCCCCAGATGCAGTGGGAGATCGTGGATTTTTTTTTTATGAGCCACAGATAGGCAACCAGTTCAAATTCAATGTAATCCACAATGCTTTGATATTTTTATACTTCTATCTCATCTCCCAACCTAGACTGTTCTCCTTTGATTTATCATGTCTTACCTAGAGAAGACTTAGCACACATGAAAATCAATGAGCCAAGCACCGACACAGTGTGTCCTGGCCAAGTTGACAATCTATTTACTAGCCATCAGAAGGCCCAGTTTAGCTTCAGGGGCTCTGTGAGCCATGGAGTCACACCTTAGTGCCTTGCACACAGGAGGGACCCAATAGATTTTTTTATTGAGCTGAAGAACATGACTTCTGGAGTGTCCCTTTGAGAACATGAAACTCTCTGGCACTGGATGGAGCAGGTGGGCGTGTGAGAGGAGGAAGTAAAAATAGCAGGAGGGAGGGAGAGGGGAGGATCAGCAACAAGACATCCTTCCCCATTCAGAAACCCTCCTCATGTTCCCAAGGAATAATTCATAAGCAGTCATTAGGTGTTTGTTCCTAGCCCTGTCTCTGGGTTAATAATCAACCTCATATCTTCACTAGGAAACACAACTCTTTTATAAAAGAAAGTTAACAAGATCAGAATAAGATACAAAAGACATATAACAAGATACAATGAGAATAACATTTCCAGTTTATTTTCACACAGTAGAATCATAAAACCTTACGCTTTCTGCCCACACAGGAATCTAGCTCCTCTACTTCCAGCCCTACTGTGATGTTAAAAGTCACAGGTACATTAAGCCCAGGTCCACCCTTTACAACTTTCAATAAAATCTAACAAACATTTCTTAAAACATGTAGTATGTGCCAGGCACTGTATTTGGTGCTGGAGTGACAAAGGCTAAATGAAAAGTGGCCCCTGCCCTCAAGTTCCTGATATCCTACATGGGATGCTTGAAGGGAGGCCAACAAGGGTGTCTCTGCTTCCTTCAACTTTTAGATAGCTTTGGTTATTAGGAAGTATTGTTTGCCTTTTTTTTTTAAACATTAACTGAAATCTGCCTCTTGGTCACTCCTGCCCAATGTTCGCAGTTCTATGTTCTGAGATTGTCAATCTCTCTTCCACCTTACAGTCCATCAAATACTAGGAGGCTGAAATCACATCCCTCCAAAGGCAAATCTCTTCTTCAGGTAAAACATCCCCAGTTCCTTTCACTGATCCTAATCCCTGATGGCTTTGAGACCCCTTCCTATAAAGATCCCTGTTTCCCTTCCTAACCCCGATATAACAGTCAAAAAATGTTACCAAAAGCCTTATTAACTCTCTTCTCTGCCATTTCCCCATCATACTGACTATATTCCAGAGATCATCCTCATCTTCTCTTTCCTTCTCCCTCTTCAACACAACTTTGGAAGCTATCCGTGAGGTGCCTAGCTCTGAGACTTGACCTTTTCACTTATCTGGTCCGCAACAGGCTTCCATACCACTTCCCAGCCATCTTCATGGGTGTACTGCCCCTCCCTGTGTTTTCTTCCCCAGGTTAGAATGTAAACTCCTTGAGGGCAGGGTCCCCTTTACTTGTTTTATTTTTATTCCTAGTGGTTAGCACAGCAGCTGGCATTTAGTAAGCATGGGATTGATGCTTTGCCTCCCTTTTTAAAAATCTAACTCTAAGAATAGAGAGCAAAGTCATTCAATCTAAAGAGCTTCCACCCTTTTGTTAGGACTGGGACAGTGCTCCTGCCTCAAAGACTGCCTAGACAGAATGGGGAGTGACAAACCACAGGAGGCTCACGGCCCTTGGCCTAAAATTGCCAATACCTAGACTCACACCTCCCCATGTGGTGAATCCAACTTCTGTGGATACAACTGATCGGATTAATTTTACCTCCAAATTGCACATCGAAGTGAACTAGAAATGCAGAAAAGTGAAAAGAAGCCTCATCTGTAAAATGAGATGGAGAAGGAAATGGCAAACCACTCTAGTATCTCTGCCAAGAAAACCCACAAATGGGGGCAGCTAGGTGGCGAAGTGGATAAGCTCCGGTCTTGCAAGTCAGGAGGACCTGAGTTCAAATCTGGCCTCAGAGAGCTGACACTTACTAGCTGTGTGACCCTGGGCAAGTCACTTAACTCCACTGCCTAAAATAACAACAACAAAAAAAAGAAGTGTCAGACCATAGAATCTTTTAGGGGCAGTTAGGTGGCACAGTGGATAGAGCACCGGCCATGAAGTCAGAAGGAACTGAGTTCAAATCCGGTCTCAGACCAAACCCTTAGCATTTACTAGCTGTGTGACCCTGAGCAAGTCACTTAACCCCAGCTGCCTAAAAATTAAAAAAAAAAACCCAAAAAAACAAAAAAAAAAGAAAGAAAACCCACAAATGGTATTAAGAGTCCAACACCACTGAAATATGACTGAATAACAACAAATTGCTCATTGCCTTCCTAGTCAAAGGACTGAAGGAATTAAGAGCTGGAATGAATCCTAGACATGATTTAGTTCAACACCTCTGTGTTCCCTCACCCCACCCCCAACCTGCATATATATTATAACGTACATATAAACACATTTTCCTGATGAGAAAACAAAGGATACTTTTCCTTGCTTCAAACCTAAACTTTCCTCTTTGCAGCTTCTATCCATCACTCCTACTTCCATCTCCTGGGACGAAGCAAAACAAAGTTTTCACATGGAAACATAGCCCTTCAAATATTTGAAGACAGCTCATATCAGTCTTCCGCCACAATCCACCCCAGCAAGTCTTCTCTTCTCCAGAATGAACAAACCCAGTGTTCCTTCGACTAATACTCGCATACATGGCATGATTTTGAGGTCCTTTGACATCATCGTAATCTTTCACTGGACGCTCTCCAATGTATTAATGTCCTTCCTAAAATGCATCACCCAGACCTGAACACAACGCACCAGATGTCATCTGACCAAGAGAGCATACAGCAGAACAATCACCAACCTGGCCCTGATCGCTGTCTTTTTTTTTTTTTTGGCTAGGCAATGGGGTTAAGTGACTTGCCCAAGGTCACACAGCTAGTAAGTGTTATGTGTCTGAGGCCACATTTGAACTCAGGTCCTCCTGAATCAAGGGCCAGTGCTCTATCCACTGCACTACCTAGCTGCCCCCTGATCACTATCTTTTTAAATGTTGCCTGAGATTGCATTAATTTTTTTTGATGGTCATATCATACTTACATCAAGCTTACAATACACCAAAACCCACACGTCATTTTAGACAAACTGCTATCTGGCCACATACACATGTACCTTATATTTGTGAAGTTAATTTTTTAACTCAGGTATAAGACTTTACATTTATCCGTTATATTTCATTAATAATTAATTTCATTTCATTAAAATCCAGTGCTTAGCATAGTGTCTAGCACATAACAGATTCTTAATAAATGTTTATTTAATTCATTAAGAGTAGCCGCTTGGCATGATGGCTAGAGAATCTAGAATACCTAAATACATTCAAGTCCTGACTCTGGGCAAGTCACTTAACTTCTTAGTGCCCCCAAACAATCCTCTAACATGAGTTATTGCACAGCTACCCATCTACATTGGTAGAGGGAATTTCCTCAGTTGGAGGAGACCAATGAAGTCACAAGTCTGGACAACACAAACCCACAAACATACAAACTAGCCTATGAAGATCATTTTGGATTTTGACTGCCATCAGACACGTTAATCATCCTCCCAGCTTTGTTCCATCTGCAAATAATTATGTCACCCATGCTTTTATTCCAAGTTCCCTCACCACCAAGTTCCCTCACCTTCCTCGGGACCGACTTCAATTTGTCAAGGTCATTCCTAAAATGTGACATACAGAATTGAATATGACAGCGTAGAACACAACAGAATTCTTTGTGGACACCAGGCCTCGCTCACTGCAGTCTTCGATAGCAGCATTGGGTTGCTTTTTGTTGTTTTTCTTTAGTCCACATTACACGGATTAATATATATTAAGCATACAGTTTACTAAAAATTGCCAAACCTTTTTCATAGTTAACTGTTGTATAGCCATGATTCCCTCATCTTTTATTCACAAAGTTAAATTTTTGAACCCAGGCTAGGACTTCACATGTATGGCTATTAAATTTAAATCTAATTAGTTATAAGTCTGGTGGTTCAACTTGTCAAGATCTCTTTGTATCTGTCATCCAAAATATTAGAAACACTTCTTAGTTTCCTTCCATGTGAAAATTTGATAAGCATGCGATCTACAGCTTCATCCAATTTACTGGAAAAAAAAATGTTAAATAGCACAAGGTCAAGGAGAGATCCCCAAGGTACTCCACTGGAGACCTCCCTCCAAATTGCTATCAAAATATTAATAACTACTCTTTAGGATGAGCATTCAATCAATTCTTAATCCACCAAAATGTACAACTAGCTAGTACATGTCTCTCCATCTTTTCCACAAGGAGTGAATGAAGGATTTTCAAATGTTTTGCTAAACTTCAAGCGTGTTATATCCACAGCACTCTTGAGCTACCAGTCTAGTAGTAGCCCCATTTAAAAAAGAAAAGAGGTTAGTCTGATACAAACCCTCCTTGATGAAGTCATGCTGTTAGCAATCAATGTTTTCTTTCCTAAACAACTCACGAACCATCCCTTTAATAGAATTTTTCCAGGAAAAGAAGTCAAAGTGATTAGCCAATTGTCCAATATAGGCTTTATCCTCTTTTCTTTTTGGAGAATTGGGACAACATCTAGCCTTCGCCAGTTGTGCTGAGGTCCGCTACAGACCACCAGGACAGAAGAAGGAATTCGATAAGGAGTTCAGGAAACAGATCACAAACATGATTGGGCAGTTGTAGGGACAGGGAGCCACAGCTATCTGATTGTTCCTTCTCTCTCCACCAAAAGCAGTGCAGCGGATTCATCCTTGACAGGCCTTAATAATAATAATTTTTTTAAAAGAGGAAGTGATAAGAAAATTTCTATTCTAGATCTGATTCTGAGCAACAAGAAGAAACTGGTTGCAGAAGTAGAACTGTGGTGAGAACCTTGGGAGCAGTCAACCACTCCATCTCAGAAAGAATAGGATCCCAGATTCAGAACTGGAAGAGAACTTAGGGGTCATCTGTTCTGACCCCTTCATTTTACAAGAGAGGAAACCAAGGCCCCAAGAGGTGAAATGATGTGGCCAAGGACACACAAACCTGCCACTTATTAGTAGCAGAGACAGGATCTGTACCAGGTCCTCTGATTCAAATCTAGTTATCCTTCTGCTGCACCACACAGCTTTGGTTCATGATTCAAAAGTAAAGGCAAAATCAACCTCCGAGAAAGGATAAATGGCAAAGTCAGTGTTGGAGGAAGAGGGTATTCTAAAGAATTAAGTTCTAAAAACATCAGTAGAAATAATGCTCCTCCCGCCCCCCCAAAAAAAAGGGAGCCAAAGGGGGAAGGGCAGACAAAAATCAAGGACTGTACAACTGGATAGCTTCTGAGATTATGAGTCTATAACCTTATTGAGGAGGCCTTGTGGTGTTATCACTGTTTAAGAAGACAGACAATGTCTGGAGGGCAACAGTGATGATGAAAGGCCTTGAGTTCATATCATGCGAGGATCAGAAGAGGGACTTGGGAATGTTTAGCTGAGAGAAGAGAAGAGAGCATAAGGGAAAGGGTGGAGGGAACAGAACATGGAACGGTTCCAATGTGGCAGAGACTTGTTCAAATGAGATAACAGACACAAAGTGTTGCAGGCCTTAAAGCGCTATATAAATGTTAGCTATTATTGTTCTGTTTGTTTAAAAAGGCAGAACCAGGACAAAAGGGTAGAAGATGCTAAGGGGCAAATTTAGACTTAATGTGAGGGAAAAAATGATGAGAACTGTCCAAAAGTGGTATAAGATGGTTCAAGAGGTGGTGAACATCTTAGAAGTCTTCCGGCAGAACATGGATTACCATTGATCTTTCACGCTACAGTGGGCATTCTTGTTGAGTGTGGATTGTACTAGATGGCCTTTAAGGTTCCATACAACTAACCCTCAAATTCTGTGATCTTGATGTCCTTGCAAAATGGAAGATCAGGAAGATCTTGCTTCCAACTGTAATCTCTGCTCTATTTGGACTATTATTGAACCATATGTACAAATACTTGATTGATTTTATTATTTTGTAACGTCATCAGTGGGTCTAGGGTAGGGTACTCTTGTGCAGTTTACAACTCATTCATACTTCTTCACAAAGCACATTCTGCCATGAGTTAATCCTTTTATACTTCCCTCTTGGCTAAGTACCCCACTGCCACAGGCTTTTCCAAATCTTTTCATCTCTCCTCAAACCTGCATAACTTGCTCCCCCTCTGCTGAGAACTTTGTTTCACATTTCACTAAAAAAAATTGAGGCCATTTGTCAAGAGGGTCTCTCTTCTCCCCTCCTCCTCACTTCCTATCATGTCATTATCTCTGCCTTCACCCCTGTCTCACACGATAAGGTGGCCCTTCTTGCCAAGGCAAAGCTCTCCACACACAAGTGAGCCCATTCTATTCCACCTTCTCCAGGAGAATGCCCCCTCTATCATCCCGACCCTCTCACTGATCTGTTTGTCCAGTAGCTGCTTCCTTGATGCCTACAAATACTTCCATATCACTTCTATCCTTAAAAAACCCATCTGCTCCACCCATCCCCACTAGCTAGTGTCCAATGTATCTCCTCCTTCTTAAGACTAAACTCCTTCTAAAGGCCTTCCATAATCCGTGCTGTCAATTCCTTTCCTCTAGCTTTCTTCTTATTTCTCTATGGTCTGGCTTCTGACCTCATCATTAACTGAAACTGCTCTTCCCAAACTGATCTCTTAATTGCCAAAGCTAATGAACTGGACTACTTCAGTAACTGGTTGGTCTCCTTCATCTTTCCCCAAACTCAGCTGTCAAAGTGATCTTTCTAAAGCTCAAGTCTAACCATATCATCTCCCTATCAAATAAACTCTACTGACTGCCTATTACTTCCACAATCAAGTATAAAATCCTCTGTTTGACTTTCAAAGCTCTTTACGACCTGGCCCCTTCCTACCTTTCCAGTCTTCTCACATTTTATTCCCCTCTACATACACTACAATCCAGTCAAACCGGTTTTCTCGCTGTTCTTCACACAAGACACTATCTCATGAGCATGACTTTTCACTGGCTGTCCCCTACTCCTGGAATGCTCTCCTACCTCATCTCTATCTCTCCTGGTTTTGCTGGCTTCCTGCCAAGTCATAGCTAAAATTCTTCCATCTGCAAGAAGCCTTTCTTGCTCCCTGTCAATGCTGATGCCTTCCCTCTGAGCTTACCTCCAATTTACCCTGCACACCTCTTGGAGATATACCACTGTTCTTTCTTCCATTAGTAAATAAGCTCCTTGAAGGAAAAGGGTATTTTTTGCCTTTCTTCATAGTTGCAGCTCCTAGCACAGCACCTGGCACACAGCAGTTTAATAAATGCTTGTTAACGTGTGGACCTGACCTCTCATCTATGTTGTCCTTTATATCCTCTGTAGGGAATTCACCCAATGAGCTGAGCCAGAGGCCATAAAACGTGCTGTGCCACAGAAAGTCAGAGAAATGGAATATAAATAAACCTGGAAAGACTTATAGAAAGTAATGCTGAACCCAGAAAAAAAGAATAAGAACACATATACTGATGACAACAGTAAAGACATAATGTTGGTAATAACCTAATGCATAAGGAAACAGAAGAGATAAGGTACAACCTTATTATTATTATTATTATTATTATTATTATCATTATTACATCTATGTTTATTATACATATATGTGTATATATAAATATATGTGTGTAAATGGTGTACATGTAGTATATATATGTATATGTATGTGTATGTGTATGTGTATGTGTATGTGTATATGTATGTGTATGTGTATGTGTATGTGTATGTGTATGTGTATGTGTATGTGTATGTGTATGTGTAGATGTAGATGTAGATGTAGATGTAGATGTAGATGTAGATGTAGATATAGATGTAGATGTATATCTAAATGGCTCAGTGAGTAGAGAACTGGACCTGGAATCAGAAAGACCCAAGTTTAAAATCTGGCCTCAGACATTTGCTAGCTCTGTGATCCTGGGCAAGTCACTTAACCCTGTTTGCCTCAGTTTCCTCATCTGTAAAATGAACTGGAGAAGAAAATGGCAAACCATTCCAGTAGCTTTGCCAAGAAAACCCAAAAAGGGGTCATGAAGAATGGGAAACAACTGAATAGAATGAGTAATGAAATATGCATTATATTTGCATATGTATATTTTATATACATATATTTTATATGCATATATTTATGTGTGTATATATGTATGTATGTGTGTGATTGTATATATATATATATATATATATATATAATATCATATGAGGACACACAAGGACACACATACGCACACACATATATATTTCTTTTTATCAGAAAGTAAATAACATGGATCTGAGAGGTGGTATGGTACTGCGGAAAGAACACCAGCTCTGGAGTCAGACGCTCTTGGATTAACTCCTGACTGTGTCGCTTACTCCCCACCTGATGATCAACAAACCATCTCACCTCTCCAAGCCTTGGTTTTCTCATCCAAAATGATGAGGTTGAACTGAAGGACTTCTAAGATCCTTCCCAGCTCTACATCCATGGTCTTATGTTCGATTGTTTTGCTAGACTATACATGCCTATATTGAAGGCCTTATTTGTCAGGGCCTGGTTTGTTCGTTTGTTGTTTAATTTGCTCAATGGGGTAGGAAGACAGTGGGAGGATTAGATTAATTAAAGAAAAAGTTTTCAGTAAAAGGGAGGGCTTCTGTTGAGGGGGGTAATTGGTAAGCAGTGATGTAGAGAAGTAAAAAATTAAAGAAAGAAAAAATTATCAATGAAACATTTAAAAGAGCAGGTAGCTTTCACTGAGTCTTTCAAGGATCCTCTCTAGGTGATTCAGCGGCCACTTTGAGACAAGAAGCTTCAAGCAGACACCAATTCTGCATAAACTGTAGGGTTTGCCTTTCCCTCACTTGGCCCTCTCCCAGAAAACAGCCAGTCTCTGAGCCACCTACAGACTGAGCTTGCACCACATGCTGGCAAAAAAGGCACAAGCTGCTCCATCAAGATGCTTACCATTTGTTTGAAAATAAACAAACACCTGACCATGTGCATGAGCAAACCAAAATAAAAACCTCAGCTGTGCCACCATTTTGACTGGAAGCTGAACAATGCCTCCTCTGTGGGAAGCTTTTAAGGAAAATGAAGGCCCAGCAGGAAAGAAAAGAAGGGGAGTGGAAGGGGGGTAAACCAATAATATTTTAAATACACAGTTGTTCCAAAATGACCTTGAGCTATAGAAAGCTGGTGTCTCTACCACAGCTATATCAGTTAGTCCCAATGTCCATCAATGCTTAACACACCAGCATGATGTTAGCCTCAAACACCCCCATTCCCTTTGGAAGACACCTCAAGGTGTCCATCAGAAACCACCTCAAGTCTGGGTGCAGAGAGTGGACAGTGGCCTAGGGTCACAAATGAGAGAGACCACCAGCTATTGATGTGAATATATGTGAAAGTGAATAGCAGTGTGGGTTGGGAGAAAGAGCCATGAGGGCTCTTTCTGCCACTAACAGCTTGTGTGGCCTTAGACAAACTGCTTACACAATCTTGGAGTTGAAAGGAAACTCAGACATCAACTGGGCCAACCAGCACCTGAGCGCTGACAAATCAACTTCTTTTTGAACAGCTTCAGTGACAGGGAACTCATCACCTACTAAAGTAATCCATTCCATTTTGTTGTTGGCAGATTCGTTCTTATATTGAACTAACATCCAACTATCTGCAACTCCCCCCCCCCCGCGCCCATTTCTTCTGGTTTTGCTCTTGGGGTCAATCAGAACAAGCCTCTTCTCTCTTCTGCTTTGGAAAGGAAGGGTCTGGACTGGTAATCTCATTGGTGTAGGTAACTTCTAGTGAGGAAACTCCTTTAACCAATACAGATCCAGGTTAAACAATTTTCCCGATTTTCCCCTGGGGTATACACCAGAGAGACAGACAGAGAGGAGAGAGAGAGGGGAGGCAGCAAGGGGGGGGGGGAGGGAGAGGCAGAGAGGGAGGGAGGGAGGGAGGAAGAGAGAGAGGGAGAGAGGGAGAGGAGAGAGAGAGAGAGGGAAGAGAGAGAGAGAGAAGAGAGAGAGAGAGAGAGAGAGAGAGAGCCAGAGAAGGAAAGAGATGGAAGGTAAGAGGGAGACAGAGAGACAGAGAGAGAGAAAGGAGCTTACAGCTTAACTTACATAAAAGTAAGATACAATTATTGGAGCCTTTAAATCTGCAATGCCTCTTCCCACCAACCACTACTGCCTACAATAATAGAAATCCATATTTTTTTTTCTCTTTCTTGTTGTTCAGTCATGTCCGACTTTTCATGACCCCATTTGGGGTTTTCTTGGCAAAGATACTGGAGTGGTTTGCCATTTCCTTTTCCAGCTCACTTTACAGATAAAGAAACTGAGGCAAATAGGGTTAAGTGACTTACCCACAGTCACACAGCTACTAATGTCTGAGGCCAGATTTTAATTCATGAAGATGAGTCTCCCTGATTCCAAGCCTGGTGCTCTATTCATTGTGCCACCTAACTACCCCCTTTCTTTTATATATTATATTAAAGGCCAAAAACCTGCAATCTCTCCCCGTTGCTTATCAGATTACAACTCTGATTAGACTGGCATTCAAGTTAAATTGATTCATCTCAACAAACATTTATTCTAAGAACTGACTATATGTGAAACACCATGCCAGAACAGTCCCTGACCTCAAAGGAGCTTGCATTCTCCTGGAGGGCTACAGAATACACACAGATAAATAAACCCAAGATTATCTGAGGAAGGAGAGACTACCTATGACTGGGAGGGATGGAGCAAGGGTCAACTACAAAAAGGCAGCATCTGAGCTAAGGATGGAAGGAAAGCAGAGTTGCAAAGAAGCATTCCTCATCTGGGGGTAGCTTGAGCAAATTCACAGGGGCAGGAGCTAGAAGGTAGAGTTCCAGGAGCAGCAAGTAGTCAAGTCTGACTGGAACAGAAATCTCTAAGAGAAGTAATGTAAAAGAACGGTGGAAAAATAGCTTGGTGCCAGACGGAGGAAATCTTCATCATCAGGCTACATAGCTTGTATTTTATCTTACAGGCAAGTGGGAGCCATGAAAGATTTTTGAGAGGGGAGTGAGATAGTCAAGTGTGTGCCTTAGGAAGATTTTTCAAGTAGCTATATAAGAGAGCAGAGGTAGTGTGATAAAGGGACTAGAGGGTGGGCCTCAGAGCAGGGGATGACACAGGTTCAAGTCCCATCTGTGACATATACCCAATATGTAACTTAACCTCTCAATGCTCTGGTCAACTCAAAGACCATGTTACTGACCTGCATCGATAGAGGGAGCTCTCTATATCAGTGAATCACAGGTCCTATCCCTATGGAGAGGGGAGAGATTAGAGGCAAAAAGCAAGGTTATCTATAAACAAGCAATGTATGTAACCTTCCTTATCTTCTGCCCCTTCCCAACACAAACACTGCAGTCAGTCTGTCTCCTCTAACATGCCAGAGGCATTCTGACCACCATACCTTTGTTCATGCCCTTCCTCCTACCTAGGACACCCTCACCCATCTTCACCATTCTCTAAGGGGCTAGGATCAAGGGTGGGGACCCTGCAGCTTTGAGACCACATGCCACCCTCTAGGTCCTCAAGTGCAACCCTTTGACTAAATCCTAGTGCAGTACGTAGAGTACTGGGCCTGAAGCAAGGGAGACCTGAATTCACATCTGGCCTCAGACACTTATTAGCTGTGTGACTCTGGGCAAATCACTTAACCTCTATCTGCTTCAATTTCCTTACCTGTATTTAATAAGATAGCAAAGTGCTTAGCGTAGTACCTGGCACATAGTAGGCCCTTAAAAATGCTCGTTCCCTTGTCCCCTTCCCTTCAAGGCTCAGATAAAGGCTGACTTCTTTCATGAAATCTTCCCTCACACTCGAGCCCACATCCATTTCTCTTTCCTCTGAATGCCCTCTATACCTAGTGTCCAAAGCACACAATTTGCTTTGGTCTATACCATCACTCTAATTATGTCCAGTGAATCTTGTTTCCTGGAGCCAAAACTAGGTTCACACCAAGGTGCCAACTATAGGAGTCTCGAGCATTTACAATCCTAAAGCTGTGTAAAAAAAAAATATATCATTGGTTAGCACCTAGTTAGCAAGGTTAATTAATTAAAAATAGGAAGCTACCAGATGGCAGGCTGTGGTACACTTCTGCCCTGCCCTACTCCCCCCACCACTGAGGTTACACTGGCATGTCTGTGGTACTTCTCCAAGATTCTTAGTTACAGCTTTGTTGTCCCAGTCACTAGATTGTGAGGTCCCAGGGGTCAGGGACTTTGCTTCTTCCTTTGTGTTCTCCTCCCCAGCAACATGCTCAATAAACAAACATTTTTAGACTAGACAAATACAACTGAGAATGTCCACATTCTTCACAGACCCAGATAAACTAAGTCTCTTTCTTTCAACTAGGTTTTCTTATCTCATGCAGGCCAAAGAGCCCAGTACCACTGCTGATGAGCAGGGAGGCTTTTGCTCCTTTTTAGGTACTTTGGTACAAGCCCTCCCCCACCACCAAGGGGTCGCCATGTTGGTGCAGGCCTTAGTCTGAACACCTCAGTGGCTTAAGGCCCACCATAGCTCAGAACTCTGGAGCTCAAGTGACCCACCAGCCTCAGCCTCCCTACCAACAAAGGTTATGGCAGACCACCACCACTCCTGGCCCACGTAAACCTTCATGAAAGTTTCCTGCTTGTTGCCTTTGACTTGATGTGGGCAGCTACCATGCAATAGGAAGGGCAGTAGATGTTAAGTCAGAAGACCTAAGTGCCAGTCCCACTGCTAGTTGTGTGGCCTTGGGCAAGCCACTATACTTCTTGTTGTTCAGTTGTGTCTGACTCTTTGTGACCCTGTGGACCACATTGTCTATAGGTTTTCTTGGCAAAGATACTGAAGTGGTTTGCCATTTCCTTCTCCAGTGGCTTAAGGCAAACAGATGTTAAGTGACTTGCCCAGGATCATACAGCTAGTAAGTGTCCGAGGCTGGATATGAATTCAGGTCTTCCTGACTGCAGGCCCAGTACTATCCACTGAGCCACCTCGCTGCCTCCTAAGTCACTGTATAATACTCTCTGAAACTTAGTGTTCTCATCTGTTCAATGGACACAGTAATTCCCCTGCCCTCCTTACAGGGCTGTTATGGAGATCAAAGGACACAGACATACTCAAAGTACTTTGTAAACAGTAAAAAGCTACAGCATTTGTCCACTATTATCATCATTAGGACAGAAAATTCAGAGACTTTGGATTTGTTTATCTTTTGTCCATACCTGGGAGAGAAGAAGGAAAAACAAAAAGGCCCTACTGAGATCAAGTTAGAAATACCATTCCCTAAATTAAAAATCACCTAATAATAGTATTGACATTTACACAGCATTTTAAGGCTTGCAACTCACTTGACACCCATTATCTTATTTGAGCCTCAGCTCTCCTGTGAGACAGATACAAGAAGCTCTGTTATACCACCTTTATGTATGAGAAAGCAGAGGTAGAGAAAAAATGAAATAACTTGTAACTTACAACTAGCAAATATCAGTGGTGGAATTTGAACCTGGGTCTTCCTGACAAGTCCAAAACTCTATTTACTATGTGATAACTATTCACTCTATTCATGAGCATCTACTGAGCTTTTTTGAGCTCTTTCTGTGTTGATCACAAAGAGCTGGATATAGTTGCTACCTTTCCAGGATATAGCTGCTGCCTTTCTAAGAATATTCAGTTTTATGCACCACATTTTAAGAATCAATCTACAAACAGTTATCAAGTGCCTGCCATGTGCCAGGCCATTGTGTCACAGATAGAAAGACAAAAAGGAGCTTCTCTTCCCTCTAAGGAACTGGGTAGTACAGTGGATAGAATGCCAGGCCTGAAGTCAAGGAAGACTCATCTTCCTGAATTCAAGTCTGGCCTCAGACACTTACTAGCTGGGTGACCCTGGGCAAGTCACTTAACCCTGTTTGCCTCAACTTCCTTACCTGGAATGGCAAACCATTCCATTATCTTTGCCAAGAAAACCCCAATGGGGTCACAAAGAGTCAGAGATGACTGAAAATGAAACAACAGGGTCATATATAAGCATAAAGAAAACAAGGTTGTCCCAAAGTCTTCTTGCAGCTTTAAGCTGTAAGAGCTAAGACTTTTGGGACACTCTATATATATACAAAATAAAAACAAGGTAATTTTGAAGGGTGGAGGGAGGAAGGATATTGCCAAGATCATTGATTTAGAGTGCTCGCTCTCTTTTTGTTTTTTTACAGATGAGCAAACTGAGTCAACAAGAGGGTTTTTTTGTTTGTTTTTTTTTTTAAGTGACTTGTCCAGAGTCACATAGCTAGTAAGCATTTGACAGTACTGGAGGAGAACAAGGACACTGGTAAAAGGGCTGAGTTCATCTTTAGCTGGAAGAGAAGATAAGTGGGTAGGTGGGTGAGTGAGGGGATGTTAGCTATCTTCAAGTGTCTCTAGGACTGTCCAGTAGAAGAGGGATTGGATTTGTTCTGCTTGGCCCCAGAGGGCAGAAATACGAGGGGGAGGGAGGAAGATGTCACAAAGAAAGCAGAGTTAGGTTTGGCATAAGGAAGAACCTCCTAAGGATAATGGCTGACCTTCTTATAGCATTTTAAGGTCTACAAAGCACCATAACTTTCTCTTATTTGATTTTCACAATAACTCCCCAAAGCAGGTGGGGCTACAGGTATCCATCACACAATGGAATCAATTCCAGTCTCCCCCTCTAGCACTATTTCTTCATGGCCCCTCAAGCATCATCCCTCTCTAAAAGTGGAAACAGCAGGCTCAGGATGTAGTAGCTTCCCCCTCACCAGAGGGTCCTTAAGCAAAGTCCAGGGGGCCATTTCTGCATATGGAAAGAGGATTCTTGCTGAGAGATGCATTAGACTAGATGGTCTCAGCGGTGTTTCTGGAGTGTCAAGTCTGGAGCCAGAAGACCCAAGTTAAAAAAAAAAAAACCAACCAAAACCAAAATAGAGCTGGGGCCGCTGGGTGGCGCAGTGGACAGAGCACCGGCCTTGGAGTCAGGAGGACCTGAGTTCAAATCTGGATTCAGACACAGAATACTCAGGAGCTGTGTGACCCTGGGCAAGTCACTTAACCCACTGCCTAGCCCAAAAAACAAACAAAACAAACCAAAAAACCCAAAAGACCCAAGTTCAAATCCTGCCTCAGAAATTCATTACTTCTGTGAACCTTCAGCAAGTCCAATCTTGGTGGGCCTCAGTTTCTTCATCTGTAAAAGTGAAGGGGGGGGGCGCAGCTAGTTGGTGCAGTGGATAGAGCTCCAGCCTTGGAGTCAGGAGGACCTGAGTTCAAATCCGACCTCAGATACTTGACACTTACTAGCTGTGTGACCCTGGACAAGTCACATAACCCTGAATGCCTCACAAAAAAGCAAAAAAAAAAAAGTGAAAGGGGTTGGACTAGGTGGTCTCTGAGGTCCCTCTGTAGGTCTAGATCCAGGATCCCATAATATCTCCCAACTCTGAAGTTCTGTGACCCTTGTAGGGAAGGTAAGGCCCAGGCAGAGAAGGGGCCAGAAAACAGCACACACTGGGTGGAATGCCTCATTGCCTATTCTCCTCCTCCCAGGCCCTCCCGATGGCTGTGCAAGGGTCCCTTACAAAGGGCAGAGCTTGCTGCTCACAGGATGACAGTGATGCAAAGAGGGCCACCAAAAGCAAAACACTTCAGCATCCTGCCCAAATCCTAGAAAAAGCCAAGGATCCTAAAAGGGGATGAGAAATGGGAGGAGGCAGAGGCTGTAGGCCAAAGGACTCACTCAGGTGAGCTGGAGGGAAAGTCATGCCCAAACCCCCATCGGCACTCCCCAGATCACCCACAGACAGGCAGCTGGAAGGGACCTCAGGGCTCTTCTCAGCCAGCTCCCTCATGGCATAGATAAGGAAAGAAGCCCAGAGCTGCCTGAGGCCACACAGGCAGTGACAGAGACAGGACTGGAATTCAGGTCCTCTGACTCCATTCAAATAGAGTGTTCTCTCCTCCGTGCCTCAATGCCTCTCAACTTCTGAGTCAAACCCCAGGCAGCACTTTGTTTTCCACAATGTTGTAGGTACTTTCCTGGTATTAGCCTAAGATGATGACTATGGATCACGGATTTATAGTTGTGAAAGAGATCACTGAGGTCACTGAATCCAGCCTTCTCATTTTAAAGGAAACTGAAGCAAACAGGGTAAAGTGACTTGCCCAGGGTCACACAGCTAGTAAAAGTCTGAGGCCAAATTTGAACTTGGGGAAGGTGAGTCTTCCTTAATATCAGACCTGGTGCTCTATCTGCTGCACCACTCAACTCGAGACAGAAGAGAAGCTCCTTTTCATCTTTCTACCCCTAACACATTGGCCTGGCACATAGCAGGCACTTGATAAATGCTCACAGATTGATTCTTAAATGTGGTGCATAAAAATGAATATTCTTGGAAAGGCAGCAGCTATATCCAACTCTTTGTGTCTGAGGCAGGATTCCAAAGTGGGCCTTCTGACTCCTGGTCCAGCGCTCTATCCACTGAATCACCATGGATCCAAAAACCAGCAGCATCATCATCACCACATAGTTAAATGCCATAGTGGCAAGAACACCAGACTCATAGTCAGAAAACCTGGATTCACATTCCAGCTCAGCTGCTTTACTATGTGGCCTTGGGTAAGTCCCATTTCTTCTGTGGGCCTGCTTCAGTTTCATTATCTGTATAATGAGGGGATGGACTTCATGATCCTCAAGTTCCCTTCCAGAACTCTAAATCCTAGGACTTGCTATGTCATTTTGCTTCTATCACTCATATGATGGTAATCATACTTGTAACAAGGACAAGACACCATGAGGTATGTGCTCTGCTTTTATGGGGCAAGGCCTTAATCTGGCCCCTTGTTAAAGGACATATAGGATCAGATGCTCCTGGTTGGTCCTTATGTGTCCCCATAACTGAGGAATACATCAAAAAAGATCAATAATGGTCCCATAAGAGTAGCCCACTCACTGGACTTTAGTGCAGATCCTCGTTACACATGTATATTGCCTTATTAAAGACAGGTGGAATACATTAGAGTCTCCCTTCTTCCAGTCTATTATCTCTCCATCCATCTTCCACATCAAAGGTGTGCATGGGCCCCACAACACTCCTAAGCATAGCCCTAACTAGGTTAAGATGTAATTGGTAAATACTTAACAAGATTAATAAAAATAATAATAAAAATAGATATTATTTTGCTGTTTTCTAAGGCAGTATATGGCACGCAGGAATTCTTATGTACAGCTTAGTGGCCTCCATTTCTACTTGAGTTTGACAACATTGATCGTCATCACCAGGTAATATACCTAATATATCCTGAGCATCTTCCACCTTCTACTCAAAAATCTTCAGACTGCCTACATTTTCCAAAGGGACCAGGTCGTCTGCTTCTTTGTATCTCCCACAGCATCCTATATATCAGAGGTGCTCAATAAAACACTTGGGATTTAATTGAATGAATAAATATAAAACAGTTAACATTCCTGATTCCCCTTCTCCTTCTCATAGGCACAAAATATGCACATAATAAATGCATCTATCTATCAACATATCTATCATCTAGCTACATATCTATCTACATAACTACCTATCTACCCACCCTATATAAGCACATTATCAGTTCCCAATGATTGCTACATAAAAGAAGCGCTGGGGGTGGGGGGGACAGTGGGTAGAGAATCAGCCCTGGAGTCGGGAGGACCTGAATTCAAATCTGACCTCAGACACTTACTAAGGGACCCTGGGCAAGTGTCACTTAACTCCATTGCCTCCCCCCCTCCCCCCACCAAAAAAAAAAGCTGGAGGACCTCCGAAGAAGGAAAGATCACTATGCAGTGGGTTGATTAGGAAAGGCTCCGAAGAGGAGATGGGAATAGAACTGAGCCTAGAAGGATGGTAGGATTTGGATGGTCTAAAAGCAGGGGGTAGGATCAAGGAAAGGTATTCCAGACAAGTAGAAGGAAGACATAAACATTAAAGTAGGAACGAGCCAGGTGCATCTGGAGCATAGCAAGCAGACAGGGCTAGCTGGAGGGCAGAGTGCATTTAGAGAAATAGTGATTTTTCATCCTTCCTATTGCCAATTTAGGATTTTCTCCATGCGCCACCTTCCTTCCGGAAAGATTAAGTTCCCTCACCTACGCTGCCAGGAAGTAACAGGGCCAAGAGGAACAACAGTTCCTAACTTGGTAAACATGAAACTTATGGTTAGGAAGGTCATTAGAAGTTCAGGAGCCAAAGACACACCCTTTAACTTTGCTCAGGAGACCTATACTGGTTGGAATCCAAACAGGCCTTCTTAGGACTGCCAAAATCTGAGCCTTACCTGATCCCTGAAGCTCCATTTTCTGTACCAAGTACATTAAATGTACTTTCATCCCTTCCTTTTCCAAAAAAGGAGCTTTGGCCTTTAATCATTGACAATAACAATTTTTTTTTAGCAACACTGACAGCAAAGAATGGGTTTCAAAGTTTCATCTGCACAGCATTTCCAGAGCCTTGGAGGAATGGTGCTCTGGCCAAAGCAGGTCAACATTTGGGCTGACCTTTCCAGCCAAAAGGTTATAAGAATTCCCATGTCAGGGCCTATACTCTTAGTCAAAGGTTCTTAACCTGTGGTCCATGAACTTTAAAATATGTATGTATGTATGTATGTATGTATGTATGTGTGTGTATATAAATTATATTTCAATAACTGGTTTTCTTTATAATCCTCTGTACTTTTATGCATTTAAAAACATTATTCTTAGAAGGGGTCCACTGGATTCAGTCGATTGCCAGAGGTATTCATAACAAATAATGTTAAGAACTCCTGCTCTACATACAAAGCAAATACCATGTTTGCAGCTGAGTACAGTTATTATCTCTTCCACATTGCAACTTTCCCCATCAAGGTTTCAATATATAACAAGTGAACATACGAAATTAAATGGGAATTTTTTTGAGAGTTTTGCAGAAGCTACAGACAACATACTAAGGCCAGCAGACGGAAAAAGTTTAGAAACTCAGAAATGCATAAAATATATGTATAATATTTTATGTCAACATATGTTATCTTTTAATACCATAATAATTCAGACTTCTCTGGTATGAAGGGAGGGCCAATAAATTCTATGTGGATTTTCCAGATTGTGGGGCGCCCCTACCACCACAATAAGGAAGGCATAACTGTATTTTCTCAATTTGATTCAATTGCTCATCTTCCCTGAGGAAAAGGAGACTGGTGAAATGCTTTAGGGCATGGCCTGCACAACATGCAGCCCGACAAAGGATTTCAGGTAGCCCTCAAAAATTGTAGGGTTGCCGCTGCACACGCTCCTGTTTGTCACGTGACCCGCAGCAACCACCCATCATCAGTCTGCCTCTAGTCTAACCTACCTGCGGCCTGAAGAAGTTTACAAGGTGTGCAGGTGTGCTGCAGGGTATCCATTCTTTGAATTACAGAGCTAAAGCCCCTTCCCTCCCATTCTATAAAACAATGCAAATGAAAAGAAGTGTTTTATGGCCCTAAACCATTATGATAATGATTACCAATTACAATCCTCCGACAAGTCTCCCTCAGATACCATCAGCACCCAAGCTCTAGCAAGCCCTACCAGGCTGGAAAGGCTTTGAACACTACTATGCTGAACGCTTTCAACACCGCTATTATCCAAGGAATGACTTAGCCAAGCTTGGAAAGGCTGGTCCCTAAAGTGGTTCACCCGGTGATGACTTTCTGACCACAAAAACTCCCAATATCCACTATGGCATGTAGCAAGCTAAAGTTGAAGCTGAAGAAATTACAGACCCTTGAAACTATAATAATAATAATAGTAGTAGTAATACAGAGGCAACGTGGTATAGCTCACAGAGAGCTGGACTCAACAAGAGGAAGAGCTGGGTTTAAGTCTTATCTTTAATACATACTGATTGTGTGATTCTGGGAAAGTGATTTAACCCTCTGAATACCCCAGGCACCCAAGTTGTAGAGAAATTGCCAACCTGCTTTGGTAAAGGAAATTTCCCTTATCTGGGAATTCCCTATATCAATGAAATCCATAGGTCCTAACTGAAGAGGAAGAGGAAGAGGAGGAGAAGGAAGTAATAAGAATAATTGTTTACTTATCAATAATAATTATTATTTCATTATTAACAATTAATTTTAATAATTGACATCATTAATTTTATATAACATATTATTATATAATATGCAATGCTTATAATATATTATTAATATAATAACAAACAACAAACAACCTCTCAAATCATACTGTGTTTAGTTCATGATTTCAACGAAAGTCCAATAGTTATAGCAACAGGTCAATAGTTCACACCCTCACTAACCAATGCAGAGAACCCACTTACATCAAATAAACAAAGAGCCAGGATCTTTGCCCTGGGAAGTTCAGTCTGGTGAGGGACAGCAAACCTACAACTGAGAAAGACTTAAGCATACAGTACTATGTGACAGAAGAGTCCCATCTCTACTGATCTAGACACCCGGCCCATGGGCACATTACTTTGAGATGGCTGATAGGAGCTAGGGCTCAGAAGCAGCTGGGCCTGAGCCCAGAGGCACAGACAAGTAACCCTACTCATCACGATCATGGATATGCATATCATGTGTGTCAAATTAACTTAGGGGTGGTGAGGGGAAGGATAAATCTTATTTGAATACAACAATAATCTCTATTCAGGTTTGATCCGTCTGTGGGTTGCTGACAGATGCGACAACGTTGAAAAATTTAAGGGAACTCTGTCAGGAAGGACCCAAGCCCCTCCCTGCCCTGGTGTTGCCAGTACAGAGGAGAGGGCCTTAAATCTGCAACCGTTCCAGGTGGTGTCTCCTCTCCCTGAGGCTGTCCCCCATCCCACAGGCAACCTCAGAATACCCAGGCTTTCTATCTCCTCCCCAGGTCTTAAGCATTATCCCCTTATTCTCCCACCTCATAGTACTGTCATTTTTAGTATACCACCTGGCACACAGTAGGTGCTTAATAAATGTTTACTGTATTGTGTTGTATTTTTCATCTTTGTATCCTTAGTGCCTAGCACATACACCCTGCCCCTAACTGCTACTTAAAGTGTGTATAATTGACTGAAAAATAGCCAGCCTTCAGATTTGCCCTTTAAGCTCTGCAAAACACTTCACATGTGATTGTCACCACAACGTTGTGAGGTAGATGCTATCATTATACCCATCTTACTGATGAGGAAACTGAGGCAGAATACCATTTGAGGAACATTTCAGATGTACTTGCAACCAACTGAGCCATAGAAGATCCCCACAGTGACCAGTGGGATGACACGAACACTGATGGCCAGATAATCTATTGCCCAGGGGGCAGACACACAGCAGATACTAAGGACAGCTGCCCCTAGATACCTCCAGTGCTCTCCCACCTCCTGCTGCTGTTCCACCCTCCACTAAGAACTCTTCTCTCAGAGAAGGGTTCGGTGCAAAGAACCATTCTGGGATGTCAATCATACGGACATTATTCCCCGAGAAAGAGGGAGGAAAGGGGACAGAAGAGATAGAATGAGGACACACCTGGTACAGGACAGCAGCGCCTTCCTCGGAGTCCTTTAGGCTAGCCCACCAGGGCAGGGAGGGTGGGTCACCCTCAGGCCTGTCTATGATCTTCAGACAGCTCCAGTCTGTACTGTTGCTGTTTCATGGAATGCTACTCAACAGGTTCTGGGGTTTGGGAGGGAGCTTCTGCACATGCCCTGATGTGCAAAGTGAGGGCCCACACCATCTGTCTTTTTACGGACTGTTGGAGCGGGAAGCACAGACTTAGAGGGGCCAGAGAGATCTTTCCTGTTTGAAGAGGGGAAAGCAGGGGAGATTCACCAAATAAACACAAGTACTATCACCTGGTGCTACCCTGGACATCTCCAGCATGAACAAAATAACTTCAGCTGTTATACATGGCAAACAATTGCTTTAAAAAAAGGGGGGGGAGTAGAATCCAATCACAGATTTGAAGTAGGATTCCATGTAGTTCAACATCCTTGTTTTACAGTGGAAGAAACTGAGACGCATGGAGGTCAAGTGACTTGGCCCAGCTCCCAGAGTAGTAAATTACAGAAGCTACATTCGAATTCAGCTGCTATTTTTGAATTCAGCTCCTGTGGTTCTAAAGTTCTCACCACTGGGCTACCTTTCTATTAAGCTCTGAACAGCCCCCCATGGGCATGAATGTCTTTACCCAGACAAGCTCTCAATGAAATCGAGATCATAGTGATCCCTGTCTGAAATAGGTTACCCCTCTCTTTCCTCTCTATTCCTAAAACTACCCATCCAGTTATCGCAGAAATGGGTGCACTATTCAGTCACCATCACCTGCCCAGGTCCTGGACTGGTTCTCCATAGGAAGCTTTTAACAATCACAGGATACCCAACTTCTTTCTGAGGGCCATGGAGGTCTTTTGTTCAAGCCTACTCTTAACTGGGCAAGAGTTCTCTCTAGAACATCCCTGATAATCAGCCATTCAACACTTCTGGGGAAACATTAGCAATGAGGAATTCCTTCATTCCAAAATAGCCCATTCCATTGTTAGAGAGAATGATTCTTCAAGACCTACTTCTCTACAACTTCCCCCAAATGCCGAGTTCTGCCCTCTGGGGCTAAGCCAAGTAAAAATACTTGAACATAGCAAAACTATGCCCTCTAAATCAAACATCCCTAGTTTCTTCAGCTGGGCCCCATCCACACACAGGGATTATGTATCCCATCCTCCCCACTTCAATCCCACACGTTATTTACTAGCAGTATGACCTTGGATGAGTCACATTCCCTTCCCGGGCCTCAGTTTTCCCACTGTAAAATTAGAGAGTTGGACTAGATCAGGTGTTCTTAACCTTTTTTGTAGCGTGGATTCCTTTGGCAGTCCGGTGAAGCTTTTGGAACACCCCCCTCTCAGAATAATGATTTTAGGTGTATAAAAATAAAATGTATAGGATGACAAAGGAAATCAATTATACTGAAATATAGTTATCATTTTTTTAAAAAGTTCATTGAGGGGGCAGCTACGTGGCACAGAGCACCGGCCCTGAAGTCAGGAGGACTTGAGTTCAAATCCAACCTCAGACCAAACACTTGACACTTGACACTTACTAGCTGTGTGACCCTGGGCAAGCCACTTAACCTCAACTGCCTAAAAAAAAAAGTTCATTGACCCTAGGTGAAGATGTCCTGGATTATGGTTTCTTCAGCTCTAAATCCTAAATAGAATAGATAAGGACTCAAAGGTGTATTTGAATGTGCAACAAATGACTGGCAGGGGAAAAATACTTTTTACACTGTACATAGGATGCACACCAAAAAATATCTAGAAAAATATTCCTCTTTGGTTTTTTTAGGTGCTCTCATCCATCCTTGAGAAACCACACAAATCTGTTACTCAGGCTCCTGTGCCCATTGGTGAGACAACCTTTCTCCTGAAGCCTATTGCAGGAATGAGACCTAGATTATTCCTCCCCCTCTCCCCAGGCCCCTACAACTGCTTCACCCAAGGAGGAGAATGCAAAGAATCAGCCCTTGGTACCTGAACACCAGGCTCGAACCAGGCCACCGCCTGCGGTACTGAACTGGCCGCCACACAAGCTGGGGCCTGGGGATCCTGGTATGGGTGAAGCTAGGCCACGGCTGCCCCACCTCTTCCATCTTCTCAATTCTGAGACGGGACAGGAGTCGCCTTTTTTCCAAGTCACTTAAACTTCTTCCCCTGGAAAGTCCCAGAGCAGGGGAGCTGCTGCCCTGATCCTGCTTCATCTGTATATGGGAAGAGTTAGAGAAAAGCAACCAGAAAGTAGCCACCAGGAATAGAGAGAAAGAGAGGGAGGGAGGGAGGAGGAGAGAGAGAGAGAGAGAGAGAGAGAGAGAGAGAGAGAGAGAGAGAGAGAGAGAGAGAGAGAGAAACAAGAGACAGAGAGAACAAGAGACTGAGAGGGAGAACAGGAGATTGAGAGGAGAGAGAGAGAGAGAGAGAGACACACACACACACACACACACACACACACTGACTGGGTATCAGTCTCTCTCACCTCCTCCTCCTCCTCCTCCTCCTCTCCTGGGTGTAGCCAACTCAGTGCAGGCACAGCCACACCATACACACACGCATACACACCAAGTAAACCTTTACAGTTAAGCTTGGCAAGGAGGGAACCAGCAAAGAATGGGAGGGGACAATTACATATTTCTTGTTCAGTCTGTCTCATGCAAGTTTCTCTGTGTATGAAATTGGCTTTACTAGTACATTTTCTTAAAGGGTAAAATACCTTGTTACTCTAGCTAAAGTCATTCTTGTTCATAAAGTTTCTGAAGAGCCTACACTTTTCTTGACTTGAGAGCTGTCACAGTATGGTGGAGAGCCTGCCATGCTTAGAACTAAGAAGGCCTGTGTTCCAATTCCACCTCAAATACCATCACCCTGGGCAAGTCACTTAACCTCTCTTCAAAGGTTCTGAACCTTTCTTGTGTCATGGATTCCTCTGGAAATGTGGGGAAGCCTATGACTTCTCAGAAAAATGCTTTTAAATGAATAAAATAAAAAAACAGGATGACAAAGAAAACCAGTAATACAGGCCAGCTCAAAAGCCAGTACAGTTTTAAGTTTTTAAGAGATTAAAGAGCTTTAAAAATTATAAAACTACACTAAAACTTTTGGGACACCCTGTATCCAAGTAGAGATATCAAAATATTTTTAAAAAAATAAGTTCATGGTGGGGGGCAGCTAGGTGGTGCAGTAGATAGAGCACCGGCCCAGAAGTCAGGACACCTGAATTCAAATCCGCCCTCAGACCAAACACTTGACACTAACTGTGTGACCCTGGGCAAGTCACTAAACCCCAACTGCCTAAAAATTAAAAAAAAAAAGTCCATGGACTTCAGGTTAAGAACCTTAATCTCTCTACATAATGCAGGAAATTCCCAACTCTATATAAGTAGAAAGAATTCCCAAACTGGGAGACCCTCAGGCTGACCAAAATCATAGGTCCTTCAAACATTCCTGAAACATCTGACAGTATTTAATGTGGATTTTTAAAAAACCAACTATTGCTTTTATTAAAGAGTATGCGTGTGTGTGTGTGTGTGTGTGTGTGTGTGTGTGTGTGTGCACGCGCACGTATTTTAGGGAAGGGAAAAAGGAGAAAAAGGAAAACACTCTTTCCTCATCTCAGCTTCCCTAAAAAATTGTGTTTCTGCTATGATTTGAATAGGCTGCTGTAATATTTTGAATACCTTTTGAGCTCTGTAACTTAACATCTTGATGCATGATAATTTGTTTCATTAGGTAATAGCTAAAATGATGATGTGCATTGACACTAGATCAATCATATATTTATGGCATCTTGGGAATGTGTGATGATCATTCTTTTTTTTTTTAAGGCAGTTGGGGTTAAGTGACTTGCCCAGGGTCACACAGCTAGTAAGTGTCAAGTGTTTGGTCTATGGCCAGATTTGAACTCAGGTACTCCTGACTTCAGGGCTGGTGCTCTATCCACTGCGCCACCTAGCTGCCCCTGATGATCATTCTAAAGAAGAAAACTTGCCAATGCTTCCCAGCTAGTAAAATCTCACAGGAGAGCCTAAACCTCTCAAGAAATGTTTCCCCACCTCCACTCCCCACCAAGTTATATTTCATGTTATCCATTAGAGAACCCTGACAACAATCAGGAAACATCCAAGGCAACCCAAGGGACAGTGATACATTTTTCTCCCCTCAGCTGGCCCAGTCAACATTAGACAATAGGTATATCTGACCTTGGGAGCCTACTCATTTCCCCCTTTTAGAAGTCTGTTTCTGGCTCAATACCCTCCAGCTGCTCAGGACCCCCCCCCCCACAAATGGGTTTGGAGTCAGGTAAGATGTGGATTTGAATCCAGACTAAACTATTTACTAGATATGGGAGGCCAGGCAAGTCATTTCACCTCTATGAGACTCAATTACCTCAACTATAAAATCTTTGTAATAATGCATACCTCACAAGACCAGAAGAAAATGCTTTGTATAGCTTAAAGCATTGTGGAAATGTAAGGTATTATTATTATCATCATCATCATTACCACTTTTGCAGGAAGGATTTCATTCCAGTCTGTCTTCAGGGATCTATGCCTTCTCACCACCTACCCAGTCCCTCAAAAAGATATGTATGTATCCTACAGCTCATTTCCGCAAGGCCTTGCTGTCTACCAGGACTGAATTTGAGAAATTAATTAATGCAGCAATGCTTGTATATAATAGGTGTTTCATAAAAGGATGACTGGACAAATGAATAGATACCTACTGTATTACCTTCCCAGGTAATTATTTGTATTCTAAAAAAAGCCTTCTGAAGATATCGTATATAAACTCAAAGATTTTTTTTTAAGCTAGGCAATGGGATTAAGTGACTTGCCCAGGGTCACACAGCTAGTGAGTGTTATGTGTCTGATGCCACATTTGAACTCAGGTCCTCCTGGCTCCAGGGCCGGTACTGTATCCACCGCACCACCTACCTGCCCCTCAAAGATGTTTTTAATGACATTCTTACAGTCTGGTGGGAGAAGAAATGTTTGGGAAGAAAGGCTTTCTCTTTCAGTCATAACACATCGGCAGCTGCTCACTTCCCACCCAATTTCAAAACCCTTCTGCTTCCACACAGATTGGCTGCTCCGTTCCAAGGGATGAGGCAGTCACAGCTGTCCTAAAAAACACACAATCTCATAGCAGCTCAGCTGTGGGGAATACAAACCCAGCTGGAACAGATGTGAAAGGTCCCATTGCTCAGACCCTGTGAGGCAAACATTCTGAAATTCATTAATGCCAGTGAGAAGCTCCCATGCCTTGGAAGTGAACGCCAAAAAATCTCTAGCAACTTGCTCTCACTTTAGGAGAAAGAAAACAGTCAATTCAAATCAACAAACGTCTATTAAACACCAACCATGTGCAAAGAACTGTGTTAGGCACTGGAAACAAAGACGCAAATGAAATAATTCTTGCCTTCGAGGAGTGTATTATCTACTGAGGGGAGATTATAGCTTCAAGCCCAACGGTTAGATGCAGCATGGTATAGAGGCGAAATGGTGGACAGATGTAGAGTTAGGATACTTGGATTGAAATCTGGCTTTCGATACTATCAAAGTAATCTTGGACAAATAACTCCTCCTCTCCTCTGAATCTCATTTTCCTCATTTGTAAAATGGGGATTAATAATACTTGCACCTGGGGCAGCTAGGTGGTGAAATGGATAGAGCTCCAGCTTTGGAGTCAAGAGGACTTGAGTTCAAATGCAGCCTCAGACACTTTACACTTACTAGCTGTGTGACCCTGGGCAAGTCACTTAATTCTGATTGCCTCACCCCCCAAAAAAGATAATAATAATACTTGTACCAATTACTACAGAGTTGTTGTGGGGGAAGTACTTTATAAGCCAAGCCTTTAAGTGTCACAGAAATGTGAACTATTATAAGCTCTGCCCATATTGGTGTTGTTTTAAGTACTCCATACAAAGATGCTTCCTTAAGACAAGGACTTAGGGTTTCTACCCAGGAGGGGCTACATGGGATCAAGAGTAGAGGCAAGCTTATAAAATCACAAGGCTAGATGAGGGGGAGGTTCAACAATCACAGATATAGAGTTGGAAGGATACTTTGAAGTCATAGAGTCCAAGTCCCTCATTTTACAAGTGAGTAAACTGAGGCTTAGATGGTTAAGTGTCCTGAGTCACAAAGCTTGTGTCTGAGGCAGGATTCAAACCCATGTCTTCCTGATTCTAGGGCTAATGTTCTACCCGCCAGGCAATACCGCCAGCTACAATGTTCTTCCCCCTATAGGAGCTTCTGACAGCATATGGCAAAAATAATAGGTTTGGAGAGCACCTATTTCAATCTACTAGCTGAGAACTAAATAAATTAGAACCTAGATGAATAAGGTTTCACAGTGCCCTTCTCTGAGCTTTATTTTAAGCAGCATTTCTTTCTAATTCCCACAAAAAGTTCTCATCTGGCCCTTCTCCAGACCTTTTTGTTGCTTTTCTATCCAAAATGCCCTTTTCTTCTCCACAGGATGGCTATAGCTTGAACATGGGACCATGTGGAGAGGCAGTATGACATACTTGCAGTCAGGGCACCTGGAACTGAATCCAGGCTCTTACACTGCTTTCTGACAATGTTCTTTCCCAGTTCTCCTCCTATTTGTCTTGACTACAACTTTTCTATCTCTTGCTGGCTCTTCATGTCACAAGTGTCCTCCGAGGCTTTGTCCTGGACCCTCTTCTCTCACTGTGCTGTTTTGCTTGGTGGTCTCATCAGCTCCCATGGTTTAACTATCATCTCCATGCAGATCATTCTCAGATCTACTTATCCAGACCTAATCTCTCTGCTGGCCTCTAGTCCCACAGCCTAAATACTTTTTATACATCCCAAACCGGATGTCATGTAGAGATTTCTAAACTCATGTCTAAAAACTGAACTCATTATCTTTCCTCAAAAAACCCTCTCCTTTCTAACTTTCCTATTACTGTAAAGGGTACCTCCACCTTCCCAGTCACCTAGGCTTGCAATTCCACTGATAATTCTTCCGTTCCCACCTTCATCCAATCTGTTATCATCTTACTGATTCTCTTTTCAACATCTTTTGTATACCCACACTGCCTACCACCTCCCCCGCAACCTTTCCTTCCTCTGATGCTGCCACCACCACGGTGAAGGTCCTCATCACTTCATGCTTGGACTACTGCAATAGTCCACTGGTCAGTCTTCTAGCCTCAAGTCTCTCCCCACTCCAGGCTATCTTCCATTTAGCTGTCAAATTGACATTCCTAAGGCACAAGTCTATCCATATCACCCCTTTATTCAATGTACTCTAGGATCGAACGTAAAATCTTTCATTTGGTTTTCAAAGCCTTTCATAACCTGACCCCTTCCTCCCTTTCTAGTCTTCTTCTAACTTACTCCCACCTCCATATACTCTATAATCCTGGGACACTGGCCTCCTTGGTGTTCCTTGGACTCAATGCACCATCTCTCAGCTCCAGATATTTTCACCGTCTGTCCCCCCCATGCCTGGAAGAGTCTCCTCATCTGTGTCCTGGTTTCCTTTATGTCCTTCAAGTCTGAGCTAAAATTCCACCTTCATTAAGAAAACTTTCCCAGACTTCCTTAATGCTAGAGCCTTCCCTCTGAGATTAGCCCTAACTCATCCTGTATCTAGCTTTGCTTGCACATAGTTATCTGCATGTTGTTTCCATTAGACTGTGACCTTCATGACAGCAGGGACTATTTTAATTGTCTTTCATTATATCTCCAGCTCCTAGACCATAGTAGGCATTTAATAAATGCTAGTCGACTGACTGACTTATTAGCTGTGTGACCATGGACAAGTCACTTAATCTCAGAGCCTCAATTTCCATCCACAAAATGAGGACAATAATATTTGTATTTGATAAACTTTATGGTTCTAGATAAATGTGAATTATAATTTCATTTTGCCTTTTCATCACACACTCAAACTATAGGTTGTATTGTCCTCTGATGCACAAGTCAGTGATATAGAGAGAACTCCTGGAAGTTTTCGTAGCTCAGCCAACAGGAGAATGCTGACTTGGCTGTTCCCCCAGGAATGCCTACAATGCTTGGACTGCCCTTGCCACATTCTGCCTGATCCTGAAGTTTCTGTCACTTTTGTGTTACCCTACTCTTAGACTGGCAAGATCCATACGGGCAGAGAACACATCTTGTTCATTTCTAAGAACTCTAGTGCCCCAACACAGGGTCTCACATTTAAGCAGATGTTTAGTAAATGCTGGTTGAAAAATTGAATGCAGTTTCTCCTCCAAAGAGAATCCCTACACCTTTCAGAGGAACAGGGACACTGTCTCAACCAGAGCTTTTTTTTTTTTTAAATAAATTGATTTATTCATTCTTAGTTTTCAACATTCACTTCTATAAGCTTCTGAATTCTAGATTTTCTCCCCCTGCCTCCCCTCTCCTCTCCCCAAGAGGGCATGCAATCTGATATAGGCTCTACATATACATTCATATTAAACATATTTTCACATTAGTCATGTTGTAAAGAAGAATTAGAACCAATGGGAAGAACCACAAGAAAGAAGAAACAACAAAAAGAGAGCTAATAGTATGCTTCCATCTACATTCAGACTCCATAGTTCTTTTTCTGGATGTGGACAGCATTTTCCATCATGAGTCTTTTGGAGTTGTCTTAGATCCTTGCATTGCTGAGAAGGCTAGGTCTGTCAAAGTCATTTGTGTCACAATGTGGCTGTTACTTCAACCAGAGCTTCTCAACCCTCCCTGCGTTCTGGAACTCTTTGGCAGCCTGATAAAGCCTATGGGCTCTTTTTCAAAATCATTTTTAAATGCATAAAACAAAACACATAGACTTACAAAGAAAATAAATTATTTTTAAAATATAATTACTGAAATATTTTTAAAAACAAGTTCACAGACCCCACTCTAAACAAAGTAAAAAAAAAGACAAGATATACAATGAGATACTGAATATATGGCGAATTACTTTTCCAACTTCTTCAAGTAGGGATGTTGGATGTAAAAACAGAGACCCTGGGTTCAAATCCTTACTAGCTGTGTGATCTTGAGCAAGTCGCCTAATTTATCCTGAGCTAAATTTCCTCACCTGTAAAATGGTGGTTGAGAGAGGGGAAGACAAATGGACTACATGATGTCTAAAGTACTTCTCAGTCCTAAATCTATGCTTATGTGTCCCAAGTCACCTGCATCTCTGAGATGAGTCACTCCCCCAGAGAACTGCTGGCAGCTGCCCTAAAGAAAGCCACGTGCACTAAGTAACAACTCCCAACACACAAATAGGCCACCGAACTCAGCCCCAAGGCCGCCTAGTATCTGTCCTACAGGTTTAGAAAGAGCTGGAGATTTTGCTCAACAGCCTGGCACGGCTCCAAGGCCACGTAACGCAGCCCTGAAATCGAAGCATCTCCTTTCTGTCAACACACATTCCTTCTGACACCATAAATCGTTCAAGTGAAACTAAAATGTGGGTCTGCCTTATGTCATCCTGCTTGAACTGTCATCGAGCACCCAAGGGTCACTACGTGTCCCTTATACCCATTTACTCCTAACTTCATCTTCTCCCATCTTCTTCCCCTATTCCTCCAAATTGTACATCTTCAGCCCCATGGGTCTTCTGACCCAATAAGTGCAGCCTGATGAGGGTTCCACTCATCACTGGATAATCCTCAATTACATGCCTAAGGGTGGGGCAAAGTCTGATCAAAGGGACCTGGACCAACCTCAGAGAAGCCTGACTCACTATCTGGGGCAGTTCTAGAGCTACCAGAGCCGCGGCAGGAGTGGACCAGAAAGGTGGGGGCCGGGGCCCTATGGCGCCATGAGCATTGATGACACACTCTACGGTTGCCCCACGGCAAATCATTACTGCGTCTCTGACCCTTCCTGTGGGGTACTCACGAGGATGCCCCACTAAACAGTTCATACTGCAGGCATGTAGATGATGATGATGATGATGATGATGATGATAGCTTTGCAGTTTACAAAGTGATTTCCTTACAACATCCCTATTAGGTAGATAACTGAAGTATTACCATCGGGATTTTATAGATAAGTTGAAACTCAGAGAAAGTGACTTAGAGTCATTGTATAGGGATTTAAGCAATGATCTTCAAGGACTCCAAATCTAGCTCTCTTTTCATTACATCACACAGCCTCTTGTAGGTCCCAGAGCTAGGAAGTGTTAGAGAAAGAACCTTCCTCCACACAATTCCAAGATTTCCAGCTGAGGTGACCAACATGGCAGGGGTTTCAGGAACACCAGGTTTGAGGCTAAGTGCCAGGTTGACACCCAAATGGGCAATAGGGGAATGTAGGACTAAGGCTCAGAACAGTTTGGGAGAGGTGATATAGACTAAGAAGTCATCTGAACAGAGGGGATAATTGCACCTGTGGGTTTGGAGCTCACTAAGGGAAAGACTGTGGAGAGAAATGGGCGCAGGACAAGCTGAAGGCAATACTTCCATTTAGGGATCATAGATGTGGAATTGGAAAGAACTTCAGAGTCCATCTAATGTAACCTCCTTATTTAAAGAAGAGGAAACTGAGTCCCAGAGAGAAGTGACTAACCTAAGTCACTACTAGAAGTCAAAGGCAGGATTTGAACTCAGGTCCTCTGACTCTAGTCACTGCTCCTCTACTGCAACATGCTTCAGAAAGGGACGAAGATAAGGAGCAAATATAAAAGACAGGAATGTACTTATAGTTCACAAAATTACTGAGTTAGAATAAACTTTTTTTTTTTGCCTTTTGCCTTCTAGGTAGAATTGTTGCTACATCATTGCATATTTTGTTGGGGAGGGTGAGGCAATCGGGGTTAAGTGACTTGCTCAGAGTCACACAGCTAGCTACTAAGTGTCATGTGTCTGAAGCTGGAATTGAATTCAGGTCTTCCTGACTGCAGGGCCGGTGCTCTATCCACTGCACCATCTAGGTGCCCCTTGTTTTCTTTTATTTTTTAAAAAATATATACTTTATTGATGGCCAAACGGGGAAAAAAAGTTTATTCTAACTCAGTAATTCTATGAGTTATTTCCCACCTACCTCTTCTAGATTGATTCCTCCCTTGTGAGAAAGAAAACAATTCAGCAAAAATATTCAACACAGGAACATCATCTAGAAATGTATATAATATTCTGGTCTGGTAGACTTCTGCCTCTTAGCTGTGAACGAGCTATGCTTCATTATCTCTCTTCTAAGACTTTCAGTGTTTTTTCCATCATACAGAGTTCAATTTCCTTTTAGTTAATTTCATGTTCACTTACATTGTTGTCATAGTCTATGTTCTTGCCTCATACAAATCTCACATTTCTCTAAATTTCTCATAACCCTCATTTCTCACCGTGCAATAATGGAAACCGTATACATGTAGCAAAAGTTGTTCAGCCATTCCCTGATCAATGGGCACTGCCTTTATTTCTAGCACAAAGAGGACTGCCATGGATATTTTGGTATATATTGGGCCTTATTTCTGTCTTCGATAGACTGGATTTTGGCGATTATCTAGTCAAACACAGGGATAAGGTTCCTGACAATTAGTAAGCTAGCCTCTGCTCAAATACTCCCAGTGGTAGGGAATTCATCATCACCAGAGTCTACTGGAATTATTGGACAGCCCTGGGCAAGTCACTTAATAGCTCTTAGCCTCAGTTTCCTCATGTGTAAAATGGGGATAATAACACTTACCTCCCAGGGTTGTTGCAAAGATCAAATAACACAAGTGTTATATTATTATTTATTATTATTATTATTGTTATTATTGTTATTATTATTATTATTATTGTTACCCTACAAGCTGCTACCTTCTACTTTTTTCCTCCACGACATTAGGTTTTCCCCTGGATCTCCTCTGGCTTACATCAGGGTCCTAGCTTCATTAAGTCTTGAGCACAAGCTCAGGACAGTCATTCACAGGCCCAGGCATTCAACAAAAAATACTTTATCAGCCTCAAGAAATGACATGCCTATAGCACTTTGATTGTTCAGGCATTTTGGTCATGTCCAACTCTTTTTCACCATATTTGACATTTTCTTGGCAAAGATACTGGAGCAGTTTGCCATTTCCTTCTCCAGCTCATTTTACAAATGAGGAAACTGAGGTAAATGGGGTTAAGTGACTTGCCCAGGGCCACACAGTTGATTTGAATTCAAGTCTTTCAGGTCTTCTGGACTTCAGGCCCAGCACTCTCCCCACAAACAAAACATGTGAGAAATGTAACCACCTTGTAACTTCCACCCATTGTTCCTTGTTTTGCCCTTTTCAGTCACAGAGAATAAATCTCCTTCCTCTTCCATGTCAGCTTTCCACATCAGATGATCTCTAAAAAGTTCTTCATAACTCAGATGTCTGAAGATAATTGCCATCTCTCTTCCCTCTTTCCCACCACACTCCGTCTTTTCTTCTCAGCTTTAAACATGCCCAGTTCCTTCAACTGAACTTCATATGCCATTTCTTTCCCTCTTTAGACTCAAAAAGCATTTTGTACTTCCCTGATGTACTTAGCATATACCACTTATTATTAGATTTGTGCATGTGCCATATCCACCTGGTACATCATAAATTCCCTGAGGGCAGGGACCAGGTCTTATCTCTGCGTGTCCCTTTTCCCTCTCCCCTCTCCCTCCACCCCCATCCCAATGTCCATCATAATGCATTAGACAAAGTGAAAACGTAGTCAACGTTTCCTGAATTACTTTGGTTTCCAGAGCTCTTGCCATCCTGGTCTGCTATGAGCTTTCACCTCTCAGCCCACAAAGGGAGGAGGAGGCTAGTTGGAGTGAACACATTGCTGACCACTCTCCCAGACTCCTGAAAAAAGAAGCCATGAAGCCTCAGGGTGCAGGGGAAGATATGCATATTTTTTGGACATGTCCAATAACAGAATTTGTTTTGCTTGACTATGCATATTTGTTATAATGACTTTGTTTTTCTTTACTTTTTTTCTCCCATGGAGCAGTGAGACATGGGAGGGAGAGAAAATATTTTTATTTGGAAAAATATGCTAATCTTATTTTAAAAAATAGTGATGGACTTAAGAATACAACATCCTGGGTTAATACTAATAATAGCTAATAACACTTTAAGGTTTGCAAACCATTTTACAAATAGTTTCTCATTTTATTCTCATTTTGTTATATTTTGGGCCTTTGTTTCTATCTTTCATAGACTGGATTTTGGACATAATCTAATCAAACAGTTCACCCAGGGGAAGGTCATCTAGCTTCCGCTCAAAAACTTCCAGTGATGGGAAACATCACCAGAGTCTACCTGAATTGTTGGACAGTCCTGGACAAGTCACTTAATCTCTCTTAGACTGAGTTTCCTCGTCTCATTCCTCCTTAACTCTGGGAGGTAAGTGCTATTACTGTCCCCATATTACAGATGAGGAACTGAAGCTCAGAGGATCAAGTCACTTACCCAGTGTCCCACAGCTAACAAGGACCCTGATCCCAAGCTCAACATTCCGCTGAATCACACTGCCTCTCTCTCTAAGATATAGCCCACTATCAGAAGGCCCATGCCTGGAATGTATTACTTCTTCACTAATGCCTGCAGAAATCTTTGCCTTCCTACACCTTCCTGTCACCTTCACCACAAACCCTTCTCTGATTTCTCCAGCAAAAAGGTCCTTCTTGAGGCAGCCAGGTGGCACAGTAGATAAAGCACCAGTCCTAGAGTCAGGAGGATCTGAGTTCAAATTCACTCTCAAACCAAACACTTGACACTTACTAGCTGTGTAACCCCAATTGCCTTAAAAAAAAAAGTCTTCTCCCTTCTCAAATTTAACTATAGACAGCATGTGGTCTGATAAAAGCCTCTTTGGTTCCTTACCAGGGGATGACAAGGGAGGTTGCTCATTGAGAGATAGACCATTTCCTTCTCTTCTGGGGCCCAGACTAAAACACAGGATCCACCTGGACCCTCCTCAAATCAGCATCAAAGAACAGCCAGAAACAGGAAGTGGGTCTCTAGCAAATGAACTAAAAACATCCCGAGGCAAACTAACAGCCACACATCCTGGCTGACCTCTAGGAAGCTGCTGATTTGCACGGTCCACTTCAGGCAGAACTCAATCAAGGGGAGGATTTGACTGGCACTCCTCCACAACCCTGAGGTCTTCCTTCCTCTCTCCCTGCCAGAGTCCTTCCTACAACAGCCACTAGGAAATATTTGCTGGAATCATTTCCACCCTTTTGAATAGGTATTTTGCCACTAAAATGGGGGAGAGGGCATTCTGTGGAAGGTGCTGTAGACAGAGGCAGATTCAGATTCATGTGTATGTATATATATATTCATTGATTCATAAATTATTCATTCTGGAAAGGGTACTAGAGATTACCTAGCATAAGCACTTCATTTTACATATGAAAAAAAAAAGCTAGAGGCAGTGATGCACTGCAGTGAATAGGGTGCTGGAGTTGGAAAGATCAGAGTTCAAATCTTGCTTCAGATACTTACCAAATGTGTGATGATGGGCAATTCATTTATAAAGCACTTTGCAAATGTTAAAGTATTATATAAACATGACCTCTTAATATTAGATCAAATTGAATGATCTTAATTTTAGTCCAAAATCCAAAGTCATAGTGAGTTAGTGCTAGAGCTAGGTCTTGGATGCAGATCTTAAATAAATCCCAGTACAACACTATCCTACACCCACAGCCCTAAGAGCACTAGATTTGGAGTCAGAAAACCTGGTTTACAATTAGAACATGGATTTAGAGTAGGAAGGGACCTCCAAGGACCATCTAGTTCAACTGCTTTCATTTTACAGATGCAGAAACTGAGGCCCAGGAAAGTTAAGCAAACTGCCCAAGGTAGCACAAGTTGTAAGCATCAGAGGTTACATTTGAACCCAGGTCTTCTGACTCTACAGCCAATGGTGCCTTCTAGTGGACCCCCTCACCTTATTTTCCTCTTCTGTAAAATGGGAATAATAATGGCACTTATTTATTTCATGCGGTGGTAGTGAGGATCGAATGAGTTAACATATCAAAAATTCTTGGTCCACTTTTTTAGGAAATACAAGCTGTTGTTACTGTTATTACTTTTCTAAAGCTTAGGAAGGGCTGCAGAGGTGTGGGTAAACATCCTTTCAATTAGCATCATTATTACCTCTTAATTTGCTCTAAGTCACGAATGAAGCTCCCCAGGCAGCTGACAATTGAAAAAGTTAAAAGAAAAACCATTTCTCCCTTAAAACCACAATATTTGGTAACTGTGGAGAGGACCCTGGAGGACAGAGGAGAAATTCATCAGAGAAAGAATACAGATACAAATATGAAATGTGTTGCCCAGGCAACACTACTTATTACTACACAAACTCTGGCCACTGGTAGAAAATAGGAAACCAAAGGACCCAGCAGGATGTAGGGCCTAACTATTACACCCTTAAACCTGCTCCTTAAATCCCGCTGGTTTTCTCGCACAGAATTGCCTGAACCCAGCCGAGTCTTCCTCCCTATTTCCATGTCTCACCATTGGCAGCTCCAGCCTGACCTCCCCAAGCTCCCCTTCCCTGGCACTTCTTAGCAATAACAACAACGATGAACATTTATTAATCACTTATTGCATGCAGAGCCCTGTGCTGGGTACAAGATTTGGATAAATAAGATGCCTCTGCCCTCATGTGGAGCTTACAGACTAAAATTGAGATGAGACACAAACACAGCTTACCAGACTATTCAACTATAGTTGTTGCTAATTTTTCAGTCATGTCCAACTCTTCATAACCTCATCTGGGGTCTTCTTGGATAAGACACTGGAGTGGTTTGCCATTTCCTTCTCCAGCTTATTTTACGTATGAGGAAACTGAGGCAGACAGGGTTGTGCCCAGGGTCACACAAATGGCAAGTGTCTGAGGCCAGGTCTGAACTCAAGAAGATGAATTTTCCTGACTCCAGGCCCAGTGCTCTATTCCACTTCACCACCAGATGCTGGATAAATCCATTGGAGAGGCGCAAAGCAAAGTATTGTGGGATTATAAAGAGGACATTACTAACCCTGGGGGCCAAAAGAGGTTAACTGGAGAATGCAGCACAGCCCTCCCTTATTTAAATCTAATTCACTTGCAAGTCATCCTGAAGTCAAGTTCCTCTTCAAGAAGGAAGGACAAACCACAACAACAAAAGGTGATTAGAAATTCATCAGGTAAAGAGGGGAAGGTAGCTCATTCCAGAAGTCAGTAAAGGCCAAGAAGTATTAGAATACAGCTTAAACATGAGCGAAAGGTACTATTCCAGTTTAACTGGAGGGTAGAGTATATGGGAAAGAGGCCACTTCTAATGAGGAAACTGAGGCCTAGGAAGGGAAAAGGCCAAACTCAGGGTCACACAGCTAGCAAGTGGAGAAACCAGGAACTGAACCTTGATTATACTGATTCCAAGTTCAATACTCTTTGCATTATTCCACACTGCCTACTAAAATTTGGCTACAACCAGATATCATCTCATGTTGCTTTCTAGTGGTTTCAAAAATGGTAGGTAGTCTTGTCACCCCCAACTAGACTGTGTGAGTTTTCTGAAGGGAGGACCACATTTTCAGTATTTCCTACAGCACCTTGTATCAGCCTGAGTCCATCACAACCTGTAATCCATACTTCAGTTGGTGGTTAAATATCTCAGATTAATTTTGTTTTCTCTGTTCGAATAATTCTGTAGCATTTTGGGATCTGTGACTTTGTAGGCATGGGTACTCCCATCTGTTAATGATGGGATCACACCCCCTTCTGTGACTAGGTAGATGGTCTTCCAGAGTTGCCTTGGCTAAAAACATCATTATCCTAGAGCCATTTCCTTGGATGACAGACATGTAATTCATCACTAGTATTGTATCTGAAGCCTTTCCAGCTTGGAAGGACCAGTCAGAGTCTTATTTATGTAGATGTAGCCTTCCAGAACCCAGAGTCTCCTCCATGCCAGGGTGAGACATCAAAGGAGGACTTTATTGGAAAACTGTAGTAGGACTTAGCAATAAGATGCTGTAATTAAAGCAGCAGTGGTCAAGTACAGTAATTAAGAAACTTCTGAAGATAAAGTAGAGGAAGAGCCATGACAATGGAAGGAAGTTTCCACTACAGTATCTATTTTTACAACAAAATGTTGTTATGACACTGTTTCTTGATCAACTTAAAAAAAAAACACTGAAAAATGTTAGGCTCATAGGATGTACAGCTGGAAGGGACCTGAGAGGTCATCTGCTCCAAGCCTCTCATCTTACAGATGAAGAAACCGAGTCCAAAAGATGTGAAGTGATCTGCCTAAGGTCACACAGGTAATAAGGGACAAACTCAGGATATAAACTCAGGTCCTCTCACTCCAAATTTTTTCATTACTTCCACTACAGCTTTCCAAGGAGAAGGAATATAGGAATATGCGTGTGTGTGTGTGTGTGTGTGTGTGTGTGTGTGCACGCGTGCCTGTGTCTATATTACAAGGGGGTGCTGGAGCCAGCTCAAACTGGCAGCTGATTGTTAAATTTTCAGACTGAGCAATTACATCTTGGAAACTGGCAAACACTATAAATTAGGGCTTGGTTTATTGTTTTGTTGATAGTCTAAATGTTGCAGTCTGACAGGTTGAGACCCCTCAAAGACCAAAGTATAGGACGGGTTGTCTGGAATGAATTCACAGACTCAAGCATTCTTTAAGTCAAGGTGGCAAAGATTTATTGTTAAGCTTTTCAGTGGGCAAGGATTCTTAAGGAAACTGTGATCTTAGAGGGGTACAGTTAAAGTTTATATAGGATAAAATATAATAAAACATGTGTCAAATATGCTAACTAGGTGATTCAGGGTGGGAATTAGGGAGTGGTTAAGGAGCAGTCAGTTCTTAAAGGAACATGCACTTCTTGTACCTACTGCACAGCCGTTTTACCCAGAGTTCACTGGGAAAAGCCCATAAGGGGGGCCACATGGAGATGTGGTTTTAGGCCTGCTACGTCACTAAGTCAACTAGAGTTCAGGGTAACTGAGAGTTGTCCAGTCTGCCACCAGTCAATGTCTTGTTTGACAAGATAGATGTAGAGAGTATACATATGTCTTAGGTCTAGAATACAGATAATGAGGAGTCCAGGATGTAGATAATGAGGTAGGGTGGTAGTATAGACAGTCCAGTGAGTAAGAATATCTTTATGACCCAGTGCAAAGCCAGTTCAAACTAATAATTCCTTCAGGTGCCGTTTGTAACTGCACCAGGGAAAGAGATAAGGGTCTTGCTGGTCATGAATAATTGCTAGGCACAGTGTTCTTGGGCTGGGGAGAAACTGCCAGAGACAGTGTTTCTGAGGCTAGGGAGAAATTGGGGTCCAAGCACAAACACCCAAACACAAGCACCCCATCACAGACTTAAGAAAGTGATGTTAATAACAAATTAAATTTTAAAATGTATAATGGGAACAATGGGGGACGGGGGAGCCAGTTGTTAAACATTTACCAACAAACCCCTACATATACATATTATGTATGCATACATATGGAATAGAATTTCAGGCATCTGCATTTGCAGATGCTAAATCCACTCAAGCCATTAACAAAATTAAGCAATTTGGACAACAGTGTTCTATGTTCATTCATTCAGACATGATTCAGTACCAACTATATTATCAAGCTACCACAAGAAGCAGCATAGTGTGGTGGAAAGAAAATTTGCCTCGGTTGAGAAGATCTGGATTCAAGTCTTGACTCTACTAGATACTTGTGGTGTGACTCTGGGGAATCACCATAGCTCTCAGCACTACCAGGCAACTCTCTAGGATTATAAATTATAAATTATAAGTTCCCTTATCCATTATAGAAGCATATTAGGCCACTCTTTAGGCTACACATTAAGAAAAAAAAATTAGGACAATACTTTAGTCTGAAGACCTTGGTGTAATCTGACTGAAAAACCTTATTAGTCTTCCTTTAACTATCCATGGCCTTCACTAAAATCTTTTCATATCACTCTTATTGAATGCCTAACAAGGAAGAGGTCTATCAGTTAAGGAAGGAATCATCTCTGAAATTGATTAGAGTTATTATCAAACTGGAACAGCTAGATGGCTCAATGGATAGAGTGCCAGGCCTGGAGTCAGGAAGACCAGAGTTCAAATCTGGCCTCAGACACTTACTAGCTGTGTGACCCTGGGCTGGTCATTTAACCCTGTTTGCCTCAGTTTCCTCCTCTGTAAAATGAGTTAGAGAAGAAAATGGCAAACCACTCCAATATTTTTGCCAAGAAAACCCCGGACAGGGTCACAAAGAGTAGGACAGGTCTGAACAAAAATAACAATTATCAAACTAAGGGAAAGAATGCCTTTTGATTAATCTAACAGAAGAATCTCTTGAGTTTACCTTTGACCAGGTTGAAAGGAGAATCTTTAGAGGAAGTGGCTTAAAGAAGGATTGAATGGTTTTAGGCAAATGATTCTCTAGGGTGTACCAAAAACATTATTATTATCATTCCATTTGACAAAAATCAAAAGCTGTTACTTAAACTTTCTACTCTTTCTTAATCTTGGCTATAGAATTTTGTCTTTGATATTGAATGTTATAAATTTTAAGTAATTTGGGCCAGAGAGATTTTCAAAAGTAAGATAAATCTCTCTCTCTTTGGATTATCCTTTTTAAGGAGAAATGCTTACAATTTAAATTAATAATTATTAGCTTTCTGACAGACTCTAGACAAATGTATAGAGTACTAGGTTTCTCTTCCACACTAGCATAAATGAAATCACAGTTCAGAAAAAGTATACTAGCTGAAGATGCAAAGACACAGTACCTGCCCACACTAGAGATGGGGGGTTGGGTGGGGAGAGTAACATATTGACAGTCCCTTGTATCCTTTACACTGTATTTCCAGGACCCCAAAGATACCACATTCAAATACAGATATAGATAGATATAAATATACATATAGATATCAAAGTCTCAAAGCCAAGTAATGAGTCCAAATTATCTATTCCATTTCCCTGATAGCCTCCTATTCCCAAGGTCAGTTGTTTAAGTAAGGCCTTAAGGCAAACCTATAAAATGTAGAGTATTGGCTAAGTTGTTTCATGATGTGAAATTCAAAATATACTAATAAAATGAACAATCATTTTCATTGGCTCCAGCAAATTCTCTTCAACAATTCTTGAGCCTAAATAGGAGTACAATTTATGAATGTCCTTTCCTCAAAAAATAAAAAAATTGACACCTAGGTGTTATAGTAAATAGTGTTGGACTTAGAGATAGGAAGACCAGACTTCAAATCCTGACTCAGACACTTATTAACAGTGACCCTGAGAAAGTCACTTAACTTTTCTCAGCCTCAGTTTCCTCATCTGTAAAAAAAGGAATAGTAATGGTACCTAACTCCTTAAACTATTGTGAGGATCAAATAAGATAACATAGGTAAAGCACATTGTAAACCTTGATATAAATCCTAGCTATTAATATTATATCACCTCTACTTCAAAATGTATTTCTTTTCTCCCTCCCTGAGTCATCTTTAAAACAAATAATAATAAAAAAGAAGGAAGGAAGGAAGGAAGGAAGGAAGGAAGGAAGGAAGGAAGGAAGGAAGGAAGGAAGGAAGGAGGAAGGAGAAAAGCACTTTGGCAAACTAATCTACACATCACCAGAGTCTGACAGTATAGGCAGGGAGCTGCATCCATAGTCCTCCATCTCTGTTAATTCTCCTCTATACAGCTTGCTTTGTACATACTTGTTTGCATATTGTCTCCCTTACTAGATTGTGAGCTCCTTCTGTAACCCTAGTGCTTAGCATAATGTCTGCCCCCAGCAGGCACTTAATAAATACTTATTGATTGATTGATACAAAAGAGAAGAGAAGTGCATTTCCTCCTTTCTTCTTCAGGTCCAAGATGGGTCATTATTATTACAGCATTCTGTATAACTTTTTGTTTTGTCATTGTTGCTTTTTCCATTTATATTGTTGCTGTTTTCCTGGTTCTACTTCCTCCACTTTGCACCAATTCATATAGTTCTTTACATGCTTCTCTGTATTCTTTATATGTATTTTTTCTTACTAATATCCCACTACATTCATGTACCACAATTTGCTTAGCCACACCCCAATTAATAAGTATCTACTTTGCTTCAAGTTTTTTTCACCAACAAAAAGAGATCCTATAAGGGCAGCTAGGTGGTGCAGTGGATAGAGCACTGGCCCTGAAGTCAGGAGGATCTGAGTTCAAATCCGGCCTCAGACCAAACACTTGACACTTACTAGCTATGTGACCCTGGGCAAGTCATTTAACCCCAATTGCAAAAAAGTGATACTATAAATATTTTTTGATTACACGGGACCTTTCTTTCTGTTGTGTGACGTTCTCAGTGTTTATGCCTAGCAATAGGATGAACGGGCCAGAGGAATGGATGTTTTAGTCCACTTTCTTAGTACAAAAAAAACAAAACAAAACATATTAATGCTTTTCTCTCATGGCAGACGCTAGCTGACGCATACCATCTAGCTGCTGAGTAGTAGAAAGAGCAATGAATTAGGAGACCTCAGTTTGGATCCCAGATCTGTCATATAAAAGACAGCTCCCAAAAAATAACTACAATTGACTCATTATTTAAAGCCTGTCTCAGCACTCTGGATCTGCTGTAAGTTAACCTAAGACTATCTCTTGCCTTTATATAATTAGTAGTAACAAAATTACTACCTGTTATGACCTTGAACAAAGCCCCTAATCCTCTCTGAGCTTCAGTGTCCCCTGTAAAATGAGGGGATTGGACTAAAGGGTCTCTAAGGTCCCTTCCAGCTCTTGATCGGATGAAATATATTATCACTGGCAGTTATCTTCCACTGTAGAAAACTAAAGTAAACTTACAGTCCACAGAACTCAGGGGGAAAAAAAAACACACTACCTCCCCTCCCCCAGCAAATCGTGTCCTTTTTTTCTCAGAGAAATGTGGGAAAAATCTTAATTTTGGAGTCCAGAGATATGGATTTTGAATGCAATGCTTAGTGGCTGTTTGACCTTAATGCAAGTTTCATTTGCTACTAAGATCTTCTTTCCTAAACTGTAAAATGGGAGTAATGATATTTGCATTACCTACCTCACAGGGTTGTTTTGAGGAAAAGTGGTATGTAAAAATTATGTAAAATGTATGTTGACATACACATGACAGCTACTATAGGTGGTGGTAGTAGCAATAGTCATTTCAATGCAAACATTTTCCAGGTACCTCATTTGACCTTCAGTCCCTCCGACAGGAGGGCAGAATAGAGTATTCTCCCAAAGTCTCCATTTAAAGAAGACCCCAGGGTAGCCGCCACTTAATTTCCCACACAGCTGCAGACCTGGGGATTACTCCCTCGTACCCTAGGGCTGGTACCGTTCCTCTCCTCCCCCCCAACCTTTTCAGCTTCCTTTGTTGTCTTCTCTCATTAGATGATAAATTCTTTGTGAGCAGACTGCCTTTCTTTTTCACATTAGCATCCCCAGCACTTAGCACAGTGCCTGGCATATAAGAGATAATAAATGTTTACTGACTGGCAGACTACTTGACAAAATCTCCTGGACAGCATCTCCATATTGGTCATCTAACCTCCTCGAGGAACAGGAAGCTCACAGCCTCCAGAGGCAACCTGTTCTACTTTCAGACACCCAACGCCAATTACCACTGACAGGTGGGTAAGCTCAAGAGTTTCAGTAATGCCAATGTCTACCAGACCACTAGCCTATCTCTAGCCCAGCCCCTAAAGCCATCATTAAGAAAAGCAATCTTTATGTAGAAGGGGCCCACCATCATGGTCACCATCAACACCAACTACTAACCAAGTGCCACAGAAGGATAGGGGAACCTGAGAACCCCAGGAATAATATTATTCTACAGACGACCTGCCCTGCAAGCATCATCTTGGGGGAACAAATGGCATTGTGGGAAAAGGGACCTACTGGGGGCAGGGCCAAGATGGCGGAGCAAAAGCAGTGACTTGCTTGAGCTGTCCCTCAAACCCCTCCAAATACCTGTTAAAACGGCTCAAAACAAATTCTAGAGCTGCAGAACCCACAAAAAGACAGAGTGAAACAAATTTCTAGCACAAGACAACCTGAAAGGTCAGCAGGAAGGGTCTCTTGCGCAGGGCTGGAAGAGGAGCACAGTTCAGCGTGGGCTGTGCCAGCAAAGACCCGGCCTTAGCGATCCTGGAGCAGGCCTCACAGGACTGAATCACGGAGAGCTGTGGTGGTTTCCAGACTTCTCAACTCACAAACACCAAAGACACCTTAGAAGGTCAGTAGGAAAGGTCTATCGACCACAGTGAGAGAGGTGCTCAGTCCAGTCTCAGTCCAGTCCCAGTCCCGGCATAGCCCCAGGGCAGCAGCTGTTTCCAGAGCTCTCCGCCCACAGATGGAGGGAGGAACCAGCAGCTGATCAGAGGGGGATTGCAAAGATCTCTTTGCTGGCACTGAGGTAGGATTCTCTTGCTTTGCCCACGCTTGGATCTGGGCTGCAGTCGTGGGTGGCAATCCCAGGACAAGGAGGAATACTGGCACGGTGGAGCTGATAGTGGCTGTGAGAGGGAATCCCCCTCACAGTTCCAAGGCATAAAAGAGTGCTTGTGGTCAATCATAGACCACAGCACGGGCCAGGAAAGGAGTAAACACTTCGCCTTTGATCATACCACCTTGGAAGAACTGAAAATTTACAGGTCCCAAGAAGTATCTCTGCAAACAGCTGCACAAAACCCCTGAACATTGTCCACACTGGAGGCAGACCCCTACCTCAAAAAAGAGTTTAAAAGTCAAATAATTGGCTAGGATCATGAGCAAACAGCACAAAAATGCCAGACCATAAAATCTTACTTTGGTGACAAAGAAGGTGAAAACATACAACCAGAAGAAGACAACAAAGTCAAAGCTCCTACATCCAAGCCTTCCAAGAAAAATATGAATCAGTCCCAGGCCATGGAAGAGCTCAAAAAGGATTTTGAGAAGCAAGTAAGAGAAGCAGAGGAAAAACTGGGAAGAGAAATGAGAGTGATGCAAGAAAATCATGAAAAACAAGTCAACAGCTTGCTAAAGGAGACCCAAAAAAATACGAAGAATAACACCTTAAAAAATAGACTCACCCAAATGGCAAAAGAGGTCCAAAAAGCCAATGAGGAGAAGAATGCCCTAAAAAGCAAAATTGGCCAAATGGAAAAGGAAGTCCAAAAGTTACTGAAGAAAATACTTTCTTAAAAATTAGAATGGAGCAATTGGAAGCTAGTGACTTTATGAGAAATCAAGACATTGTAAAACAAAAAAAAAGAATGAAAAAATAGAAGACAATGTGAAATATCTCATTGGAAAAACAACTGACCTGGAAAATAGATCCAGGAGAGATAATTTAAAAATTATTGGACTATCTGAAAGCCATGATCAAAAAAGAGCCTAGACATCATCTTTCAAGAAATTATCAAGGAAAACTGCCCTGATATTCTTGAACCAGAGGGCAAAATAGAAATTGAAAGAATCCACTGATCACCTCCTGAAAGAGATCCCCAAAGGAAAACTCCTAGGAATATTATAGCCAAATTCCAGAGTTCCCAGGTCAAGGAGAAAATATTGCAAGCAGCCAGAAAGAAACAATTCAAGTATTGTGGAAACACAATCAGGATAACACAAGATTTAGCAGCTTCTACATTAAGGGACCACAGGGCTTGGAATATGATATTCCAGAGGGCAAAGGAGATAGGATTACAACCAAGAATCCCCTACCCAGCAAAACTGAATATAACCCTTTAGGGGAAAAAATGGATATTCAGTGAAATAGAGGACTTTCAAGCATTCTTGATGAAGAGACCAGAGCTGAATAGAAAATGTGACTTTCAGCCACAAGACTCAAGAGAAGCATGAAAAGGTAAACAGGAAAGAGAAATCATAAGAGACTTATTAAGGTTGAACTGTTTACATTCTGCATGGAAAGATGATATTTGTAACTCATGAGCTTTGTCAGTATTAGGGCAGTTGGAGGGAAAAAATATATGTATATATAGATAGATAGTTGGATAGAGGACACACTAAAAATAAAATTAAGGGGTGAGAGAGGATTATACTGAGAGAAGGAGAAAGGGAGAGGTAGAATGGGGTAAATTGTCTCACATAAAACAGACAAGAAAAGCCTTTTACAGTGGAGGGGAAACAGGGGAAGGTAAGAGGGAATGAATGAATCTTATTCTCATCAGATTTGGCTTAAGGAGGGAATAATATACACATTCAATTGGGTATGAAAATCTATCTTACCCTACAGGAAAATTGGGAGGAAGGGGATAAGATAGCAAGGGAATGATAGAGGGAAGGGCAGATTGAGGAAGGGGCTAATCAGAAGCAAACACTTCTGAGGAGGGACAGGGTCAAAAGAGAGATTAGAATAAATACGGGGTGGGATAGGATGAAGGGAAATATAGTTAGTTTTTCACAACAGGACTACTATGGAAGTGTTTTGCATGACTACACATGTATAACCTGTATTGAGTTGCTTGCCTTCTCAATGAGGGTGGGTGGGAAGGAGGATGGAAGAGAATTTGGAACCCAAAGTTTTCAAAACAAATGTTAAAAATTGTTTTTACATACAACTGGGAAATAAGATATATAGGCAATGGGGTATAGAAATCTATCCTGCCCTACAGGAAAATAGAAGGGGAAGGGGATAAGGGAAGGGGGAGGGGATAGAAGGGAGGGCAGACTAGGGGAAGAATGTATGCCATCTTGGGGTGGGGGGAGGGCCGAGATGGGAAGAAAATTTGGAACTCAAAATCTTGTGGAAGTGAATTTTGAAAACTAAGAATAAATATTTAAACGAAGTTTTTAAAAAAGGGACCTACCATCCCCAGCACCACCACCACCAGCTGCCACTGCTGAGGCAAGCAAATCAGCCCAGCTAAAGCAGCAAAGTGCCCTCATGTAAATAAAGTAGGAAGTGGCATGAATATACCAGGTAGGTGAAACCACCACCACCACCACCTTGACCATTCCCTTTCCCTCAGGCCCTGGTATTAACAATCCAGGATCTTTTACTCAAGAATAGCATCACACACACCCCTGCCCAGCCTTGTTTCCAGCTCAGCCCCCACAGTTATCAATCAAGGAAGCAAACCTTGCAGAAATGGGACTGGCAACTCCTCTGCAGGAGCTATAGCCCCTGCCATAGAAATAGTAACTACTGAAGATCTGGAAAAGAAAGTTCTTGACACCAAAACCCTTGGCATTTCCAGATGGCTCCACATTATAAACAAAAATAGTTTTATCAATGGACTTATCACCAGGAAGCATAATTACCATCTGCTTTGCTACTACTCCCTAAAGTCCCTAGGTTTTTGTTTTCATCTGATTTGCAGCTAAACCCTCTTATGCATGTTGTCTCCCCCATTGTAATATGAGCCCCTTGAGAGCAGGGACAGTTTCGCTTTTCTGTTTGTATCTACCATTAGCTCAGTACTTGGCACATAGTAAGTGCTTAATAGTTTTTTAATTCATTAATAAGTTTTTCCTTACATTACCCTGAAATCTGTGTTTCTGTAACTTACCTATTGTTCCTACATCTGCCCCCTAGAGTCAAGCAGAAGTCTAATCTCTTCTTCCCACTACAATGGCCTGTACAAGACAGAAACACAGAAGACATCATCAAAGACATGAAGGACTAGAAAGAAGGTGAGTTGGTCACATGGCAAGAGAAATGTACCAAGCCCTGACCTGGCATCCATGAAATATTAAAAGGGCAAACGCAGTCCAAGCTGGCAAGATCTGAACAGTACATGATCATGATGATGTGTGGACAAACGGAAGACCTCAGCACAGTATCAGCAGGAGCGGTCATTAATGAGCAAGTGATAAGGAGCTTATAAGGCTTAGGATCAACAATTCATTCCATTTTAAACTTTACCTTCATGTTTTATTTTACTTTCCTAAACTGGCTCAGATTTAGCAAAGATTATAAATCTACCATCAAGAACGCAGAAAGTCAACAGAAAGTCGACCAGACGTGAAGGGAAAGCAAACTTCCTTCTTCACGAGGAGCTTCTCTAGGAGGCAAGAAATTAGGTAACCTGGGGGAGACAGAAAGAGAAGAATCTCAGTCCTCAAGAAGCTAATATTCTCCTGAGGTCTTCTATCCAGAAGCAAGTGTTTTGAAGCCTTCCGTACAAAAGATAAGCAACAGAAATAACTATGAGCAAACTCATTGTTTTAAAAGGATGTTCGAGGACACAGGATCTACTGTAAGTTAACATTAGAATATCTCCAGCCTTGACCCCTTTCTGTCCAATGAGCAAAAGCTGTAGAGGAGCCAAAAAATTTCTGAATACAAAACACTTTTAAAACCAATCAGGAAAGTTGGTCAGAGGCCATCCAGATGTTGCGCATTGTTTCAGCCTTGTATGGAATGCAGCTCTCAGTGGGCAGTTTTTTGCAGGCTCTCCAAATGTACATAGGCTGCCAGAGACAATGTGGTACAGTGGGAAAATATGCTCATCTTAGATACGGAGAATCTAGGTTGGAAACTTGCCCTTAGGACTTACCACCTATATTACCATGGGCAAGTCACTTAACCTCCCCAGGCCTCAGTTTGTTCATCTGTAAAATGAGTGATTGGACTACACAAGCTCTAAGGTATCTTCCAGCTCTGCATCTATGATCCGCCATTCTTGCATTGAAATACACACATGAGGATTTGTGACAAGTACCTAACTGAGTTGTTATATCATCCTAAGAGCCCAAACTGTTTGGAAAGTGCAACCCCATTTGTCCCATGGAGACAGCTCCCACTGAGACGTCATGGCGCCTGTTAAGAACACCAGCACCAAATCAGAAGATCCAGGCTCTTTGCCCTCACTCAGCTGCTCACTCACTTAGCCTCTCAGGCCTTCCCCTGCCCTGAGACACAGGATTCAGGCACAGCATCCCCTCAGGCCAAAGCCATTGCACTTTCTATCTTAGCACACTGCTGCCCGACTTCTTTTTAGGCTATATATGGTCATCCCAAATTCCCTCACCCTGGCTCTGCTACTTACTACCTGTGTATCTTTGAGCAAATCATTTCCCCTCTCTGGGCCTCAGTTTCCTCATCCAAAAAAGAAGGAAGATTAGATTATGAATTCGAAGGACCCATGTCAAAAACTGCTACCTACCTCCAGAGAAACAATCAATGGACTCTGAATGCAGATTGAAGCATACTTTTTCACTTTATTTTTCTTGCTTTTTTTTTTGCTTTTGTTCTTATTTTTTTCTGCAATTTGGTGAATATGGAAATACATTTTATATGATTTCACATTTTATCATATTACTAGCCTTTTCAATAGAGGGGGAGGGGCTGTAGGGAGGAAGAGAATTTGGAACTCAAAATTTAAAAAAAGAATGTTAAAAATACATTTTTAAAAAGATCAGATTGTGAGTCCTTGAGAACAGGGACTCTAGTGCCTCTTTTAGTATCCTCGATGCTTAGCACAGTGTCTGGCACATAGCAGATGCTTAGTAAATGTTGAGTGATTGAGGAGATAGGATTCTGGGATCTCTAAAGTTCCTTTCAGTTCTAAATCTATGATGTTCACGATGTAAAGAACACAGAACAGACTTGGCTGCCATATAACACACCTCCTCATAATAGATAAATGACAGAACCTGGTGAAAGCACTGGACAGGACCACTGCTAAAGAAGACTGAGATGTGCCCTGTCAGAGAGGACAATAGCCCCAGTAGAGAGCAGAATGGGATGAGAAAACTTTAGGGTAAAAAGATGTGGTGCCTCTGCTTTTTTCCCTCACAAAGAATCAACGGTGCCTGAGAACCATCCCATCCTTAGAACTCACTTGACTACATAGCAGAGATGCCCACACGTGCAGGTCAGGCAGCTGTAACTCTTATCATCTGCCAAGTGGGAGGCTGGGGGAGGGGGGGGAAGAGAAAGGGAGAGGAGGGGGAGGATGGAGGGCAGCTGGTTTCCTGCACTGGCAAGTCCATTGAGCATTTCCTTTCTCCGCCTTTAAGCCCTGGGGTTTTTGTCCTCTGGTATTGTAACTTAGCAGGAGAAAACAACTTGGAACATCCTTCAGGCAGCCTCCAAAGGATATCCCCTTATGCCTCTGGCTGCCCACCAGCTGCTGCTGAGCCAGCAGCTCAGCCTCCACTGCCTGGAGACCTTGAGGAGATCTTCCCCACAAGAAACAAGAGGCAGAACAGAGAGATGAAGGCCACCATCCCCCCTCCCCTGCAAAAGCTACAGAACCCATACGGCTCGCTGAGAGTACAGAGCTTAACAACTAGCATACAACTGGACAGCTACCTGCAATTGGGGCGAGAAGGGGTGAGCCCAGTACCACCTTCTGCAAGGGCTGCAAACCAAGGTTACATACATGTACCGGCTGCAACATCACATAATAGAAGGAATTCTGGGCTTGGGGTCCCTTCCAATTTGTATTGTATGACCCTACTCCATTGTATCCAAGCCCTTCTTTCTTCATCTCTAAGATACATTTAGTCTGTGCCTTTGCCTACCACCCCCCAAGTAATTATGAGGATCAATGGGTGTATATGAAGGCATTTTGCAATACTAGAGTCCTATGCAAATGCAAAGGACTATTATGTATGTACATAGGATGAACCTAGCTCCTGGTTAGCTGTAGGACCCTGGGCAAATCACTTCATCCTGTTTGCCTCAGTTTTCTCACCTGTAAAATGAGCTGGAGGAGGAAATGGCAAACCACTCCAGCATCTTTGCCAAGAAAACCCCAAAAGGGGTCACAAAGAGTCAGACAGAACTGAAACAACTGAACAACAAAAGTGATATGAGACAGAGACAGAGACAGAGAGAATGTGTAAGATAACGTTCCTTTTCTCAAAGAACTGACAGTCTTAGAGGTGGGATGGGGGAAACAATATTAATACTAACACATATAGCAAAAGGAGCCGTGAAGATCCCTGTCATAAAACCCGAGTTAAGATGCCTCTTGTACGACTTGCTGGCTTTGGGACCTTGGGCAAATCACTTTCCCTCCTCTAATACCTCAGTTTCTCCATTTGTAAAATGAATTCTCTTCCAGCTGTAAAATCTTATAATCCTATAAGCTGATGTCTTTGTAACAATTCTTGGCAACTACATAAGGAAAATAGGTTTGACCTCTCTGTATCCCAACCCACAAGTAGCTGTTTAAATGACAATTTATATTTGAGGACAGAAATATAATAACAACTATGACAATCCTACTTCAGACTCTCACTAGCTGTGTGGCCCTGGGCAAGGCACAGCTTCTCAGTTCCTCATTTGTAAACTGAGGAGACTGGACTAAATGATCTCTAAGGTCCCTTCTACAACTATGATAATGTTTGCAAAATGTTTCCTACGCATGTGAGATAAAAAGTGAGATATAAAATACAATATGGGGGTAGCTAGGTGGTGCAGTAGATAGAGCACCGGCTCTGGAGTCAGAGGGACCTGAGTTCAAATCCGGCCTCAGACACATAACACTCACTAGCTGTGTGACTCTGGGCAAGTCACTTAACCCCACTGCCTAGCCAAAAAAAAAAAAATACAATATGGAATTAAAAATACTGGGTGTCCCATAAGTCTTGGTGCAGTTTTAAATTGGGGGAAGTTTTCATAATTTAGAAATGAACTAAAACTTTTAGGAAACATTTTTAATGTGAAAATGCAAACTTAAAAAGGTCAGTTATGTGGCAATTATTTACAGGAGATCATAGATTTAATCAACAAACAACAAACATTTATTAAATGCCTAATATGTGTCAGGCATTGTGCTGAGTACTGGGGATACAAAAAAAGACCAAAAAAAAAACTAGCTCCTATTCTCAAGGAGTCCACAATCTAATTCTTGTTGGCTTGTTTCAGTTGTGTCTGACTCTTTGTGACCCCATTTGGGGTTTCCTTGGCAAAGATACTGGAGTGGTTTGCCATTTCCTTCTCCAGGTTACGTTACAGATGAGGGAAGTGAGGCAAACAGGGTTATGTGACTTGCCCAGGGTCATATAGCTAGTAAGCATCTAAGCACACATTTGAACTCAAGATGAGTCTTCCTGACTTCAGGCCCCGCAGTTTTAGCCACCGTACTACCCAGCAACCCTAACACAGTCAAAAGGGGGAGACGATTATTTTTGTAAAAGTTATAGAATAAAAGAGAGGGCAAGAACTTCAGGGACGATCTAGTCTACCTCCCCCTTTTGCAGTGGAGGACACTGAGACAAGAGAGAGGAAAGTGAACTGCCTAAAGTCATGCAGGTAGTAATCGCAATAGCTAACCGTTTACATAGTGCTCATTATAAGCCAAGCACAGTACTAAGTACTTTACAATTATAATCCTGTTAGATACTGGCAACAACAGTAGGTGCTTTATTATCTCCATTTTATAGAGGAAGAAACTGAGGCAAACAGAGGTTAAGTATTAGCCTGAGGTTACCCAGCAAGCATTAGAACTAGTCTGAGCTAGGTAAGTGACAGACCTTGGATTTGAGTCCAGGTACTCTGACTCCAAATTCAGTACTGTTTCCCCTGAACCACAAAGTGATTCATCGTTTTAAAAGAGTATTCACAATTTACATGGAATTTGAAAATAGGGTCAATTTGCCCCACAAACTGATTTGCACAGACCTTTTTAGGAACACACTTTTTGCATAAAACAAGCTATTTTCATACTGTGACCACAAAGTATGCTGTTACTAGACAGCTGAACACAATGCATCTTTTTTTAAAAATTAATTTATTTGGTGAGGCAATTGGGGTTAAGTGACTTTCCCAGGGTCACACAGCTAGTAAGTATCAAGTGTCTGAGGCAACATTTGAACTCAGGTCCTTCTGACTCCAGGGCCAGTGCTCTATCCATTGTGCCACCTAGCTGCCCCACACAATGCATCTTTAACAGATTGATGTCGATATTCTGGTTGTACTGTTCTGTTAACTTCATTTTTACTGGAAAAAAAATTAGTTTGTGTTGTGTACTTGTGGCTCAGAGATAGCTGAATCTGTCACGTGATCAAAAAAAGCTTTATTTTTTTCCTTAAGACTCCCTAAAACTGAAAAGGATGAATTTTGAATCCTTTGGTTCTGGGTAAGAGTAGACAAGTCTTGGTAACCAAGTTTGTTGTACTCTCAATGAATACAGGTCTCAATTCTCTTCTTTCATTTCTTAGCCACAGTTCCACATCGTGTAAGAAATCTTAGCGTCTGCTCCAAACCTTCTCATTAGAATCTCTTCCCTGACTGATAAATCACTATTAAACTGTAATTTTGGTTTTTTGGGTGGTTTTTTTTGGGGTTTTTTTTGGCGAGGCAATAGGAGTTAAGTGACTTGCCCAGGGTCACACAGCTAGTAAGTGTCAAGTGTTTGGTCTGAGGCTGGATTTGAACCCAGGTCCTCCTGGCTCCAGGCTGGGCACTCTGCAACACCTAGCTGCCCTATAGAGCCTCAAAAGAACATGTGATCAATTCTCAATAATCAGAATTGTAGAAAGACATGCAGGGAAGCATAATCTGTCTGTCTCCTCCCACCCCTATTTCTCTCTATATAATCTTCTGTCTCCTCTTTCTATCTCTCTCTTTCTCTCATCTCTACCATCTCTTTCTCTCTCTCCCTCTTTTCTCCTGTCTCCCTCTCTCCTCCCAAATTCTTGCTATCAAATTCCGTGAGTTTGAAGAGGCCTCAGAGGTCACCGAACCGGTACCCTCATTTTACCAATAACAGATGAGGAAACAAAAACCCAGATAGATTAAGGAACTCTGGGATTACAGAGATTCCCACCTTTATGTCACAGATCTAAGATTTAAATTCAAGGTCTCTGATTCCAAATCTTATACAATGCTGACGGTCAGCCAACCTGTATGTACATGGGCATGAGTCCTCTCCAGGCTTTCTATTTATTCTCTCCTCTTATGACTCTGTCCCAGAAAACCAATCCAAGATCTCTTAATCTTAACCACCCCTCCCCAGCTCATCCCTCTGCCTTCCCCTTGGACCTAGAGTTAAAAGCTATAACCTAGACTATTTATTAGGAATCTCTAATGTGACCTTCAGGCAGAGCTGATGTAAAGGTGAAACAGGCAGCCACCCAGAGCACAACTTGGTGGAGAGGGGCACAGAATCCTTGTGGCAACTTTTCTAGGGGCCCCTGGTCAAAACACTGAAGCCCCACTTTCACAGTCTGTACTCCTACTGAAAATCTAGATCAAGAAAGCTTTTTCCCTTCTGCACTACGTGCTCCCCAAATTCTCTTTATTCTTGTCTTACAGTTTGACAGGTATGCCACCCCAATCAAACCTTCTACCTGCCCCACTGTACTAATGTAGGCCCTCTGTGCAATGAGTCAGTCACATCCTTCGGTTCACCTACTTGTCTTACCAGGTAAGTGAAAAAAAAAAAAAGATGTGTGGCATTGGAACAACTCTTACATATACTTTACTCAAATGCATTAATTTCTCACCTCTGGCACTTATATTTAAAGCTAAAAGGACCATATCTAGCTCAGGGATATACTAGAGTCAGCTTGCATCAGAGAGCCGAATGTTAAATTCTCAGTGTGAGCATTTACATCTCAGAAATTGGCAAAAGTTACATATCAGAGACTGAGTTGTCCAGACATAGGAATGTGATAGAGAAAATGTGAATAATGCAGATTAAACTTAAAAGTGTATCATGTATACATTTTTCTGGACAGCCTGTTGTTAAATATTTAACAGCACGTCTATGTTAACCCAGCTAAGGTCACACATGTCATAAGTGGCAGAATTGGGATTTGAACTCCAATCCTTGGATTCCATATCCAGTGTTCTTTTTTACTTTACCATGGAGCTGACTGACCATGGTCTAGTCGCCAAAACTTTCTGAGCCTCAGTTTCCTCAACTGTAAAATGGAGCTAACACCTGAAATACTCACCTCAAAGGGTTGTTCCCAAGATCAATTGAAATGTTTGTAAACTACTTTACAAACTCTGAAGTGCTAAATAAATATTAATTTTAATGATGAAAATTTCTAAGGCTAGAAAATCCTGCTCCCCAGAGTCCACTGGAGCTAGTTTTCCAATAAGACATCTATACAAGAGTGCTGGGCTTCAAATCAGGAAGACCTGAATTTACATCTTGTCTCATATATGTACTAGCTCTGTGACCCCAGGCAAGTCACTAAACTTGTCTGCCTCAGTTTCCTCATCTGTAAAATGGGAATGATAATAGCACCTATCTCCCAGCATCATTGTGAGGCTCAAATGAGATAATCCATGTAATGCTCTTTGTAAACCTTAAAGTATTATAGAAATGCTAGCTAGTATTATTATTATTAAATCAGGACAATAAAAGCTTAGGTAGACAATAAAAACAGGGCTACTATTTTCAAGACTTCCCCAAAGCCCACAAATGCCTCAGATGTATCCTGAGGCTAGCGGGCACCAATGAACTAGAGGAGAGATTTCTTAGGATCCCAAATCAGAGACTGATGGGCCAAACAGTGGAGAGCTATTTTCAGGAAAACTAAGATCAAATATGGGTGGGTAGGTGGTGTAGTGGATAGAGTGCATGGCCTACAGTCAAGAAGACTCATCTTCCTGAGTTCAAATCCAGCCTCAGATACTTACTAGCTGTGTGACCATGGGCAAGTCACTTGACCCTGTTTGTCTCAGTTTCCTCATCTGTAAAATGAGCAGGAGAAGGAAATGGCAAACCACTCCAGTATCTTTGCCAAGAAAACCCCAAATTGGGTCATAAAGAATTGGACATGATTAAAAACAACAAGGCCAAATATTTCTGAGTTGATGCCATAAGTAACACCTGGCTACCTAGGCTGATATCTCTCGAAATGAATTTGATGGGGCAGTGAAGTGGCGTAGGGGATAGAGCACCAGCCCTGAAGTCAGGACGACCTTAGTTCAAATCCGCCTCAGACCAAACACTTCACATTTACTAGCTGTGTGACCCTGGGCAAGTCACTTAACCCCAACTGCCTAATCAAAAGAAAAAAAAAGAAATGAATTTGACATTCATCTATTTTCAGAAAGGTCAGTGTCCCACAGGTGAGAATCCACCAAAGAAACCCTCCATGTGACCAGCTAAAGAAAGAACAAGTCATCGAGCAGAAAAGGACAGTTTTGTGAGTAGTTTTTCTTTAAGATCACATATTTTAAGATCATAGATTTGGGGCTGGAAGGAACCTTGGCGAACATGTAGTACAACCCCCTCATTTCACAGATGAGAGAACTAAGGCTCAGGAGTAGTTAAGTCACTTGCTCACGGTTTCAGAAATAGTAAGTCAAAGATGTGAATTTAAAAGTGAGGTCATCAGACACTTACTAGCTGTGTGACCCTGAGCAAGTCACTTAACCCCGATTGCCTCAAAAAAAAAAAAGGTTATAGCGAGGTTCTCTGACTCCAAATCCAGAGTTCTTTCCTCTACACCACATCAAAGAAACAAATGAAAAACTGCTCAGCTTCAATAGAATTACTGCAATGAACAGAAGTCCCTAAAACTGATATAAATTTATAAGAGGAATAGCCATTTCCCAATATAAGTCAGATTCAAGTCAAGCAACATTTCTTTAAAAACCTACTATATGCAAGACACTGAAAGTCAAAGGATATCCATGTATAATTGGGGAAAGAGGCAATCAGTGATTAATTATCACTTGAAAAATTGTTTAAGCTCCCAAGACAAATGCACATCAAAACAACTTTGAGGTATCCATTAAACTAGAAATCATGAAAGATAAAATTCACTGATGGTGGTCTGTGGGGGAAAATGTATACTGTTAAGACCGGTTGGTAAGTAGCAAGGTATTAGATAGCTTGTATACTACTGGACTTGACCTGAGTTCAAATATGGCCTGAGATGCCAGCTAACTGTTTGACCCTGGACAAGTCATTTCACCTCTCTGTGCTTCACTTTCCTCATCTGTAAAATGAGGATAACAATAACACCTACCTTCCAGAACTGTTATTTATTTGTAATAACATTTGCATTTTGCAAACCTTCAAGTGCTATATAAATTCTAACTATTATTTATTGGTAGAGTTATGAATGATAACAATATTTTTGCAGAGCAATTTGACAATGTTATAAAGCTGAACCCACTTCTAGTACTATATCCTAAATATGTTCTCAAAAAGGTTGTGGGGGTGGGGTGCAGCTAGGTGGCTCAGTGGATAGAGTACTGGCCCTGGATTCAGGAGGACCTGAGTTCAGATCTGACCTCAGACACATAACACTTACTAGCTGTGTGACCTTGGGTAAGTCACTTAACCCCACTGCCTAGCAAAAACAAAAACAAAAAAACAAAAAAATGGTTGGGGGGGGAAGAAGGGAGGAAGTGTATTTGTATAAAAATAGTCATAGTGGCTTTTTTGTAATAGGAAAAAAGCTGGCAGTAACCTATATTGAAACCAAAGCTAGATTAATTGTTGAACAAATGGTGGCATGTCAATATGGTATATTTATTATAAGCCATAGCATTTCCAGGATCCATGATATATCAGTAAGTTTGGAAAGTATTTTACATAAGTTACCTCATTTGATCCTCACAATAATTATTATCCTCATTTTGTTGTAGTTCAGCCATTTCAGTTGTGTCCAACTCTTGGTGACCCCACTTGGGATTTTCTTGGCAAAGATACTAGATTGGTTTGTCATTTCCTTCTCAGCTCATTTTATAGATGAGGAAACTGAGGCAAACAGCATTAAGTAACTTATCCAGGGTCACATAGCCAACAAGCATCTGAGGCCACATTTGAACTCAGCTCTATTCTGACCCCTGGGCTAGTACTCTAGTCACTTTGCCACCTAGATGCCCCATCCTTATTTTACAAATTAGAAAAGTAAGCCTTCGAGAAATTAAAGTGACTTGCCCTGGGTCACTTATCTCCTTCAGATCCTCCAGATTTTCATCATTCTATCCACTATATCACCTAGTTTCAAGTACTCCTTCTATAGAAGCAGATGACTTAGAACAGAGGTAGCAAATACCACATTCTGCAGGAATGACATTAAATGAAAAGGGAAACATTTAAGTATGAAAAAAAGAGGTATAGAGGAACAAAAATAATGAACAAAATAAATATACAATAAAACACAGATAATGTTAATAGGTGTTTTTCTTAATATGCAGCCCTCAGGAATCCTTTGGTCTAGCTTAGAAGCTCCCATTTCTTTCAGAGTTTGACACCACTACCCAAAAGGGCAGTTTCAAGAGCTCTTGTAGGAGGAAAAATGGTCTCAGGGCCTTCACCCCTTTCTGGTAAAGAGCCTTCCTCTGCAATTAGCTAGGCTGGTCATTCAAAAAGAGACACAGCATCCTCAGTGCAGCCCTTACTTGAAGCTCCTCCAGCTTGATGGTACCTGCCAAAGCCTGTGCTCAGAGGCATGGCATTCCTGAACCTCAACACCACTGAGACATTTTTAACAGAAGATTATTGTGCCCCAATAACAAATAAGAAAACAAAGAAATATGCAAAGATTTATTCAAAGTGATGCCAAATAAAGTAGGATCAGAATAGCTATGACTGTAAGAAAGAACCACAAAAATATGATAAACAGACATGAGACCAGAAATGGACACAGAGCAAATACTCCGCTATTTTGTAGGTACACAAACATTGATTTTCTTTTATCAAACTAGAGTTTGTGGTTGTAGGTGTAATATTATTTATTAGCTTTTGCTGAGATAGTTACTGTTAGTAATAAATGTTATGGGAGGAAAAGAGGCAGTCTAAGAGTAGGGAAAAGAATTTAAGAGAGAGAGAGAAAATGGAAAGGAAGATAGTGAAAGAAAAAAAAGAAAGGTAAAGAATGAAAAGTGAGATAAGTGTGAGAGTAAAGGACTTAGGAAGAGTATGAGAAATCAAGAAGAATGAGCGTGAAAGAAGAGTAAAAGAGAGAGTACGATAAATGAGTGGGCGAAAAAGAGACACCTCCTTCTCTTCCAAACACACTCAGTTCCTCACACTCAGAACAGGGAACCTAACTCCAGCACTTCTTTCAAGTGTCCAACTTACCAAACATAATGTAATGTGACAATTAACACTAACACTGTAAATTCAAAACCCTGCCCAGAAAGCAATTTATCAGATACAATCTGGTTAAGCAAAAGAGAAAAACATTCAAAGTTAAGTCATGTGTCTCAGTGAATAATATAATTAGCTCCAGGTCTGATCTGGGCGAGTCGAGGGTCACAGGGAGCGCCGGCAGAGGGCCAGACAGAGCCCCGGAAGCCCGGAGCACGGGGGCAGCCTCCACCCAGACACATCTTCTCCGAGACCCAGTCGGTGCTGGAAAATGGGTCTCCAGGCCGTGGCAACTTGCCCACCTCGGCTTCACCAGAGACTTCTCTCCCCATCTCTGCTTGGCTCCCCACAGATGTGCAAACAGTCGTCGGAGCAAAGAGAACCAGAGGTTCGCAACAATCGCTCTTTGAAGGTTAAAATAAGAAGTTAAACATTTGTACCTTTAAATATCCCCCGGCAGGCCCGGACCGGCCCTCACCTCGCTTGGCCTGAAGAAAGCGAAGTGCCCTGGCAACGGACTCCGCCCCTCTCGCCCTTAAGCCCTCTCCCTTAGGACAGCTAATGGGGCTTTTTTTTCCCCTTTTCTTACCTTTTAGATCGTCCAAGCAATCCCTCCCCTCACTTAACTAAGCGCCACTCCCGTGCAGAGTACTCCTTGACTCCCTCCCTCGATTGAGCCCCCCAAGTTGCTCAGGTCCCCCTTTCCCTCCCTCATTAGAGACCCCAGTGTTCCTCTTGTTACTCTTTCCAGTGCACTCTCCCCCAGAATCCCCAGATCCCTCACCTACTACCCCATCAGAACCCCCAAAGGTCCCCTTCCTCTCATCGAGACTCCCGATCCCCCTTCTCCCGGAACCCCTAGAACCTTCGCCTTCTCCAAGAGCCACTGATGCCCCCGAACTAGACCTTCCCCTCCCCACAGAAGCCCCTGTGATGCCTCCTACAACTCCCCGGTCAGCTCAAAGAGCCCACACGCCCCTCCACGCTCCCTACCTGTTCTGTGCTATAGGAGGGATGGACTAAGCGCGACTGGGCAGGGATTGGGGCAATTCTGGTGCCGGTTCCACTCGTTACCCGCGAAACGGGAGATGAAGGCAGAAGGCAGAGTGCAGAGCCCAGCGGCAGGAGCAGAGCGCCGGGTTCCTGGGCTCCCGGGTCTGGAATCCGTCTCCCCAGGGAAGCTGGAGCTAGGAGCGGGGGCGTGGAACAGGAGGGCGGGGCGGCCGGCGGGCAAGGGGAGGCGCTGCTCCGAGCCGAGCCAAAGTGGACAGCCCCAAAGATCCGAGGAAGCATCAAACCCGGGAGCTGCTCTCTGCTTACTGGCCAGCTGTGGGGCTCCTTCTCAGTTCAGTATCCCCCATTCAACAGATAATTAGCTAAAGTCTATTGTATTTTGGAATTTTCCTTTAAAAAAAAGATACTTAAATGCTCATACCCTTTGACCCAGATCTGAGCAATATTCTCCAATGAGGTCAAAGATAGAAAGTAAGAAAATAAACAAACAAATAAATAAATAAATAAATAAAAACTAAAAAAGAAAAAAGAAAGTAAGGTCCTATATACATCAAAATGTTCATAGCAACACGTTGTGGTAGCAGAGAACTGGAAAGAAAGTCCCCCAATGATTAGGATAGGCTAAAATAATGTGTAGTATATAAGTGTGCTTAAGAAACAACGAATATGAAAAATACAGGGAGGAAGGGGAAGACATGGGAACAGATGCCAAGTGATATAAACAGAACTAGGAAAACAATATGAATGATGATCACAACAGCATAAGGGGAAAGACCAACAAAACAATAGATACTGAATTCTGTGGAATTTTCCCCAAGCTAGGCTCCAAATTGGAAACAGAAAAATACATCGGGCAGCTAGGTGGCACAGTGGATAGAGTACTGGGCCTGGAATCAGGAAGTCTCATCTTCCCGAGTTATAAACCTGGCCTCTGACATTTAGTAGCTGTGTGACCCTGGGCAAGTCATTTGACCCTGTTTGCCTCAATTTCTTCGTCTGGAGAAGAAAAATGGCCTAAGAAAATGGAGAAGAAAACACCTAAAAGGCACTTACCAAGAGTAGGACATTAACAGAAAAGAATATATCTCCCTTCTTTGCAGACTATGAGTGTGGAACATTATGCAGACTGTTGATATGTTGGTTAGTTTTACTGAATTTTTTTCTTATTGTTATTTTTTATTACAAGTGATGGCTTTCCAGGAGGGGTTGGGAGAGGAATATATTAGGAGACTTAGAAGATGCAAAAATGTTAATACAACTTTTTTAAACCCTAAAAGGAATAGTTTAAATAGAACTTACTGTATGCAGAGTCCAGCTCTTCAAGGGGTTGGGGGTGGGGTGGGGGGAGACAAAGAAAATTCCTTGCTCTCATGAAGCTAAAGGGCTAGTTTTATTTCCAGGCCTTGCCATTAATTGTATGACCTTGCTCAATTTATTTAACACCTCAGTTTCCTCATCTGTAAAATGGGAGATAAAGTATGGAAAGCACTTTGTAAACTTAAAAAAAAGTAAGATACTATATGAGAGGCAGTTTGGCATTGCAAATAGAAGATCAGCTTAGAGTTAGGATGACCTGAGTTCAAATCCTGCCTCTAACAAAGAAGTTCTCATATACAAAAGTTCTTTGAATTCCAGTCAACAATCAACGGGGAGGTTTCTTAGCATAGGAGTCAGGGGCCTCAAGGGAGGTAGCATGGTGCAATGAGAAGAACTGGCCAGGAAGTGAGAGAACCTGAGTTCCTGCCACTGAGACTACCAGTATGACCTTGGGCAAGTCACTTACCCTCCCTTGGCCTCAGTTTCCTCAACTGTAAAATGAAGTGGTTGGACTAGATGACCTCTGAGGTTCTTTCCTGATCTACCATGATCCTATGACCAGATCATTGCATAAGAAATTTATGCTGGCACCTGTGTGAAGGATGGATTGAATTGGAGAGGCAGGAAGACCTATTGGGAGACTTGTAATAGTTCAGGCAGATGGTAATGAGAGGCTGTATGAGGGAGTTAGCTGTGGGAATAAAAAGCAATGCATTTTAGAGATGTAAGGGGAGGAAGCAATAGCACTAGACAACTGATTGTATATAGACTGTGAGGGAAAGAGAAGAGTCCAAAATAATCTCAAGATTTCCAGGCCTCCCTTCCCTACATACTTCCAAGAAACAAATAAACATAGTAATCAATCTGTAGGAGATTACTCTGTTGCTCAAAATTCAGATGGAAAGTCTTTGGTAAAATTCTGATGGATCTACTTTAGAGCCAAAGTTTTGATGGAAACATGTAGTGAATACTCCCAAGCTCTCCCAAAAGGCTAATCTCTTATCCTTTGTATCCCCTGAATTTCCTTGTCCTGAGTCTTCATGGCTCTACCTGTGGCCTTTGTTTGTCCTGTGGCATTGTTACAACTAATTCACACACCTGAACTATGGCCCAAAATCTGGAACCACCACAGAAGGAGGGATAGCTGGAGAGAGAGGTTCAACTGAAGCAGCTTAGGAGAACAGCTTATCCAGAGTAGGCAAGAAATAGTTACCATTAAGAAATAGTCACTACGGACTGATCCAACCATTCTGGAGAATAAGTTGGAACTATGCCCAAAGGGCTATAAAACTGTGTATACTCTCTGATCCAGCAATACAATTCTAGGTCTGCATCCCAAAGAGATCGTAAAAAAGAGAAAAGGACCCACATGTACAAAAATATTTATAGCAGCCCTTTCTGTGGTGGCAAAGAATTGGAAATTACAGGGATGCCCATCATTTGGGAATGGCTGAACAAGTTACGGTATATGAATGTAATGGAATAGTATTGTTCCATAAGAAATGATGAGCAGGCAGACTTCAGAAAAACCTCAAAAGACCTACATGAACTGATGCTGAGTGAAGTGAGCAAAACCAGAAGAACACTGTACACAGTAACAGTAACATTATATGGTGACCAACTTTGATAGACTTAGCTCTCCTCAGCAATGCAATGATCTAAGACAATTCCAAAAGACTCATGATGGAAAATGCTATCCATATCCAAAGAAAGAACTATGGAGTCTGAATGCACATCAAAGCATACTATTTTCTCTTTTTTGTTTGTTTGTTTTTTCTTTCTTGTGGTATTTCCCTTTCGTTCTGATTCTTCTTTCACAACATGACTAATATGGAAATATATTTAATATGATTATATATGTATAGCCTATTTCAGATTGCATGCCATCTTGGGGAGGGGAGAAGGAAGGGAGAGGGGAAAATTTAGAACTCAAAATCTTATAAAAATGAATGTTGATGGGGGCAGCTAGGTGACGCAGTAGATCAAGTTCAGCCTTGGAGTCAGGAGGACCTGAGTTCAAATCCAACCTCAGACACTTGACACTATCTGTGTGACCCTGGGCAAGTTACTTAACCCCAATTGCCTCACCAAAAAAAAGTTAAAAAAAAAGTGAATGTTGAAAACTAAAAAAATATTAATTAATAAAAAGACATGGTAATAGTCACCAGAAAAAATAAATGCTTGTTAATTTTTTAAAAATTAACTAACAAAAAGAAATAGTCACCAGAGATGGGGCAGAAAGGACTCTGACAGAGTCGTGGAGGAAAAAAGGGAGGAAACTAACCCTATCCTTTCACTGACACTGTGAGACATGTGGATGCTACAGGTTCCAAGGAAAGATGAGACCTGTCAGAGCGGAGAGTTGCTCGTCTCCCTTTTATTTTTTACACCATGGACTCATTGCCTCAATCCCAAACTCTCAAGGCACTCATAATCATTGCATTGTTGTACACTCTATAGCTTTCCTAGGCCGGATACTCGCACCCTTTTTAGGTTCTTCCCCTACACAGCAGGGGAGAAAGACTGCTCAACCCCAAGAAAGTACTATTAGTCTGGAACAGGGGTTGGGAACCTGAGGCCTCGAGGCCACATGCGGCCTTCTAGGTCCCTGGGTGCAGCCTTTTGACTGAGTCCAAGTTTTATAGAACAAATATTAAGGGGATTTATTCTGTCAAGTTTGGATTCAGTCGAAGGGTCACACTTGAGGACCTAGAGGGCCATACATTGCCTTGAGGCCACAGGTTTCCTACCCCTGGTCTAAAACATAGGTTCCCAAAGTGGGCAATACTGCCTCCTGGGAGGGTACTGGAACGATTGGGAGGAAGTAACAGCCTCAGAAGGGTCATTGAATAAAAATAAGGAGGTGGTGGAAGCATAAGGAAAGAAGAAAAGATAAGAAAAACCATTTGTATGTGTTTCATCCATTGTGTAACAGAGTTAAAGTCATAGTGATTACATTATTTTCCAAATAAACACACAACATGCAAGTTATAACTGATCAGTGGTCAAGTCTACCAACAGGTCTTAACAAACAAGTGTTGGCAGGAAAGCATGTTGCTCATTGTTGGGAAGTCCAGCATGTATCAGCAGGAATATGTGCATGTAATGATGTGGTTACAATATGACACTATACAGTTACATGTATAGTATATGTAATATAGCATCAGCAAAATTTCAGGGTAAGAAAAAAACACAAATTTACAATAAATTATTAAATTTAAGATGCATCATTTAAAAGAATATATTTTGTATGTTTTTGAAATGATGCAAATTTTTTAAAAAGTTAAAGTGTTAAAGAAAGTAGATTTCCAGGGGGGCACTGAGTAATTTTTTTTGAAAAGGGGGCAGTAGGCCAAATAAGTTTGGAAACCTCTGGTCTAGAAGGTTGACTGGCATTCCAACTCTGGATTCTTTCCATAAGCCCATCCCTCCCCCAGAACAGTACTATATGTCAGAGCAATTGTATAGATTCCTGAGGGGATAGAGTACATCAGGTGAAAGATTTATCTTGACGATGGACTCCAGTATTAGTCCTTTGCATTTTCAGTTGGGTGAAATTAAACTTGTATTATAATTGGTATTTTGTCAGCCTGAATGCTTGCACAGGAGATAAGAGCCCTTAGAAAGACAAAAGCCCAAAAAAAGAAAAAAAAGAAAGATATAAACCAAATTCTGGTACTCCCAGGAAAGACTCTAGTTTAAGGTAAAATGAGCCATGTTGAGTTATTTTGAGACTCTTTCAATATCCAGCCCAGATCCTTGTGAATCCAAAGCTGTGGTTCGGATTCATGGATCATACATGGGGAAGTGGAAAGAATGCCTGAAGTTTGCAAGGTTCCTGGGTCCTTGAGAACTTTCTGTGCGTAGAAGAGGTCTGAGTGCAGACTACACTTCTGTGTAGTTTGAGAAAAGTCATTCAGTGGTAAGGTGTAAAAGGTAATGGATGTAGATTTTGATTCTTGTTACTGCCTTTCTTTGTGTCCTTGGATAAATGATTTCTTTTCTCTGGGACTCAATGTCCTCATTTGTAAAATGAGAGGACCAAATTCAAGGATCTCTAAGGTCCCTTCCTCTTAGGAATTCTATGATGTTATGGTTTGTTCAACCAACATTCACCGAACACCCATGAAGCGGAATAGTCTGTAATGTAAGTACTCTTAAGTACTATTGTACTCTTAAGTACTATTGTGTCAAACTCAAATAAAAATGAGAATGGAATATCGAGGAAGGGTGCCCCAAATTGTACATAAGTATCCTTACAGATCTCATCAACTTAGAAAATTGTGTATTAGCATTATCTAAGTTGTATAGCGTTTTTATTTGTTTGATAAACTGGTTCTGTCCACACTGAAGAATTTTGAAGGCCAGGCAGGGTAGTTTGACATTTCTGCTTGTATGAACTAAAGCCAAGTGGACTAAGCAGAAATTGAATAATAATTTATGTTATAATATTAATACTATAAAAGTTAATCATTTGAAGACTTTTATAAACTAGTGAAGAATGAAATGAGCTGATCCAAGAGAACAATTTATATCAGGCCTGCACAACATATGGCCCATGCTACAAGCAGCCCGCGGGCCGTGTGTTGTGCGGGCCTGAGTTACATAATAACAACACTCTAAAGACAAATAACTTTGAAAACTGTAAGAACTATTATCCATGCCATGACCAGAGGCCCAATAAAGAAGAATGCTATTCATCCATCACAGACAGGTGAATGATTTAGGGAGCAGAATGAAATACATAGAAATAGATGCAACTGAGGCAGCTAGATGGTGCAGTTGATAGAGCACCGGCCCTGAAGTCAGGAGGACCTGAGTTCAAATGTGACCTCAGACCAAATATTTGTCGCATTACTATCTGTGTGACCCTGGGCAAGTCACTTAACCCCAATTGTCTACAAAGCAAAACAAAACCAGAAAGAAAGAAAGAAAGAAAGAAAGAAAGAAAGAAAGAAAGAAAGAAAGAAAGAAAGAAAGAAAGAAAGAAAGAAAGAAAGAAAGAAAGAAAGAAAGAAAGAAAGAAAGAAAGAAATAGATGCAACCATTGAGGGAATTTATTTTGCTTGGCTGCATTTTTGTTATGAGAAATTTGCTTTTCTTTCTTTTTTAAAAAATGTAGTGGGAGATAGGGAAAATAGATTCTGTTAAGTAAAAAAAAATAGGGAGGTCAAGGGTGTTACAGATGTGAAATGTCAGATGAACATTGAGATGAAGTACACTGTAGGTTTTACTTTGTTATAAGGAAACTCTCACAAAATGGGAGTAAATTATGGATATTTGTAATGTTAAAAAAACACATCAATAAAAATGAAAATATAACAAGGGAAGGAACAGGTAGGTAGCACAGTAGATTAGAGTGCCAGTCCTGGAATTCAGGAAGAATGGTCTTCCCGAGTTTAAATCTGGCCTCAGAAACTTACTAGCTGTGTGATCCTGCGCAAGTAACTTAACCCTGTTTGCTTCAGTTTCCTCATCTATAAAATGAGCTGAAGAAGGAAATGGCAAACCACTCCAGCATCTTTGCAAAGAAGACCTCAAATGGTGTCACAAAGGGTCAGACAGAAGTGAAAACGACTGAATAATAACAAGAGGAAAAAAGTATAATTCTCAGTGTTGATCTCTGAGGGAAATACAAAAATAAATCAAAAACTGGCCCCTGCCCTCAATAATCTCACAGTCTAGGGGAATACAACATGCACACAGATGATTATAATACAAGGCAGAATGTGATAAGGGATACCAGGGCTCTGTAAGCAGAGAGTAGAGAGAGATGACTTCCACCTGAGGGAATTCAGGGGGTAACTTATTGGAGATGGTGGCATTAGAGGGGGTTAGGAACTCAGTAGGCCTAAATTAGGGCAAGAGTAGGATGATATGCAGTCTGAAGAGTATGTTTCAAATTGAAATAATAAACAGAGCAAGAGGGAGGCAGTGAAAAGAGCCCTAGACTTAGTCATTTCACCTGTCTACGCCTCAGTTTCTCCATCTATAAAATTAAAGGGTTGGGATAGATGATTTGTAAAAGTGTTTCCCTCTCTAAATCCCATAATCAAAGTTCTTTTCTATTTCCAGGTTTATCCCTAATATGACATATCACAAGCAACCCTCTCCGGCATGGTTGAGGTGCTGCTGCTAGTCATGGCCACTAAAAGGCAGCAGAGAGCCAAGTTCAGTTCCAGTATTGAAGGAGCCCAGGAAGGACTTTTTTGGGAGGCGCCAGGGAAGTACTAGGGAATCCTAGCGACAGAGGGCGTGCCTCCTTCCAGCTCAGGGGACTCCAGATAATAGAATCCCTCACACTAGGTGACCTTGCAAGTCACAATACAATACATGCAATGCATTCTGTGTTGTTGAAAAAAGCCAGCAACCTCTGGGAGTTATTCATAGTGACTGATAAATATTAACATTTTCCTTCCTTCAAAAATCCAGGCTTTTCTCCTCTTTTCAGCTCCAGGCCTTTATGTGAGTTCCAAGTATGTCAGACCTTACCTAAAGAGTGAGTCAAAGCTGTTGGCAAAGCCACTCAGAACTACTACCCCATTTTATATTTAAAATCTCAGTTTTAAGTCAAACTTTAGCCTAGAATAATTTGATTTAAATATCCCATGATATTTGTCAGAGGCAGGTCAGGAAGAGAGCTTTAGCCTCAGAGAACATGGTTAGGTCTCTCTTGTCTGGCCTTTTTTCCAGCAGTCATTAAGCACAGGAGCCAAAGAGCTGCTTTAAAACTTCTCTAGGAAACACTATAGGATATTAGATCATATATCACACAGTGGCAGGCTGGTAAATGTCTGACAACTGGTTCTCCAGGGGAAAAAAAATATATGTAGGCCACACTTTCAAGATCAATCTTCATTATTAACATTTTCTCCATCATTTTCTTAACTCTAGACAATCAACAAAACAATAAATCTAGCTCCGATTTGTGTGATTTGCCAATTTCCATGGTGAAAATACTCTGAAGATTTAACAATTGGCTCTTGTGAGTGGGTTTTAGTTGGCTCCAGTGTACCCCATAGATCATAGAGCTCATCATTTGTATAATAAGTTTCAGAGCTAGAAAGAGCAACCTTGCAGGTTAGATCTATTTACACTAAGAAATCATCTAATGTAGTCTAACTTCCTATTACACAGAATTTATTCCCATCCTATCGACATATTAGCCAGGGAAGAGGGGAAGAGAACAAGCATTTATTAGGCACCTATTATATGCCAGGCACTGTGCTAAGTACTTTACAGATGTTACCTTATTTGATCCTCACAACAACCCTAGGAGGTAGGTATTATTATAATCCCCATTTCACAGTTGAAGAAACTGAAGCAGACAGGTTTAGTGATTTGCCCAGGGTCACATAACTCATGTCTGAGTCTTAATTTGAATTCAGGTCTTCCTGACTCCTATATCTACTGCACCACCTAGCTGCCTTATTATAAGCTATAATAAGACTACTTAATCCCAAGAAGAAAAGATTCAGGGGAGACATCATCACCATCTTCTAGTATTTAATGAACTGTCATGGAGAGATGGGGTTGAGTATTCCATTTAGCCCAAGAGGGAAGAACTAGAAACAATAAGAGGAAGTTTTGGAGAAGTTGATTTTGGCATGTAATATAATTTATATCATATCACAACATAACATAATATAATGTAATTAACATAGTATATAATGATAAGTGTAGTATAATAATGTGAGGTATAATACAACATGGTAGGACATGATATAATTGTCCAAAACTGAAATGGGCTACCTCAAGTGTTGGTTAGTTCATTATCACTCCAAGTCTTCAAGTGGATTGTATCCAGTCCACTTGAAACTGTACACTTGAAACTCCAAACCGTATACAGGTCATCCAAGGATGACCTCTGAGGTTCCTTCCAACTCTGAGATTCTGTGATTCTTTGAATATGTACTTCTGAAACTCAAGTGATCTATAGATGATTGCCAAGGCCTAGTCTACCAACCTGGAGAACTGAGGATAAGCCCCAAGTACACAGACTTGGGAATGGAATCAGACTTCAAAAGCAGGTCTCCCTGAACTTGTGGAAAGGCATGAATAGCATGATAGACCAAGGAAGTTTTCTTATTGAGGTTCAGTGCCTAAAGGGGATAAACTGAGAAAGCTGGGCTAGGCAGCTAATCCCTGAAAAGTTCAGATGTGTATATATAGTCCCCTAGAGAAAAGGATACCCCATCCTATAGAGCTGGAAAACTCTAAAGGAAAGTTGAAGGATGACCCTCCATGAGGAGATATTAGGAGTTTCTCTATGGACATATAGAGATTGCTGAGAACTATAGCCAGAGAAGAAACCCCCTCATCTGTCCCATCTAATACACTCTATTTACACATAGAGTGTTCAGAGAAAGTTTGGTGAAACAAACCGAGATTATAAGATCATAGAGCTTGAACTAGAAGGCCCTTAGAGATGATCTAGTCCAACTTTCTCATTTTACAGAGGAGGAAATTGAGGTCCAGAGAGGGTACCCAAGGCCAAGCAATTTGCCCATGGTCATATACAGATAGTGAGTGAGTGGCAGAGCTAGGATTCAAACTCTGGTCTTAGGGTACTAAGTTTGGTGCTTTCCCCACTGTTTTGAGAAACACGAAGCTATTCATTGGTGAGTATATACAGGTAAACATAGGGGAGTGGTAAGAAAACCAAGGAGAAGAGACCACACTACTGGGGGATAGAAAGCAGACTAAGCAGGAGTGACCGTGCCAGTGGATGCAGATCGTGTGGGAGAGATCATGCCAGTGGAGAGCAGTGAGAAGTTTGGAGAAAACAAAAAACAACAAAACAACAAAAAACAAAAAATGAGAGCAGTCACACCAACAGAAGTTTCAAAGAAACAGATTTTGGTTCATTCAATAAGAAATAACTTAAGTGTCCTACTAAAATATCCATACCCTTTGAGTCAAAGATCCATTACTAGGCTTACATTTCAAAGAGACCATTGATAAGAAGAAAATCTCCATATATATCAAAATATTTATAGCACTGCTTTCTGTAATAGCAAAGAATTGGAAACAAAGTGGATGTAATTCAATTGAGGAATGGCTAAACAAACTTCCTTACTGTGCCATGAGAAATGAAGAATATGAATTCAGAGAAGCATGGGAAGATCTACATGAATGGATGCAGAGTGAAGCAAGCAGAGAGAAGAAAATATATAATAACAAGAAGGATGGAAGGAAGGGCAGAAGAAGGGAAGGGAGGAAAGAAGGGAGGGAGTGAAGGAAGAGAGAGAAGGAGGAGGAAGGAAGGGAGGGAGGAAGGAAGGAAGGGACAGAGAGAAGAAAGGAAGGAGGGAGTGGAAGAAGGGGAAAGGAAAGGAAAGGAAAGGAAAGGAAAGGAAAGGAAAGGAAAGGAAAGGAAAGGAAAGGAAAGGAAAGGAAAGGAAAGGAAAGGAAAGGAAAGGAAAGGAAAGGAAAGGAAAGGAAAGGAAAGGAAAGGAAAGGAAAGGAAAGGAAAGGAAAAGAAAGGGGAAGGAAAGGAAAAGAAAGGGGAAGGAAAGGAAAAGAAAGGGGAAGGAAAGGAAAAGAAAGGGGAAGGAAAGGAAAAGAAAGGGGAAGGAAAGGAAAAGAAAGGGGAAGGAAAGGGGAAGGAAAGGGAGGAAAAATATTTATTAGGTGCTTACCATGTGCATCACCCCCAGCTCCTCAAGTGCCTACCTGAAACACTGAGGAGATACAGCTTTGTTCAAGCATCTAACTCACTGTGAGAATGGGAATTGGAACAAGCATACTCAAGAGTTTATAAAGGGCTACACTTAAATTGCCCTCAATGTCTCATACGGTGCACTGCACATAGCAGTCCCTTGTTGCTGTTCATTTGTTTTCAATCCTGTCCAACTCTTCGTGACCCCATTTGGGGTTTTCTTGGCAGAGATACTGGAGTGGTGTGCCGTTTCCTTCTCCAGCTCATTTTACAGATGAGGAAATTGAGGAAAACAGGGTGAGGTGACTTTCCCAGAGTCACACAGCTAGTAAGTATCTGAGGTGGAATTTGAACTTAAGTAGGTTAGTCTTCCACTCTAGGCTCAGCACTCTAGTCCCTTAATGTTTATTAAATGAATGATAGATCTTAAATTCTTATCTGATAAAGCCCTAAATTAGTCGCTGATACTATGCAACACATGCTTTACCTCAAACCATTAGTTCTTTTCTTCCATTCCCTCCCTTCCTCCCCAATACAACACACCTTCCATCCAACCAGTCATTCTCATATTAAGATTATAGAGTTGTAGATTGAGAGTTGGAAAGATCTAGCACAAACCTTTCATTTTATACATGAGGAAACTTGGACTTAAGGAGGCTAAGTGATTTGCTCAAGGTCACAAAGATTGTGAATGGCAGACACAGGATTTTTCTGATTCCATATCTAATGTTCTTTCCACATAGGGTCGTATATCATAGAATCATATATTTAGAGCCGAAAGGATCTCTAAGGGGCAATCAAATCCAATCCTTTCATTTTCATAGCTAAGGAAACTGAGGCAATCAAAGTTTAAGTGACTTGCCCAGGGTCACAAAGCCAGTAAGCATCTGAGGCAGGACTTGAACTCATCTTCATGATTCCATGCCCAGTGCTCCATCCCACCTCATTCAGCTTCCATTTCAACACCCTCAGAGATGGGAAATTCACCACCTCAATTTCTGTTGGCATGACCTTCCTTCTGTATGGGGTGGGTTGGAGTTGCTCCCCTTTATAACAAGCTAAGAACGCATGGATAGCACCATGTAATGAAATGAACACGGAATTTAGAAGACATTGAGTTTTAATCCTAGATCTGGCATTTACTTTGTGACTTTGGGCAAGTTATATAACCTCTTACCTGCACTGGTAACATGGAGTAGAAAGAGCTGATTGCTAAGGTTCCTTCCGTCCTATGAAAGACACTGGAAACTGCTTCCTGGACTTACCTTATGCATTCAAGGAGCTGGAAAACATTCCATGTGGCATGACATTATTTCTCCCCCTAGTCAATGGGCTGCCTTCTACTCTTGCTGTCTACTTTCACCCCCACCCTCTCCTCCACTCTACCTACCAATTCATGGATTTTAAGGTTTCCATCAGAGCCAGGGCAAAGTAGATTCAAATACATGTCCTAGTCCAGGTTTGAAAATTACACCCCATATCCCCTCAAGTTTGAAAATGGCACCTACCACCCCTGTGTATAAACATCCACCTAAGGTTCTGAGTCTTTAACTGTAACAGTTACTTTATCACAAAATTGATTCCTGCCAGTCCTGGAGAGTGGAATTTTCTGTCATTCAGACTGTACACATTTGAAAATCTATTTGTGCTTTTCATTATGTACCTCCTTAGGTAGCGCTTTAGGCAGCTGTCTAGCTGATCTACTCATAATCCTGGTCCAAACAGCTAGGTCGATAAAGCACCAGGCCTGTAGTCAAGAAGACTTATTTTCCTGAGTTCAAATCTGGCCTCAGACATTTACTAGCTGTATGACCCTGGATAAGTTACTTAACCCTGTTTGCCTCAGTTTCCTCATCCATAAAACGAGTTGGAGAAGGAAATGGCAAACCACTCCAGTCTCTTTGCCAAGAAAACCCCAAATGGGGGTCACGAAGAGTTAAACATGACTGAAAAATGGCTGAACAACAATAATCCTGGTTTTGTCCAGTGTCTCCTGCCTGGTTTAGCTCCCCATGTCTTCTAAGCTCTACTCCACTCAAAGACATTTGTTTTCATTTAATACTCACAAAAAGGTTGGGGTTCCTATCAGAAAACCTGCATTCTATTTCTGGCTCTATCATTTAAAGTAACTTTGTACAAACCACTTTAATCTCTCTTGGCCTCTCTTTCTAGTTTCCTCATCTGTAAAACGAATGAGATCACTGGATGAACTCTAAGTTCCCTTCTAGCTATGAATATATGATCTGTGTTCTATGAAGCTGCCAAATGGTCTGATTACTCCAGGACTTAGGGATTGGGCAGCGGCTTCAGTAGTGGCCTTTGGATATCATGAGGTCTCTATCTCCACATGAAAGGTGTATATCCATTCTTCCAGCTGTGAGTACCTCTGGTATTCACTTGCAAGTCATGGCATAACCCTCCTGATGTCATGGTCCTCTTCAAGAACAAAGGACAAACAGCAACTACCACCTCTGTACGACTTACTCTGGACAGTTTTCATTGCTCATCCTAGATATAAAAATTGTTAGTTATGGCTCTGCATCCCATGACCTACTTCAGCTACACAGAGACACCACACCCTAGATCGTGCCGTCACCCAAAACTATCCTACCTCCAACAACTTCATATTCTGAAACTCCCTTCTTTAACAATAATGTCCTGTCTTTCCATCTTGCACTTGTTCACTCCTCCCAAAGCTAGGCTTCAACTCCAACACAACCTTTAATCTTACCGATCCTGCCTGTCCTCCCAGTCCATCATCCTTCTCCTGTACTCATCTTCTTGACCTTCATAGTCTTAAGCCTATAACTAATCCACTCTACCACATCCTGTCTTCCATCCTTTAATTTCTTGCCCTTTTGTTCTGCCAATGTTAGTGGCATATCAATCCTTAACCCTGGTCACCCCTGCCATCTGCCTTCTTTAATGCTATTCCCAAACTGTTGAGTGTTTGCTTGGATAAACGGGTTTATTCACTACCCACCCTTTGTGATGGCCTTTTGTACATTTGATGGGAGAGAGTCAAGCCTCCAAGTACAAGCACAGTATGTTATAACCCTCACCTTTAAGGGATAGTGTGACCAAGAAAGAAAGTAGCTTGAACCTAGGAAGGCAAATAAATATAATTTTGGTCCAGTGTCCCCCTTCTCTCAGAGGCAAAGTGGCCAGACTCATAACTGCCTTCTTCCATTCCCCTGAAGGAAGGAATGAGTGTTCCTTGGCGACAAATGAGAAATATTCCAGGGATATCAATGCTTCTTCTGAGCCACATTTAAACAACACATATAGAATACACATCTAATTTGGTCAACACACACCTTACAGCATAATTGTTTCATGCTGTGCTTATGGGCAGAGTTTGAGTTAGATGATTGTATGGATAGATTATATTTAAAACTGGCTAAATTATTGGACCCAAAAAAGTATTCCTTAATGTTTCAATGACAACTTGAAAAGAGACCTCTAACGGAGTGCCTCTAGGATCTATTCTTGGCCCTGTATTGCTATTTGATGTTTTTATAAATTTGGATTGAAAAATAGATTCATGTACTTTTCAGATTTTTAGAGGACATAAGGTTAGTAAGGATAGCTAACGTGTTAAATGATAGAGCCAGGATCCAAAAACATCTCAACAGTCTGGCAGTACATTGAGTCTTAATTTTTTTGAATAAGATAACATTTAATAGGAATTAGTGCATAAAGCTCTATACTTCAGTTAGAAAAAAAAATTTCCTGTATAGAAGATGTGTTAAATGTGGCTAGATAGTAGTTTATATGAAAAAAAGATCCAGGGGTCTTAGTGAACTACAAGTTCATTATGAATCAAAGCCCAAAAAACTAACAGCATCTTAAATTGCAGGAAGAAAAATTGGCACATTGTCCAGAGTAAGGGAGGTGATGATTCCCCAGTACTCTACTTTGGTCAGGTCATCCCTCATATGACTGATGATAGACTTGGAGTGGGAAGGGACCTTAGAGGCCATTAAACCCAATCCCTTCATTTTACAGATGAGGAAGCTGAGGCCAATGGAGGCTTAGGGTGTCTTGTTCAAAACCCCACAGGTGGCAGACGTGGAATTCAAACTCAGATCCCAAGACTCCAAATTCTTCATTCTTTCCATTGCATCACAATGCTTTCTGAAGTCCTGCATTTGGTTCTGAGCACCACATTTAAGGAAGGACATCAAAAAGCTGGAGAATACCCCAAAAAAGGGTAATTAGGATGGTGAAGCATTTTGAGATTATGCCATATGAGGATCACTTGAAGAGTGAAGAGAGCAGAAAATTTAGAGAGCACGTGACAGCTGCCTTCAAGTATTTGCAAGACTTTCAGTTGAATGAAGGATTAGACTCATTCTGTTTGGCCCCAGAACCAGGAGGAATGGGCAGAATTTGCAGAGGTAGAATTTGAGTCAATGTAAAGAGAAACCAACTGAGGGGAAGCTAGGTGAAGCAGTGGATAAAACTCCGGCCCTGGAGTCAGGAGGACCTGAGTTCAAATTCAGCCTTAGGCAGTTGACACTTCCTAGCTATATGACCCTGGGCAAGTCTCTTAACCCTAATTGCTTCACCAAAAAGCAAAAAATAAAAAAATAAAAAACACCTAATGATTAGAACAAACCAAAAGCATATTGGACTGCCTGAGAAAGTAGGGGGTTTCTCCTCACTAGAGATCTTTTCTCTTTTTTTTATTTCATTGAGCTAACTTTGCTTCTTGGCCACTCTCACCCTTTGTTCCTGGTTATACCATCTGGGGCCAAACGCGACAAACCAAATCCTGCCCTGACGGCCTTTTAATAAGGCATCTGTCACGCCCTCTTTCTTAACTTTTCTCTTTCCCGGGTAAAGTTCTCCAATCCCTTCAATTGACTCACATCTGGCAAGACCTTGAGTCTCTGCTGTATAGGTTGCTCTTGTCTGGATGCTCTTTAGCTTATCAATATCTTTCTTAAAATGTGGCATTAAGAAATGAGCAGAACCAGGAGAACACTGTACACAGTAACAGCCACACGGTGAGATTACGGACTTTGATAGACTCGACTCTTCTCAGTAATGCAAGGATCTAAGACGACTCCAAAAGACTCATGATGGAAAATGCTGTCCACATCTAGAGAAAGAACTATGGAGTCTGAATGCAGATGGAAGCATACTATTTGCTCTCCTTTTGTTTCGTTTTGTTTCTTATTTCTCGTGGTTCCTCCCATTAATTCTAATTTTTTTAAAAAAATTTTAACTTTATTTTTAGCTTTCAATATTCACTTCCACAAGCTTTTGAGTTTTAAATTTTCTCCGCCTCCCTCCCTTCTCCCCTCCCCAAGACAGCATGCAATCTGATATAGGCTCTACATATACATTCTTATTAAACATATTTTCACATTAGTCATGTTGTAAAGAAGAATTAGAACTAATGGGAGGAACCACGAAAAAGAAGAAACAAACAAAAAAAGAGAGAGAGAGCAAATAGTTATGCTTTGATCTGCATTCAGATTCCAGAATTCTTTCTCTGGATGTGGATAGAATTTTCCATCATGAGTCTTTTGAAGTTGTCTTAGATCCTTGCATTGCTGAGAAGAACTAAGTCTTCAAAGTTAGTCATCACACGATGTGGTTCTTATTGTGTACAATGTTCTCCTGGTTCTGCTCACTTCACTCAGCATCAGTTCATGTAAGCCTTTCCAGGTTTTTCTGAAGTCTGCCTGCTCATCATTTCTTATAGCATTATAGTATTCTGTTACATTCATAGACCACAACTTGTTCAGTCATTCCCCAACTGATGAGCACCCCCTCAATTTCCAATTCTTGGCCACCACAAAAAGAGCTGCTAAAATTCTTTTGTACATGTGGGTCCTTTTCCCATTTTTATTATCTCTTCGGGATATAACTCTAGGAGTGGTATTGCTGGGTCAAAGGGCATACACATTTTTATAGCCCTTTGGGCATAGTTCCAAATTGCTCTCCAGAATGGTTGGATCAGTTCACAACTCCACCAGCAATGCATTAGTGTTCCAATTTTCCTACATCTTCTCCAACATTTATCGTTCTCCTGTTTTGTTATGTTAGTAAATCTGATAATTGTGATGTGGTACCTAAGAGCTGTTTTGATTTGCATTTCTCTAATCAATAGTGATTTAGAGCATTTTTTCATATGATTGTAGATAGCTTTAATTTCTTCATCTGAAAACTGCCTATTTATATCCCTTGACCATTTATCAATTGGGGAATGACTTACATTCTTATAAATTTGATTCAGTTGTCTACATTTTTAGAAATGGCCTTTATCAGAGATACTGGTTGTAAAAATTCTTTCCCAATTTTCTCCTGCCCTCTTAATCTTGGTTGCATTGGCTTTGTTTGTGCAAAAACTTTTCAATCTAACGTAATCAAAATTATCCATTTTGCATTTCATAATGTTCTCTGTCTTTTGTTTGGTCGTAAATTCTTCCATTCTCCATGAATCTGACAGGTAAGTGATTCCTTGCTCTCCCAGATTGCTTATAGTATCAGCTTTTATATCTAAATCATGTACCCATTTGGACTTTATTTTGGTATACAGTGTAAGATGTTGGTCTATGCCCAGTTTCTGCCTACTATTTTCCAATTTTCCCAGCAGTTTTTGTCAAATAGTGAGCTCTTATCCCCACAAGCTAGGGTCTTTGGGTTTATCAAACAGTAGATTACTACAGTCATTGACTATTGTATCTTGTGTACCTAACCTGTTCCACTGATCCACCACTCTATTTCTTAGCCAGTACCGAGTAGTTTTGATGATTGATTGCTGCTTTATATTATAATTTAAGATCTGGTATGGCTAGGCCACCTTTTCCAGCATTTCTTTTAATTAATTCCCTTGATATTCTGGACCATTTGTTTTTCCGGATAAATTTTGGTATTATTTTTTCTAGCTCTATAAAATAATTTTTGGTAGTTTGATTGGTATGGCTCTAAGTAAATTAATTTAGGTAGAATTGTCATTTTTATTATATTAGATCAGCCTACACACGAACAACTGATATCAGTTTTTTCAATTATTTAGATCTGACTTTACTTGTGTGAAAAGTGTTTTGTAATTATGTTCATATAATTCCTGGGTTAATTCTTCTTTACATCATGACTAATGTAAAAATACGTTTAATGTGAATGTATAAGTAGAGCCTATATCGGATTCCATGCTGTCTTGGGGAGGAGGAAAGAAAGGGAGGAGGAGAAAATTTAAAACTCAAAATCTTATGAAAGTGAATGTTAAAAACTAAAAATAAATTAATTTTTTTTAAAAAGGTGGCACAATGATGATATATGATCTGACAAATAAGCAGGATAGCAGGACTGTTGTGTCCCTAGTCCTATACGCTTTGTCTCTAGGATTAATGTAGCCTAAGATCAAATACACTTTTTGAATACTATACTGGATTTTTTACTACTTTAGAGTTTTCAGCTTCCTTCCTTTAACCCTGATCATTATTCTTTGTCCCTATATCCTACCTGGAGCCCTTGTTCCAGCTACAATGGCCTTCTGACAATGCCTTCTTCCACTGCTGAGTCTTCTCCCAAACCATGCTTTCTGTTAATGGAATAGCTTCCTTTCTGCCCACCATACTGCTTCCTTCCCCCTCTTTCTTCTCCCCTCTAGATCCACCTCTTCTAGGAAGTCTTTTTCAGATGAATGAGAGTAGCTCACTCCCTCTCCAACACAATCTTAGCCCCCTCTTTTCACCTCAATACACTTTGTAAATACATGGATTAAGAGAAGAAACCATATTATGCCCTCTTCCCCAATACCTACGAAGGACTAAGCACATAGGAAGTTATTAATAAGTATTTGTCAAATGAATGAAATTCTAAGTTTGAATCATTTGTGAGGAGCTTATTGAATTATAAATGTTTTGATGCCAGAGACCACCTTAGTTCTTTATTATGTACCACCAAGTTTTCTGAGTACACAGCCATGAACCCCGTGAGCACTTAATAAATACAAGCTGAGTGACATCTCCCGATGATCCAGGAAGCCTGAGTGGCCATGCCACTCATCATTTCTGCAACCCACAAGGCATTCTTCTGATTAAGACTCAGTTTCTTCCCAGGGTTCCATGGTAGGTCACCTGCAATAATGGGGGGAAAAAAAGAGTTCCTCTGTGCCCCCAGTCTCTGGATCAGAGGAATGGACACAAGCCTGGCAGTAAGAGTATTCTCTACTGTCATCTTTCCTGTCAGTATCATGCTCAATTTCTTCCTTTGGTTGCCTCTCACTTTTGATTCTATTCCATCTCTGAGGACTACCTATATAGAAGTCACACTGGTATTGCACTTCATCAGCTCTTCTCTCCTCTGAGATAACAAAGCTAAAAAAAGAAAACCTAGAAGGTTAGTTCCTTCAACTTCTTTCATGTTAAAGAATTAAAGCACTGCAAGAAGTTGGGTTTTTGGAGGTTTTTTTAAGCTAAGGTGGGAAATGGGATCCACTAGTGACCCATACTATTATGAAGACAATGCACCTAACCTGATGAAGAGGTGGGGCATGGAGTTGCTTCTAGTCATTGAAGTGGATCTGCACTGAACTCTCTACAATCTCTCATTTGGTTCATTCAACAAACATGTATTATGTATGTCCTACATGTGGGGGCACTGTACCAGATGTCAAGGGAGATAATGTACTGGTTCTGACTGATCAACTCTTGTTTGCAAGATGGCTGCCTCCTTGAATCTCTCAGGCCACTCTGACTTGTCCTAGTCATGTTCTCTATGTCTTGTAGTATAATTATTTGTGTGTATATCTCAGTCTTTCCTATGATATTAAAAGCTTCACAAGGGCAGAAACAATGTCATTTTAAAAAAATCTGTATTCCAATCTGCAGGCATACTACCTTAATTAATGGTAGGGACATGGAGTGTATTCTATATGACCATGAAACGGGGGGGGAAAGGAATTGATCCCCAAGAAGATTGAGCTAATGCTGACCATTATTGGCATGAGCAGCGTTCTAATCACTGACTATGATCTGGAAATCGCAAGATCTATACTAGCAGGAAAACCTTAGAGTTTTTCAGTCCAAACATTTTCATCCCATTCTCGGTTCTGCAGAAAAGGAAAAATTGAGTCCCAGAGAGGTGACATCTCAGTGTCACACAGTTAATAGATAGCAACTGTGAGATGTTAAACTAATCTAATGCTTTTTTTTCTATTACTACCCCCCCCAACTCTCAAAAGTTAAAGCTGGGAGAGATGCTCAGCTACTATAACAACTGAAATACAGAAGTATCACTGGGGGTCCTGGTCATTTGCCCTGTTTTCACACCTACAGAATAGCTCTGCCCCAGCTCTTCCTTAGGTTTTTGTCTATCCTCCTCATGCTGACAATAGGCCTTGGCCTCACTCTCACCCTCAGAAATCAGATCCCACAACACCTCCTCTAAGGAATCTTTCTTAGTTTTTACTTACGTGGTAAAGTCTGGTCATCTGACAAGTGGTTCAATCGCACTGCTTTGGATGAAACAGTCCCAGTGTGGTGGGCTTTGTTTCTTGCCCCAGGCTTCCCAATCACAGGACACATCACATTCATTTTCCTTGGAATCTACTGGTCAACAAAAGCAGGAATGTTACATTTTGGAAGCCATGGTAACCACAATATTTCCTCTTCATCACTTTAATCATGTAAAGAAGAGTAGCTTGAGCAGGCAATATTGTTTTATAGGAGTATCACTCATGGCCACAGATACACAAAATAAGTCATTGATGTTTATAGAGAACTTTTTAATTTGCAAAGTGTTTTTTTACATAGAGTATTGAATTGTATCCTCCTCACAACCTCGGGAGGTAGGGGGGATAGGTATCATCTTTATTTTACAGATGAGAAAATAGTCTGAGGGTTGAGATGACTTCCCCAGGATCACAGAGATAGCAAATGCTGGAGGCAAAATGTGAACTTAGGTCTCTCCTAACTAACTCCAAGTCCAGCTCCTGTTTGACTACACAAATGTGATCCTTTCCTATATTAATTCTACCACTATCATCATTAGCAACATCAGTCATGTTCTCAATTTACAATTTCCCAAAATCTTTTTCATGCCATTCTCATACCAACCTTGTGGAAAGTATTTTAAGTAGCAACTTTTAGTTTCACTGTGATGAGTATCAACTTAATCAGACTGTAAGCCCCATGGAGGCAGGATAGGAGGTCTAGTCTATAACATGGATCTCCAGAGTTCTTGATGATCCCACCACTCTTTCTCCCTCCTATTCCCATCCTTGAGAGCATTCATGGCACACTTCTCTCCTCACTGACAGCAACAGCTCCTACTGGATTCTAGCAATCAACTAACCAATGAGGAGTGAGTGATTGAACACCTGCTTTGTGCTCTATTCACTTCTCTAAGCCTTGCCATTTCTACCTTTGCAATACCTCTCCTATACATCGCATTCTTCCCTCTGAAATAGCTGTCATCCTAGTGCAGGCTCATCTTGTGTTACTAGTGCAATAGCTTTCTGGTTGTTCACCCTGCCTCAACTCTCTCTCCACTCCAGTCAATCAATTCAGCTGCCAAAGTGATCTTAAAGTGCAAGGCTGCTTTCTCGTGGTTCTTCCTATTGGTTCTAATTCTTACTTACAACATCACTAATGTGAAAATATGCTTAATAGGAATGTATATGTACAGCCTATATCAGATTTGCGCCATCTTAGGGAGGGAGGCAGGGAAAAAGGGGGAGAAAAATTTAAAACTCAAAAGCTTATGGAAGTGATTGTTGATAATTCAAAATACATTAATTTTAAAAAACAAAAAATAAATATAGTAATTATAATATTATTTTTTAAGGTAAAAATAAATCTATCTAACAAATAAAAAAAATAAAGTGCAAGGCTGATCATGTTACTACCCTACTCAATAAATTCCAGTGGCTCTCTTATTATCCCCAGGATAAGATCCTTTGGCTTTTTTCAAAAGTTTTTATAGTATTTTATTTTTTTCCCAGTTATATATAAAAATAATTTTTAACATTCATTTTTTAAATTTTGAATTCCAAATTCTCTCCCTCCTCTCCCCTTTTATTTAGAAGGCAAGCAATTTGATATAGTTTATACATGTACAGTCACGCAAAACATTTTCCATTTCAGTCATGTTGTGAAAGAAAACACAGCTCCCCGCAAAAAAAACAAGAAAAGTAAAGTAAAAAAAGTTTGCTTCAATCTGCATTCAGACTCCTTTAGTTCTTTCTCTGGAGGTGGATATCATTTTTCATCATAACTCCTTCAGAACTGTCTTGGACCATTGTGTTGCTGAGAATAGCTGTCATTCACAGCCAATCATCAATCAAAATTGCTGCTACTGTGTATATGGTTCTCCTGGTTCTGCTCACTTCATTTTGCATCAATTCATGTAAGTTTTTCCTGGTTTTTCTGAAATCAGCCTGCTCATCATTCCTAATGGCACAGTAATATTCCAACATAATCATATACCACAACTTATTTCGCCATTCCTCCATTAATGGGCATCCCCCCTCAATTTACAACTCTTTGTCACCACAGAAAAAGAAGTGCTATAAATATTTGTGTATGTATAGGTTCTCTTCCTTTTTTTCCCCTCATCTCTTTGGAATATAATGGTATTATTGGGTCAAAGGATATGCATGGTGTTATAGCTTTTGGGGAATAGTTCCAAATTGTTCTCCACAATGGTTGAATCAGTTTACAATGCCAACTATGGTGATTTGGTGCCCCAATTTTCCCACATCCCCTCCAACATTTATCATTTTCTCTTTCTGTCTTTTTGCCAATCTGATAGGTGTGAGATGGTTCCTCAGAGTTGTTTTAATTTGCATTTCTCTAATAAATAATGATTTAGAGCATTTTTTCATATGACTATAGATGGCTTTGATTTTTTTTAATCTTTAAACTACCTATTCATGTCCTTTGACCATCCATCAATTGGGGAATAACTTGTATTCTTATAAATTTGACTCCATTCTTTATATATTTGAAAAATAAGGCCTTTATCAGAGAAACTTGCTGTAAACATTTTTCCGTGGTTATGATTACTATGTATTCTCCTCCATCCTATTTTCCTCTTGTTTATCCCTTCTCTCTCTCTTTTCACCCTGACTCCTCAGAAGTGTTTTGCTTCTGACCACCACCTCTCCCGATACACTCTCCCTTCTATCAGCCTCTCTTCCCCCACTTTTCTTATCTCCTTCCCTTCCTACTTCCCTGTAGGGTAAGATATATTTTTTTTAAGGGGTGAGTGATTTGCCCAGGATCACACAGCTAGTAAGTGTCAAGGGTCTAAGCCAGATTTGAGCTCAGGTCCTCCTGACGCCAGGGCAAATGCTCTATCCACTGTGTCACTTAGCTGCTCCTGGGTAAGATAGATTTCTATACCCAATTGAGTGTATATGCTATTCCCTCTTTGAGCCAATTGCAATGAGAACAAGGTTGTCTGCCACCCCTCCCATCTTTCCTTCTACTGTAAAAGCTTTTTCACATTTCTTTTATGTGAGATAATTTACCCCATTCTACCTCTCCCTTCCTCCCTTTCTTCCACCATAGTCATCCTTCTTTCTCACTCCTCAATTTTATTTTTAGATATCATCCATCATAGTTAACCCACATCCATGCTCTCTGTCTATGTATGAAGAGGTCTAGGGGTTTTGGGGTGCTGGGACCCCAAGATCATTGTACCGGGCCCTGCCTGAAAGAATTCAACTCAAATCTTCTTCAGCCAGAGGAAAAGTTTATTAGTGGTAAAACATATAGGCCGGGTGATGCCCGTAAGGACGAGCGGGAATGAGAGGTTCTCAGCCTTTTGAGCGTGAGATTCTCAGCATCTGAATGAGGGCCAAGGTGGATCTTAAATACTAAAGTAACTTTGGGTGGCCAGAAAAGGGGGTTGGGTAAAAGGTCTAGGTAACAATTCTAATTGGGGAGGTCTGCCAGATTGAATAGACAATGGGAATAGATAATGGAGGAACAGGAAGGCAGAAGTTTGAAAGGCATCTGTACAAAATCAAGGTGGGGCTAGGACTTTCAAAAGGAGACAAAGGAAGGCCTTTCTATAGACAAGAGGGAGCCTAAGGCTTTTAGGGCGCATCTGAATAAGATTAAAAGGTAAAGCTAAGGCTTTCAAAGGGAGATGAGGGTCTGGGGCCTGTGAGTCTGATTCCCTTTGGGGCAAAGGGTGAAGATCTTGGCTTGGGCCCCGCCCTCATCAAGTATACTGCTTCTAACTGCCCTAATAATAATCAAGTTCTTGGGAGCTACAAATATAATTTTCCCATTTAAGAATATAAACAGTTTATCCTTATTAAAATTAAAATTAAATTTTCTCTTTCCTGTTTACCTTTCTATGCATCTCTTGAGTCTTGTATTTGAAACTCAGATTTTCTATTCAGCTCTGATCTTTTCACCAGGAATGATTGAATGTCCTCTATTTCATTGAATATCCACTCTTTCCCCTGATGGATTATACTCAGTTTTGCTGAGTAATCCTCATTCCTTTACCCTCTGAAATATCATATTCTAAGCCCTCCACTCCTTTAATGTAGAGGATGCTAAATCTTGTCTTATGCTGATTGTGGCTCCACAATATTTCAATTGTTTCTTTCTGGCTGCTTGTAATATTTTCCCCTTGACCTGGGAACTCTGGAATTTGGCTATAATATTCCTGGAAGTTTTCATTTTGGGATCTCTTTCAGAAGATGATTGGTGGATTTTTTCAATTTCTACTTTACCTTTTGGCTCTAAAGTATCAGGACAGTTTTCCTTGATGATTTTTTGAAATATGATGTGTAGGCTCTTTTTTTGATCATGGCTTTCAGGTAGTCTGATAATTCTTAAATTATCTCTCCTCAATCTATTTTCCAGGTCAGTTGTTTTTCCAATGAGATAGTTCACATTTGCTTCTATTTTTTCATTCTTTTGACTTTGTTTTATTGTTTCTTGATGTCTCATGGAGCGATTAGCTTCCATTTGCCCAGGTCTACATTTTTTTTTTGTCATCATGCAATTTTAATTTTTTGGTAAGTTTTAAAATCTATTTTAAACTAAAATACAAAACAAGAAAAAAATTGTCATGTACACAGAAGAATATAAGAGAGAATTCAATATGAACTAATACATTTCCATTTCAAGGAAACCTCTATAATAAATACTACACATTGTTTTCAAAACTGTTCAGCTTTTCTTTGCTTCCCTGAATGTTTTCTTTTGTTCTCTGCTGTGCACTTTTTACTTTATTTTTCCTCTCCCTTCCCCACCAAGAAAGCTACAATTAAAGCAGAGATAGACAGATAGATAGATATAGATATGTACACACATATACATAGATATCTATAAACATTCCCATATATACACATATACACTCATACACATATGTAAGACTGTACTATGCTTATTTCTACTTGTCATCTGTTTCTCTGAAGGTAGACAGCATCTTCCTTCATAGGTCCAAGTCTTTCTGTGTTTTTCTAAATCAACCAGCTTATCATTTCCTACACCACAGCAACATCCCAACCCAATCATATTCTATCTCAGAGATTGTCTGTGAAAGTTTTCCCCAAATTTTCTGCATTCCTTCTGTTCTTGGTTGCCTTGGTTTTATTTATATGCAAGAAATTTTTTTATTTAAAATATTCAAAATTATCCATTTTACACCCCAACAATGCCCTCACCTTACAATATAGTTTAAGGTCTGATACTACTGAATCTGCTTCTTTTACATCTTTTTTTCCCCTGGTTTCTTTGAAGTTCCTAATAACTTTGTTATTATCTTTTCTAAATCAATAGGCTTTTTTTTTTTAGTAATTTAATTGGGATGGCATTACATATAAATAGATCAGTTAGATAAAATTGTCATTTTAAAAATTATATTGGCTTTACCCTCTCATGAACAATAAATGTTGCTTCAATTATTTCAATATTTTCAATATTACTTTATTTTATAAAAAGTGTTTTATATTTATGTTCACATATAGTTCCTGTGTCTGTTTTGGCAAGTATACTCTCAGCTGTTTTTATACTGTCTAGTTATTTTAAATGGTCTAAAACAATATTGAATAATATGGCTGACACATAGTATATAGCTTCCCTATTTTTTTCTTCCTTTTTTTTTAATGGCTAGGCAATGGGGTTAAGTGACTTGCCCAGGGTCACACAGTTAGTAAGTATTATGTGTGTGAGGCCGGATTTGAACTCCTCCTGCATCCAAGGCCGGTGCTCTCTCCACTGCACCACCTACCTGCCCCCTTTTTTTCTTTTTTGATTAAATCTATTTTAGCTTTAGGGGTCATCTCCAGTTGTCCTGGCTACTGGGCCTCCAGATGGCTCTGGAGGAGAAGGTGAGGCTGATGACTTTGCACACAGCCCTCCTCCACTCAAATCAAAATCAATTGCAAGTCATGTCATCATCTCCCTGATTGTCATGGTCCTCTTTGAGAATGAAGGACAAATCACACACATTTTAGCTTTAACCTCGTCTGAGATCATGACTACTACCCCTGCTTTTTTTACATAGTAAATTATACTCTTGACCTTCATTTTATGTTTATGTAAATCTCTCGTTTTTATAGCATTTCCTGAAAGCAATATATTGTTGAATTAAACATTTTAATCTGCTATCCGTTTCCATTTTATGGGTAAATTCATCCCATTCACATTCTAAGCTATAATTACTTGTATATTTTCTTCTTTCCTATTTTTCCTCACTATCCTTCTCACCCTATTCCTATCCCTTCTCACTCTTCTAAGAGTCCCTCCCTTATCCCCTCCCCTACCTTATCCCCTTTGCCCTCATTCTTTCTGAACTCAGAAGACCTTTACACCCTTTGAGATATATGTGTTGTTTCCTCTTTAACCCCTTCCTGACAAGAGTAAGGTCCCAGCCCTATCTGCCCTCTTCCCTACTAGCTTCTTCTGTACCAATTTTTCCTTTTATGCCTCATTCGTATAATTCCTCCTCTCTCTCTCTCCCAGCAGTGTTTTATTTTTTAGAATCACCTCATCATACACAGCTCAGTCCTCACCTTTTTTCAAACTATCCAAATAAAAATGGCAGTCATAAAAGAACCGATAATATTTTCACATACAAGAAGTAAACAACTTGACCTCATTGAGTCCCTTATAATTGGTCCTTAATGTTTACCTTACATTTCTCCTGGATCTTACATATAGAATTTTCCCTTAAGTTCTGCTGTTTTTGTCACAAATACCTGAAAGTCTTTCAGTGCGCTAAATGTCCATTTTTTTTTCATTCAGGAGCATACTTAACTTTGCTGGGTAAGTTACCCTTGGGTGTAACCCCAGCTCTTTTGTTCTATGAAATATAGTATTCTAAGTCCTATGATCCTTCAATGCAGTAGCTGCTAGGTCTTGTGTAATCCTTATTATAGCTCCATGAGATTTAAATTGGTTTTTTGTTTGTTTTTTTTATGGTTGCTTCCGATATTTTCTCCTTAACCTGGGAGCTTTGAAACTTGGCTATGATATTCCTGTAAGTTTTCCTCCTGGGATCTCTTTCAGGTAGTGATGGGTGGATTTTTTTTTTCTATTTCTGCTTTGCCTTCTTGTTGGGCCACAGGTGGGTTAGACTAGTGACAGACTGACAATAGTTGGTTGCCATGGATCACGTGATAGTCACCTGAAACCCTTTGGTGGGCCACAAGTGGCATGTGGGCCATATGTTGTACAGGTCTGTTGTAGAACTTCAGGGCAATTTTCCTTGATGATATCTTGTAATTTTGCAGCAAGATTCTTTTTTTTTTAATCATAATTTTCAGGTAGTCTCATTTTCTTTTTCTAACTTTTCTTTGACCTCTCTTATTTAATCTTTAAAGTCCTTTCGAAGTTCTTCCAAAAACACTTCTTGTGCTTGGGGCCATTTGATGGTTCTCATTGAAAAAGGAGTGCCTTTTTTAGCTCCACTATCTTCCTCTGAATACAAACCCAGACCTTCTCTATCCCTATAGTAGCTGTCTGTGGTTGGATTCTTTCTCCTTTGCTTACTCATTTTTTTGTTTTATTTTGTTTTTAGCAGCGATTAGTGTAATCAAGTTCTGATCCTGAGGCATAGAATATTTGCAATATTTTCTCCTTGACCTGGGAACTCTGGAATTTGGCTACAATAGTCCTAGGAGTTTTCCTTTGGGGATGTCTTTCAGGAGGTGATCAGTGGATTCTTTCAATTTCTATTTTACCCTCTGGTTCTAGAATATCAGGGCAGTTTTCCTTGATAATTTCTTGAAAGATGATGTCTAGGCTCTTTTTTCGATCATGGTTTTCAGATAGTCCAATAATTTAAAAGTCATCTCTCCTGAATCTATTTTCCAGGTCAGTTGTTTTTCTAATGAGATATTTCACATTGTCTTCCATTTTTCCATCCTTTTGGTTTTGTTTTACAATGTCTTGATTTCTCATAAAGTCACTAGCTTCCAATTGCTCCATTCTAATTTTTAAGGAAGTATTTTCTTCAGTGAGCTTTTGGACTTCCTTTTCCATTTGGCCAGTTCTGCTTTTTAATGAGTCCTTCTCTTCAGTATTTTTTGTGTCTCCTTTACCAAGCTGTTGATTCTTTTTTTCATGGTTTTCTTGTACCACTCTCATTTCTTTTCCCAATTTTTTCCTCTACCTCTCTTATTTGATTTCTAAAAGCCTTTTTGAGCTTTTCCAGAATTCTTTTTGGGCCCAAGACCAATTCACATTTTTCTTTGAGACTTTGGAATATAGCATTTTTGACTTTTTATTTCCAAGTTTGTGTTTTCATCTTCCTTGTCACCACAGTAACTTTAGGTTCCTTTTTGTTGTGATTTGCTCATTTTTCCAGCTTATTTCTTAATTTTTAAATTTATGTTAAAGTTCAGTTCTGCCCCTGGGGTTAGGGGAGAGGGAACTTTCCCAAGCTTCAGGGTTTTCATGCTGCTTTTTTCAGAGTTAGTCCTGGGGATCTGTAAGTTTTTGGTTCTTCTAAGGTGATATAATCTAAGGAGAGGTGTAGTCACTGCTCTCCTGGCATGTGCATGACAACAAGCACTCTTCTCTGCCCTGTAACTGTGACCAGGGCCCCTGTAGCTACATGCTCTCACGTGTTAGTGCCCCTTCTCTTCCTCACCCTGGGACTGTGACCCAGAACTATGTATGGGCAATGCAACAGAGTTCTATACCTAGTACCAGCAAAGGGTCCCTTGTCATCTCCTTCTGACCAGATGTCTGACCCCCTTACCCTCTGTGGGCTGAGAGCTCCAGAAGCCACTGCTTTTGATTCATTTGCTCCTGCCAGAATCAGTTGCCGCCAAGGTCTGCTGCTGGTTTGCTGTGGTGTGGCCTGCACTGGCCAGGCCTATAAGGACTGCACTCCACTCTCACCCCAGTGAGACTGATCTTTCCTGCTAACCTTCTAAGTTGTCTTGGGCTGGAAAATTGTTTCGCTCTGTCTTTTTGTTGGTTCTCCTTGGTTCCAGAACCAAGTTTGTTCGAGAATTCATTTTGAGGCATTATTTTAAAGTTGTTTAGAGGGGAATTTGGGAAAGGTAGGTGAGTCCCTGCCTTTATACTACCTACCATATGGTTCCCAATCCTTTGGCTTTTAAGCCCATTCCTACTTTTCTAGTTTTCTTTGACCTTCCTCCTGTGACATATACTCTTTAATCCAATGATACGGTGGAATCCTTGCTGTTCTTCACACAAGACATTCCATATCTCTTGATTCCATTGCCTTTCCACTGGCTGTCCCCCATATCTTGAATGTACTCCTCATCTTTACTCCCTGGTTTTCTTAAAGACTTAATTGAAATCTTTTGCAAAAGGCTTTTACCAGTTTCTACCTCACCATTAGTGCCATCCCTCTGAGATTACCTCCCAGTTACCCTGGAAACATCTTGTGTGTATATATACATACACATTGGAATATGAAGCAGTTGAAGGCAGAGACTGTTTCTGTCTTTCTTTGTATCCTCAGCACTTAGGACAATGCCCGGGACATAGTGTGAAAAAGAGTTTGCTTTTTGACTTGACCAAAAAAAAAAACACTTCACTCATGTCATGTCATAAGGCATGAGTGGTCTGACACTACCTGCTAAGAAAGGGGTAATGGGTATACAGATGCAAGGCCCTTTTAGAAAACAGGTCCACGATTTCTGGAAGAAGGGAAACCCAAGGCCTGAAACAGAAGATTCAGCCTCCTGCTGGAAGGCAAGTTTAGTTCCCGCAATATCAGAGGGCTCACAGATGGGACAAGGGACAGAGCTGAAGAAAACCAGAATGATTGTGACAAAAACAAGAATCTCAGAGTTGGAAGAGACCAGTAGCCTTGATGGGGATGGGATCTGAACCCCTAAAAGGAAAAGACCATGTCTTTGGGATCTGGACCCCAAAAAGGAAAATCCCTCTGGACTTTCCCAAATCCCTGACATTTGCCTGAGGCTATAATACACTTAACTGGTCTTTCATTGTTGGCTAAACCTAATCTCCCAATTCTGTTTTGTTACCTCCTGATTGCCCCTGGCCACTTCCCACACTCCATTCTCCTTTGGACACATGATCCAGGTCCCTGGCTTCCTGTTCACCCCTGCTTACTGGCCACTCCCATCTTGATCCTCCTTAGACTCTTCCTCCATTCACTCCAAACTACTTGACCACTCCTGGATCCCTCCCCCAGTCTTTCTGTATATAAGGTCCATCTTGTCTCCATTAAGGGGCTCAGATTCTTAAAATCTGGCCCACTTGCATTAGTGATACAAAGGCTCAGATTCTTTAAGAGTCTAGCCAAGGGCTCAAATTCTTATAATCTAGCCAATAGCTAAGAAATGTTCACATTCCTTAAGAGTCTGGCCAATATGGCGAATTCTTTAATAAATCTTGTCTTTGTCTGAAAGAAGGCTTGGGTCAAATTCATTTGGGAAGACCCACATGTTGTGATTTTGGGGTCCCATCACCCCTAAACCTCTAAACCTCAACAGTCTCACTCCTATCTATCCTATGAAGCAGCTGAGTGGTGAGGTGGAGAAAGCGCTAGTCCTGGAGTCAGAAAGACCTGAGTTCAAATCTGACCTTAGACACTTAGTAATTGTGAGAACTTGGGCAAGTCATTTAACCTCTGTCTGACTCTGTTTTCTCATCTGTAAAATGGGGGTATAATAATAACACCTACCTCGCAGGGTTGTTGTGAGGATCAAATGAGATAATACGAGTAAAGCATATAAGAAGCACAATATCTGGCACATAGTAGGTACTCCATAAAAGCTTATTCCTTTTCCTCTTCTCTGACCAGGCATCCTGCCTGTAGTATCCTCAGTAAATGATCCTTTATCCTCTCCTTGAAGATCTCCGGTGAGAGGGCATTAATTCACTACCTTCTGAGACGGACAGCTCTAATTGTTAGGAAGGGCAGCTAGGTAGCACAGTGAATGGTGTACCATACCAGGAGTCGGGAAGACTTATTTTTCTGAGTTCAAATCCAAGCTCAAACATTTACTAGCTGTGTGACCCTGGGCAAGTCACTTAAGCCTGTTTGTCTCAATTTCCTCATCTGTAGAATGAGCTGGAGAAGGAAATGGTAAACCACTCCAATATCTTTGCCAAGAAAACCCAAAATGGGGTCATGAAGAGTCAAACACGAATGAAATGATTGAATGACAACAAAGTGTTGGGAAGTCTTTCCTTCTCCCTAGATGAAATATGTCCTAGTTCTAGACAAAACAGAATGATATATTTTCAATCAAATATTCTTTGAAGTGAAAGGAAAACAGGGGGTGCTAGGACCATGGGAAATTATTGTTATTTAATTTTACGGTTATTGTTGATATGTTGCTGTCTTTTAGCACAAGAACCCCTGAGTGACTCTTACTATGTGGATGGAAGGGTCAAGGAAAACTAGTAGACCCAGAGGAAAGTGCTGCCCATTAGGTCAGAAGGTAAGTTTAATAGCCAGAGCAAAAGTAGAGCAAGGGTTGGGAGGAGGAGGGAGGAAACAGTGTCCTGGGCAAAAAGGAATGTGAGAACTCCAAGGCAAATTTCAGTCTGGGAGGAAAGCTATTTCCTCATATCAGAGCTATGGAAGCAAAGATTGTACAACTTTTGTCTATTCAGGCTCTTTCGTGGTAACATACAGATATCATTTCCCTCTCTCTCAAACTGCCTCAGAGGTTTCTAGATATTTTTTTTTTCATTGTCCTACTCCCCTCCATCTCACCCCCCCCCAGGTATTGGTGAAAAAAGACTAGATTTAGGATGAGAAAACCTGGGTTTCAATCCTAACTCTCACTACCTGGGTTCCAATCCTAACTCTCATTACCCAGGTAAGTCATGTCACTCCTTTAGACATCAATTTCCTCATCTGTAAAATGAAGAAGCTGAATTATATAATCTTTCAGGTACCTTCCAGCTCTGAATTCTATGCTAACTCATCCTAAAGCTCTGAGAACCTGAGACCTAGAGCTTCTTTCAGATACCATCTGAGGCAGTTTCATACCGAAAAAAGAGAACTCCCCATAGAGATGATTTTTTTTTCCTCTCTCCCTCAAAATAACAATACATCACTGACAACAATCTATTGGAGAAGCAGTAAGCAGGAAAAACCTAGGACTTAAAGTCATAAGGCCTGGGTTCAAATCCCAAATCAGCCACTTATTAAGCTGTGTTGACCTTGGGAAAAATCATTTCAGGCATCTGAGCCACAGTTTCACCATTCGTAAAATGGAGATTACGGTACTTACTCTACCTGTCTCACAGGTTTTTGTGAGAAAAGCACTTTGTAAAGGGCCATGAAAATACAAGCTAGCATTATTTGTCTACTAAGCCTGAGAGCTCCATTCCCTGAGGGGAGAAAAATTCATTTGAATAAGAGAGTTTTGTAGACATCAAAATCTGACTGTGTCATTTCTTCTATGAAAAGAAACTTCTACTTTTCAACTGATTCAGCAAAATATGCACATACATATATCTATTCATCTGTGTCTATACATGTATATATATGAACTTAACTTTCTCAGCAGCAGTTTCAAGAAACTTATTCCTCTTCTTGCCCCAAAGCTTTGTAACTCCCCACCCTCCCCCATTCAGGACAGGTGAGATCACCCTTACCTTCCCTGAGGAGGAAACCAAACCAGAGTACCATGAACAACAGCAGCAGACCAAACGGCAGGCACAGCCAAAAAAAGAGGAAGGAAAACGTGAGATCATTCACCAGCGGCACCAGGGGGTACTTCATTTCTTGTTTCCAGCCGGGGATGGTCCTGGCTAGGCCAGTGAAACTGAAGCTGGCTTTTCTCTCTAGCTGGCTCTTGTGATTTAAGTGATGATGTAACAAAGGGTCATAGAGACCTTGGGCTGCCAGGGATTACAGACCAGGGAGCAATTTAAGAGATAGGGAATCTCAAGGAAAACGGATCAGAGAAAGAAATTTGAGACTCTGAGGACTGATTCTCCTTGTTCCTATGTTGATCACCCACATACACAGTCATTAATAATCGGCTTTGAAGGAGACAACCTGAAGGATCAATTCCTTATTGGGGGCTTTAACTTCATTTTACTCCTTCTTAGGGTACAAATCAATACCAAATGCTCTATTGGTGCTTCTTAATTTTCCTCTTTTTCTTAGGTCTTCATGAATTCTCTACCCAGGGGGTAAGAGCAAGACTAACCTTAGAGAATAAGCTCAGAAGTTAGCTCAGAAGCCTATATGCCCAACAATCTTCTCTCTCTAAATTCATGGGTCCAGTCATCATCTTTCATAGGTTCCCAAAGTGGATAATATCACCCTTTGGGGGGCACTGGAATGATCCAGGGTGGGTAGTAGTAGCCTTGGGTGCAATTGGGTGGGGCATTGAAAAACCATTCATACGTGTTTCATCTGTTGTGTAACAGAGTTAAACTCACAGTGATTATACTGTTTTCCAAATAAACACACAAAATGCAACTGATCAGCAGTCAAGTCTGCTGACAGGTCTTAACAAGCAAGTGTTGGCAGGTGAGCATGTTGTGCATTGTTGGGAAGTCCAGTATACATCAGCAGGAATATGTGCCTGTAATGACTTGTTTACAATACAATATTATATGGTTACATGACACAATATTGTATCATCAAAATTTCAATGCTGGAAAAAACCCACAATTTATAACAAATTATTAAATTTAAGATGTGTCATTCAAAAAAGGATATGCTTTTTAAAAAATGCAAATAAAAAAAAACCCAAACCATCAAACGGTTAAAGAAATTAGTTTTCCAGGGGATTGCTGAGTAATTTTTTTAAAAAAGGGACAGTAGGCCAAATAAGTTTGGGAACCTCTGAAAGATGGAGATGATGCCCAATCTATATAGTCAGCTATTTTCTGAACTCTAGTCCTATATTGCCAACTGCCTGTTGGACAAGTCTACCTTGAGGTCTCATTAGTATCTTGGACTCAAAACGTCCAAAACAGAAACAACTATAGATCTAGACGTGGATAGAATGACAGAAAGCATCTAGTACAACCTCTTTTATTTTACAAGTGAAGAAATTGAAACCGAGGTTAAATAACTTGCCTTAGGTAGCATGTATGAAGGTTTAAACTCAGATCCCTTTACTCTAGGGCCAATGCTCTTTCCATTGTACTACATGTTAGCTTCCTCCAAACTTCCTTATTTCTGTTCAGGATACCACTATCACTCCTGGTGGGGATGGGGAGTCACCCAGATATATAACCTCAAGATTATCTTTCATTCTTCCCTCTCTGTCATCTCTCATATACAATCAATGCTCAAATCCTATCAATTCTACCTCTACAAAATATTTTACCTGTGGCTCTTTCCTCCTTCATTTGCATGGCCACCATGAGGTCCTCATGACTACTTACCTTCTTACCTCCCATAGTTGACAAGGTACATACATTTTCTAAAGTATGTACATGTCTGTCTGATCATGTCACTCCCTTCCCCAAAAACCCTTCAGTGGCTCCCTGGCTGCTTCTAGGATAAAATATACTCTCCTTAGCTCTCCACAAGCAGCATCCTATCTTATCTTTCCAAACTTACATTATTCCCTTTAAGTACTGTGGGTTCCAACCAAACTTGACCATGAGCTATTCCTCTTAAACTTAACATCCCCACTCTGCATTCACACAAGCCATACCCCAAGCCCTACAGTACTCCGTCTAGTTTTTGCCTTTCAGAATCCTCACCTTCCTACAAGGTTCAACTCAGTTCTTATCTCCCTGAGAATCACTTTTACTAGTGTTTCTTTCTTTTTTAAATCACACTGCATTTGCTTATCTACATACATGTTATATCCTCCAAATGGAATATAAGGGAAAGGAAGGGGAAAATACATTTATTAAGCACCTACTATCTGCTAGGCCCTTTTCTAAAAGCTTTCACAAATGTTATCTCATTTGATCCTCACAACAGCCTTGGAAGGTTGGTACCATTATTATCACCATTTTACAGTTGAGGAAACTGAGGCAAACAGAGGTTAAATGACTTGCCCAGGGTCACACAGCTAGTAAATTTGAGGTCAATTTTGAATTCAGGTCTTCCTGACACGAGGCACTGTTCTCCTAGCCACCTCAAGCTCCTTAAAGGCACAAACTAGATCATTTTCTGTCTTTATATACCCAGAGTTAGCACAGTGTCTTGTACATTGTAGTGGCTTAATAAATGTTTGTTGAATTGAATATGTAAATATAACTGAGGAATGAATGTAATCCTATTTTAGTCCAGGCAAATTGCCTTTAAGTGAATTGAACTGACTTATTAGAACCTGAGCTCTCTGAGGAAAGGGATTATTTTTGCCTTTCTTTGTTTCCCTAGAACTTAACACATAGTAAGTATTTAATAAATGCATGTTGACTTGACTTAAGAGAATTAGCCTAGGTGAATTAGTTTTAAGAAGTTGGACTACTCTTCAGCTCTGTAGAGTAGCAGTAGAATTTGTTACTAAATGTTCAGGGAGGACTAGCATCTCTGATTTGAGGATTGCCAAGCCCTTTCCAGGGCTGCTCATTCAATGTTTATGTTCCCACGATACTCAGCTGTCAGCTGTGGCTCTGGTAGCATGCACAGCAGCCATACCTTCATAAAACCATCTTGGCAGATGGGCTAAACCAGGTTGAGGGTAATTGACAGGCCTTAAACCTATCAGTGAATTAGGAAGATGTTTATCCCAAACATATGAAGAACGGGCAGATGAGAACAATTTTTTCCAACAGCCATTAAGATGGCTGAAGGTGTGGAAGGCTTAGAGCTTGGTCAAACATTAAACACGCTAAGATCATCCACTATATATCTCGGCTATTGGCAGTCATCTTGACAATTTGTTTTGCCACTGGATTTTCGTGACTCTGCAAGAGTAAGGCTGACAACTTTGTGCAATTCTGCCTTACTTAAATCTAATTCATACTCTAATTAAGACATCACTGTGTGATGTCATCAGTCTGCTTCGAAACTGAAGGACAAACAACAAACTATATATCATGCTTATTTTTAGCCCTTTCCTTTTCTATGAATGAAATGATCTTCCTACTCCCAAGGTTAACTTAACTTGTTTGATTAATTAATATCCTTCTTGACCTTTCTGCAGCTTTTCACACTGCTGATCACCCTGTTCTCCTTCATGTTCTCTTCATTCTAGATTTTCATGACACTATCTTCCCCTACTTCTCCTGCCTATTTGACCATTCCTCAATCTCCTTTGCTGGATCTTTTCCCAGGTCATGCCCATTAAGTGTGGGTATCCTCCATACTTAAGGCTCTCTTTATATTCTCTCCATCCTTTTTCACTTGGTCATCTCATCAGTTCCCATAAATTCAATTATTATCTCAATGCTGATGATTCTCAGATCTACTTATCCAGCCCTAATCTCTCTCTTAATCTCCAGACTCAAATCTTCAACTGCCATTAGATATCTCCAACTGTATGTCCCATAGACATCTTAAACTCAACATGTCCAAAACTGAACCCATCATCTTTTCCCCAAGCCTTTCCCTCTTCCTAACTTTCCCACTATTGTAAGGGACATCACTATCCTTCCAGTCACCCGGACTTATATCCTCACCTTCTCACTTATTTTTTTTCATCCTCCCAAATCCAATCTGTTGCCAAGTCCTCTCAATTCTATCTTCAAGCAACAGTACTCCCCTTTTCTTCTCTGACACTGCCATGAAGGTCCTCATCATCTCACATCTGGACTACTGCAATAGTCTGCTGAGTTGTTCTGCCTGCCACGAGTCTTTCCCCACTCCAATCTCTTCTCCATTCAACTAAAAGAGTGTCTTTCTAAAGCTCAGGTCTGACCATGTCACTCCCTGCTTAATTCTTATGGCTCCTTATCACCTATAGGAACAAATGTAAAATCCTTTCTTTGGCATTCAGTGACCTTCATAAGCTGGCTGCTTCCTCCCTTTCTAGTCTTCTTATACTTTACTCCCACAGAAATACTTACCTATTCAGTGAAACTGTCCTTCCTGCTGTATCTCTAGTCATTCTATCTCAAACTCTACATTCATTTTCACTAGCTGTCTCCCTATACCTATAATTCTATCTCTCCTCATCTTCATCTCCTAGCTTTGCTGGAGGTTCCTACAAGTCCTGCTAAAATCCCACCTTCTACAAGAATAACCTTCAAGGTTAGTGCCTTACTTCTATTGGTTATCTCCAATTTACTGTGTATAAATCTTGTTTTATATAATTGTTTACATATTGTCTCCCCCATATGGCTATGAGCTCCTTGAGAATAGGACTGTTGGGTTGGGGGTTTTTTGGCCTTTCTTTATATCTTCCTATAAAGCACTTGAAAAATCAACTTGCTGTTATTTGTGCTAATTAGTGTGAAACACTAATTAGACTTACATTTCTCTATTCTAGCATTCAAACTGTATTAATCAAATGCATGCAAACTTTAGACAATACAAAAATTAACCCCACTAGGAACAAACCATCAACCTGACTTCCCAGGGCTTCCCAGTAAGCCTGTCTTACTGTCAGTGACAAGGATCCCTCTCTTCCAAGCAAGAGGCCATGTTGTATCTCCATTTAAGGACATCACCTGACAAGTCAGTCGGTTAGCCTTGCCCTCAAGTGAACATGGAGATGCTTGAATCTCAATTTTGGGGAATTTGAGTTTGAAGCGTGGGGGAGGGGACACACAGACATCACCCTCAGTTGAGACCTAAGATCACACTGGAGCCTGAGATGGAGGGTTTGGAGGTGGAAGGAGTTGGTCTCCAGACGGGTTTCTTATAGTTTTAGCTATAGGCCTTAGCTGGTTATACCCAAGCTCTGATTAGTGATTGATTACCTAAGCTTATGATGAAAGGAAACTATCAATAAAAACAAATGTCATTAGCAAGTGTTTATTAGTTGTTTGCTAGATTTGGAAGATACTTGTCATTAGCAGTTGTTTACCAAATCTGGGGAACACACTCCATTAGCAGTTGTTTACTGAACATACCATTTCCAAACTATACCACTCAAATCATTATCACAGGAAAACAACTTATATAACAACTTTGCTGTTTAGTCATGTCCCACTCTTTGTGACCCTGTGGACTATACTGTCTGTGAGCTCTTCTTGGCAAAGGTACTGGAATGGTTTGCCATTTCCTTCTCCAGTAGATTAAGGCAAACAGAGGTTAAATAACTTGCCCAGGATCACACAGCTAATAAGTGTCTGAGGCCAGATTTGAACTCAAATCTTTCCAAGCCCAGCCAGAGCCAAGCTTCAGGTTCTATCTATTGAGCCACTTAGCTGCCTCCCATATATCAACTACTCAGTCATAAAATGGTGGCTTCAAAAACATGGAGTCACGTCAAAGCAACAAACTTATTGTCACTCTACCCCAAGACTTAGCACAACATCTGGCACAGAGTGGGAACTTCATTTATTATTATTTTTTTAAGAACAGGAACTTAATTAAAGTTTTTTGATTGACTGCATTAACACAATGGAGCTTAACTAGTCCTTACCACTGGAACTATGGCTCTGTTCTTTCCCCCACTAAGTGGAAATTGGTTGCAGAGGGCAGCTAGTGACTGTGGAATTAGAGTTATACCATTCTGCAGTAGCAGAACATGGTGGGTCCAAGTAAACTGAGACAAAAAACCAGCAGAATTCTACCCTTTTGTCTTTGCATCCCCAGTTCCTAGCACAGAGCCTGGAATTGTTTGTTCATTGGTTGATTAATATACTCAAAACTATTAAAGAAAGAGAAAGGTTAAGAGGGCTAAGTTGGCCTTAGGACAGGGGTTCTTATCATGACCCCCTTCTCAAATAATGTTCTTAAATATATAGAATTACAAAGGAAATTAATTATGTTAAAATATAATTATTAAACTAAAAACCCAGGATTAATAATCCCTGGCTGAGGCAAAACCAAAAGTAAGCAAAGTGTATCTCCAATACCAATACCTTCTCTAGATTTAGCTCAGTTATTCTTTGGCCTGAAATGAGCCTACTGAAGAAGCTGTCACATCAAAGGCAAATATGAGATAAAACAAGAAATGCCTTTCAGTACTTTTTGTGGTAGTATAGAACAGGAAATGAAGGGTGTGTTCACTGATGGGGCGGGGGGATGACTAAACACATTGTAATGTATTATTATAATGGAATATTATTGTGCCCTCCAAAACAACAAATATGAATACGTAGCTGTTTGCATTAGACTGCGAGCTCCTGGAGAACAGGGGCTGTCTTTTGGCTTTCTTTGTATCCCCAATGGTTTAGCAGAAAGACTGGAACACTGTAGGCACTTAATAAATGTTTATTGGCTGATTGAGGGAAACATGAGAAGATTTAAATTGACTGATGCAAAGTAAAGCCAACAAAACTAAGGAAAACAACACAATTAAAACATGAATGTATACAGACACAAAGAACATTAAAACAATTATAATGGCTAAAAGAGGAGATGAAAATTGCACCTCTCTTTTCCCTAGAGGGACAATTGGTATGGAATGTTGCTGTGGATGCTGTTGGTTTTGCAGAATTTTTTTTTTTAAAGAATATCACAAGAGAGCTCACTTGGTAGGAAATGGGATATATTGAGAAACAAATATGTTGTAAAGACAAAAGTTATCAGTAAAACATGATCAAGGGGCAGCTAGGTGGTGCAGTGGATAGAGCAACCCGCCCTGAAATCAGGGAGGACCTGAGTTCAAATCCGGCCTCAGATCAAACACTTGACACTTACTAGCTGTGTGACCCTGGGCAAGTCACTTAACCCCAATTGCCTAAAAAAACCAAACCAAAACAAAACCACCAGATGATCAAGTCACTCCATCTCCAACTCTACAATGCATTTTCACTGGTTGTCTCCCTAAGCCTGGAATTCTCTTTAGAGGCATTCTTATTTCTCAAAATTGCTAGTGCTGGGTGCCTCATGGGCATTTTTCTTTACTGGACTCCTTCTGTCCATAACATGCTTTCCCAAGACCTTATAAACTCTTTCCCTTTGGGTGACCTTATTTTGTTTCTTCCTGGGGTATCTACGTTTCAAAGGAAGGACCACTAGATTGAATATTATGGCACTTTGAGCATCTGGACAGGGAAACATTTTTTGGCTGGGGGGCCCATGCTCAAATATCATATTCATAGGTAAAATCATCCTCATTCAACTGTGGCCCTGAAATTGCTCTTTTTAAATTATTACTTATGTATTATTGTTGTTTGTCCTTCATTTTCTAAGAGGACCAATGACATCACGGGGTAATGTCTTGGCATCAGTGTGAATTGGATTTAAGTGAGGCAGAGGAGCAAAAAGTTGTCAGCCTCACTCTCTTGTCCAGAGTCATCAAAGTCCAGTGACAAGACAAAAGTCAAGATGCCTATGGAGTTCCCAGGATACAGTAGATGACCTTGGCATTTTTGATGTCTGACCAAGCTCTATTCCCTCCACACTGCCTGTTTAAGCTGTCTCCGTGGCCATTGGAACAAATTGTTCTCATCCACCTTTTCTACCAGGGGAAGCCTTCAAATGCTTGGGAAATACTATATGCAAATAATGGAAATATTCTTGTTCAGTCATTTCAATTGTTGTTGGACTCTTCATGACCCCTTTTGGGGTTTTCTTAGATACTGGAGTGGTTCGCCATTTCCTTCTCCAGCTCATTTTACAAATGAGGAAATTGAGGCAAACAGGGTTACGTGACTTGCCCAGGGTGACACTAGCGGTAAGTGTCTGAGGGCAAATTTGAATTCAGGTCTTCCTGATTTCAGGCCAAGTTCTATACACCTAGTTTCAAATATAATATATGCTTATTAATAATCTAAATCTATTTCTATTATGTTCATATGTATAAAATTAATATAATACAAATTATAAAAATAATCTATTACTGCTATTTTAAAATTTATGCTGGTTCTACCTTCCTCTCAGCCTACAATTGTGGGGTCTTGTCAGGAGACCCACCCCCTTTCTCCAGTCCTTTCCCGCCTCCCTCTCTTCCTGCCCCCGCCTTCCCAAGTCATTCCCTTCTCCACCTTCCTCCCCTTCTCTTCCTCCTTCTCCCTCCCCCTCCCCGCCCCGTTCCTGTAACTCGGCCCTATCCCCAGGAAGGGGCGGAGGGGAGACTTTTTTCGCGGGGAGGTCTGGGATGCACAGCACATGCGCAATGGCGAGGTTTCCTCGGTGAGCTATTTGACGCCGCCGCCCCCGGCAGTCGCAGTCGGAAGTTGCGGGAGCTAAAACCTGTCGCCCGCCAGCCGGCCGGCCCTCGGGACCGACCCTCCAGCCTTCTTCGCCCTTTCGGGCCGCTCCCTGCCCTCCTTCTCTCTCTCTCTGCAGCGGCCTGACGGACAGAGGCCCTGGGCCGCCACGGCCCCCATGGAGCCGGCCCCCTGAGGCGGAAGGCTGATCGGCGGCGGTGGCCCTCCCCTCCCCGCCCCAGCCCAGCGATGCGGGCCTGGCCCCTCGGCGCAGGTAACCCCGAGGGCGGCGCCTCGCCGGGCCGGGCCGGGTCTAGCCCGCAGGACCCGCCCGGGGACGGGCAGCTGCCCGCCGCCCCTGGACTGACGGACTGGCCTGCCCCCGGCCGCGTCCGGAGCGGGGCTCCGGGCCGGGAAGCGCGGCCTGCCCGCGGTCGGCGTCGGGGCTGGGCGGCGGGAGGATCCCGGCCCTGGGTGCAGGGCCGGGCGAGGAGGAGGGGGGCGGGGACAGTGGGTGCCCAGAGGTGGGCGCGGGGCTTCTCGGACGAGACTCTCCTTCCTGCTCCCTCCCCAGGGATCGCGAGGGCAGGAGGGCCCGGGGCCAGGTGGGGTCTGGCTGGAAGTCACCTTTTGGAGCGCGGCGTGCGAAGCCCTGCCCGCCGAGACCTGGTTCTGTGGGTCTCGACTCTGGTGCTTGTGCAGGGCCATGCCGGGCAGTGGGTCAGCGAGGCGGCTCGAGGGCGAGTTAGCCTCAAAGAAAGTTGGGAGAATCGAGGCACGAGATACTGTGCTCAGCCTTAGGGCCAAGACGGCTAAGTCAGGTCACCAGCGAGCTGTGTCCCAGGGCCAGGCCGAGTGCTAAGCACCGGGGATGCCGAGAAAGGGAAAAGCAGCCCCGGCTCTCCAGGAGAGCAGGCTAGGTAAAAGTGAACTTGGTTTGGTATCTCACTCTTGATTGTGAGCTGGGTTTATGCGGCTTCACTTTCACCGTGCCTAACACTGTCCTTTAGTAACTTTCCGATTTAGGTAATCTGAGGAAGGGCGAACGTCTCAGGACGCTTTTAAAAATAGATTTTATTGATGCCTTTTGTCTTTGCAGCAATCATTTCCTACAACCCTCACACACACCCACACACCATCATCCCTTCAGATAAAGAAAAACAAGCAAAAAGTTTAAGCAAAAACAATAGATACAGAGACTCGAGACCACTTCTGACTACACAGACATCATTCTGTTTTAGTAGTCCCCAACCTGCACCTAATTTCTACTTTTGCCTTTGTACTTTAAAAGAAATTCTCACTTTAGGGTATATTTTGCTTCCTACTGGGTCTTGTCCGGTTTCTGATAGATATTGCCTGGCAGTTCTTGTACTATAGATAGTTTTCCTTCCTTTTTTGTTTAGAAGTACTTAAGGATGTGTTTATCAACTTCATAGTATTATGAAACAATGAGTGGTGTAATAGAGCACTGAATTTGGATGAGAAGACCTGAGTTCCAGTTCTTTCTTCCACTCATGCAAGTTCTGTGAGCAAGTTCTCCAACTCATACTTGTTCTGTAGCTAGGAAGCAAGTTATTTGACCTCAATAAGTCTCAGTTTCCCCTTCTGCAAAATGGAGATAATTACCTATACCACACAGTTATTGTGAGGAAAGTACTTTGTAAGCTGTACACAACTATATAAATGTGAGAGGCTGTAATGTTTTATAACATCACAGTGTGCGTTCCTTAACTTCTTGTGAAGAGCTTTGAAGTTAACAGATTTCGTGGTGATTCTGAGTTTACCAATATTTCTATGTTTGTTTTTGGCTTAACACAGAGACACCCTCCTATACTCCCCACCCTCTTTTCTCATACCTTTGTGGGATCCTTTTAGGTGTGAATCACTGATATGCTATTACTGTTCCTTAGTTTGCTCTGTGAGGATCTTATAGTTAATATGAAGTCTGAATGCTTCTTAATTCTCATGCTTCCACAGCCTCTCTTTACTCATTCTGCAACTCAGTGTTGTTCAAAGAAAGTTTGAGAATCATGTAATGTTACCTTCTTGTGAGCACCTGATAAATGTTAACATGTAATGTATTCATTGGTTGACTGCTGATAGTTGTCACCAAGAGAGATAATATTACAAATGTCAGAAAGATTATTTCCTTAGTGTAAAATTGAAAGTAGTTAATAATTTACTGTGTCCCCTATTTAGTACAGAATTGCTTGATTGCTACTACCTACATTTAAAAGATGAAAGACATGGGGATAATGATTTTGATAGTGGAATTAAGAACTGAAGTATACAAAATGGGGTTTACAAATGTCTGCTTTTTTAGATCATAGTGAAAAGATTTGGTGTGGCTTTTCCTGAGGAAAAAAATGTCTCTCTTGACTAGTCTTAAATGGTCTTCTGCAGTATACACATGTTGGTGTATATATAAACCAAATGCAAGGTTTAATGTTACATTTAACAGCGCAGTTTTACTGAGCTTTAGGATTGTTTGGACATGGTTGTCATGTTACACAATTAGTTTTTTGTAGACAGGCTAAGAGCTAGTAATATTGCTTATATTAAATCCGTATACTCATCAGAGTTGTCTCTTACCATCTAATTTAGACAATGTTATACTGAGTATCCTCTGCTGGCCTCTGTGTGTGGAAGAAACCCTATCCAAGTAAGCCTGATCAATTAGCAGTAAGTTGTCTATTCTGCTCCCCAAGAGAAGATGGAAAGTGTTGGGCAGTAATTAAGGGATGTTCTTTATGTCTATACCTCAGGTTAGACTGTTCCTAAGAATGTATTGTAATAGAGAAAGAACCCTTCCAAACAAGATACATGCATGTCACATGGAAGAGACTTTACATCTGCTCCAACTCCATGTTATATATGAGGACACTGATCAAGGTTACACAGCTAGCTAGTAACAGGATCAAGACTAGAACACAGGACTTCTGACTTAAGTCAGTATTCTTTCTCATTGTCACACTGCCTCTTGGTGGATTTTTTTAAGGTAGGAAACAAAATAAGTGGATGGGAGGCTTTGAATCATGTATTAGTAAGTTAAAACTGGAAAGAGTTGATCTTAGAATTTAGAACTGGAAGGGGCTTCAGCATTAATAATCTGACTCATTACCCTTAAATTACAAAAAGAAACTCAGGCTCAGAGAAGGGAAGTGCTTTGGCCGAAGTCACACATATAGTGAATAGCAGAACAGGTAGAGAATGCAGGTCCTTTGACTCTTAACCTAATGCTCTTTCCTTTGTGTAGGGGAGAGACATATAGAGGCTGTGTATGAAAAATGAATTGGTGGGACTTGAGCTGGACTGAGTTGGAATTTCCTGTGTTTTTTAAGAAAGAAAAGCAAAGGGGGCATCGAGGTGGTGCAGTGGAAAGAGCCCTGGCCCTGGATTCAGGAGGACCTGAGTTCAAATGTGGCCTCAGACACATCACACTTACTAGCTGTGTGACCTTGGGCAAGTCACTTAACCCCAGTGCCTAGGAAAGGAAAGAAAGAAAGAAAGAAAGAAAGAAAGAAAGAAAGAAAGAAAGAAAGAAAGAAAGAAAGAAAGAAAAACAAAAGGCCTTCATGTAAAGATAGGGGGGGATGGCAGTGGTAAGGGTTAAGGAGGATATGTGCCTTATGTTTTCTGTAATGTGAGAGTTTGATAAATAGAGGGACTTTGGACTATTATAAAGCCAGTGAATAAACTCATACACTAATTTGACTTGTCTGTTCTTCTGTAATGTGCCTGTTTCAAGAGGTAAAGGTCTGTAACTGAAAAAGTAATAACCTCTCCCTCTGGAAGATTTTTAACCTTGTGACAACAGTGCTTAGTGCTTTGGCACAGTACCTGGTACATAGTAGGAGTTTAATAATTGACTTGGGGGGAGAAGGACAAGTTGCTTTAGCTCTCCAAGCCTTAGTTTCCTCATATGTAAAATGGGCAGGTAGGTGGCATCATGCATAGAGTGCCGGGCCTGGAGTCAAGAAGACTCATCTTCCTGAGTTCAATCCAGCCTCAGACACTTACTAGTTGTGTGACCCTGGGTAAGTCAGTTAACCTTGTTTGCCTCAGTTCCTCGTTTGTAAAATAAGCTGGAGAAGGAAATGGCAAACCACTTTGGTATCTGTACCAAGATGACCCCATATGGGGTCATGAAGAGTCAGACATGACTGAAAAACAACTGAAAAAATGGGGATAATGATACCTGTGCTCCATACCTCGAACAGTTGTTTTGAGTCTGAAATATGGTATGTGGAAATCACATAAAACATTTATTAAGAGCTTACTATGTGTTAGACACTGTAACATTGTAAACATGTACCAGGCACATTGTTACCTTTAAAGTAATTATATAAATGCTAGTTTTCCCCCAAGTGCCTGAAGTCTAGAAATGTTTTTACTCAATCTTCTCTGTCCTACATTCAGCCGGTGTCTAACTTATTAATTCTATTTCCACACCATCTTTTAGACCTGTCTCCTCCCCCTCCAGACTTACTACTCTCACTTTAGTTTGAGCCTTTATTTCCTCTTCCCTTGACTATTAACAATAGCTGGCATGGTTAATTTTTCTAAGGTACATTCCCCTGCTCAAAACCCTTTGATTGTTTACCATTGCTTGCTGAAGTCCAGTTTCCTTAGCTTGTGTTAAGAGGTACAGGTGTTTACAAGTATTCAGGGTGAGGGATCCAAAATCTCACTTAAAACCTAAGTAGTGGGACAGTTAGGTGGTGAAGTGGATAGAGCACTGACGCTGAAGTCAGGAGGACCTGAGTTCAAATCCAGTCTCAGACCAAACACTTGACACTTACTAGCTCTGTGCCCCTGGGCAAGTCACTTAACCCCAATTGCCTAAAAAAGAAAAAAAAACCTAAGTGGCACAAGGAAAAGGGTATTAGATTTGGAGACAGGATACCAAGAAAATCTAGCTTGCTACTTACTACCTGTATGACCTTGGGCAAATCGCTTCATCTTTCTGGGCTTCATTTTCTTCAACTATAAAATCAGGGTGTTGATTTAATTGATCTCTTAGGCCCATTCCAGCTCTAAGTCTATGTTCCTATGAATGAGTCTATTTTTCCTGCCTTAAACTATTCCCCTTGATGTGTCTTACAACATGTGCCAGCCAAACCAGTCTGTTCACTAGTTCCTCATGCATGTCCTGTGAATTTGCTTAGCAAAGGTATAAGACTGAACTAACCCATGCCTGGAATATTTTTTCTGTCCTCTTCACTACTCTTCCACTCTTCTTTCTCCTTCCTCCTTCTCCATACCCTCCTCTTCCACTCTACCCATTGTTTAAGACTTAGTTCAAATTCCCTCCCCCACCTCTGTCAGCTAAACATGATCCCTTGCTCTGTGAACATTAATGTATTTATGCATGCATCAATACAATTTCTTATGCTATTTTTATATTTTGTTAGTTTAGGTCTTAGTATCCCTACTAGATCAATTAAACTTCAAGGCAGAGGACACATATGAATTTATAGTCTCCAAATCACATCAAGTCCTACATCAGGGGTGCACCCTGCCTGAGTGGCTGAATCAGATTAAAATGTAATTGGGAAATATTTGACAAAATAAATAAAAATTCAGTAGAACATAGTGTACATTTGTGGTTTTCTAAGTCATTGTGTGCTCCCCATAGGATCTTTCTGTATAGTTCAGTAGCCCTGTTTCTATTTGAGTTTGACAGCATTACTGTGCAACCCATTCCATTTCTCCATTGCCCAGCACAAGGCCTTGTGCCTTTGTAAATGTTTAAGCAATATTGGAGTTGAATTGAATTACCTAATAGACTGATTCACTGTGGGTCTAGAGAGGTGGTGGTAATGATACTTATGTTTTTATGTACTGCTTTGTACTTAAAACACTTTTACCTGTTATCTGATATTCACAGCAACCCTACTACATAGGATACCCATGTTTTGCTACCATTTTACAGACAAGTAAACCAAAGATGTGGAGAATTTATTGCTTAGCTAGTGATATACAGCTAGTTAATGAGAGTTGGAACTAGAACCCATGTTTCCTGATTCATAGTCCAATGTTCTTTTAAAATATATCTTAAAACATTATTTTAAATGCATTTATAATCTGTCTCTCCCACTACCCCCACCTATTGAACAACCAAAAAAACCCCCAAAGCCACAAACAAACAACCACATCTTCTACATAAATACATGTAGTCCAGCAAAACAAATTCCCTTCTTGCCCACATAAATACATACCCATGAAAATTTATGTCTTTCCATTTAAAATTCATCACCTGTCTGGGCAGGAGATGAATAGCATGTTTCATCTGAGGTCTTTTGGACTCATGGTTTGTCATTATATTGAAGAGTTCTAAAGTCTTTCAAAGTTGTTTTTCCTCTGTAATGTTGTCATCATATAAATTGTTCTTCTAATTCTGCTCACTTTGTTTTGTATCAGTTCATAAAGGTCTTCCCAGGTTCCTCTGAAACTGTCCATTTCTTATGGCACAATAATATTCCATTATATTCGTATACCATAATTTGTTCAGCCATTTATTTATCCCCAAAGGATAGCCCCTTTGGTTTCAATTTTTGAATACTATGTAAAGAAATAGGATAAATATTTTTGTGCACATAGGTCCTTTTTCTCCCTCTTTGATCTCTTTGGGGTATAGCCTTACAAATGGTGTCACTGGGTCAAAGGGTGTGCACAGTTTAGTAACTTGTGGGTCGTACCTCCAAATTGCTTTTCATTTGCTAGACTAATTAAAGGCTACCAACAGTGCATCCATGTGCCTGTTTTCCTGCAACCCTTCCAATACTTATCTTTTTTTCTTCTTTTGTCATCTTTGCCAATTTGGGTATGAAGTGCCACCACAAAATTGCTTTAATTTGCATTTCTCTAGTAGTGATTTAGAACTTTTTTTATTGTTATTGATAGCTTAAATTTTTTCCTGTTTATATCCATTTGTCTATTGGGAAATGGCTATTTTGTAAATTTGACTTGCTACAAAGACTTTTTTCCCAGTTGTTTACTTTCTGATTTTTACTGCATTAAATTTGTGCAAAAACTTTACAATTTTACATATTTAAAATTGCCCATTTTATCTTGTATGTTAATCTGTCGCTTGTTTAGTCATTAACTCTTTCCCTGTTCATAAGATTTGAAAGGCAATGTCTTTCTTGTTCCTCTGATTTACTGTATGAACTTTTATACTTAGTTTATGTATCAATTTGGAGCTTATCTTGGTATATAATGTGAAGTATTAGTTTCAATCTGATTTCTGCCAGACTTGTCCAGTTTTCCCAGGGTTTTTTTTTTTTAATTTTAGAGGCAGTGGGGGTTAAGTGACTTGCCCAGGGTCACACAGCTAGCTAGTAAGTATCTGAGGCTTGATTTGAACTTAGGTCCTTCTGACTCCAAGGCCAGTGCTCTATCCACTGTGCCACCTAGCTGCCCCTTTTCCCAGGAATTTATGTCAAATAGTGGGTCCTCCCCCAGAACTGGAGTCTTTGGGTTTGTCAAAGATTATGCTACTCTTTTTGCTTCTGTGTGTTGTGTATGCACATACTGCTCTTCTACTGATTGACCTTTCTAATTTTTAACCAGTACTAAATTATTTTAATGATTACTGCTTTGTAGTACAGTTTGAAATTCCAGTGTTCTTTCTTTTCCAATATGTTGTCTTATAACTCACCATTTATAATCAGTTATCTTAACAATTGCCACAGTTTGTATGACAGGCATAATAATTTGCTTCCCTTTAAATGTTACCTGTCTCTGACTGCCTTTTAATCCATGGGGTCCAAAAACCACTATAAAATTAATAGCTTCTTACACTATTATATGGTCCTCAGAATTGATGCCAGGGGATTGCTTTATGGATGAAACAATCTTAAAATTAGGTCCTTTTGGTATTTTAATAGTGGACCTTTCTTCCCTTTCCCCACCAGAAAGCCGTTATGCTGAATATCTACACAAAATCTTATCAATGGGGGGGGGAATGTTGTAAAACTGTGTGACATTGGGAAATCTTAATTTAACCTCCTTGAACAGCAGTTTCTTTTGCAAAATGAAATATTGGCAAGCTTTAATATCTTTTCCAGCTCTTACTTTGTATGAATTGTCTGACAACAACAAAAATCAAACAAGACTGTATAACAATCACAAAAAAAGTTGGTAATCTCTGTTATAGAATAGGTTCCTGGTGGGGCTATTTTTTTGTTTGTTTGTTTGTTGGTGAGGTAATCGGGAGTTAAGTGACTTGCCCAGGATCACACAGCTAGTAAGTGTCAAGTGTTTGAGGCCAAATTTGAACTCAGCTTCTCCTGACTCCAGGCTGGTGCTCTATTTACTTCGCCACTTACCTGTCCTGACTAGGTTTACATGATATATCTAATATCTATTAAATCTTAAAGAGAAAGATATTAATCTAAATATAAAGCTGTAGTTGAAAGATGAAAGGCCAGGAAATTTTCAGTGGAGGTAAAGATGTAAACCATAGAAATAGTAGCTAGGAAGGATTTAACTACTGCATCTTAAAGATGGTCCTTTAAGTGTAAAATTCAATACCATTGTGCCCTTGTAATTGGGACAGATATAAATACACAAAAGGGAAAAATAAGAAACATTTTAAGGAGATGGATTTTTTCCTTCATTTTACTTTTCTTCACCACTGCCAAACCAGTTAGAAAAAAAAACTTGGATTATGAGATTTTTATTTCAATGATTAATAAAATGTTTATTTCAAAGATGAGACTTTCATGTGTTACTTTCCGATCTTTTCCCAATAATTTCTAAAAGCTACTCAGAAAGATTTTTCTATTAAATTAGTTCCAGAAATCACTGTCTTAATCAAACCATATACTTTATCTGACATTCATTTTTCATGACTCAGGTAAAGTCAGCTGCTCTTGAGAATTTAAAAACTTATTTCTCTTTACAACTATAGAAGAAATTCTAAGAAATAGAAAAAATTCTCTTAGCCATTTCAATCTACTAATAGCTTGGGGTCAAAGTCTTAAGTCTAAAATATAAACTATGGTAATACTTTTGTTTTTAATTGAATTATAAAACCAGCAACTCATTTAAGACTTAATTTTGGAAAAGTATTTTTAAATGTTGCAGAATATAGAAGATCTTTAGGTTTTTAGTCCAAAAATGGAATTCTGCTCAAAATATTCCACCATCCAACATGATGGCAGGTCTTTTTTATCCTTTGACTCCTTGCTTCTCTCCCTAAAATTCCTCCATCTTCTATGGCAAGTGAAGTAAAATATTCTCTCTGTGTGTGTGCATGTGTGTGTGTGTGTGTGTGTGTGTGAGAGAGAGAGAAGAGAGAGAAGAAAGAGAGAGAGAGAGAGAGAGAGAGATCTTCTCAATCCAAGTAAACTTCAATTTCAGAAGTCCTTAAAGTAGATAAAAGCATCCTAAGAAACAAAAACTAAGTATAGTTACAACCCAAGAAATGAGACGAAGTTCCATGTAGAAAAGTTATTAAATAAGTGTTGAATGGTTTACTCCCCCTCTTTTGTCAGATCCTTTTCTGGAAATGATTTTTTTTCTGTATCCACTTAATACTGGAAGGTAATAAGTGCAAAAAATCAAGCTTTCTTCAGTTGTTGATCATTTGTTCTATTTTTTTTTTGCCTTCTCATAAACTGGCAAATACTGAGAGGTGTAGTTTCTTTAAAGCTCTGTTTGTAACAAAATTCAAACATTTAAAAGTAATTTGATTTGTAATTATTGTCCTTGCCTTTAAAATACATGAAATATTTTATGAGCAAACTATGTATGTTATTTGTATATTCCTAAACTAACAAATGGACTTTATATCTGTAAAGGACACTTTAAAAGTTTACATGTATTTCCATTTACCTCAGTTTCATCTTCTCTTACTTTCCTGTTGTTCTAGGGGGAAAAAAAGAAATATGTGTTCCACTCCCCAGACTTCAAAATATCCAGCGCTTTGTCATATCTTTAGCTTAGCCAACTTGTAAGGCTCATGATTTTATTGTTGCAGATTACAAGTCCTCCATGCCTTAGTAGAAGGGAACTCATGAGGTAACTGGCCACTGCCACCACCTGCCCCCAATTATTTTATCACCTAGTGGCCTACCGTTTTCACATTGATAGTAATTATTAAAGTTGAATATTCATGGCCTGTGAGCAACAACTTTTATCAGCACGTTGAAATTCTGGAAGAACTACTGGACTGTAGCTAAATACTACTGTTTCCTCCTAGTTGTACCTTACTCTGAACAACAAGTAGCAAGAAAGGTATATGTAGAGGAGTGGGATATGTGATTTGCCCCTCCTTCCAACAATCTTCATGTGTGTAGGAAATATTTAGGGGCATATCATAGTGTAGTAGAAAATGCACTAGATTAGGAGTTTGACTCTAATGATGGATTTGTTAGAATTTGAGTGGGCTAGATCTTTGTGAGGCATCTCTTGATTATTCTAGGGGTATAGGAAGCAGGAGAGTAAATTAGTAAAACCTGGAGCAAGAATGGTACCTAGCAGCCTAGAACCTGTTTTTTTACGTTAGAATTTTAACTGGAAGGGACCTTAGAGTTACCTTAGGCCACACTCCCTTTTTACAGAAAAGGAAACTGAGGACCACAAAGGGCAAGTGACTTACTCATTGGTACACAGCTAATTACTGGCAGAACTGGGACTAGAACCCAGGCCTCTTGACTCATTGGTCTCATTTTCATAAAATTACAGGTAAATTCTAATCAGGGGTATTCAGGAGATAAAGTTTTTTGAGCTAGATTGCTGGCTTAAAGATCATGCATTCAAAAATGCTTAGCATACAGAAACTTTACCCTTTTTTAATATGTCTGAATATCTACACAAGTGTGGATATAGTAAAAATAAGGTCTGAATTATATTATTTAAAATGAAGTGTAATTTAATTCTATCTTTTTAAAAAACCAATATGTGAATTTCTTGTTAACATAAGATTATAATCTGTATTTTTACAAGGGGGAAAGGTGTGCTCCTGTGACCTACTAAGAAGAAAAGTGCCTTATAAATTGAATAAACAATGACTTGATCAAATGGAAAGATGAGTGAAAATTTGGGACAGCATCATGGTTTAGTGTAAAAAGGAGCACAGAGCAGAGTTAATTTGCTAGCTGTGTAATTTTGTCCAAGTTGCTTTATTTTGTATTCATATATGTAATGTGTAAAGTTATTTAAAGTGTAAAGTATTGTGATTTGTTGTTAAATTTAGAAATGGAGGCAGGGTAGGGGGTTAGAGAGGAGAATTCCCTGGAAAAAAGCAAATGTGTTCTTAATCTGAAAGCTACTTTAATATTTTAGTTTATAGACAGTAAGAGAGCTATGTTATATTTTCAGTGTAGTGAATGGCACATTTAATTAAACAAATTAGTATTGACAGTTACATTTTACAATGTCTGCATTTCCTTTTGAAAAGCTTAAAAATTAATAAATTTTGGGGTGCCTAGGTAGTGAAGTGGATAGAGCACTGGCCGTGAAGTCAGGAGGACCCGAGTTCAAATCCAGCTTCAGACACATAACACTCACTGGTCGTGTGACTCTGGGCAAGTCACTTAACCCCAATTGCCTAGCCAGAAAAAAAAAATTAATAAGCTTCACAGTATCTTTGTAGCCCTTTGAGGTAGGTAGTTAACTGCTTCTTAATTTGAGTTTTGGCTTTTCACCAGCACTTAGTCCTATGCATAGTAGTAATAGTAGATATTTAAGAAGTGTTGGTTGAATTAATGAATGAATCTCTCAACACCTTCATTAAACAGTAAAATGGTATGTTAAATTGACTCTGCTCGTTTCAGCTGAGTATCTGTTAATTAATGGAGGTTTTGCAAAATACTTTAAAATTAGATAGAAATCAGGATTCTATGCTTCAGAGTGATCTGAAACCCTTGGTAATACTATCGTGAAACTATATCCAGCTTTAGCAACTCGTATCTTCACCATTACCAAACCTACCTTCCCGTTCCCAGACATGTACAACACTTCAAAATCCAATATCATGGCAGTGGCTCCACTTACCTCCTTCTAACAGTAATATTGACAGCTCCAACTACTATTGTACCAACTTGGGAAGGACTTCTGGGAAAGGGGTCCAGATCCAGGGCAAGGGTAAGAGAAGAATGTGACTGGTGATTTGACTGTAGCCCACAAGATCCTTCTGTTGAAGGAGGAAAGAGATAATAATGTGGCTTTAGCCAAAAATTTGCTATATTCAGTTGATCTATTCTCAGTTTCATCAGGAGGGCAGCTAGATACCTAGGTATTCATTGGCGGTCATGCGGTACCTAAGATGAGGATAGTAGAACCACAGTTTGCTTCTGTCTTCCTCCTTAGAGGATGTCCTTCCTGTGATGATCTCGAGAAAAGTTGGTGAAAGAAGATGTACTATTTATTAATTTATTCTTAAACAAATATGGTCAACTGACATTTTAAAATTTTACCAATAAAGCAGTAGTAACAAACCATTTGTAGTTGAAGTACTTGTTCCTGAGAGTGACAAAAGGATAGGTCTTATTTTAATTGTTTTTTAAAAACATGCAACAGATAATAATTTTATGACATGCAGAAAGCAAGGGGCCAGCAGAACAGTGAAGTTTAAGGGGGTAGCTAGGTGGTAAAGTGGATAGAGCACCAGCCTTAGAGTCAGGAGGACCTGAGTTCAAATGTGGCCTCAGACACTTAACATTCACTAGCTGTGTGACCCTTGGCAAGTCACTTAATCCCACTGCCTAGCCAAAAACAAAACAAATCAAAAAGTTTAGGTTGATGAATCAAAACTAAAGTACATTGATTCCAAGACCATGATGGGTTTGAAAGCTATAATGGGAACTAGTTGAAAGAATTAGGAAAGTTTAGCTTGGAAGAGACTTGGGAAAAGAAAATCTTGATAACTGCCTTCCCATATTTGAAGGGCTATGTTAGGAAAAATCCCAGATGAGAAGGTGTCAGTATTCAGTTGGGGGCAGCTAGGTGGCGCAGTGGATAGAGCACCGGCCCTGGATTTGGGAGGACCTGAGTTCAAATCCAGCCTCAGACTCATAACACTTAGTAGCTGTGTGACCTTGGGCAAGTCACTTAACCCCATTGCCTAGCCAAAATAAAAACACTCAATTGACTTTTGGCCCTTTATGGCCTTTGTTTTCAATTCCCTAATAGCCCCCACTCTATCCTAAGAAACAAGTTATTGACCGACACATTCTCTAGAGGCCTCTCTGGACTAGATGTAGATAGGTACCTTTCCCTCTTAGTCCAGCTTAGATAAGATCTAACAGTACTGAGAGAAACTTCCCTAAGAACTGGGTGGGGTAGAGTGGAGTGTGGTGTAAAGAGGGGTGAGAAGAGGTCACAAAGTCTAGAAATGAAAAATTCAGTCAGTGAAGTTCTTTTACTAAGATGACATTTTAACCCAAAACAGGCAACTCTTGCTTATGGTTCTGTCGAGGGAATCCTATCCTCAGACTCGCCTTTCTTGGGTATTTTTCACTGTTATTCTTTTAGCTGTTTCCTCTCTACAGTTAAAGAATTGAATCAAGTTTCAGTTGATCTGTCTGCCAGTGGATATTGAGTTATTGGTGTATTCTCATTTTAGGAAGAGAGCTTTGGACTATTCTAAGGATATGTCAGCATACCAGTATACATTGTCCTAGCTCTGAATTTATAATTCTTCTACCTCCCACAGAATGGCAGTCCTCCCAGCCTCCCACTCACAGGACTCTGAAGCTGTTTCTTGGAAGGAGTGACCAGGAAGCTGTTTTCTTGGGGCTCTTAATAATAACAGACCCTTACACTTAGTAGCACTATTAGCAGGTTTAACAGTATTTGAAAGGTTTTATTGATGTGTTTAACAAGTTTTCGTTTTACTTGTATCTTTTGTTTTTATATCACCTTCATTTCCTGGTGTATCCCTCCCTCCACTCTCTCCATCTCTTAAAATAAAGAATTAAAAGGTGGGGTGAGATGGGGATAGAGGGTAGTTCAGCAAGATTAACCAATATATTTTTAAAAAGTGTGAAATTATATGCTTCACATGGGTTCTGGGCTGAGCCTGACTCAGGCTAATAATCCTCTAGTAGTTTGGGTTTGATATTGAGACAAAATTAGACATTCATAGGTCATTTAACAGTTAACAAAAGATTTTCTTAACAACAGCAAAGCAAGGATAAGCATTGAGAATCCCTTGATTTGATTCAGCTGAGTAAAGCTCCCGTCACACTTGAACTGTGTAGCATCTGAAAGCCCCTCCAGGTCTTCATGGTTGCTTTGTACCCAAATGACAAGTAAGTGGCATCAGTAGCGTGAGCCTTTAGTCCTCTGAGCCAGCCAAGTCTTGGGGAATGTCTTAGTACCTTTTAAGGAAAAACTAGCCTAACCTACATGGGAGAAGGGGTTAGGATATTGCTCTTACCCCTTGGAGGTAAGGTCCTTATTGTCTTCTAGAGCAGAGGTGTCAAACAGAAGATCTGAGGGCAGCATATGGCCCACAACACTCCTGAATGTGGCTCACACTAGGTTAAGTTGTAGTTCCATCTGATTTTAATGTGTTGATGTATTAATAAAAAAAATGTAAACAAGTAGATTTCTAAGTCATTATAATATAGCCCATTATGTAGATTCTTGTGTACCATTTAGTGGCCCCGTTTTTATGAGTTTCACATCACTGTTCTAGAGGATCTTCTACCATTTAAATGACTCTAGGGCTGTTACTGGTCAACCTTGACCTCTCGTATTTAAGAAGCCTGATACAGGCAGCACTGAAAGAGGAAGAGAAAATAGTAAACTAACAGTTTCCTAAAGTAGTGACCAAATCTGGGGGAGTCCCAGGAATGCTCAGATCCTAGGTCTAAACAGTCAGATCTGTGTGGTGAGTGATGCCAGATCTTTATAGTTCACAGCAGGTCTCTCAATGTAAAAGGTGACCATGAGCAGCAGCATTATCAGAGAAACCAGGGCTCTAGCAAAAATTATGACACTTCCTATATAGTCATCCAGTCTTATCACAGGTCAGAAGTAATTTTCCTGTACCACTACTCACTTGATGGTTCCTGGCTTACCAATCAAGACCTGTCCCCCACTCCCACACACACACGCACACGTTGGGAGCCTTGTGGTAGGGAGTGGGGTGGAATGCAAAAGCTTTACCTTATGAGAGGCCTCTGAGTGACTGCCTCTTTTCTTCTGTGGAGGCTGGTTAGACACTTTTACCTCCCTCTTGTTGCCAGAAAGGAAGCTCCCTCCCTAACAATGCTGTCATTTGCTCTTCCAAGCCTTCCTAGGGAGGAGTTGTACCATGATCACTGGGTGGTATACTGGCAGCCATGTGAAAAGGCCAGCCATTTTTTATATTACAGTAAATAGTGTGCTATAGTGGGCTTGGCTTTTGTACTTAATGTACTGATATCCACCCTTCAGCAGATAGGTGGTGTGGTGGGTAAAAGCATTGTACTTGGAGTCAGGAAGACCAGAGTTCAAATCCTACCTCAGACCCTTAATAGTTTTGTGACTGTGGGTAGTGTGGTCATTTAATGTCTCTGGACTTCAGTTTCCTCACTTGTAAAATGGGGATGATAATAATAGCATCTACTTCCCAGGATGGTTGTGAGGATAAAATGAGATAATATTTGTAAAGTGCTCTGCAAACCTTAAAGCATTGTAGAAATGTTAGCTATTTTTATTCTGACACTGAGTTGCCATTGCTGCTGGGATCTGCTGGGCTTGCATCTGTGCCTGCTGCCCTTTGAACCAAACAAGTTTCTAAGAACATTTTTTTTGATGGGGGGGTGAGGCAGTTGGGGTTAAGTGACTTACCCAGAGTCACACAGTAAGTGTTATGTGCCTGAGGCAGGATTTGAACTCAGGTCCTCCTGACTCCAGGGATGCTGCTCTATCCACTGTGCCACCTAGCTGCCCCTTTCTAGGAACATTTTAAGGAAAAGCTAGCCTTACCTGCATGAGGGGAGAAGTTAGGATATTGTTCCTACCATACCATTTTTGAAAAATTCATCATTTCTATGATAAATGTTGGAGAAGATGTGGGAAAATTGGGACATTGATACATTGTTGGTGGAGTTGTGAACTGATCCAGCCATTCTGGAGAGCAATTTGGAACTATGCCCAAAGAGCTACAAAATTGTGCACATCCTCTGATCCACCAATGCCACTGTTAGGTCTGTATCTCAAAGACATCCAAAAAAAGGGAAGAGGACCTATTTGTGCAAAAATATTTATGGCAGCTCTTTTTGTGGTGGCAAAGAATTGGAAATTGAGGGTATGGCTGAATGTCATCAGTTGGGGATGGCTGAACAAGTTGTTGTATATGAATGTGGTAGAATACTATTGTGCTATAAGAAATGATGAGCAGGCAGACTTCAGAAAAACCTGGAAAGATTTATATGAACAGATGTTGAGTGAAGTGAGCAGAACCAGGAGAACATTATACACAGTAACAGCCACATTGTGTGTTGACTGACTTTGATAGACTTGGCTCTTCTCAGCAATGCAAGGATCTAAGACAACTCCAAAAGACTTATGATGGAAAATGCTGTCCACATCCAGGGAAAGAACTAAGGAGTCTGAATGGCATATAGAAGCATACTATTTGCTTTCCTTTTGTTTTATTGCTTCATTCTTGTGGTTCCTCCCATCAGTTTTAATTCTTTACATCATGACTGATGGGAAAATATGCTTAATATGAATGTATAAGTAAAGCCTGTATCAGATTGCATGCCATCTTGGGGAGGGGGAAGGAGAGGGAGGGGGAGAAAATTTAAAACTCAGAATCTTGTGGAAGTGAATGTTGAAAGCTAAAAATAAATAATTTTTTTTAAAAAAATTCATCATTTCTTAAAGCACAGTAACATTCCAATACATTTATGTACCACAACTTGTTTAGACACTGCCTGGAGTCAGTGGTTATCTACTGTTTACAGTTCTTTGCTATATTGATTTTTTTTTAACATTGCTTTCATTTACCAATAAAGGGATGTAAAGTTAAGTAAAGCAAACTGGCATGTTAACTAAATTAGATGACATATATATCCCATTCCAAACATGTAGTCAACCACCTCTGTACTGAGAGGAGGGAAAGTTTTGTTTTGCCATCAGTCCCTTGGAGTCAAGCTTTGTCATTGAATTGACTTGAATTCTTTTTTTTTAAGTGTTTTCCTTTATGCTGTTGTGGTCTATGTACATATTATTTTAATTAACTGCTGTGTATCAATTTCTAAGCCTTTCTAAGATTTTCTGAATTCTCTGAATTAAGCAGGTACCTAATGCACAATAATATTCCATTACATTGGTATACCATAATTTGTGCATAGTTGATGGATACTCATTTTGTTTCCAGTTTTTTTTTCTAACACCAAAAGTACAGCTATAAACATTTTAGTTTCCATGAGATCTGTGACACCTTCTCCCCTCACCTCCTGCACCTCCCCCGGGGTATATGCCCCCTAGTGGGATTGCTAAGTTGAAGGGTCTGAAAAGTTTAGCAGTTTTTCTAGGATCCAAATTGTTTTTCAGAATGATTGGGTTAATTCGCAGCTCCATCAACAGCATATTGGCATCCCTAGCTTTACCATAACCTCTCCAACCTAATAATTTGTCTTCTTAGTAATTTAGAGCATTTAAAAAAATATGGTTACATTTCTTCCTTTGTAAACAATTCAAATCCTTTGACCCACTGGGGAATTTGTCCACTGGAGAATGGTTCTTGTTTTATATATTTATATCAATTCCCTCAGTATCTTAAGATACTAAAAATATTTGAATTGAAGTTCTGTGCCTCCCCCACCCCCAGCAGTGGTTTTATTGCTTTGATTACATTGATTTTGTTTGTGCAAAAGCTTTTTAATTTTTTTTGTAGTCTCAAATGCCTTTTTTTTTTTGTGATGTATTATATAACTTGACTAATGAGGAATTATTCCCAGAACCATAGATCTGAATGGTAGCCTCTTCAGGTCTCTAATATTTTTGTTGGTGGAATGACTTCTTTAAAATCATGTATCCACTTGAATTGTATTTTGGTGTGTGATATGAGTTGTTGATATTAGCCTAATTACTGCCAAACTGCTTTCCATTTTTCTCAGTAATTCTTGTTCAAGAGGGAATCTTTCCTCTTTTCACAGCATTCATGTATGTGTCCATCTGTCTATCTATCTATGTGTGTATATACAGACATATATATATATATGTCTATATATACATATATGTGTGTGTGTTTTTGTATTTGATCATTATAATAGTTCTTTTAGGTGAACAAAATATTGTCATGCCCATTTTACCTTGAGGAAAACTGAGACTTGAGAGGTTAAGAAACTTGCTAAGTGGTCTCACAGTTGCACCTTATCTGTGGAGCCAAAGTTTTTAATTCCTCATTTGGCCTTCCATCTAGGTATTATTCAGGGCATATGCTGGAACATTTAGATAGAATCCATTGATTTGATTGTTTGCAGCTTGTAGTTCACGGTTTTAAAAGAGATAATATGATGTTCCTTCTGGATTTATTTCATGTCTCTATGAAGCACAAATTAGATTTTTTATTTACAAAAGTGTATCTGTCACATAACTGTTTTTGCTTTTTTCAGGTACCTTTTGGATAGTACTTTAGCGGCACAATGTACTCTGAGTGGCGGTCACTTCATTTGGTTATTCAGAATGATCAGGGTCATACTAGTGTCCTTCACAGCTACCCTGAGAGTGTTGGACGAGATGTTGCAAATGCAGTAGTACGTCCTCTCGGACAAGCCTTAAATGCCTCTTCGGGGGCTGGAAGTGAAAGTTTGTTAAAAACAGACAAAGAAGTAAGTGTGTCTTTGTATGGTTGGGTATCTAAAAACTTGATGCATTTTTTTTATTATTATAAAATTGTACAGACGTGAGTAAATGTGAACATTTCCCTGAACAAAGAATAGAAAAAGAAGACAACATATGAAACTGCTATCTTCTACTCTATACAGCTTACTTAAACTTAACATCATTAAAAGACAGTAGGTATTGCAGGCTTGTCAGGTTTTTAAAAGTATAATATATCCTACTGCTACAATTACTGCCTAACAACATAGGCATTTTTCTTTTAGCGCCATCTAGTTTTGTGCCCCATTTCTGAAGTAAATGAGTATAATCAGGAGTGAATTGAATCATTTTATTATCTATATTCCCTACTGGCTGGGACCCTTTTGTTTATGAGAGGCCTTTTCATTCCTACTGAAATAGGCACACAACTCAGAGTCTAGCTGCTTTTTAAAATGAAAGGTTCCAGCTTTATTTTGGAGATGTGTAAGGTATGCCCTCTACTCCTGCTACTGTAGTTCCCATCTTAATTCTAGAAGACCCCTGATTAGAAGGGCTTAGCATGTATTCTCATTATTAAAAAAAGCAACAGTCACTACGAGCTTATTGTCTTCATAACAACTCCATCACCATCCTATCCTCATATGGCTTCTCCAGAGAGAGAAAATGGTCATAGGTTTAGGATTTCTGCAGAGGAGCCAAATTCTGGGTTAGTGTGGAACTAGGACCATTCCTACTTTTCTGGAGGTGTGGAGAAAGAATGATACTAGTGGAAAATAGTGAAGAGAGTAGTGAGACTGGTGGGAAGAAGAGATGCCAGAGCTAGAAGTGGAGTTCAGATCCCTTGGAACTGCTTATCTCAGGGCTCCCCATTGTTTCTTAGTTCAGGGGGATAGGAAAGGTCACTGGAGGCTTAGGAGGCAGTGTTCCTTTGAAAATCAGCATTTGAATATCAAAGTGTGAGAGGTCTTGGGCCCAAACTATAAAAAGTCAGGCTGTAAGGTACTGCTGAGCTAGAGATTAGTGATCTGATATGAATGCAATATTTGGATCCCACTTTTATCTTCATTATTTACACCTAAAGATAGGAACTGAACTAAAATGGAAAGTATATGTGACAGTACAGAGGTGCTTATTGGATTTATGTGATGTTTTGAAGGAATAGATGGGGGTTTGACTTTTGACTAGAACTTGAAAGTGACATGAATGTCCTTTTTTTCCTCCAGAAGCATTAAGCTTTGTGCAGGTTTGCCATTTTAAAATGTGCTTTGTTTTTTGTTTCAAGTTTCTGCTTTGAATACATGTAGTAATACATGGTATTTAGAAAATTTATGTCCGAGGTAAATATGTGTGTATCAAGATGACTGTACTGTATCTTCTGGTGTTGTAGCAGTAAAAAGTGGTTAATGTAGCCTCGTTATTTAGTTACAATTGTGTTTAAAGTAGAACAGTAATCTAATGTTGGTATTTTACTTTGCTTAGGTAAAATGGACCATGGAAGTGATTTGCTATGGACTGACCCTTCCATTGGATGGAGATACTGTAAAATACTGTGTGGATGTGTATACAGATTGGATTATGGCTCTAGTATTACCAAAAGACTCCATTCCATTGCCAGTCATCAAAGAACCCAACCTATATGTTCAAACTATTTTAAAACACCTGCAAAATCTTTTTGTACCAAGGTAAGAAGCAATTTAAGAAATAACTGGCAGTTCTCTGACTTTTCATAGTATCATCAAATATTTTTGAACCATAGAATTTTCTTTTTAAGAAATTATAGAAATTGAGAGATAACTGGTATAGTGGAAGGAGTGATGGTCTTTAGAGATCTGGGTTTGAATCCTATCTGTAATTACTGTGTGACCATGAACAAGTTAGTTAACCTCTTAGTCTCAGTTTTATTATCTTTAAGTGGAGTGTGTGTGTGTGTGTGTGTGTGTGTGTGTGTGTGTGTAAAACATTAATATCTGTATTACCTACCTCAGGAGGTTGTTCTGAGGATCAAATGAGGTAAAAGTACTTTACAAAGTTTCGAGTACTCAAAAAATGTAGTTTAATGATGAGTACTTTGATAAAGCACTATTAGCCTTTTGGATGATGGCTTTCTAGTTGGAGACTAATGTTGTACTTCCAAGTTAAAAGGGAGAATTGAGTAGGAATTTGTATAAAATTTACCCAACTAGACTTTTTCTTGAACCATATGTGGATATGCACTTTGAATGTTCAGTTTCACCTCTAGCATGTTTGTTAGCATAAGTGAAGACATTGTGACATTTCACGCTAGTAGACCGAAAACCTGTCTCCTACTTAAAAGTAATTCAGATGTATGCACTTCCATATACACACGTCATGATTTCAGAGCACTTCCACATATGTTTATTCTATTTGATCGCCATAACAACCATGTGAAGTAGGTGGTACGGGGATCATTATGCCCATTTCTTTGATAAAGAAATTGAGGTTTGGAGAAGTTGAAGTGAACTTGTCCAAAGTCATGTAGTAAGTGGCAGAGCCAGAACTCCAAGCCAGGTTTTCTGACTCCATTTCTATAATTCTTTCCATTCTACTATGTTTGTTGCTACTTTGCAGTCAGGCTTTTTTCTAAGAACTGTATATCCATTACTTACAACTCATCTACAATATCCTAAGAAATGTCTAAATATTAGAAAGAACCTGGCCAATTATGTCCTGTAAAGTTATATCAGATGAGTATTGTTTACTGTACCAAACAGCTGGAGTTTGAGATCATCTCTTTCTGCATTAAATGACACAAATAGTTTTACATATCGTTGGCTGAATGGTGTTAATCTAACACGTCTTATGAATATTGCCCACCTCCCCTTAAAACAACAACAGTAGCTCATTCCGAGATAGAGGGTTTTTAAAACCTCTTTGCCGTACAGGTTTAAACTTTGTTGATGCTCTTAAATTTATTTGGACTTCTCTTGAGAATATTGCTGTTCCAGTGATGGCTGCTCCATCTCCCACTCCCCCATCTACTCAAGGACTCAGAATACTCCTTGCTCTTTTATACTCAGCATTGCCTCCTCCATACATTTATTCCATCTGATTATACTGCTTTATCCATCCTTATTGTTAACAGTTGCTGACTTATAGGGAACTTTCATTAGCCCACCACTCAGGGCCCTTTATAATCTAACCCACTTGCCTTCCTAGCCTTATACAGGTGTCCCAAAAATCTTAGTGCAGTTTAAGCTGTTAAATGTTTAAATTGCACTAAGACTTTTGGGACACGCTGTACATGTCCCTTCATGCATTCTTGATTCCATCCACACTGGATTTCTTGCCATTCCCTGATCTTATTCTGTCTTGGTTTTCCTCTGTGCCTTTGCTCACATTGTTCTTACCTGGGATGGACAACTGTCTTTCCCATACAAGATTGTTAGGTCTTAGGGAGTAAGGACAGTGTCTTATGACTTTTTAACACCTAGCACAACTTCCCATACACAGTAGATGCCTAATGCTTTTTGAATGAATGATGTAACTTCTTTTGACCACCAAGCTAATTTTATCCCGTTTAAGGATGGAATCCTTATATTCATGGAACATTGAAGCTAGGGAGGTACCCTTGAAATCATCTAGACCAATCTTCTCATTTTACAAAAGGAAGAATTGAAATTGAGAATGATTTGCTCAAAATTCCATAGTTTAGTTAGCAGCAGAATGTGGACTTAAAAACCAGAACTCTTACTTTCTAATACAGTTTTCTTTTCACTGTACCATGCTGCTTCCCTTTAAGAAATCAAGATTTAATTTGTTCAATAGAATCAGTAAATGTTAGGTTTTTATGATGTGTGTTCTCTGAAGATCACAGGCAGGAACATTTTCTACAGAACTTTATGTAAAGATGCTGAGTGACATAATGGATGGTATTTCCAAAGGCAATTATACAAAAGATAAAGAAACATTTTAACCAAGTGATTTTATCATCCTATTAAGGCGGAGTGTATAGCATTAAATCAGCTTATGTGAGGAGCTGGGATAATGTAGTATTTTGCTTTCTGATGTTCTAACAGAGTAAAAGGTTAGAATCTGAAGAATCTAGATACACGTATAGTTAATGTGTCCATTAGACCATCCTTCTCAAATGTCAGGTGTCTTAAGCTTTGGACTGGTGCTGTATCTCATTCAATTCATGATCATATGTCCTCTAACAGGTACCTGTAGCTTTGTCGTACTATATTGATAATCAAAGTGAGAACCATAAGTTTCAAGTACGTGACACAAAAGAGGCCACATTGACATTCCATTGTGAGAACTTAAGAACTAGACTTGCTTGTATGACTATGTTTATGCTTGCTTAGGTTTGACCTTCTGTTTCAGCATGATAATAGAGTATTTTTCAAATGAAAAAAATAATCTTAGTGTGACTCCAGTACTCTGAATGGTTGATTTGACTCTTCTGTGGGAAAGCATTTAGCAACAAATCTGTTTATTTCAATTCTGTTATCTGTTTTCTCTATAGGCAGGAACAGGGGTCCAGTCAGATTAGACTATGCTTACAGGTTTTGAGAGCCATCCAGAAACTAGCCCGTGAGTCAACCATCATGGCACGAGAAACATGGGAAGTTTTATTATTATTTCTCCTGCAGATTAATGACATTCTTCTGGCAATGCCAACTGTTCAAGGTAGGTGTGTTTGGGGTTTTTCATTGTGGTTATTTTGTAGTTTTTTGTTCTGTTTTTAAAATAACTTATTTTTGGCCCTGTTCCTCAACCACATTGTAACCTTTGAACACATCAGCTTTAGAATTTTCTCAGGTACTTAAAATGATCAGTAGCAAAGATGTGTCAGAGAAAGTGGTTTGTTTGAAGATACATTTTCTTTTCCATTGGAACTGAGTTTGGACCTGATTCAGGAGCTCAGCCTGTGATTTTGGCCTGTATTCCATAATGATACTTCCAGAGCCTTATACTAGATGCCATGATTCTCACAATAATAATAAAAGTGGGGTGGAATTCACAACAGGTGAAAGGAATGGAGAGTGGGCATAGATGCCTCCTGTAGAGACTGAGTTAAATAGGAGCCTCTTTTCTTTCTTCTATGGAAATGTGTGAATTTCATTATTTTGAGGTCAAAAAGCCTTATGAAAGAATGTAGTTGTAGATCTCTTCACTTCCAGGCAGGGTGTCATTCCTAGGTGTACAAGCTGTAGAGTTTCTAGTGTTTCTGATACCATCCCAGATGCAGCTAAATAAGTGATTTTTCTCAGGGGAAAAAGTCTGTGGGTCATTATCAGTGGAAATTTCTCCATATAACCTCTGAACAGCATCTGCTAAGTTAGTTTCTTATACCCTTTTTTGCTTAGTAGAGGTGACAAAAAACATATCTCTTGTACTCTCATGAGTATTTATGTATCTTTCTAATCCATAAATTTTATAAAAACCAGAGGAGGATAGAAAGGGTGAATGAAGAGGCTGGCATGCATCGATTGAGAGGAGCTGTCTTAACTGGTATTTGTTTCTTCTTTATCACATAGAACTTATTTTTGCCCATAGTAGGTGCTTAGTAAATGTTTATTTGAATTAAATGCAATTCATCTCAAAAGACATTGATGGACTGATAATTTCAATAAGGAGTAACCATCCGTAAATCAAACTTAGCATTTCTGTAGATTTGGAAACTTTCAAAAACTTGATAATACTTCAGCAGTAATTACTTCCAACATTATATTTTTCTGATGTGAGCACATAATAAACTTCTAGTTTTATTTAAAGAAAAAAACTGGTACAAATCATGACATGTATATAAAGTTGTCAATATGTCTTATTAAAAAGTTATGAAATACTATAAAAGGTTGAATTACAATTGTATGTTAACAGAATGACATATAAATCAAGGGTTCTTAACCTGGGGTCCATGAATTTGTATTTTAAAGACTATCTTGGTAATAGTATTTTAATGTAATTGGTTTCCTTTACAATCTTTAATATTTTGTGCATTTAAAAATATTATTCAGAGAAAGAGTCCAGGACTATGAGAGGAGTCCAGGATACAAAAAAAGTTTTAAGAATCTCTTTCCTAAATAAAGGGCTAAATTTTCTTTTTTTGAGAGGACAATGAGGGAAGGATGTGAAATTATAGACCCATACCTCCTTCTGTACTGTCCTCAGTGTTATTTATACATTTTCTTCCTATTAAGCCTTTCCCTTTATTAAGTTTCCTTAGTACCCCCTTATCCTTTTTCCTTTTCATTTCCCAGATTTGGTCTACATCTCTGTTCCTGCTGCCTCTTTGATGATCTCCTTCCATCCTACTCTTTCGCCTGTTGTCGTCTTTTTACCACTGCTTCCTATAAGTAGAGGCTAAAAATCTGAGCTACTTTACGTACCATAAATGAGATATACATGACTGTGGTATCCAGCCTTTGGAACTCTTTTGTTGTAAAAACCCTGCATCTTGTGTAAATATGGCAGCATAATGTCCTACATCTAACCCATTTAAAGATAATCTCATATTACAGACTCTTAAGTGTACTAGAAAGCAATACACACGTCTTCTAAATTAACATTGTAGTTCCTATGTCCTCTCCAAGGAAGAAATCTTCTTTGTTTCATCTGCCCCTTCTGCTGGTGTTCAGAAGATTTTTTTTTACATTAATAAAATTTTCTTTTTTCCCCAAATACGTGTAAAAACAATCTTTAACATTCATTTTTTAGAAGTTTGAACTCCAAATTCTTCCTCTCCCTTCCCCTCCCTCAAAGATGGTAAGCAATTTGATACAGGTTGTACATGTGCAAATGTGAAAATATGCAAAACCTATTTCCATATTAGTCATGTTGTAAAAGAAGATACAACTCTCCCCTCCCCCCTGAAAAAAACACAGAAAAAAATAAAGTGAAAAATAGTATGCTTCAATCTGCATTCAGATTTCATCAGTTCAGTCCTTTGGAATTGTCTTGTATCATTGTATTGCTGGGTATAGCTGAGTCACAGCATCATACAACATTACTGTTACTCTATATGGTGTTCTGGTTCTGCTCACTTCACTTTGCGACAGTGTTTGTAAGTCTTTCCAGATTTTTCTGAAATCAGCCTTCTCATCATTTCTTATAGCACAGTAGTATTGCATTACTAGCATATACCACAACTTGTTCAGCCATTCCTCAATTGATGTACATCCACTCAATTTCCAGTTCTTTACTACCACAAAAAGCTGCTATAAATGTTTTTGTACAAATGGATCCTTTCCCCTTTTTAAAAAATTTTATCTCTTTGGGATACAGACCTAGTAGTGGTGTTACTGAATCAAATGGTATGCATAGTTTTATAACCCTTTGGGCATAGTTCCAAATTGCTCCCCAGCCTGGTTGGATCAGTTCACAACTCCAGTAGTGCATTAGTGTCCCAATTTTCTCACATTCTTTCCAATATTTATCATTTTCCTTTTCTGTCATATTAGCCAATCTGATAGGTGTGAGATGGCACTTCAGAGTTGTTTTAATTTGCATTTCTCTAATCAGTAGTGATTTAGAGCATTTTTTTTTATATGACTATAGATAGCTTTGATTTCTTCATTTGAAAATTGCCTTTTCATATCCTTTGATCATTTATCAATTGGGGAATGACTTGTATTCTTATAAATTTGACTCAGTTCTCTATGTGTTTGAGAAATGAGGCCTTTGTCAGAGACACTAACTGTAAAAACTATTTTCCAGATTTCTGTTTTCCATCTAATCTTGGTTGTATTAGTTTTGTCAGAGGATACTTTTTAAAAAGGAATCAGAATCTCACAGCTGGAAGGAACCTAGAGGTCATTTAGTTCAGTCTCTCATCTAAGATAGGAATCACCTTTATAATCATCCTCAGCTTCAGCTTGAACATTTTCAGTGACATGGAATTCACTATTTCTCAGGGCAGTGCTTTTTTTCTTTCTTTCTCTCTTTCTTTCTTTCTTTCTTTCTTTCTTTCTTTCTTTCTTTCTTTCTCTCTCTCTCTCTCTCTCTCTCTCTCTCTCTCTCTCTCTCTCTCTTCTCTTTCTGTAGCTCTAAGTATTGCAAAATCCTGTCTTTTTTGTTGAACTGAAATCTTCTATAATTTCTGTTCATTGCTCCTAGTTCTGCCCTCTGAAGCCTCTTGTAATAAAGGATATCTATCATCTAACTTCTTTTTTTCCCCACAGTAATTTAAAAGCAGCAGCAGGGGGATGCATTTCCATTTATGAAAGATTGGTATTTGTGTGTTTGTTATTCCTTCTCCTTCCTTGTCAATCTCCTTGTGCCTTGCGTGTAATATTGCACAAAAGAGGGCATTAAAGTGGTATCAGAGCTTTGCTGAAACTCTTACTGATTGCTATTATTTGACAAATGGCAATTTAACCTAAAAATTTTAATTCAGTTTGAATTTATTCAAGATTTCTGTCACAGTAGCTTAGCTGTAATGTGTATTTTAAAGTTTCGTTATTGAGGACAATAATTATCTGAAGGCAAAATGTCAGACTAATATGCTAGTTATTATGACTATACATATGCAGTGAAGTTTGTTTAATTGTTTTATGACTTCTCCCCACATGAATATTTGACCTATAATGTTTTCATAATAAGCATGCCAAATATATGTTTTCTTCGCTCTTGGTAAGGTGGCATCGCTGAAAATCTAGCAGAGAAGTTGATTGGTGTTCTCTTTGAGGTCTGGTTGCTAGCTTGTACCCGTTGTTTCCCAACCCCACCCTACTGGAAAACTGCCAAGGAGATGGTGGCCAACTGGAGGCATCACCCAGCTGTGGTGGAGCAGTGGAGCAAAGCTATTTGTGCACTCACTTCTAGGTAAGTGGTTTTCTTCCTTAAATTGGTCACACTAACTATATTGATAAAATCCTTGGTTATTTATTTGAACAAAGCAGATTTTCCCCAATTTTTATCTTAATTATTTGTGAAATAGAATTTAAAGATAGAATCCTAGTGCTTGAGTTGGAAAGAACCTCAGAGGTCCTTTAGTCTAGCCCTTCCCCTACATGAAGCACAACTCTTTTCTACAAATCCCCAACCTCCAACCCCTGCTTGAAGGCCTTTAATGACAAATTCCCTGTGTCCTGAGGAAGACAATTCCATTCACTGAACTAAGTTCTAAGTATTGGGAAGGTTTTTGGTTTTTTTTTTAATTTTGGGATAAAATATGCCTTCCTATAAGCTCCTGTCAGTTAATCCTGTGTCTCTTCTCCAGGACCAATTAAGGTAAATCTAAGCTCACTTCTTTGTGACAATCCTTTAGATGTGTGAAAATATCACTCAAGCTATATATCTCGACTCCATTTCTGCTTGTGAAAGTTCTACCTGTCCTTCAAGTCCCAGCCAAAATATTACCTTTTTCATAAAGATTTGCTTGATTTCTACTCCCACTCTCTTCTAATAAGTGTGCTCTGCCCCTCTACTGAATTCTTAAAGCACTTTACTTTTTTTTGTGGCACTTATTGTACTTTGACTTGTTATTCTCCTGCTACTAGCTTAGAAATTCTTTGAAGTCAGAGACCATGCCTGATTCCCCATAGTAACTAACACAAGGCCCTTGTCTGTTACAGTAGGTACTCAATGAATATTTGTTGAGTAAATGATGGCGTACCTCAGCAGGTTCAATGCTTTATGCAATAGATGTTTTTTATAAAAAAGAAATTTGTAAAATGATTGATTAGTAACATTCACTAGAGGTTCTTGCTAGAAGTGAATTTTTTTGTTTGGTAAATTAGAATATATCTATGCTATTTCTTTAATTTTTTTATTGAAAATTTAAGAACCATCAATGTCTGTACTCAGATGTCCTAAATGAGAAATAAAATGTCACCTAAAACCCTTAACACAATTATATTGTATGTTTTGAGAGATAGAATCAAATAAATTACATCATGTTATTTGCTGTGTGTCCCCTTCCAGGTTCATCTGAAGTTTGGCTACCTTTTGGCTTTCAATTGAATTGGATGTCTTCTCTTCATATTTTAATGCTTTTTGTTTTTTTCTATAGTGATTTAAGGGTGAATTTCATGAATCAGTATTTCTTTTCCTAGGTTACTACGTTTTACGTATGGTCCTTCATTTCCTCCATTTAAAGTTCCTGATGAAGATGCCAGTCTTATCCCTCCTGAAATGGATAATGACTGCATTGCACAGACATGGTTTCGCTTTTTACATATGTTAAGGTATTGTTTAAGTGTTTCCCTTGTTTATGCATTATCCCCTCAGTGAGATTGAAAGCTTCTTTTATGCTTCTTTTAAATCTTAATAGTGCCTAATACTGTTCAGAATATGTAATACAGGCTTAGTGTTTATTGAATTGAACCAAATCAAAATATAAGATAATTTCTTTCATCCAAGAAAGAGTGTTTACATTTTACCAGACTCTTTAAAGTAAATCAGTATGGTAAAAAAAATTCTCTTTAGTATTTATTATTTTCTACTACATTCTTAGCATTTTTCTAGGTGTTAGGGAGTTGTTTTCAACAAAAAAAAATGTTGATATTGTAATGAAAATGAGGCTTTATTAATTTTTAAGAAAACAAATTATATGTTTTACCTACATGCTAAATGATTAAAGTTTTTCTTTTTAATTTTTATATATTAACGACAATGAATGAAAATTGGACTCCTAACAAATTATGTATAAATGTAGTTTTATGGGATTATATAGCTAATCTGTGTGGTTATAAACTATTTCAAATATATTCTGAATCCAGATATTCATGTGTAAACCTGTTCATGAATTTTACTGTTATGTTAAATATTTATCTCTACAATTATTGCCTGATTTACCTTACCATTTCTTTGTTACTATTTTATCCATGTAATTGGTTGGGAAAAATAAAATCCATGCTAGTGGACATCAAAAAATTTGAAAATCCCTCTAGTATACAGTGATCTTATTCTCTGACAAGTCAAAGAAAGAGCTTATGTAAACTTGTAGTCAAGTTTTCCTCTTGTAGGTGGGAAAGTCTCCTACATTTAACAGGTTTTATTGCAAAGATTGGGTGGTGTCTTTTTCGCTACTGGACATTTTCCCAGGAAGGCAGTAATAGCAGGCCCTATGCACCTTCTTTGACACTCATTTTCTTATAAATAGCATAGACAGGTATTGGAGCCAGGAAATCCTTAGGCCACTAGCTGTAAGGCCACATTTGTCTCTCTATTCTAAGTGTAAGAAAGGCATAACCTTAAACAGAATTGTTAGAACTAGAAGAGATATTAGAGATCACTTCATTCCCTTTCCCCTGTTTTTTGCCATTTTGTTGGTGAGGAAAATGAATGCCAAAGAGGTAGAGGAACTTGGTTATGGGGTCAAAGAGTAGAGTTGCTCAGACATCTTTGGTGGCTTCCTAGTGCCTCTAGGATAAAGTAGAAACACTTTAGTGGGCCATTTAAAGATTTTTTACAGTCTGGCTGCAGCCTACCCTTCTATCCTTATTTCATGTTACTCTTCATGCATTGTCCATTCAAGCATACTGGCATGTATACTATTCCACAACAATCTATTGCATGTCTCTGGAGCTTCATACAGGCTCTCCCCTACGTCTAGAATGAGCTTCTTCCTCACATCTTTATACCTCTTAAGTATTCCCTGATTTCTGCTCTCCTTCCACTCCTGTTGTTAATACTCTCTTCATCCTCAGATTTCTTTGTATTATATTCATTTGTGCATATATTATATCCCTCAGTGGAATTTAAGTTTCATTAGTGCTGGGACTTTTTCATTTTGTCTTCACCCTAGCACCCTTACCTTAATTCTAGAACAGTGGCTTGCACGTAGTATGTCCTTATTGTTTAAGTTGAATTGAATGGAACTTTGAAGCTATCAAGTCCAAACCAATCTTGGAGATCCAGAAATTGAGGAGTAGAGAGGACAGGTGACACTTGACTGAGTAACATAAAAACTGGACTGATATACAGACACAGTGACCTTCTTGAATCATATCTTAAATCGTATCTCATTTTATATTATCAAAGTTCTACTTGTTAAGGGACTGTAGTTAATTTAGTAAAGTAAAACTTTTTCTCTTTTTTGATAGTAATCCCGTGGATTTGAGTAATCCAGCCATTATAAGCTCTACTCCCAAATTTCAGGAACAGTTCCTGAATGTGAGTGGAATGACACAAGAATTGAATCAATATCCCTGCCTTAAACATCTGCCTCATATATTTTTTCGTGCTATGCGTGGAATCAGCTGCTTGGTGGATGCATTCCTAGGTGAGTTTTGTATTTATTGGTAAGTAACTGGATCTAGGAATAAATATACCAAAATTAAGATGTATTTTTCAGCCATAGAATACACAAGGGTAGAAAGTACTTTGAGGTCTTCTAGTTCATTCTTTTAATTCAAGCATTCCAGTTAAGTACAATGTAAGTTTTTTGAGGTTAGGAGCTATTCTCTTTCATTTTTGTTTCTGTATCTCCAGAGTGCCTCAGATATTTTGGATCTATAATCTCACCCTTGTAAATGCTCCCTTCAAGGGTGCAGATCACAGCCCATACATACCTTCTCATCCTGTGCAATTTGTTTTCCTACAGCCTCCCATAAATCTTTCATTGGTTTCTTTCTTCTAGATCTCTTAATATTGTGTGGATGCCAGTAGAACAGGCAGTCTGTCCATTGTTTATCTCTTGATATATCACCAGCTTACCTTATTTTCTGGTTATACAGCTTTCTGATAATATCTTTTATCTTGTTTCTCCTGCTCAGCACCATATTGATAAATTTGTTGGATTCTATTCGTACCTACCTTGTGCTTTTTCATTGCCTTTTTGGTTACTTACACATGGAATTTTGGGGATACTAGTATTCCATGACTTGCAAGCCTTACAGTATCATTAAAAGAACTCTGATGTTAACAAGATATGCCTTTGTTTCAGAGAGAAACAAGGAGCCATTCAAAATGCTATGCAGTTCCCTAAAGGCAGTACAGCGCATTTCCCCCTTTCTGTTCAGTTTTGGGACCAGCTCTTTGGATTTTCCTTTCAACTGTATATCGTAATCTGGATAATAAGTATTCTTCATTTTTTCCCCCGGTTTTCTTAATGTGTATGGATTGTTAAGCCAAACTCCTAAGTGATTATGGATTTCTTTAGGAGCCTCTGCAGTGTTCTAAAACTTGTAATCAACACAACATCTGCAAACAGGCACATCAGAAAAACTTCACCATTCCTCTTTGATTTGAACCTCTTATATCTTTCAAGAAAGTTTGCAAAATTTTGACATTTATGGGAGATGTCATGGAGGAGAGCCTTTCTGGCATATCTATCAAGTAAATGCTTTTTTTAACCCACAAAAAATAAGCATAAATCTTATATTTTCTATACCATTTAGTCAACTGAATGTGTATATATGGCCTGCTGTAGAATATCCTTTACAAAAATCTGTCTGTTTCCTTCTCAGACCCTCATTGAGGTTACCCTCAGAGGGTGAGAGTATATATAGTTATCCTTATAAAGAATAAGTTTATCTCTCTGTAGAGATATGAAAGTAAAAACATGAAACAGTAGTTAATGTTATTTTTATCCCCCACCTTTTTATGTAATAAAAAAATCTGAGATTTTTTTCCAACACTTTAATATTCTCTACTCTTTCAGGTGTTTTGAGAGTCAGTCTCTCAACTTTGTGTTGCTTCCAATCAGTAAACTCATATTTATTTTTTTTCTTGTTTTTCTGGTAGTTTTTTTGTGATGCAGTTGGGGTTAACATGAGTGTTATGTGTCTAAGGTTGGGTTTGAACTCAGGTCCTCCTGACTCCAGGGCCGGTGCTTTATCCACTGTGTCACCTACCTGCCTTTCAACTCATATTTATTAAATGTCTATTATGTACCAGGTCCTGGGCTAGCTAATAAGGTCACAAATACAAAGAATGAAATAATCTCTACTTGCAATGAGCTCATATTCTAATGCATTAGAACATGGTTCCATTTTCTAGCCCTAATTCCAGTGGACCCCCTCTACATATTTGTATAACACAGATATTCTCATCTTCTTCATTTTCTTGAGTACTGTTTTTATTTGTTCATGTAGTTCATCAGTGACTGTAATATGAGAATATTAATGTTGCTTCACCATCATGGATATGGAGACAAGGGTTACAGATTTTTCCTCTTTATTTTTAATATTTCTAGTCATCCTTATAATTTTGCCCTTTAAAAGCCCTTAGGATATTTCGGTTTAGTTGGGTCTGTTGCCAAATTTTCTGTAAAATCACTTCCCCAGTGTACCCCCCCACAGCTTTTTGCTGTTTTATGACATGATACTTCTCAAAATCACGTACCATCCTCTACCATTAGATTTTCCTGTGGGTATATCTCTTCACTTGGCAAAGAGATTAAGTATTTGCTGGCCAAAGTGATTGTTTTTAGGCTCTTGTTGTCCTTGTGGGAATTGATTTATATTGGGAATTAATCTAAATTGGTTACAAATCTAAATGCCTTACAAAATGGTTTCAGTCTATCTTATAGTGCCTAGTATATAGACCTATAGACAAAGAAAGTCAAGTGATGCAGTGGATGGAGCACTGGGCTTGGAATCAAGAAGACTCAGCTTCCTGAGTTCAGATCTGTCCTCAGACACTTATTAGCTGTGTGACCCTGGGCGAGTCACTTCACCCTGTTTGCCTCAGTTCCTCATCTGCAAAATGAGCTAGAGAAGGAAATGGCAAACCCCTCCAGTATCTCTGCCAAGAAAATGGGGTCACAAAGAATCAGACATGACGAGGCATGCCAGGCAGGCCAGTTGGACAGAAATGGAGAGTGCATGGAGGGGGACTGATATGAAATGAGTGCAGTGGTAGGTGGGAGTCATTGTGGAAAGCTTTCTTTAAATGCCAGACTTGTTTGTATTTTGTGCTAGATGCAGTAGGGGGCCTTTGAGGATTTGAGTGGGTGGGCAGTTGTGACTGATGTGTGTTGGAGAGAAGAGACTGAAGACAAGGAGATAACTGGGAGACTAATGTAGTAGTCATGGTAAGAGTGATAAGGTCCTGAACTAGGGCGGAGGTTGTTTTAGGAGAAGGAAGACAGAGATGAGAGATGTTGTGAAAGGAGGCTTAACTGATTGGATAGAGATATTTCCAAGGTTGTAACCCTGGGGGGCTAGATTAGAAAGATGGTGGTGCAGTCAAGAGAAATAGAAGAGTCTGGTTTTGGGAGAAGTAGAAGATTTGGGTTTGAGATTCCTACTGGATAGCCAGATGGAGATGCATGGCATTCAGTAGTTAATTGAGGAATTAATGGATTTCAAGAGAGACCCTGGAGTTGAATACATACAAAGACAAAATATAAAAGTCTGAGAGTCCATAGAGAATCTGGTTGTTGAATTAAAGCTAATGAGATCATCAGGAGAAATAATGGGAGAGAGAAGAGAAGGTACCCTAGGATAGAACCTTGGTAAATGCCCACATTTATCAATGGGAAGAGAATGATGAGCCAGCAAAGGAAACTCAAAGTGCAATCAGAGAAGAAAAAAGATAATCAAAATACAATAGTGGCATATCACAGAAACCAAGAGAGGAGGCAACTGGTAAAAAAAAAAATCAATATTGCTTTTTTAAAAAAAAATAATTAAAATTTTAGAAAAAAGTTGAAAGGATGATCAAGGTGAAAATCTCCTAAAGTAGCCTGGTGGGACTGGGATCAGGAACACAAGTAGACTTGGTGATCTTTGTCTTTTGGCACCAGTTATATTTAAGACATTTGTTTCAAATTAAAATAGTACCTTTTGATACTGTAAGACAGATATTCTTTGATACAGTCATTCAAGTGAATTTTCAAAAAATTGTTACAGGTTCCTAGGGATCATAGCATATCAAATAAGCAAGAAGTTTGAATCTCAGTTACATTTTCAGAGAAAGAATTTTCTTATATAATTAGTTTTATCATTTAAAAAAAATCCCTAAACTTATTTTAGGATCCTGAGTTTAAACTACTTACTGTAAGTGAATGAAAAAGCATTTATTCAAAACTTATTACGGGCCAAACACTATGGGCTAAGCTACTCCTTGCTCTCAAAATTCTAATTAGGGGACACAGTGAGTATAGGGGAGTGGTGACCAGGGAAGGGATTTGGGTTCAGCAAGTTTCAGAGATCGTGGATGGAACCATAGGGGCATAGAATGGCAGGAGGAACCTTAGAGTTGATTTGATGATGGATCCAGAACCAGAAGGGGGCAGTGAAGCGCCCAGAGAGACCCAGCTACCAATCAAGATAGAAGTGTCTCAGGGAACTGTTGGGTAAAAGGGCAAGGTCCCAGTGGCAAGGTGAAGTAATGGTGGGAAGTGAATATTTTGTCAGCATGAAAACTATCAGTTTTGGGTGGGGAAGATGTTTGTAATAATAGTCCTGTAAAACGTTACAACTTCAAGAGTAATGCCAACCTCTGAACTAAGACCGTTTCTTCTCATTACTGTGTTTTTTTGCTTTAGGTATTTCTCGACCTAGAAGTGACAGTGCTCCACCAACACCAGTGAACAGGTTAAACATGCCCCAGAGCACTACCAGCAGCACAACTCCCCCTCATAATCGAAGGCATCGAACGGTTACTGTGAATAAGGCAACCGTGAAGGCTAGCACAGTAAGATCTCTGATTGTCATCAGAATTCTATTTTACACCTTACTTTTTAAGCATCTGATCTTGAATTGGGTCTCTTTGTCTTAAACTTTTTCTGTGGGTGGGGGGGTCCTCTTGTCCTTCCACTAGGCTAACATTGGTCATGCCTCTAAAGTCTCGCACCAGACGTCTTCCACTTCTCCACTCTCTAGTCCCAACCAGACTAGCTCAGAACCTCGACCGCTGCCTGCCCCGAGAAGGCCAAAAGTGAATAGCATCTTGAATCTCTTTGGATCATGGTTATTTGATGCATCATTTGTTCATTGTAAACTTCACAGTGGGCTAAATAGAGACAGCAGCATGACTGGTAAATATTACTCAACAAATACGTATACTTTTCTTTTCTTGTTTTCTGACATTTCCTACCTGCAAGATTAACACATACCTAAAAAAATTCTTTCTAACAAAGCAGTGTGTTATGGTTAACCCCTTCCAGCTGAACTGCCACTTACTACCTGTGTGACCTTGGGCAAGTCCCTTCCCCTCTCTGGGCTTCAGTTTACTCCTCTGTAAAATGAGGGGGTTGGACCAGAGGATCTCTAAGGTCCCATCCAGCTTTAAACCCTATGAATTCAACCAACTGAAATTGGAGTTTTTGCCACCAGCCCATTGTAGGTATGTTTTGTTGGGTTTGGGCTTCACTCTGTCTCTCTCTTTCTCTTTTTTTAATTGAGCGATAAATTATATTAGTCAATTTCAATTGACTCAAAATTAATGTTATTTTATTTCCTGGCAGTCCTCTTCATGTTAGCCAGGAAAGTAACATCGACGCAAAGAATCATGATTTTTTTGACTTAAGAACTTGACTTAGGTGAAGTGTTTTTCTTAGCTACAGGCATACCCCACAAAACATTACCTAAACCAGTACCATTTCATAGTAACATCATGAAGACCTTTATGCCTTGCCATGCCCTCACAAACGCTATTTTATGGTTATGTTCATATGGATGCCGCCTAATCCGGTGGCTCTGACTTCTGCTTCTCGCACCCATTTCCACTCTGAGAGGTCAGTGTTCCCCATCCTTGCTGTTTTAGTTCTGCTTATTTCTGTCCCTGTGGACTGTCTCCTAAAATGGTATTTTGCTTAACATTGTGTTTCTGCATAATAGATCAATTAATGACATGAGTTGGGGTATGCCTGTGGTAAAATGTCAGTAAAATTGTACACACAAAAACTGGAAAATAGCATAGCAATTTCTCTTTTGTGAAATTGTAGCAATTTGACTTTAGATTATGAAAGCATGACTGATCTTGGTGAAATGTAAAATACACCTCTTTCATAGCTTCATTTTAAAATACGGTTTGCTGGAATGGTAATTTTATTTAATCTTACTCTTTGTCAAGAGTGATATTAAGGATTCAGCCATGATATCAATGTCTAGGTTTGCCATTACGAAATTAAAGCAGGGGGCAGCTAGGTGGCACAGTGGGTAGAGCACCAGCCCTGAAGTCAGGAGCATCTGAGTTCAAATGCGGCCTCAGAACAAACACTTGACACATACTAGCTGTGTGACCTTGGTCAAGTTACTTAACCCCGATTGCCTCACTTAAGAAAAAAAAAACAAAATTAAAGCAGGTAGGAGACAAAGACCTAGTCCATTTGTTACCTTGTCCAGAGATGGTAGTGCTTTCTTTTTTTTAAAAGAATATGTTTAATATTTATAGTGCCTATATTCATGGATCTGCCAGAATTTACTGATTACTTTACAAGAAAGCACTTTCTTTCTGGGATTAGGGGATGAAAGTCAGGTAAGGATAATAAAATTAATAAAGAGTGGTTAATATTAACATTACTTTGGAGAATGTTTATTTCAGAGAAAAAATTTTCCATTTTATTAACTATATCATGAGGTCATGCTTTCATCACATGCCAGCAGAATATAACAAAGTATTACTATAACTTATTTCAAAATGAGGGCCAATAATGTAAACAGTCAAAAAGCAAATTCTTTTAAGTTCAGAAAAAGTGTAAATGTGGAGAACTGTTCTCACAAATATAGGTAGATTGAGCACTTAAAATAGTTAATTCCTAGTCATGCACAAACACCTTATAATTAATGATTCTTTTTTCTGTCATTTGGCTTCAAATTAATGTTTTCTATAACCTCTTAATTCAAGAGAAATGTAACATTTCTAAGTTCATAATATTTTGCTTTATAAGAACAAATTTGAATGTTAAGGAATGCAAATAGTAGTGTTTAATAAGTATGTGGAAATTGTTCAGAAACAACTTTGAAAAGAAGACTTACCATCTGGGAATGACATTTTCTAGAATGAGCATTTACTTTTTATTCAGAGTTGTTCCAAGCCGCATTGACATTTAAAACAATTACTTGTTTTGTAGTCAGACTTGTCTTTAGAGACTATTTTTAGAATTTTTATCAAAGCATATTTTTGTTTTTCTTTTTTTCCAAAAGTTGATTTCAAACATTCTTTACTGTTGGCACTAGATTCCACAATCTCAGAGGATCTCGACTTCATTTCTCTGTGGTGTAGGGTTCTTGTGAGTCTTTTTAGTCTCTAAATAGCTTGTTCCGGTGGATCTGTACTAATGATAATCTTTTACCAGAAGACATTTGTGCTAAAACCAGAATTAGATGTGTGTTTAGCACAACTTTTTCATTCTAGTCATGGTTTTTTCATGAAAGAGTGAGACCAGCTTTCATTCTTCACTAAAGAACTTCAGGACAACTTTTCTTTTACATGCTTTAGACAGGATTGCCAGAGTATAGTGAAGACTGTAAAATAATTGAGGTATTGTAAGTAGGTAAAGAAATCAAAAGCTACTCAGAGTTTGGAGATAGAATAGGAAATTGGTCTCCAGGAACCACCATTTTCATCCATTTCGCAAGTACTAGCTGATCATAAAAGGATTTTGCTACACAGCTCACCTCAGCTTTAAAATGCCTGTTCCTTTGACCTATTAGTTTGAGATTAAAATTATAGCATACTATATTTCATAAAAGTGACATTGAGCTGGGAAGGGTTAATGAATTAAAATTTTAATGCACGTTGATACGAGCAGATCAAAGCCTCAACTATTTGTAATTGTATAATTTTCTTCGTTCATTGTTTTGCATGATACAAAATCATAATTTTGGACCTGAATGCCAGTTTCCTATGTGTTTGAACTAGCTTGCTATATCATAAAGCTTTTAATCTAATTTTTTAAAAAGCTGAAAGCTTCTTAACTATAATAAAATTTCACCATCTTTAAAGTATTTTATAACTACTGCTGTCCTTTGATTTGTTTCCATTTATTTCTATTATCTTGCAGCATCTTTTATCCAAATTCTTCTTTCTTATAAATCTTGTAAGTAGGAACCAGTAGCTTTTCCTTAATTGCAATCATGTTTTTTATTTTGTTCATAATTCCATTTTTAATTTGGTTGTCATTGTCATTGTCTCTTGTAGCTTTTGCATTTGGGAAGGAAAATAATTTTTGTGTTTTGAATGGGGAAGATTGTTGGCAAAAGCAAAAATTAATCTGCCTGAATCAGTCCCATTATTTCTGTACACTAGTCTGGTCATGTCATGAATTCCAGGACTTTGCACTAACTGTGTTTTGGCTTTTTTGTTTTTTTTAAGCTTTAAGCTTATTTTTACAGACCTAGTGTTTTGATTTGTATGCATTCTGCATGTAGTGTTTTCTAAGTATATTATGCTAAATAGCTTATTCAGGACCAAAATGGCTCATGGGAAGTTGCATAAAGATTTATGCTTTGCTTACATATTCCATTAAATATCTCATATGCCAAATAATTTATACTATTTTTTAAAGATCTAAAAAAGACATTTTGTAATGATTTTAATATAATATTAAATCAGATTTTTTTTGTTAAAAATAAAAGCAACTTTCAAAGGGCTTCTGTTTCAGTGACCTCCTTCCTTCCTCCCTGCCCCCTACAACAGTGAGCATGATAATATCTCTCTCGTTGTCTATTTATATATCCAACTTCTTTTTTATACCCTAGCCTCAACTTAGATTTAGTTTTTACCTGTGATGGTTGAAATTCATATTCATTTTGCTTGGTTGGGAGAATATTTGGTTTATGCTTTATAGTCAGGTGAGAATTTTATTCCTCTCCCACCACCAGTACTGTCCTACTGTAGCCTGTATGGATTCTTACATTGAAGACTGCTAGTAGGAAAATAACAAGTTTTACTGGCTAATTTTCTCCGTCGCTTGAAAAACTTCTATAGGAAAAGAAATGGAAACTAAGAAATAAAAATGCTCTATTTTGCATCATATATCTATACACATGTATAGATATATGCATAATTTTAAGTGGACTAAATATGTTCCAGTTGAAAAATGCTTCTTGTAGTGTTTATTAAAATCTGTAGTGCCACTCTGATTTAACTATTGTCCATTCTTAGAGAAGAATTCAAATAGCCCTTCATTCTTAAATTTATAAATAGTTGCTAAACAGAAGCATTATTGGATCCTATTTAAGCAGTTTTTAAAATAATTACCAAATTGGATCTTTGTGTCCAGGATCCCATGAGCCTATTTGGCATATTGACTAATACAATAAAGCCCTCCCTTTTCTCTCCTCAGCTTTAACGACACAAGCTAGTGTGGAGTTTCGCCGGAAAGGGTCACAAATGTCCACAGACACCATGGCTTCCAATCTCATGTTTGATGCAAGTGAATTTCCTGATAACTATGAAGCAGGAAGAGCTGAGGCTTGTGGGACACTATGTAGGATTTTTTGTAGCAAGAAGACTGGAGAAGAGATTCTGCCAGCTTATTTATCCAGGTCTAAGACTTTATTCTAGTTTTTCTATTACTACAGCTTGAGTTATAAAAAAGAAATGTATTATGATTCAGTAGATTGAACAAACAAATAGACAGTGATCCAAAATACTTGTAAAGGCCTCCAAATAATTGGGATATTTCTTTTCTTGGGCCTTCATAGCAACAATTACTCTTTCCTTTAGAATTCCTTAGGAGCACTTATTTACCAGAGAGCATGTGGTTTCTTCCAGATTGAGGTACCTGGTCCTTTGAGATGGGTATTCTTATTTTTAGATGTGATTAGTGGAAACTTGTTTCTCTTCCTGAACAGCTGCTGTTCAGTACTTTACAGAGAACCTTTGAACATATGACATTCCAGATATTGATACTATATTGCAGAACAGCGTCTTATCCCTCATTCCTTATCTCCCGTGGAGAAAGGACTAAGTTCTGAGAGAAGCTAGTATGTATATACGTCTGAATGTCCCCATATCTGTTCTTTACAGTGTAATTGAATATAAGTACATGCCATGTAATTGTGCGTCTCCAGCCTTCTTCCATTTTGACTTAAGTCAACAGAACTTAATCATTATTATTTGCCCTTCACTTAGCTCATCTTCCTTCCCTTATTACCACCAGGTCTTACTGCTTTCCACCTGGGCTTATGTCATTTTCTAAAGCCCTTATTCATTCTTTTAATATTTATTAAAAGCCTGCTGTGTGCATTTCACTGTGCTAGTTGTGGAGGGCACATAAAGATAAATCAGACATAGTTCTTGCACTCGGGTGCAAGTTTCCTAGAGTTTCCTGGATCCTAACCTGCTTTAGACCTTCCAAAAGGAAACTTACCCTAGTATGATTCTTGGTATGATCATGATTATCATCATCATCATCATCAGATGCATTAGAGTACCTTCGTATGTGTGGTATTAGGTTATGCATGTTATAAAGTGAATTATTGGAATAGTTCATTTTTTGGTTTGTTTAGGGGAAATTTATAAGATGAACCAAGACAGATAAAGAAAAATTTCAAAGCTACTGCATGACATAGTGTTTTCATTCTGTAACAGCAGAGGATTAAATGCATCTATTAAAATCTACCAAACCTTAATTTTGGCATGGAGGTGACCCTGGGTTTTCAAAGACTGTACTAACAGACTACAAGCTTGAAAAGCTTCATGTATGGGCCCACTGATGGGCTATATCTGTCACTTGAAGACTATGCTAGATTAATCGGAAAGAATCTTCCCATCCATCAATTCTCATAGCTCAGTATAAGTTAACAGTATGTCGTGGTAGCCAGAAAAAAAACAAAACAAAACACTAATGTGATCTTGGGCTGAATCTAGAGGCGTAATATCTACAGCAGGGGAAATGATAGTCCTGTCACTGTCCGGTTCTGACCACATCTAGAGTATTATTTTTAATTCTAGGTGACACATTTTAAGGGGATATTGGTAAGCCGGAGAGCCACATCCAGAGGAGAGTAGCACTTAGAATAGTGAAAGACTTTGAGATTATGCCATGTGAAAAACACTAGACATTTTAGCCAAATCCAAAGAAGTTGAGATTTTTTGCTTGGAAAAGATTTGGTAAAAGGTAGGGACATGATGGCTGCCTTTTAAATATTTGAAGGGCTGTCACATGGAAAGGGAATGAGATGATTTTGCTTAGCCTCAGAGGGTGAATTGGGAGCCATGCATAGACATTTTAACAAGCATGGTTTTGACCCTTTATAGAATTAAGGCTCTCCACAAGGGACATGGTACTAGCTTAGAAGGCAGCAAAGGCTGGAGGACCACTTGCCAGGTTTATTGTATAAGGAATTCTGGTTCAAGTACCAGTTAGACTAAATGGCTCCAGAGATCTCATCTAGCTCTGAGATTGTGTGATTCCATGGCCATCTTCTAATGCTTACAGGATTGTAAATTAGTTAGTAAAGGGAATACCAACACTGATGGATCACAGATCTTAAAATAGAGTCACATGAGTTTTGTTTAAGCATGGTGAGGCAAAGAAGAAATTATTCTTCTAGTCATTCAGAAGTGTCTTCATGGAGAAAATATAATTTTAGTTACTAGTATTAGAATGTTTGAAAGAAGAATGCTAGGTGAATTAGTACAAAGGAGCAAAAAGAGAAGATGCTTTTAGGTGCAATCTAAGAAACCCCGGCACTGATGAGATGGGAACCCCTTAGGGACCAGCATAATCTCACATGTCTAGTAGCAGGTTTTATATGCAAACAAGAAGCTGTTTAAATAGCCTATTTCAGCTCTGTTTTTTCCCTAAGAAGGGTTGTTAACCATTTTTGTGTCATGCATGCCTTTGGCAGTATGGTGAAACTTCTGGACCCTTTTCTCAGAATGTTTTAAAGTAATTGAAGGAAATGCTAAATTTCTGTTAGAGGTTAGTAAAGTAAAGATGTAATTTTTTTTTCTCATCCAAATTCATAGACTCTTTGGGGTTGGTGGACCCTACAGGTTAGGAAACCCTCATCTGTAATATCTTGTAACTTTTCCTTTTCTTCCGAAAATAGGAATATAGGGTTAAATGGAAGTGTTTCCCCATTTGTCCTTTAAATATGAAAAAAAAAAAGCAAATACATCTTCTCATTAAAATAATGCTAAGATAAATGCTTACAGAGTGCTGAAAATTCTGCGACATATTCATCAAAAATAGGGTGTTGTATAGAACTGTTAAGTTTATTGACAGTCATTGGAACTGCTTTTTGATCCTTTGGACTTTGGTAAAACTTAACTGTGGAGAAGCCCTGTGGGAAAGGGTCAGCCAGTACTTTATATTCATTAAAAACAGATAACTAACTGGCTTGTCACTTTGTGGTTTTAAATGGAAGCTTTTGCTATAGGGAAAATATCTTTTAAAGATGGATATACTAAAAGGTAGGAATGTACTTCTGATTGACTGCTGAAAATTAATATTATCTGATAATGATGAATGGAAGGTTGTAGCTTCATATATTTAAAATCTTTCTCTTACTTTTCTAGATTTTACATGCTTTTAATTCAAGGTTTGCAGATAACTGATTATGTATGCCACCCTGTCTTGGCCAGCATTATTCTAAACTCACCTCATTTATTCTGCTGTGATCTGAAAGGGATTGATGTTGTGGTTCCTTACTTTATTTCAGCTCTTGAAACCATATTGCCTGATAGGTAAGTCACACTTTGTACATTGTTTTAGCAAGTAGCTTCTTTTTCAGTTAGATTTTGCCACTGTGCATGCCCTTTTCACTGCCTGATTGTCTGACCTGACTCACCTGCCAAGGCACTCAGTAACTGAAAAGACTCCAATCCCATCTGAAGGCTGTCAGTTGCCTAAATCTATTCTGTGCTTGAAGTCCTTTCCTGCTGGTTTTTTAATATCCTTTTTGTTTTTACATCATTTTCATTTCCAAATGTATGCCTCCTCCCCTTCTCTCCCTTGGCGATCCTTTATAACAAAAAAGAAAAAAGGCAACTCAGCAAAATCAGCTTGTCAACTGAGTCTGATATTCTCTCTTTCTGTTGTCAGTGAATTGTTAAATCAGTTTGGGCTCGTCCTGAAGATGTGGGAGAAAGTTAGGTCAGGTCTGCAGATGACAGAACAATGTGATGGAGTATAGAGGTCACCAAATTTGGAGTCAAAGGCCCTAAGTTTGTGTCCCAGTACTGCTACTTATTATGATACTGGGTATGTCATGGAGCCTTATAGTCTCAATTTTTCTCATCTGTACAAATGTTGGGAGTTCTAAGGTGTCTTTCAACTCTTACTCTCAATCTTGGGCTTTTAATATACCATACTTAGGAAAAGTCTTCACCTCTAAGTTTTTTCAAATAAAAACATTGTAGTATAGTTTAACAGTTACTAGGCTTAGGAATTCACAAAACAATCCCAACCTCAGTGAAAGTAGACACTTATGAGATAGAAAATAGAATTGTAAAGCAAAGGAAGGAAGGAAAGAAGCATTTAATAAGCACCTGTTAAATGCCAGGCACTGTGCTAAGTGCTTTACAAATATTATCCCATTTAATCCTTACAACGACCCTGGTAGGTGCTATTCGTTTCAGAATTACTGTGAGCCATTTGTTTATTTTTTCTTTTAATTTTTTTTTACCTATTAACAACCTGACAAATATCAACTAACATTAATATTTCCCAATACAAAGAACAGAAAAAAAGATTGTTTGTGAAACCATGAATCTTTACTATGCACAACTTATTTTGTTTTTTAAAGTATATTGTATGTTTAACATGGTAGTTCCAGCACTGCCCTACTTCTTTTTGTCACCTCTGAACTTCTTTCTGCTCATCTTCTAAGCTGTTTACTATTTTATCCATTTGCAGGGAACTCTCAAAATTCAAAACCTACGTAAACCCAACCGAGTTAAGAAGAGCCTCTATTAATATTCTACTTTCCTTGTTACCACTCCCTCATCATTTTGGCAATGTCAAATCTGAGGTAATATTTTGAGTTCCTTCTGTCCTCTTTCTTGTGTGCCAATTCAGGTCTAAGTAGTTTTTTAAAATGTGAATGGAAATTTTTTTTTCCTCTGTATTCCAAGTGTCAGTGATGACCTAATGATTTGAGGGTGGTATTCTCTTTTCTCAGACTGCCACCACAGCTTAACTGAACATTTACTCTTTTGATAAGACATAGATAACTCATGTTTTCATGCCCCAGAAGAGGGCAAAGAGGCTGGAAGTGATAAGATTGGAAGCCATGGTTGCAGGCAGATCCTTTCTTCTCCCTCTAGAGCAGCTCTGTTGCTTGAGTTCATTATTCAGGATAGTTAATGTTCAATGTTATTTATTTTTTCTCTAGGTGGTTCTGGAAGGAAAGTTTAGTAATGACGACAGCTCTTCATATGATAAACCAATAACTTTTCTGTCACTGAAATTGAGGCTTGTGAATATACTAATAGGTGCCTTGCAAACTGAAACGGACCCCAACAACACTCAGATGATATTAGGTTTGTGTTCATACTTCTTATATAAGTTAAAATCTCAGGCAGTACTGACCATGGGCATGTCATAAAGGCAAGGCAAGGCTGGCTGATGTGACATAAGCTGAATGACAGTAGTAGTTACACTGATCCTATACTTAGGGCAGGTGGTAAGACTTAAACTGGAAGATTTGATTTTTATGTGAATTTTAATTCTACAAAGTTTTATTAAACATTGACTATATTCAGAGTGTGAGGGAGGGTTGCATTGCGGCTAGAGAGTTGGCTTTGGAGTTAGAAAGACCTGACTTTAAGTCCTACCTCTGATAAATACCAGTTGTGACACTATGTGACAACATTTAACCTTGTTGGGTACCTTCTCTTAAAACTATAAATTTAAGATAAATTGCTAATTTTCATAGGTGGAACAAATTTCCACACTGTGACTACTAAATTCCAGCACTACACCCACCAAAAATGTTCATAGTACTGTGCCAGAAGAAAGAAAAAGTTTAGAAAAGTCAGACGTGGTGTCCGTCCTCTCCAAAGCTTACAGTCTAGTAGAGGAAATATGCGTATATACTTACTATCTTACTATCTATCTGTTATTTGTGTAAGAGAGGTACAAAAAGCATTTGGATCCAAGGAAGGGAAGCCCGTTGATGTTGGGAGAGTGCTCTAAAAGATAGATAGGTTTCAACAGGCAAAGAGGGAAAGGGAGGATATTCTGGTACAGGGAATAATGTGAACAAAGGTGCAGCTGGGAAAATTCAAGGAGACAGATTTTGTAATCTGGCTAGAACATAGAATACAGTTGGGGAGGGAAGTATGCTTGGAGAACAGGATTGGAAAGACTGAGTGGTAGCAAAATTGTGGAGGGCCTCAAATATAAGACTAAGGAATTGGAAATTTACTTGGTAGGCAATAAGGTTTTAAACCAAAGTGTAACGTGTCCAGATTGAGTCATGGAAAAAAAAAAAGACTATTCTGGCAGTAGCATGTGAAATGGATTTGTTTAGGAGTGAGCAAGAATAGAAAGATCTGTAAGGAGGCTATGGTAATGGTCCAAGTGGGTAATAATGAAGGCTTCTTAGCACAGTATGACAGTGGAACTGGAAAAGAGGGGACAGAATTTAGAGATATTAATGAGGTAGAATTGATGGGACTTTGGGGATGTGATAGAAATAAATGTAAGAGTCAGAGAGTGCCAAGATTTAGAATATAGGAGACTTCAAGTGCCAACGACAAAAATAGATGAGGAGCTTTAAAAAGGAATAGTAGGCAGAGAAGGGAGGGGGAACTTCTCTTCATATGACCCTTGTGCTCCTATTCATTCTGGCATGCTTTGGAATATTTTCTTGGTCAATTTTCTTTTTTTCTCCCTCTGTGCTTTTTTACCTTTGTAATATAAAGATTGCTTCAGAACATTGTTTCTGTTCCCCTCTAGCTGTCAACATTTCTTCATTGCTCTTGCCTGTAGTCCAGTAGTTAGCCCTGAGGCCAAGGGGAAAGGGTAACTCACCCCAAATGGCTTCAACTCACCCCTAGAGTTGCATACCATTCAGACCCTTGCTTTTGTAAGGATGGGTACATATGTCTCCAGAAGTTGTTTTAAAGTTGAGTGCTAGCTATGTTTTCTTTCTGGCCTCTCGCTCTTGTAGCATTGTTAACAGTAAATTTATAGCCTCTATTCCTTCTCCCACCTCACATACCCACCCAGTTTTAGTAGCTGCTTTCAGTCTTGCTGTTGGTATTATTTAGGAATTCATGAAAACATAGGACTGTTAGAATTGGAACCTTAGAGATTAAATTAGTCCAAACATTTTTCCCCTACAACGTCCATTTACATTATCCCTATTATAGTTACTTGGCCTTAGCATGAATACCTTCGGTGATGGGGAATTCACTACTTTATGAGGCTACTTATTTCATTGTAGAAGGCTAAAATGAGCCTTTCTGTGGCTTACTATCTAAAGCCATAGAGAATAAGTCTAATCCCTTTTCTGCTTAACAGCCTTTCAAGTAATATGGGTCAGTGTGGTATGGTAGAAAGAATACTGCACTCAAAGTCCATATTAAGATTGAGGAAGACCTGTGCCCCAAACCTGAGCTTCAGACATACATGAAGAAATAAGATAGAGTGACTTAAGTCACTTATTAAAGTATTGGGTCTCTGGTGGCATTTTGTCCCCAGTTTTTTTTGCATTATTGAAATGTTTAAAGGTAGTGCTAAATTCTCTTTTAAAAATAACTTCATTGCATTTGACCTTAAAAATCATACAGTGCCCTAATATTTTTGAGCCTAATATTTATTTTGTTAATCTTAAATAAAATAAAACTTAAACCGTGAAATTCCTTTTATTTTCAGTGACTTAGAAAATACATGTACTATTCTTGCTCTTTGATTTTATGCCTTTCCCAGTTTTTCTTAAACAGTCAATCAAATTCTTAGTTTTTAAGAAATAGTTTTCATAATCCTCAGCAAAAAACAAAATTCATGTGTCTGTCACAGGTCCTTCTCAGTTTTCCTAAGTGATACTTTATCCATTTTGATATTAAAAAACTCTTGCTATGTATCCTACATAAAATACTTTCTTACTTTGTTATAGGTGCAATGTTAAATATTGTTCAAGATTCAGCACTTTTAGAAGCCATTGGCTGTCAGATGGAAATGGTAAGAAGCATTTACCTTTCTGCCTGGAATTTTGTCAAAGAATTTAAGTTACTTCATAAAGTGTGTTCTATTGTGATTTTTAAGACACATTTGGACCTTTGAGAACTTTTTCATTGGTTAAATAGAGGCTTACTTTTTTACTTCTGTTTTAAAGTCGGCCATTAGAAAATGTGATGCCTTTCAAGGTGGCTATTTTTATGACCTAAGTAATGGCTTACTGTGACATTGTTTTGCTGAGCTAATTACTGTAAATTCTTTATAAATGAAATGTCCTTCATAACATATCCCTTCACTACCACCAGTCCAGAAGCTGATCTTGGTCATGAAAACACTGGTGTTCTGGTGTTTATCATTGGTGATATATCTCTGTTCATTTGTTATTTAGGAGCTTTGTTGGGGAGACTGATAGTTAAAAAAAAAACCTCTTTCTCAGACTGAATCATTGATTTAGACCCGGACCTCAGATTGTATCAAGTCATTGTACTCTTGGGGAAAGGGAGATACAGAGAAATCCTGACTCACCTACGTCATACCAGCTAATCAATGACAGAGCCAGCATTTGAAACCTAGAATCTCTAGATGTATATCTGGTATAATTTCCATGGCACCACCTTGATAAAAACAGGAAAGGGCTGTTAAGAGTCAGTCCTGCCCTGCTTTCTTCCGTCTCCACTCCTTGCTCCCAATATATGAATCTATAAATAAGGTAAATGAGGTCTACTATATTGGCAAGCAGCTTTTTGTTCCTGTCATTAATAAAAATAGCCTACCTATGTAGATTATGTTTTTCTGATATTGAGTTTTCTTGCTTATTCACATATTGCATTTCATTACCCCCAAATGTCAATGGTTGTGGTATTTCTGTATTTAAATCATCTTCAATTTGGCTAGAATGGTGAAGAAAACCTGAAAAGTCATAGTCGTACTAACAGTGGCATTAGTTCAGCAAGTGGAGGAAGCACAGAACCTACAACCCCAGACAGTGAAAGACCTGCCCAGGCTCTTCTAAGAGATTATGGTAAGTTGTATATTTCTTTGAAATTTTAAAGCAGTCTAAGAATAACATTGTTTTGGGAAATTTTATTTAGTAAATTTTTGACTAATTTTTACGTATTTGAAAATGACTGGGAGAACACTACTAGTCCTTCTCTAGATGTTAATCAGGGCTAAAAAAGACTAAGGTATTTTGAATTCAGCTACGTTGTTTTATATTCATTTCATATCACTTATATTTCTTTCAATTACTGTACCACTCTGAAAACACCCTCATGTTTAAAACCACTTATGTACTACAGTATGAGATTAGGACATTATTTCATTGATTAATATAAATGACACTTGCCAGTCACCTGCTCAACAAAGCATTTTACTAAGTATTTTGACTTCAGAGTATTGTTTTTGATGGGTTTTGTAACTTTGTGTGCCTTTAGGTATTTTATGTAGAAAGACATTGTATTTACAAAGTAGACATTAATCCAAGGTTGAATTGTTTACTTATGTGTGAGTTTAGCATCTGTTTATTTTGAATTAAACTAAATGTGTTTCTCACCTAAACTCATTTCCCAATAAACTGACCTTGGATATGCCATGTGTAAAATCTTTATTATGAGTTATTCAAATGCACATTTGATTAATTATTGAATTCACTAATATGTGTTCTTTAAAATATTTCTTACACTATTCATTGTGTGTATTTATGTATATATATATATATATATATATATGGGTTCTGTATACCCTAGAAATCAGTAAGGTAATGTTTAAGAGAATATAAATATGATTTTGATATTGAAGCAGTTTTTTTTTGCTGTATGTGTCCCAATAGGCATGTGTGAAGTGACTAGTCTGTTTCAGCATTTTGATGAACTGTTAGTAAGTTCTGCTTGTAATGTTGCAAAAAGTTTCGCTAAGAAATCCAGATTTGTGTTAGTGTGCTGCATATATGTCTCTCTTTTTAATGACCATTCCTTTTTCTGTTGTCACTGCCCTCTTCCCAATAGGATTGACAGGTATAATGTCCCACAAGTTTCATAGTCTCCTAATTTTGCATTACCAAAATAGCACTTTCTTTTACTTTTAGAATTGGCAGCCAAATAAAACACAGGGGGTTGGGAATGTTAATTTTTTTTACATTCAGGAATAGAGTTCTGGATAGTAAAATTTTTAAAATTAGCTATTGCATGTAATATTTTCTGTGAGGGTTAAACCTTAAAGGCAGTGGGTAATAGCTGCCAAGGGTGATCTCCACCATATATGGATGCACTAAAAACTTAGACTCCATACTTCAGTACACAAAAAAATCAAAAAAATTTTTGCTTGAGAAGCCTATAACAATTTTCATTATGCTTTTTAAAAATGGAACGAAGACCTGTTAGCTAATAATATTTAAAGGTTCAAAGTTTTTCTAAAGAATGTTTAACTATCAAAATTCCACTTAGATCAACTTGATAGAATTCTGCTTTGATGTTAGAAGCTGCTCAGATTCAAATAAATAACATGTTAGTGTGGTATGCTGATTAATCAGCCTACATGTAAATTGCTAAATTCATTGTCCAGGTGCTTATTGTGGCTGCTTTGGTTTGTGCCTAAGGGAATGCTTTGCTTATTGTTACTAATGCTTAGTTGTTTTCCCTCCCTGTGGTATGTGGCATTGGGGTTATATCCTAGCTCTTAATACAGATACAGCTGCCGGCCTCCTGATTCGCAGCATTCACCTTGTAACCCAAAGACTCAATTCTCAGTGGCGTCAGGACATGAGTATATCATTGGCTGCGTTAGAGCTTCTTTCTGGACTGGCAAAGGTGAGGAAAGACTGTGTGTAGTTTTAGCTTAGTATAGTTATGTTTTATCTGTTACGTAATAATATGGATGATCAAGAGTTGGCTGTATTTTTACATGAACTGTAAATTAAAACAAACCTAAAAACAAAGTTCTATGAAAGGGGACCTATAATATGTTTCTTACATTAGAACCAATGAAAACAATAAGATGGCGTACATATATTTATATATGTATATATGCATACATAGAGAACACTCATCAAATTTAATTCAGGTAATGGCTTTTATATACCTAGTTGTGTGTTAGGTACTGTGGTTGAATCTGAGAATAGCAAGTTGAAAAATGACATGATCTTCATTTTTAAGGAGCTAATAATCTAGTAGGAAGTATGAAATATATTCCCCAAAAATGACATTGAAAATCTTCAAGAATATATAATTTTATCAGTGTGGATATTTTGTCATTTCAGATGGTATTTGTTGTTGTGTCATTTCAGTCTTGTCCAACTCTGACCCCATTTGGGTTTTCTTGGTAAAGATACTAGAGTGGTTTGCCATTTCCTTCTCTAGCTCATTTTACAGATGAGGAAACTGAGGCAAACAGGGTTAAGTTACTTGTTTAGGGTCACACAGCTAGTGAGTGTCTGTGGCCATATTTGAACTCAGGAATGTTAGTCCTCCTAACTGTTAGGCCAGACACATTGCTGCCCCACTGATGGTAAGCACTCTATAAATTAGTAAATAATCTTCCAGGATTTCTGTGGCCTAGAAATTCATCAACTTTCAAGAGATTTGATGATGTACCTCTCCAGATTTAGCTAGGTAGTTCCTAGGACAGCAGACATAAGCTCTGACAATAGTCCTTCACACTAAACCTTTCTAAATTGTGGTCGTGCCAGTTTACTCTCTGCTGGTATAGCATTTGAGAGTATAGAGTCACTTCCACACCACAACACATCAAAATTTATTACAAGTTAGAATATGATTTGCACAAGAAAGGACATAGTAGAATGACAGATACAAGGAGGGAAGATTACTTCTAGTTCAGGCAATCAGGGAAGTCATCATGGAGAAGGTATAGCACCTGAGCTGGGCCTTGAAAGAAGAGAAATAGTTCACTAGGCAGAGATGGAGGAGTACATGCTGAACTAGTTTGGCCAGAGTATACAGCAAGTGAAGAGGAAAAATGAGAGAAATCTGGAAAGGTTTGCTCAAACCACATTTCACAGAGCTTTAAATTCCAAGCTAAGGAATTTTGTTCTCTGCAATAGTGGTGTCAAACTCAAATAGAAACAGATCTCTACAGCCACATATTAACTTAGAAAACTTTACATTAACATTATCTGTTGTATTGTATTTTAAATTTTGTTCAACATCTCCTGATTACTGTATATTTTAATTTGGTTAATTAATATCTCCAGTTTGACATCTCTGTTTTAGTCAGGGTGGCTGTGCAGTGAGACTTGACACATGGATGCATCCGTACTGGAGATTTTTAAACTGTCCATAGACCTCAGAAGTCCACGGAAGAGTGTCTTAAAACAAAGACATGGCAGATTGAATTTGTGGCTACTCCTTCACTTTTAGACACAAGGAGATGACATTTTAGGGACCTGAAAATTCTGAAAGATGTTTTATAGCCTGACATTTGTGAAGTGTATTACCACCACTTCTAGTATATATATATTTTTAGTGATATCTCAGACTTTTCTCCACCTTATATATGTAGAAAAACAAGGTATTCTATAGTGCCTTGCATATTTAATTGATACTCAATACATGCTAGTTGTCATAGATGTGAAAGTGATATCAACTAATTATTACCTTCCTAACCTAAATATCCTTAGGTGAAGGTGACAGTCGACTCAGCAGACCAAAAGAGAGCCATCAGTTCAGTGTGTGGCTACATTGTGTACCAGTGTAGTCGGCCAGCCCCGCTCCACTCCAGAGATCTCCACTCCATGATTGTTGCAGCTTTTCAGTGTCTTTGTGTTTGGCTGACAGAACATCCTGACATGCTTGATGAAAAGGTGAGAGCACTAGCTCTGGGTGCATGTTAAGCAGGAGAAATCCTTTAATTAAAATATGACATTCTGTTTTAAAAATTGCTGTACTTAAGTATTTATTGGCCATCAATGTGACTCTAATCCTGCTTGGTACACTTGCCAGGTACAGTGTAGCCTGTAATTAGTTGGGACAAGGAAATGTTTTAATTAATGAGGCTATGTTAATATGTTGATATATGAAACCTTGGTTAAATTTGCTCTCAGTTCATGAAAAGCTCTAAAGTTTATTTCAGAAAGATGGAAACCTCCTGTTATATTAGCCAGTAGTCTGTATCAATGACAAATCATTTAAATAAGGTGAATTGCTGCCTAGGTTATAAAATCAGTGACAAATGAATAGAGAAGCATTAAGCTAGCATCTGAACATTTTGGTATGGTGATGTGATTCCTTCTTTTTTTTTAAAGGGAAGAAGAACTAATCTAATGCCCTGTAGAGGGCAGCCACCTTGTTATTATACAGTGTAAAAGGGGAAACACATGTTGGTTTAATAGTAGAACTTTTAGAATTCTTTCTCTTTAAAGATTTTTTAAGCATTTTACAAAAAGAAAGTGGCATAATAGAAAATATTTCCATTTTTTCCATGCATTCTCCAAAGTAAAGATGCAAGAAATGGCTTGTACATGTCAGGAATAATTTAAGCTTCTCTTTCAATACCTTATCATTGTCTTAACTATCCATTACTAGCAGAATTTTTGGTATGCCCCTCACAACTTCATAGTTAAGAAATGTTAGAACAGATTTGTATGACAGCCACAGTATTTTAAAAGAAGGTTTATACAAATATATCTATATAAAATATTTTCTGCCTTTACTCATCCTCTACCCTCACCCTAAAACTCTACATAGTCACAAAACATCATAATTGAATTGAATTTTTTTTCAGTAATCATGCATTCTCTGACCATCTAAGAAAAAGGAACATTCACATTTCATTTTTCATGAAGAATTTAATAAATCTTCTTTCTTCACCTTTAGGATTGCTTAAAAGAGGTACTAGAGATTGTGGAATTGGGTATCTCAGGAAGCAAGTCCAGGAGTAGTGAACAAGAGATCAAATACAAAGGAGATAAGGAGCCAAATCCTGCATCTATGAGGGTAAAGGATGCAGCTGAAGCTACCCTTACATGGTATGGAAGCTGTTAGTTAGGGATTATGATCTAATAGTTTGATAGTCGTAAATTCTCTCATCCTCTCACTGGTTGTGAAACATTGTATGATGTAGCTAACTGTTGTATGCTTTGTATTCTCCAACTTGAAAATAAGCAAGATTTATTTCTACCTTGCAAGGTGTATGCCATGTGCTATTGAACTAAGAAATGAAAAATTCAGAGGCTGACAGATACATTGATTTTCCAGTTCTTTGCTGATCAATCTCCTTAAAACTAACTATTATAGTAGATAAAAGGAGCTAGTTAAACTTAGGTGAAAGCTCAGCAAAAATAAGCCTTCACACTGAATAAATGTTGTAATTGAATTAACTATTGAGAATCTAATAATAAAGGAAAGTTTATTAGAATCATAGATTTTTAGATGTGTGGAAGGGACCCTGGAGACCACTTAGACCAACCTGTTTTATTTTATAGAGGAGGAAACTGAGGCCAAGAGAAGTTTAGCAATTTGCTAAATAAGTGGTAGAATGGACGCAAAAGCTTGGGTCTCATGATGTCTCTCTAGTCCAGCGTTCTTCCTATTCTATGCTTCTCTTGAACTTGACATTGCAAGTTTATATCAATCATCAAGTTATTTTTTTTCTGTACCTCAGTGCTACTATGCAATGAGTGGAGTAACAAGGAAACTGATTTAATTTCTGCTTTCCAGAAATTCAGTCTCTAGGGAAATAATGCTTACACAAAATAAACATAGACTCATGTAAAACAATATATGATCAAGTGCCAAATTATGTGGCATAGATAATTCTGTGTTAACAGATAGTTATTCAAATCCTAATATGCACAGGTGACTATGCTAAGTGCTATAAGGAATAGAAAGTAAACTGTGGTCCCTTCCCTGAAGTTATTTATAGCCTAATACAGAATAAAATGCATATACAAATAACTATAATTCAAGGTGCAGTATAGAAGTCATGAAAAGTGCTAACAAGAACTGCAGAAGTTCAGGGTAAATGATGTTAAGGAGCTAATTAAAGTGAGATCTAAGAATGACTACATGGAAATAGTATACCGATACTGATGACTAAAGTAGGCTAAAGGTTCATGCTTTTGGAAATTGTTAACTGAACTGTCTTCTGTACCCTGCAGCATCATGCAGTTACTTGGTGCATTCCCTTCACCCAGTGGTCCTGCATCTTCTTGTAGCCTGGTGAATGAAACTACTTTGATAAAATGTTCCAGGCTGCCTACTGTAAACAGACACAGTTTTCGATACTTTGTCCTGGATAATAGTGTCATCCTTGCAATGCTGGAGCAACCCCTAGGGAATGAACAGAGTAAGTGGCTTTTATACTGAATTTATAAGACTTCCTTAATGGGGATTTTTAAGGTATTCTGCCTTTGGAAGGATTATTTAGGGAAATGTGAGTGTAGGTCCTAAAGATATTACAGAAGAGTCCTGGTACAAGAGAAAGGTGCTGGTCAGAAGAATGTGGACTTTGGGCAAGTTTTTGACAGATACCACTAGCAGCTTGCCAAATAGAACAGTTGAGGTATTATGGTATAGCAGAAAACACTGAAGTCATGGTAGGAAGATAGAGAGTAAAGGCATCATTCCACTAACAAGCAGACTGTTCATTTTGGATCCCTTTGAATCTTTGTAAGACCTGCTGGCAGTCTGTCCAGAGATCGTGTACTGAAGAATACTGAGAGGAAATAAAGAATTTACAAGTTCTTTATTGATCTGCCAGATCATGTCCTTTCCTTCCTTTAAAACTGATCTCCCATAATTTTTCCATGAGGAGTCAGAGCTTTATCCTTAAGTAAATTAAAATTTCTTAAACTAGCCATCATGCAACTCCTCCATTTTATTCAGTTCTGAGCCAACTCCCCAACAAGTTTGTTTAGTCACATGATCTGAACAATAATCCAAATCTCTCGGTGTATCTTCTGTATCAACTTCTTCCTTCTATTCACTGATAACAAGAGCCTATTAGGATATTAGAAGATCAGTGAGGAAAGATTAGATCAGTGATGCCATTGAGCACTGTGTAGATGGTGATGGATCTACAGCACGCCTGCACAGCCTGCTGCCCAGAAGCCACCTACAGCTTGGGCACTTGCAGCAAGCCAAAGGATTTCCTCTACATACAAAGGATGTTTTCTTCTACTTTTTTCTGCAAGCCACCCGAACTCTTTTGGCATCCTGCAAGCAGCCAGAGGGCTGTAAGTGGCCTGAGGGCCACAGATTGTGCAGGCTGGCACAAGTTGTGCAGGCCTGATCTACAGGGTAGGAGAGCATATTTAGCCGTTATCAGTCATTGTGAATTAAATTAATCAATATTATAAATGTTTTGGTATCAGTTCATTTACTAAAAACCTAACAGTTATTAAAAACCTTACTTTACTTGGAAGAGATTTTGATAGGGAATAAATGGTAAAAAGACAAATCCAAAATGTTCTAGGATCACAAGACTGGACAATTACGCAAGAGAAGGATTCAGTGTGCACTGAATGGAGATAACACAACTTATCTGTGGATCAGAAGTGAATTAGTATTTTTACCTTGAAGTGATAAGAAAATTGGGTGATATTGGTTGTTGATAAATACTTACTTTGGCATGACTGATTATTGAGAATCATAAATTGTAGGAAGATAGAATATTTGGTTTATTTCTATAGTTAATTAAAGATTTTAATTTTTAAAAAATTGCCATTGTATCTGAATTCTAAATTGTCTTTTCTGAACTTCTCCTTACAGATGATTTTTTTCCATCTGTCACTGTTTTGGTCCGTGGAATGTCTGGAAGACTTGCTTGGGCCCAGCAGCTTTCCCTTTTACCAAGAGGGGCAAAAGCAAATCAGAAGGTATCTGTCAAAACTCAGAGGGCAATAACAGGGAGGGGAGAGTTGGTGCATTTTTATTTACAGATTAAATAGCATTACCACAAAAACAAAATCACTAAATTTCCAAAAAAGTTTAAAATCCTATTGTTGTTATTGTTGTTGTTGTTGTTCTTTTTGAAGTTTTATGGAATACAACTCTCTAACAAAAATTTTTTTTACAGCTTATGTGAAGTTACTTTCTTACCTTTTGTATTTGATAACAGGCTGTATTTGTAAATACTATGTATGCAGTGTTGAGGAGATAGTGTGGTCCAGGGGAGAGAACATTGAATTTGAAATTAGTGGACCTGGGTTTAAATCCTGGCTCTGCTATTTACCAGCTATGTGATCTTGGGCAAATCACTTTTCCTCTCTAAAGTTTTAAGTTTTTCTTTGTCCTTAAAGTTAAGGGTAAGGAGAAGAAGAATTCATTTAGTTCCTACTGTGTGCCCGGGCATGCTAAGTACTTTACAAATATTATCTCATTTGATCCTTACAACAATCGTGTGAAGTAGCTGCTATCATTATCTGCATTTTACAGTTGCAGAAACTGAGGCAGAGATGAATTAAGTGACTTTCCCAGGCTCAGATAGCTAGGAAGTGTTTGAGGCTCAATTTGAACTCAGGTTTTCCTGGCTCCAAGCCCAGCACTTTATCTACTGCATCACCAGCTGCCTCTAAATGAAAGAGTTGGATTAGACAATTTCTAAGGTCCTGTGAGCCTATAATTTCCTTAAAATTGAAAGAAACCTAGATGAGTAGTAGCTTATCTAAAAACTAGCTGAACACCCTGAACTTTGTTTTCTTTTTCAATAAGAAATTTTTCAGCACATGGGACACACTACCACTATTCTCTTGGTGACATTACATTCAGCCCATAGTTTCATCATATTCCCTATCTTGTAGCAACATTTTAAAGTCTCTAAATGATTATGTAATACTGAAGAAGCAAGTCACTAAATGATATCTTTGTTTTCTTAGAGTTAATGCAGCTTCTAGAAATGCCCATGACATTTCAGGTGTGGATTGTACCATCAGAGAATCATGCTCTGTATTGTTGACACGTGCATTGTTGCTTAATACCATTCCAGCTGTCTTTAATACTCTGAAAACTTCCCCAGAGGTCTAAATATACCCACAGAAGACTGTCTGTTTGGCATGACCTAAAGGGTAGTAACAAATCCCTTTGACCCAAAATAACTTGGCAAAAATATGTTGCCAAGATTTTCATATTTGGGATTAAGGCTTTGGTTTCTATTATAACACATATATATGTCTCCAGGATAGGACAATATATACTGTTATTATTCGTTGATGCTTTAGTGTCAAAACTTATTAAAAACTTTTGATAGCTTAGCACCAAAGTTGTTCCTAGTGTTAAACCTACTTTTCAGGATTCTTCAGTAGAACAAAAGGCATATAAAACCAAAATCTTTTTGATCTTGACAATATGTTTTAGACAGTTGGACCCAATAAATCAAACCCAGATTTCTCCTAGAAAATAAGAGCATATATTTATCACATTCACTTAATTTCTGATGCTTAGTTTGCTTATATGTGAAATTGGAATAATAATATTTAACCTGTTTCACAGTTTTGCTATGAGGCTCAAATAAGATAATGTAAACCCTAGCATAATTTTTTTTTAAAAAACCTCTCAAGCAAAAAAATGGTAGGAGAGGCAAAAATACCTTGTCTCCTAAAACTTCTCTCATAGAAGACGAAAACCTTGTCCCTGTTCTCTAGTTTTATACTCCCTGTGCTAGTATTATAGCCATCAATTCATAACCCCAGTGTCTGGTCTAGCATAAGACCATCTCTCCAGGCTTTATGTTACAGCAAGTAATGGGAAGAAGAAGAGATTAATTAAGAGATAAAAGGCTTTCATTACTTCATTCCTTTCCCAAATCTTTTATTATTATTGTGTAGCTCTTTCTTCAAGAGTTTGGTGGGGGGCAAGACTGAAAGGGGTAAACAATCTCTACTCTCAAGAAACTCATGGTGTAATGGAAGAGTCAGCGTACAAATAATTATGTACAAACAAGCTAAATACAGGAAAAAGTGGAAATAGTCATCAGAGGGAAAGTACTAGAATTAAGGGGGAATCAGGAAAGGCTTCTTGCAGAAGGTAGGACTTTAGTTTCTGTATTACATTATATATTATAAATGGGTACTTAGACCATATAAATTTCTTTGCTTCATTTTGACAGCTTTTTGTGCCAGAACCTCGTCCACTTCCTAAAAATGACGTTGGAATTAAATATACAGTGAAGCATCGACCATTTCCTGAAGAGGTGGACAAAATTCCTTTTGTAAAAGCAGATCTGAGCATTCCTGACTTGCACGAAATCGTAAATGAGGAAGTAAGACACTAGTTCCTAACTATTGTTTATTTCTTGTGCTTGTCAGTATCCTGGAATACTATTCAGTAGTATGCTGTGCATTGAATTTCACTTACTGCTTGAATTTTTTTATTTAATTTTAATTATAGAATTAATAAATGTTTTAAATTTTATGTTAAATATAGACTTCACATTATTTTTAAAGTCATACCATGCAAATATGATGTCTTTAATGCATTTCAGTTAGAAGAGAGACATGAAAAATTGAGGAATGGCATGGCCCAGCAGATCACTTATGAGATATCCATTGAGCAGCAAAGTGAAGAGGAGTGGCGGAAGAAAAGTTTCCCTGACCCAGTTACTGACTGTAAACCCCCACCTCCTGCCCAGGAATTCCAAACAGCACGCCTTTTTCTTTCACACTTTGGGTTTTTGTCATTAGAGGCATTAAAGGTAATTTTGTCACATTTTTATGTGCAAGTAGTTTTATACACTTGTATTAGATGCTAGAGATGTAAGTACTTATGACACACAAATACAATGCGTTTACAAATGGCACAGTTAATCTTATTTTTTTGTTTATGGTCATAGAAGGATTCCATTCAAATTTTCTAGGGTGAAGTGGGAAAACTTGCATGTCATTGGTGTTTTTATTATCTGCACGTATGATTCATTCCATGTGTGGAAGCCCTGGTGACTCATTCTATAGGTGCCTTCATGCATATATTCATACTTGAATTGCAGTTTTTTTCTGGTCCCAAGATGATTCTTTTTGCACATACATTCAAATATATTTCCTTGAGTTCCCTAATGCTTCTAGCTCTCAAATATCCCTAGTAATGAACAATAAATACTAATGGGATAATTGAAATCTAGGTTTTTTTTAAAGTACCATAGTAATTAGTTTCTGTCCCCACAAAACCTCTTTATATAAGTATCAACAGCTATTACAAGCAGCCCATACAAGATGGTGTTTAAGATGTATGGTTTGGTTGTGTCAAATAGAAACAGGAACCACTAATCCATATATAAGGATCCCTGCAGGGCACATATTGAGTTATTTTTAAAATGTGACATATGTGTTTTCTTGTATTTTTATTTTTTAAATATTTTCCCATTACATTTTAAGCTGCTTTGGAGCATACTTAGGAGTATTGTGGGTGAGTTGAGGCCCAAAGGACACCTCTGCTATAGACTATTCCAAAAAATTCTTCTAGAAAATTAACCTTATATTTGCCATTTGACACAACAGAATAAAAGCAAGTTGTTTTTCAGATGTTCATTCGTGTATGATTCTTTGTGACCCTGTGAACCATAGCATGTCAAGCCCTTCTCTCCTCTACTGTCTCCTAAAGTCTGTCCAAGCTCATGTTCATTGCTTTCATGACATTATATATCCATTTCATCCTCCGCCATCTCCTTCTCCATTTGCCTTCAATCTTTCCCAAACTCATGGTCTTTTTCAGTAAGTCCTAGCTTCATCTTCAGTATTTGTCTTTCCAATAAATAGCCTGAATTAATTTCTTTAAGTATTGACTGATTTGATCTTACTGTTCAAGGAACTCTCAAAATCTTTTCCAGCACTACAGTTCAAAAATGTTGATTCTGTGGTGCTCAGCTTTCTTTATAGGCCAACTCTCATGGCCATACATTGTTACTGGAAAAACCATAGCTTTAACTATACAGACCTTTGTCAGCAAGGTGATATCTCTACTTTTTAGTGTTCTGTCTAGATTTGCCATAGCTTTCCTTCCAAGGAGCAAATGTCTTTTAATTTCATGGCTGCACTCACTACCTGCAGTGATCTTTAAGCCCAAGAGTATAAAATCTGACATTGCTTCCATTTCTTCTCTCTCTCTTTGCCAGGAAGTGATAGGACTAGTTACCGTGATCTTAGCTGGGTTTTTTTTGTTTGTTTTTAAACCTTAAGCTTCAAGCTAGTTTTTACATTGTTTTCTTTCATCATCATCATCAAAAGGCTTCTTAATTCTTCACTTTTTGGCATTGTCATCTGTATATATGAGATAATTGATATTATCCTGGCAACCTTAATTCCAGCTTTCACTTCAACCATTTCACATGATGTACTCTGAATGTAAGTTAAATAAATAAGGTGACAGTGTATCGCCTTGTCACACTCCTTTTCCAGTCTTAAACCAAGCAGTTGTTCCATGTTCAGTTCTAACTGTTGCTTCCTGACCCACATATAGATTCCTCAAGAGACAAGTAAGATGATCTGGTACTCCCATCTCGTTTTGTTGTGATCCGTAGTCAAAGACTTTAGTGTAGTCAGTGAAGAATATGTTTTCCTGGAACTCCCTTGCTTTCTCCATAATCCAGCAAATGTTGGCAATTTGGTCTCTAGTTCCTCTGCCTCTTTGAAAACTAGCCTACACTTCTGGTAATTCTTGGTTCACATATTGTTGAAGCCTAGATTGCAGAATCTTGCTAATATGTGAAATGTGCACAATTGTTTGATAATTTGAACATTTTTTGGCATTGCCCTTCTTTAGGATTGAGACATAAACTGATCTTTTCCAATCTGGTGGCCATCTTGTGTTTTCTGAATTCGCTACCATATTAAGTGTAGTTCTTTAACAGCATTATCTTTTAGGATTTTAAATAGCTCAGTTGGAATTCCATCACCTCCACTAGCCTTATTGTTAGTGATGCTTCCTAAGGCCCACTTGACTTCACTTTCCAAGATGTATGGCTGTAGATCAGTAACCACACCATTGTAGTTAAGAATGATGTTATATCTTTCAATTCTTCTGTATATTCTTGCCACCTCTGTTAAGTCCCTGCCATTTTTTTTGTTAATCATACCCGTTTTTGCTTGAAGTTTTCCCTTGATATCTCTAATTTCATTGAAGGGATCTCTTGTCTTATATTCTTCCATTTGTTTGCATTGCTTATTTAAGACTCCTGCATTCAATTGGGTATATTTTTATATTTTTCTCTTTCTCCTTTGACTTTCACTTCCCCTCTTTCCCCAGCTATTTTTAAAGTCTCCTCAGACAGCCATTTTGCTTTCTTATACTTATTTTTTCTTTGGAATGGTTTTTGGTATGGCCTCCTCTACAATATTGTGAACATAGTTCTTCAGGTACTGTATCAGATCTAATCCCTTAAATATATTCATCGCCCCTCTACTTCATATTCATAAGGGACATTATTTAGGTCATACCTATATAGTCTTTCTTTGATTTAAGTCTGAATTTTGCAATGAAAAAAGCACACAATATGAGCCACAGTTATTTCCAGGTCTTGTTTTAAATGACTGTATAGAGTTTCTCCACCTCTAGTTGCAACGTATATAATCAGGTCTGATCACCATCTGGTGACGTCCATGTGTAGAGTCACCTTTTGAGTTGTTGAAAAAAAGTGTTTGCTATGACCAGGAAGTAATCTTGACAAAACTCAGTTCGTCTCTGCCTCTGCTTCATTTTGTACTTCAAGGTCAAACTTGTCTCTTATTCCATATCTTACTCCATAAGATATTCCATATCTTTTGATTTTCTACTTTAGCACTTCAATTCTTTTTGATGAATGTGACATTTTTTTTTTGGTGTTATTTCTAGAAGTTGTGGGTCTTCATAGAATTGGGCAACTTTGGCCTCTTTGGCATCAGTGGTTGGAATACAGACTTGTATTACAGTGATGTTGAATAGTTTGCCTTGGGTTCAAACAGATATTCTGTCATTTTTACATTATATCCCAGTACTGTGTTTCTTACCCTTTTGTTGACCATGAGGGCTATTCCATTTCTTCTAAGATATTCTTGCCCACAGTAGTATAGTATGTGTAACGAATTAAATTTATCTATTCCCATTCATTTCAGTTCACTGACACTCAAGATGTCTGTATTTTAAAAAAACTTTCTGTCTCCTGTTTGATCATATCCAGCTTGCCCTTAGTTCATAGGTCTTACTATCCAGGGGAAGAACAAAAGCAAGACAGTTCTATTAATTTTAGATATCTGGAATCAAGATATTTTATTACAAGATTAGGACTGTTGGGGAGAAAAAAGCAAGATCAGTTCTTTGGATATAATCCTCTGTAGCACTTTGCTTCTAATTTGCCATCCTTGGGGCCTGTATGCAATCTCTTCACCTTATCCTAAAACAAACTGGAAGACATGTCAGTAGCAGTAGTGTGAAAATGGCTTATTTCTCTCAAGTGTAGGATCCTCAGAGTCATAACTGTGCTATTTTTTTCTTTGTTAGACCTGTTTTGGCTCAGAATTTTCATTTGGTCCATTCCATGGATCGCCAGGGGGACTTATTTGACATTTAATGGATCTGTGACTTCGTTAGTCTGGGTACACTTTCCACCAATGCAAATCAAATCTTTTTTACTCTCATACTGAAGTATTCTTATAGTCTGTCTTTCCTGAAATTCTGAGAGGCCTGCGTTTCATTCTTTTAATATCTTGGTAATACCCATATGCCACTCAGGCTGCCTGTCTCATCTTTTGTTGTTGTTTGACCAGCCCACCTCCTTTTGTGCTCATACATGTCCAAAATGTTGCCTTTTATCCCACTCATAACCTGAACATTATCACTAGTAATGTGGTGTAACCTATCTGTTATATCTGCCATGTGTTACTATTCCTTACCCTTGGCTATGTTTATAATTTTGATTCTTCTATAAGCATGATATTCCATGATTTGCTAACCATATATAGTGCCACTTTGGAAATATTGGTGTTAAAGAGATGTACTTTTGCTCTACTGAGGAGTTTAGAAGCATCGAAAGCAGTACAATTTCCAAATTCAGTCTGTCCGTGTCTCCGCCACCTACTCAGTCCCAGGCTCAGCTCATTAATGGAGTGCTTGGCTGATTGCAAGTCATAGTTTAGGCAGTATATATTTTTTATCTGTTTTGGTCCAGTGAGTTTATGTGGACCACTCTTGTGTTTGTGCAAATTTCATAGAGGAGAAGTTATTGTGTTCCAGGGATCAAATGGGTAGCTAGGTGGTGCACTGGATAGAGTGCCAGACTAGAGTCAAGAAGACTCATCGTCATGAGTCTGGCCTCAGACGCTGAGTAGCTGTATGACCCTGGGCAAGTCACTTAACCCTGTCTGCTTCAGTTTCCTCATCTGTAAAATGAGCTGGAAAAGGAAATGGCAAACCATTTCTTTGACAAGAAAACCTCAAATGGGGTTATAAAGAGTTGGACATGACTGAAACAGCTGAACAACAACAGGGATCGATATGATGAGTATGTTGTTATATGTGAATTGATGTATTTTGAGAACATAGCAATCCACAGAGAATGCATCTTATGGACTCTATCATTTATATTTATTTACGTACATGTAGATACACACACACGTATACATTATATTTATGTATATAATATTATTTATGTTATATATATCATTTATATATATATATATCATTTATATATATATATATATATATATAGGGGAAGAGAAAGAAAGGGAATAGGTGTTTATTAAGTGCCTACTCTGTGACAGACACTGTGCTAAGCACTTCACAAGTGCATACTTCTCATTTGATCATTAGCAAGCCTGGATTCTTAGTACACTTCAAAGATCACTGCTCAGTTGAAATATCCAGAAATAGTTCATATTTTATACCTACTGTGAAGGTTAAACTTCGAAGGGTATAGAGCTAATCCAAAAATTGGTTTATTGAGAAGCATTCCCTTCATTTCCACCTATTCTGAAATAGGTGAGGAAAAGGAGGAGTGTCAGCGGTGTAGAATTGTTGTCCCCTTGTGTCTTCCTCCTTGTTTAGAAGCTGTTCTGATAGATCAGTTTCAGCAGCTCCACTGATGTTCTGAAACAGCAAGGGAGACATTATACCTTACTAAGAGAACATGTCATTTTGTCATAGTTGAAAGACTGAATTACATATGGCCTATGCTGTCAGACTTGGCCGATGATGTATTTTGCTTGATTTTGTGGGAACTCTTTTTTTCTATCTTTCAAATTCCTTGTTGCAAGGGATGGCTTGATAGAAGATTGAGGAGTGGTGTATTTGGAAATGAAAGTAATGTAAAAGCAAAAGATGACCAGAATAAGTTTGGTGTTCTTTTTTTTTTTCCCCAAAGATGAATTCTAGCTAGTGTATGCAGCAAAGCAATCAAAAGCAATCATTGTTTACTGTTTCTCTTCAGCCTAGAAAGTCCAGTGGTGTAAAGGAAGCAGTACTGGACTGAAACCCAGGCTTCCAATCCAGTATTGCCTGTGTGACCCTGGGCAGATCTACTTACACTCTCTAAGCCTCTATGTTGCCTTCCTTCATTCAGTGGGAATCACATACTATGTACCTCAGAGGGATTATAAGAAAAGTGCTTCATGAATGTGTATCATTAGCATTATCATTATTTCAAATGCTAATTTACTTAAGCTAGAACCACTAGCACTGGACTGTTTATTTGGTCCCTGTTATGATGTCTGGGATGTAAAAATACAGAACATATTTGTATGAGTGTACCAACTGTTCTGTCTTTACTGTGATTATTAGCTGACCTTTAATCTACAGCCGTAACATAAATAGGCCTATAATTTTAAGATAGGTATATCATTTTTAAGACAATTAAGTGTTAGTTACAGTTGATAGAACATTGAATCTGAGATCAGGAAAACTTGAGTTTGAATTCTGCCTCAGACACTTAGTAGTTGTGTGACCCTGGGTAAGTCATTTACTCTGGGTCAGTTTCTTAATCTATAAAGATGGAGAATAGCATAACATGTAATAATAAAATAATAGCACCTACCTCTCAGTTGTGTGGATAAAATGAAATATTTCTAACGTACTTTGCAAATCTTAAAGTGCTATGTAAATACTACCTATTATTATTATCTGTAATGGGACTCCTTTTTAGTTTGTGTTGTCTTCAAACTTTGATAATTAAAAGGAGATTTTAAAGTACATGTTAAACTTCTTTACTTACATTAATTCTTTAACTGCTAATAGAAATTTTAAATAGTTTGTTTTGTTCTGTTTGTTTTTGGATGGAAAGGAACCTACAAATAGTCGTCTACCTCCTCACCTTATTGCACTTGACTCAACCATTTCTGGATTTTTTGATGACATTGGCTATTTGGATCTCTTACCATGTCGACCCTTTGATACGGTTTTTATTTTCTACATGAAAGCATACCAGAAAACAAGTCAAGAGGTAAGTATTCTGAATATATCACAGCATCTTTTCTGCCAAATACTATGGGCCTTAATTTTTTAAGGGAATACAGACTAAGGCTATTAGTATCAAAGTCTTCTGTACTCATTTTTTCTTCTTGTCATATGAAATTTGTGCATGATATTTAAAATGGGTTATTTATAATAAATATAAATAAGCTTTTTTTTCAAATCCAAAAATCAGCAGGCATTTTTAAGTACCTGCTATATACCTGCTAGGAATTCAAATGCAAAAATGAAATAGTCCCTGCTGTCGAGGAGTTTATATTCTTAAGTAGCTGTTTGAATTTTTTAACTGAAAAAATGAAATGCTTTGCTCATTTTAATAAGATGGTTCTGCATTTTTTTAAGTAGCTGGGTTTGGATTTTATTCCCATTCTGTCACTCCAATTAAATTAAAATTAAATATACAAAAAAATAGCCTTCACAGAGATACTTAAATAAATTGATCGCCTGTCCTTCTTGGTTATTTTGTCATTGCTCTGTGACATCACTAGGAAGAATTCAACTATAAGACCCCAATAGTGAGGTAATATTTTTACACATTCTAAATGTTGACATTCACTTGCAAACATTTATTAAGCTCTTAGTATGTGCAAGGCACTGAGGACTACAACATGTACATAGATAAGCAAATATAACATTAACAACTGGAAAAATCAAGCAAAGCACTGGGTTTGGAAGCTAAGGATTCCAAGGGGAAAAGGTGAGGAGAGAAATGTAGTCTAAGTTTCAGAGACATTGCTTATGATCCTCTTTGTCCTGACTCCATTAAGTGCTATTAAAAATAAAATGTTATAAATGCAGCTCTTCTAGAACATATCAGTGCTTATTTATAGATTATTAATTGATATAGAGATACAGATAGGTGGCACAGTGGATAGAACACTGGTCCTGAAGTCAGGAAGACTCACCTTCCTGAGTTCAAATGTGGCCTCAGAAATGTACTAGTTGTGTGACCGTGGGCAAGTCACTTATCCCATTTGTCTCAGCTTCTCATCTGTAAAATGAGCTGGACAAGGAAGAGGCAAAGCACTCTAATATCTTTACCAGGAAAGCCCCAAAATAGGGTCATGAAGGGTCAGATACAACTGAACAAAAGCAATTGACATAGAGAGACAAAACAGAGATAGTTTGAAACCCATGAAGTCAGAGGCATTGTTTTCTAAACTTTATTTCTTTCCTAGCACATAGCACAGTAGTGTGTACACAGCACTTAATATGTGTTTGTTAAAAGAATGATTCTCAAGGTCCAGTGTCAGTTGAAAGTCAGTCATACATGAAAATAAAATATTTCTGAAATTATAGCATATCTATTAATCAGATTTATACATTTTTGGTTAAAAGGGCCAGTTAAATCAGTTCATTTACCATTTTGAGGTCTTATAAAGTACTATGCTTAACTAAGATTAAGTGATGCATATGATTGAGTTCATAATTATTCGTTGTATAATAAATCATCATCAAATGTGCAAGTGAAAATTCAATATCCCTTTGTCATTTCCTGCCCAGTTAATGCTCTTTAAAGGCTTTGGAGTAGAATCCTCATGCTTGCTGAGTAAAAATCTGTGATGCCTTCTTTAGATGCTTAGCCTTGACAAACATGCTTCTAGATAGTATGGTAGAACTCACACACCAGATTGTGTAACAGGAATGTTATATAAGAAGAATGGGTTGGGACGGGGGAGTGGAGGATGGAGTAAGTGTCCTGGTTCTACCTCTTGCTGTGTGACTTTGCTTTTAAGTCCTTTAATGGAGCTTCAGTTTCCTCACCTTTAAAATTGAGAGGTTTGCACTAAATGGTCTGAAATACTCATTCTAGCACTAAAATTCTATAGCATTTCTTCTTGCATCTTAGGAGCCAGGAAATTCAGATGCATACAGATATCAGAAAGGGAGCCAGAAGAAGTATGAACTAGAGATCAAGGGACATTAATAGACAGTTTATGATAGAGGAAATAGAAATTGTTGACAAAATGTTCAAATTCCCTAAGCATCAGAGAAATGAAAATACAAACACTCTTAAGATAAACTGACTTCAGAATGACAAAAATACCAAAAAAATTTTTAATAATTTTTGTAATAAAACTGAGTGTTGTGAAACTATGGGAAAACAAATTCTCTAAAAGGTTGTTGATGGGATTTTGAATTCTAAGGCAAACATTTGAAGAACAGTATATAATAATTCACAAAACTAATCATAGCTTTTGCCTCATAATTTCATTGCTATGACTTTATCCTAAGAAATCTTGAAATGGAAAAAAGGATCTATCTGGTATAAAGGATCTTACTTCCCTTTTTCTAATAGCAATAAAACTAGAAGCAAACTATATGTCTGTTAATTGGGAAATGACAGTAAACTATGATATGTCAGTGTAATGGAATAACATTATGTTCTTTAAAAAAAAAAATCAATAGGTAGCATTCAAAGAAATAGGGAAAGATCTGTAGGAGGTGAAATGGAGTGAAATCAGCAAAATTGGAACTGTTATACACACTGACCAACTATATATTTTGCAGTTCTTTTTTAAAAGTTTTTTCAATTTTCAGGAATTCACTTTTTCTCACATCTTCCTCCCCCCCCCCAAGAAAAGAAAAACAAATCTCTTGTGTGCAGTCAAACAAACAAATTCCCAAATTGGCCACATTCAAAAATGTATGTCTCATTTTACATTTTGAGTCAAAAAAGTTGGTAGACTTCTTTAGTCCTATAGAGTCGGTTTTTAGCCAACTAATTTTTTTTTGGTATACATAGTATTTTATTTTTTCCAATTACATATAAATATGGTTTTCATCATTCATTTCTTATGAGATTTTGAGTTTCAAATTTTTTCACCTTCCCTCCATCCCATCCCCCTTCCCCAAGATGGCAAGCAGTCTGATATGTGTTGTACATGTGCAGTCATGTAAACATATTTCTTCATTAGTCATATTGTGAAAGAAGAAACAGAACAAAAGAGAAAAGCCACACAACACAAAAAATGAAAATAGTATGCTTCAGTCTGCATTTGGATTCCATAGTTCTTTCTCTGCATTTTCCATCATGAGCTTTTTGGAATTGGCTTAGATCACTGTATTGCTAAGAAGAGCTGCTAAGTCAATCATAGTTGATCATTACACAATGTTGCTGTTACTGTGTACAATGTTCTCCTGGTTCTGCTTACTTCACTTTGCATCATTTCATATAAATCTTGCCAGGTTTTTCTGAAATCAGCCTGCTCATTATTTCTTATAGCATAATAGTATTCCATTACGTTCGTATACCACAACTTGTTCAGCCATTCCCCAGTTGATCTGTATTCCCTAACTTTCCAGTTTTTTGCCACAACAAAAAGATCTACTATAAATATTTTTGTACATGTAGGTGCTTTTCCCTTTTTTATGATCTCTTTGGGATACAGACCTAGTAGTAGTATTTCTGAATCAAAGAATTTGATTGCCCTTTGGTCATAGTTCCAAATTGCTCTTCAGAATGGTTGGATCAGTTCACAACTACACCAACAATGCATTAGTGTCCCAGTTTTCCCACATCTTTGCCAACATTTATCGTTTTCCTGTTTTGTCATGTTAGCCAGTGTGATAGGTGTGATGTGGTACCTAAGAGTTGTTTTGATTTGCATTTCTCTAGTCAATAGTGATTTATAGCATTTTTTCATATGATTATAGATAGCTTTAATTTCTCCATCTGAAAACTGCCTATTCATATCCTTTGGCCATTTATCAATTGGAGAATAATGTGTATTCTTATAAATTTGACTTAGTTCTCTATATATTTGAGAAATGAGACCTTTATCAGAAACTTTGCTGTAAAAATTGCTTCCCATCTTTCTGCTTTCCTTCTAATCTTGGTTGCATTGGTTTTGTTTGTGCAAAACCTTTTTAATTTCATGTAACCAAAATTATCCATTTTGCGTTTCATAATATTCTCTGTCTCTTGTTTGGTTATAAATTCTTCCCTTCTCCATAGATCTGACAGGTAAATTATTCCTTGCTCTCCTAATTTGCTTATGGTATCACCCTATATGTCTAAATCGTGTACCCATTTTGATCTTAATCTTGGTATATGGTGTGAGATGTTGGTTTCTGCCTTACTATTTTCCAGTTTTCCCAGCAGTTTTTGTCAAATAGTGATTTCTTATCTCAGAAGCTGGAGTCTTTGGGTTTCTCAAACAGTGTATTACTATGATCATTTACCACTGTATCTTATGTACCTAATCTATTCCACTGATCCACCACTCTATTTCTTAGCCAGTATCAAATAGTTTTGATGATTACTGCTTTTTATAATATATTTTTAGATCTGGTACACTAGGCCACCTTCATTTGCATTTTTTTGCATTTCATTAATTTTTATTTGCATTTCATTAATTCCCTTGATATGCTTGACCTTTTCCAGATGAATTTTTTTTCTAGCTTTATAAAATAATTTTTGGTAATTTGATTGGTGTGACACAGAATAGGTAAATTAATTAAGTAGAATTTTCTTTTTTTTTTTTCATATTAGCTCGGCCTGCACATGAGCAATTGAGATTTTTCCAGTTGTTTAGATCTGACTTTATCTGCGTGAAAAGTGTTTTGTAATTGTGTTCATATTTGTCTTGACAAGGAGACTCCCAAATATTTTATATTGTTTACAGTTAATTTTAAGTGGAATTTCTCTATCTCTTCTTGCTGAGCTTTGTTAGTAATATATAGAAATATATGATTATTTATCCGAGTTTGTTTTGTATCTTGCAACTTTCCTAAAGTTGTTAATTATTTCAAGTAGATTTTTTAGTTGATTCTCTAAGATTCTCTAAGTGTCCCATCGTATCATCTGCAAAGAGTGATAGTTTTGGGGGTGGAGCCAAGACGGTGGAGTAAAAGTAGCGACTTGCTTGAGCTCTCCCCCAAACCCCTCCAAATACCTATAAAAATGGCCCTAAACAAATTCTAAAGCAGTAGAACCCACAAAAAGACAAAGTGAAACAAATTTCCAGCCCCCAGATGGTTGATCAGAAAGGTGTATTGTGTCAGGCTGGTAGAGGAGTGCAGTTCGGCATGGGCACACAGGTTGCAGCCAACCTGGAGCAAGCCTCAGAGGATTGAATCGCAGGCAGCTGTGGTGGTTTCCAGACTTCTCAACCCATGAACACCAAAGAGAACTTAGAAGGTCAGTAGGAAAAGTCTGTTTCTGTGGTGAGAGAGAAGCTCAGGGTCCCAGCCCCGTTCCCTGAGGTCAGCCCCAGGGTCGCAGCTTCCTCCTGTTTCCAGCCCACAGACTGAGGGGAAATCGAGTGGCTGATCAGAGGGGGATTGCAGAGATCTCTTTGCTGAGGCAGGATTCTCTTGCTTTTCCCATGCTTGGATCTGGATCACAGTTCTGGGTGGCAGTCCTGGGGCAAGGAGCGGTGGAGTTTGTAGTGGCTGTGGAGAGGAAATCTTCCTCACAAGAGCTCTTGTGGTCATTCATAGAGCAGAGCACAGGACAGAAAAGGAGTAAACACCTCACCCTTGATCATAGCACCTTGGAAGGAACTCAGGTAATTGGCTGGGATCATGATCAAGCAGCACAAAAAGAGTCAGACTATATTATCTTACTTTGGTGACAAAGAAGATCAAAACATACAACCAGAAGAAGACAACGAAGCCAAAGCTTCTACATCCAAAGCCTCTAAGAAAAATATGATTTGGTCCCAGGGCATGGAAGAGCTCAAAAAGGATTTTGAGAAGCAAGTAAGAGAAGTAGAGGAAAAACTGAGAGTGATGCTAAAGGGGACCCAAAAAAATACTGAAGAAAATAACACCTTAAAAAATAGCCTAACCCAAATGGCAAAAGAGGTCCAAAAAGCCAATGAGGAGAAGAATGCCCTAAAAAGCAAAATTGGCCAGATGGAAAAGGAAGTCCAAAAGCTTACTGAAGAAAATACTTCCTTAAAAATTAGAATGGAGCAATTGGAAGCTAGTGACTTTATGAGAAATAAACACTGTAAAACTAATCCAAAAGAATGAAAAAATAGAAGAAAATGGGAAATATCTCGCAGGAAAAACAACTGACCTGGAAAATAGATCCAGGAGAGAGAACTTAAATATTATTGGACTTTCTAAAAGCAATGATCAAAAAAAGAGCCTACACATCACCTTTCAAGAAGTTATCGGGGCAGCAAGGTGGTGCAGTGGATAGAGCACCGGCCCTGGATTCAGGAGGACCTGACTTCAAATCTGGCCTCAGACACATAACACTTGCTAGCTGTGTGGCCCTGGGCAAGTCACTTAACCCCACTGCCTAGCAAAAAAGAAAAAAAAAGGAAATTATCAAGGAAAACTGCCCTGAAATTTTAGAACCAGAGAGCAAAATAGAAATTGAAAGAATCCACCGATCACCTCCTGAAAGATATCCCCAAAGGAAAACTCTTAGGAATATTGTAGCCAAATTCCAAAGTTCCCAGGTCAAGGAGAAAATATTACAGGCAGCCAGAAGGAAACAATTCAAGTATTGTGGAAACACAATCAGGAGAAGACAAGATTTAGCAGCTTCTACATTAAGGGACCAGAGGACATGGAATATAATATTCCAGAGGGCAAAGGAGATAGGATTACAACCCAGAATCACCTACCCAGAAAAACTGAGTATAATCCTTCAGGGTGAAAAATGGTCATTCAATGAAATAGGGGACTTTCAAGCATTCCTGAGGAAAAGACCAGAGCTGAATATAAAATTTGACTTTCAAATATAAGGCTCAAGTGAAACATGGAAGAGGTAAACAGGAAAGAGAAATCATAAGAGACTTATCCGGGTTGAACTGTTTACATTCCTGCATGGAAAGATGATATTTGTAACTCATGAGTCCTTTGTCAGTATTAGTGTGTGTGTGGGGGGGAATTATATGTATGGGTGGATGGATAGATAGATAGATAGATAGATAGATAGATAGATAGATAGATAGATAGATAGATAGATAGATAGATAGATAGATGGCACAGGGTGAGTTGAAGATGAAGGGATGATATCTGGAGAATAAAATTAAGGGGTGAGAGAGGATTATACTGGGAGAAGGAGAAAGGGAGAAGTAGAATGGGGTAAATTATCTCACATGAAACAAACCAGAAAAGGCTTTTACAGTGGAGGGGAAATGGGGGAAGGTGAGAGGGAATGAGTGGATCTTATTCTCATAGTATTTGGCTTAAGGAGGGAATAATATGCACAGTGGGGTATGGAAATCTATCTTACCCTACAGGAAAATAGGAGGAGAAGGGGACAAGAGAGCCGGGGGTTGATAGAGGGGAGGGCAGATTGGGGGAGGGGATAATCAGAAGCAAACACTTCTGAGGAGGGGCAAGGTCAAAAGAGAGAATAGAATAAATGGGGGGTAGGATAGGATGAAGAGAAATATACTTAGTTTTTCACAACATGACTACTATGGAAGTGTTTTGCATGACAGCACATGTATAACCTGTATCAAGATGCTTGCCTTTTCAATGAGGGTGGGTGGGAAGGGAGGAAGGTAGAAAATTTGTAACCCAAAGTTTTAAAAACATATGTTTTTAAAAAAAATTTATTTAAAAAAAAAGTGATAGTTTTGTTTCCTCATTGCCTAATCTAATTTCTTCTATTTCTTTTTCTTTTATTATTGCTAAAGCTAACATTTCTGGTACAATATTGAATAATAGTAGTCATAATGGGCATCCTTTTTTCACCCCTGATCTTATTGGGAAGGCTTCTACCTTATCCCTGTCACAGATAATGCTTGCTGATAGTTTTAGATAGATGGTACTTATCATTTTAAGGAAAACTCCATTTATTCCTATATTCTAGTGTTTTTAATAGGAATGGGTGCTGTATTTTGTCAAAAGCTTTTTCTGCATCTATTGAGATAATCATATCATTTCTGTTTGCTTTGTTATTGATATAGTAAATAACACTAATAGTTTTCCTAATATTGAACCAGCCCTGCATTCCTGGTATTAATCCCACCTGGTCCTTGTGATAACTTGCTATAATCTCTTTGCTAATATTTTATTTAAAATTTTTGTTTTGTTTTGTTTGTTTTTTGGTGAGGCAATTGGGGTTAATTGACTTTCCCAGGGTAACACAGCTAGTGTGTCAAGTGTCTGAGGTTGGATTTGAACTCAGGTCCTTCTGACTCCAAGGCTGGAGCTCTATCCACTGCGCCACCTGGCTGCCCCTTATTTAAAGTTTTTACATCAATATTCATTAGGGAAATTAGTCTATAATTTTTTTTCGCTGTTTTGGATCAGCACCATATTTGTGTCACAAAAGGAATTTGGTATAACTCTTTCACCTCTTTTTCCAAATAGTTTATATGGAGTATTGTAATTAATTATTCTTTAAATGTTTTGTAGAATTCACTTGTAAATCCATCTGGCCTTGGAGATTTTTTCATAGACAGTTCATTGATGGCTTGTTCAGTTTCTTTTTCTAAAATGGGATTATTTAAATATTTTATTTCATCTTCTGTTAATCTAGGCAGTTTATATTTTTGTAAATATTCATCCATTTCACTTAGATTGTCAGATTTATTGACATACAGTTGGATAAAATAATTCTTCATTGTTGCTTTAATTTCCTCTTCATTGGTGGTAAATTTGACCCTTTTCATTTTTATACTGGTAATTTGGTGGTGGTGGTGGTGATTGTCTTCTTCTTCTTTTTGTGAGGCAGTTGGGGTTAAATGACTTGCCCAGAGTCACACAGCTAGTGAGTGTTATGTGTCTGAGGTCGGATTTGAACTCAGGACCTCCTGACTCCAGGGCCGGTGCTCTGTCCACCGTGCCACCTACCTGCCCTCGTTTTCTTCTTTCTTTTTTTAAATTAAATTAACCAAAGGCTTACTTTTTTTTTTATAAAACCAGCTCTTAGTTTTATTTATTAGCTCCATAGTTTTCTCACTTTCAGTTTTATTAATCTCTGTTCTGATTCTCAGAATTTCTAATTTGGTATTTAATTAGGGGTTTTTAATTTGTTCTTTTTCTAGCTTTTTTAGTTGCATGCCCAATTATTGATCTGCTCTTTCTCTATTTTATTCACGTAAACATTTAGAGATATAAAATTTCTCCTAAATACTGCTTTAGCTGTATCCCATAAATTTTGCTGGTTTCTCATTATTGTCTTTCTCTTTCATGAAATTGATTGTTTCTGATTTGTAATTTGATCCATGCATTCTTTAGAATTAGATTATTTAGTTTCTGATGAATTTTTAATCTGCCTTTCCCTGGCTCTTTATTACATGTAATTTTTATTACATCATCATCTGAAAAGGATGCATTTAATATTTCTGCCTTTCTGCATTGGATTATGAGGTTTTTGTGCCCTAATACATGGTCAGTTTTTGTGTAGGTGCCATGTACCACTGAGAAAAATGTATGTTCCATTCTGTCCCCATTCAGGTCTCTCCAGGGAGGTTGAGGTCCCCCACTAGTATAGTTTTACTGTCTTTTTTTCACTTAACTTCTCCTCTAAGAATTTGGATGCTATACCACTTGGTGCTTATATGTTTAGTATTTATATTACCTCCTATTTTGTGGTACCTTTTAGCAAGATGTAGTTTCCTTTCTTGTCTCTTTTAATTAGATCAATTTTTGCTTTTGCTCTGTGTGAGATTAGGATTGCTACGCCTGCTTTTTTTACTTAAGCTGAAGTATTCTGCTCCACCTTTTACCTTTACTCTAGTCTTCATCAGGAATGTTTGAAAGTACTCTATTTCATTTCATGTGCATCTTTTCCCCTGAAAGATTATACTCAGTTTTGCTAGATAGTTGATTCTTGGTTGTAATCCAAGTTCTTTTGCCTTCCAGAATATCATATTCCAAGCCTTCTGATCCTTTAATGTAGAAGCTGCTAAATCCTATGTAATCCTGACTATGGCTCCTTGATATTTGAATTGTTTCTCTTTGACCTGATAGTTCTGGAATTTGGCTACAGTATTCCTTGGAGTTTTCATTTTAGGATTTCCTTCAAGAGGTGATCGATGGATTCTTTCAATGACTATTTTACCCTCTGGTTTTAGGGTATCAGGGCAGTTTTCTTTGTTAATTTCTTGAAAGATGTTGTCTAGGCTTTTTTTTTTTAATCATGGCTTTCAGATAGTTCAGTAATTCTTTAATTACCTCTCTTGGATCTATTTCCCAGGTCAGTTATTTTTCCAGTGAGGTGTTTTTATATTTTCTGCTATTTTTTCATTCTTTTGATTTTGTTTGTCTGATTCGTGATGTCTCATAGAATCATTAGCTTCCACTTGCCCAGTTCTAATTTTTAATGTATTATTTTCTTCAGTTACCTTTTGTACCTCCTCTTCCATTTGGCTAATTCTATTTTTTAAGGAGTTGTTTTCTTCAGTCAATTTTTGTGCTTCCTTTTCCATGTTGTTGACTGTTTTTTCATAATTCTCTTGCATAACTCTCATTTCTTTCCCTCATTTTTCTTCTGCCTCTCTTACTTGATTTTTAAAATCCTTTTTGTGCTCTTACGAGAGCACTTTTTGGGCTCGAGACCATTCATATCCCTTTGAGGCTTTGCATGTAGGCATTTTGACATCGTTGTCCTTTTCTGAGTTTGTATTTGGATCTTCTCTATTGCCATAGTAGCTTTCTATGGTCAGGGCTCTTTTTTGTTTTTTGCTTATTTGAAAAGGTTGAGCTCTGTTCCTGGGGGCACTGTCCCAAGCTTCTTGCAACAGAGGGGTAAGGGCCTGGTCACTGGCTATCTGTGCTAGAGCCTCTGGGGCTGGCGGCTTGCCCACTGTGGTCTAGTCTAGTCTTGCTTATTGTGCCCTGGGTTCTGGGGCTGGCAGTTTGTCTGCTGCACTGGGGCTAGAGGTTTCACAGCTGGCCTGCTGAGCCAGAACCATGGAACCTCAGTTGCTGATCTGTGCGGTAGCTAAGAGCCTCCTGCTGGCTTGCCTGGATACTACCTGTATTGGGCTGTGTTCCCCTTTTATCCAAGTAAGACAGACCTTTCCTTGTAGGTCCTTCTCAGTTATCTTGGGCTGGAAAATTGTTTCATTCTGTCTTTTTGTGGATTCTGTTGCTGCAGAATCTTTTTAGAGACTTGATTTAATGTTGTTTCCGAAGGAAACTAGGGAGAGCTCAGGCAACTTCCTGGCTTCTCTCCACCATCTTGGCTCTGCCTCCCTACTGTTTTTTGGGGTTTTTCTTGTTTTTTGTTTTTAAGAAACACAAGAGGAAGGAGAAAAAAGCCAAAAGATGGCAATGCTTTGGGCGATTTTGGAGGAGAATACAAAAACGTTTTCTTTTAGAATCACCAGATCCAAATTGGAAAGGACTGCAGAGACCATCTAGTCCAACTTCTGTCTGACCACGATTTCCCTCTTCATAATATACCCAACAAGTGGATATCCAGCCTTGATTTAAAGAGATGTAAACTACTATCTCCTAAGGCAGCCCATTCCATTTTTGTTAAAAAAAAAAAGTTTACTTAATGTGAGCCAAAATTTTCCTTAAAATTTCTACCCTCTGGACAAAACAACCTTAATCCCTTCCTTATTGACAGCTATTCAGGTGTTTCGAAATAGCCATCAGTTCCCTCTCTCAAGTCTTCTCTTCTGCAGGCTAAATATGCTCAGTTTCTTCAACCAATAATCATGTTGCATATGATCTTGAGGCCCTTCACCATCTTGGTCTCATCTTCTCTGGGCACTGTCCAGTTTATCAATATCCTTCTTAAAATGTGATGGCCAGAAGCAAAGAAAGTACTACAAATCTAGTCTGATGAGAGCAGAAGATAGTAGGGACTTTAATTACTTTTGCTCTGAACACTGTGTTTGCCTGTGCAGTACAAGAGGGCATTAGTTTTTTTAGCTGCTGTATCACACTATTAAAATTATGTAGTCCATAAAAACCTTCAGGTGTTTTTCAGATGCCAAAAATGTGACCTTCTCTCCCCCATTTTGTACTTTTGAGGTTGATTTTTTTTTTTGGAACGCAAGCATAAAGCTTTACATATATTCAAAGGACCTATGTTTTGGTTAGCTTGAGAAACTCCTTCCCTACCTTCCTCCCTATACAGAATCTAACCTGTCTGCATTTTAATAAATAAATCATGGAGAGTTGCCTGAGTTGTATAGAACTTAAGTGATTTGTTCAGGGTGGCACAGCAGGTGTCAGACATAGAATTTTCTTCTTCTTCTTCTTTTTTGCTTTTTGGTGAGGCAGTTGGAGTTGAGTGACTTGCCCAAGGTCACACAGCTAGTAAGTGTTAAGTGTCTGAGGCTGGATTTGAACTCAGGTCCTCCTGACTCCAAGGCCAGTGCTCTATTCACTGCACCACTTAGCTGCCCTAGACATAGAATTTTCTAAGCCCAGAATTGTCTCCACTATATAGGACTGCCTTATATTATCCTGATGAAATTTTATCTTCTTAGATTCGACTCAATGTGTCTAGCCTGTCAAGATCTTTTTAGATCCTTTCATTAAATGCATTACCTATCCCTCCCAGCCTTGAGTCATGTCCAAATGTAATAAGACTGCTGTCTATGCCTTTATTCTACTTATTGATAAAAATGTTAAATAGCCCAGGCCCAAAAACGGACATTTGATGCCTTTTACTAGCAAACCCTGAACTAATTCTGAATCTAACTGTCCTGTTGTCTAATCCATATCCTTGCAACTTGTCTGAAAGAATAGATGAGAATGTTAATGAAATGCTTAGCTAAAATCTAGGTAAATAGTATCTGTAGATGTCCTCTGACCTACCAGTCAAATAAACCTGGGGTTTGTTTGTTTATTTGCTTGTTTATCTATTTAGAGCAATATGTTTTTTGTCTGGAGATTTCATTTTCTCTACCTAAGTTGCTCAAGTAGAAAGATGAATATTCAAGTAAATTAATTTGGTTTACGTTGAAATAAAGCTTCAGATAGTAGAAATGAAACTCAATTTCCCTTTCTCTAGCACATAGAAATTTATTAGCAATTAGACTATGTAATCCCATTTTCAAAAAAAGAAATAAGGTTAGCTTGGCTTATGCTACTTAATGTTTAAATTTGTTTATTCTGCCTTGTTGAAAGACTGTGGGTTTGGGATGAGATTTTTATCCCTTGTTTTGCATTCATTTGTTTTTGGAGGTGGTGTTGATGGTGACTAAGTTAGTAATTTATTTTTTTAAGGTGGACCAGATTATCAAGCTAGAGTATAAAGAAATATTGAAGGTTTGGAGGGATCAGATTCAAGAGATTTGTAGAGGTGATAGAACCCAGAACATGAAATCAAATAAAATTTCGAAAAAGGACTCAAGGAGAATATGAAAGCATTTTTAAATGTTAGAATTAAGGGGTAGATGAAAGAAAAAATTACATCCTTGACAAATCACAGAGGAAATAGCATAAAATATAAACTTTTGCTGAGAAGAAATAGCACAGGGATGGGATGTCCAGCAATTAAACTGGTGAGAAGGAAAAAAAAACAAAATGAAAGAAATTTGTATTAATATCTGTGGGATGGTTCACGTCTTATGGAATTTAAATTGCATGAAGTTTATTACAAGACGTTTTAGAACTTATAAAATTTTTGAGGGATACTCAAGGAATAAAAAGATCAAGTTTTAATAAATATGTACCAAGAACTCATACAGACTATTCTTCCCCTCTTTTGTTCTGAATTAGTAATTGCTTGTTTTTTGTGAACCAATCAGAGCTCCTGAAGTGAGTCTAAAGAATAGTTTACTGCCCCATCTTGTCAGCAGATCACTCCCTTTACATGTTGGGCAGCTAAAGACAATGAAAAAAGAACCCTTAGTATTGCTCCTGATTTGCATAGTATATATATATTGTGGAAAAGGGTTTCCAGAGTGAGAACACATGCTACTTTACAGTTGTTTTTCTCTTTGAACTAAGGAATGGTATTTAGGACCATTTATTAAGATGGTTATGAACTGGTACTAACTTTAAGTTACCAAATACTTAAAAAAGTTGTCAAATTATTTTTTATTTTTAAATTCAGATTTTTTTAATTGGTTTCTTCCTTTATTATTTCTGTTCCTGGTATGTATTTCAGATTCTGAAGAATGCTGAGTCTTCCAAAAATGTTCAGCCTCATTTCTTAGAATTTTTGTTGTCTCTTGGCTGGTCGGTGGATATAGGGAAGCACCCTGGTTGGACTGGACATGTTTCAACAAGTTGGTCTATTAACACTCACGGTGATACTGATGTACCTGAACAAGGTAAAACTATATTATTCAACTAAAAAATATTAAGATTTTGAGGCAAATTGCTTTTTTTAATTTAAACTTAGCAATGGTATCTAATATGTCCATTATTCTACCTAACTTCTATTAGGAAAATTCTGTAAACATTTTAATTTAGTTTACTAAATTTTCAAGATATCTAGGAAGAAAATGGAACCTAAAACCGACTGTCAGTGCTTGTCTACTGAAAGTAATAATAACAAGAGAACATAACATGTACACACATGCCTTCTAAAATGGCAACCCTGGCCCCTGCCACAGCCTGGTCCCTTCCTTCCTTCCTTCCTTCCTTCCTTCCTTCCTTCCTTCCTTCCTTCCTTCCTTCCTTCCTTCCTTCCTTCTTCCTTCCTTCCTTCCTTCCTTCCTTCCTTCCTTCCTTCCTTCCTTCCTTCCTTCCTTCCTTCCTTCCTTCCTTCCTCCCTCCCTCCCTCCCTTTTTCTCTGTCTTCTTTCCTTCTTCCTTCCACCTTCCATCCTTCTTTCCTTTTCCTCTTCCTTTCCCTTCTTTCCACTTTCTTCCTCCCTCCCCAATAAGACAGTGGATGATACCTCTGCTCCCATACCTCCCTTCTAGTGTCAAAGTAAAGGCTTTACCAACTAGGAGCTAGTTACCATATGGGAAAGTTGTTACAGAACCGAATAAATTAGTTTTTATAATTACAAAATCAAAAGTGTTGATGGAAAACCCTTTTCTAGAATATTTACATTATGTTCTGACACAGAAGCTGGTAATGGATAGAGACTTCCCTTTTACCACTATACAATTTTAGCAACTATATAAAATGCTATGAAGCTAGGTAGTTGGCATTCTGCTGAACTTGTATACTCCTTGTAACACTTGGTTTTGTGTTCCTAGAGGAAATAGTTCCATGTGAAGATATCGGAGCAAGTATTTTCAATGGACAGAAAAAGGTGTTGTATTATGCTGATGCCCTTACAGAAATGGCTTTTGTTGTTCCCTCACCTGTGGAATCTTTAAGTAAGAACATTTTCTGCATTCTTCTGCCTCTGTGTATTATTGTATGTATAGCATCCAAAACAGTTGTTTTTCCTCTTAATTTTTAACAAAGTCTCTTTTACATTTTTAACCGTCATTATAATAACTCTTTACCAGAAGTTACCCCTCACCTGTCTATCTCAGACTAAATAAGCCTTATCTTTTTATAACTTCTTATGATCAGCCTTGTTTTCCAGTTTTTGATGATTTTACTTGATCCAAAATGGTCCTTTTACATATTTTTCACATGCATTCTTCAAGTTAGTAGAGAGCTCAGGATGTTTTTTGTTCTAATCCCACGTCTTTGGGCATGGAAAAACCTAGGCTATTTTCCACATTGTCTCAATGATTTCCAGGAATAGAAACTCCATTCACTCCTTTCTGGGGAGCTGACATCCCCATCTTCATAAAAGTCATGCTCACTTCCTGAGGCTGGCTCTTAGAAGAGAAGCTGAGTTCTTCAGCTCTTCCCGGCTTGGCTCCTGCCATCCTGCTGCACCAGCCCGCTTGCTGTTTTTCACAGACTACACTCCCTTTCCCATCTCCTCAATACTCCACCTCCCCTCAGCTTCTTTATTTCCCAAGCTTTCTTCAAGACTCATCTCAAATCCTGCCTTGTGCCAGAAGCTTTTCCCATTCTCCCTCAGCTGCTGCTGCCTTCCCCCTCTGAAATTAACTTCCATCTGTTCTGTACATATTTATGTGTTGTCTCCCTGCATTAGGATGTGAGTTCCTTGAGGGCAAGGACTGTATTTTGCCTTTCTTTGTGTCTTCAGTGTTTTTAGCATAGCAGCTAGCACATAGTAAGTGCTTAATGAACGCTTATTGACTAGCTAACCTTATGAATCACCGCAAGCTTATTTTTTTCCAGGCTAGTATATTGATCTGTATTCCTGGCTTTTCTCTCCAGGAACTTGGGTTCAGTACTGATTTTGCTACTTATTTGTTAGTTAGAAAACAGAAATTAGAATATTCATGAGAATCAAACTTGCAGGGACAGAAGCGGAGCAAATGTAAGACAATTTTTCTAAGGAAACCTTGGTTCTGAAGCACATTCCTGCCCTGATCAGTCTACAGGCATTTATTAAGCACTAACTGTGTACCAGGCATCATGCTAAGCATAGCACAAGGAATACAAAGAAAGGCGAAGAACAGTACCTGCCCTCAAGGGTGTCACAATCTAATGGAAACTTCTTATACATCTTGCCAGGACAAGAATCAATCCCAGGTTTTAGCCAGCCAAGTTTGTAGAAGGAGGTAAGTAGGTGTTTGCCTGGCGAGAGCATGGGAATGTAGAAGAAAGAATCAGGGTATTCTTAAAGTAGCATGGTAGTTGTAACTGTGTGTCATGGTTTGTTAATCTTAGAGAATGTTATAACTGCTTATCATCTCTTTCAAGGTCTGTCTTAAGACATATCTCATCTATAAATCTTCCCTAAATCTCTTGCCCAAAAGGGTTTTGCCATTTCTTGACCTCTTAAATCATGTAATGTCTACTCCACGAACTGGAGCCGCTTGATTCGGCTATGACATATTACACCACCTCTGACATCCAACCCCTTCTCCCTACTCATATGGTCACCGGGCTAGTTCACGCCCTCCTCATCACTGGCCTGAACTCATACAATAACCTCCTAATTGGTCTCCCTTGCTTCAAGTCTCTCTCAACCCTAAGTCTTCCTCCACACAGCTACCACAGATATTTCTCTAAGTTGAAAATCAAATAATGTCATTCCCCTACACAGTCAACTCCAGTGGTTCCCTATTACCTCTAGGATAAAATATAAACTTTTCTTTGGCATTTAAAGACCTATGTTGCCTACCATTAACCTACCTTCCTAGCCTTATTACACATTATTTCTCTTCCCACATAGTACAGTCCAGCCAAGCTAGCCTTCTTACTCTTCCTTATTACATGACATTCCATCTACCATATTCGTGCCTTTGTACTGACTGAACTCCATGCCTGAAGTACATTCCCTCTTTGCCTCTAACCCTCAGGATTCCCAGTTTCCTTCAAAGTTCGCTCAGGTACCACCTTTTACAGGAAGCCTTTTCTGATCCTTCTAGCTTATCGAAGGACCTCCCCTACCTCTCAATGCCTGGTATCTGCTTTGTATCTGTTTCATATGTATCTATGTACATATGTGTATATGTACATTTATGTACATGGTAGTCTCACCCAGCTAGGTAACATGCTTCTTGAGTATAAATACTTTGATTTTTTTTTGTCATCTTCATTTCTCAGAGTCTAGCAGAGTTCCTTGAGCTTAGATAAATGTTTGTAGATTGATAGTAAGCTTCTATTATGTACCAAGCACTGTGCTAAGTGTTGGGGATATAAAGAAAAGCAAAAGACAAGTACCTTCCCTCAGAGATTCACAGTCTAATGGAAGAGACAGCATGTAAACAATTACACGTAAACAAGCTATGTACAGGATGAATTGGAAACAGTCAACTGAAAGGTGGCACTAGAATTAAGAGGAATCTGGAAAGACCTCTTGTAGAAGGTGGGATTTTAGCTGGGACTTAAAGCAATCCAGGAAAGCCAGGAAGCAGAGATGAGAAAGGAGAGCATTCCAGGTACGAGAGACAGCCAGTAAAATTGCCCAGAGTTGGGAAATGATGGGTCTTGTTTGAAAAGCAAGGAAGGATTGTAGAGAATGTGGAGGGAGAGGGGATATGAGGTGTAAGAAAGGTAGAGTCCAGGTTATGAAGGACTTTGAATCCCAGAGGATTTTTCTGTTTGACCCCAGAGGTGATAGGGAACCACTAGAGTTTGTTAAGAGAGGAAGAGGGTGACATGGTCAGAACTGCACTTCTAGATCACCTTGGAGGACAGATTGTAGTGGGAAGTGACTTGAGGCAGGTAGACCCACCAGCAGCTATTGCAACAGTCCAGGCATGAGGTGATGAGGACCGGCATCAGGGTGGTGTTAGTGTCAGAGAGAAGGAGGCATATCTGAGAGATGTTACAGAGGAAAAATCAACACAGGCCTTGGCAATAGATTAGATTTAGGGAGTGGAGGAGGTGAGGCAGTGAAGATTTGAGGATGACTCTGAGGTTTTGAGCCTGAGTGACTGAGAGGATGGTGATGCCCTTGACTGTAAGCAGAAACTTAGCAAGAAAAGTGGCAGGGGAGTTGGTGGAGGGAAAGATACTTAGTTCAGTTTTGGACTTATTAAACTTAAAAGTGTCTACAGGACATGTAGTTCACAATTTCCAGTAGGTACCTGGATCTAGGAGACTGGATATCAAGAGAGAGGTTAAAGCTGGGTAGGTAGATTTGAGAATCATCAGCATAGATAATTGACCCCATGGGAGCTGTTGAGATTACCAAGTAAAAGAATATAAAGGGAGAAGAGAAGAGGTAAAAAGAACACTGGATTTGGAGTCAGAAGCCTTGAGTTCAGAAATCTACCTTTGCCACTTAACTAGCCAGGGTATCCTTGGGCAAGTTATCTAACCTCTGTGCCTTAGTTTTCTCACCTTAAAATGGGGATGTCTGGCCTGGCCCTACTTTGCAGGGATTGTTGTGGGAATCATAAGAAGATGTATAAAGGATTAAAAAAGCTTAAACCATTATGTCATTATCATAATTATTAGATTCTGTCTTGTAGTTAACCTGATTATTTCATATGTCAGTCTCATTGTCCCATTAGATTGTTCATTGAGGACAAAATGAAAGAAGGTAGGCTAAATGACTGCAACATTCTGTCAAGCTCTTAAAATTCTGGGTCACACACTTTTGTTTTCCTCTCCTAGCACAGTTGCCTGGCGTACTGGAGCTACTTATTAAATGTGAATTGGATTGAATTAATATTCATATATTATGGAATTATTTTAGCCCTAGTATTTCTGAATATATCTAATATTTTATATTATTTAAACAATAAAGTAAGTCTTTGAAACAAGATTTTGTGTTTTCAATTCAAAAAACATTTACTAAATGCCTGTTAATATTGTGCTAAATACTGTGCTTAGGCACTGAGGATAAAAAGACTTAAAAACTAAACAGCCCTGGCTTTTGAGAAGCTTTCATTTTACTCAAAATTGACCTTCCTCTGCCTCTTTACAGACCTATTTAAAATATTTTCCAAAAATAATAAATGAATGGGCATTTTTAATGCATTGTCTTGGGAGGTTAAGTTAATGCAGTCATTGACATATGTAATTTTTAACTCTTTTGGCTCAAAAAATTAGCAAATTTGTCATTATTGTTGTTGTTATTGTTATACTCCGCAGCTGATTCAGTAGAAAGCAACGTCTCAGACCAAGAAAGTGATTCAAATATGGATCTTCTGCCTGGAATACTAAAACAACCATCACTTACCCTTGAACTTTTCCCTAATCATACAGACAATCTTAATTCCTCTCAGAAGGTAAGGCAATGTATTAGTATGTTTTCAAACACTTATAGTGTTTGTAGATTTATAACTAATAATTGTATGTTTATAGCTAATATTTTGGCACTGTCCTTTTTATCAAATGTCCTCTGCTTCCCTCTCTTCAATCTACAACATATGTTTTCCTGCATGGTTTACAGCATTAAACAGTGCCTTATACATAAGACATAATCATATATTTGCTTATCAATACATTCAGCAATCTCCTAATTATGTCTTGATTGGGAGCCTGGAATTGGCTAAGATTCTTCTCAAACCTTCCTTCTTATAGAACTAGATTTCTTTAGTCAGCACTTTATGTTAAATCTCACTGATGCATTTATGTATTATTTCATTTTAGAGTTATCTGAATTTATGTCATCTCTCCCTAATAGACTATATGTACTCCGTGACAGCAGGGACCATATCTTACCTAAACTTTGAATTTACCCTACGTGTCCAGCATAGTCTTCTTCTGCACATAGAAAGATGAATAAATATTGACTTAAATTGCTCCTATTAATAAACGAATCACTATTAACAAATTTTACTTTGCCAATTAATCAAGGAGTAAACTCCTTTGTAATTCATTTTCTTTTCTCTCCCACTTATAGTTAAGTCCTACTTCCCGTCTAAAGAAGTTGCCTCAGGGCCGAACTGTTCCACCAATGGGACCAGAGACTAAGGTGTCTGTTGTCTGGGTTGAACGTTATGATGACATAGGTAAGAGTATCAGGTTTTTCTTTGTAAGTCTAAATGTAACAACATAGCACCAGTAACGGTGACTTGGGGAAATTTTCCATCACATTTTTTAAAAGCTTCTGTTAAAGCACTGCCTCATGATGACATATCCTTGCAGAGCACAAGCTGGAGCAGGTCCTGCCAGCCTGCAGAGGCTCAGAGCAGGATAGGCCGTCCTCCAAAGCTGGCGTTGAGGGGTTTGGAGCAATACACAAAACTGTCTATTAAAATTGTACAGGGAGTTGTGGTGGAGGGAGGATTCAGATGGATCCTTGAAGTAAGAAGTTTTAAAGGCATATACCATAAAAATGTCAAAAGATGGAAAAACATGTTAGAACAGTTATGGGAAAGGCAGGTACACTAATACATTGTTAGTGGAGCTTGCAAAATGGTCTCTAACCTTTCTGGAAAGTGATTTAGAATTATGCTGAGTGATTTAAAGTGTCCGTATGTGCCCTTTTCACTAAGAGACGCCCCTCAAAGACATGTATTTCAGGGAAGTCAAAGTTAGAAAGACCTCATAGACATCAGAATATTTGTAGAACACCGCATGTAGCAACAAAGAAGTGGAAACTAGATGCCAGCTGAGTGGGGAATGATTAAACAAATTATGATGCAATAATTAGTGCCAGCTAGGTAGTATAGCGGCTAGAGTCGAGAAGATCTGAGTTCACCTTCTCTCTCAGACACTTGCCAGCGTCATTGGACCTCTGTTCTCAGTTCCCTCATCTGTAAAATGAGGGTATTACTAGCACCTGCTGCACGGATTTGTTGTGAGGCTCAAATGATGAACTCATATAAAACACTTGACCAACCTTAAAGTGATTATGTACTTTTAGTTATTGTCATTATTTTTATTATGTGAATGTAATAGAATATTATGTTGCCATAAGAAAAGATGAACATGAAGAATTCAGAGAAGCTTGGAAAACTTTTTATTTGAACTGATGCAAAGTGAAGGAAGCAAAACCAGGAAAACAATATATACTAAATGCTACAACAATGTAAAATGAAAAGAAAAAAACCAAAACTGAGTGCTGTGTAATTAATAATGATCAAGCTTGCCCCTCAAGAAGAGATAAGAAGATGCCCCTTTTCCCCTTGTTTGTAGAGGTGAAAGATTTTTGGGTGCTTAATGTTATTTATTCTGACATATTCAGTTAATGTATTGGTAAGTTTTACTGAACTTTTTTTTCTTCATTATGAGGGATGACACTCTGGATAGGAGAGAGTTATATTTAGAAATTAAGGTGATGTAAGAACAACATTTTTTTCAATTTTTTTAAAGTTCATCTTGCCACAATTGATGCTTCAACTAAAATTGCTGCTGTAGGGGCAGCTAGGTGGCGCAGTAGATAGAGCACTGGCCCTGGAATCAGGAGTACCTGAGTTCAAATCTGGCCCCAGACCAAACACTTGACACACTTACTAGCTGTGTGACCCTGGGCAAGTCACTTAACCCCAATTACCTAAAAAAATAAAATAAAATTGCTGCTCTACAAAAAATTCCCCAGTTCTTCTTCAAACACCCATAAAGAGAAAGAGAAGAAAGCTTTTTTCCACCTTTACCCCATGGAACCTTTTTAAAATAGCTGATGCCTTTTGTTTTAACATTACCTTCATTTCCAAATATATCCCTTCTGCTCCCTCCCCTCCCCAGCAAGCCTTCCCTTGAAATAAAGATTAAAAAAGAAATAAACAGTTCAGCAAAACTAAGCAACATCCCCCACATCTGTCGGTGTATGGAGGCCTGACAACACCGTCTTTGTTCCCCTGCCCCCCAGCATCTCCAGGGAAGGGAGGCAGGCTCACTTTGGGGGCCAGTGTGGTAATTATCACTGTGTTCTGTCCGTTTACATTGTCCTCCTTGTGTACATTGTTGTCTGGGTTCTACTTACTTCACTCTGTATTGGTTCACATAAGCTTTCCCTGGGACTTCTTTTTATGAATATTTCTCCTTATATTGGTTGGGAGGTGAGAAGTCATGGTAGAGTTTAAAAGTTTGGGAGGTTTTTTTCCTTTTTCATTTGTAGCTGTACATAATTTTCTCCTTACAGTCATATAAACTACATAAGAGCATAACAAATGCATGTGGGGTCAGACCAGTGGGTCTGTTGAACTCAGTGCTCTTTTTCAGACTGTGGCCAAGCAGTATTTTATGGGAAGGTTCCAAAGGTGCTCTTTGAGGTCCCCAAAGGTTAGATTATCCCATCAATATCCCTTTTGAATAACCCATTTGGAGCCATGAATTAATTAACCTAAGCCTGTCTTGACCTTGCTTGGAAGCTTCATAAAAGGTTTTATTGTTTGGTTTGATTGGCGGCTTTTTTTGCTATTCTGTTATTGTCTGTTGTTTAGGAACTAAGTAAAACATGCTGGGTTTTATTCACTTTCAAGTAAGCAGAGATGTAGCAAAATCATAATTGTGATCAAATGCTGATTTCTTGCAGAAAACTTTCCCCTTTCTGATCTGATGTCAGAGATCAGCACTGGTGTAGAAACAACTCTGAACAGCAGCACTTCTCTGAGGTAGGCTGTGCTCATGCAGGAGCCATTCCCTTCCTGTGCCTTTGCTGCCCTTCGAGCCCAGACACTCAACTGCTGCAGTGCTTTGCAGGGGAAAGTGTTGCTTTTGTTGCCAAAGTGGCAGAATTTGGATTTCACATGGGTAAAAGGGCACCTTTTTTTTTTTTGGCAGGAGTTTACTTTTGAAGTATGTTTTGTCTAAATCCCCTTCATCTCCTATTACTTTGATTGACCCTATTGAAAAAAAGGAAATTAGCTTGCAGTAACCAAGAAATGACTTGAACCTTCAAATTGGTAACATTGCCTCATATAATAGGTGTGGTCCTGAAAATGTTTGTGTAAATTAAATGTAAATCAGATTGCTTTAAACTTAGAGGAATTTACAAAATGAAGAGCCCTTCTATCCCACAAATAACTGCCCTTCATTTATCTTTGTAGATCACATCTTTTCCAGGTTTTCTTCAAGTAAGGTATCCTTTCATTGAGATGTCATTTTTCTCATGATACTTTGGGACATATCTGGCCACTTTGACAATAAAACCTCTTTCATGGGATTTATCTGTGTGGAGACACTGTCCAAGAAATATTGTGAAGTTTGTCTTTAGCACTTTCCACCCCTCCCTCAAGATATCACTTCAGGATGGAGGTGCCTTCCCTGCCAGGTTCTTTCCTTCATGGGGTGCCACACTTTTCCTTTAAGTTAAAACTGCAGTTGCTGATTGAAACCTAATTATCCATTTGCTCCATTCCTCTGGAAGGCCAGATTTTTGGTTTTTTCCCTTAACAGTGTTAATGAAAGAACTTTTAAACAAACCTCCTTTACTACATGTGAATCCCCACTCCCAGCTCCTTTTTTACCAAACCCTTTCTAAAGATAATCATAATACATCAGTTCTTTTTGTCCAGCTGGAAAAAAATGGGAAAAGAGCCAAGCATACTACCATGGAAGTCATGGAGGGTTGTTTCCAGCAGGCAGGGCCTGCTGATACCCTCCCAGTCACTCCTTGTAGGCAGTTACTATGTTATGGAAAGACATTAACTCCTTTCTTTAAGCTTACTGGTAACACACCTATGTTTTATCTAGTTTAACAAGTTTGTTCCCTTTTTTCCCTCTTTAAGATCATCAGCCACCCTTGAAAAAGAAGTTCCTGTCATTTTCATCCACCCTCTAAAAACTGGATTATTCAGAATAAAAATTCAAGGAGCTACTGGAAAGTTTAACATGGTCATCCCACTGGTGGATGGGATGATTGTCAGCAGGAGAGCACTTGGTAAGGACTTTAAATACTAAGCATAAAAAATTATAACTTATTTTACCATAGGACCATAGCATTTTAAAGCTTTAATGGACCTTAAAAATACCAACTCACACTCTTCTTATCCTTCCCAATTCTCTTACAAAGAAAAAACTAAGACCCAGTAAGGGCAAGGGACTTGTTCAGGGTTCCACAAGTTTGTTAATGGCAAAGCCAGGACTTGGTCTTAGGCCTTCTGACCCCACCAATTCATTGTTCTTTTCACTGCCTTTTTATAGACTATAAAGGAGAAAGTGATCATGCTGAGCTGACAGCTATGATTATTTTTTACTGCTGCTAATAAAAAGGTAAAGTGAGAAAGGTGTTTAAGCTTTTCTTTTTCCTATGAGTGAAAGCAAGGGAAAATATAACTCGGGATATATAGCTCTTAAATAAAAGTAGCTGTACCCCAGGACTTGATAGAGAAAATTAGAAGATATTTTGATTTTATTATATCCCTTTTAGTTGCTCTCTTCAGTGAGCTTTATCTCAGAAGTGCTGTATTGGTCCTTAGGAGGATTTAAAATGTCACAGACAGAATTAAGTATTGCAAAGGTGTTTACAAAATAAAAATGTAGGGACAGCTAGGTGGTGCAGTGGATGGAGCACCAGCCCTGGATTCAGGAGGACCTGAGTTCAAATCCAGCCTCCAACACATAACACTTACTAGGTGTGTGACCCTAGGCAAGTCACTTAACTCCATTGCCTAGCCCAAAAAAAAAAAAAGGGAATTTCCCCCCCCCCAAAAAAATGTTTTAACTTAATTCTGATAGTATACACAGATGACTTTTAACATTTGTTTAAAAATTCTTTTTGTTTTTAAGGTTTCTTAGTAAGGCAGACTGTAATAAATATTTGTAGAAGAAAGAGGCTAGAGAGTGACTCCTACAATCCTCCACACGTGCGACGAAAACAGAAGATTGCAGATATTGTCAATAAATACAGAAATAAGCAGCTAGAGCCAGAATTTTATACTTCACTTTTCCAGGAGGTTGGGCTCAAGAACTGCGATTCTTAAACCAAGGTCCTCCAAAGATAGCTATTAGATCAGAGATTGGTGGCTACCAGAGGGAACAATGGAAATATGTTACTAGTATTGACTTGGAGAAGAAAAGTACCACCACCACCAAAAAAAAAAAAGCTTATCTTTCAATCACCGAAACAGAAGAGACACTATTCTAAATATAACTTAAGAAGATTTTCTGCTTTCTGGTGAGAGGAGGTCTCCCAAACACAATCATAAACCCCTCAATAGAGTGGTATAAATTTTATCCAATACAACTTTCTTTTTTAAAATGACAGTTTTACTTAAATAGTACATTTCGAGAGAAACTGTAAACAGCTCTGATAAATGTGTTCATCAAGAAAAGAGGAATAGCACATGAAGTGGTTTCTAAACTGGCAGTCGGAGATAGTCTTACACCGCTCATTTTTCCAGGAGGTTCAGTACCAAATTGGTTCCTCTCCTAAAATCTCAAATGACTGATTCCCCAAATCTGGAGTTGCTTGTGCTGGGGAGAAAAGTGAGAAGAATTCTAGCCTTTTATTCTACCATCAGCTTTACAAAAAGAAGAACCCATAAATATCTCTTGTGCAGATATTTTTAAAGGTCTGACATTCAAATATTCATCTTCAAATATTCATCTTCATGTATAAAAAATAACAAATATGTCAATGTCACCATCATTCTACTCATTTATACAGACCATCTGTCTAAAAACAACCACTATTTACCACAGAAAGGAGCCTGTCAGGATCACATCCAGGGTGGAAGTTCTGCTTTCTTCATTTCCTGGCAGTGTAGAAAAACAAGTGAAAATTCATCATTCAACTTGTGTCCAGTTCAGCGTAGTAGAAAGAAAAGTGTTTGTAAAACACTGGGAAAGAAGAGTTGAAATGTTACAAGATTACTTGTTGGTTTCAATAAATTTCAGCTCACAACTACTGTTGAAAATTGTTTGGATTTATGTATGATCTGTTTTTAATGTCAGGACCCAACAGAAAAATGTATATTATGAATGCGTAATTATGAATTTTGAAAGTATAAACTAAACTTCACTGAGTCAGTTTGTATTGCAAAAAGTAATTGCCTGTTATCCAGGAATGTCCTCAGCATTAATAACTACATTATTGGGTTCCTACAGAAATTGTTTCTGTTTGTCATTTGTTTTGTGTTCTAGCCTTTGCTAATCTGAAGACATGCTACACATTAAAATCCCTATTGTGATTGTAGACATCCCCCCCATCCACCTGACTTTTACTGTTCTTCCTATGATGAAGGATTTTAGGTGGATTCACAGTATCCTTATAGCAATTCCTAGAGCAGGGTAAGACAATATTCTTCCTCTTTTCTTCCCTTTATTATTTATTGGTGATTATTTTATCTTCAGGTATTTAAATAACCAATTCAAATTCAGAGGAGATTGATCACACTACTTTCCGTTGAATTTGTTCACTTTTACACAAAGCATAGTTGGTAGATACAGTGTTCTGTTTGGTTTTCTGTCTAGTTTAGTTTTTAACCACCCACCTTCCCCTGCTCAGGTCCACTTCATATTATTCAGTAAGGTATGCAGTTTGCCATCTGTAGGCAGAAATGTGAATCTGACGGCTTTTGTTTCCAAGTTTGCTCTGCAGTGTTTTGTTTTTTAAACTCTTCCTTAGTATCCAGGTCATTTCTTTTTACTAACCCAGCTTTCCCCCACTAGTATAATACAATTCTAATGACTGTTTCCTTTCCAGCCAAGCTAGAATTAGACATTTCCAAATTGCTCATGTAGCAAGGGAAGCATAATAAGTTTGTTCTACCATAAAAATTAATTGGCTGTTTGTGGGAAATCTCGACGGGACAACAGGGGTTTGCACATTGCAAGGAAAAACTGGTCTTATCTTTCAGTTTAATAAGTCAAGAAGACTACAGTACTGACTTAGAACTTTTGAAATCCTAAAATTTAAAGGTAATTGACTAATGTCATGCTTATGCAATATTCTTCAAATAAAACTTAATTTTTGCAATAGTGTTGATGTCAGGAAAGTCTGTATTCATGAAAAAGAAAATGTTCCTGACTCCACTTCTTTTTACTAGCATTTCTACATAATTTCCCTCTCAAATAAATGAATAAGCCATGGAGAATGTCATGTTTGTGGAAAAGGAGTATTGTATGCATGCTGTTAGTGGAAAGAAAACAGTGGGGCTCAGTAACCTCTCTGAAAATCTAAAAACCCAAAATCTGCATCATAAGCAAAAACAGACATGAGTTCTGCCTTAGTGCCTGGAGGTCAGGTAAAAGTAACTGCTGTGGCCGTAGGGGAACTTTCTGATCAAAATCTCTGGATTTCAGCACAGTGTTGGTGGGAGTGCATGATCACTACACTCACCCACTGTCTTTACTATACACAAATCACTCTGGTTAATATTAGGCCTGTGGGAAGCATATTTAGTTCACTGATTAAATGGCCAATGCATGTGCTCAGTTGTCACATAGAAGTCTTTACTATTCCATATAATTGAATTTTTCTGCATATGCTCAATAACCACTTTTGGACCTCAAAAGCTACTTTAGTTTACTTCATCTATAATATATTTGTCTTAAAAATATATTTAGTCACCATACGTGACTTTACTACAGGTAGCTAATGGACTGTTTGACCTCCCCTGGAGGATGAGTGCGTTACATGAACATAGGGTAGAGTTACAGAATTTCAGTTCTAAGGACAACCTCTGTAGCACATGTTCATGTACATACACACACACACACGCTTTTCTGAAGGTAAATTACTGTTAAGATGTCTTTTGGAATAAACTTCCAGGTTTATTGCAGCAGTTTATTCAGCAGCTCTGAAGATGAGTGGGGATGACCGGTCAGTTTTCCTGTGCTTTTAACACCTTTCTTGGCTACTTATCCTCTTGGTCTATTTTATTTGTTCTTTCCTCTCTTTACCATTCCTACAGTAGACAATATAATTTTGTGACATTTTTCTTTCTCTTCTCCTTTTAGCATTTTCTATTCTGAGGAGTTGTGTCCATCCTTCTCCTCTACCAATACCCTTTCAAGAAATGCAAAGTAGTTAATAATGGTAAATAATATGTGTTGGCTACAGATTGGCCAGGATACGAGGCCTTCACAAACTGTTACCTCTTTTGCATTTGTTGGGAAGTACTTGTTTTTCAAGTACCCAAATGCATCAGTATAACTTAATATTATTGGAAGGTTAAATTTTACTCAGAATGGTGAGTACAACTGACCTGGATGGCAGATTATATAATTTTGTGATATCAGAGAATTCGACATTACTTACCTATCTGGCAATTAAATTTTTCTATTTAAAAACAATTTCAAGTCCCATTTAAGCACTGGATTATATCTTCCTAAAAGTATTGTTTTGTGCATTTAAACCATCTTAAATGCTTTCTGTATTTAGAGAGCTGCTGCAAAGACAAATCTTAGGAAATACCACTCATAGAACATTGAATCAAACAGTTTCTCAGCAGATGGGTACATCTGCTTCACATATAATAGTCACTCTCTCAACTTGTGTCCCTGAACTAATTTTCTTTATTAAATGGTAAGAAAAAAGGGTGTCATTTGAAATTTCACATTTCAAGACTTTCTCTAGAAGTGAATAGAGGGTGTCTTTCTCAGGCTTTGTAGTTGTGGCTGGCAGTGAGCAGTAGCCAATATTTGCTTGAAATCACAATACAATTTGTATGAACTTCTGTATGTTGCCAAGACATGATCTTTTTTTTTGTTATTGTATTTTCTGTAAATATTTCTGGCACTAAGTTGTAAAGTAAAGACAACATGTAAATATGAAGATGTGAACTCTGTTCCCTCCTCTCAAGTATTTTATCTCTTTGTTAGAGAAGGCACAGAAGCTTGTTTGTATTTATGCCGATTCTTTGTCCAGAAGAAACACATGGAAACTGAATGTAACACATTTAGTCAATTAAATTTTAAGGAGATTCTTATCTAATTCCCTGTGTGCTTTTGGTTAGAGTCTCATTCCTTCCAGCTGAACTCTTTCCATTCCTTACTTGATCCCTGTGTGGACAGGAGTGTTTTTAGCCAATTTTTGTTCACTTTGAGCAGCAGGATTTGTGGGCCACCCACTCTAGAGCTGGTATTCTACATCTGGGTTTTTGTGCTCTCCTTGGAAGAGTGTTATCGAATTCAAAAAACAATTCACTTTAATTCATCTTTATTTTTAAAATATGAAGCCCATAGCATTTCAGGACTCATGACACCTAATCAAGCTACCGTGAGTGTCCTCTCCCAAAAAGGTGAGAACCACCAATTTAGCTGGACTGGGTCAGTTCACATTTGAATTCTAAAATAGGAAAATACCCACTGGACTGGTTTTAGTTCTGAGTAGGGGGATGGAGGACAGTTATAAGCCACCAAAGTGATATTCTTAAAACACAGGTCTGGCCACATTACATACGCAAACACTGTGTAACACTTGGTGTCTCTCAGTTGCCTCCCTGATCAATACAAAATGCTATTAGACATCCAAAGCCCTTCACAACCTAGCCCCTTCCTGACTTCCCAGCCTTGCTTCCCACCACATACTCTTCGATCTGGTGACACTGGCCTCCTGGCTGTTTCACAAACAAGACACTCCATCTCTTGGCTCCAGGCATTCTCTGTGGCCGTGCCCCATGGCTGGAATGCTCTCCCTCCTCCACTCCACCTGCTGACCTCCCTGGCTTCCTTTGAAGTCCCAACTAAACTCCCCTTTTCTGGAAGCCTTCCCTAAGCCCTTTTAATTCTAGTGCCTTCCCTCTGTTAATTATCTCCTGTTTATCCTATATGTAGCTGGTTTGTATGTATTTATTTGTTTCTTCTGTTAGATTGTAACCTCCTAGAAGGCAAAGACTGTCTTTTGTCTTTTTGTATTCCCTATGCTTAACACAGTGCCTAACACATAGCAGGCACTTAATAAATGTTTTGATTGGAAAGTTTCCATTAAAACCCATATGCCCAATTCCAATGTCTGTTTAGGGCAATCTGAGGACCCAGAAGTGTTTTAAGCATTTATTGAATTCCTACTATGGGCAAAAACCTTGACAGATATGCAGAGAAGAGTGACAGTCCCTGGGCTGAAGAGAGTTTACAATCTAGCTTTCAGAGCTTTCTTGATAGAGGGTGAGTCTAGCTGAATCTTGAAAGATTAGTAGGCTTTAAACTTAGCAGTACAACCAAGGGGCAGGAGTCATCTCCCTATAATACTCTCTCTCCTCATGCTTAAACCTTTGTCTGAGTTAGTACCTGTATCTCCTGCACCTTAAGAGTTCCCTTGGATGCACCCTCACCCTAAGCCAGTAGTGGGGGCGGGGAGGAGGGGGAAACCAGAGGTTCTAGGTCAAAGAATGTAAGTTCAGCTGGTATGCATGGAAATGAGTGTTAAAAATCAGGACCATCTTGTCCCAGAAAACATGCTGGGACTGGATCTCCTTACTATGCTGCAGCTTCTCTCACTATTAATAGCCCTCACTTCTATAACACTAGGGTTATGCAACACAACAGCCCTGTGAGGCAGATTCTGCAAGTTATTACCTCATTTTACGGATAGGAAAACTGACTTGAAGAGACTTCTAGTAAGCATCTAAGCCAGTTTTCAAACTCTGATGGGCACACACATTTTACACAAGCAGAGAGATGAGTCTTAAAAAAAAATGAGTCTTCTTGGGGAGGAATGTGCCTTACTAACATCATACAACTAAGTGTCAAAACCAGTCCTAGAACCTTGGCAAGTGTTGGCGATAACTTCTTTTCTCCATTTTCCAAAGAAACCAGTTGGTGCTGCTTGACTCAGGTGTGTGTGGAGCATATTCTGCCACACTAGAGGCAGCCAGGTGGTAGAGTTAATATAGAGCACTGGACCCGAAGTCAGGAAGATGTGAGTTCAAATCTAGCATCCTATGTGACCTTGGGCAAGCCATTTAACTTCTGCCTGCCTCAGTTTCCTCAATTGTAAAATGGGGATGATAATAGTACTTCCCAGCATTGTGAGAATTACATAAGATATTTGTAAAGTGCTTAGCACAGTGCCTGGCACACAGTAGGTACTTAAATGCTTGTCCTCTGAACTTCCTGGGATTGTATGGGCTCCACTTGTTTGGCTTTGTCAACTCCATCCCTCTGGTGGATCATAATTGGCAGAGCATCAAATTCAACCCATGGTCTCCTGGTGATCCCTGCCAAAAATACCCCCCTCCCCAAAAAAGCAGTCAACCACCCTCTACTGAAAATATCCAATGATTGTGGAGCCTGCTGCCTCACAAAGCAATCCTTTCCGTTTAAAGTTAGCTCTTATTTTTCCTTTCTGTCCAGCCTCAGTGAGATATGATCCTTCGATAATCTTGATAACAATTTTGAATCTGTCGATGTTGGGAGCCCTGAAGACCACTTGTAAGGGCATTCAACACCTAAAAAATTCTGATAAAAGCATGAGTACATAGCCAGGGCTTGGCTGTTAAAGGAACAGGTGGCCTCACTCCCCCTTATCTCCAAACATGACTCTCTTTTCTACCTCCAAGATGTTTCTCTGATCCATCCCTCTCTCTCCTTCTACACCATCCTAAGTTACCACATAAGTCAATCTCTCATAATCTCTCACCTAGACTATTGTAATAGTGTTCAAATGGGTCTCCTAGACTTCCACTCTTTTAGCTTGCCAGTCTTTCCACAACGCAACTTCCAAAGTAATTTTCCTAAAGCACAAGACTTACCACATCTTAACCACCATTCAAAAACCTGTAGTGGTTCCCTATTTCCTATAGGACAGAAGTTTTTAACCTGGATTCTGAACTTTTATTAAAAAAATTGATATTTCAACATAATTGATTTCCTTTGTAACCCTATGTATGTTATGCATTTAAAAACATTATTCTAAGAAGGGATCCCAAGGCTTTACTTAGACTGCCAAAGCTTTCCATGATCAAAACAACAACAAAAAGTAAGAACTCTTGTTTTTGGATAAAATATAAAGTGTTCAGTGAGGCTTTTCATAGATTTAGAGTTGGAAGGGACCTCAGAAGTCATTTTGTTCACACCTTTCCTTTTATGGATAAGGAAACGAGTACAAAGGAATTGATTTGCCCAGTCACACTAGTCATAAGTAACAGCAGAGATCCACACCCGGTTCTCTGACTCCAGCCCCTCTGTCCACTCCAAGAGTTTTACTTCTTTACAATCCAGCTCCAATGTATCTTTCTTGATTTATATTCCATCAATCCCCTTCCATGAACTCTGCCTTCTGTCCACACTAGATTACTAGTTATTTCTTAACTCAACATTCGGTCTCTTGACTGTATATTTACACAGGCCTGGAGTCCACTCCTTCCTCATCTCTATATCCCAGAATCCATGTCATTGTTTAAGGTCCACCCTAGTGGCACCTACTTCAAGCCTTGCCTGATTCCATCAGTAGTTTGTGTATGCTCAATGACAAAGATTATTTTTTTTCTTTGTATCCCCAGTGCGCATAGCAGTCGCTTCAATGTTTGTTTGGGCACAAATGATATTGCTGGAAAGGACTAAAAAGAAATTACCAAAGATTATGAAATGCTGGCCAAGAAACTGAAGACTACAGGGGCATAAGTTGTGTTTTTCTCATTGTATGTTGAAAGCGAAAGATGCAGAAGAGAGAAACTGGTTTAAGAAGATGGCTGAGAAGTTGGTGTCTGAGGAAAGACTTGAACTTTTGGATCACAATTTAAAGTAAAAGAATGACAGATTCCTGGACAGGGATCGAGGACACCTTTTAAAAAGGCTGGGAAGAATGTTTAACTAAGTGTCTTGCCTATCTAACTCAAAAGCATTTTTTAAAGGATGGGAAAGAAGGAAAACTACCCGTATACATCTGTATACAAATATATAGAGAGGGAAAAAGAAATTCCTGCATATATGTGTGTATCACTATATCTACATCAAGCTAGATTCCAGAGAGAACTGGTCTCTACATTTTTTTGATCATGTAACCCACTAGCGATGGGTGCTTGTACTCCAAAAAAGTTTATTTATATATTAAAATTATTCTTATTTTAATGAGAGCAGTGTTATGGAATGTGTTTTTTTTTCTATTTGTAATACAGCAATTTAAAGGTCTAGTTCTAAGTTCAAGTTATCTCAATTTTTATTTATTAAATTCAAGTTATCTCAGTTTTAATTTTACTTTTTTAAAATTTGGTTTTAATGGCTGTCATAGCTAAAATGATACCTCACATAGATAATTAGATCCAAATAGAAGTGGTTGGCCTCAATAAATCATGACATTCATTTTTCAATTCCATCCACCAATTAATGCAAAGGTTGTTATTAAAAATAACGTGGTAGATTTCCCTCTTCCCTGATGTCATTCAGTTGTTCTTAAACACTAGAAGGTACTGAATGTTTAAACGTTTAATGAATGAATTCAAAACTCACTGAAACTCTTTGGAAGATTTTTAAATGGGTTATTAGAAAATTCTATTTTCAACTTTTTTACATTTGCAATTAAGAGTTTTTGTAGGTGACATTTTTGGCAACAAAATCACAAAAAAGGTGGAAGCATTTCCAAATATCTATTTTCAAAATGCTTTCTCCATACCACAACTTTCTTTTGAAAAGCAGCTACTTTCTCATTCATTTTTTGAAAAATAGCAGGAGAGACAGATTAGGTGTGCCTTTTAAAAATTATATCTGGTGGGTAACATACTGTTGACAGCTACTTGTCATCACAGAAAAGGTTAGGACATTTGAAACACTTGCCTTTTTGTAAAAGATAAATTCATACATTACCTTTAAGTTTGACAACTCACGTGTTTTGCCATAAGTTACCCAGTGAACCTCTAAGGTACAAAAGATTTCCACAGTCATTCTCTTTACAAAGTATTGCAAAGATTCTAACATTACAGGTCTAGTCTCCATTAAATCTTACTGTTGTTTAGTCATTTTTCAGTTGTATCCAACTCTTTGTGACCCGTTTTGGGGTTTTCTTAGCAGAGATACTGGAGTGGTCTGCCAATTCCTTCTCCAGCTTATTTGTCAGATGAGGAAACTGAGGCAAACAGGGTTAAGTGACTTGCCCAGGGTCACACAGCTCATAAGTGTCTGAGGCTGGATTTGAACTCAGGAAGATGAGTCTTCTTGACTCCAGGCCTAGTGCTCCATCCACTGCACCATCTAATCTGGCCTTTTCCCTTAACTGATCCACCTCAATAACCTCCTTTAAACTTTGTGCCCCTCTGCTTCCAGCCTCTTAGCTACAATGGCATGGAGTGAATAAATTTCATGTGTGTTTACTGTGACCCGGGAATCCTTTCTTTATGCCAACCAGAGTAGTTGCTTGCTACACTTACATAATTATTTCCATAAAACATTTGCTGAGGTTTTTTTTTTCCAGAAAGCATATACTGCTAAGAAAATAACTCCTCTGGTACATCTGTCCTTTAGAAGCTCACAAACATGGATTCCATTATTAAGAGGATTCTAGCAAATACCAAAAGCTGAGACACATTAGAAACATCTGCACATGTGTCAAACTGCATAGAAATTTTTAATGCAAATTTATGCAAAATTTAGTTCTCTCACTTTTCCTCTTCATGATTTCATAAAAGCCTTCCCAGGTTTCTCTGAAACTGTCCCTTTCATTGTTTATTCTGACACAATAATATTCCACTATATTCATATATAATCATTTGTTCAGTCATTTGCCAAGAGATGAGTGTCACCCTTTTAGTTTCAAGTTCTATACTACCACAAAAAGCTGCTATAAATATTTTTGTACATATGAGTTAAAAAAAATAGTTGTTGGGTTTTGTTTTGTTTTGTTTTGTTTTAGCTACAATGGAGAAAAAGGAAGATGCAAGAAGGTATAGGCCTAGCAATGGGGACAGATGGGACAATGATATCTGATAACAGAGAGAAGCAAGAGACATTTTGCCCTGCAAAATGACATAAGAAAAATGGCTAATAGAGAGTTGAAAATCAAGATAAATAAGGAGCTAGTAAGGGAGCACCAACTGATGAATTCAAATCCCCTGGCCCAGGTGAACTAAATTCTTGACCTCCACCTCCTAGTTTTGATTTCTTTCCTACCCAGGCTAAAGGGCATAGAAGTCAATCTCTCCCACCATTCTAACCTAGATGCCCCCCCCCCGGAAAAGACCCTTCCATAGCCCTTAAATAATGCCCCCCATATCCCCTACTCTCTCTCTCTCTCTCTCTCTCTCTCACACACACACACAAAGACACACACCCCTTTGGCAGGGTCTGCCATCCTTACCTCCAAACCTCTTCTGTTATGCCTTCACTGCAGCTCAAAGTTGGGGGCAGAAGATACCTAAGAGAGACATGCTTACACTGACAAGCACATGCCAAATGACTGACAAAGTTTTCTTTTCTCTCCTCAGTCCTTATCTTTCTGTATTTCCCTCTCAGTTTCTATTACTTTCTAATTTTCTGCTTGTTCTTAGTTCTAGGTTGATTTTTATCTGTCTTTCTCTCAGAGCCTCTGACATCTAGTTTCCTCTCTATCCCTCTCTCTCCATCCCCCCATTTTCCATTTCTTTGTCTGTCTTTGTCTTGTCTTGAGCTCTGGTCGTTTCTCAGGGCTGTAACGAGATGTGGGGAGGCAGGTCGGGTGTGTGAGGAGTTTGGAAGGAAGCTCACTCCACTTCAGTCACAAAAGTACCTCACACTGTCCCAATGTGAGCATAATGGACAGAACATTGGACTGGGAGATCTGGGTTCTGCTCTAGGCTTGTATATTACTAGATATGGAAAAATAGGTAAATCACAAAATCCCAGAGCCTTAATAGTTTCAACCAAAAAATGGGGATAATATTACTACCTCACTGGTTTGTTCTGAGGAAAGTGATTTGCAAACCTTAAAGTGTTATATAATAAGTTAATATTATAGAACATTAGATTTAGAAAGGATTCAGATACCATAGGGATTATAACCACTGCAGGTTCAGACAATAGACCTCTTGCCATCTGACCATCTGGACCCAGTCCAAGTCCAGAGCCTCCCCAATACCAACCATGGGGGAAAAATCAAATAATAATATCAGCTAACATTCATATAGCTCTTTAGAGTTTGAAAAACACTTTACATACATAGGGTATCCTTAAAGTCTTCCTGCAGTTTTAAGCTTAACGTTTTAAGGATATCCCAACCACCTAAGGTAGATGCTATTATTAATCCTCATTTTACAGATGAGGAAACTGAGGCTAAGAGTAAGCGATTTGCCTATGGTTGCATAGCTTATCAGAGTCTGAGGTAGGATTCAAATTCAAGTCTCCTTGATCCCTAGTTCATCTCTCTATCCACTATGTACCCAGCTATCAAAATCCAAAAATCCAGACTTGCAGGGAACGAGGACTGATCGAATCAAAAATACCTCAGCCCAGCCCTGACATTCTAGGGTGAGAAAATCAAAACAATATTAGGTCTGGGAAAAGCATGCCAATCTATTGCTCTATGGCAAATAAATTCTCTTCTTTCTCTTCTCTGAATCAATTAATCAACACATATTTATTAAATGTCTATGTATCAGGCAGTAGGAAAAGACAAAAGTGAGACAGTTCCTACTCTCCAGAAGTTTGTGTACGTGTGCATATATATGCACGTAACCTATATGTGAAAATATGCACAGACCTCCATTGATAGAATGTAGAAGCAGCCCCATTACACAATACATACATGTGTATACATACACACATGTCTATACGCATACGCATACAAATGTATGTGTGTATAACGAGGCTGATTCTCCCTCCTATCATATTTAGGTTTGTATGTATATATATGTAATAGGGCGGATGTGCATGCCCAGCCTGCTTGCTCGCCTGATGCAGTTCCCTCCTGGAAGAGGCTGCAGAGCCAGCCAACGGGAAGGCATGATGACATGTAACGGAAACGCCCCACTCTCTGATTTGTAGCATACGCTGATATTCTGTAACTGGTTCTGGTCTTTTAACCCGGTGTGGAAGAGCCTGACCACTGATCGCCTAAGTTAAACTGGTGTACATGTAAAAGGCAGCGGAAAGGGAGGCTGGTCTTCCTTCTTGCCTGGCTCTGTGGCAATAAAGAGGCAAGAATCCTGGAAAGGCTTTGATGGGGAGAGAGTGTGCACCTAAGGAGACACACGTGGGATGCGCCCGGGCACGTGAAGACTCACAATGTGGCATAATGGAAGGTGGGCTAGCCTTGAAGGGAAACCGACGACGGTGGCTTGAGCTGAGCTCGGACTTAACACTAGCGGTGCCGTTTCCTTCCAGCCCTGCTGGGTTTGTCCTCCATTAAACAAAGGATTTGGCCTGGATCAGATTCCCATTCAGTTCAATTGAATCAAGTGCCCACTAAGAACAAATCAGTGCCAGGTACCGGGAATTTGGCTGCAAAAAAGAGAAAGATACAGGAAGATAGCGGGGTCGATGGGAAGCTTTTTAAGGATGTGTGTGCGTCCGTGTTTCCATGTGTAGTCTGGGTGTAATACATATGTCTGAATACACATACATATATGTTTGTGGGAACGGTTGTCTGAGGTCTTTGTGCCTGGTCCACAAAGAGCGTCCCCTCCTCCTCTGCTTAGAAAGGAAGCAGTCTGGCGATTAATGGAACAATGTCCTTCTCTCCTCCTCCTAAAGGGCCGTTGTCGTTCAGTCAAATCCAACTCTTTGTGAATCCATTTGGGTTTTCTTGGAAAAGATACTGGAGTGGTTTGCCATTTCCTTCTCCAGCTCATTTTATAGATGAGAAAACTGAGGCAAACAGGATTAAGTGACTTGCCCAGGGTCATTCAGTAGGCGTGTCAGAGTCCAGATTTGATATCAGGAAGATGTGTCTTCCCGACTCTAGAGAAGACCAGTATTCTATATCCTGCGCACCCACAAGTTTAGGGGAGCAAAAGGAACCTTGTACCTCCCGTCTCCATCCAGCAGAGGACGCCGCAGCTCACCCACCTGTTCCGCGCTTGCCCAGACTAGGCGGAAGTGACGCCACGGGGTTGGCATTATAAACCCTCTCCCAGCCTTCCATCCTTCCTTTCACAGCTGCCGGCATGGAGCTCAGATCGGTCCAGCGGCATTCCGCGTCTCGCCACCCCCGGCCGTCCGCGCCTCCCCGGCGGCTTCAGCCTCCCTGATTTCACCGCGGAGGACCAATGAGGGCCGAGTCGGACCTTCCCCGTGGGGCCGTGCTCCCGTTGCTCCGCTCCCTCCGCGTGGGCCCAGGGCGGGAAGAAGAGGTGGGGAAGGTCTCTGCTCGCGCTGCGGGGTGGGGGGGGAGGGGTCTATCGGGCCAGCCCGAGACCTGGGGAAGAGGGCTTAGCCCCCGGCCCAGGTGCGCAGGAGACGCGGAGACGGCGCGGTAAAGGACGGACTTGATAGGCTCTAGAGTCGTCGAGGTGATGCTGCGAGTGAATGAACGGACGTGCGTTCTGCCTTAGCGGGGTTGTGGGGGGGCCACCGGGGTGTCCTCGGTGGCCGCTGTTAAACTCTTCTGTGCGGGGGCGCTTCCATCCGCGTGGACCAATTCGACCCGCGACCTGGAACGCCTTTTTCCTGGCCCTGCATTCGAAAGTGATCGTGGTCTAACTGTGACCTGGTCATTGATAGTGCAGGAAGAGAAACTCCTGAAAGGGTTTTCCCGTGTTTGAAGGGTCAGCATCCAGCCCTTTTAAACCCTGTACCTTTCACACACTTGCCTCTTCGGTAGTGGACCATCCACGGTGCTGCGGCATTGATACAAAGTCCTGTGAGAGCTTGGAGGAAAGGGATATAGAAACTGACAAGGCAGTTTTGGAGGTGTTGGGACTTTGGCTGGCCGCTTATTTTTAGGAAAATGTCAAAGACTTTTTTGGTTTTTTACTTTATTTTAGGTTGCCTTTTAATCCTAGCAGGCTGTTCAGGTGATTCCATCACCTACAAGAGGATTTGTCCGTGGACAAGTACTTTTGCCTGTCTCAAAGGTAAGGAGGTTCCTACTCATCCAAGTGCAAGGGGAATCGATCAAACATTTCTTACCGGAACAAGTATTCAAATGCTGATCTTTGGAAGTCTTAAGTGTATCTTAGGATTGTTACTCTGGGAAGGATGGAAGGGAAGGAGCATAAATGTCTAAGCCTAGATTTGAACTCCAGTCTTATGATCCCAAGCCCAGTGCTCTATCCATTAAGCCACCAACTGCCTTTAAGGCTCTTGCCTTAGTTGGTGCCATGTGTCTGGTGCACATTACCCTAACATATAAAGAGCTTGACTGGGTGGTATGGTGGAATGAATGCTAGGTTTAGAATTAAGGGGTTCAATTTCAAATCTTGGCTCTGCTACTTAATAGTCCTATGAAATTTCACCACCTAGTTCTTTTTAATTTGTGTGTTTCTTCTGAACCCCACTCCGTTCTCCCTTCTTTTTTTGAACCTGTATTGTTAGTGGTTAACTATGCTACTCACCTAGGTTTGGTCGTATAAGGTAAAGAATATTTTTCTTGTGTTTGAAGTCTGTCTTTGAGAGGGCACTAAATTTGAGTCAAAAGACTAGGGTTTGAATCTGGTTCTTAAATTAGGTGAGTGCCCTGGAACATCTGACACTGGATTAAAGTGAGCCTCGGTTTCCTCATGTATAAACTGTTAGTGGCAATAGGGACTGCTGCTGTATTTTTATTGGAAACTACATCTACCAGTGCAGGCTGGCATCTCTGCAATTTGCAGTCTTTAAAAGAGCTGCTTAGAGCTATGGTCTGTAGGCTGAATTTGTTTCACCACCTGCTTTGGATCCAGCCCACAAACTACATTTAAATCCATTTCCAGGTCCTGGCTTAGAACACTGATGTGTTAGGTAACTTGCCTGGCATCACAGTCACTGTCAGATTGGATACCTAATCCATTTCTCTTGATTTCAAGGCTGGTAATCCTATACAATGATGCCTTTGAGAAAAGGAGTACTTGAACTAATAAGCCCACACAGGTCATGAAAAAAATGCTTTGCCTGCTATAAAGTGAGGTATAAAATGTGAGTGCTAGTTGTCTTTAGTGAAGCTTGAATGTTGATGTTACTCCTCTTGGTCATCCTTTGGGGAATGCTAAATTATGAACTGGCTTGGAGAGGCAGTGTAGTGAGACTTCTCAGAGCTGGAGCCTACTTGATTCCTGAGAATGCTCATTCTCAAAAAAGTTGAAGCGGATTTAGAAATGGTATAAAGCTAGAAAGTAGTGATAAGGGACATGTATTCCCTATCCCAATACAGGACCCTGTGAAATAAACCCTATTCGAGAAATGAAGCTGCTATTTAAGTATAGCCAAAGGTCCTTATTACTGTAGCTTCTGGCTTAATTTTGACTCCTAGCTACCCACAGCCAGCTTTAGATGTCAGTCTCCTCTAGAATAGGGCAGAGGTTCTCAACCTTTTTCTCATGAATCCCTTCGGCAGTCTGGTTCAGTTTTTGGACTCCTTGGAATCCTATTTTTAAGTGCATAAAATACATAGGATTACAAAGGAAACCAATTACATTGAAATAGTTTAAAATATTTTTATAATTAACTTATGTTTTCTCAGTGTCTACGCTTTGCCCTTAACAGACTTTTCAAATGATTGAAGATATTCTATTTGGCAGAAGTCACTTAGGTGCTAGTTTTTGGACATACAAAGATAGTGAAACTGTCTGGCTTCAGGGTGTGCTTACATTTTATGGGTGAAGAGAATGAGTTAGATAGGATCCCTAGCTTAAAATAGGATCAAACAGGTTCTCAGGCCTTGGATTTGAGGCCAGGTTTTAGGTTATTGAAATAATTGCTTGAAGAAACTGTTGGCCTTGGGCCCTTTTGGATATATAGTCATGATTGCATCTTACAAATTTACTTTTTCCCTTGTTTCAGGACTAGCCAGTTGGCCTACGTTTGTGGAATACCATAAAACACCAAGAAGAAAAAATAGGAAGTTAAGCCTGGCTTCAACAGAATTCTGGTCATGATAGACCAGATTCAAATCACTTGACTTTAGCTGAATGAATCACCATGGTGGGAAAGGGAGGATTACCTGGATCTAGGAGTCTCCTGTCCTCTGACTTGGAAAGCCTCAGGGGCCTTGGCTTCTAGAGGGGGAGGAAAAACTCCTGCCTTAGCTTAGCCTAAAAACATTCTCCTGCGTCTGTCATTCACTGCCACGCTAGGACAAGTCCTAGGAGACTTCCATCTGAGTTATGAAACCATTATGACGCTGTAGCATTTATTTCCATTTGGAATAAATTGTTTTAGAAGAATTTGTTAAATTTAGAATATAGTATCCTATCAAAATGTTTGGAAAATATGGACTGCTCCAAGATCAGTCCACAAAAAAAGCCCCTAGCTTGGCCCATAACAAATTGTATTGATGACATTGTTTCTAAATTAATTCTGTAATGCTTAGAAAGCCCTGTGATGTTACTCTAAATTCCTTTGTTCCTTAAAAGGAAAAAAAAAGCCCAACAACTTTGTATAAGTCTGTATGAATGGCTCCAAACTTCTAGGTGGTGACTCACCTGGTGCAGTCTTTTAAACTGAACGTAATAATCAGAAGTGGCAAGCCAAATTAGTGCTGTGTTGCAATTGGTAGTAGATACACTATGATGCTGGGGGGCCAGGAGGGTGACCAACAAAAGTCCTTTTAGTACTGTCTATTTGAATATACTTGGAGCTTATTCCTGGATACTTAGTAGGTTTACTTTTGAGGTTTCTTAAAAACAGGTCATTCCAATATTAGCTGTTGACCTAGAACACTGAAATTTTTAACAGTAGGCTTTAAATGTTGGCATAAATATTTCCAGTCACAAGTTTCTTGGAGGTAAATGTGAAAAATTTAAATGGTTTATTATTAAGCAATACAATTAAGACAAAAAGAATAAACAACTTGACATAAAACCTCATCTAAACATTTTTTTAAACTATAAAAAGATGATCTTCCTGTGTAAGTACAGGCCTTTTGCATGCTGTCAATGAAAGTAGAAAGAACATAATGGTTATAGTTACATAGAGATATGTACACTTAAGAAGTGCTGTATCTTCACATACAAAGGTGTAGATACTACACAAATTATGTTTTCATAAATTTTACCTAAAACTATTTTAATTTAAAAGATAAACTTGAAACTAATAATAAGGCTTATTCTTAGAAGCAAAGTAACAGGATAGAGGAATATTTATTAAGGATCTGGGGTTCAAAGCTGTGTGACCTTGGGCAAGCCACTTAAACATCTGGACATTTGCTAGTCTGAAAAGGTGAGAGGTGGCCATCTCCCAGAGTGCTATGCTGTAGATCTGCCACATCCTTTGCTGTACTGGGTTTTTACAGATGTGTGAATATGGGGCAAACACAGTGCTGGCAGCTGTGTTTAAATATCAAATAACCACTGATAGAGAAGTAAAGGATTGTGACCAAGCTGGGGGCAAGGTCACGGGATGTCAAAGCAAAGGGGTGACAGACTGGTAATGTTAGAATAAATGAGCTGGTATTCAGCTTTAGACCCTCATAAGACAGCTGAGGAAAGCTATTTGAATTAATACTTGGCAGGAATCTGCTAACTGTCCATCAAAAACATGTATGTCAGGTAACTTCTGAGAAGAGGAGAGCCTTATTTTTGAGCCATCAAAGCAGTGAGCAGGTGTGTCAAATAGGTCAGCATAGCAGGTTGCCATGACAGGCTAGAAGAATTTATCTCTAGTTCAGAGGGGGAAAAGTGTCCCTTAAAAGAATGGGAAGTTCTTTGAGGAGAAACTGAGAAGGAATCTTGAGATGACAAGTCCTAACCTGTACCAAAGTGTAGACAAATGTGACTTCAAGATCTGTGGAGTCAAGTAATAGGTGTGAAGCACTTCCCATTTAGTGGGGAGCTAAATCCTAGTAGGAAGCAATTTCTTACGGATCCTAAGATCCCATCAGAAGAGAAGTCACCCAGTCAGGGGCAGCAATGAGACAAGTAGTGGTTGTCGGTCACTTCCTCCTGAAGGGTACCAACCAAGACAGCAGCTTTGGTATCTTCTTGGGGAATATTACCAAAGATATGACAAAGTGTTCTGAGAAGGGTCAGATGTGATGATCACTACCCACTCCAGATGATTTGTAGGATAAACTATACCATTCAGAGGAACCAAGGAAACATTGCTAAGGATTTGTGAAGTCAAGCAAGAAATGAAAAACTTCTAAGGATATGTGTATTTTCATTACCCTTTACTATTATTATAGAAGCTTCAAAAGAAAAATTAAGATTTAGGAAGCAGATTAAGAAGCTACTATCTGGGAACAAGATTTCAATTTCTGGATAAAGCTTAAGATGTACGAATAATAGCTTGCATACAGACAATATCCCTAATGATAGCTAGTAAAAAATATTACTTCAATTCCCAGCAAAATTCTAGAACTTGAAAATTACATTGTGAATGTTTAAAAAGGGAAATAGTGATCACAACTCGATAGAGAACAGGTCATGTCAGACCAGCTTCATTTTCTTTTTGACATTTTGGGATGCCTGATAATAAGCGGGAGCAAGTTCAAAAGAAGATACTAGAATGAGGAGGAGATTGGTCTCCAAAGAACGTGGGATTTTTATCCTGAAGAAGAGAAAACTTAGGAGGAACAGGATCAATAAGTAAAGGGCTATCATGTGGTAGGGAAATTAGACCTGTTCTACTTTGGCCCAAAAAGCAGAACTAGGTACAACAGGTGGAAGCTGCACAAAGATAGATGTCAGCTCAACTTCCTAACTAGCAGAGCCATCCCACAATGGAATGGGTTGTCCTGGGAGGTAGTAAATTCACCCCCATTGGAGGTCTTCCAGTGAAGACTAGATGACCACTTGATGGAGATGTAGCAGAGATTCCTATTGAGGTATAGGTTGGACCAGATGGCCTCTGAAATCAAATCCAACTCTAAAGATGATGTAATTCTGTGGCCTGTCATTTTTTGGCACAAGTGCTAGAGGGGGTTGCCAACTCCTGTCTTAGAATGACAACAATTGAAAGCTATAAAAGCTTTGGCTATTGATATTCTTAACATTATCAAAAATAGGTTACTTACATTTACAACAGAACATAAAGACACATATTTTAGAAAAGTTTGGCTCAAAACTTCTTAGAGTATTATTTACAATCAATTTTCTCCCTGCTTCATTAACTTAAAAACAGTGAGAGATTTTATAAGCCAAATGAGAAAAGGCACATGAGACATTCCCCTCCAAAAGTATATCCTTATGGTTAAAGAAATAACTTTTTACTTCATTGCTCACCTAGTTCTGATCTCAAAGATGATCACGGGAATAAAATTCCACATGGATGTAATTTGCCCCCTCAAGAGCAACTGATACATTCTTAATGACTTAAGAAAGAAAACTTCAACATGGTGGGTGCCAACACCAATCAGTATTTGTATGAAGACAACTGTAGATTAAAGGTCCCACTGCCAAGCAAAGTCTCTGTCTTATGCCACATTTTGCATAAATAAAAATATAAAAAGTATTGAAATCCTTCTGCAGTTTCCACACCACTCAATACAGGGTATCCCAAGAGAGCGCATGGGCAGAGCTAGACATTCCAAACGAATGCCTATCTTTTAGAAAATGGGGAACTGACCTGAATGATTTTTTTTTCCCTGAAACCACATGAGTGTTAATGATTGGCTCTTTCACTGACAACATCTTGCAGTCGTTTCAGTAATACATCATCATTTTCTTGACAGAGGCGCTTAGTTGGTGATTGAGTATCGCCATCAATGGTTAACGCTCGCTTCTTGCTTCTTTGTTCACCATATTTAATCATATTGTTGATGTCCTTCAAACTCTGTCCAAAACATCAGAAAAATTTTAGGGAAAATTGTGTGTGTGTGTGTGTGTGTGTGTGTGTGTGTGTGTGTGTGCACAGTTTTAGGCAAAAGGTCACCCATCCAAATTTTCAACTATGGCAGGTAAGTACCTGTAACCCATCTTCCTAGGGCATGTTTATACATTTTATAACTAAAACTACCTGATGTCTTCTGAATACATACAACAAATGTGGGTCAATCAGCAAAGACCTTGCCTGCCTCAACATCTGAAGGTTCTTTGTACCATAGAGACATTCTGGAAAACTATGCTTATTCTAAGTGACATTCTTGAGAATATTCAACTTAAAATAATGATGGCGTGAAGAAACTGAAAACTGGACATGAAAAGCTGTCCTTTTATAATTTTTACTCCTCAAATTTAATACCTTTACATTAAACGTTAACAGCAAAAAACAAAGCAAGAAAAAGTTAAAAGAAAAACTGAAATTAATTTTTAAAACTATCTTAAAAGTGCTTAAGCACTGACCTTGGAAGGGCTGCCATTGAACCTGTAGAGCAGAGCTGTCCTTGGGGTAAGGCAGGTTCCATTCTGGTGTGGGGACACATAAACAGAATGTTGCTGAGAGATCCGACGAGGTGATACCGGCTGCTGCTTAATGTTTGGGAAAGGAGACAGAGGTGGGGCTTCCATCTGAAATTTTAAAATATAATGTTATTTTGCGGGTAGTTGCTTAAGGATTTTGTAAGTCTAACTTTTTTCCCCCCATACTTCTGGATGTCTGCTTAGCTGGAATAAAAAACAAACTGCTTCCTACCACTTGTGTTCAGCCCTTAACAGATGAACTGCATCTTTCTAGGTTCATTAGAACTTTACTCTGACTCCCAGGTGCTGCAAACACTGGTGTTTCAAAGTGTAAGAATTTGGAGCATCTCTAATTAAGAGCAACTTTATATTTACATATTTTGGGAGTGCAATAGTTAAGAAGGGCCAGAACCTGATAACCAAATACATACATTCGTTGTTGTTATTCAGTCATTTCAGCCATGTTTGACTTTTTGTGACTTCATTTGGGGTTTTCTTGGCAGACACTGGAGCGGTTTGCCTTTTCCTTCCTTGGTTCATTTGACAAATGAGGAAACTGAGGGAAAAAGGGTTAAGTGACCTGCCCAGGGTCACATAGCTGGGAAGTGTCTGAGGTCACATTTGAACTCAGGAAGATGAGTCTCTCTGACTCCAGCCTGGGCACTCTATCCACCACACCACTCACCTGCCCCAATATACACACACACATACATACATACATACATACACACACATACATACATACACACATACATACATACACACATACATACATACATACATATATACATGTTTTATTTACTTTCTCTTTTGTTTCTATTAAGGGTCAATCAATATTAACAGCTATAACAAATGCAACTGAAAAGCAATGGGCACGAAATAGGAAAATTTGCACATACGTACCACATGATCTTCATTTGACAGATCATATTTTAGTGCAAATGATTTCACTCTTCCTATATAAACTTCATTGTAGAATTTGATAAGATCACCTCTCTCTTCTTTCATTGCTCCTGTGGAACAGTCTGGTATTTTTGCACAATCTAAATCTGTTGAAAATGACATATATTGTAACTAATCTGCTTTTGCATAAAAGTTGGCAACATCAAATAACATTTTTGCCACAATATAAAAAAGACAAGAAAAAGCTTTATATTGGGGTTTCACTATATCTTAGGAGCTTTATAAGCAACTGAAATATGATTAAAAAGTTAGGGAGAGAAATGAAAAGTTGTAAACTTGAAGTTTAAGTCTGGAGTAGACAGTATCATATTAAACTTATTTTACAGACTATTATTAGATTGCCAGGAAAGAAGGGAATACAAGCCTAACACTTTCATAAAGCTAAAAAAAAAATACTCATTAACAACTGTTATTTTCCTCATACAGTGTGTCCCAAAAGTTTTATAAAGCTAATGTAGCTGTATAATAATTTTCCTTCTACAATATTTTGGAAATTCAGTATGACTGGGAAGGGAAGGTCAATCATAGGTACTGAAAACAGAAGCCAACACATTATCAGTGGTCAAACTTGCATTCCTTTGCTTCAAGTCAGCTTAGAGGAGTTGGCTATCCCACATTTATCCATAACCCATGGGAACTAGAAGAATGAATGTGAGTGTGTGTGTACAACAGTGATGAAAAATAAAACCTTTCGACTGGTATAGAGCAAATCAGTGGTACTTTTTCTCAACCCCTTCCTCCATCAACACCAACCTAGAGGCAATGATCAACATGTACTCCCTCCTTACTTCTACCTTGTAAAATTCTCCTTTTTCTTCAAGAACCTCAAGAAACATCCTTTGAATGAAGTTTTTCCCGATGTGTCAACTGCTAATTCCTTCTCTCCCAAATGCCCTTGTATTTAACTACTTCATATGCATTATTTATTACCTTTATATTATGTATCTTTTTTACATGTATTTGTTTCCCTTGTTAGAACTTAAAATCCATGCAAGAAGGAATTGTTTCAGTGTTTGTTCTTTTATCCCCCATATCTAACATAATGCCTGCTTAATAAATATTTGCTGACCGATCAATACTAATAAACTTAATGATAAATAACAGGGCATTTGGGTCTCTTGCCTCTCCTGGCAGAAAATTGACAGCTTTGTGAAAAGATGGGCACACTAACGCATTGCTGGTGGAGCAAAGAATTGGTCCAACAATTCTGGAAAGTAATTTGAACTTATGCTAAGAAAGTGACTAAAATGCTCATACCCTGGACAAAAGATTCCACTTCTAGGCATATACTCTAAAGATGTCAATGATAAAAGAATGGCCCATATACACAAAAATATAGGATATCCACCCCCCTGAAAAGATTCTGAGATATAGTGTATTAATCACATGACTTTTTGTGGTAATTAGAAACAAATTACACGCTAATCTATTGGGTAATGGCTAAGTGTAGTGTAGTGCTTGGATATAATGGAATATTACTGTGCTTTAAGAAACAAAGAACATGATGAACACAGAGAAGCGTGGTAAGATTTCTAAGAATTGATGCAAAGTGAACTAAGAAGTAGGAAGACATTACATATAATGACAACACTGCAAATGGAAAGAACATCAAAAACAATAAAAACTGAATGTTGTTAAATTATAATCATTAAGCTTAACCCCAAAATATGAGAAACACACCATCCCATTCTTCTTTGCGGGGGTTCGGGGGGGTGGGGTGGGGACCACAGGTATGAAACATTGAATTACACCTTAGACTTTTTTTTTTTTCTTTAGGCAATTGGGGTTAAGTGACTTGCCCAGGGTCACACAGCTAGTAAGTTTTAAGTGTTTGGTCTGAGACCGCATTTGAACTCAGGTCCTCCTGACTTCAGGGCTGGTGCTCTATCCACTGCGCCACCTAGCTGCCCCTAGACTTTTTCAATGTTTGTTAGTTTCACACAACTTTTTTCTTTCTCTTTCAAAAATTATTATTAAGAATGGCACTTTGGAATGAAGTGTGGGGAGGAATATAGTCAGAAATGTACTTGATGTCAAAAAAAAAAAAGAAATAACTAAACACATTTTAAAATAGAAAATTTATATCAACCTTTTTGCTATCGTTCAGGTCCACTCCCTTTATTAATAGGTTATTTGCTATAGAGTTTGTTCATTTTATGTAAGTATACTAGGAAACTTTTCCTAAAGAAGATAACAATTAAGGGCAAAACTGCCTAACCCGAGATCTGAGTTTTTTTAAAAATATTTTCGTAACTGTATTTCAATATAATTGGTTTCCCTTATAATCCTACATGTTTTATTTTATGCATTTATTTATTTTTAGTTTTCAACACTCACTTCCACGAGATTTTGAGTTCCAAATTTTCACCCCACCTCTCCTCTCCCCCCCCAAGATGGCCTGCATTCTAATTACCCCTTCCCCCAATCTGCCCTCCCTTCTATTACCTCCCCCATCCCTTTCTCCTTCTGTTTTCCTGTAGGGTAAGATAGATTTCTATATCCCATTGCCTGTGTTTCTTATTTCCCAGTTGCATGTAAAAACAATTTTTAACATTTGTTTTTAAACCTCTGAGTTCCAAATTCTCTCCCTTCCTCCCTCCCCACCCACCCTCATTGAGAAGGCAAGCAATTCGATATAGGTTATGCATGTGTAGTCATGTAAAACACTTCCATAATAGTCATGTTGTGACTAACTGTATTTCCCTCCATCCTATCCCTCCCCCTGTTTATTCTATTCTCTCCTTTGACCCTATTCCTCCTCAAAAGTGTTTGCTTCTGATTACCCCCTCCCCCAATCTTCCCTCTTTTCTATCACTCCCCTTTTATCTTCCTCCCCCCTACTTTTCTATAGGGTAAGATAGATTTCCATACCCAATTGAGTATGTATGTTATTCCCTCCTTAAGCCAAATACAATGAGAGTAAGGTTCACTCATTCCCTCTCACCTCCCCCTTCTACCCCTGTAAAAGTTTTTTCATGACTCTTTTATGTGAGATAATTTACCCCATTCTGCCTCTCCCTTTCTCCTTCCAGTACATTCCTCTCTTATCCCTTATTTTTTAGATATCATCCCTTCATATTCAACTTACCCCCCATATATATATTATATCTATATGTGTATATATATATATATATATATTTCCCTCCATCTACCCTAATACTAAGAAAGGTCTCGAGTTACAAATATCATCTTTCCATGTAGGAATGTAAACAGCTTACTTATTGAATCCCTCATGATTTCTCTTTCCTATTTACCTTTTCATGCTTCTCTTGAGTCTTGTATTTGAAAGTCAATTTTTCTATTTAGCTCAGGTTTTTTCTCAAGAATGCATTAAATTCCTCTACTTCATTGAATATCAATTTTCCCCCTTCATTGATTACACTCAGTTTTGCTGGGTAGGTGATTCTTGGTTTTAATCCTAGCTCCTCTGACCTCTGGAGTATCATATTCCAAGCCCTCCCAATCCCTTAATGTAGAAGCTGCTAAATCTTGTGCTATCCTGATTATGTTTCCACAATACTTGAATTGTTTCTTTCTGGCTGCTTGCAATATCTGGGAACTCTGGAATTTGGCTATAATACCCCTGGGAGTTTTCCTCTGGGGATCTTTCAGGAGGTGATAGGTGGATTCTTGCCATTTCTATTTCGCCCTCTGGTTCTAGAATATCAGGGCAGTTTTCCATGACAATTTCTTGGAAAATGATGTCTAGGATCTTTTTTTGATCATGGCTTTCAGGTAGTCCAATAATTTTTAAATTCTCTCTCCTGGATCTATTTTCCAGGCCAGTTGTTTTTCCAGTGTGATATTTCACATTGTCTTCTACTTTTTCATTATTTTGGTTTTGCTCTATAATTTCTTGATTTCTCATAGTCATTAGCTTCCATTTGTTCCATTCTAATTTTTAAGGCATTCTTTTCTTCAGTAAGCTTTTGAACCTCCTTTTCCATTTGGCCAATTCTGCTTTTTAAGGCATTCTTCTCCTCATTGGCTTTTTGGACCTCTTTTGCCATTTGGGTTAGGCTATTTTTTAAGGTGTTATTTTCTTCAGCATATTTTTAGGTCTCCTTTAGCAAGCTGTTGACTTGTTTTTCATGATTTTCTCGCATCACTCATTTTTCTTTGCAATTTTTCTTCTAGTTCTCACTTGATTTTCAAAATCTTTTTTAAGCTCTTCCATGGCCTGAGACCAATTCATATTTTTCTTGGAGGCTTTGGATGTAGGAGCTTTGACTTTGTCGTCTTCTTCTGAGTGTATGTTTTGTTCTTCATTGTCATCAAAGTAAGTTTCTACAGTCTGAGATTTTTTACTGTTGCTTGCTCATTTTCCTAACCAATTACTTGACTTTTTAACTCTTTGTTAAGGTAGGGCTCTGCTTCCAATGTAGAGGGTGTACCGTCCCAAGCTTCAGGGGTTTTGTGCAGCTGTTTTCAGAGATACTTCTAGGGACCTGTAAGTTTTCAGTTCTTCCAAGATGGTATGATCTAAGGGGAGGTGTTTACTCCTTTCTTGGCCTGTGCTCTGGTCTGTGAGTGACCACAACCACTCTTTTCTTCCCTGGAACTGTGAGGAGGGTTCCCTCTGCACTGCTCCACAAGCTCTGCTATGCCCAGTGCTCCTCCTCATGCCAGGACTGCCACTCAGGACTGCAATCCAGATCTAAGTATGCTTTTTTTTTTTTTTGGCTAGGCAATGGGGTTAAGTGACTTGCCCAGGGACACACAGCTAGTAAGTGTTATGTGTCTGAGACCAGATTTGAACTCAGGTCCTCCTGAATTGAGGGCTGGTGCTAGATCTAAGTATGGGCAAAGCGAGAGAATCCTGCCTCAGTGCCAGTAAAGAGACCCCTGTAATCTCCTTCCAATCAGTTGTTTGATCCCCTTACAGATTGTGGGCTGGGAGCTCCGAAAGCAGCCACTGCCACTGTTGCCACCCCAGGGCTTTGCAGGGGCCAAGGCTGGACTGTGCTCCTCTCTCATCCAGGTCCGACAGACCTTTCCTACTGACCTTCTAAGTTGTCTTTGGTGTTTGTGGGTTGAGAAGTTCAGGAACTGCCATAGCTGCCAGTGATTCAGTCCCCCGAGGCCCACTCTGGGTTTGCTTGTGTGGCCCATGCTAGACTGCACTCCTCTCTTGGCCTGGTACAACAGACCTTTCCTCTTGACCTTCCAGGTTGTCTTGGGCTGGAGATTGGTTTTACTCTGTCTTTTTGTGGGTTCTGCTGTTCTAGAATTTGTTTAGAGTCATTTTTTACAGGTATTTGGAGAGGTTTGGAGGAGAACTCAGGCGAGTCCCTGCCTTTACTCTGCCATCTTGGCTCCACCCCTATTTTATGCATTTAAAAACATCATTCTGAAGAATAATGGCAGACTTCAACAGAGTGCCAGAGGGGTCCATTCGAACTCCTGTAGTAAGTCTCTAGGAGCTCATTATAATAAATACATCATAACAAAAACTTGCAAGCAGGAACAGCTTTATTGGAGAATAGTCAACTAAAATTACTTACCATAATCTGCCATTTCTGTATCTTTTACATTTTTATTGCATGTGCTAACTTCTCTTGGAATTCTTTTTAACAGAACACTTCTATAAACCTATGTTGAAAAGAGAAAAAGACTACTGAAGTTACAAAAAGTGGCATAGCTTACCAAACACCAAAATGAAGGCAAAATAATTAATCAATAGGAATTAACTGGATGGACATGTATGCATCACTGAATATTCAGAAATGTTCAATAACATCTATCAGAATATGTATGAACAACACTGCTAGAAAAATGTTATGTTCTCACTAATCCCTTAAAGCCCAAGGTGAGGTATATCCAACAACTAGGAAATAGACGAACAAGCTGGGGGAACAGCAATGTAATCAAACGTCACTTTGTCATTTAAAATTGCAAATGAAGACTATAAAGAAATATGAAAAGACATATTGCTATAACATAAAGCGGAATTAGAAAAGCATAGACAATAACTTACATGTAAAAAACAAACTTTTAAAGTACACATACAAAAAAGAGACCGAAAGAGGGAACAAAGTCAATCATTGAATATTGACTTTAACAAAGTATAGATGTAATTTAGAATAGTGGTTTTATGGTTATTTTTAAAAATAGAGTTTATTATTTATTTTTAATCTTTAAAAACTTTTTTGAGTTCCAAATTCTCTTCCTCCCTCCCTCTGTAGCCGAGAAAGAAATGTGATATCAATTGTACATGTGAAATAATGCAAAATATATTTCCATATTATCCATGTTGCAAAGAAAAAGCAAGAAAAATAAAGTAAAAAAATTATGCTTCAATCTGCATTCAGATTTCATCCGTTCTCTCCCTGGAGGTGGATAGTATTTTTCATTGTTAAGTCCTTTGGAACTGTTTTGGATTACTGTCTTGATCAGAACAGCTAGCTAAGTCATTCATACTTGATCATTGTACAATATTGCTACTACTGTGTACAATGTTCTCCTGGTTCTGCTCACTTCACTTTGCATCTGTTCGTATATGTCTTCCCAGGTTTTTCTGAAACCAATCTTCTCATCATTTCTTATAGCACAATAGTATTCCCTTACAACCACATACCACAACTTGTTCAGCCGTTTCCCAATTCATGGGCATCCCCTCAATGTCCAATTCCTTGTTGCCACAAAAAGAGCTGCTACACATATTTTTCTACAAAAAGGTCCTTTTCCTTTTTCTTTGATTTCTTTGGGATATAGACCCAGTAGTGGTATTGTTGAGTCAAAGAGTATACACAGTTTTATAGCCCTTTGGCCATAGTTCCAAATTGTTCCCCACAATGGTTAGCTCACAACTCCACCAACAGTGCATTAGTATGTCAATTTTTCCACATCTTCTCCAACATTTCCCATTTTTCTTCTCTGTCATGTTAGCCAATCTAATAGGTGTGAGGTGGTACCTCAGAGTTGGTTGAATTTGCATTTCTCTAATCAATAGTGATTTAGAGCATTTTTTTTTAAAAAGGCAATTGGGGTAAAGTGACTTGCCCAGGGTCACAGTGTCAAGTGTTTGGTCTGAAGCCAAATTTGAACTCAGGTCCTCCTGACTTCAGGGCCGGTGCTCTATCTACTGTGCCACCTAGCTGCCTGATTTAGAGCATTTTTTCATATGATTATAGAGAGCTTTGTTTTCTTCTTCTGAAAACTGCCTGTTTATATCCTTTGATAACTTATCAATTGGGAAATGACTCTTATTTTTACTAATTTGATTCCTACCCTATATATTTGAGAAATGAGGCCTTTCTTAGAAACTTGCTGCAAAACTTTTCCCCCAGATTTCTGCTTTGCTTCTCATCCTGGCTACATTGGTTTTGTTTGTGCACAACTTTAAAAATTTAATGTAATCAAAATTATCCATTTTACTTCCCAGAGCTTTTTTAATCCCTTGTTTGGTTATAAATTCTTCTCTTATCTATAGATCTAACATGTAAAACTTTCCATACTCCCCTAAATTGCTTATGATATCACCCTTTATGTCTAAATCACATACCCATTTTGAGCTTATCTTGATATACAGTGTGAGATGTTAGTCTATACTTAGTTTCTGCCAAACTGCTTTCCAGTTTTTCCAGCAATTTTTGTCAAGTAGAAAGTTCTTGCCCCGAAAGTTTGGATGTTTGGGTTTACCAAACACTAGATTACTATGATCTTTTACTACTGTGTACTGTATAGTTAACCTATCCCACCATTCTATTTCTTAGCCAGTACTAGATCATTTTCATAATTACCACTTTGTAATATAGTTTGAAATCTGGAACTATTAGGCTTCCTTAACATTTTAAAAAATGGGTTCCTTTAATATTCTTAACCTTTTGTTCTTTGAGATAAATTTTATATTTTTTCCAGCTCTAGAAAATAATTTTTGGTAGTCTGATTGGTATAGCACTGAATAAGTAAATTAATTTAGACAGAATTGTCATTTTTATTATATTTTTTTGGCCTACCCTTACGCAATTGATATTTCTCCAATTGTTTAGATCTGTATTTGTGTGAAGAATATTTTGTAATTGTCTTAATTTTTTTTTTGTTGAAGATTTTGTTGATTTGGGTTAACTGGAAAGGAATTCTTGGTGAAAACTTTTGTCTTTGAATATGGGGTATGAGTGAAATGCCTTTCTGTCTCTGAACTGCATGAGGACATATTGAGAGTACAGAATATGTATATTATAGAATATTACAGAATTTCAAAATGTCAAAATAAATCTCTAAGAAGTGAGATTGTTTTTTAACCATTTCCATACTAGATATTTTTTTAAAAAATTTTAACTTTTAAAATTTTTTATGTTTACTTGAACAGAAAGTTTTATGTAATGTATCACATCTCCCATTGTAACACTTCAGGAAATGTTTAGCTTCTACCTTGAATAGCCAAGCAACAGGACTCTGAAGTGAAGGGTAAGAAAGTTTAATTTACATTTGGTTTTTTTTGAAGTTCAACTTATGTTAATAACACCACCAAACTCACTCAATTTGAAAGTTTTCAACACTTTAACACGATGTAGTAGACTAATAATAAGCACTAGAATGGAAGTCAAAAGACTTGAATTCTAGTGCCAACTTTTGTCACCAGCTCACTGCTTGAGGTTGGACAAGTCACTTCCTCTCTTCGGGCCTCAATTTCTTTTGTAAAATGAGCAAGTTGGAAGAGATTAATTCTAATGTCTAGAAACTCTGACTAATTCCAAGACATGTTATTAACTTTCTAGAACCTTCTAGATACAAACCTTCTTTTATAAATGAGATAGAGCTATAGTAACAGATTTCCTAGTTTCTTGTTTCCTACTGTAGTTGTCCTTTCATTATAACATTCTATCTCTTCAATTTAATAATATCTAATAAACCTGAAAACCTAAAGTACGTTAACATGTACAGTATATAAATGAAATTATGTCTTTTGCTTCAAGTGTTAGCAGGAACCATTTAAGAAAAAGCTAGCATATTTCTTGTTAGTAAAGAAAACAGTATTATTACTCACATGGCTATTTGCTTGGGGCTGATTCCTATAACTTTTCATTATGTCTTGAAAAGTTCTTTCTTCTTTTGTTACCTAAGAAAAAGAAAACTGCATTTCTCAACTATTATTGAAAAAATAATGAGAATGACCAAAAACTAAAATAGGTATTTAAAGTGATCATCCATAAAAGCATTAACTTTAAGGACGATAAACAATTTAATTAGGGTTCTCTTATTTTAAAGAACAGGTTCCCAAAATCTATATGGATCAACAACAACAACAAAGCAGAGGCAAATTTACTATCCCTTTACTGCATATAAACCTTCATAGATCTGAGAGAACATGAGACCTCTGGTCAAAACTAAATTGTTTAAGTTTCCTGTTTTATTAGTGTTAAGCACTTTTTAAAAAGTAAATTAAGTACACACCAAAAGGTAGAAAAATCTCAGTGTTAAAACAAGTTTTTCTACGCCAGGATTTGGTTTCTATTACTTCAAATAGACTATGGATGTTTTGATGCTTATAGAACAGTAAGTTTTATGTAATGCTTATAGAAGAAAATCGGAGCACTTGGCTCAAAGGGAGAAAAAATAGATTAATGTTCAGAAACGGAATCCTTTCTATATATTCTAGTTTTATCATGTGAAGTCAAGTTATCTTCCCTTCGATAGCACTAGAAATCACCACTAAAGTTATTTTCCTCCATGAAGAGTCAGAAGTGGTAACATATGTCTATTATTTGAGGAAGGCTGTTAATTAATTCTTTTTCCAAATCTTTTATCCAAAACTCTCATTTCTTTTCCAGGACTTTCCTCTAGCATTCTCAATTTATTTAAAATGTTATTTAGAAATTTTGAGGCCAAGATGTATTTTCTTGAGGCTTTGTTTATAGATGTTTTCCAATTAATCTCTTCTGGATTTGTGTTTTCGGCCTTTCTAATAATATAATACCTCTTTATCATACAGTCTTTTTGTTTACTCATTCTTCCAGCTATATTTATTGAATAGAGACTTTGCGTTATGGCCAGGCTCTGCGTACTTCTGGAAAGGAGTGCCAGGGCTTTGTAAAATCCTGCCCTGTTTTATCTGGGGTCCTGCCACTGCATTCTCTGAGTATTTAATATTATATTCTTCAAAGATCACAGGTTTGGATGAGGTCAGCATATTACACAGTTTCAGCCAGTCTTTAACAGTCTCATATAAGGCATGGTCTGCTTACTGTTCTCTTGGACTAAGCTTTCCAGGCTCTTGACCCTGATTTAGGCCCAGGCAACACTGCAGATTTGCTTCTAGGCAGCACTCAAGTATGTAATAGCCCCTATTAGTTAGCTAGAAAGCTTCTTCAGATCCAAAGTAACAGAGCTATAGGTCAATCCTTGGTACTATAACTTCTGTCCTGGCCACTCATCCTGGGCCCAAGTGCTAGAACCAGCTCCAGGGTCAGAACAACAGAGCTGCCAGACCAACCCTGGTCCATATCTAAGGAATGAATCTAAGTTCTCACCCTCAGGCCAAAGCATTACAGATGCCGATAAACTGTATGCCACCTTCTCGCCTTGTCACTTGCCTGGTCATTTGACAAATTTGTTGTCTTGGGCTAGAAAAATTATTCACTGTGGCTTCTCCTTAGATTTCTTGATCATTACTCCATCTGGCCCACTTCTTAGATCTTTGCTGGAACAACTGTGAGGAAAACTGGACTGCATGACTTCTTCCTACTCTACCATTTTTGCAGGTGAGAAAAACATTTTGTCCTTAGTATCCTTCTCTCGTAAGCTGAGATTGGGCGAGATGATTTCAAAGGGCCCCTACAGATCTATCAGTCCATAATTATTTAGTGTGCAAAGAAGTTTTCATTTCTCGAGTGGCTATTCTTACTACATGGAAAGAATGATACTTCTGGAACATTGAATAGAACAAGGGAAATAAAGAGAGCAATAATTGGAATTCACTACTTTCCCAACAAAGGTCAGTCACTTGGTCTATAAAGGGGAAGACTAATGCAGGATCAAGTTCATATCTAAAGTGAAGCCAATATGGATAAAAACTACTTTCCCAAATCAATATATTACCTTTGCCATAATGTAAAAAGCACAAAGAAGAAGCTGATCCAAATGTCTGTCTTTCATTAGATCAAAGCAGTGCACTAGTGTGAACTCAAAACATGTCCATATCTTCCTTCTCAAGTCATTGGAAATATCCAGTTTTAAGCACAAATCACGTAAGCGTACACTTGCCAAATGATAGACCTAAGATGGAATAAAGAACAATATATTAAGCATAAAGCCAAGTGAATCTTTTTTTCTAAAAATACGTGCTATTGATATCTTTGTTTTTACATCATATTCATTTCTGGAAACAACATCCCCTACATTCTACTGAAATGAGTTTCCCCTTAAAACAAAGAAAAACAGTTAAGCAAAACTACACAACAGTGAGCACATTCCATACCCATAATCCCTTGTTTACCCAAAAGAGGAAGGATCATGCTTCATCATTACAATTATTAAATATTCAAGTTAAGTGATTTCTTGAACACATATATTTGTATATGTTAAAAGGGCTGTATAAAATTATTGTGGGGACATGGCTCAAGAATGTGAAAATCCTTAGGCACTACCTTAAATAAAACCAGGCTGGGCAAATAAGCAACCCTGAAAATTTTAATTCAGAACATTAGTACTTTGGACCATTAACATTTGTAAATCATAATTGACAATACACTTGTAAGCAAGCACTCATGGTAAAAATACTTTAAAAATATCTGCAGGGCAAAGCAAGCAACCATATAAAATGAAAAGAATCAAAATGTTTGACCACATTCAAAACATTATGAAATTATAGATCCTTAAAAGTAGTGAAGTGTCACACTGAAAAAGGATGACTACGTAATCGTGACATGAGTTTAACATATAGAAAGTAATTTGCTCATCTTACCCTAAGGACTAATTAGTCCAAGCACTGTGTCTGATTTGGATGGCCCCAATTTTTGAAATACAGAACAAAAATAATAACCCATAAAAATTTTTTTTTTTAAAAAGGATGGGGGCAGCTAGGTGGCACAGTGAATAGAGCACCAGCCCTGGATTCAGGAGGACCTGAGTTCAAATCTGGCCTCAGAGACATAACACTTCTTAGCTGTATGACCCTGGGCAAGTCACTTAACCCCACTGCTTAGCCAAAAAAAAAAAAAGGATGAGGAAAATGTTACAACTTTGGGAGGATTAAAAGAAGTTGGGTTTATTTGATGTGGAAAAGCTGAAGACAACACTCTTTAAATGATGAAGATGCTTATCAGCTACTCCTAACTTAGTGTAGCAAATTATAGAAATTAAACTGAAATTTACACCGAGATTAACTATAAAGGAAATTTTTAAGAGTTGTGATTATTTTCTTCTATTAGTTTTTGTACTTCCTTCTTCAATTGGCCAATTGTGTTTTTTGGGGACTTGTTTTCTTCAGTGTACTTTTTTTCCAATTGACCAATTGTATTTTTTAAGGACTCTTCTACCTCTCTCATTTGACTATTAAAATCCTTCTTGAGCTCTTCTAAGAAGGCCTTTTGGGCTTCAGACCAGTTCATATTCTCTTTTGTTGTTACAGATGTGGGTTTGTTGACAATGTTGTCCTCTTCAGAATTTCTGTCTTGATCTTCACTCTTCTCATAATATGAATCTATGGTACGTTTCTTTTTACTCATGGTGTTTCTTTATTCTTGGCCTTTAAAGAGATTGAGCTCTCCTGCTGGGGAACAGAGGGCACTGACCCAAGCTTCTTGTGTTGGGAAACTAGGTCTTGGTCACTGGCTTTGTGTGCTAGGGCCTTTTATGTTGGCAATTGGAGGCTGTAGGGTTCTGGCAGCTTTCCTCATGTTGGGCTGGAATCAGCAAGGCTGGAACTTTCAGGCAATTCTAGGTTGCCTGTTTTTCCTTTCCTTTAGCTTTCTTCAGCTCCTTTTAGATAGGTGCTGCAGGGTGTTTATCTGCCTGGGGCCCCCTGCAGTGCTGTCTCCCTCCTTTCTGCTAAATGCACTGGGAGATTCCTTTTCGTGGTTTTCTGAGCTGGTTTCTCCCATCCTTTCCGCCCCCCCCCCCCCGCCTGCCCCGCACTCGGAGTTCCAAGTGTTGGTGTTTACCTGTTCTACCACCTGGGCTTCAGGATTTCTTCACAATTGGAGGCTGCAGGGCTCTGACAGCTCACCGGGTATTGGGCTGGAACCAGCAAGGCCAGGGCTTTAGGAAGACTTTAGGTTGCTTTCTTCACCTCCTTTCAGATGAACACTGCAGGGTACTTATCCGCCTGGGGCCCCTTGTAGTTCTGCCTCCCTTATTTTTGCTGAGGCACCGGGAGACCTGTTTGCTGGGCTGCTGCACTGCTGCTCCCCATCTTTCTTCTAGTTTAGCTGTTCCAGGGTTTTTTTCTGGGGTGGTATTTTCTGTGTTTTCAGAGGTTGATAGGGGAGATTGAGAGCGACTACCTTTTCACTCCGCCACCTTGGCTCCCGGAAGTGGAAGCCCTAAGAGTTGTGATTATTAAGTGCTGAAATAGGTTGCCAAAGGGAAATGGTCCCTTGAGTCTTAAGAATGGGGGACTCATCTAGTTGTGGGCTGGATTAAATGGTCGCCTGAGGTCCCTTGAGTTCTAGAATCCTATACAAAATGTACCGATTGGCTAAAAATCTATATAAACTGCTTAATATAGCAGATGATAAAAGCAGCTTTTTAGTATTAAGTAAAAATAATAAACCAAAAGAAATCAATTAAGGAAATGATTGCTTAACAATTTCAGAGGTGAACCATGATTCATTAGGACTCTGTTTCTGATATGTCATACTTGTTGTTTCTTTTGAATGGAAAGAAGTATTTTAGGAATCCTTATTTTCTCCAAATGGAAACATTTACCTTCCTATAAAACAGTGCTAGGGATCCAGTTCTTTTTGGTCGGCTTACTCCAGCCTGATGCATTTCTAGAGCTTTTGTTCCATGGGACTGTTTTGGAGAAGTACCACTTAATGACTGAGCAGTAATTGGTATTTGTACAGGGCTCTCCACTCTAGATTGCTCACTTGCATTCACTGGCATAGGTATTACTGTGATCCCTCCTGTATCAATGGCAACACCTAGAAAACAAAAGGACAAGTTCTCAATTTTGGAAATGAACTGTATATGTAATAACATACACACATGGAAAATGATATATAGGGCCATTCCCCAACTGATAAATGGTCAAAGGATATGAACAGACAGTTCTCAAATGAAGAAATTAAAGTCATCTATAGTCATATGAAAAAATGCTCTAAATCGTTATTGATTAGAGAAATGCAAATCAAAACAACTCTGAGGTACTACATCACACCTATCAGATTGGCCAACATGACAAAACAGGAAAATGACAAATGTTGGAAAGGATGTGGGAAAATTAGAACACTAATACATTGTTGGTGGAGTTGTGAAATGATCCAACCATTTTGGAGAACAATTTGCAACTATGCCCAAAGGGCTACAAAAATGTGCATACCCTTTGATCCAGCAATAGCACTTCTAGGGCTAGATCCCAAAGAGATCAAACAAGTGGGAAAAGGACTCACATGTACAAAAATATACATAGCAGCTCTTTTTGTGGTGGCAAAGAATTGGAAATTGAGAGGATGCCCATCAACTGGGGAATGGCTGAGCAAGTTGTGGTATATGAATGTAACGGAAATCTATTGTGCTATAAGAAATGATGAACAGGCTGACTTCAGAAAAACCTGGAAAGACTTATATGGTCTGATGCTGAGTGAAGTGAGCAGAACCAAGAGGACTTTGTACACAATAACAGCCACATTATGCAATGACTAAGAATGTTAAACTGAACCTTTCTCAGCATTATGAGGATCTAAGACATTTCCAGATGCCTCGGGATGGATAATGCTGTTCACATCCAAGAAAGAATTATGGAAGTCAAATCGCTATCACTTATTTTTACCTTCTGTTGAGTTTTGTTTCATCTTTCTGATGGTTCCTCGTATTGGTTTTAATTTTTACTTACAACTTCACTAATATGAAAATATGTTTAATGGGTATGTAAATGTAAAGCCTATATCAGAATGTGTGCTGTCTTGGGGAGGGTGGGGGGGAGGAAAAGGGAGAAAAATTTAACTCAAAAGCATATGGAAAAAATAAAAAAATTTAAATTAAAAAAAAAAAAGAAAATGATATATAGGAAAATCAAATGACTTACCCAGTGTTACATAGCTAATTAATGACAAAACCACAAAACAATTTAACAATCATTCTGCAAAAATAATTTTCAGATTATCATTCTGGTGCTCCTTCTACCATACCATGCTACTTACTGGATTAGCTTGACAAACTAGTGGCCTACAGAGATAGTGGAGAGCACAGTAGTGTCTTCACAGAATTATTAAGATGGAAGGGACCTTGAGAGATTATCTAGTCCTCTCCCCCGAAGAATTAATCATTTCCACAAGATCCCCAATAAGTGGTTAATTAACCTCCAACCTAAATATCTCCTGAAACAGCTCATCCCATTTTCATTATAAGATAAAAAAGACTGCCTTCATTTGCCTAATGGGATACTACCAATTTGAATACATACTCCAAGGAATGAATATCAGTGGCATTATCTACCTTATAAAAAACTTATGGAAAAGGTGGCAGACACTATAAATTATTCTGAAGTTTTGATCTACATAGACATTTCAGTTGTTTAAGAAGACAGACAAACACACAGATAGACAGACAGACACAAACACACACACAAACAGAAAGATTATTTGACAATAACAGATCAAGTTAAAGCTGTGGGCTTAAAATTGTCTACTAACAAGCATCAGTTCTGAAAAGCAGTAGTGTCAAATTTAAACAGAAACAAAGGGCTATTAACCCATATGTAAGGATCCCCGCTGGCCACATACTGATTTAGTTTTAAAATGTAATGTTATATATGTTTCATTGTATTTTTTTTTGTTAAATATTTTCTAAGTACATTTAAATTTGATTTGGGTCGAATTTAAGAGTGTTTCAGGTTATATGTATGACATCTCTGCTGTAAAGCATGTATTAGGGCACATGATATCCAAATGCAGATATGGCAGATGAGGGGAATGGGTTAAGTACTAACCAAGAGAAAACAGCCTCTGAATCACACAACAAGGTTCAAAAAGTTATTGTAAATTCAAGATGCTTTTAGGGTTCAGCGAATGTTACTGCAAGTGTTTGGAGAATTATGCCATTATCACAAAATCACAAAATAAGTGCGAACATGGATGCCATGTTAAGAAGCAAAAGGGAAAAAGTACAGCCCAAATAATTATTGGTGAATAATTCTCATTCTTCATGAAAACACAGTCTGTCAGCAAGTTGAAAGGTATCTTAGAGATCATTTGTTGCAACCTATTCAGTTTGCCAATGAGAAACGTAAAAACCAGAGAGTAGAAGGGACCCCTGCTCATCTGGGAAAAGATTAACATGACCATATGTGAACACCTGTGGTATTAGAAGCAACTTGGAATTGCTTAATTAAATTGTTTAAAGAAACAAAAAACCGCAGAACATTCATTTAATCTTCTTTGAGGCCTCTACATCTTTAAGGCATAACTAAATTCTGTGGAACCCTACTTCTACCTCATCAGAACGATATATAGAGGGAATACTGTAGAACAAATATGAATTTGAGGAACTGTAAACAAGAGTTAACTGACCAAAGAGAAACCTTCAGCTAAAATCATGAAGTCTGTACTTTTAAAATTGAAAAAGAAGAAGAAAAAAGCAATGAAGGAAAGGACCTTGAGATGGGGGGAAAAAACTAGGGGACAAGAGCTTCAGCTCAAACAAGACAAAAGGCTCTAAGACATTTAGCACTGACTAGATGGGAACAAAATGGAAAGAGGACTACACTAATGCGGGGTTTCCACTCCTCCATGCTCTATGTCCCTGGTTACCAAGCCCAATCCTCAAATGCTGCCACCTCAATAATTTTCTTGCTTATTGCACCTATAGACAGAGAAGCACATAGATCTTGGAACCACTGACCCAATCTCTGTGGTGGTGGGGCTCAGTTGTTTCAGCTGTTTCTGACTCTTTGTGACCCTTTTTGAGGTTTTCTTGGCAAAAATATTGGAGTGGTTTGCCATTTCATTCTCCAGCTCATTTTACAGATGAGGAAAATGAAGCAAACAGGGTTAAGTGACTTGCTCAGGGTCACGTAGCTAATAAGTGTCTGAGGCCAGTTTTGAACTCACGTCTTACTCACTCTAGGCCTGGCCCTCTTATCTACCGTGCCACCTAGCTGCCCATAAGTTTTTGTGATAGAGCTAGTCTATCTTAGTGATGGTTTAGTAAGCAAGGCAGCTAAGATCTATAGATCATCAATGAAATCAAAGAATTAAAAGATTTCAAATGTGATGGAAGGACTGTTGGGATTATTTTCAGATGTTCTTCATGTGCTGTGCCAGCAAAATAGTGTGAGACATTTGTACAAAAGCTAAGTCCTTTAGTTCACTTTTTTTGCTCCCTTTCTCTTGGTAGCCAAGGCTTGTTTCTATAATAATTCTAGCACCAAATGGATTTTAACCTCTAATAAACTATATGAACTTGACAGTTTATAATTCCTAAATTAAATAAGTACCAATCTATGAGCCACCTGGCCTCTCAGACCATGAATAAAGGGAATCTATGTTTAACAATGTTTTTAGGCTTGAGAGATACAAGACTGCTTAACAATTTTTGATAAAATATTTCTCTTCAGGCTCAATGACAAAAACGATGCTTCAGGTCATGATGCTCGCTAGGGCACTAATGACCCAAAAATGAACAAGAGTAAGCTATGATGACTATTACCACCCTCTTGATGAAGCTATGGAAAACAGATTTGCCCAATGGGAGGGTGGGAGTGAAAAAATCAGGGCTCTAGATTCTGATTCCTGTTACTCCTCTCATTCCCTAGAATCCCTTGCCTGAAGAATTTTATGGATACAGTTAAAAAGATGATACTTTTTCCCTCCTGTTTTTTATTTTTTGATAAAGTAGGTTAAAGTGCTGAGTGTGTGTGCGTGCATACTGTATATATTTACTAAAATATAGTAGACTAAAAATCTTGATGAATGTCATTCATTTTAAAATGAAGGAGAATGTTTTGTTAAAACTACTTAGATGGTTCAAATAGGAAATAAAGAATTCAGCTTTCTACAATAAGAAGCAAATTAAAAGAATTTTGGGGGATTAATATCATAGAAGATAAACACATTTTTTCACAATCTACTTTTTCCCCTAGTAGAAGGCCAGCTAATACATGTTACCTAACTGTGGGAGGAATACTTGTTTGTGAGTCTGAGGAACTGAGATCTATCCAAGCTCTGCTCTTCACCACCTTTATAACTGGTTGTCTACCAATAACCTCACTGGACCTCTGCCTCCTCTTTTGTGAAATAAGGGATCTCCAAGATGCCTTCTAGCTCCAAAAGACTTGGAGACATTCAAGAAAATAATTTTAACAATATTAACATGTTTTAATTTAGGGTACCATAGTATCACACCCAATAGAGTTGGAAAGAGCTCTAGAAGCCAGTAAATGCCACCCTCCCACATCTTTCTCAGGAAAACCAAGGACTACAAAGCTGAAATAACCTAGTTGAGTCCATGAACACAGCCAATAACTGGCTTTCCCAATATATTTTTGATACCATTGAGGGAACCCTTCATGATAAAAGCTTCTACTCAAAATGAAAAAAAAAACCCACAAATAAACAAAAAAAACCCAACCCAAGATTAGCTCAAACACCAGCCTGAAGGTGCTGAATGGACCACTTCTGATTTAGTGAGTCATTTCTCATAGTCTTAATTCAAAGTAAATTTTAAAAGGTTTTACCATGCAATGGAATTGTAACTCTTTGTCCTGTTGTTCCTGCTACTACAGCTGGTGCCACAGTTAGAAGACTCTGTCCAGGTAAAACAGATACATTTTCAGCAATAACGCTTGAAGATGAAGCAATTTTCAACTTGGTTCCTTCTGTTGCAGTTTTGTCTACAAACATTTTTGAGGAAGTATCCTCTCCAAAAAGTCTTCTCTTAGCACTTCCTGCAGTAGGAGAACTGTAGCGCTCATGAACAGATATTGGAGATAATGGCTGCACATCTAAACACAGAAAAAAACAAATGTGAAACAGTCTGAGACATACAAACACATTTATCCAGTGTATCCCTGACTGTCTCCTTGAGTAATTGTCCATCTATGGGGATGAGGCATGAAGCATAGGGAACATAGGGACAGTAGGATATGATGAGGACTGGGTTGAAGAGATACTCTGATCTTTACTCTCTCCATCTTTCCTGTCAATTACTAGGAAAGGAGAGTCAAAGAAAGAAAAGGGTCAGCCTGAACTTAGTTTAAGCCCTTCCTAACTGTCAACAGGCAGTCACAACTTCATCAAACTTATGTGAAAAAGTAGGTTTATTACAAGAGAAATGAACATGTGTGTGGAACCCTAAGCATGTGCAAAGAGTTCACAATCCAAACAAAAGTGTGCATATTTATGAAATTGTGCCAAAAAGGAGAAGAAACAGAAATCTCCACCTAAATGGGAGTGGCAGGGGAGGAGAAATCATCAATAATTAAGATGGCAAAAGCAGCACTGTTTTCCCTTGGGAACTGCCAGACTATGAAGATATGATGGTTGCCTTGTCTACAAGGGTCCCAGCTGCACAAGCAGTTTCTCAGTCTAGTGCAGACTGACTGGTGCCTGTCTTGACTTCCAAGGACACACAAGGAATTCAGCTAGGGGTACAAACAACAAATTATGTCAGCTTGGAGTGGGGTGAAGGGCAGCTTCATCCTTGCCATGTTCAAGGCCTCTTGCATACTCTGGGTCCAGTGTTTCTAGAACCCATGGCAACTCAAAAGGACAATTTCAAGGGATCCGTTAACACCATCTGCTCCTGAAGTCAATCAACAAGAAACTATTAAGCACCAACTACATACCCAGCACAGATGATACAAAGTCAAAAACAAAACAGTTCCTTTCCTCAAATACATTAGACTCTATCAAGAGAAACAAGTTATACATATTTAAGTAAAAACAAAATAAATGCAAGGCAGTTTCAGTGGGGAAGGCACTAACAGTTGAGGAGATCAGGAAAGGCTCAATATAGGAGGTAGTGCTTGAACTGAATTCTGAAGGGAGCTCCTGAGTATAGTGAGTCAGGAAAATCCTTGGTATACCTCACCAGGGGGACAAAGGGAGCTATGACTGAAGTACTCAGTCACCCTGTTTTTTTCCTGAAGGGATGGTAGTTTCATGTGGTATTGGAATGTATAAGATCTCTCCAAAGAGCAGAAGAAAGGTAAAGTATGAGTGACTAGAGAACATGAACAATTGCTTGAGTGGGAGCTTTGTGTAAGTGGGAAGAAGGGCAATTCATGGGCAGTACTAGGAATGAAAAAAAAAAGGTATAGTCCATGACACTTAAAAAAAAAAGCATTTGCAAACATGCCTAAAAGAATTATGTGTTACTCCTTTTTTATATATTTATTAGTGAGAAACTGGGATGGGGGGGAGAACAATTTTACAGGAAAAATCTGTTATATATTTATATAACTTTAGCTAGAATATTATAAAAATTGCCTCAGCAGATTTGACAGCTCCTTGGAGTACCACTCAATTCTGGGACTGAGAAACAGTATGAATTTACCAGTAGCCCACACTTTCCAGTTGATTCCCAGCACTTGTAAATTTACTTCTATAGGATTTGGAAGATGGAAGTGATCCCTGCTAAAGCTCCCTGCATTCCCACAAGGCTCCTTGATGCATCAGGTCCACGCTGAAGCTCTTAAAAAGTATGAACAAGACCCATGACACAGCGCTACTTATATCCCAACCAGAAATGTGGGCTCAGTTGTAAAATCTGGAGACAGACAAGGACAGGCACTCTGTGAGCCCCTGTTGCTGTGGAGGCACCCAGCAGGAGGCTATTAGCAGAAGCTGCCTGACTAGCAGCCAGGTGTCTGCAAGGCAACCAACCATTTGAGTCTGTAAGTGTCTTGGGCTGGTAAAGTGGCCATCTGCATGGCCTCAAGACTCTTGAGTTATGAAATAATCAGTGCAATGCAATTGTTTATTTGCTAAATCATCTAACACACAACTGAAATGGAAATACAAACTTTTCAAAATCCCATTAGTGAAGTATAAACAATACAAGAGAATACAAAATTAAAAGATTCACTCTACTTGGAACCTCCAAACAAAATGATAAGTTTATAATTATTAAGAATTCTTAAAAATTAAGAAATTAATATTGACAGACTCAGAAAAATAGAATTTTCTAGTTAACTTTCCATTTAAAAGCTATGTATGGTTAGAAAGCTTTATTCTATTCTTATGTGGCTGAAGTTATGCCCATAGGATTTGTTTGACTATTGAATATTTAGAGCTAAAATGGAAATTTTATTAATTGAGCAAGAAAAGGTACAGATTCAACCATTAAAATGATTATCACACATTAAGAGACTGAGCCAAACCTCTTAAGTCAGAAGAGCAAGATGTGGATCATACAAAGGGATGGTTTAATATTATCAACTTTTCCTATTTAATAAAAAAGTCATAGGTCTTTATTCAAGCTCTTTGTTTACATCCCTAATAAATGCATATTTTTTAATGATTCATTAGTAGAAGCTACAACTTTAACACTGAGAAAAGCTATCTTAGTTCCCTTCTCATTATTATTTAACCTTAAGACATATCACCTTGCACCTACCCCGTCGAAGATTCCCACTGTCAGTCCGAACTTCTTTTACACGAGGGTGCACTATGGGAGACAATGGCATCATTGGGAGATGACCTTGAACATTTCCCATCTCCAAGTTATTAGGAAATATGACCTACAAAGCCCAAAACACAAATCTGCTTAGGATAAATTCTAAGAGGCAAGCATCACTCCCTCAAATGATTATTTTTTGCTTGAATCCTTTCCATTTTCTCTAAGTCTCCCTCTGTGGGTATGTTGAGGAATTCTGAAAACTGGGCAGAATCCAAATCTAAGACAAAGATCCCAAAACATGGGAGACTCTGAAGAAGTCAAGTTGCTTCCAAACTCGGAGTAATGGTGATGGAGGCATGAGTCTCCAGTGGTGAGGCAAACAGGAAATTCCAAAAATGGAAAATGGAAATAGATGGAATCCAGTGAAAAGCAAAATAAAAATAAAAGGAGGGGAAAGAAAAAAGAATATCATAAAGAAGAAATGAACTATTAAGGGTCATAAAATAACTACAAAATGTGTGCTTTGCATATGACCACATGGTATATATAATAAAAACAGTATATTAATGAAGCTTATAAAGTGAATTGATACTCCTTTCAAAATCTATAAACAAAACGGATGAAGAATTACTATTGTGCAATCTATGACACACTGCTAGATGGATACCCCACCAGTACATCTCTCCCTTGGCCAAACGATATAGATGCACAATTTGCTGAGAACAGAACTGAATGGGAGGGAAAGGAACAAGCATTTATTAAGTGCCTACTACATTATGCCAAGCAGTATTATCTCATTTGATCCTCACAACCCTGGGAATAAGTGCTATTATGATCACCATTTTAGACATGAGGAAACTGAGGCAGACAGAGGCTGAGTGACTTGCCCATAGTCACACAGCTGGTAAGTGTCTGAAGCCACATCTGAATTTAGGTTCTCTTGACCCCAGGACAGGCTCTCTCTATGGCACCTCCTCATGAGCTCAATAAGTTTTGGGAAATTGCACAGAGCTTTCGAAGACCCTAAGCTGCAGCCTACTGTGGGAATTCATGTTTTCAGCACTGATCTTATCCTTTTGATTTATAGCTGTGAAATGCGGGACACCACAATATTTAAAGAAGCAGAACTGCATGTGGCCCACAAGGCAATGGGAAACTGCAGAAAAAGCACAAGGAAGGTGCAGCAGATTATGAATAAAGACTCACATACTGGAAGTGACACAAAAGACAGGAGACTGTAAAAGGAGATGGGCTGATCTTATGGACAATGTTGTGCTGGGATTCATTATACTTCAAGCCAGGAGGAAGGCCTCCAACAAACTGTGCAGAATCATAGAAAGACATAGAAAGGAATTTCACAGGATGAGGTCCTGGACCCACTAAAGCATCGAAGTCTAGCATGACAAAGTACACGTCAAGAGCTTGCTTTGATGCATGGAGAGAGAGGCACAAAGCTAAATGAGGCAGCCCACCACTCAGGAGAGATATAGGACACACATGCAAACACCCATAACACATTATTAGACATGACGATTACATAGAGAGAGGTGTAAACAAAGGCCACAGGAGGTCTGAGGGTGGGAGGAAAAGAAAGCAAGAAGCTAAAATCAAGGAAGACTTGAAGTGAATCAGCATTTATTAAGCATCAACTATGTGCCAGGCACTGTGCTAAGTACTTTACAGGTATTGTCTCACTTGATCCTCACAACAGCCCCGTGAGGTAGATTATTATTATTATCATCCCCATTTTACAGTTAAGGAAACTGAAGCAGATAGAAGTTAAGTGACTTGCCTAGGGTCATATAGCTAGAAAGCATCTGAGGCAGGATTTGAACTCAGGTCTTTCTGATTTTGGGCCCAGCACTCTTATGTATTGTACCACCTTGCTGACTCCTTCCAGACAAAGCAATGAGGTAGCTGGGTGGATAAGGCACTAAATCTAGAGTCAAGAAGACCTGAGTTCAAATCCTGCCTCAGACACTTATTTATGGTGAGACCCTGTTTCTCTGATAAAGGCCTCATTTCTCAAATATGTAGGGACCTGAGCCAAATTTGTAAAATAAGTGTAAAATAAGTTGATAACTGGTCAAAGGATATGAACAAATATCCTTTCAAAAGAAAACAAATCAAAGTTATCAATAGTCACATGTAAAAAAATGCTCTATAATCACTATTGATTAGAGAAATGCAAATTAAAACAACTCTGAGATACCACCTCACACCTATTAGACTGGTTACTATGACAGAAAAGAAAAATGAAAAATGATGGAAGGGGATGTGGAAAAACTGGAACTCTAATGCACTGCTGGTAGGGTTGTGAATTGTCCAACCATTCTGGGAAACAATTTGGTACCATCACCAAGGGTTAGGGTTAGAATAGGAGCCTTTGATCCAGTATCACTACTACTAGGTCTGATCACAGAGATCAGAGAAAAAAGGAAAAGGACCTACATGTACAAGAATATTAATAGCAGCTCTTTTTGTGGTGGCAAAGAACTGGAAATTGAAGAGACGTCCATTAATTGGGGAATGACTGGACAAGTTGGGGCACATGATTGTGACGAAGTACCATTATGCTATAAGAAAAGACAAGGGGAGTGGTTTCAGAAAAAACATGGCAAGACTTATATAAACTGATGTAAAGTGAAGTGAGAAGAACCAGGAGATCATTGTGCACAGTAACGGCAACGTTGTAATGATGACCAAAAATGTGTGAGACTTGGCTGCCCTATCAATCCAATGATCCAAGACAATTCCAAAGGAATCATGAGTAAAAATACTATCTTTCTCCAGAAAGAGAGAACTGATGAACTCTGAAATATAAGTAAGCAAACTGAAGTATAATTTTCTCACTTTATTTTTTTTTTGTGATATGGCTAATATGGAAATACGCTTTGTATGATTTCCCATATATCATTGATATGATTTAGCTTGCATTCTCTGTAGGTGAGGGATGGATGGAAGGGAGAGAGAGAATTTGGAACAAAAAACAAAGTTAAAAAGAAAAGGATGTCAAAAATAAATAATAAATTAAAGAAACAAAAAAATAAACTAAGATAATATTTATAAAGTGCTATTCAAACCTTAAAGTGCTACATAAATGCTAGAGATTAGTATTATTAGTATTATTTAATTTAAACTTTGGAAGGGATAGTGGTGGTTTTTTTTTTTGGTTGGGCAATGGGGTGAAGTGACTTGCCTAGGGTCACACAGCTAGTAAGTGTTATGTGTCTGAGGCTGGATTTGAACTCAGGTCCTCCTAAATCCAGGGCCAGTGCTCTATCCACTGCACCACCTAGCTGCCCCTGGATAGTGTTTTAATAGGTAAAAATAGTGAGGGAGGGTAATTCCAGATATAGAGAATGGGATAAGCAAAAGCACAAACATGTAATGTTACCCAGCCTTGCCCTAACTCACTTCTTCACAGGTAGGAACTTTGTTTTCAGAAATGTGGAGAGCATCCCACAATGCAGAATCATTGCTCCATGCTAAACTTTCTAGAATTTGTTCTTCAATGCTGTTAAGGTGCTTTATGGTATCTCTTGATAGTCCTTCCTCTGATCGAATCAGTACTTCAATGACCTAGAAAGAAAGGTATTACATGTTTAGAGAAGAAAAACATGGCCCCAGGGATGCTACAGCTGATAAAAGCACTAGACCAGAAGTCAGGAAGATTTGTGTTCAAATCCAGCCTCACATTCTTCCTAGCTGTGTGACCCTGGACAAGTCATTGAATTACTTTCTGCCTCAGTTTTCTCATCTGTAAAATGGGGATAATAATAGCCTTTTCTTTCAACCCTTTCTTCCAGGGTTGTTGTGAAGTTAAAATAAGGTATTTGTTAAGCATTTAGCCAACTTTAAAGTTCTATATAAATGCTATAATTATTATTATAGTTATAATAATAGTTATTGTGCTAGGCTGAGTTTGGGTGTATTATAGTCTTTGCCACTGACTTACTGCATCATAAAGAACACATTTTTTCTAGAAGCGGCATGCCAAAGGTGAAATAACAGAGATTCTCAGGAGACTGCCATTGTGTGATTTTGAACAAGTCAACTGACCACTCTAAGCCTTAGTTTCCTCATTCCCTAAAATACTTGCACAGCCCACCTCACTTGGTTGAGAAAAAATTGCTTTATATACTAAAAAGTACTTTATAAATGTGAGCTATTTTACTACAAACCACATTTTTGCTATTTATTTAAAAAAAGAAAACTGTTACAAAACATCTTTCCTTTGAAGCAATCAAAGCATTTCCACATATTTTTTCATTAATCTTCAAAACATTCTTATTTTACACATGGAAAACTTAGGCACAAAGAATTAAATGGATTTGTGCAATGTTATAATGTAGAACACAGGTAAGATGATCAAGGTTCTAGAAGTGAAAGAGATCTTAGTAAAGTCAACTTTCTCATTTTATTTTTTAAAGTTTTAATTAATATTTAATAATTAATTGATAATTAATATTACTTTTGGTTTTTGCACCATAGTCATTTCCTGACATAACCTCTCCAGTAAATAAATCCTCACCCTCCCACCCCCTGCTGTCCTTGTAACAGAGAAAAACAGTTAAGCAAAGCCAATAGACAGCAGAACTGCATCTGAAAGCATATCCAATATTCTGCTCTCATCTCTCTATGGAGAAGAGGGAAGTTTATTTCTTCATTTGTTCTCCTGGGCCAAGATTGGTATTACACTCAACTAGAGTTAAGATGCTTTGTGGTATTATTCTCATTTACATAACTGTAGTCTTTTTATATGTTGTTCTCCACTCTTTCATTTTACAAATGGTTAAACTAAGGCCGAGAGAGGCTAAGTGATTTGCCCAAAACTGTCTAACAGAAGCAGGAGATGAACACAGACTGTAACTCCAGAGACTCTGTTCTTTCCTTTGGATTACAACATCATGATTCCCAGCCCAACTGATGTTCTTCCAACTATCCTACTCTAATAGCAAATAGAGTATTTAAAAGTAATTTTACTTTTTTGATGAAATTAGTTATTACTGTCACAGTGGATATCACCTGACATATAATTTGTCATTCCTCATGTTGGACATTTCTTCTTTTGGTCACAGTGATTCATGAAATGGAATAGTAGAGGAGTTATCAGCAGATGGGTACATATCATATAACATATGGATGGAATAGCTACATCAATAATATTACAGACCCTCCTAAATATCTAATTAAACATTACCTTAACTTAGTCCAAAGGGAAAAGATAACATCACACTGACATATAGATCAGTCTTCCCCTGGGGCTGGAAAAAATTGCTGCTTAGCAAATTAGATTTCCACTGAAAAAAATCAATCTAATTATATTCAGTCAACAATTTATAAACAGAAAAAATCCCAATGAAAAAATCATTTTCTATCATTTTAACTTGGGCACAATTTAGGAGGGTGAAAACTAAAAACATATTTTTCTATTAACTTGAAAACAGCATTGATGAGAAAATATTAACTTAAGGTCAATAACCCCAAAACCATATTCTAGTAGTACCTAAGTGTGGCTATTGGCCATAATACTTTTTTGGATGGTGAAAATGATGGAGTATATAGTAACAATTTCTACATTTTACAAAAAAAAATTAATAAAATTTGTTTCAGTAGCAAAAAAATAACATTCCTGCCAATAATAAGCCAATAAGCTTGAAGTAACTCAAACCCTGAGCAAACACATATTTAGGCATTATAGTCTCATTAATCAATGCCATTAGGCAAAAAAGGAATTCTAGAGCTACTGAGTATATTTTATTCCTTATACTAGGTAGATCAGTACTATTCATAGTACTATATCATATTGTATCATATTCTACAAATAAGACTATCAAACCAAGTTTTTTTTTTAACATAGTTTTGAGTAGTTCACTGATACCTGGTCCTTTTACTACTTGTTCCCAATCCCCACCTCACCACCTCCAAAAGCATACATTTTTTTCCTAATCTAAGAGGACTTGAGAAAAGTGGGTTTTATAGCCTTTCATTCAAAATTTTAATTCTAGAAAGTCTTCATATATCCCAAGCTTCATGTTAAGGTAATTTCAAGTAATTTTACTTATATAAGAACCTTACAACAATAATAAGATTCAATTTGTATAAGACTGAAAAGTTCACTTAAAAAACCCAGACCTTTATGCATATAAACTTCCTGAATATCCTACAAAATGTTGGTAAAAGATCAATTACATACACATGTATATGTGTGCATGTATATGCACACAGACATATATGTGTATGGATATATGTGTGTGTACCCCTAATGAGCTTACTAATCTATGAGAGAGGCTGCTGTAATCTAGTGGTAAGGGTACTAGGTTTAGAGTTGGAAGCCAGAGGCCCAACCCTAGCTCAGAAACCTACTACCTCTGGGGCTCTGGCTAACCATAGAACTCCCTAGGCTTTTAGGTCACTAATGGAAATCAATATTCCTCAGCACCAAAATAAATACAATGTATGGAAATAATGCCAGGTATAACATGATTGGAAATTATTTTCATCTCACCTTATAAAAGTAAAACGGACTTAGATCAAGAACTTCAATGATCCAGGGAAAACTACGAGGTGAGCTATATGCAAACAGCACAATTTCTAAACAGCACGCCATCAAAGAACGATGAAATATATCCTGCTCCAAAAGAACCTTTAAAAAAACAAAAGGTAGTTTAGTTCACCTTAATGCCTTCATTTTTTGAGATTAAGGTTATAGAAATTAAGAAATTATAGAAATTAATTATATTAAGGTTATAGAAATAAAACAAAGAATGTATCTAAATTACATTGAAATGCTATAACAATGAATATGAAAGTTCATGAAGAGGCTAAAAGTTACCAAATTAATATCTAATTTAATTTCATGAAGGCACCTCAAATGTCAATGAAACATCAAAATTCAGAAAAAGGAAAGCCCTTTAATACAAATGTTCATCATGATGATGAACACCAGTTACCACACTTTGCTATAGCTGGTGTGAGACACATGGGAACAGGAGTGATAAGAAGAACCTTAGAACTTCCTTTTTGGAAAGTGTCACTGGTATCAGAATGAATCTGATCATATAAAGCTATCATAAAAGTAGGGTGACATATACATGACTAATGGCATGCTCAACTAGGTAATATTAAATCGTTGCCTTCTTTAAAAAATATTTTTGAATTAAAGGATAAAGGAACCTTCTCCTTTATGGTTCTCTCAATCCACAAAGTCCTCAACATTTTCTTCTACATCACAAATTATGGCTCTTTTCTTGTTGGCTTGACCCTGCTCTCCTTACTTACACTATTTGTTAGAGTACAAAAGAGAATACCTAACCATTTCAAGAATTCCAAGCAATCAAAGAGAACAGATTTGTGCTTACTGAATAAAATATTAATCTACTTACAGACATGTCCATTCCATGATGCCGTCGTGTTTCCTGAACCATTACGGTCTCTAATATTTTATAGTATAAGATCTCTGCCAATTTTAATCGGTTTACAGCAAAATCTACAATAGAAACAAAAGGGTATATGCTAATAAAAATCAATAGTTAATAAGCATCCAGGAGAGGAAGTTGGTTATAATGTCCATTCTTTTAGTGAGGACAAGCTGTAGTCATGTGCAGTGCTGCATTAAATGACTTCGCATTTCTTACCTATGTGAGATCCTGGCTGCTCATCTGTTGACTGAGTATAGTGTTGACAAAAAGCTTCTCCTATGCTTTTCACTATGTTCATGATGTTTTCCATAGGATTGCGTACACAAGACCTGTAAAATGTAATATGAGTAACCTAATACTGAAAGAAATGATGTTACATCATTTGGTGGCTTAAGTTCTGTAATGTGCTGTAAACTTAGCTATGTAAAATAAAACACATTATTAAAGAAAAGAAGGTATAAAATCTTTAAATCAAGTCACCATGCAGTTCTTGGGATTCAGTTTTGGAACTGACATAATACATAAGCAGAGCTGATATAGTATATAGCCATACTATGGACACACACACATTATACTAGAGTTATGCCAGAAGGCTGATGAGGCAATATGGTGTAAAGCACTGGCTTTACCTCAGATATGTATTAGCAGTGTGATCCTGGTCAAATTGCTTAACATCTGTAAAATGAGGGAATTGGACTTGATATCCTTTGCAGCTCTAAATCTATATTTCTATTATCTATGATCCTATTAGGCAGTGTTAATACGGATACTCAGATATCACACAAAGACTCATGGAGTTGAAAAAGAACCTCAGAGGTCATCGGGTATAACTCATTCCCTCTTCAACAACCCCAATGAGTGTTTACCATGCCTTTGTTTAGGGGGTACCCACTTCCGAGGCAGCCCATCTTACTTTTTTACATACCTCTAACTATTTGGAAGAATATTTTCTTAAACCAAACCTAAATCTACCTCTACAACTTCTATCCATTGCTTCTGGTTGTAGCCTCTGGGGCCACCTAAAACAAGTCAAATCCCTCTGCCATGGGAAAGCTCTCCAAATACTTGAAGATGGCTATCCTATCCTCACTAAGTCTTCTACTCTTTAGGTTATATATTCCATTCTTTCAACCAGTTTTCATACTGGTTGAATCTTAAGGTCCATCCTGGTTGCCTTGCCTGGATGCTCTTCAGCTTAGCCCTAAAATGAGGTGCTCACACCAGCACACAATATTCCATATGTGGTCTGACCAAAAAAGCTTCAGGTCTTTCTCTGAAGGATTTCAGGGTACTTTTGGAGCTATAAAGGAATGTCACATTCTTCCTCTGGAGTTCTAGGGCATTTTTGCTTTTTTTTTTTTTGCATTTTCTTAACAAGCTGCAGCATGTTCTAAAATTTGTCTTAACACAACAGAAAATTTCACATGAAGTTGTGACCAACTGAATAACTTGCTCTGAGCAGAAGAGAAGCAGACACATAAACGAAACTAGACTAGTGGTCATTCTGTACCTGAATGACCACTATACCTAAAACATGCATTTCTATTCATTAAAACCACTTCCTTTTGGTAGCTTTTATCTTTCTGTTTCATAGAAAGGTAGGAGTCTGACAGTAAATATAAATCCTAGGTGTATTCTCTGAAACCTGAATCAAGCTTGATTTAGTCCTTCCAACTTAAGATAGCTTCTACTTACTTGCTTCTGTTTTCACCAATGACTTTAACCTGCTAACTAGAGGTACAAGAGCACTAACAAATGGTGATAAGTATGTGATTTCCCTAGTTATTCCACTGTTAATTACTTTCAGTTTTTAGTATTATGATATTTATATGAAGATACATATTCTGAAATATATTCTATATAATAATTACAACAATTCACATTTGTATAGTACTTAATAGTTTGTAAAGGTTTTTTCCCCCTATAAAACCCCTGTGAACGTAAGCATACCCTTTAGAGTAAATTATATCCTTTAGAAATCTTTATGAAATATATTTCCTGTTCAAGTGATTGGGGGGGGGGGCCCGAGGCAATTGGGGTTAAGTGACTTGCCCAGGGTCACACAGCTAGTAAGTGTCAAGTGTCTGGTCTGACACTGGATTTGAACTCAGGTCCTCCTGACTCCATGGCCGGTGCTCTATCCACTGTGCCATCCAGCTGCCTTTTCAAGTGATTTTTTAAAAAAAATAAACAATCTCCTCTTTGGAGGAAAAGGGGCAAAACTTCCACTTCACCTTTCTATACTGATTTAGAAGGTGTGTAATTATAAAACTATTTTCTTCAGAAGTTTCAAACTATTAACCTAAATTATGGCCTACTTTAAAAAGAAAATGATGTATAACAGTTTGTAGAATGTTTGCAATTATCAAGAGAATCAACATTTTCTTTCCTCCCATTTTCTAAACCCTTCACAATTTGGCTTCTGACTTCTTCATTCAACTGAAACTATTCTCTCCAATGATTTCTTACTTGCCAGATCCAAAGAATGTCCCCATCTCATCATCCACCTTGACCTCTTTGCAGCATCTGGGACTGCTGATTACCTTCTTCTCTTGGATACTTTCCTCTCTTGGTTTTTGTGACTCTGCTCTCATTTGGTTCTCCTTCAAACTGTGTGACTGATGCTCCCTGTCGGTCTCTTTTGTGGGATCTTCATCTAGGTCATACTAACTAATTATAGGTGTTCACCAAGGCTCTGCCTTGGGCCCATTTTTTTTTTCAACTTATATTATCTCACTTGGTGATCTTGACAACTCAGGTTCAGTATCATCTCTGTGCAGATGATTCCCAAATCTATAAAGCCAGGCCTAATTTCTTTCCTGAGCTCTAGCTCTAGTCATATCATATCATCAACCGTCTTTTGGACATGGGCATCTCAAACTCAGAATGCTCAAAAGAGAACTCATCTTTCATCTAAAACTCTCCATGTTTCTAAACTTTTCTCTTTAGAGAACTTTCTTTAGAAACTCCACATTTCTAAACTTACTTATTATTGCCAAGAGTACCACCATCCTCCCAGTCACCAGGACTTTTAACTTCAGTGACATTCTTCAACTACTGTCATTCCCATAAATCCAATCCATTGCCAAACTGACAACATTGCCAAGTTGTCACTTCAACCTTCATGTCATCTCTCTATACATCTCCTCTTCATTCACATGGTCACTAACTTAGTTCAGGCCCTGATCACCTCTTCCCTGAACAATTCCAAGAGCTTCCTAGTTGTCTCCCTGCCTCAATGAGCTCCAGTAGTTGTTTATTGCCTCCAGATTCAAATATAAAGTCCTCTGTTGGGCATTTAAAGCTCTTCGCAACCTTACTCTTTCCTACATTTCCAGTCTTCTTATGCCTTATTACTCTTCAAGTACCCTAAAGGGCATGGACACTTGCAGGGAAGTGTAGGACAGCTACTGATTGTATTGACTATTCCCCGTGCCTGGAATACTCTATTTTAGTTACCCTGGCTTCCCTCAAGATCCAGCTCCAATTATACCTCTGGCAGGAAGTCTTTTCTGGTCCTCTCCACATACACACTCCACTTGCTAGCACCTTCCTCTCTGAGATGACCTTCCACCTACTCTGTATGTACCTTATATGTGCTTAGTTATTGGCATGTTGTCTGCCCTATTAGAATGGAAGCTCCTTGAGGGCAGTGATGTTTTTGCCTTTCCTTGTGTCCTCAGTGCTTACCTGGCACATAGTATGTACTTAATAATTGCTTGTTGATTGATTCACAGTGCAAGCCCACACACAGGCATTACATAATTTTTCTAAGTTAGAAACTTGTACAACATGGCTTAACTGATACAATTACACTTCCTAGACAGGAAAAAACCTACTTCACATAACAAAACTATGTCCCAAGGGCTATGAGAAGCACATGAGACTTATTTAAAAGAAAAACTCAGGAGTTAGTACTTATATGCTTACTCAAAAATATTCACAAGTTGCTCGCTTGGTGCATTTTTCAGTCCGGCCACAATGTTCTGTAATCGGCTCACACTTTGGGTTGCTGAAGCTACAGGAGTAGTAGCAGCTTCCTTTTCTTGGAGATACCGACGTCCAGTCAGTGGAGTAGAAGGGGCAAATGATCTTTCCTGTCAGGAGGGAGAGAAATCTTTAAGATTCAGAAATTATGCTTCCTTCCTTAAAGTGTTTATAACACAAAAACATATGCACATCCTTCACTGAAGTCATGCTTCCTTATACAGCAGAACAATTTTTCCTATCCTGCTATCTACCTGCAAAAGTTGGGCATTTCTACACCTTATAATTGAATATTACTTTTTGTTTTTCAAAGCATTTTATGTTATTTCATTTAATCCTTACAAAAATCCCATAAAATGGTTAAGACCAATATTTAATCTCATAGTATCATATAATTTAGAGTTGGAAGGATCCTACAAATAAGCAAATCAACCTCCTCATTTTACAGGTAGAAAGACTGTGGCTCAGAGAGGTGAAGTGAGTTGTCTGAGGTCACTGAGGCCTAAAGTAACAGAGGGGGGACTTTGAGCCCAGGCTCTCTGCCTCCAAATCCAATGCTCTTTTGTATACAAGTTGCTTCAATTTACAAATGAGGCAAAATGAGATTAAATGAGTCCCTTCAGGTTACACGACATTAAAACCTAGAAAATTCCCAGCTTTCCTAGCTACCAAACGAGGCCCTGTGCACTGAACAAACACCTCTAGGAAGCAGGTGAAGGCATGAGAGCATTTTAGCTATGGCTGCGATAAACCAAGAGTGGAGTTTCACAAGCTGAGGGAGAAGAATAAGGTCTGTGTCACAGGCAGGAGGTCAGAGTTCAGGAATATAACAGGCAAAAGGAAGCTAACTAATAAGAATGTCTCACTCCGTGTCCTTCTCTCCATTTACATGGTCACCATCCCAGTTTAGGCCTCACCTCTCACCTGGACCATTGCAAGAGTCTGCTCAGTGTTTCCTTATATCTACCCTTTCCCTACTCTGAGCCATCTTCCACTCTGGTACCAAAGTGATATTCCTAAAGTGCAGGTCTGACTATGTCATTCTCCAGCTAAACAAACATCAAGGGCTTTCAGAATAAATGGAACTCTTCTGTTTGACATTTAAAGGCTACTACCATCTGGCTTGAACTTACCTTTCTAGGCTAATTACACATTATTCCCCCCTCATGCACTAACCATGTGCATCAACTACGTAAACATCCCTAACTGATGTCCCTTAAACATAACATTCTATTTCCTGTCTGTGTGACTTTATCTATTTATCTAGTCATTTACTTAAAAGACTATATCTCCATAACTTACCAACTCTATAAGTGCAGAAGATATTCACATGCATAAACCCATTATGATCACCACTGGAACTTTGACCTAATATGACTATTTCTAATCTGGGCCAGCTTGCCCTTCTTTAGGCAAGGGGCTGGTGGCTACCAGCTCTAAGAGTTTCAACAAATTAATGCCAAATTTAGTTTGGAAACCCAAACAGCTTAGCCCACCGTAGTTCAGAACTCCCAAGCTCAAATGATGCCCCAGCCTCAGCCTCTTGGTAGCTAGGATTACAGGTATGCCCCACCATACTTGACTTCTCTGTGATTTCACACAGGCTATTTGTCCCTCATGCCCAGCATGCTTCCTTTCTCACCTATGCCTCTGAGAACTCCTAGCTCCCTTCAAAGCCTTAGCTCAAATGGTACCTCCTACAAGAGGCTTCTTTGACTCCAACAGTGTTAGTGCTACCCCTTGAAATTACTTTGTATTTATTTATCTGTGCATGTGGTGTTTCCTCCAATAAAATGCAAGATCCTTGAGGGCAGCAACTGACTCACTTTTATCTTTGAATCTCCTGGGCCAGGGCCTGGAAAAGTAAGTATCTAACCCAACTGAGCATCAAGAGATGAGGAAAATATAGCTAGAAATAGTAAACAGCAAGCATAATCCAAAGGATACGTAATTGTGTCAACATGAATTTTCCTTTCAACGACACAGGTTAAGAGTTCTCCATGCCTGCCTGTCCTGGGTGACTCCCGTCCATCTCCTTCCATATGTTTGCTATAAATAGTTTGCCCAGTGTGCTGAAGGCCCTTCCTCATGTCCTACTGGCATCCCAAAGATACTTGTGGAGCACACGCTGCCCTTAATTATCCCTTCTCTCATCTCATGATCGGCCCATCTTTCTTCTTTAAGTGTATATTTCTCTGATGTTGTCCTTTATGCTAATTCTTCTCCATTTCTCTTTATGTGTTATGTGCTGCAATCTACTCACACTCATCACGCACCTTTCCCTACACTCTCAAAGCTACCCACATTCCATGGCTTACAGCATACAACAATGCTGGCATTTTAAAAATGTGCTTTTTTGTCCCAGGAGAAGATGGGGACATTAAAAGAATTTTGTAATTTCTCAAAGGCAATGTAGGTCACTCTTCTTCTATTTAATTCTAGGCCCAATTCCTTGTCTATTTGTACTATCTGTGCCTATATAAGATAGATAGATACTGATGGAAGAGCTCTATAGGTTGCCCATCTAACTGCATTTCATAATCTAGACAACAATTGCTTCATCCACTTGGTCTTTCATGGGTGGATTGTTAGGTCAAATTCTTTTGTGGTTATTGATGTTTTCCAGGATGCTCTGCAATATTCCAGGGCAAGATATACTCAGCACAATGGCATTGGCAAAGAGAAGCAACCCAGTGACCTCAGCATCCTTAAGGAATCTCCTCCTTTGGTGAACACAGACCTCTCAGTTTTATGCCTGATATTTATGATCAGAGGGTTGAACAAGGCCTTCTCTGTTATTACATCTTACAAGGAATTTTAAATAATTTTAAGGTAGGAGACATACCTTGTCAAAAATGAGCCTTTAAGGCAGTGTTGATGTATACACCCAAAAAATAAAGCAGAAAGCCTAAACAGTTCTCTTTTAAAAATCCCTTTGGCTAATAGGTTCATAAGAATATAGGCTAATATTGGAAATTCAAGATTTTATTACAAAAAGATACTTGTATTCTAGATGCAAAATGACATAGGATTACACTGAAACTTGAACAGGTTCCGTACCTTTGCAAAATGCTGCTGAAGGTTACATTCCACTTGGACTCTTGTAATCAATTTTCCTGCAGGGGTGTCACCTATAAATTTCTGAGGACTTCCAATTTCCTCTTCTGCATCTGCTCCCAAGAAAACCCTTTCGTCAAAATCACCAACTGTAAGAACGTATTCTTCGTATTCCTTATTTACTGCTTTGCTGAAAAGAAACAGTATTTTAAGTTGATGGATAGACGTTTACTTAAAAAATGAATTTGTCCTGACTCAAAGATAGAATCAAAAAGTCCAAAAAACTTTTGCTGTCCTGTTTAAAGTTTTATTGACTTTATCTGTATTTACTAATATTGGGAACTCCCATATTTCTTTAGTACCTTTACCATCCACTAGGAAATCCTCATTCCTTTGAAATACCACAGTACAGAAAATATAGACTACCTTATAAAACATCAAGGAAGATAAACCTACTTAAGGAGAACAAAAAGGTATCAGCTAGGCATAATGACTGCTTCAAACTGTGTACTTTTTTGACAAATCAAGTTACTATTTTGCTGTACACCACACTTGGGAATGATAAAATACCTTTCTGCATCCAAATTGAAGCCATTAGGCCAATACTTAAGGGCAAGTTTAATAACTATTCATCTCTTGCCTCTAAATGAAGGGAAAATTCAAATTCTTTGGTGTTCTTCTGATATAAATAATACATACCTATTATCTGCAAAACTGGAAATATCCAAGAGGCATTCTCCTTTTAAAATCTGCAGAGAAAAAGATATATTTAGAAACTTGGTATAACCTAGCTGTACAAACTTAACAAAAATGTGAAATAAGCTGAGAAATAAATAAACATATTTATTCTAAATGTGAAAGACAAATTCTTGGTAATAGATTACTTGAAATAAAGTTAGCAGGTTTCAATATATACAGATAAAATATACATAGCATAAAACTAAGAAGGGCAACATTTAGAAACATTTTCATCTTGAATATGTCACTGCATTTATAAGGACAATACCAAGTTCCTAATGAGCAAGTGGCCAAATATGTACAGACAATTCACAAGACAGAAATCCAATATAGTGATTATTTGAAAGCCATATAAAGTCACCAACAATTAGCTAAAGATACATATGATCACTATTCAAACATTTGAAGGACAACAGGTTAGGAAGATTGTTCTTTGTGGTCCTGAAGGCACCAGAAAAAATAGATTGAAGCTGTATCAAGGCAGATTTAAATCTGATATAAGGAAAAATTTCTCAACAAATAGAGCTGCCTAGGAGTGGAATGGACTATCCTAGGAAGTAGTGAGTTTTCCAGTGCTGAAGGTCTTAAAGCCTCAGGCTTGATAGTCACAACTGGGGATGCTATCAAGAGCGTGTTTTCTCCAGGTAAGGACTGGACTAGATATTCTACAAAGTTCCTTCTGAACAATTATATTATGCTACATCATATTCACTAATTTTGGGAAAACTAATAAAAATTACAAAAACTCAATGGTGGGGTGATGAGGAAAAAGACATATGCTGTGTTGCTGGTTTTACAAATGGATGCAATCTTTCTGAAGAGCAAATTGGCAATGCCCAGCAAGAATTACAAACCTGGCGACAATGTGTGACCCAGTGATCCTAATATTGGGACTATCTCCTGAAAGAAGTATCTTTAAAAGAAAAAACAATTTGTTTAAAGCTGTATTATTTGTAATAGTGGAAAAACTGGAAGTAGTCTAAATGTTCAATTGTCAAGGAATAGTGGATGGGATTGGGATTAGGGAGAACATGGCACACCAACATGAAGGTGACCCTCCATGCAATGTAACAAATACTAAGAATATGTGGAAATAAGAAAAAGTACAAAATGGAGTAATACAACAAGGAAAAATCAGAACTGTGACTGTGTTTTAAAATGTGTTTTGTGAGTCAAATAAAAAATACCATATCCATGGAAAGATGATAGTATATGTGCAAGTATGTATAGATATATTATCAGAGAGAATCTTAAGGATCAGAAAGGGAGATAAAGTTGTTGATAAGTTGCCATTGCATGTGCATGTCTAAATATACTTTTTGTGGTAAAATTGAATAGCCATCAAATACAATTTTGGTGGGGAAAGAGAAATAAATTATGGTTTTTAGGTGGGCAGAAGAAACAGTACATCATCTTGATCTAATAGAATGCAAAGAAACAAACTACAGAAATACAGAATATTTTCTGCAGACCAATGATTATTTATCATGTAAATGAAATATTGAAGTATTAGGTAACTCAGGACACACTGGAGTCTCACCTCTAACCCAGAGACGCATCAATGCCGGCCCCAGGTTTGCTTGCTTAGCTTGGCTCTGAGTCAGACATGGAGAAATGTCAGGGATTAATTGGGGTAGCGTGGCCGTAGGAGAGAGCTGGCCTCAAAGCCAGGAAGACCTGAGTTTAGATCTCACTTTGAATGGTCACACAACTGGGTGTGTGACTAAGGGCAAGTCCCTTACCCTCTCAGTGCTCCAATCAACTCTAAGACTATAAAGTGATACAGAAGGTGCCCACCTGAATCAGTAAAGGGATTTCCCTTCCATTGAAGATTCCTACACTCATGAAATCACAAGCCTGGTCTCTTTCTCTAGTTGAAGTACTGGGGAACAAAATTAGCCAAATAGTGATACGGTCTTATTACTTAGGCTGTGGAAGTAAGCTTTAGCAAAAAAAGAAGAAAGCAACAGTTTCAAAAAAGAATTTAAGTCTAGTAAAGGGACAAGAAGAAGTCTTCAACTACTAAGACTGATAGGTTTCTAAACACTGCCCTTGTTGCCATAAGTAGAGCCCAGTATGCATCTAGTTCCTGCCCTCTATAAACAAATAATGCTTGGACAATCCCATAAAAATTAGATATTTGTCAGAGAGAAAGATTTCATATTTTCTTAATTAGTCTACATTATGGATCAAAAGATATAAGGAATGATTTTCAGGGAAGGAAAATTTTTAAGTCTTGATTAATATTCTTCAGGATAAAAACTGAATTATGTAACACCCTGTTACCATAAACTCTATCTGAAACTTCTTGTGGCTTCCCTAAGCCATCTTATGCACTACTCTTAACATTGTTGACTAAGCAGTTTTTTAATATATACTGCTATGACATGTCAGAATCATCTGGAAATTTCCCTCACCCTGCCCCCACCCACCATACCTAACTGAGCAGCTGAGTTTCTACCTCTCAATATTCCTAAGGCCCAGCCTAACCTCATGATCAAACACTTTCTAAGACTCTCCATGGCCCATAAGATAAATCACAAACTTTAGCCTGACCATTATCTAAAGTTCTCCACAATCTGCTCCCACCTCCCCGTCTATCCTTATTTTATACTTTACAAATGCTACACTGCAGCTAATAAATGTTTCTTGAACTCAACACTACACTTCCTACCTCAGTATAATCGTATAAACTGTCTTCCATGTCTGAAATACACTGCCTCCTCATTTCCTACTCTCAGAATCCCTGTCTTCCTCCAAGGCACAACTCAAGTGTCCTCTCCTTTGTGAAGTTTCTCAGACCCTCCTAGCCTGCTTGTCAATATTCTCCTCCTACTCAGACTTTTTTTTGGGGGGGGTGGTTAGGCAATGGGGTTAAGTGACTTGCTCAGGGTCACACAGCTAATAAGTGTTATGTGTCTGAGGCTGGATTTGAACTCAGGTCCTCCTGAATCCAGGGCCGGTGCTCTATCCACTGTGCCACCTAGCTGCCCCTTTGGTTTTTCTTTGCACTGTACTCATCTGCAGGTATGTTTTAGCCCTCAGTTAAACTTAAGGTCCCTGAGGGCAAGGACTGCTTTAGTTCTGTCTTTCTACCCCTAGGTTTCCAGTGCAGCACATTATGATATAATTATTAACAATTTTTACTTCCCCCTTTGAAAATTATTTATTCATATTTTTGGACAATTTATCCAATATATACAAGAATTTATCTCTGTGAATTTTTAGCAGTTTCTTATATGTTTTAGATGCTGTTCCTATCATACCTGCCACAAATACTTGCCCAAAGTGTTATTTTCTTTTTTTAATCAGATATAAACAAATTATTTTAAATGTTATCAAGCACATCTAATCCTCCCCAAACTTAGCTGTGTTCACTCATTTTTACCCACCTCATCTCTACTTCATCAATTTCCCACTGCAGCTCTCCTAGTCCCTTCCACTGTGCCCTCCAGAACTCCACTCCATGATTAACACATTCCCTTGCATCTTAAATTACTTCCTATCTTATTTCTTCTATCTTATGCCACTATCTGAGATGTTGGCTCCTTCTAGATGACACTAACGCTCAGCAACCTCTTTTGAGCTTCATGCAAGTTAAATTTACCATCCAGTTTAGATTCTGGTAGCCATCATCTACAGGTTTCCAGGGCATTCTCTCTTCTTTCTCAGTGAGTTCAATCCCTGGCTCAGAGTCCTCCTCATTACCCCAACCTCTGCCCTCATTCTAGGGGATTTCAACTTTTATATCGATGTTCCCTCAAACACTCTAACTTCTCAGTTTCTCAATCCATTCAACTCCCATGGCCTATTCTTCCATTCTACCTCTTAACTGCCAAAATCTATGAGTAGCCTCATCTCATCATCCACCTTGACCTCTCTGTAGCATCTGATATTGCTGATCACCTTCTTCCATTGGGTACTTTCCTCTCAAGTTTTTCATGACTCTGCTCTCTTAGTTCTACTCCAAATTGTCTGACTGATGCTCCTTGTCAGTATCTTTTGTATGATCTCCATCCAGGTCATATTCACTAATCATGGGTGTTCCCCAAGGCCCTGCCCTGGGTCCTCTTCTTTTGTTCACTTTAGGCCAGCTCAGTGATCTCAACAACTCCCATGGGTTCAGTATCTTTACAAAGATGATAGCCAAATCTATGTAAAGCAGTCTAATTTCTTTCCTGCACTCCAGTCTCATCATATCATCAACTGTCTTTTGGATGTTTCAAAGTGGATGAAATACAGGCATCTTAAACTCACTGTATCCGAAACAGAATTCATTACCTTTCTCCCAACACTCTCCCCTCTTTCTGAATTTCCCTACCATTGTCAAAGGTACCACCATTCTTCCTGTCACCCAGATAGACATCCTAATATTCTCCTCAACTGCGTCACCTCATATATCCAATCAGTTGCCAAATATCATAAGGTTACCTTCCATCCAGCACCTATCTTGTATATGTTGTCTTATATTTGTAAGCTGGGCAAGAACTATTGTTGCTTTTTCCTTTGTACTGGCAAACAGTAAGTGCTTAATAAATCACTATTGATTGAGTCGCTAATAATTCCATTTAATTGTTTAATTAATTAATTTATTTAATTCTATTTAATTATTTAATAAGAAAAAATAATCTCCCCACAATTAAAATAAACTACATTATTCCATTTTCTTTCTTTCTTTAAGGTTCTATTCTATGTTTAAGTCTTCATCCAGGAAGAATTTACTAAGTTACATATTGTGAGATATGGGTCCAAATCCATTTCTGACAAATTATTATCCAATTTTCCCAAGTACATGCATTTAATAATAAATCTTTTTTATAGTTTTAGTTTTTATAGGCTTATAAAACAATAATTTTTGATCCATATTTGGCTGGATATGTGGCTTCTCTATTTTTTGCCCAGTACCAAATACTTTTGATAACTGCTTTGTATTATGTTCCAAAGTCTGGGAGAGCAAGACCTTCATTTCCAGGACAACTATAAAATAATAATAAATGAAATAAACCTAAAAAACTGAAAGGATATTTATTGTTCATGGTAGAGTCAGTCTAATTATAATAAAAATAATACTCTCCCAATCAATTTCTTTATATTTACTGTAACACCAGTCAAAATACTAAGTAGTTTCTTTATAAAATATATTTTCTGGTAGGGGAATGGGGGTGAAAATGGGAGTAGGGTCCTGAACTGTAATTTCATTCATGTAGAGGGTTCCTGTTGTAGAAACTTCTTCCACTACTGTAGCTTAGCAACTCATCTATAATTTATAATGTTAGAGAGTTGCTTGGAACACTGAGAAATTGAGAGATCTGTCTATGGTCACAGAGCTAATATGGGTCCAAAACAGAACATAAACCCAGGGCTTCCTGATTCCAAAGCAGTCTCTATATCCCTTGTACTATGCTGTTTCTTGTTAAAAATAATAGTTAATGTGGAAAAAACAGCAAGAATTTCCAGGGGTATGTCGTTAGTCATTTTTAAGTATGCATGTGTAATCCATAGTGCGGATATTCAAGGAAAGAAAACTACTATGCACAGAAGTCTGAGCAAGAGACAGGTCTTTACCATAGAATACTAAAGCTGGAAGGAAATCTTAGAGATCATCTAGCCTAACCTTCTCATTTTACAGATGAAAATTTGAGGTAAAGAATTTGAAGCAACTTGCTGAGGGTCCCCAAGCTAGTTAAGTGAGAGAACTGGGACCATCACCAACTTGAAAAGGTTTAACGGTGGAAATGGAATTTACTGAAAATGACTTTTCTATTTGTTTGATAACCACTTGAAATTTTATTTATCTGATAACAGGCACTGTACCTTTCTATCAAATAGTTTTGAAATGTATGGCTTAAAGTAATGCTCCTTTATCCCTTTTGCTTCTACTAGAAGTCCATCATGCAGCTCACAGAGTGCAGCAATGATACATGGCGGTTCTTCAGAGGCTCTATAGTCAGAAGTATGGAAATCAGGTGGTAAACCTAAGGTGGCATAGGGGGAAAGAAATAGAAGGAGGAAAAGAAAAAGAGAGAGGGAGAGAAAACATGGTTATTTTTTAAAATGCATTTTTAAATGGTTAGAAATAATTTACTTTTACAAATAAATAAGGTCTTACCTTTGAATGACAAATTCAGCAAATCTCTTCTATTTGGGCACATAATGGCATTTGTGAAAGTTAGATCCAAGCAGCACAGAAGTAAATGATAAGAGTTTACTAAATCATCTCCAATCATACGAAAGTTACCTTTACAAAGAATACAAAGACCACAAACCTATCATGTCAAATATGAACAAATTCATGAAACATAAATATCAATTACGAAAACACCAAGTTACCTTTGGTATAGACAAAGAGCGTCCAACAGAAGTTAAAGAGATCTTTAACAGTACAAGGAACTCGTCTAGAAAGATAAAAAAAGAGTTACATTAAATTTCATTACTCTCACTAACCTTCTAGAATAAAAACCACACCAAAGTTTTTAAAGTTTAGCAGTAAATAAAATGAGAAAAATATTACAATCAAGTGACACATAAATTCCATTCACCTTACCTTGCACTTCTCTAAAACACAGGGCTAGTTATTTGTGATCTATGTAATAGATTCAAATTTAATAACATTTCCAAATAGCAAGTACCATAGGATTTCTTAAACTAAGATATAAACAAACTCTCCCTACTCCCTTTGAAAAATACAGAGAAGAGACAGCTAGGAGGCACAATGGATAGAGCACTGGCCCTGAAGTCAGGGGGACCTGAGTTCAAATCCTAGCTGTGTGATCCTGGGCAAGTCACTTAACCCCTGATTGGCTCAAAAACAGAAAAAAAAAAGAAAAATAGAGAGAAATGCTACCCTGAAATTTCAGTCACAAGAAATGTATGAATGAATATATTTAACTTCTTTGCAGGTAATTTCTGACACAAATAACAATTGATTAAATCATTTTGGAAATAAATTTTGAATTATGGATGGAAAAAATCACTAAACTGTTTGTATGCTTTGACCCACTGATCTAACTGTTGGGCATATACTACAATAAAGTGGTCAGTGACAAAAAGAAAGGTCCTTATATGTAATACTAAATCCATAACAGCATTCTTTGTGGTAGGAAAAACTGGAAACAAAATGGGTGCTTATTGGTAGAAGAATAGTTAAACAAATCACGGTACATGATCATAACATATTATTGAGTTTTATGAAATGATGAATATGAACAATTCAGAGAAACACGAGAAGACATGTGACATGATACTGAATGAAGAAAACAGAACCAAGAGAACAAAATACACAATTATTACAGTAATGTAAACAATAAAAACTAAAAAGTAGTCCAACTCTAATGAGCTGAAATGAACAATCTCAGCCTAGGAGAGGCCTGCACAATATACAGCCCACCAAAGGATTTCAGGCAGCCTGTGAAAAATGTTGAGAATGTGAAACAGGCTGCAACATACCACCCATGGACCACTTTGGCAGGCCACTTGTGGCCCATAGGCAGTATGTTGTACATTCCTGGTCTGGGAAAATTGTTAAAGAAACATATAGAAACATAAAAACAGTTTCTCAATACAGAGGAGCAGACTATGCATATGAAATTCAGTATATTAGCTATGGCTGCTGAATCCACAGGCCTTGCTTAAATGTTTTCCTGCGTCACAAAAAGGATTCAACGGGGATGAGCAGGCAGATAAGGAAAAACACATAACGGCATAAAAACTAAACACAAAAATAAAACTTTTTTAAAAGTTAAAGTAATAACAAAATAGTTAATAAAATATTATACTTTAATGTTTGTAATGTGCTGCATATATATTATCTCATTTAATAAGGGTCTTACCTCTGCTTTCTACTCCGTGGCAATTTTGGTGGCTCCTCGTATGGATTTCTAAATATGTCCAAAAAAATTGGCTCAAATTTTTTGAAAATCACAGTTGACACCTCAAAGTTTCTCTCCAGCCTTTCTATGCGCTCACGAAATTCCTGTGGCAGGTTTGACATGTCTATCCACTTCTTCATTTTACTAAAAAACTGAATTAAACTTAAAAAAAGGAAAGCAACAAAATCTGTTTTTTTTAATCAGTCAACATGATGAATTTAAAAAATAACATAAAACAGTTTTCAGAGAAGAAATCTTTTTGGTCATGACTACTACTCCTTATGAAAAACACTGTTACTACGACCCCTAAGCTGGTGAATTTTTTATCCTCATAGTCTCCTTATGCACATTCTCTGTATATAGTTCCTTGTATAATTAACTTTGTATGCTTATGTGATATCATCAACTCTAGTATAAGTGCTCATATGGCAGGGACCATATTTTTTACTTTTGTTTATTCTCCATAGCACCTAGACAGTGCTTTGGATGTGGAAAGAACTCAATAAATATTTGTCCCGAGACCTGGATTCACTGAATGAGCTAGAAAAGACAAGAGAACACAGCACTTTCAGCTTCAGTCAATGTTTAGTTGATTTTCCTTAACTGTTATTTCTTTATTATGAGAGAAGGCTGAATTTTTGGGGGGTAGACAAGGATATAGTCAGATGTTTCTATGATATAAAAATAAAAGGCATCAATCAAACTTTAAAAAAAAAACAATGCATGTTGTCTCATTGAAAAACAGATTTCGGAGGAGGGCACAAAAACAGTAAGTTAGAAAGTTAAGATTAAACTCAGGCATTTATGTCCCAAAGTTTAGTTTCAGTCACTTAAAAGATACTAACCAGATACATGATGAATGGAATGAAAGACTTTCTTTAGCCTATCAATCGATAAACAAACAATTAAGTACTCCATGTGCCAGGAACTGGAGAAAAACAAAAATGAAAGTCTCTGCCCTCAAGAAGCTTATGTTCTGCGGAGAGGAAATGACACACATGTAAAAATAAATATAACATGTATGCAAAACAATTTTAGCACCGGGGCACTAATTGCTGGGGAGAATTGGGAAAGGCCTCATGAAGAAGGCAACGCTTGAACTGAGCTTCTGAAGGAACACAGAGTTTCTAAGAGACAGAAATGAGGAGGAAAAGCACTCCATGCATGAAGGACAACCTGTATAAAAAAGCATGGAGACATGAGAGGGAATGGAATGTAAAAGGAGCAGGAAGTAGGCCAGTTTGGATAAACTATGGAGTACAAAAAGATGAGCCTGGAAGGGAAAGTTAGAGACAGACTGTGAAATCCTTTCAATACTTTGAAAGGTGTTTATTATATTTAAACTTGGATACAATAGGGAGCCACTGGAGCTTTTTGAGCAGGGGGACAAAATGGTCAGATCTGTGCTTGAGGAATATCACTCTGTTCGTTGTATAGAGAACACACTAGAAACTGGAGAGATTTCAAGTGGGGGATGACCAATTAGGAAACTATTACAATAGTCCACATATCAGGTAATAAGGACCTGAACTGGTGGTGATCACATGAGTGGAGAGAAGGGGACTGAATTTGAGAAATAATGTAGGGTAGAATTGTCAAGATCTGGCAACTCACTGGATACGTGGGTGAAGGGTGGGGAGGAGAGGCTAGGTAGAGGAAGAATGACTCCAAAGTTGCAAACCTGGGGGGACTGAAAAATTCTGGTGACCTCAATGTAGAAAGGAAAGTTAGGGAGAAGGGTGTGTTTTAAGAGACCTCTGTTACTGGGAAAATGATTTATTATTTCACAAAAACTTCTGAGGAAGCTGAAAATAAGTATGACAGAAACTACCTTTAGACCAAACCTTATGCCACATGCCAAGATTTGCTCCAAATGGATTTGTGATGTAGATATAAAATGTCACATTAAACAAATTAGAGGAACAAGGAAGGATTTTCCCTTTGGATAAAAGAGGAGTTCATGACAAAACAAAGACTAGAGAAGATTATAGAAAATAAAATGTGTAAGTTCAATTATACAGTATGATATTTAAAAGATCGTGCATAAACGATACCAATGAAGCTAAAATTAGAAGGGAAACAGCTGACTAGGAAAAATCTTGGTAGCAAGTTACTCTGATAAATGTCTCATTTCCAAGATATATAAGGAATTGATTCAAATTTTTGAGAATAAGAGCAATTCCCCTCATAAACAAAGGATATGAATAGGCAGTTTTCAAAGGAAGAAATCCAAGCTATCACTAGCCAATTTATTCATATGAATAAATGCTCTAAATCATTAATAATTGGTGAAATGCAAGTTAAAGCAACTCTAATTATTGCAATGATCAACCATAAACTCCAAAGGATAAATGACGAAGCATACTACCTACTTCTTGATGCATTCAATATGTAGAATGAGACCTAAATTTTGAGGCATGACTAATTCAGAAATTTGTTTTACTTTACTGTGCATATTTATTACAGAGTTTTGTTTTTCTTTTTCTATCTGGGAGGGAGAAGAAATAGATGATGTTAATTTAACAAAAAAGAAGGGATGGATTGGGGGGAAAGACAATGAATTTTGTTTTGGAAATGTTGAGTTCAAGTTGGAAATCAGCAGTTGGTGATATGGGACTAAAGTCAGAAAAGAGACTGAGGTTGGGTATATAGAAGCTGGGTGTCATCTGCATTAAAAAAGAATTTATCAATCAACAAGCATATATTAATTTCTAATTATGTGCTAGGCACTGGGGATACAAAGACAAAAAAAAATAATCCCTGCTCTAAAGACATTTATATTCTCTCAAGGGAGAAATCACCTGTGTGACAGTTTTTAAAAGCGTTTGGCTGGGAAAAAAAAGGAGAAGAGATACAGGATGATAGCCCGAAGAGATGTGAATGTCTTTTAAGGATGGGGGTAGACTTTGAGCATGTTTGTCAGAACAAGGAATGTCCCAGTAGGCAGGCTGAAGATCAGAGATGGGGAACGAGGTTGGGAATCTGCCGAGAGAGAGAGGAAGGGACTGAACAGTATAAGCAGGATACAAGAATAGCCTAACTGGCTTCATCACTGGCTTGCTATGCTGGTGGCATATTCTTAGTTTGTTTGTACATCCATGCTGTTTGCCTTAGATTGTAGAATATACAGCACAGAATCATAAATGGATCAAGACATAATTTAGTTGTTGTGGTATATTATTCTATAGAATACAATGCTACTTCCCATATATCAATACAGTTCAGTAAGATTCAGAACCTAAAGAGGAAAGAGACAATGCTCCATTTCCCTACAGTGAAATGGAGCTCATAGTACACATGGACATCTTAGAGCTGAATATTATTTATCCTTCATTCAATCTCATATTACTCTACTGTTTTCTTATGCATTCTTTATATTCTAATTCAAATTATATTTGTATATATGTCATACTTCCCCCTAAGAAACAACAAGTTCCTGCAGGGTAGAAACTGTTTCTTATTTATCTTTGTACCTACTCTAGTATACAATGTATTATATATTGTGCTTAAATGCTTTTTTTTAAAAAAAGAATATTCATCACAATCACAAATTGAATTTTACTAACCAACTGACCATTAGTAAGACTCCAACCCGCTATTTAAAGTCCCAAAAACAAGGGCTTTAAATCTTTGAGGATGGTATCAAAAATCTTTGAGTTCACGAATTTTTTTACTGGCTCACAACATTTGCACAGCCCCTACCCATATCTAGCCCTCCTAATTTAGTATATTTTACATATTCAAAATGTCTCCTCTCAGACCAGGTTCATGAGGTAAGGTTATATCACTATCTAAAAAGAATTTTTGGGCAGCTAGGTGGAGCAGTGGATAGAGCATCCGTCCTAGATTCACGAGGACCTGAGTTCAAATCCAGCCTCAGACACATAACACATACTAGCTGTATGACCCTGGGCAAGTCACTTAACCCCATTGCCTAGCCCCCCCCCCAAAAAAAATCCTCTAGATAAGAAGAACTTTTTCTTTTTGGCAATTCATAATTCATTTATTTTTAGCATTCTTTTCTTTATAAATTTTGACTTCCAAATTCTTTCCCTCTCTCCCATCCCTCTCCCACCCACTGAGAGGGCATGCAGCAATATGATGTCAATTATGCATATGAAATCATGCAAAATATATTTCCATATTAACCATATCGCAAAAAAAAAATAAAGTGAGAAAATTATACTTCAATTTGCACTCAAGAGTTCATCAGTACTCTCTCTGGAGGTAGGCAACATTTTTCATCATGAGTCCTCTGAAATTGTCTTGGATCACTGTATTAATTAGAGTAGCCAAGTCTTTCACAGTTGATCATTACAATATTGCTGTGTAATGGTGCACAATGATCTCCTGGTTCTTCTTACTTCACCTTGCATCAATTCATATAGGTCTTGCCATCGTGTTTTTTCTGAAACCATACTTTGTCATTTTTTATAGCACAATAATACTGTACCACAATCATATGCCACAACTTGTTCAGCCATTTCCTAAATGATGGTCATCTTCTCCATTTTCAATTCTTTGCCACCACAAAGAAAGCTGCTATAAATATTTTTGTATATAATATGTCCTTTTTAGAGCATTTTTTTCATCATGACTATAGACAGCTTTGATTTCTTCTTCTGAAAACTGCCTGTTTTCATGTCTTTTGATCATTTATCAATTGGGGAATGGCTCATATTTTTATAAATTTGACTAAGTTTTCTACATATTTGAGAGATAAGGCTACTATCAGAGAAACTTGCTGTAAAAATTTTTTATATTACTCCATATGTACTATTTAGCAAAATGTAGTTTCTCTGATTATCTGTTTTAATTAGGCCTATTTTTGCTTTTGCTTTGTCTGAGATCATGATTGCTACCTTAGCCCTTTTTCACTTCAGTTAAAGCATATTAGATTCTACTCCAGCCCTTTATTTTAACTCTGTGTGTGTGTTTCTGTTTCAAGTGTGTCTCTTATAAACAACATATTATTGGATTCTGGTTTTTAATCCATTCTGCTATCCACTTCCCATTCACAGTTATGATAACTATGTATTTCCCTCCATCCCATTTTCTTCTGTTTTTCCTTTTCTCCTTTTCTTTTTATCTAGTCCTCCTCAAAAATAGGTTTTGCTTCTGACCACTACCTACCTCCCTTAATCCATCCTCTCTTTTATCATTTCCCAACCCCATAATGTTCATTTGTTACCCTATTTCCCTATCAGGTAATATATATTTCTATACTGAACTAAGTGTGTATATATATTCTTCCCTCTGAACCAATTCCCATGAGAGGGAGGTTCAAGCATTGCCTTCACCCCCAACCCCCCATTTTCCCCTCTAGTATAAAAGCTAGTCCTTGTGTGCCTCTTTTATGGGGGAAAAGTGTACCCATTCTACCTCTCCCTTCTCCTTTCTCCCAGTGCATCCCTCTTTCTTATCCCTTTAATTTTTTTGGGGGGGGATCATTCCAACATAATCAACTCACACTCATGCCCTCTGTCTATGTAGATTCCTTCCAATTGCCCTAATAATGATAAGGTTCTTAGGAGTTACATGTGTCATCTTTCCCTATAAGAATGTAAATAGTTTAATTTTGTTGAATCCCTTATGATTACTCTTTCATGTTTACCTTTTTATGATTCTCTAGAATCTTGTATTTGAATGCTAAATTTTCTATTCAGCTCTAGTCTTTTCATCAAGAATGCTTGAAAATGCTCTGTTTCGGCTGGAGACCGCCCGCCGCCGCTCGAGCCTCCTGACCATGTCATCTCTGCTAGTAGAGCAGCCACCGCAGCTGCCCCACAACAAGGAGGGCAAGCAGTCGCTGGCCCCACCTGCGGGCTTCAACAGTTCCTAGGTGGAGCTCCAAATGAACGGCAACTGCAATGATGGGAATGGAAATGGAGACAAGGAGAAGATCCTCCTGGACGCCCAGCATGAGTCAGGCCAGAGCAGCTACAGAGGCAGTTCTCACTGTGACAGCCCTTCCCCACAAGAAGATGGTCAGATAATGTTTGATGTGGACATGTACACCAGCAGGGACCATAGCTCTCACTCTGAAAAAGAAGCTGCAGAAGGAGAAAAGGAAGTGGAAGCTTTGCAGAAAAGTGTGGACTGGGTATCGGACTGGTCCAGTCAGCCTGAGAACATCCCCCCCAAGGAATTCCACTTCTGGCACCCTAAATGTTCCGTTTCTTTAAGTATGAAGAAAGGAGGGTATTTTCTCTGCAGAATTTCTTAAAGTGTTCATTCCATAGCTGTTCATCTCTCATGTTTTGGCTTTGGGACTAGGCATCTATATTGGAAAACGACTGAGTTCCCCATCTGCTAGCACCTACTGAGGGAGAGGAGAGCCCTGGACGTGCGTGTGCCCTGTGAAGTGCTATCCCTGTGAAGTGCTATCCCTGTCACGTTAGTGTATTTGAACTTGAGACCATTCTAAGCATGCCCCAGTCCTCGACCTTCTTTTTACATGTCCACGTTCCAGATCCTCTTGGGATTCAGTATTTTATTCAAATTCTTGGAAGGCATTTTCATGACCTCATTCCCTGACCCTCAGAGTTTCCTTAGAGAGTTTACCGTTGTCTAGAAATTTGAAAAGTCTTCTTTTCAATGTAGATGCCACCAGCAAGTGATTTTTTTCCATAGCCCTGTTTGTTGCCTCCTTTTCAATCCCACCTGAGTTAGAGCTGCAGCATCCCCATAGAATTGTTGACTGCTTTAGGACAACGACCATCACTCTTTTAAAAAAGAAAGCAAGTTAGCAAGTATCCTACCAAACCTTGGTTTTTCAAGACAAAGACAAGCTCTCGTAAGCTCACAATTTATAGTTATAACAAAAACAAGAAAAAGAAACACAAAAGAAGTAGTTTGTGGCAATAAAAAAATGTATTTCAAACAAGCTTTGGGGCCATTTTCTCTCCAAGCCTCCCGGTGTTGATTGGCACGTTGCAGGAGGCTGGCTGCACAAGTAAATGCTGGAGACTGAGCAGGGTGAGCCCTGAAGTACTGACAACTAGTGTGTTGTCGGCATGTTGACTTTTCCTTACTTCTGATAGACAGGGTCTCAGGCCTAGATAAGAGAATAATGATGGCATTTGGGATTTTGGGTGTTGGGGTTTTTTCCTGCTATGTGTGAATTTATTTTCGTTTTTCATCTTTCCTTAAAGGATTGTTTCCTCCTTTTTTCCCCCCTAAAGAGAAGCTCTTGAATGACTTCTAGTGTGTTTGGTGCATTTACAGGCTTCTTGTTTTTGAAAATTGCATTTCTTCTGGAGCCCTTTAAAGATGCCCTTGGGCCTCCAGAGCTATTCCAAGCACTTAGGGCTCTTCTGTGGAACGGTTCTGGAGTTGGGGAGGAGTTGACCAAGTCCTGAAATGATGTCCCTTTTAGTGTTCTTCCAGAGCTCCCACTTGTTACTGTTTACTGTACAATCTTCCCCAGGGCAATGCCAGGGACCCTCAAGCAGCATTCCCCCCCAGGGCATCCTGCTCTAGGTTACTGAACTCTTTGTTTGGGGAACACAGCCGCTCCTTCAGTGACACTTTTCTTCTTCAAAATGTGAAGTTTTAGTACCAAATTGTTAGGAAGCATCAGGATTTGATTTCCAGTGTCCTAAAGTAGGTTTTATCAGATTTCAGAACATGTAGCATGACTCTGAAGGACACTACTATATGTTTGATATATATAATTACTGTTTATGATACAGATTTTAATACTGGCTATTTAGAGAACCATCATTACTTTGAAGACTAGAGATTTGCTCATTTAATTAGTGCATTAGGTTGATGTGAGTAAAATACTAAGACAGCCAGTTTGCAGAAACTGTTCCATCAAACTGTTTTTTTCTGCATCACATTTTATAAAGTGGATGTGTTATGGTAGGAATGAACAGACAGTCCAAACACAGAATTTAATTCTTAACTGACTTGTTAACTGGCCGTGACAAGTATGGAATAACTGTGATTATGCTTAAATTTGTTTTCTCCTACCATTTGAGAAAACATTGTAAGGTATGAGCCAGGGCCCAAATAAAAGCAACAATGAATTCTTAACAAAAAAAATGCTCTGTTTCATTAAATATCCATTTTCCACTCCAAAGGATTATACGGTACTCAGTTTTTCTGGGTAGGTTATTTATTCTTGGTTGTAATCCTAGCTCTTTTGCTTTCTGGAATATCATATTTCAAACCCTCTGCTCCTTTAACATGGAAGCTACTAAACCTTGTGTGATCCTGACTGTGGCTCCACAATATTTGAATGGTTTCTTTCCAGCTGCTTGCAACATTTTCTCTTTGACTTGGAAACTCTGGAATTTGGCTATAATATTCCTAGGAGTTATCATTTGGAAGTGACCAGTAGATTCTTTCCACTTCTATTTTACCATCTGGATTTAAGATAATGGAGCAGTTTTCCTTGATAATTTCTTGAGATATGATGACTAGGCTTTTTTTTTTTACCATGGCTTTCAGGTAATCTAATAATTCTGAAGTTATTTCTCCTCAATCTATTTTCCAGGTCAGTTGTTTTTCTAATAAGATATATAACATTTTCTTCTATTTTTTCACTCATTTGACTTTGTTTTATTGTTTCTTGATGTCTCATGGAGTCATTATCTTCCACCTGCTTAATTCAAATTTTAAGGAATTCTTTTTTTCAGTGACTTTTAAAAAATTTTTTTCTTCCAATTTTATTAATTTATTGATTTATCAACAATCACTTCCATATGCTTCTGAGTTGAAAATTTTTCTCCCCCTTCCTCCCCACCACCCTCCCCAAGACAGCACACAATCTGATATAGGCTTTACATTTACATTCCTATTAAACATATTTTCACATTAGTGAAATTGTAAGTAAAAATTAAAACTAATAGGAGAAACCATCAGAAAGATGAAACAAAACTCAACAGAAGATAAAAATAAGTGATAGCGATTCAACTTCCATAGTTCTTTCTTTGGATGTGGACAGCATTTTCCATCCCAAGGCCTCTGGAGATGTCTTAGATCCTTGTAAGGCTGAAAAGGGTTCAGTTTAACAATACTAGTCATCGCATAACATGGCTGTTGTTGTGTACAAAGTCCTCTTGGTCCTACTCACTTCTTTCAGTGACTTTTTCAAGTTTTAAAATTTAAATGTATGTACAAAATAAGAAAAGAAAAAAATGTCATATACACAGCAGAATATAAGAGAGGATTCAATATAAAGCACTAAATTTCCATTTCAAGAAAACCTATATAATACTACACATTGCTTTCAAAGCTTTCTAGCTTTTCTTTGCATCCTTATAGGTTTTCTTTTGTTCTCTTCTGTGCATTTTTTACTTTATTTTTTTCTCTCCCTCCCCCACCTCCTCAAAAAAGGCTACAATTAAGTGCAGATACACAAATACACACAAATACACATATATACACACATAGACATCTATAAACATATACATATATACATATACACTTGTACACATATATCTAAGACCTTACTATGCTTATTTCTACTTATCATCTGTTTTTCTAACGGAAGATAGCATATTCTTTCATGTGTCCAAATCTTGCCATACTTTTCTAAATCAATCAGCTCATCATTTCCTACACCACAGCAATAATCCAACCCAATACCACTGTATCTGAGAGAATGTCTTTGAAAGTCCCCCCCCCAATTTTCTGTATTCTTTCTATTCTTGGCTACATACATTTTATTGATACAAGAAAATTTAATTTGAAATAATCAAAATTATCCATTTTACACTTCAACAATGCTCTCACCTTATAATATGGTTTAAAATCTGATACTACTAGATCGGCTTCCTTCAGATCTTTTTTTTCCCCGGGTTTCTTTGAAGTTCCTGACCTTTTGTCTTTCTAAATTAACTTTTTGTGGCTCAGATTCCTTAAGAACCTAGCCAATATCTTAGAAATGTTCACATTCCTTAAGAGTCTGGCCAATATGATGGGTCTTTGATAAACCTTGTCTTTGGCTGAAAGAAAGCCTGGGTTCAATTCATTTGGGCAGAATCCATGTGTCATGATTTTGGAGTCCCAGCACCCCTGAATCTTTAGACCTCAACACTATTATTGTCCCCATTTAATAGTTGAGAAAACTGAGGCAGACAGAGGTTAAGTGATTGCCCAGGTTTACACAGCTAGTAAGTATCTCAGGCTAGATTTGAACTGAGGTTTCCTGGACCCCAGGCCTAGTGCTCTGCCTTACTTTAGCTCTTATTAAACATACACAAAGTCCCCTGGGCAAGTCACTTAACCCCATTGCCTAACAGGAAAAACAAACAAAACATACACAAAGTCTTTCTTAAAAGCTTTCAATTCTTTCCTAGGGTGTTGTTGCTGTTTTTAAAATGCATTTTACAGCACTTCTAGGGCTATATCCCAAAGAGATCGTAAAAATGGGAAAAGGACCCACACATACAAAAATAGTTATAGCAGCTCTTTATGTGGTAGCAAAGAATTGGAAATTGAGGGAATGCCCATCAATTGGGGAATGGCTGAACAAGTTGTGGTACATGAATGTAATGGAATACTATTGTGCTATAAGAAATGATGAACAGGTTGACTTCAGAAAAACCTGGAAAGACTTGTATGGTCTGATGCTGAGTGAAGTGAACAGAACCAAGAGGACTTTGTACACAAGAACAGCCTCGTTGTGCAATAACTAATACTGATAAACTTAACCCTTCCCAGCAATACAAGGATCTAAGACATCTCCAAAGACCTCATGATGGAAAATGCTATCCACAAAGAAGAAAGAACTATGGAGTTTGAATGCAAATGGAAGCATACTACTTGCTATTTTTTTTCTTCTGTTGTGTTTTGTTTCCTCTTTCTAGTGGTTCCTCCTATTGGTTCTAATTCTTCCTTGCAACATCACTAATGTGAAAATATGTTTAATAGGAATGTATATGTATAGCCTATATCAGATTGCACACCCTCTTGGGTAGGGAGGGGGAGAAAAATTTAAAACTCAAAAGCTTATGGAAGTAATTGTTGATAAATCAAAATAAATTTTAAAAATGCATTTTAATGCCCTCCCCCGATCAAAAAAAAGGAAAAAACCCCAAACTTTTTGCTTTTTCCAACTCAGTAAGATAATTTTTTAGTAATTTAATTGGATGGTATTACATAAATAGATCAGCTGGGTAAAATTGTCATTTTTTTATTCTATTGGCTTTACCTAACTATGAACGATAAATATTACTTTAGTTATTTAGATCTAATTTTATTTGTATAAAAAGTGTTTTATGTTTATATTTATATAGTCCTGTGTCTGTTTTGGCAGGTATACTCTCAGGTATTTTGTAGTGTGTAGTTATTTTAAATGGTCTAAAACAATACTTAATAATATGGCTGACACATAGTACAGTTTCCCTACTTTTCTCTTTTGATTAAATCTATTTTAGCTTTAACTTTGTCTGGGATCATGATTACTACCTCTTCTTTTTTATATAATAAATTCTACTCCTGACCTTTATTTTATGTTTGTGTGTATCTCTCATTTATATTTTATAGCATTTCCTGAAATCAACATATTGTTGAATTCAAAATTTTAATCTGCTGCTTCCATTTTATGGGTAAATTCATCCCATCACATTCCAAGGTATAATTACTTGTTGCATATTTTCTTACTATTTTCCTCACTATCCTCACCCTATTCCTATCCCTTTTCAGTCCTGTTTCACTTCTACCCACTACCTTGCCCTCCTATTCCTTAATCTACCCACCCCTCCAATAATTCCTCCCTTATCCTCTTCCTTTACCTTATCCCTTTGCTGTCTTATTTCTTTCTTAATTTAGAAGACTATTATACTCTTCTAGATATGTACATTGTTCCCTATTTAACCCCTTCCTGATGAGAGCAAGGTTTCAGCACTATCCGCTCTCTTCCCCTACTAGCTTCTTCTGTATGAATTTTTCCTTTTTTGCCTCATTTGTATGAGATAATTGATCCCTTTTATCTCTCCCTACAGTTTTATTTTTTTTAAATCACCCCTTCATACTCAGCTCAGCCCAAGCTTTTCTTTCAAACTACCCAGATAAAAATGACAGTCATAATACGACTGATAATATTTTCATATATAAGAAGTAAATGATTTGACCTTACTGAGTCCCTTTTAATTGGTCCTTAATGTTTACTTTATATTTCTCCTGGATGTTATATGTTGAATTTTCCCTTAAGTTCTGTTTTTGTTACGAATACCTGAAAGTCTTTCAGTTCATTAAATGTCCCCCCCCCTTTTCTTTTTTTATTCAGGATGAAACTTAACTTTGTTGAGCAAGTTACCCTTGGTTGTAACCCCAGCTCTTTTACTTCACTAAGATCCATGGTTCTTCCATGTAGTAGCTGCTAGGTCTTATGTAATCCTTATTGTAGCTCTATGATATTTAAATTGGTTTTTTTCTTGTTGCTCTCAATATTTTCTCCTTAACCTGGGAGCTTTGAAACTTAGCCATGATATTCCTGTAAATTTTATTCCTGAGATCTCTTTCAGGTGGTGATTGGTAGATTTTTTCTATTTCTGCTTTGCCTTCTTGTTCTTGAACTTCATCAATTTTCCTTGATGATTTCTTGTAATATTGTATCAATATTTTTTAATCAGAATTTTCAGGCCGTCCAACTATTCTCACATTATTTCTCCTTGATCTGTTCTCCAGATCGGTTGTTTTCCTGATGAGATGTTTCCTATTCTCTTCTATTTTTTTTTCATTCTTTTGATTTCTTCAGTGATTTTTATACCTCCTTTTCCATTTGACCTATCCTGCTTTTAAAAGAGTTCTTTTCTTCATTGAATTTTTGTACCTCTGTTACCATTTGGCCAATTCTGTTTTTTAAGGTATTATTTTCTTCAGTATTGTGTGTGTATGTGTCTTTTTTTTTTAAGCTCAAGTTTTATTCAAGATCATGTACAAAACATTTCCAGTCCCAAGAGGGTTTAATCCTCCTCCTCTTCTTCTTGGTTGATCTGGAAAGTACTTTGTCATTTGCAGTTCTCCTTGCTATTGGCCATCAGCCAGAACCAATCCTGAAGATTGCTCTTAAGTATTTCTTTGTCAGGTGCTTCAAATACCTTTTAGAAAATGGCACCTCTGACATCACTGTTATCTCACTTTGCTTCTCTCAATGGTTACAACTCTGCCACCAAGGTTGCCAGCCTTTCTGTTCGCTTTGATCTGTTCTTGGTAAAAACTGTTCGAAATTAGCTGCATCTATAATCCTATCTTCCACAGGATAGGTACAATCCAGAGTAAATTTGAGACTTGCTTCTTTTTTTTTTTTGCTGCCCTTCATCACAGATTTCTTTACATCATAGTGATCAAGGAACCAGAAAGGCTTGTGTCTCTTTTTAGCAGGCTGTTAATTCTCTTTTCATAATTTTCTTGTATCACTCTCATTTCTTTTTCCAATTTTTCCTCTACTACTCTTATCTCTTTCTTTAACTCTTCCAGGACTTCTTGTTGGGCTTGGATCAATTAGCATTTTTATATGAGGCTTTGCTTTTAACTGTTTTCACACTGTTGTCTTCTGAGTTTATTTCTTGTTCTTCCCTGCCACTGTAGTAACTTTTTATGGTCGAGTTGTTTTTGTTGTTGTTGTTTGCTAATTTTTCCAGCCTATTTCTTGACTTTGAACTTTTTATTAAAGTTGGGCTCTGTTCACCAGAGGGTAGGGAGGCACTCTCCTAAGCTTTAGGCTTTTTCATACTGTTTTCAGAGTTACTTCTGCAGGGCTGCAAGTTTTTGGTGCTTCCAAGGTGGTGTTACCTAGGGAGAGGTGTGGTGACTGCTTTCCTAGTTTGTGATCTGATCTTTACCCAGAAGGGGCCCTTGCCCCCTTGCAGTCACAAGTGCTAGTGCTCCTCTCTACCCTGGAACCGTGACCCAAAACTGCTTATGGTCAATAGAGTTGCCAATCAGTGCCAGCGTATCCAGCATCAACCAAGGGTCACCTGTAATCTCATTCTGACCAGTTACCTAACCCCTTTACCGTCTCTTGGCTAAGAGCTCCCAAAGCTGCTACTGCTGTCACCACTGTTACTGCTGCTGCCACAGCTGGCACTGCTGCCATGCTCTAGGCCAGCTCCACCCCAGTGTCACAGACTTCTCCTGACAACCTCCTAAGTTGTCTTAGGCTGGAAAAATGTCTCACTCTGACCTTTCGTTGTCTCTGCCACTCTAAAATCTGATCTGAGGAGTTATTTTAAAGTTGTTTGGAGGGTTAATGTTGGGAGAGTTCAGCTGGGTTGCTGCCTATATGCTGCCATCTTGGCTCTGCCCCTAATGGCATCATTTTCACTTACAAATTACAGATCTGTGTTAAAATGAATATACTATGATAAATTTAATTCCCAGGTATGGGGCCTAGAGAGGAAATTTTGCAAGTAAATTAAAAAACTGCAACAAAAGCTGAAAAAAAACACAGAAGGAAAAGATCAGAAAGAGAAATGGAAACAAATAATATTATTATTTTGTTAAAGTGAATATAATTTCTTTTTTGGTGAGGCAGTTGGGGTTAAGTGACTTGCCCAGAGTCACATAGCTATTAAGTTATGTGTCTGAGGCCAAATTTGAACTTAGGCCCTCCTGACTCCAGGGCTGTTGCCCTATCCACTGCGCCACCTAGCTGCCCCTAAAGTGAATATAAAATTTTAAAAGTAAATTATAAATAATTTGTAGTTTAGAGTTCTTTGCTTCATTTTGCTTTATTTGAAATGTTTATTTGGTTGAAGATTACTAAGTTTAGAATTTTTAAAAATGTTGGTGGGCTAGAAGACATTTGGACTCATTTATCTCCAACATAAGGGTGAAAAGAATTGTTCTGAATCTACTATTAGGGGAAGGTGTGTCATGCACATACAATTTCCACCCCCTTTTTCTAAGTGTCTAGATTTTTTGGCATGGTTTATTCATTTGATGGGTGTAGTCTAGTTATGTACTTTTATCTGGGCTACTTGGAATATCTTCAGTAGGAAACAACGAGAGGAATTCATAGGCTTATAGATTTAGAATTAGAAAAGACCTCAGAGATCTTCTGCCCAGATTCCTTATTTTACACATGAGAAAGGTGATACTCAGAAAGGTGAAAAGTCTTGACCAAAGTCACAGGTACTAAGTAGTAGAAATGGACTTCATATCCAGTGGTTCAAAAGAGGGAATGATCATTGAAAGCTGAGACATTTGGGGAAGCTTTCAGACTTCAGGTTTGACTTGAAACTGATCTTTATTGCAAAGAAAGACTGACATAAACTGAGAGGAAGAAGGAATCCCAGGCAGGAGTATGGCATAAACAAAAACTAGGAATACATAAGCATATCCACAGAGCAATGAATAGAGAGACTAGTTTGTTTAGAATGAAAGTTTTCTACAGCAGAATGGTAGGAGATAAAATTGATGAAGTAGGTAGCAATTAGCTTTTCTTTTCTCTCCTACTATACTGTATAACCACTACGAAATAGGTATTTGCCCCTAGAAAGTCAATGTTATATAGATAAAGATAAAAGACAGAATTAGTTACACATGACTATCATAGGACATTTTTTTAACCAATTCCAACCAACAACATTAAGTTGGTTATCAGTTAGGATTTCACATTGCCTTTTTATATAAACTTTTCTTTTTAATGGTATGTCCTGCAATGGGATTTCATCTGTACAAGAAAGAATATCTATACCACGGTATTAAAGAAGCAAACTGTTTGAAAACCCAGTCACACCCATCCTCTCCAACAGTTCCTGACAACAAAAGGGAAGAAAAAAACTTAGAATACAAATGAAGTAATAATTATTTTTAATGTTAGTAGCTGTGTGACCCTGGGCAAGTCACTTAATTCCATTGCCTAGCCAGAAAAAAAAGTGAAAATTATCTATGAAAGCTTTTACTGGTTCTGGGTTTGACTAAATTTGAATAGGGAAAACTCCTGTCAATATATGGAGAGACAGATTTTGGGAATAGATCATAATATATATAACTTTAGCTACACATAGTCTCCTTCAACTTTCTCCCTCCATAGGAAAATTTACATAGCTTTATCATTTGTAGTAATGGAAGAAAGTACTGACACAGATAATTTTTAAAATTTGAACACATATACTTTTAGGTACCTACAAAAAAAAAAGTATGATCTTCCTCTAACAGTTAAGACATTGCAATAAGAAAATATCTAGGGCTAGGAAAGGGCTCTGGTTTTCAGTGCTGGGGGAAAAAAAACATACTTCCCTCCTTCTACCACCAAATTACATACTTCCCTCTAGCTCCCTCGTCTCTACAAGATTCTATTTGATTGGTAACAGAAATTAAATAGAAGACTTCAATAAGGTTTATTTTTTCTCCTACACCAGAGTCAGGGACAATACGTACGCACGAATCTAACAATGTATCTAAGGTAACTAGGCCATATGAGAAGGCATAGGATCAAAAATAAGTTAGAATGATTCTGTTAATCCTCAATAATTGGATAATAATAATCCTCTGCATAACCTCCAAATGGATAAATGGAACTATACAGCACTTTCTCAAATCTTAACTGTTCTTTCTCTTTTTTATGTCATATTCTTATATTATTCCACGTTCATTCATTTATTTATTTGATATGCATTTGTAAATTGCCAGCAAGGTACAAAGCACTGCAACTAGAAGAGATACAAAGACCTGTGCAAAAGAGGACCATTGTTCTGATGCGGGCTTACAGGAAGAGGGATAATAAGAGATACAAAATAACTACAATACAATGTGGATGAAAGAAGGAACAATCATACATAATTTGGGTACAGCAGAATCAGGAAAGGCTTCATGGAAAGGTGATATTTGAATTGAGTGATGAAGAATAAGTAGGACTTCAATAGACAGATATGGGAGCTTTCAGGCCTAGAAAGCAGTATGATCAAAAGTACAAAAGTGGGGGGCAGCTAGGTGGTGCCATGGATGGAGCACCAGCCCTGGAGTCAGGAGGACCTGAGTTCAAATCCAGCCTCAGATGCATAACACTTACTAGCTGTGTGAGCCTGGGCAAGTCACTTGACCCCACTGCCTAACTGAAAAAAAAAATATAAAAGTAGAAAGATGTATATAGAGGATAGCACACAGTAGGGATGAGGTTTGAAAGACAGGTGGCGCAGGGTCAGATGGTCTAGCTTCAAATCCTACCTCTGGCACGTGCCAGTTGTGTGACCTTGGATAGACCATTTAACCTACCTCTCTGTGCCTCTGTAACCTACCTAACTCTCTAAGATTATAAATTGTAAAGTAAGTGCCAGCCTGCAATGATAGTGGGAGCTCCACACCACAAGCTCCTTAAACCAACTAAGATCAATAAAAAAAAAAATCAGAAACCTGACACTAACTGTGTGACCCTGGACAAGTCACTTAACCCGGATTTCCTCAAAAAAAAAAGAAAAAAGAAAAGAAAAAAAGGTCAAGCAGCAACAGCTTACAGAAGGTCTTAAATGCTAGGCTCAAGAGTTTGGGTTTTATTTAGGAGGCAATAGGGAGCTCTCTTCTCTTCAATCCATCCTCCACACAGCTACCAGAATCATCTGAGGCAAAAGTCTGACTACATTGCTTCCTTATTCAAAAGCCTTCAGTGACTTCTTATTACCTCTACAATAAAATACAGAACTCCTTAGCCTGGCCTGTATAGCCATCTTGTCAGCCTTACTCTATACTACTTCTTCACACAAGCAATAGAGTCCAGCCTTAATGGTTAGTGAGTTCCCAACCTGAACCCTCCTCATCCCTCACCTCTTTACATCCACAAAGGCTATTCCTCCCCTCTCCCAGAATGTACTATCTCACACCCAGAATCCTTTGCTTCCTTCAAGTCTCACCTCACATTTGTTCTGCCCTGTCAAGCTGAGCTCATCAATGCCCTACCCACCTCACAGCTGTTAATATGCTCTTGCTCCTCAAATTATCTTTCTATTTGTAGACATGTTGTGTCTTCTAGTGGGACATAAACTACTTGAGAGCAGGGGCTGGTTTCTTTTTTGTCTTTTTATCTCAGATACCTAACACACAGTAACTGCTTAATAAATGTTGAATTGAATCCAAGGCTTTTGAGCAGGAGTGATATTAAATTTATGTATAAGAAAAATTAGTCTGGCAACTCTATAAAGTATGGATTGGAGGGAAGAGAGCCAAACTATTACAACAGCCCAGGCAGGTGAAAATCAGGGCCTGTACTGGGTGGTGGTAAAGGGAATACAGAAGAACAGATTCAAGAGATATTTCTGAAGTAGAGTCAACATCTGCTAGGGTATGGGAAAGAAAAAAGGAAAAGTCAAATATTTCAAACATGTGATCACATGAATGATTAACAGAATCCAAAGCTATACATGTCAGGTTTTGGGAAAGGACAGTAAGTGTGATTTTGGATATGTTTGGTTTGGTTACCAACAAGATAGTTGGAAATGTCTCCCTGGCAGTTGGAAATGTGGGTTTGGGACTCAGAAAAGAAATAAAGGTCAGACATAGAGATTTGTGAGCTGTCCATGCAAGACGCAGCATGGAGTAATGCACAGAGTGCTGGAGTTGAAGTCAGGAAGATCCGAGTTCAAATCCTGATTCTAATACATACTAGCTGTGAGACCCTGGGAAAATCACTTAACTTCTCTGAGTATCATTTTCCTCATATATAAAAGGAGGTAGTTGGATTAGATGGTCAAAACCTGTGCTCCCCTGATACTAAGTAGATGTAATAATAGTTGATACTATGTGAGTGGAAGATACTGATGAGGCAGAGACTTTAGAGACATAAGAAAAGAGGTCTGAGGTCAAAACCTTGGGGAATAATACTCACTTTGAACAGTAAGGAAGAGGAACTAACAAAAAACCAAGGAGCCACTAGGAAGAGGGTGTATGATGGTAGGGTAGCCAAAAGAAGACTATCAAAGAGAAACAATCAATAGTACAGAAGTAAAAGAAGATGAAGACTCGAAAAGGCCATTAGTTTTTAAAAATGGGAGGTTACCAATAATCTCTGAGAGCTGCTTCAACAGAAAGATGAGGATGAATGATTGCAAGGAGTTGGAGAGTAGGTGGTGAGAAAATCCAGCAGCTATAGACTAGTTTTTTTCAAATAGTTAGCAGGGAAGAGGAGGAAAGAGATAGTATGATAAAGATCAAGGGGTTAAAAGAAGTTCGGGTGGAGGACTGGAGAGACCTGAACATGTTCACAGTTAAATGAGAAGGCACCAGGGGAGGGAAAAGTTGAAGATACATGAGAGAAAGGGAAGGACTGATTAAGCAAGTTCCTGGAAGAGGCAGGAAGAAATGGGATCGAAGTGGAAGCTCATTAAACCTAAGGCTAGGAAAGTCTTAGGCTACTGGGCTGTGGGCTAAGTGAGGTCAGCAATCTGAGGACAGGAGAAGATGTGAACAATGGTAAAGGAGTACAGAAAGTCTAGATTTTGGAGCAGAAACAAAGTTAGCATGTCTTGATTGGAACCAGGTGGTTTAAAGAAAACAAAAATTCAATTGTAAGGTTAATACTTTTTTCAAAATGAAAAATATAAAGGGAAATGTTTTACCTCAGTTTGGCTGAACGTAGTATTCTGGTCAGTGATACGCAATTTCCTTCCATGATGCCCTTTCCAACTGTAGGAATAATGCTTTTACGGCAAGCAACATAGAGTGCACATGCCAACCAATGTACAACTTCTCCCTGTTAAGCAAGAGGTAAATAGTTAAATAGATATTTTTGCAGCTATGCTATTTTCAAAAGCACCATTCCATTGTTTTATAAAAATTCAACCTCACAACCCACATAAATCATCAGTATTTCTATATATTACCCAACAAAACACAGTAGGAAGAGATACAAAGAGGAATTCCATTTAAAATAACTGCAAATAATATAAAATACTTGGGAGTCTACAAGCCAAGACAAACCCAGTAACTCTATGAACACAATTACAAAACACTTCATACAAATAAAGACAGATCTAAACAACCAGAGGAATATTAATTCTCATGGGTAGGCCAAGCCAACATAATAAAAATGACACTTCTACCTAAATTAAATTTATTTAGTGCCATACTAGTCAAACTACCAAAGAATTCTTTTTTAGATCTGGGAAAAATAATACAAAATTAATCTGGAAGAACAAAAGGTCAAAAATATCAAGGGAATCAATAAAAAAAAGTAAAGGAAGGAGGCCTAGAAGGACCAGATTTCAAACTATATAAGCAGTAATTTTCAAAACAATCTGGTCCTGGATAAGAAGTAGAGAGGTTGATCAAGGAATGGATTAGGTATACGATACACAGTAACAAATAACCGAGGTAATGTAGTGCTTAGTAAAATCAAAGATCCAAGCTTTGGGGGCAGCTAGGCGGCTTAGTGGATAGAGCCCTGGCCCTGGATTCAGGAGGACCTGAGTTCAAATCCGACCTCAGACACATAACACTTACTAGCTGTGTGACCCTGGGCAAGTCACTTAACCCTACTGCCTAACCATAAAATAAAAAAAATTTTAAAAAAGGATCCAAGCTTTGGGGCAACAACTCACTATTTGTCAAAGACTTCTGGAAAAAGGGAAAGCAGTTTGGCAGAAAATAGGCATAGATTACATCTCCCACCATGTACCAAGAGAAGTTCAAAATGGATACATGATTTAGACATAAATATGTATACCATAAGCAAATTAGGCAAGCATGGAAAATGTTACCTGTCAAATATATGAATACGGCAAGAGTTTATAGTCAACAAGAGATAAAGAGGATCATAGAAAGTAAAATGGACATTGTGATTACATGAAATTTAAAAAGTTTTGTACAAACAAAAACAATGCAGCCAAAATTTTAATTTATAAATTTACTCAAAGAATACAAGTTGCAAATTACAAGTTGTTTACCTCCCTTAAGTTGTGAAAATAAAATTTAATTTAAAAAAAAACCCAACAACAAAACTATATCCCCCTAGTGATACCTTTATCTAGAAAATCTAGTAATGACAGGTTGGGTATGGGCTCTGGGTAACCTTTTTCTCCTCACCTTCCTCCTTTCCCAACACACACTCTGGGAAAAATAAGACAAAGGCAGATACAGATGAGAACCAGAAAAGCCATGTTCCACAAGGAATAGATCTTTTAGTCCTTTTCTGTTTGGCAAAGGAATTATTCTGACAGATTCAGGGAGAAGGTGGGAGGAGTTCATGTTGCTCACTGAACCATTGAGTGTAATAAGACACCTGGGTCATTTGGCTTCTGAAGACTTCACAGCAGGCACTTAATAAATATTTGTTGACTGATTTATTAAAGAACATGAAAATATAACTCTCCAAGACATAACACAGCCACGTACTTTTTTAGAAACATTCATCTAAAGATATATTATTATTATTGTTTCCTATACACACCAAACAACACCACAATCTCAGATTTTCACAAGCGCTCTATGGCCACCACCAGCCATGCACATTCTCCCCAAGTTGTGCATAATATACAGACATAAGGGTATGTGGATTGCTGGAAGGAACCTGCCTGAAACACTTACTAGCTATGTGACTCTGGGTAGATCACTTAATCTCTATCTGCCTCAGTTTTCTCACATGTAAAATGGGAATAAGAATAGCACCTACCTCACAGGGTTGCTGTGAGAATCAAATGAGATATTTGTAAAAGCATTTAATATAGTGCCTGGCATACAGACACTTAATAAACCTTTGTCCCCTAGCTACATATGGGAGAGGGTAGGAGCTGGTTGGGAAAGTTTAAGGATACAAAAAATGGAGAATGGTCTCTAAAAATACAGCCTTGTTATATAAAATAATTCTCTACACGCTCAATGCTTCTTTCAGAGCATGTGACTTGGATTCCTTTCCAACCCAAACACTTACTCAACTCCTCTATAGAAAATTGTTAGGCACTTTGAATTCATAGTACTGAGTTTACAGAGAAATTATGTGACATCCATTCCTTCAGTATTAAGAGGCCATCTCCCTTAAATTCTTGGCTAGTGCTTACAGCACCTTTATCCATAATAGCAATGAGTAAGGCTATACCAGGAAATTTTCCTTTCTACTGTACCAGGAAATCATCTAGTAACTGCCTAGTCAGCATTGTCCTCTATGCTAAATAGAGAACACCAACATAGGGCATTAATATCTTGCATATGTTCATCTGTACTGACTTTGCATGTTCTTTCTGAATTAGATGCACATTCTTGAAACATGTATGTATGTATGTATATAAAATTTCTCTGGGTTTCAAATTTTTTAAACATCTTTAGTCAGTAAACAAATATGTCACGGAATGGGAATGGTATGTACAGTATCACATACAAGCGGGCATTCAATAAGGGAAGACCACAGGACTTAAAGTCCACAACAAACTGAAACACAGTTTCCAATAACCCACTCCTGATTTTTATGAAGAAGGTATTTACCAGTCCGCCCCTAAAAGTATTTCATAAAATCATGGAAACTCATAGCTGAAAGGAACCTCTGGTCATTTGGTCAAATCTCTCACTTTGCAGTGTAACATGGCCACAAAGAACACTGATGCCATAAGTTATAAACATAGTGATCCGAGTGAGAGAGGTGAGCGAATTCCCCTGTCTGGTCCCATGGTCCCATTACTTCTAGAGAACTAGGGAATACAACCTTGGGAAAAATTCAGCTGGCATAGTGGATAGAGCGCTAGAGTTAAGAGTCAAGAAGACCTGGGTTCGAATCCCACCTCTGACACTCACCAGCTGTGGGGCCCAGGGCTAGTCACTATAACTCTTTTTGAGACTCGTTTCCTTATCTGTAAAAAGTACAGAAGGACTAGATGCATCAGTAAAAATGAAGAGGACTAGATGGTCTTTAAGAACCCTTCCAGCTCTAAATCTATGTTCCTATGAAACTTGAGATCAATTGATTCGCGAGCATACTACTATGTACCTACTAATACTAAGCACCTACAGTGTGCCCAGCCCTATGCTAAGCGCTAAGGATACAACGAAAGATCAAAAACAAAAACAAAAAAACCCAGCCCCCCGGTCTCAAGGAGTTGGAGGTGGGGTGGGGAGCCGGAGGGAGACAACCTGCAAACAATTATGTACAAACAAGACAGATACGGAATAAACCGAGGGTGGTCTCATAGGGAAGCCTAGGAAAGGTTTCTTGCAGCAGGTGGGATTTTAGCCGAGTCTAGAAGGAAGCGAGGAAGCGGGGGAAGGGGGGGGGTGGAGAGGTCCTGGGCGAGAAACAGCCAGGAGGAGGGTCACTCAGCCAGGAGGACAGTCACTCAGCCAGGGTCACCCAGGAGGAGCTGATAGCACTGCGGAGGTTTGGGAGAAAAGGGGACAGGGCTGGGCGGGCCCTGACGCCCCCACTACTGCATTTAAAGGGCTGTCAATCGGACGGGGGGGAGGAGGAGACGGTGCCCGGCCCCCAGGCAGGACTAGGGGCCCCAGGGCGATGACAACGGTGGATTTGGACTCTCCAGCCCGAGTCTTTCCAGCCGGGCCAGGGGCTGTGAGCGGGGCCCGCGGACCCCAGGAGGGCTGGGGGAGGGGGCGCATGCGCGGGCGCCCCCCGCCCCACCCGGCCTCGGCGCCCTGGCTCTCACCTCCAGGCTGTAGGTACTGCGGATAGCCATGAAGTCTCCCAGGGCTTCGGCCGCGCTGCCCTCGTCTAGGTTCAGCTCCTGACAAAGGGCTTGAAGCGCCTGCCGGGCGGCCCCCAGCCCGGCTGCCCCCAGGCCGTGAAGCTCGTCCTGAAACATCGCGCCCGAGGCCCCGGGCTCCGGCGGCAGGCGCTCAGCGCCTACGCCGCCCGCGACCGCCTCAGGCTCTCGGGGCCACGGCTTCCCACAATCCCCCGCGCCAAAGCGCGCGAAAACTCTGGCTCGGAAAGGGGCGGGGCCTTGCGGAGCCGTGGGGCAATCCTGCCCTGCGAGTCCCTTCTCTCAGGAGCCAGCCCAGCTCCTGGACCCCTCCTGCCTCCTCCGAACGCGGCAGGGAAGGGGCTTTCGGCTTTGGAGGGAGCGATTAGTCTGTCCGAAAAGTTCACAAGTCTGTCCTAAACTGAGCCTTCTGCCCCGGCGCCTGCTGGGAATTGTAGTCCGCATTCTGTCGTGGAGGACGGGACGGGGAGGGAAGGAGGGGAATGTCCGGGCTTCCAGAGCCCACTGAGCCAAACTAGGGAACCCGGGCCTTATTGGCTGAGTTCGTCCCACCCGCCTGGGCCCCCTCTACCGAGATCCTACTCCAGGGATGGGCTAAAGATAGCTCCAGAGCCTATTGTTAAAGTCAGTGTAAGCGCTTACGTCGAGAATGGCAAACGCAACAAATCAGGGCTTGATTTGTTCGGTTAAGAAAGTGATGGAGAAAATGCGAATAATGCACATTAAACTTAAAGGTGTATTAGTAGCCGTTTGTTAAACATTTGACAGGGTCACCCCGTTATCCAGGGCTATCAGGCAGCTTCATCTGTGCTTCCTGGGGCGAGGATGCCTATGGGCTCGAAAGGCAGAGCTGGCCCGAGGATCTTATCCTCTTCTGTGTCACCGACCCCCTTAGCAGACCCCTTCTCAGAACAGTGTTTTAAAGTATTGGGGAGGGGGATGCGAATTTCAGATTAAGAACTGCAATCTTCCACTATCTTCCTCTAAGAATGGGAGAGAAGGGAACTATCCAGAGAAGAACGAAGCACAGGATAATGTTGTAAAACTGAGTGTGGGGTGGGGTTTGATTTGTCCCCCACCCCCCACCCCGGGATTCACCGAATCACCTATTATCCTGAGCTGGAAAGGATCAAAGAAGGAATCTGGTCCAACCCTTACTAGAGCAGGAATTCCCTCTACATCATCCATCCTTACATTAACCTCCACCTGGAGACTTCCAGGGACAGGGAACTCACCATCTCCCAGGGTAGACCATTCTATTGTTGGACAGCTCTAAATGGACATTCTTACTTACATTGAACCAAAATCTGCCTTCCAACTTCTTTAGGTTGGTCCTGATTTCATTTTCCTTGTTAAAAAAAAAAACACTGATCAAGCTCCTAATTTTCATTTTTCAAATTTTACATTATATTCTATATAATCATTATTCACATTTTAAAATCCAAAGGCTCTGCAGCCAATGAAGGGTTGCTGAATACTAGGTAGCATTTACATAGTGCTTTAAGGTTTGCAAAACCTCAACTCATTTTATAGGGCTGTGTATGTATATATGTATACATATATGTGTATATGTGTGTATACATACATATATGTAACATGTGGCATATATCTATAGGTTAATTCATTTGAGGTAGGTGCTATTATCATCCCCATTGTACCGAGTCAGTTAACTAGCATTAGCCTCCTTTCTTCCAGGCACGGTGCTAAGTGCTGGAGGGCAAGGAAGAAAAGCAAATAATAGTTCCTGGTCTCAAGAAGTTCACCAGGGGAGGGGAACAGATGACATATAAACAGCCACCTATGAATATAATATATGCAGGGTAAACTGACAATCTCAGAGAGAAGATCCTAAGATTAAGGAAGATTGGGAAAATCTTCTTGAAAAAGGTGGGATTTTAGCTGAGACCAAAAAGAAGGAAGCCAGGAGGCAAAGATGAATAAGAGAGGAGAGTGTTTCAGGAATGGGGGACAGTCAGTTAAAATGCTCAGGAGTAACCAAGTATATATGGAGGGATGAGGTGTAAGAAGACTGGACAGGCAGGAAGAGGTCAGGTTATGGAGGCCTTTCATAAGAAAATGAAGAAAATGAGACCAAGAAAGGTTAAGTGACTTATCCAGAGTCACTCAGCTAGTATCTGAAGCAGGTTTTGAATTCAGGTCAATCCTGACTCCAAGTCCAGTGCTCTAGCTACTATACCACCTGGCTGCCTCCAAATCAACAATCATAGGATTTAGGGACCAAACCCTTGAGTTTGCCAATGAGAGCTGAGGCCTGGGGACTTGACATCAAAAAGTTTGTAAGCCACAGAGTTAGGATGTGAAAACAGGACCTCTGATTCCAGGTAAGATCTTTCCCTTATCCCAGACTTTACCTCAGAGGAGTTTAAAATGAGACAGAGCTGCTTTAAAGGCTTATAGCAGCTGATTATCTTTACCCAGGATACAGTGAAGGTGGAACCAGGGAAAATCAAGTAGAAGATGAAAAGGAAGTATTTGACCAACTCTTAGCAACTCCTTCCAAATCCCTGTCCCTAATTGAAAAACAATTTGATCTTCTATACTCCATGGCATCAGCTAGCGGTGAAGTGAATAGAGCACTAGGCTTAGAATCAGTAAGGCTCACCCTCATGAGTTCAAATCTGACATCAGACAGATGTCTGGGCAAGTTACTTAACCACATTTACCTCAGTTTCCTCACATCTATAAAATGAGCTGGAGAAGGAAATGTCAAACCACTCCAATACGTTTGCCAAGAAAACCCCAATATGGGGTCACAGAGAGACAAGACTGAAACAACTCAACACCACCACTCTATGGTATAAAATAAAAAAGGGGGGCAGCTAGGTGGCACAGTGGATAAAGTGCTAGCCCTGAAGTCAGGAGTGCCTGAGTTCACATCCAGCCTCAGACACATAACACTTATTAGCTGTGTGACTCTGGGCAAGTCACTTAACCCCAATTGCCTCACAAAAAAAAAAAGAAAAAAAGAGATAAAATAAAAAAGGAACTGAAAAACAAAAAAATCAAAGGATACACTGCTAGACCTGTCAACTAGAGGTATCCATTAGGGAAGAGACTAGCTGGAAGCAGGGAAATTCTTTGGAATTTCCATGGAGGTATCGTTCATACTTTCATTTCATCTAGACTGCAACTACAGATGTGGTTCTTGAAAATGAACCAATTCCAAAAGAAGCGTTCCAAGCAAAGATCACAAATGTAACAGAGGAAATTAGAGATTTGTTGTGCTTTGTGTTGGGAGATTTATTAAACACATCCTATGTACAGAGAATTATGTTAGTCTTAGGAAAGATGAAACATTAGATAAGACACTGCCCCTGTTCTAATGGACTTTAATAGTCTAGTACAGAAATGTGACACATGCACAAATAACCAAAGGACACAATAAGCATGCTATGGCCAAAAAAAAAAAAAAGAGGTAAAGCAAAATCCTAGCTGTGACTTAGCTCCTTCCCTAGAAGAAGGGAGGGTCTTACTGAATGGGAAAATCAGGAAATGTTTCTCAAAGAAGGCGGCACTCAATTTGGGCATTAAAAGACAGGTAGAAAGAATTCAATAGGTAGAAAGAAAGAGTGAAGACATTTTAAGCATGGAGGAAGCACGAACAAAAACAGGCAGGAAAGTGCAAAGCATATACTGGAGAAAATGGTTGTTCGAGTTTGGTTGTAGCATGGACTATGTAAGTATAGGGAAAAATATGAAATAAAATGAAGAGGCCTAGTGCCAGACTGCTGAAGTCTTTGGGAGTGGTACATGACTAGGGACAAGTCAATAATAGCATGCTTACTCAATGAAACAGCTCTGTTTTTCTTATACGTTGTCTTAAATGTTACCTCTGACTCTCATTTACCCCCTACACATTATCATTATTGGTTTGATTCCTTTGCTATGTCTCTAAACTTTATCTACTCTACTGATCTCTGCTTTGACCATCGCACAAGACCAAGAACTGGATACATACTCTATGGTTTCTCCTGCTCCATACTGGTCAATAGTCTAGGAAAAAGACCCTCCAGCACTCTAGAGCTAAACTATTCAGGCTTGGAATGAATACTATGTAGAGCTGAGTTGGGCTGAGCTAAACTAGCTGAGGGTGAATACCTAAAATGTGCCATATCCCTCTATAACTAATCTGGCCCCAGGTCTACATTGACCTTTGCCTTGACTATCAGGCAGGACCAAGAATCAGACACCTGCTCTGCTGCCTCAAGGGTATATACTTCCCCATCTTTTTCTCAAGGACTGATAATCGAATACATTACTACCACTGCCTCATGATTCAATATCTCTGTGTTTCAGTTGGGTGGGGAGGCTGAAGCTCCTTTTCTCACCATAATTCCATGCTCCCTCATATCCATCCATGGTAGCCCCAACCAAAACTCCCTGGGGTCATGAGTCTATTTTTTTCTACTCTTCTATTGTACCCAGGCAACTGGTGGTGCAGTGGATAGAGCACTGAGCCTGGTGTCTGAAAGATCTGTGTTCAAATCCAGCCTCAGACACTTATTAGCTGGGTAACTCTGGTTAAGTCACTCAACCTGTTTCCTCAATTGTAAAGTGGTGATAATAATGCCTACCTTGCAGAGTTGTCTCGAAGATCAAATGAGATAATAATTTTAAGAACACTTAGCATGGTGCCTGGTATATCATAGGTACCACATAAATACTTATTCACTTCTTCCCATTCTAGAACTCCTGTCTTATTGATAACATTGTTCTTTATATTAGACCAATACCCCCCAATACCTAAAATTGCTTTGCATACCTTTGGTATTTATATGCCAAAAGGCAGGAACAGCTTAATTTTATCTCTGTAGCCTCCATACCTATCAGATTGCCTGGCCTGGTATAGGCCCTGTACTCTTGTTAAATTAAACCGGATCAGTCCTTTTCTACCTCCATGCCACTTGGTTAGATTCTCATCATTTTTTCCAGATTCTTGTAGCAGTCACCTCATTCATTTTTTTGCCTCTGGTCTTTTTCCTCTTCTAATCAAGTACATATCCTGATTTCAAGCTAATCATTCTCACACTGCTTTCATCAGCATACTCCCGGTTCAGGAATCCAGCAGCTCCATTGTTAACCTTTCCAGATCAAGCTTAAATTTAGCCTAGCCTGGAGGCTCTTTGCTGTCTGACTTCATTTTTCAGTATTCATGTCATAGTGTCTAGGCTGTAGCCAGGCTAGTCTTTTTAAGTATTACTCATACTTTACCCTACCCCTAGAATGGCTTCTATACCACCTTACTATTAGCTTTTGTCGCTTCTTTGACTCACTTTTCAGACTAATTGCTTACTTTGTTTTGAGTTCCTTGATACATACAGGTATATTAAAATCTATTACTTCATAATCTCTCATTGATGGAGTTCTATCAGTCTTACCCTAACAGAACAAAAGTTCCTTAAAGGCAGGATGTGTTTCACGGTCGCCTTTGTAAACCCAGTTCCCAGCATATAGTAGGTACTTAATAAATGACTATAGATTGATTTGGGTTGCTTTTGCCTAAATCTCTACTTGGTAAAGCTACTTGAGACTAGGGATTCTGTTTTTTACGTAATTATTATCCTTCTTTGGGATCCCTCCCTCCCAGCATGGAGTACAAGCCTAAATCTATGACATACTTTAATAATCACATATAAAATGAAAGGGATTTTTCCATAAACACATCTTGCTTATTACCTTAGAGCTTTGCCCATTTTATCTAATATGAGAAGCCTAGGCTTTCTGAATAGAAAAGAATAGTGAAACGAATCTGCCCTTGCATTGACTCCTGGACCTAAATACACACACCATTATTCGTCCTGTATATTGCTACATTTATTTAATTCCTCAAGGAGCATCTACTAGTGGAGTTACATAGTTACTGTTACCATATTTAATATTTCAGTGATACTTTAGAACAAATGCAGCATTTACCATTCGGAAAAATCCAAACACCTGACATTCCAACAGTCAAAAAAGGGCAGTTGATCATGGCAGGGAAGGGGCTAGCTCTGGGGGCTCACCATTTTTGCTGGGAGGGGAAATTGGCTAGGTAGTTTTTGAGAGGAGGAAACAGTGATGGGTTCCTACAATTGGCTTCTTGGCAGTTACAATTCTTGAGTTCTGGATTAACTTTTACTTTCATTGTCTTTGAGCAGGAAAAAGACAAACTGAAAAGCACACAGACTTAAAAACAATATAGTTCAATTTTCTTAGGCCACTGCCCAACAAATCAAAGGTCATCTCCAGAGGATTCTTTCTGGCTGCTAAGATCTTGAAGCAGCTTCTAATAAACTTTTCCTCCAAGAAATTATCTAGCCACAGAGGGCATAAAGAAGAAGATACTTCCCATTAGCGTTTGCTGTGTTCAATTCCTAAATTAAAGAGGTAAACTTTCCTTACCAAAGCCTCAAACCCCAACTTTACAGCAACAATAGGAGTCACTTAGAGAATTAGATATCAGTCTGGTGTTTAAGTTCATTTAGGAGTCATTCTAAAAGAGCAAAGAAATCAGTGTCTGAGAAGGAATGTCAAGCTTTAGGATACAAGCCAAATAATCCAAAAATTTCCCTTCACTTTCAAGTACTTCAAGACACCTTGATTAAGAGGAGGTTTGGAGTGTCTTAGGCTTTTGAAAAGGCTACATATATGTAACCTATTTCTTTCACTCTTTTCCTCCCATACTGGTTTCACAGCCAGCCAGCCAAGCTGCTTCCCACCCTAAATGATCTAGTTCATCCTCCTTTTTCACCACAGTTCTTTGGCCTTTTCCTTTTGTTTTTTGGATGAAAGTGAAAAAAAAATCTGCTGTATAGCAACCTCTCGTTAAATTGCTTGACTTTACTTGGAATGATTAGAATTAGGCATAAAATTAAAAGTGGGCCATCCTACATAATGTGTATGAAGCATTTATGTTTCAAGTATTTTACTGGCAAACACAGTCAATGTAAAAATAGCATATGTTGGAGCTTCAAATATTGCTAGTATTTAATTTATGAAGGCAGTCTTTTTTTGGTCCTTTTTAGGTGGTAGAAAATAACATCTTAAAATATAAATTTTCATATCTAAAAGCAAATTCATTTATCACTAAGGCCTAGAAATTTTACATGCTAAGACACACACAAAAGGGAGCACTGCCATTTGGCTCATGGTATCAATACAAATGAGTTCTATTCTGTTCTTCCTTTAATACTGTACTTGAGTATTTTCACGTATCTGGCAACTGATTATAGTGAACATTTCACAGTATTCCAACAAACAAGTGTTTCTTCCTTGAGAGACCTTGCCTCATATCAACAGATATGGATATTTTGAGGGGTTTTTCTTTTTGTTTTGTTTTTTTTAACATAAATTTTATTTTATATTCCATTGACAAATACATGTATACAAATACATGAACAAAGCATAAAAAAATAGGAAGAGCAAATATGAACGCAAAGGGAAATAAGAAAAGATTACAAATGACCGCACGTGTCTGCAAGTTGATCACTTACTGATCATGACCACCATCCCAAGATGTCTCTATGGACTTTAACATAGTCCATCTTTTCTTGATCCTATTTAACACTGAGGCAGGGACTGTTGCCTGACCTAGCAGATAGTAGAAGTTTTTTAAATGTTTATCAGAATAATCTTAAATCTTAAACAATGTTCAGTTAGGCATGATGCATTGGTATTTGGGTCTTGTGTACACATGGTTTATTAGACTGTAAGCTTCTTGAGGGCAGGGAATTTTTGCCTTTCTTTGAATTTCCAAAGTTTAGCACAGTAGGTGCTTTAATGCTTATTGACCTGGAAATGGCTTCTCAGATGCCAGATGTATAATTACTGAGACACAACCATTTTAAAGCCCTTTGGGCTTTGGGAAAATTCTAATGGAAACCAGTACCCTGGGATCCAAAGTAAAAAAGATCAAAGTCTAAGAATATACCTTTTGTTCTTCCTCTCCTTTTAAAAGTATCTTTAACATAAATATTTATCAGCATCTTTTCTATTCATTCCCTACTTCTCCTCTCCCAACTTCTTCCCTTGTCCCTGTTTTTTTTTCTCTCTCCATCTTCATCCCATTCACTATTTCTGTTAAAAAAAGATGACTTTTTTTCTCTAAATGATTCTTTAGTTTCCATAGGAACCATTTAAAATCAGGTTTGCCCATGCCAGAAGTCAGAGAGGCTAAGGGAAGTGAAGAGAAAAATGAAGATATTCAATAAATCATTTAGTAGTAAAGCACTCAGAAGAGAGAGGAAAAAAATGAGATGAGATGTCATTCCACCACTGGAAGGACCTATTTTCAGCCCTTTTTTGTTGCCTGAAGCATTCCAAGATGGGACTAAAATCAATCTTGTAATTTCTCTCAAGATAATTTGTTCTTTTCCCTCTCCTCTCCTTTCATTTCTTCTTCCCTTTCCTCCACTGCTTATCAGTGTGTAGGTGATTTAGGGTGAAAAGAAATTGGCAAATTCTGGTGAAGATTAAGGTTCCTTTCAGACAGAGTTGGCTTTAGGAGTAGGCAGAGTAGGTAGTTGTATATATGATGTTTCACAGACAGCAGAAGGCTCCTATGCAAAAAAGAACAAAAAACAAAGAAAATCCCAACTCTCCCCCCTCCAAACTCTTCTCTGTTCAAGAATACTAGGAAATTCCTCAATTAAAGATTAATTCCTTTTACTTAGGGATTTATCCCTTTTTAAAATGCAAATATGCCTTAAAGAGTTAACATATTAAACTCTACTATTCATTTTCATCTTAGGGTAAATGAGTTTATAATTCAAAGATTTGAGTTTGTTAATACTTTACTGAGAATAGATTTTTGTAGGAGAAAAGAAGAGAATGAAAAAGGGCACTGGGGTATGGAATGGGAACAAGTAAAAAAACTGAGGCTAGAAGTGCCAGAGACAAACTTTATCTATTTCATGGTTTTGCCTAAAGCCTGCCCTGATTACAGGGCAGGGTGACTGAGAGAGGCAGCAAGGGTGATAATGTTGGTGGGAAGAACAGTGCAGTTTTTGTCCAAGATATCCCAGTTTTTCTCTCTTTTCTCGTAACTCTCACTATTTCAGCAGCCTCTTAATTTGTCTCCCTGACTCCAGTCTCCCTTCTCCAATACATCTTCCACACACGACATTCCTACCATCTGGGTCTGATCATGACAAGTACCCTACTCAAGAGCTACTGCCTCTAGGATAAAATACAAACTCTTCTGTTGGTCATTAAAGCCTGTGACAGTCTGGTTCCAAACTATCAGTCCAGAAGGATACTGCCAACCTGGGCTACTTGGTGTTCCTGTCTTACGTGGATTTGTATCCATAATATTTAGCACAATTCCTAGTACATAGTGGGTACTTAATAAATGCTTATTGCTTGCTTTTATCTTGCAATTATACAAAATGATTACTACTTATATAGAGATTACATTATAAGAGGGAGGAGAAAGCCTCACATAAAAGAAAAAACATGAATTGACAATAAGTGTATCAAATATATTTATTGTTTAAATATTTAATATTGTGTTACAGTAATGGCAACGTGCAACATAATGTTTTAAGTTCAATACACTGAAGTTGAACAAAATGCAAATTCCAGAAATTTTTGTTTAGAGCACAGAGATTTCATTAAGGGTTATAAAGCCAACTCTTGGAGAAAAAAACACAATCCATTTATAAAAATAATAAAAATTTTGAAGTGAACAGATCCTTCTGAAATCTCTAACATAATTTTTATTGAGTACTTCCTCAACCTTTCTAAATAGCTGAAATACAGTAGTCTTAAGTGACATAAGTGAAAGTTTCTCTCAAGTAAACTATACAAAAATCATATATATTGAGTTCTTTTCTCCCTGTTGGTGGTATAGCCTATGGGGAAAAAGATAATAGTAAGTCTTGAGGCTTCAAAAGTGGCACCACACAAATATAAGCAGAGAGGTTCTCCTGTACTACAGAAAGGAACCCAACCCCTTCTCCCTGGACCACAGCATCCTGAATTAACTAGACTGGAGTCACTCATTACTGTAACAGTGTTTACCTGCTATGACGTATCTATCTGGATTTTCCAGCAAATCCAGCACAGGTCCAAAATGTAGCACTTATTTCATTGCTTCCTCAAACAGAATCTAAAGTTTGCCCTACCCTATATTACTATTCTAACTCGTCACAGAGTTTGCAAGAAAGATGTCCTGTCATTTAAGTAAAGTAGTGGGTATCCCAGATCATTCACTGCTTTTGTTAAGTATGAAAAAGTCAGGGGCGTCAAAGCTTCTATCTGTGTATAGAAGATACGTGGATACATGGAGCTGGCTCTCACCTGATGTTTGTGGGTCCCAAGTATTTCTAATTATAGACATAGTTGAAAAGCTTTCTCAACCTGCCCATTACAGGTCTGGGCTCTGGTTCTACACCTGCATTTTGTACTCTGCAAAGGGCCTGGGATGCAATGATACACACAGAAGGCTCAGCATCATGCAGCAGAGGTCTCAGAACTAAAGAAAGAGACAAGTGCTGATTAAAGGCTCAGTCAGACTTAAGATTCTTTGATTCAGACATGGGAGCATTGGTCCCTACATGGTATAGCAGAGAACACAGGACCCCACCAATTCTGTAACACTCCATGTGGTTTTAGATCTTTCTGACTCATGAAACACACAGAGCCTAAAACAGATTCTACCTTCTGCCAGTTTTATGTCTATATGTACATAGACGTCTTGGTCAATCCCAAAGCAGTTATTTGTATCCTCTGTATGTGTCAAACATTCATTTAACACTTTATTCTGAGTAATAATTAAATTTTCAAGTAACAATTATATTGCCAAATTATCTATTCATAGGAATGGTCTGTTTTTATTATTAAATGCAGGTGGAATTGTAAAGGAACATATTCATTCACTGTTGGTGGAATTGCCAACTAATAGAATATTTTTGGAGAGCAATCTGTCAACATATGGTAAAAGTTATAAAAATAATCATACCCTCTACAAAATTCCCAGGAGTTCCTGGGAATATATCTTGAAAGTTTTATAATAAACAAAAAAAAACCCACTTATCTGTTCAAAGATTTCATAGCAGCATTATATGTAATTATAGAAACAAAAACAAACAAAAAAACAACTGGAAACGACCTAAATGTCCAACAATAGAGGAACAGTTAAATAAATTGTAGTACATTAATATAATTCAATAGTGCAGTATAATATTGACAAATATGAGGAATACAAAGAAATCCTCAAAGAACTCTATGAAATAATGCAAAGAAGAAAAAAAGAACCAGGAGAATGAAATACATAATAATCTCAACCAAATAAGAAAGAAAGTGAATGAGAATGAATGGACAAGGAATCCTGATAAGGACTTAGAAGAAGTGACTGAAAAGTTGTTACGATGCATTAATTTAAATGTAAATAAATTCTAGGGAAATTTGTTGTATTAATATTCATTGTTAAGATTTTCATAAAACTTTTAAAAGATTACATCCTTAATGATTAACTTTGTGTCCCTAGACTAATCTAAGGACCCCTCTCAAATCTTAACTCTCTTTTTTGTCTATAATTTTTCCAGATCTCAAAGCTGATAGAGAGGAATCAGTGATTAATGATTAGTGAGAATGATCCCAAGTGGGTCTATATGTTTACTTGTGAAACGTTTGCTTCACGGAAATTATTTTAAGATGTTTTAATAAAAGAGTTGTGTTTTTTATTTGTTCTTCCCAAAGAAATGGAATGATATGGTTCTAATCTGGTTCTCAGATAAGGCTAATAAAGCCATGTATGGTCTGGACACTGAGATCACACTATCTGGTGGCAGCATATTCTAATTGCAAGAAAGGTACACAAGATCAAAGGCTCTTGATTGCTGAAATTGCAAAGCTATAAAATGACAATAAAACTTCACTCTAACAACTTAACTATGTGGCTGCCCTTTATAGGTGCAAACTTCCCTATCTCCTTACTGGAAAATTACCATTGATTCACCAGATATAATTAAGCAGTCATTTAGGTTGTGAACCATTATTTGGAAAGCCTTACCATTTTCTCAATAGGGTTACTAAGTAATGTCTCACATCTAGCAGGCATATTCTGGAAAATCTCTGAATCAGACAGCAGAATAGGCTTCCAGATATATATATAAACCATGCCTAAGTATTGAATGGTACCAAGACCAAGATAGCTTAAATCACTGAAATGGATAGCAGTGGATGATTCTTTGGAGATTTCATCTACTTTCCTGATCTCAATTATCACCTCTGCTAATGATGCCCCCTCCCTCAAATTACATCTCCACTCTCATCTCCAGAGCTCTAATATCATATTTCTAACTGCCCACTAGATATTTTTACCTAGGTATCCCACCAATATCTCAAATTCAACACATCTAAAACTGAATTTATCTTCCCCTCCTTCTAACATTTATATTTCTGCTGTTCAGTCACTCAGACTGGTAACCTTAATGTCATTTTTGATTCTTAACCTTCATTCGACCTCCCAAATCCAATTGGTTACCAACTCCTATCAATTCTACCTTTGTAATCAAATCAGCCCACTCCTATCTAGGTTATTCTAACTGCCCAGGCCTCATCTCTTCTCATTTAGACAACTGTAACCTCTTAACTGCATTGCTTCCTCCATCATATCCCCTCTACAATTCACTCTTAATATCACTGTCTGAAGAATCTTCATTTGAGATAATGCTTATAAAATGCTTTTTAAACCTTAAAGTGCTACATAAATGTCAGAAGTTGTTATGATTAATGTTATTTTTATTCTTCTCATCTTTTTTGATAAGGGTCACATAGAAATGGTCCTGGGACAATTCATTATCTTGCTATATTAATTCTTGAATGTTCTACAGGTGGATAAAATAACTGCATTTTGTAGTTGAGTAACAGTATTAGGATGCTAGCTCATCCTCTGAGGGCTCACTGACAGCACCCTTGGTACAACTTGAATGCAGACATTGCAACAGTGATAGTACCTCATTTTGTTTCTGTGTGATTTTGATATGTCTGCTACATGACTATATTTTGAAAGCTATTGGTTCCATGAAGCTTAGAGATTTGGTATGGTAATATGTATTAAAATGGCTCTTCTTAAATTTTTATGTCTCAATGTTGTGTCTAGGCAACTTTGCGCAACAGGTTAATTTATGATAATGGTCTGGCCAGCCAGTCAATAAACATTGGTCCCATTACAGTATAATTTACTGGCTGAGCTCTTCAGGATATTTTGAAGTTTGTCTTTATAGCATAGGGATTTGTCATCTGTCCATGAACAGTGAGATTCTAATGTATAATTCTAAGCTATCAGGTCATTTTTTGCTAGGTGTTTGAAAGGTGCTAAATCTTTATAGCCCATAATGAGATATTGCAGTTTCTATCATTCTCTTGAATACGCCAAATTGATTAATAAATCAGGGCTCCTTAAGGATGACATTTCTGTAGTTTTGGATGGCAATGACTTATTTCTGAGTTGACATCATAAGCTGACCCCTCTGTTCCTACAAACAAATCTGCTGGACTCAACTTGTTCTGGTCACATTACCCCTCTACTAAAAAGTTTTCAGAGGCTCCCTGTTGCCAAAGTATAAACTCCTGAGTGTGGCATCCAAGGTCTTCCACAATCCAGTTTCCCCCGTGCCTTCTCAGTATTCTGTCATCCTTCTCCCCTCCACATATACTATGTTCTAGGCAAAATGGATCCTTTTCTATTCTCCATTCTTGTCCTATCCTCTCCTATGTCCATGCCTTTACTTTTTCCCATTCCCTATTCCTAGAATGGATTCCTTCTCTCCCCTACCACACTTTTATCTGTTAAATGTCCTCCCTTCAAGGACCAAATAAGGTACAATCTTCTCCATAAAGCCTTTCCCATGCTCCCAGTTGCATGTAATTTCTCCCTCATTCCTCAAAACTTCTGACAGAACATTGCCTTGACGTTTCCTTTGTACTGACCACACTATCTTATATAACAGATATTTGTGTATTTACTTTTTCTCCCTTATTAGACTCTAAACCCTTGAGAGCAGGACTTTTGTCACATCTATCTTTATATTCCTAGCACTTACCATAGTGCCTTGCAATAGCAAGTACTTAATAATTGTTTATTGAATTGAATTGGAGGCCGTCAAAATGCTACAAACATGGTGAGACTCATGCTTTGGGGATCAAAGTTGCTCAGCCTTACCTTGCAGAAGATCTTCAGTAAATTAAAACAACTATGTATTTCTATCTAGTCTAGATACGCCAGACATTGCCCCAGTCAGTTTCAGAAATATATATGGACTCCAAACTCTCAAGGATTATCACCTACCATCCTCTATCCACTCAGTGCCCTTTATACGGAGTTGACAGTGGTCTGTGTACTTAGCTAAGAGCCCTAGATGTAGGAGAAAAACAAACAAATCATTTATTTGGCTTTGTGCTCTTGGAAGTAGATGGTAAAGCATTTCTCTCTTTTGGAAAACTAAACAGTTTACAGATAATGAAACTAAGCAGTTTGAGATAACTAAGCAGGTTCTTAGAACTGGCATCTTAGGATCTGGTAGTTAGCCACAAGAAACCCAGTTTTCTTTCTCCCAGAAGTCTCTTCCATAGTAATTATCTTCAGGGATAGGAATAACAGAAAACATAGGGAAAGTTTGGGAAGATGTACTCTGTCCTCATCTCTGCTTCTTAGAATGCCTTAGTTCAAATACCACCTCCTACAAGGCCTCTCCTTATTCTCAGCATCAGTAGTACTCTCCTCCCTGAAAGCATTTTGTGTATATTTTATACTGACTTATTAGTCAAGTTTCCTCTCTCTCCTCCTCCCCCCCCCACTCCCAACAGAATGGAAGCTCCTTGAAAGCAGGGGCTACCTCACTTGTCTTTGTATCCCAACACCTACCATAGTGCCACACATATCCTTAATAAATGCTTGTTGGGTGAATGAATGAATTAAATTAACTATAGAAATAAAATAAAATAAGATGATTTTTTTGTCACCTGTAAAGAGTACTGCTGCCCTTCTTAAATGGACTTGATGGTTTTGGGTATACTTTATGGTCTGCATCATAATGTTACATTTCCCCCTACATTTTTGTTCCTGGGGGGCAAAGGGGAGGGGAAGAAAAGGCATAATAAGTGGTGTCAATACAGATGCAATATTTATAAACCTCATTGCTGCTTCCCAAGGGCACAGACTATGGTACATGTGTGGTTAATATGATAGTACTTGATAAATAATAACAAATCTCTAAACACAAAATAACAGATCTCCACATCTTTGTTCATGATGCCCTGAAATGCTCTCTCCATTTTGCTCCACCTATCCTTGAAGGTCCAGCTAAAGTCTTTCCTCCTGTACTACAAAGCTTTTTTTCTTGATGGCTACAACAATCTCTCCCTTCTCTGAACCTCTGTAATACTTTTTTGTCTATCCCAATTATTTGGCACTTAATCATTTATTTAACTTGACATTCATATTTAACTTTTTGTGAATACAGGCAGAATTTGTGTCTTGTACTTCTTTGTATCCCTCACAGCTGCCAGCACGGTGCCACTATATTCAAATGAACAAATGAATGACTATTAATGAATGAACAAACCTCAGACTATCCATATACCATCCTGCGGAAGAGATATAGGTAGGGCCTCTCACATTTCTTAGCTATAGCTTGAATGTAAATATGAACAAAGCAAATCGTATCTTACTCTGAGAATCTCAGGGATATCACTGACTAATTTCATTCATTTATTTTCATTTATTAAGCAACACCAATTTTTTCTTTTTCTTTTTCTCCCCAAGTCCAGAGCTCTTTATTATTAAAGTATAATAACTAACATTTATGTAGGTTTGCAAAGCATTTTACATATATCTCATTTTATCCTCACAGCAACCCTGGGGAGGTGGGTGCTGTTATAAACGAGACAAGCAGTATAAGTGACTTTCCTAGAATTACAGAGCGAAGAAGTAGAGGCTTAATAAATCATTGATTGATTGATCCTAGTTCTGCTATCTAGGTCCAGACAAAATTAGGCTGTCTTCTATGTGCCAGCCCTTCAAGTATGTGAAGACTTTAGGTTGCCTGGTGGATAGAATGCTAGACTTGGAATCACATATGTATAAATTCTTCATCAACATGAATCTTAATAAAGTAGTTTATTCCAACAAGCACTTGACTTTTAAATTCCATAGTCTTAAAGACTGGAAACTTCCCATTTTCTTTCTCTTCAAGCCATGTCTTTACCTTGTCTGAATTCTGCTGCATCTCAGCCATGGCCAGTTTGGCAGTCAAAATTCTTCGGCACATCATCCTTGCAAGTTTAATGGCAGACACAGAGTAAGGGATGGAGGATTGGAAGGAGTGAGAACACTACCATTTTTTTTCTAAACAAAATAACGTTCATTCTCTAATTCTTCCTCTTCTTCCTAGGATACTTTTCTGCTCAAGGTGATATCCTTGGGGTTTATGTCATAGACACGGTAGTTTATAAGAGTTTACATGAGTTTACTTTCTAGTTCACTTCCAAAGTTAGGATATAATTTAGAAATATATAATGTGTGAAAGGCTACATTCTACTTAAACAGAAAAAAGTACCAACAGACCTACATTAAGGAGTAGGAAATAGATCATACAAAGTAGATATTACATAGAAGACATGTTAACTGTCCTCATGGAGCTTACAAATCAACCCAGATAAGACATTTAAACCAATTGTCTTGCACTTGCTACTATATTTAGTATTGCTATATTTAGCATTGATATATTGTCATATCGACTTAGTAACAGGTCAAAAGTACAACATCCAACCAAAGTACTTAAGCCAGTAGACTTCACTCTAGCTTCTTGTGAGTTTGCCTTGGGATATACCCTATGGGGTCCCTCCAGTATCTAACTATGCTAAGTAGACTACACTGGGCCTACTTTAAGCAATAATCTAGAGGATCTCTGGAGGAGGCTGGCTTAGTCGAAGGAACTTCCTAGCAGGATCAAACTAGCTCCAAGTACAGACCTCCTAGGATAATTCTGGGCAAGGCTATAACTATCAATTTATGTATCTAGAGCAGAAGAGTTAGGGGGCAGGAAGAGAAAGAATAAAATGTGAAGGTTCTAAGCTGCTTTAAAGTGATAAGGCAGCCCAGAGAAGGCCACTGCTACCACCATCTTACATTACAGGGAAAAAAGGCACACGTTTGGGATCGTTTTGTTAGTACCCTTTAAATTTTCCCAAGGGGACACCCCAGATTATCCTACTCTAGTCATGGCTCTGATGTGGGTTTCCTTAAGGCTATCCTGAGTCCAAACCTAGATCTGACAACAATCATCAGAAGCTTTCTTAAGTTTGTGGAGAGAAGATACATGTCCCAGAACAAGAGCTGGAGGGGTATTGGCAGCAATAGTGATGTTCATGTCAGGCTGAATAGGTTGAATTGTCTCACACTACCTTAGTGGCCCACATTGTTACAGCACCTTCTGTCAGCTGGTGAAACAATCCACTTCATTAGATCCAGGGAACAGTTTAGAGATGGTTTCAAAGCTAATATATCACATTTAATTCAAACCAACAAACAAGCACCTGTTGTGTGCTTGACAGTGTAACCATTAAGATAAACTAGTAGAGTTAGAAATCTGTTCCATAGTCATTTTCTAGGGATAGGGGTAAATGGAAGGTGGAATTGAATTTAGTCACCCTGAAACTACAGATCAGAGATCCAATGATAACAGCCAATGAAACAGGAAGGAGCAGGAAATGTCCAGTTATCCCATTCTTCTCCATTATGAAAAGCCATTACACCAAAGAATTCACCATGGCACTACCATTCACTTACAAAGAATTTGCAGACTACTCCTATTCCAGAAGAATTGCTGTGCCAAGGATCTTTATTGTACACTTCTTGTGGCAGCTTCCATTTTAAGAACTGGCAACATATAGTAAGAACCCTACAGCTCTCCTGTGAAGAGTTGAAATTGGGAACAAACATCTATTATAAAATAAACAAAGTAAGATTTGGCAGCCCTACTGAAGCTACTAGGTACCTGGTAGGTACCTGGGCGGGAAGATCCTTTTCCCAAAGAAGTGGTACCAAAAGTTGGTGTTCTCAAGAGCTACATCCTAGGTTAGCATGCATACCTTGGGCAGAAAATAAATGCCTAGTTGACCTGTTAATAAGCACACTTCTGACATGCTTATTATTGTGCACAAGCATGTGCTCTGAGTAGTCAATCTGCTGACCATTTTCCATTCCCTCCTGCCCTAAATGGCATATGTTTAAATTACAGTCCCCGCAACAAAACTGAGCAAATGGTCCTCCTCCCTACTAGCCCAATGGACCCAGAAAAGCCTTCATTATGCATTGTACCCTTAAAGATTTCACCCCAACATCTTATGTCACCTAGAATTTCTGATTTTCCTTTTGTCTCATAACCCATCTTATTCCTCATTTTGACTAATACTCCCCCCCCCAAGTTCCATTTCATCTCTTCTTCTAGTTCTGATGCCCAGATCTCTGCCATAGCCCTCCTCCCACTTTAGCAAATAGCTCTCCCCACCCAAAAAGGCTCATCCTTAATCCTTGATTTGCTGACAAATTAGTGGCAGGAGGTGATAGGACAGAAGCCAGTATAGAAATGGCAAATCTGGCCCCACTGTTTAAGACAAGTTTCCAAACTGACAGCCTGACCTCAGGAAGAAATCCCCCAGAAATCTCTATGATTTGCTTACTACATGGATGGGAGAAAATGGCAATGGCTCTTACCTCAGCAACAGCATCATCTTCATCCTGCAAATGGAGAAGCAATGGAATCAAGCTCTCTAGAATTTGGCCCTCTATGTCCTTTTTATCCTTGCGTTTCGCCACCTTAATGGAGTCTCCAAAGAGGTTCATAGCCAAAAGATGAATATTTGGTCTAGCCTAGGAAGGAGGTGCCCAAAAAGAGACTCAGTTAAACATAATCACTCTTGTAGTGTGGCAATAATCTGTTACCACTCTCTTGCTCAAATATCTTCAGTAGCTCCCTATTGCCTACTAGGTAAAGCTGAAAATACTCTGTCATATTCAAGGACCTCCATTCCTTGTGTCACTTTAAACTCTTGGCCTTATTTTATAACACTTGTTGTGTACTCTACACTCCAGCGAAACTAATCTACCTTCTGTCCCTTAAATGTGTCACATTTTCTGTCTTTATTTTTTTACTCATACAATTCCTTAAATATACTCCTTCCTATTCCTCTACTGAATTTCTACCCCAACCTTTCTAAGCCAACTGAAATGTCACCTCCTTTATGAAGCCTTGCCTAAATTCTGCCCTCCTACACTCATTGGTAATGACCTTTCCCTTCAGACCTCACGCAGCACTTTGCTTTGCATCTCTCTAATGCACCTGTCAGTGTTAATTTGCATTATCTATGTGTATGCTTCATTCTCCTACAGGGCAATAAGCTCCATGAGAGCAGAGATCCTATCTTATCTAAACTTTGTGTGTGTGTCTCCCTAGTATAGTGCTCTGCATTCAAAAACCATTATTAAACCATTATTAAATATTTCTTGAATTGGACTAAATTAGGTTGGATTAAACTGAACTCAGATAAATTGCTCACCTAGACAAATCATTTAATAATTCTGCATAATTATTATCTTGAAATTACTTGGCAGAAGGAAGGAAATCTAAGATGGGTAAGGATCAATAAGACACAGGAGATGGAAATATTTGGCCACTGCCTGCATATGAGCAATGGAGCCCTTTCTATCTGTCAGTTTATAACTGACGTGGAATAACAAATATACATATACCCTATTCATGTTATCTTTCTGCAAGCCAAGCACCCAGCTTTAGCACATTCAAATTCACCAATCAGTTTTTGAAAGTAAACTCAATCTTCCTTTCAACATGTCCTCCTTCCCCATCCTGTAAGGGAGTCTGTTGTTGAGAAAGAACACCAGACAAGAGGCCAGAAGAACTAGATTTTAGTCCTGGCTCTGCATACAACTTACTCTGTGACCTGAGCAAGCCACTTGACTTTGTGGTGCCTCAATTTTCTCACATATAAAATGAAAACAATAATGCTTATCCTAACTAGCTCATATGTATATCTTCAGCATCAAGTTAGACATGGATACAAGAATGCTCTGAAAATGATAAACATCTTACAAACGTAACAAATTAGCATTATTAACAACTCTAATCACCATACACATACTTATGTATGCATACATAATACATACATGTATACATATATATCCATGTGTGTATACATATATATATATACATATATATATATATACACATATATATTTTTAAAGTACTCCATACTTTGTAAAGTTTTCCCTTCCCTTCTTTGTCTTACATCACTAAATAGGGAGAATAGGGCCTGCATGGTAGTTTTGAGTGTAGTAAAGTCCATGGAATTAAGGAGATTTCGGAGTATATTGATGGACAATAAAACAATCCTTTCATCTGTTTCACTTAAACTGCTAAGAAGACTGGTATCATGCCCTTGATAGCTTCCTCCTGCATACCCAAAAAGAATTCAATTAGAACCTTACTTGCAAAAGTCAATATAATATATATTTCATCTCAGATTGTTTTAGCAAAAGTTATTTACCCTAGTCCTTCTTTAGTGCCTAGTGGTTTGATTTCCAACAGGAAACAATACCAGGTATGGAGAAAGAGATAGAGACAAGGTTCCCAAGGCATCCTTTAAAGCCCCTAAGGCTATTCCTAACCCAATGGCCAGGTCTGATCAGGATGGAATATATTGCTATATCTCTGCCTCATTGACTTCTCTCTTAGATTGTAAGCTACTGGAGGGCAGAAATACTGTCTGTTTAATTTGTTTTGTGAGCTGATAATAATGATATTTATGATGAGTATACTATTAGCACAAGTTTCACGATTTTAGGTATGTGAGGCACCTGAGAGTATTCAACGGTTGTTTATTATACCTGGTAATAAGAGGTTGGTATATACTTTATATATGCTTTAAAATCAGTAATTCTATAGTTTTTTTTATTACAAGGGAAGGTTCTCTGGGGAGAATTGGGAAGTGACAGTGATATAAACACAATTTTAAAAAAAAAAGGTTATCAGTAGTTCTGGGACCTCTCTCTCACCTTTCCTTGATGATGACAGAGAAGGTTGTCTATTCCTTTCAGGCTGAGGACTCTGAATTGCTGATTTTCATGGTGCAGCCATTCTTCTAATCGAGTGATGGTATATCTGCTAGGAAGCCTCTTGGCCAGTGGACTCTGGAAAAGCTACATGTTGAGTGATAATAGCAAAATGATTAGAAAACTTGCTATTCACTGGAGAGAAAACACCACCCCCACCCCCACCCTCAATCATACACTTTGAGATTACAAGTCTGTATGAAGCTCATGAAGCTTCTACTGGTAAATTACTAATTTTTTTCATCCCACCCCTGAATATCCAAGATAGAATGGAGAACTCACCCAGCATTATTTCTGGGGCACAGCCTGGGAGGGAACTTATTGTCTTACATCCCTTCTGTACCCTACTTCTAAAGAATGATTCTTACCTCAACAAAGAAGGCTGCAGATGTAAGTCTATGTTTCTCATTCCCTCGATTAAGTAAAGGAATTAGCAAGTATAAGACCTTATGAGCAAGGATATCATGGTTTTCCAATAAAGCACTGTAAAGAAGAGGATTGGTATGATAATCCTATGTCAGAATGGGACTTGCCCAGGGGTTAACTGGAGCCACTGCACAGGGGCCCTTCAGGTAATCTGAACTTTCTGCATGGGATAAAGGTCTAAGGAGGGTGTGACAGTGGCCTGAATTCCTGCAAAATCTGCCTGGTGGCTTAGAATTATCAGTATTTGCCCTGCTCGCTTTGTGGAGGTCTTCCCACAGGCCACATACTATTAATTTCTTTAGGAGGCTAGGCTAAGAAAAGTACCATGACTAATAATGAAACACTGATGTCTTACTGGGCAAGAAGAGACACTCCTTCAAGATGAAAATTTTCTCCTTCTAGAAGCTTCCATCCTTTTTTCTTTTCCATGGCATCAAATTCATACCGACATGCTGTTCTTAGGAGGAGGGTCTTGGTAGCTTGCATGGCAAAGCTAAATGAAACCAATGCCAGAAATGAATGGATCCAATGTTTTCCTCACAGAAAAATCACATTTATACAACCTAAGCTCCATGCTCTGGTCTCACCACTGAGGGATGAGTACAAGCCCTAACAATAATTGTGAACCAGAGAATATATAATTGTATTTCTCTTCATTTCAGCTCCATTAAAATTCCCTTAATGTGCAAGAAACCCAAATGGGTAATATTGCCCGGGAAGACCTTACACTCCTACTTCCTAGCATTTGGAAATCCAATTAATTTTCTTTAGGGGAGGCATAGGTAGAAGACAGGATTGGTGACTATAATATGGGTGCTCTGAAGGATGAACAATACCTACTACTTTCTAAAACTGCTAAACTGTCCCACTTCTTATACTTGTAATAAGGACTTAAAATAAAATATTAGATTTGGAAAGGACACGAGAAATCGTCTAGTCCAAGAGGAGGTAACTGAGGCCCAGAGTGGGTAATTGGTTAGAGTGAGGTCTCATTGCCAATAAGTGGGAAAGTCAGGACTAGAAGCCATGCTTTCTGAGTCTTGCTTAGTCAAGTGTGAACTTTGCATTATCACGCTGCTTCTTCTCACAGCACCTTTCCTGAAAGAAGGCAAAATGATACACCAAGGACACCCAAAGGAGTTCCCACCAGCCCTATATATAAAAGGATGAAAAGCCATGAGGCAAAAATAAAATAAAGAACAGCACCATGGAAGTAATATTGTCTACATCTCAGTATTAACCTTGGGCACTTCTTTTTGCCTACTAAGGTTGTCACAGACAACCTGCCGGACATACTCTGATACTTCTCTTGTTGTCCCACTCTTTTGCAGAGAGCTTGCTTGGTACCTCTTGGTCAGGCCTAGCTACCAACAAAATGCTACAGGAAGTCAATGAGAGTGTCTAGTGACCCTCTTATTTTCTCTCTGTCTCATTAACTTTAAGCATGAGTATTATAACTAGCAGTACCTCAAAGGGGTAGAGGTGGAAGTCACTTCTTCCTTGGTATACACACCATTTGGGATAGTGATATCTGACATTGTAAGGCCAATGCTGTGATGGACCTGAATGAGGAGGGCCATGAGGAGTTGCGGGAAAAGTCAACACATTGCTGCTCAGAGCTTATTTCCCACAAATACCTCATAAAGAGCATCGGTTGCCTGAAAGAAACAGAAAGATACACATAATACCTGCCCACCCTAGTGCTAAGTTCCCATTTCACTTTTCTTCACACCAGCACATCTTACCTTAACCCCTTGTCTTACTGGTATAAGAGAACCTTATCAACATAAGCAAAAGAAATGAGAAAATTGCTCTTTGGTGGAGGTGCACTTGAACCCATGCTGTACATTACTGATGATAGAATTTGTTAAATATCAGAGCCAAGAGGGTCCTGAAATATGCCCTAGTCCAACCCCTCCTTGCAGATGAGACAAAGTGCATGGAGAAGAAGTGAACTGCTTAAGGTCATACAATTCAATGATGGCAGAGCTGGGTCTAACCCCCAGGTCTCTTCATTTCCAATTCAGTGCTCTTTCTGCATGGCATTACCACAGGGAGCCTCCAAGAATCACTATCTGAGTTTAGAGTTGCTGAACAAGAAGGCCTTGAGAGGAAGAGGGAAGAGGGAGAAGGGAGAAGGGAAGATAAAGAAGAAAATGACATCCCACCTAGCCACCTTTTTTTTTAAGGGTTGAAATCTATCCCAACACTTTTTAGCAACTTCAAAGCATCCCAGGTTAGTATCTGAATCCAGCTTTTCCTCTTCTCTTTTTCTTTTCCCTCCCATTTACACCGCATGTATCTTGTATATATGTGGTTGTTTACATGTTGTCTTAGAATGTGAGCTTCTTAAGGGCAGGGACTTTGTTTTTACCTTTCTTTGTATCCCTGGCACTTAGTATAGTGCCTGTCAAATAATAAGAACTTAATAAATGCTTGTTGACTCATTGACTCACTTCTCTGGATCACTAGAAATATATGCTAGGAAGCAGACACATTTGGCATGAGGATTAGAGGCATAAGCTAGGAATGAAGATGGGTCGAGAAGGTAGCTGTACCAAACTGGTAAGTCTTTTCACAAGCCATTCACCTTCCTCCCTCCACTTCCTTCCCTGTTCCCCTTGCTCCTTTCCCCCACATAGCACTCAGTACAGCACAGTGGGCTCAATCCGTGGGATATAAAAGTAGATAAGAGCTATAAAAGGGAGAACTCCTTCAATCTTTGTGCCTGCTTTCCAGACACCCCTGTCTATAACAGAGAGAACTCTACTGAAGATGGGAAAGGACATAAGATGGGTTACCGCCACAGCTACATAGTCCATCTTTTCCTAATACCCAGTGTGACACTCCTGAAGCTTCCGCAGCAGTCTCCACAGAATCCAAGTAGTGTTGGGCAAGTCAACATCAAGAGTCCTCCACAACTCAGACAAATGTCTGAAAATATCCCAAAGACCTTAGACAGAGGGAAAACAATGATTCAAGGAGCTAAAAAAACCCCATCATGTTGTCTGCTGGGAAGCCTCATTATGGCAAAAGTCATTGGTCTCAGTTCAGTTCCCCAGGACATGAGAAAACCCACCTTGTTAGAGCCGGTGAGCTATCTACCTCATTAGGCATAGAGATTGGAATTATTCTCTTCATCCTTATATGGATCTCAGCAAATTTTCTTAATAGTAAGTCATATGGGTTGAGCTTTCCCACCTCACCCAGACCGATATCTTTTTTTGCTTGTTTCTTTCTTGATTGAGTACCAGCACTGTTGACTCAAAAGCTGTGGGAGGTGGGGGAGAGGAGGAAATCATGACCAGGGAGACATGGGAAGAGCCAAGGAGGAAATGGAAGAGCCACCTACACAGTCATCTTGAAATCTCTTCTGTAAATATGTGGGCATCTTTGGTTTCCTGGGCCCCTGCTGTTCCCAAATTGTATTGTTCACTTGACAAACTTGATTAGTGCAAAAATTATAGCGTATTCCTTGCCTAAAAAAATATTCTAAGACATCTCAGACAGAATACTAAGCTTGACTACTAATGGGAAAATATGGAAGAGATATCTGAAAGTGTATGTGGCAGGGAAAAAAATGCCACTTCTAGAATGAAATGAAGAAATCTCTCTGCTCACCATTATTAATTACCTACAACAAGCCAACTTCTCTGAATTCTTGAGTTATTTCTACAGAGAACAGATGAGGTGCTCTTAGAAAATGGATTAATTCGAGCCATAAGTAAGTGCCTTTTTTTTTTAGTCTGTGGTTTGCTTGTCAATTTGCTGAGAATGCTTCAGGAAGAAAATGAGGGAATCTACTAAAACAGGGAAGCCTCCAGGGACTTGAGGAGGCACAGACCTTTTAAAAAACATGTGGATTGAGAGGTAGAATGGAATAAATTATCACACATAAGACAGACAAGAAAAAGCTTTTATAGTGGAGGGGAAATGGGGGAAGGTGAGAGGGAATGAGTGAATCTTATTCTCACAGGATTTGGCTTAAGGAGGGAATAACATACACACTCAATTGGGTATGGAAATCTGTCTTACTCTACAGAAAATAGGGGGGGAAGGGGATAAGAGAGCAGGAGGATGATAGAGGGGAGGGCAGATTGGGGGGGGGGTAATCAGAAGCAAACACTTCTGAGGAAGGACAGGGTCAAAAGAGAGAATAGAATAAATGGGGGGCAGGATAGGATGAAGTGAAATATACTTAGTTTTTCACAACATGACTACCATGGAAGTGTTTTGCATGACTACACATGTATAACCTATACTGAGTTGCTTGCCTTCTCAATGAGGGTGGGTGTGGAGGGAGGAAGGGAGAAAATTTTGAACCCAAAATTTTAAAAACAAAAGTTAAAAAAAATTTGTTTTTACATGCAACTGGGAAATAAGATATACAGGAAATGGGGTATAGAAATCTATCCTCCCCTACACGAAAATTGAAGGGGAAGGGGATAAGAGAAGAGGGGGAGAGATAGAAGGGAGGACAGGTTAGGGGTATTCAGAATGCATGCCATCTTGGGGTGGGGGAAGGGGGGAGATGGGGTGAAAATTTGGAACTCAAAGTTTTAGAAACACATGTTTTAAAAAAAATGTTTTCACATGCAACTGGGAAATAAGAAATACAGGAAATGGGGTACAGAAGTCTATCCTACTCTACAAGAAAATAGAATGGGAAGGGGATAAGAAAAGGGAGGGGGGAGAGATAGAAGAGAAGGCAGATCAGGGGAAGGGGTATTCAGAATGCATGCCATCTTGGGGTGGGGGAGGGACGAGATGGGGAGAAAATTTGGAACTCAAAACCTTGTGGAAGTGAATGTTGAAGACTAAAAATAAATTAATTTTTTAAAAAAACATGTGAATTGGTGAGGGAGGACACTACAGACAGAGTTGCAGCTGCCAAAAGAGCTAGAGATAGAGCTTAGAACAACTGCACTATGAGGAGAAACTAGCCATTAGCAGAGGAAAGAAGTGCCCTACCATTCAGCTTACCAGCTGCTACCGTAAACTTGTGGTACCTTGGGTAGCGAATTTGTACACATTACACAGTACTCTAAGCCCAGACTGGTGAATTAGGCTTTCTAATGGTCTTGACATTGCCAAAGAGTGTAGAGTTAGAGATAAGGACTGGACCTATGATTTCATATAAAGAACATAAAGAACTTATGGATGAGGAAACTCCTTCTGCTAATGAATTTATAGTCTTAGAGAGTTGCCTAGAGTATTAAAAGATAAAGTGATCTGCTGGGGTCACATGGCCAGTACATATGAAGCAGCATTTGAGCAAAGGTCTTCCTGGTTCCAAAGCCAGTTCTTTATCTACCAACCAATGCTGCCTCTCATAAGAATATAGTATTTCTCCCTCCAAAATATAGCATTCAACATACAGACATGGTCAATACTGAAAATAGTTGAGAATACAGAGGAGCAGAATTCCAGGAACTATCAATATACAAACTATTTAACAGTACATGTATATATGTATATTTTATACTATATATATATATATATGAATATGTGTATATAAAATTTGTCAAGAATATAGGAACAGCTAAGTTTCTTTACTAAATTGTTTCTATTCCTACCACCCATCAAAATCCTGATGTGATCCTAAGGATCAAGTAGAGGTCCTTGGAGATCTCCTTTGCCTGTCAAATGGAATTGGATGAAACAATAGGTGGTTGAGCACCACATCTGTATACTTGGGCCTGGAGATGAACAGGCTCACAATGCTCAAGGCCTGTTGGCGGGCATTAGGTTGACTGATGACGGGCAGCCGGACGCAAATAGCTCCTATGATGTCTGATACCTGAGATGAAAACAGTAAGCAACTACAACCTTGCTACTGTGTGTGACTGGATTTTAGTGCCATTCTTGTGGCCTCTAGAACTAAGAGAGGGACTCTCTAAGGCAACAGACAAGACTGAAAATGGGATATTCCTTTATCCTATCTTTTATGCAAATATGTGATAACATATTATGCGAGTTAATTTTTTTCTCCCAATGAGGCTATAAATTACTGAAGGGTAAGGCCCCCGTCTTAAATCTCTTTTGTATTTCTCTCACTATGCACATAGTAAATACTCAGCTCAACAAATGCCTACTTACTAAATGAAATAAAGAAAGCTTAGACACTGGTACAGCCTGAGTAAAGTTCTGGGCCAGGGTCCCTCTAGCAGCTGCACTGTATCCTCTAAGATAAGGTTTAACAGCCTAGCTTCAAATGTAACCATAAGCTTTAAAACTGACCTAGGCAACTAAGCAATAGGTTTGTTCCCCACATTTCTGATACAGGAGGTTAGTTCTCATGAATCTCTCACCTTCTCAAATCGTGTTTCAGCACTTTTAACCAATGTCACCAGCAACTCTCCTGCTGATTGTTGAGTACAAGGACGTTTCAGATTTTTCAGCCCATCCAAGGTAGTCACTATAAAATGACCAAGTTCATTTGGACTGAGAAAAACTTCAAAGACCTGAAACACATTAAGAGAAATGAACTCTCAGAAGTAGGGTCTGGTATAAAAGAGCCCCAAACCAAGAGCCAGTATCCTGGGCCTCTAGCTCCATCTGTCTCTGCCATTAACTAGCTCTGCAAAGTTGGGCAAATCACTTATTCTCTCCGAACTTCAGATTCTTCATCTGTAAAAAATTGTTAAAGGTCTTAGTAATGTAGGCTCTAATTAATAAATAACAACAAGGAAATAACAGGTGGGCTTAAGCAAAGATCCTTAACTTAGGATCCAAGGACCTTTTAGGGATCCATGGATACAGTAATATCTGCCCCACCTACCTCGCAGGTTTATTGTGAGGATAGAATGAGATGATGCATGTCTAAAGCATCTTAAGAAGCATAAAGTGTGACATAAATGAAGGTGATTCCATCCTTGATTCCTACACTGCTACATAAGTTGTACAAAGTGTTTCCATCACAAGGACCCTGGAGTAGGTGTATAGGCTTTATGACATGCATTTTTAAAGATGAGAAAACTAAGAAACAGAGATGAAGTGACCTGCTCAGGATCACATGTGTTTGACCTGAGATTCAAACTTGGATCTTCTGACTCTCAGACTAGTGGGCTTTCCACCACACCCAGCTGTCTAACAAGGTGCAATTACTGATACCCTAGAGGCTAGAGAGATGACTTGGAGAAAAGAAGGCTTAGATTTAGACAAAGTACTATATCAAATCCTTCTGTACCACCACTGTGCCTCAAATCATTCAAGTCAAGTCATATTAAGTCAATCCAAAAACTTTGAATCTTTGACCTTGAAAAAGATGAGAATATTTATAGGCCAAGTGGGAAGAGGTGGGAAGAGAAGAGCTTCTATAATATTCAAATAATTCTTTCTGCAGATCAAGGGTTCTTAACTTTTTTGTGTGTCATGGAACCCTTTGGTTTTTTGGTGAAATCTATGGACGCTTTACAGAATAATGTTTTCAAATAACTAGAGTAAATACTAAATTTCAGTTAGATTGTAACAAAAATAAAGACATGAATTTTTTTTCCCATCCAAGTTCTCAGATCCTCTGAAAAATATTCATGTATTTCTTTAAGGTCCAGGAGTCCTAGGTTAAGAATCTTTGCTTTAGACCCATCTATAACTCTTTGCTATTAGCTTTTAGGTAAACATTTCCAAGACTTTTAACAACACATACATTTTTTTTTAGGAGCAGACTAATAGATCATTACTCTATTTAGGGTAATATCTGTAATCCATCATAGTTACATATTATTTATTCTCTAATACATACCACTGTACAAAGAGAAACTACTCACCTTCATTAAGGAAACATGATCTACTTTTGATATAATTTCAGTACGATCTATTCTTAGGAAATACTTATTTTCCCAGTAGCAAAGGCTGGATATTTAGGATTGCTTAGGAGGGATTTTTACTTAGGTACAAGTTGGTCTTGATGGCCTGTGAAGTCTCTCAGCTTTCAGACTTGGTGATGTGATGATTCTGTGATTGTACTAAGTTTTCTACATTCTGTCATCCATTCTCTTAGTGACGAGGCCATGCTTTTGCCAATACAAATGACACACAATTGCATGGGGTTAGGGGTGCAATCTGTGAGAGAAGAATTGCATGGTTCATTCCTATGCAGTTTTCCATGAGCAGGGATCCAACCTGTGATCTTGGCCTCCTTCACACCATCTTCTAACTAACCAAGCAGACTAGGCCAGATCTATGCGGAGTGTTGAGAGAAACCAAGCACCTGCCTTCCAGAATCACGTCAATTACCTTTGCAATTTTGAAGGGGTTGCTGTAGAACTGTTTGATGCTGCAAATTTCTAGGAATTCTTTACATTTTTTCACTGCTTCTTTTAAACTCTGGTGATTCTTTTTGTCATTAGTGATACCTGAAAAATACATGGAATATGTTGCACACTTTCATCTTTGCTTCTTTTCTGAAGATTTTATAAATTAGTGTCCAGTGACTGAAGATCTTCATCTAATCTGCAACTGAATATTAGTATCTCCATGCCCAATTTACAGTGTTTTTATAACTATGATTTTATTTTTGCCTGAAAATACATGCAATTGTCTGCCAGCTTCCCTGAGGCAGCGACAGATTGGCAACTGTTCACAGATAAATCGGGCTACCGATGGTTACTTGTAGACTAAGAGACAAACTATCCTAGCAGGAAGTTTTAAAGAGAAAAATATCAATAGGAAAGATGGAGGATGTGTGTACATGGGGCAGAAGGAGGCTGGTTTGGGACAAGAGGGGCATAAGATGACAATGTATAGGAAGAGGAGGGATTCCAGACTGAAGACTTGCTCTAAACAGAACAGAGTGGATACTACCTCTTCTATTTGTTTCTGTCCCAAGTTTGGCCAACACAATCATCTAGGTTAGTACCCTGCTGATTAGCAGAGAGTCCCAGGATGCAGTGACTCCTGTTGCACTGCTGATGTGCACTGTGCACTGTGGCCACATACATTCCAGCAATTTTACTACTGCCTCTCAGATAAAATACAGACTACTCCATTTGGCATTTAAAAACCCTCCACAATCTTGTTCCAAACTGTATGATTATGCTGATTTCACATTTTACCCCCTCTCAAATACTCTCCAGCCCAACCAATGCTCATTTTCGGGTCCCAAAATTCTCCTTCTTGCATCTCTTCTTTCGTACAGACGCTCCCCCATGAGTGGTGCACTCTCTCTCATGCCTCTTGGGTGCCCTCGCTACCTTCAAGGCATAGCTCAAATGCTGCCTTCCTCACTAAGCCCTTCTGGATCTCCACCTCCTGCTCCACCCCAGGCACCACTGCTTCTCCCTGCCCACAAAGGACTTTGAATTTCTCTTGTATAGAGTCCCTATTTACTTTTCTGTGTAAATGTGGGTCTTCATTTCCTAAAACAAATAAGCTCCTTAAGGGTAGGGACTGTTGATATTTGTCTTTTTATCCCCAGTATCCAGCACAGACCTGGACAATCATTTGACAATGACAATTAGCTTTTATTAAGTGTCTACTGTTTCTTGCAATGTGCTAGATGCTACTGTACCCAAATATAATGAATGAAATAATCTATTTAAAAAGAGCTTATACACACAGTAGGTGCTTAATAAATACCCGTTGAATTGAATAACAACAACCCATATTTCTAGAGCCTTCTAAGATATATAAAACACTTTCCTTATAACAGCCCTGAGAAGCAGGTAAGGAAAATATTACTATAGGTGGTTTTTGCCTAGGGTCACAAAGTACCTAGTGTCAAAGCTGGGATTCAAATACAGGCATTCTGACGTTGAATCCAGCATTCTTTCTACTGTAACATATTGTCATATAGAGAAGTTTGGCCCATCGAACCATCTTGCTAGCTGGCATGTAGACTCTGGTGGCTTAGACTCTCTCAGCCTGTGGCTGCATTGCTTGGTCTCTACCCAGGGACTGTATGACTTGCCTGTCCTTCTCTTGTCCAGTTTTGGTTTTTTTAAAGCTTTCTGCAATGGAAAGAATGACGGTGGGGAGAAGTAGCTTATTATTGCCTAAAGAAGAAACCACTGAGGTCCTGCAGGGTTTAGGTGTTTACTTACACTTCAGCCTCAGGGTGATGTGGAGCAGGTAGTGGGTGCCCTCTGCAGCCTCTTGAGCCACTTCCTCCACCGGGTCCCCACAAAGCAGGGCCATCAGAGCCACCAGGTTCCCCAGTTTTTGAAACTGCAGAGGGGGCTAATTAGGAGGGAAAAGAGAAATGAATGAGTTAGCACCACCAGCTCTCTTTGGACTTGCTCTCCTGGTACTATACTTCAAACTTTACATTAGAGTTGTCATGATTCTACCCTAATGAAGGGCAGGTTTTGTTAGCAGCCTTCTGACCTCTCTCTGTTTGACTATAATTAACAACTGTGGACCCAGAGTCACCCACACCCAGCAGGCAGTATGAAAACAAGGAACTCCTGACCTAAGATGAGCATTTCACTCCCTTACTAACATCACTCTCGCTAATCACTTGGGCCTTGCTTCCTGGTCTAGGTTTATAATACTAACTTGCTCCTTAGCTAAATTGCCTGAGTTTGACTGCCTGCTTTCCTAGAAGGTGAGGATTTTGGTCATGGGAATATCCATAGGATTTAGAGCTAGAGAGGACCTTAGAGATCATTGAGTCCAATCTCCCCATTTTCCAGATGAGGAAACTGAGTTCCAGAGGAGCTGAGTAGCTTACACAAGGTCATACAGCTAGTAAGCAGCAGATCTAGGATTTGAATGTGGATCTTCAAACTCCCAAGCCAGTGTTCTTTCCATTTTACTATGCTGTCTCTCAGGTCTGTCAGGTGTGCTTCAGGGGCTGTGACCCTATAGGCCATTCCCATGTCATTGCTTCCCACCCCCCAGAAAGGCAATACTTCACAGGGGCTCATATCCAGGGCCCTTTTTGGGGTGGTCATAGAAAAATGGGAAACATAGTTCTTTGGGGGCCTATAGGAAAGAATCTAAAGCTTTACACCGAATCTACATTTTAGTCTAGTCCCAAGAGGCAAAGGTACTGAGCTGTGCTTCTAGTCTGTTTCCAAAATACTCCCTTGATAAGAAACTCTGAAGATTCCATTGAATGGAAAGGGATTTAAATGGATGGGAAGAGTCTCAAGAAAGATCTGTCTTCCCTAAACTGCAGCCAAGATGAAAGGTAGAGAAGACAGCTCTATTCAGAACAGTCAAATATAAATTTAGGAAGGGAGCTCAATTATTAGAGTCAGAAGAAATGGGCTAATCACTTGAGTCCAAAGGGTCACTTCTTTTTATGCCTTGGAATAGAGGAAAAAAGGAAGTGATACAGTTTGTGTATCATTTCAGTGGACAAATAAGGATACAGGATAGCTTGTTTATCTTTTCTGTTAGAAAAATAAAGAAGCTAGTACAATCCTACTAAATTTTCTCAGAGGTAGGATGGTTTCTGACCCACTTCACTCCCTAATTCAAGGGTGGCTTACTTGCAGGTTGAGATGTCTAGATAGGCATCCCAGCATTTGAGACACGCTGACTGTAGCTCTTTCACGTTCATGGTCTTTTGCTGACCGTAACCATGGCTCCATGTGCTGGAGGAAAAAGGGAGAACAAGTGTATTAATCAAATTCAATGGGACAGATGAGGGATTCCCAAATTACCTTTACTCAAATCACATGAGAATTAGGAGGCAGGACACCCCCCCACCATGCTCTTCTGTAACTGTCATATTATTTTTTGAATAGAGAAGTAATGCAATAGAGTTGGAACAGGAGATATAGTACAAAGAGCACAGGCCAGGACTCAGGAGGCCTGAACACTGCAGCTAACTAGCAGGATCACTTTGGGCAAATGACTAAATCTTTGAGTGCCTCAATTTTATTACACATAAAATGGGGATAACAATAATTTCCTTGCCTACTTCAAAGGGTCGTTGTGAGAATTAGCTGAGATAAGAGATGTAAAACTTTTTTTCTAAAGCATTAAATACCGCATTAGCACAGGTTTTGTTAGCATTACTGCTTTTTCTAGGGTGAGATCATCTGTCGTGCACTTCCCATACGGAAGGGAGTCCAAGTATTCATATGATCTTTGGTGCCTAGGACACAGGGCAAAACTTCTTCCTTTACCTTCCCCCCCCAACTAATAATCATTTTATTTTCCACTTCATTGTAACTTCAAAATTAGCAATTTAAACTCACTTTCACCCTAATTACCTTGAGAGAGAAATGAAAGTTAGTTTACAGCTTGAATTATCTAATACTTTCTCTTTCACTTGAGATTTAGTCTCCAAATGTCTAGCAACTGATGGTAGGACTATGTTACAAAGTTCTTGTGCCTATAACATATTGTATCCCTTGGTTTCCTTTCATTATTCCAGGCATAATTCCATACCATTTAAATAAGAAAGCCCTAGTACCTAGGGCATCTTTACTTGGGGCTAAATCCATACTCGCCACAACTACTGTACAACCCTGAGTGACAGAAAATCATACTATAGAATCACAGAATTTGAGATCTGGAAGAGATCTCAGCAACCATCTAGTCCAATCCATACCTGCAGATGAATCCCAACTACAACATGCCTAACAAGGAGCCATCCTACCTTTATCTGAATCCCCGAGTGATGGATAACCTGCTGCCTCCAGTCCTTGAGAGCTCTATTATTAGAAAGTTTTTCCTTACACCATACTTAACTTTGCTTTTTTGCTTCTTCTCCTTAACTGTTCCTTGTTCTGTGCTTTGAGGCCAAACAAAACAAATCTAATCCCTTTCATGTGACAGCCCTTCAAATACTTGAAGACAGCTATCATATTCCCCCTTAAGTCTTTTCTTCACCAGGCTTGAATACCCCAGTTCTACCGTATATCATCATGCCTTAAAGTTTAAAAAGCATTTCCACATATATCATCATAGCTGAATCTTCCAACATTCCTTGTGAGGTAGATGATACAGGTACATTACCCACATTAACCAATGAGGAACCTAAAGCTAAGAACTGAGTGACCTGTGCAATGTCACAGAGCTGTGGCTAAGCCACAAACACAGGTCTTTTGACTTCATGTCCATGGCTCTTTCCAATATATCTTGTGCTGTACAAAAGCTCATTTTGGAAGAAAGGGCATCTTTGATCTTCCTCCCAGATTCTGGACCCTAATATACTGTAGCTATAGAGCTGCACTAAAACTGTCCCCAGGCTATATCAAGCCCTAAATGCTATCTCCTTTATTCTCTCTATGGTAAAGTTCCACTAAGAGTTAAAAGGTGTGATCTGTTTTATGACCATTATTATATTCATTATGAATTGTCAGATTGGACTAGCCTCTGTTCACATTAACAATGTATTCAAACATCTGCTTCTGCATAGAAACATAAATATTAAATTTCATAATTGTTTGCTATTTTTTCCCATTCTAGTTGAGTATAAAGTTTCCTTGATTTGAATTTCCCTGATTATTAGGGAATCTGAGCATCTCTCCACATGGTTAGGCAGTTTATATTTTCTCCTTTGAAAATTGTCCCTTAATTTCCATTGACTACTGATTCATTGTGGAATACATACATCACCAATTTTAAAGCTATGTAATGATTTCATATGGATTCTGGTGGTTAGAACAACTCTTTATTTTAATAAATATTTTGACTAAATATTTCTCTAGTTCATTTGTTTTCTTTAATATTAGAGGTATTTCTTTTTGCTGTATGAAATCATTTTTATTTGTGAATAATCAAACTCACTATGTCTCTTAATAATCTCTTTCCATTGTTTCAGTGATAAAAAATGGTTTTCCACTCTATATTTGGGACCTAATCTATTATTCCTTTTTCTCCTAGTTTTTTAAATTGGAGAGTTTTTTCCATTTACATATCTTTACAACTGTTAGGGTTGTTTTTCCTATTCATTCTATTGGAAGTGAATATACACTTTCTTACTCTTACCCTTTCTGTTATTAACCTAAATAAACTTAATAAAACCATTCTAAAGAAAGCTCCAGCCAAATAGCTGAGTGTTTGTAACTAAGCAGCTTCTTTGTATCACCTTAAAACAGGGGTAAAGGCACCAAATAAAATAAAAGAACAGTGCAAAAAGATGGGACAGAAGGAAACTCTAAAAAGAAAAACTTCACAGTAAAACTAACAGAATGACTAAAGAAATGAATAAATAAAAAAGCGCTAATATAACAAAAAACAAATAAATATTATGGGGCAAAGGAAATCCATGTATAATCTCTGCAATGAAAGAGTAAGACTATACTAACCCTGGACTCTGGCTGCCCCAGCAATGTTAGAAGGCGGCAAAGCCAATAACCCATATGGTGGTTTACATAAAGGAAGCTCTGACATCTGTAAAACTGGCAATAAAACTGCTGAGAGAAGAATTCAGAAGACTGACATGAGAACTAATGAAAGAAAAGAAAATGGAAAGTTTCAATGAAACAGCAGATTCTGAGTGGAATGGCACAGGAAGAAATAAAGAATTCAGTGTCAAAAGAACAAACAACAGAGGAATATTTTTTATAAAAGGCAAAACTAGAAAAGACCTTCAGATCACTACAAGATAAAACAAGCACTAAAGGACAGAGCTCAGCAAGACTATCTGAGAATGATTGGTATTCCAGAAAAAAATTACAAAGTCTGAATACCATATTCTAGAAAACCTTACAAGAAAATTGTTCAGAAGTACTGAAAACACAAGGTAGCATGCAAATCAATATAGGCTTTAGGATGCCAACATAAAGGAATGAGAAATTTCAATCACCTAGAAATGGGGTCATGAAGTTCTAGAGCTTCCATGTAAAAGAATATTACAAGTAGCCAAGATGAAGCAATTCATGTGTAAGAAAATACTATGATAACTGCACATGTATAACCTATATTTGATCACTTACCATCTCAGGGACAGGGGAGAGGAGGGGGGAAAGGAGGGATAGAATTTGGAACTCAAAACTTTAAAATAAAAATGTTTTTAAAAATGGGAAAAAAAGAAAATACTATGAATTTCACAAGATGATTCAGCAATGATGAAAAGGCTAGAATGTGAACTGTAAAGTAATATAATAGATGTATGTATATATGTAATATATATAATGTATATAATGTAATAATGCAATAGAATGTAAACTGTAATGTAAACTGAAAAGTGAGAAAAACCAGTCTGACTTCCAATATTATAGATTCTTCTAAACTAAGCATATGCCATCAAGAGAAAAGCTGGTTTTGCCCCTCCTCTTCCTTGTTCTCTGGTTCTAGAACTTTCATGAGCTTAGTCACCAGAGGGAATGACAAAAGTCACAAGGTACATGGAAAAGGCAATGAGCATTTTCTTTCAGCCTAAAAAAGCCTCAGTGGAAGATGCTAACTGAAGGGGAGGAGTATGGGGAAATACTACATGTACCCTGTGGTAAAGGAGAGGTAAATGAAATTGAATTTCTCTAAACGTGGCAGGGAGTAAGAACAGGGGACCTTTGATTTAGAAGAGCCAAGTTGGGTTTTGATCACTTTAGCTAACCTTTTATGTGCCCATAAACAGTGCTATTGGTATAATTAAAAGTGTCTTAAATGCAGCCCCAAAGTATGTTGGCCTAGATAATTTCATTCTAAAAGAACTATAACATATGAAAACAATGTTTATTCTTGGTTTCAGGGAACTGATGATGGAACACATATCTCTCCTTTTGATAAAGTAATATAGACTATATAGGTATAGACTGTTGCAAATATAATTACTACATTGGCTTATTTTGTTTAATAATTCTTTGGCATAAGAGAGGATTCTGTTGGGGGAAATGGGATTCTGTTATTGGAAAGTGATGGCGGTGCAAAAAAAAAAAAGCATCCAAAGAACATTTTTCAAAGAACTCCAACACTTGGTGTAGAGAGTGCATGGCAAGTATAGAGGTGGGGGCATAGGAGAGTAGCAGCAAATCATTGCAAGAGAGCAAGTGATGCTAAACTTATTATGGGAAAGGAAAACCTTTTGGGGCAACTCAATTCAACTCAACAAGCATTTATTAATTACTCACTTGTGCCAGGCACCATCCTATAGATTGGGGATACAAAGACGAAAATAAAAGTCACTTTCCTCTAGAGGCCTTTTGAAGACAATGGAGACAGTCTTCAGACAAGCACTAAGGGAAAGTAAGGACACTACAAAAGTTGCCATGATTGGTCAGGACTGGGTAGAGGCCACAAAGCTGTGAATGTGGGAGCTGAAAGAAATCAAGCTATGGAAGTGGTGATGCGAGCAGCAGTGAGGGAAGTGATCAGATTCCAGGGGAAGCAAGAAAACACTCAATACAGAATAAGCCCTTCACTGAGGTCTCTATCAATTCAACGACACTAGGACTTCTCTTAATGCTTCACATATTGTTGCTGCAAACTTCAGCAGAAACTAAGACCAAACCATTCTGAAGGAAGCGTAATAATAAACAGCCCTCATCAGGAAGTTGGACTGTGACTATTCTTATTCTTTTTTTTGATAAAGGCAATAAGAACTGTCTGATGGACTGGTAACCAGTCCCTTCTCTGCCCTTGACTGTTTTAACTACTTTATGTTGAAATGTAGATTGGAAACATTTTGCTTTCAGGGACTCTACCTAAAGGTGAGCCAAAACAAGCCAGACCCTGAGATGCCCAAAGGAATATCTGGGTGAAAGCAGAAGCCACAGATGTTATTAATCATGAATAACTTCTAAAGTTGAACTTGAGTCTTGAGTCCAATTTGGGTAGTGGACCTTATATTAACTTGAGATTCATGAATCTTAACCTATCTTCCAGGTCCATCACTTAATTCCTCATGTTTTCCAATTCTTTGGATAATTCAGTGATTTCTGCTCTTGTTATTTTCTCCAATTAATCTGCAGTGGCAATACCTCTATTTTCCACTGAAATAGTCTGTTTTGGATTCGTTCTCTTGATTCATTTAGATTTTACATTATGTTCCCCATATTGATAATTTTCTTCATTACTTCTTCCTGAACTTGTTTTTTGCAACTTTTAATTCCAGCTTGTTTTTTTTCCCAAGATTTTAAACTTAATCCAAAGGAATTTTTTTCCATTGTCTCACCCTCTCTGGATTTCCCAAAGGCCCAGATAATTCAGAGAGGGTAAGGTACTAGTTGAGATAAATTCTGGAATTTCCCTGTGTGGGGAGGTGGTAGTTGTCTGTGTAGAAGTAATACCTCCCATATCACCTACTACAGAGGATACTCTAAAAAGAGCATGGCTATAATTTACTCCTTTTGAGACCTCTTGGTGCATCTGAAGTGATAACAAATTGGCCTTAGAAGAAGAAGAAGCCATCACAATCATCTGCTGTCCAGAACTTGCTGAGAACTGAGAACAGCTATGCTGTGTCCTTCCTAACATTTGGCTAGGGTCTGCATGATTTTCAAGAGGCTTTGCTTCTCTACTCTCCTCTGTCCTTGAGGGATAATAGCCATGTCCTCTCCCTCCCCAATATTTCATGAACTGAGGTACTCCAGCACAGAAGAATGCGGATGGGGAGCGGGGAGCAGGGTAGTATACCATATCTTACCCTGGGTATTAAGGGTAATAAGCTGGAGTGGCTGGTCCCTAGGCAAGGAGTAGCACAGTGTGTTTGTTTTACTTTCATTTTTAACTTTACTCATACTAAACTGAAGTTACACATATGTTGCCAGCCTTAACTGGTTGGATACAGGGAGGTAAAGAAATTATGGGAGAGAGATAATTATTCCAAACAGTGGAATCTAAGCTAAGATAATTGAAGTAATTACTATTTTGTTTTTTAAGTATTAAAGTATAAAAGTTGTGACACACATAGGAGAAAAAGTCACTATCAGCAGTCAAAACGAAAGGGGAAATGAACTAGCCATCACTGAAAGGAACTGTTCAAGCAAAGTGTCTGGTAGCTGGTTGAGAGGTTGTACTCAATCACTTCAAACCCCCCTGGCTGGATTTTAAACCATTTGACAGCTATCTCCCTGTATGTCAAAGGGAAAAATAAATCTGAAGTTATTTCTGGAAAAAACAAAAAGGAGGGAGCTGGCTTCTCTACGGAGGAAGTACATTCCAAATAATAATAAGGAGCACAAAAAAAGAGAAAGTGGTAGTTGGTGACTCCCTGCTCAGAGATACCAAGGTAGCTACCTGACAACCTCATAACAACAATAAAGATCTGTTGTCTTCCTGAGGTATGTATCCAAGATATAAAAGATAGCCTCCCAAGCCCGATTTAACCAAATGACTATTACCCACCTCTGGTGATTTATGTGAACACAAATGATACGCACCAGAAGAAACTTAAAATGCATGGCCAAAGAATATGATGTCTTGGATAGGAAATTGAAGATCAAAGTGGCATGGACATTGGGGTTTTTTTCCTAACGCTGCCCACTCTCAAGTGATGCAGAAGAGAAAAATTGATTTGAGATGTGAACTGATGGCTAAGATGATGTCTAAGAATCAGATATGTGTAATAGGGATGATAAGACTCTTAACCAAGAATGCAATGTATTTAACAAATGTTGGTAAAGATGTGTTAGTTCTGTATCTTACAAATCTAATCAAAGTGACTGCAAACTAAAAAAAAATATGTGGGAGGATAAAAATTCCTTAGGTATATATAGCAAACTAGATACCATAGAAAACAGCTATAACAAGTAGAAAAGATTAGAAGCTGAGACAACCAAAAGTCTATAGGAAACAAAATCCAAGAAAGAGACCAGTGTAAAATCCATGGACTCAAATCTTCATATAAAAATGTAAAAAGTTCAGTCAACAAGTAAGAAGAACTGGAAGTCCTAATGCAAAGAAGCAAATTTAATCTCATAGGTATCAATGAGACTTGGCAGAATGAAACCTATTATTGAAATATGGTTCTGAATAGAAAGACCTTATTCAAAAGAAGTAGGTGAGGTAGAAAGGAAGTAGTGAAATAGCATCATATATTAAGAAAGTATATTCATGTGAGGAAATCCAAGACCTGGAAGCAGGGAGCATTTGGACAAGCAGTGACTTTGTCAACAGAGTATACTAAATATATTAAGACTACATGGGCAGAAAGAGGAAAAGATGAGCAGTTCACAATAGAGGTATTGTATAGTAGTGACAAGAGCCTTTAATCATTTAAGACATCTACTAGATTTGTATTCTCTAGCAAAGTAACTAATAACTTGCTACATTCCCTTAATAATAATTTCATCCTTCTAAAAGTTGAGGAACAAACTAGGAGAAATTCTATCCTGGATCTGATTCTTACTAATATGGATGAACTAACTGCTAGCATATCAATGGTGAGAACATTGTGAAATGACAGCTCCTTCCTAGAGTTTATAACAGAGAAGGACTGGGCACAATCTGATATGTAATCTAGATTTCAGAAAGCAAATTTCAATGGTTCAGAAGAAGGTTAGGTAGGATTCCTTAAATTAAAACTCTGCATGGGAAGTTAGCCCAGTAGGGATGGAAAACTCTCAAAATGAAATTCTTTTTTGTGGGGGAAGGGGGTTGCTTTTTTAGGCAATTGGGGTTAAGTGACTTGCCCAGGGTCACACAGCTAGTAAGTGTCAAATGTTTGGTCTGAGGCCAGATTTGAACTCAGGTCCTCCTGACTTCAGGGCTGGTGCTCTATCCACTGTGCCACCTAGATGCCCCTTCAAAATGAAATTCTGAAGCCACAAAGGGAAGTAATTTCAAAGAGGAGGGAAATTAGGGATTGTCTAAAGAAACGAATGTGAATAAATAGGGAATCCACCAACCAATTTAGATTTAAAAGAGAAATGTATAGATGATGGAAGCAAGGGCAGGTTTCAGAGGATGAACAAAAGAGCATTGCACAGTCCTCTATAAATAGTGTCAGGAGTGTTAAAATTCAGAATGAACTGAGACTTGCTAAGGACAAAAAAAGGAGTTGGTTTTTAAGTGATATAAGGGGAAAGAGGAAGATCAAAGGATAAGACTGATGCTCAGGGAGTGCCTAATTGAATAAGACACATCTAAAGTCACATTCAACATGCAGATCAGTTGTGCTTTATTTTATGTTCATTTGTTATAAGGGCTTTTATTTTGAGGGGTAGAGGAGATATGGAGGGTAGGGTGGAGAGGGTAGTGATAAATGACACCAAAAAAGGAAGAAAAATGTCACTGAATTAGAATTATTTTAAAAATACACAGAAGAGAGTAAAAGAAAGTTCAGAAGGGGACAGAGACAAGAAGATCTGTGTTGGAACTAACATGTTAAATTTGAAATATACTTTTAAAAAAAGCTGTATGTAGTAGAGATTCACAGTTTTATAAGTAGTAGCTTTTTCCATTCTTCTTTGTATACAGAAATATCCATATTTGCTAACATCTGCCACATTCATAATATATTACTTATATATATAAAATTATATATAATATATAATGATATATGTAATATATAATAATTTTTATACATAATTTTAAACAGTTTTTTTAAAAGAGCATCTAGTTGTCCTTGATGAGCTTAAGTCACCCAATCCAGATGAACTACACCTTCAGATATTGAAAAAACTGGTAGATGTAATAATGCTGAGTTATTGTCAATGATATTTGAAAGACTGGAAGAATAGAAGGGGTGGGTGTTAGAAGACTAGATTAGGGCAAATATCAGAATTTTCAAAGAGGGAAGAGAACATAATCTATCAACTATTGGCCAGTGAACTTCACCACTTGACTTCTTTCAAAGGAATTTCTCCAATTCTGTGAAAAATTCTAGAACTGATCAATAAGAAATGTTCATTTACAAAGATGCATCTTGGCTTATTAGGAACAAGTCAATCAACAAGCATTTATTATGCACCTAATATAGGCCAGGTGCTATGCTAGGTGCTGAGGATACAAAGACAAAGAACAGAAACAATCCCTATTCCCAAAGAACTCTTCTATTGGGGAAAATAATATATGCATATAAACCTCTGTACTAATTAAACATAGAGAGAATAGAAAGCAAATACACAGTAGTTAAATAGAATATAGGGAGGGAGAGAGAGCATTAGAAGTTGTGTATGTTAGGGGGGATCAGGAAAGTGATGCTTGAGCTGTGTCTTAAAGGAAATATTCTATGAGGTGATGAGGGAATGAATTCCAGGTACAAAATATAACCAGTACAAAGGTAGGGAGATGGGAGAGGAGAGACTAGCTTTTTTTCATTTTTTGAAAGGTTAACTAAACGAGGAGATCAAGGGAATGAAGTATATACAGATTTCAGCAAAGCATTTGATAAAGAATTTTATTCTTATGGAGAAGATAGAGAGATGTAGACTATATGATAATATAATTAGAAGGATTCAGAATGAGCTGAATGAGTAAAATCAAAGAATAATCATTTATTGTTCAATGTTAGCTTGGCTGGAGGCCTACAGTAGAGTACGCTAGGCATCTATGTCTAGCTTTGTGCTTAAGATTTTTATCGGTAGCTTAAAAGTCATAAATGGCATATTTGTCAAATGTAAATGACACAAAGCTGGGAAGGATAGCTGAGATACTAGATGGCAATCAGGATTCAAAAAAGATCTTAGGCTAGATAGAGCATTGGGCTGAATCTAGTAAGATTAAATTAAATTAAAAAATAAAACTAAGATAAATATAAAGTTTTACACTTGGGTTCAAAAAATCATCTTCACAAGTACAGAGTGAAAAAGGCATAGTTTGATAGCAGTTTTCCTGGGAAGGGTGGAGAAGATCTAGGGGTTTTAGTAGACCATAAGCTCAAGGTAACTCAGCAGTGATATAGCAACTAAAAATCTAATGTGATCTTGGATTTCATTAAGAGAGGCATAGTTTCCAGTAATAAGGATGTGCTAGTCCCTCTGACTTCAGCCTTGGTCAGCCCACATCCAGAGTATGTGGACACCAGAAGCACACTAATAAGTTGCTCCAAAGGAGGGCAACCAGGATGGTAAAAAGCCTTGAGTCCATGTCCTCTCAGGAACAGTTGAAGAAATTGAGAATTGTAAATAGGCCACGGCCTAGAGAACAGAAACCTTAGGTTTTTGGTAGGGGGAGTATGATATGTGTTTTCAAGCATTTGAAGAGCTGTCATGTGGAAGAGGGATTTAGGTTGCTTCATCTGGTCCCAGGGCAGAAGCAGGAGCAATAGGTGGAAGTCACAAAGAAGCAAATTTAGCATTGAGGTCAGGAAAGGAAAATCCTGTCAACGAGAGCTATCCAAAAGTAGAATGGCAAGGGGGTTCCCACTCATTAGCGGTCTTCAAGAAGTCAGATAACCACTTGTCAGATACTGTGGGGATTCCTTTGGGGCATGGGATAGACAAGACAGCAACTGACATCCTTCCCAACTCTAAATTGTGATGCTGAGACTCTATGAAAGGGAGGTAGCACCAAAATCAAAGTGTACCTCTTTGTGTTCTATTTGGTCTTGTGGATTTTTTTTAACCAGGGTGAATTCTGGCTCAATGTCTTTGAATGTGTTATTAATCTGTCTGAGGTTGTCTATCTGGCAATTTTGCTTTTTTTCTTTTTCTCTCTGCATTATATCTGGACTTGAGCTCACAATAAGTTGCTGTGTCGTATTCCTATTGTCAGACTTTTCTTCATTCATTTTCCATTTGGATAGATTTTTGTGGGTGGATTTTTGAAAGACATTTGCCTTTTTCTTGGTCTTTCTCTTGATTGTTTCTTGAGGGACATGAGAGGAGCCCAGCTGCTTCCACATATTTCATACCACCAGCCTGACTCCACAGCCCTGCTGCCCCAAGCAAGAAGCATGGGCCTTTTCCAAGCAAGAAGCATGGGCCTTTTCCCCTCTATCTTCAATAGGGCTAAAGATTCTCTTTGAACAGGGGATTTTTTTTTTAGGCAATTGGGGTTAAGTGACTTGCCCAGGATCACACAGCTAGTAAGTGTCAAGTGTTTGGTATGAGGCCAGATTTGAACTCAGGTCCTCCTGACTTCAGGGCTGGTATTCTACCCACTGCGTCACCTAACTGCCCCTGGGATTTTTTTTTTCTACATACTTCTGGCTGTCAGGGTTATGAAAAGGGAACTCATTTGGGGATGAAAAGTGAGTTTTGTCTTTGCTGGCTATTCTCTCACCTCCCCCTTCTATGTCCCTACCTCCCAGTTAACCATCTACCTCCTGCTGCACACGGGCTGTCCAGGGGTACCCAATCAGGTATGTTCTCCTTGAGGAGTTCCCTCATACTCCAAAGTTATCTTTCATTCATTCAGGCAATTGATCGATTTTTTTTTCAGCCATATCCTGTGTGTTAAGTGTTGCAGAGGATGCAAATTTGAATAAACTCTGGTTTCTAACCTCCATAAGTTTATAGTAGAGATAAGGTATTGACATAAATACCCATAATAAAGATTATTTTTATATAGATGGTACAGAGTGTTCATTTCTGTCTGGAGTCCTAAGGGTTCATTTCTAGAAAAAGTAGCATTTGATATAGGTATTAAAGGGTGGTTTTAATTTCAAGAAATATGGGCAGGGTGGTGGTGATGAGGGCATTGTTGCTGCAGATTCCAGGTGGGGAGAAGGGGAAGATTAAGTCATCTAATTTGGTTGCAGCATGTATGGTATGGTAGGGTATGTATATAGAAGAATACAAAAATAAGCTAGTTTGGCCCATTTCTAAAGGTCCTGGATTGCCAGTGTCTTGCTCTCAACTAGACAGCAACCAGTTAGATGCCTACAGTTTATGTGTGAAATAATACACTCAGGTGTATTTCCATTTTAAAAGAGGGAACTAGAGGCAAAAGCCTTAACCTAACTAAATCTCTAAAAATGGAATTTCAGGCCTGCATCAAGTAGGTATAAGAAAAGTTTTGGACAAGGAAAGCTTTTAGTACTCTAAATCACATTTCTGGAGCTTTTCTGTTTACTCAGAAAGGCAACTTTGCTATTTTACTCCTGATAAAGTCCCAATAATCCTAGAGAGAAATAATAAGATTCTTCTTCTTTCATTTTTCATCTTCCACTAAAGAACAATTTTCTACCACTCCCCCAAAATCCTTTTTACCTCCAAAATTCGACCAAGATTTTCTGAATGTGGATCTTGCATCACCATACACTGAAGCATTTCACAGAATGCCTGAAATGTCTGCCTGTAGAGAGACTGAAAAGTCACAAGGTAAGTATTACACCAGACTCAAGAGGTTTCCAGCTTTCAAATATCCAGTATGCAAATGTTATTTCATCATTAATTTATAATCACACTTCACTTTTAACCAAGATACATATTCTTCAGCTTAATCAGTCATTTTATTTAACAAATTTGGCTCTAAATGACATTTGGTTCTTTCTAAAAGATAAAATACCGGAAATGTTACCATTGAAATTCAGAAGAGTTTTATAGGTTATTAAGACAAAACAGATAATTACCTCTGTGTTGTATTGTCCACTTGGCATAACTGTTTGAAGTATATTTAAAGTCTTTATGGAGGGCAGGGTTATTATGCTTTTAATAAGAACATTGAACAAGTCAGATCTATCTTCAGACCCATGCAGCAAATTGACATCCTGGTAACTAGGAAGAGAGAAATGCCAGAATTGATAAGATAGAGGAGTAGGAAAGGTGAGAAAATGTACAATTTAAATATAATAAGTGATAAATATGATAAAAAAAAGTGGAATAATTTGTTCATTACTCTGAGGGAAGAAATATAGAAGTGCAATGGTTTATCCTAGTCCTTTTGAACCTCTATTTAAAGGCTGAAAGGTTTCCAACTCTACCTTTCTGAAAAAAGAGTGGAGTGGTACTCAGCTTCATTTTATCCATTTTCTTAGTGTCCAATTGTCATACGTGTTTGTTGGATATACCCAGCACTGGTAGTAAACAAGTCAGCACACTGGCTGGGGACATAATGAAAGGATCTATGTTCCCAAGTGGCTTTGGAGCTCCATAATATCTGAATGTCCTTTAAAATCCTAAATTCCTTTGAATTGGTTACAGGGATACCTTAAACGAGATCAAAGACCTACTACCAAATAAATGGACATTTCTTACTCTTTCTTTCATAAATTGCACCTAGCCATAGTTCAAGTCAATTGGCTATGGCTTTGACCACAAATGAAAACACACTATGAAGGAGATGTTTTGCTGAGTTACCTCAGGTCAGTGATAGCAATGAAGACTTCCTGGCACACAGGACTAAAGAGAGAGTGAAGTGGTTCCTGTTGAATGAGCATCTGAAATGAGAGTGAAACAACCCAAGAGAATCACATTTTCAACTTGTCAGAAGACATACTAAGTGTAAAATCATTGGCTAAAAGGGTGAGAGTATATATATATATACATACACAGAGAGAGAGAGTAGGTATTTAAACAAAGCTTTCAAATTTACTGATACATTTTGTTTTGACACAAGAGATACTTCCCAAGGAACACTTAAACCACACTTTCCTCTCTCTCATTGTGCCCAAGTACAGGTTGTAAAAAAGTTAGTTTATAAATTGTTAACAGAAAGAGGAATGTGTCCTTTAACTTCAATAATTTGTTTCTCAACAATGACTTTGTATTTGACCAGTATTATTCTTTCTAAGTTGATATTATTTATACTGTAGCTACTATGTATGCTGTTCTTTGAGCTCTTGAAATCTTAATATTTATAATTCCTTACAGTGCGATAGTAATATTTCACTATTCATGTACTGTAATTTATTAAACCATTTCCCAGTTGTAAGTCACAAATACTGTTTCTTGCTTTCTGCTATCACAAATAACTTCATGCTTTAGCATTACAAATTTTTTTTTGGTACATGTGGGTCATTTCTTGCTGCCAAAAATGGTATGCAGTCATAGTAGAGGAATCTCTAGGTCAGAAGATATGCAGTAACTTTTCTTGATTGTATAATTCCAAATTGTTTCCCAAAATTCATAGCTCTACCAACAGTAAATTAGTGTGCCAATTTTACCACAGCCCTTCCATCAATGTGTTTTCTCATCTTTTCCAATCTTTCTTGTCTTGACAGAAATGAAGTGATATTTCATGTTTATTAAGTTGCATTTCTTTTGACCAGAGTGATTTTGAACATTTTTCAGGTGGTTATTTATAGGCTGTGGTATATGATAGTAATGGAATGCTATTGTGCTATAAGAAATGAAGAGCAGGAAGATTTCAGAAAAACCTACAGACTTATGTGAACTGATGCAAAGTGAAGTGAGCAGAGCCAAGAGAACACTCTACACAATAACAGCAATATTGCATGATGATTGACTGTGAATGACCTAGCTACTCTCAGCAAGATAGTGATCCAAGACAATCCCAAAGGACTCATGATGAAACATGTTATCCTCCTCCAGAGAAAGAACTGATAGAGTTTGAATGCAGATTGAAGCACACTATTTTCCCCTTTATTTTGTTCATGGTTTTTTGTTGTTGGGTTGGTTTTTTTGGTTTGAGTTTCTTCCACAAAATGACTAATATAGAAATATGTTTTACATGATTACACATGTATAACCTATATCAAATTGCCTGACTTTGCAAGAAGGGAGTGGGAGAGAAGGAGGGAGGGAGAGAATCTGTAACTCAACATTTAAAAAAAAAAAGTTAAAAATTGTTTTTACATGTAATTGGGGAAAAAATTTTTAAAAAAAGAACTCCTGCTCTAGACCATAACCTTGAAATTATTTTTCTCCTTTCTCCTTACCTCTCATACCCAATTAATCACAGAGTCTTTTTTTTTAAATTCTGAACCTAAGAGGTAAAATAAGCATTTCCATAACAAAGTAGAGTAGGGGGAAAAAAAGGATTGCACACGAAACTGCAAATCTATTATGTACAACTTACTTTTCCTTTTAAATATATAACAAAATTATCATGTAACTTTCTTTCCCTCTCCCTCTCCCCTGCCCTAGAAATAGCTATCATTAGGTACAAATGTATGTGTGTATGTAAAGCCATATTATACATAATTCTATTTATCAGTTTTTTCTCTGGATGCAGACAGCATCTTTCTTCATAGGTCCTTTGTAGTTTATTTGGGTATTTATAACAGTCAAAATTATTTGGTTGCCCAAAGTTGTTTTTAAACAATATTGCTGTTATTGTTCTCTTGGTTCTGCTCATTTTGCTCTTCATTATTTTGTACAGGTCTTTCCATGTTTTTCTAAAATCATCAAGCTCAGCATTTCTTACAGCACAGTAGTATTCCATCATGATTATATACTGCAACTTGTTCAGCCATTCCCCAATTGATGGGTATCCCTACAATTTCCAGTTCTTTGCCACACAAAGAGAGGTGCTATAAATATTTTACAATATATAGGTTCTTTTCCTTTTTCCCTACTCATCTTGGGAAACAGATCTAATAGTGGTATTGCTGGGTCAAAGGTTATAGGCAGTTTTATAACTCTTTGGGCATACCCCAAATTGCTCTACAAAATGGTTGGATTAGTTCACAGTTCCACCAACAGCAAATAAGTGTTCCAATTTTTCCACATTCCTTCCAACATTTGTCACTTTCTCCTTCAACCATTTTAGCCAATCTGGTAAATGTAAAATGATATCTCAAGGCTGTTTTAATTTGCATTTTCCTAATAATTATTTAGAGCATTTTATGTGACTATAAATTTTGATTTTTTTCATCAGAAAACTGCCTGTTCATATCCTTTGACCATTTATCAATTAGGGAATGACTCATATTCTTATAGATGGACAGAATTCTTCATCTGAGACACAAGACCATTATCTGAAAAATTGTCTATAAATTCCCCCCCCCCATTTTTGGCTTTCCTTCTGATCATGGCTACATTGGTTTTATTTCTACAAAACCTCTTTAATTTAACATAACTGAAATTATCCATTTTACACATCCTAATGTTCTCTATTTTTTGTTTATTCATAAATTGCCTGTCCATAAGTCTGATAATAATATGTTCCATATTATTCAAATTTTCTTGTAATATTTCCCTTTATATCTAAGTCATGTGTCCATTTTGATCGTATTTTGGTAAATGGTATAAGATATTAGTCAATGCCCAGTTTCTGTCAAACTGCTGTCCAGCTTTCATGACATTTTTTTTTTACCAAATAATGATTTCTTGTCCCCAAAACTCAAGTCTTTACATTTGTCAAACACAAGGTTATTATAGTAATTTGCTGCTGTAATTGTTTGTTTACTCTGTACCACTCATCTACCTTTCTATTTCTAAGCCAGTACCAGATAGTTTTAATAATTTACTGCCTTATAATATAGTTTAAGATCTGCTACTGCTAAACCTCCTTTCTTTACATTTTTTTCATTAGTTCCTTTGATATTTTTGACATTTTGTTCTTCCAAATAAATTTTGTTATTATTTTTTCTAACTCAGTAAAATAATTTTTTTTTGTAATTTAATTGGATGGCCTGAACATATAAATTAGTTTAGATAAAATGGTCATTTTTATTATATTGGCCCTGCCCACCCATGAACAATTAATATTTCTCTAATTATTTAAATATGATTTTATTTGTATGGAAAAAAATTTTAAATGTAATTTTGTTCATATAATTCCTGTGTTTTTTGGGCAGGTATTTTATACTGTTTAGAGTTATTTTAAATGAGGTACCTCATTTAAATAGGTAATAGGTAAATGCTGATGATTTATATGGGTTTACTTTATATCTTGCTACTTTGCTAAAATTATTGTTTCAACTAATTTTTTAGTTGTATCTTAAGGATTTTCCAAGTATATCATCATATTGTCTACAAAAAGAGACAGTCTTATTATCTCATTGCCTATTCTGATTCCTTCTATTTCTTTTTCTTCTCTTATTGCTGTTGCTAGAATTTCCAGAATAATACTGAATAATATTGGTGAAGGTAGGCATCCTTGTTTCACACCAGATCTTACTAGGAGGGCTTTTAGCTTATCCCCATTACAAATTATACTTGCTGATGATTTTAGATAAAGGCTTCTCATCAATTTAAGGAAAAATCCATTTATACCTATATTTTCAAGTGCTGGTAATAGAAATAAGTATTATACTTTATCAAAAACCTTTTCTGCCTCTACTGATATAATCATATGATTTTTGTGGCTTTTATTATTGACATAATCAATTATATTAGTAGTTCTCCTTAGTTAAACCATCCCTGCATGTTGAGGGCTGATCTTAAGAGTGTGATATGGGTTTAAGATCCAAGACAGAGTTTGACCTTTGCCCAGGCTTTTACCCAAAGGGCTCAATAATTAAGAAGCATGGCTTGCCAAATCTCTCCCTGTTAGGAGGTGCCTGAGACATTCCTTCTCACTCTTTGAACCTTAGATTTACATATTGACTCCTCTATTATAGGCGCCAGGAAAAAGCCTTGGAATTTACAACCCTATCTAGGAACTCTGATAAGGAGGAAATGTATGTTATCACATCCTTAGCAGATATTTTGGGGAGTATCTCATGGGGGGGGGACTCTTTTTATTTTTTTAAATTTTTTTTAGGCAATTGGGGTTAAGTGACTTGCCCAGGGTCACACAGGTAGTGTCAAGTGTTTGGTCTGAGGCCGGTTTTGAACTCAGGTCCTCCTGACTTCAGAGCCGGTGCTCTATCCACTGTGCCACCTAGCTTCCCCCAAAGATCTTGTCTTTCCATAATTCTTTTTTTTTCTAGGCAATGGGGTTAAGTGACTTGCCCAGGGTCACACAGCTAGTGTTATGTGTCTGAGGTCACATTTGAACTCAGGTCCTCCTGAATCCAGGGCCGGTGCTCTATCCACTGCGCCACCTAGCTGCCCCGGGGAGGACTCTTTGAAGTTAGGATGTATTTTCTCTAAATATCCTGTACCCTCAGAAAAATGAACTGAGTCAGTTCTGCTGCTCTGCCTGGCCCACTTTATTTTGCGCCTTTCCATTGGGTGCATTATCTGGTTGCGGGCAACATTTTGGTGTGTCGAACAGTGATGAAAAGTCCGAGAAACTGCGGTTCCCTTGTCCACTCCGGAGAAGAAAAAAAACCCTTGCTGGCTACTACACCAGGAGACGAGGTCCTTAAGTGGCTGGACGCTGCAGTACTAAGGTAAAGGGAATGAGGGTCATTACAGATTTCCCCTTAGCAATTTTACGGCTAAGAGGGGGAAAACCACCAGGTTTACGCGGGAGATTATAAATTACAAGAAATTGATTAGAAAGTTTAGAAACAGGTTCAGTACTTAGAGCATAAGAAATAGTGTCGCTTTGGAAAGGCCCACATCATACTTTAGGTCTTAAGAGGCGCCCTTAAGATCAAAAGTATGTGTCAGGCGCAAAGTGGAAAAAGAGATAGAGATTATTACCTAAGATTACTAAAGAAAATAGTAAAAGAAAGAGGTTTAGTTATTCCAAACAGTCAGCTACAGGAATTTTTAGAGTGTAGAAAAATGCTGCCCATGGTTTCCACAAGAAGGAACAATTGATTTAGAGAAATGGGAGATTGTAGGCAAGCAACTAAGTGAATACTACAGAGAAGAGGGCCCTGGTGCATTCTCGATTGCTACCTTTTTAATGTGGAATGTGTTAAAAATATGTGTTACACCCCTGGAGAAAGTACTAGTAGCTGAGAAAGTTATTTGGGTAGATAAGGGGGCAGGAACAGATGAGGAAGAAGAAATGCATAGGGCCTTTGAGGAACAGTTGAGCATAGTTGAGAAAGATGCGGAAGATGTGCATTCCCCTGAGCAACAGAAAGATGTGTATTTACCTTCAGTTAAACAACTGCCTGGGAGAAAATTTAAATGCAAGGGCTTGTTAGAAAAGGCTATACAAAGGGCAGAAAGCAGAGGGGAAGAAGTGCCCATGGACTTAAAATTAGCTAGGCAAATAAGTTTAAGCTTGTAGGAGAGAGGAGTATGTATAGCAAGCTTGAGGAAGGTATAATTTATTTGCACAGTGTGATTAGAGGTTTTGAAAGTAAAAAGGTTTTGAAACTTTTTGAGAATTGTTAGGAAAAAGTTCTCTTTCTTTTTTGCATTCTAAAGCCCTGGCCAAAGCTTTGGGTGTAAAATTGAAAGATTATCAAAGATAAATTGTTGGAAAATATTCTCTTCCTTTCTCTCACATTCCAACCTTGGCCAAGTTGGGGTGTGGCAGACAGAATGAGAATAGTTCTTTATGCATTTGGAATGCAATCAAAAGATAATTTAGCTCATTCAAATTAGTAATATGCTTGTTTCAAATTTTAAAAATCTAGTATCGTTACAGATTGGTGAACTTTTGTATTGCTTTGTGTTATGTCAAACAATTTTTAATAATTTAGATGTTACTAAAATGTGAATTAAAAAAGACTGAAAGACAGTGGGAAAGCTGTGTAAAACCCAGCTTAATTATTTTATCAAGTCTGGTTAATCTTGCTTTGTAATGTTTTATAACTATCAATTAGAAAGTCAGGTATTTCCGTCTTTACCTGTAATTAAAGAACAGCTCATAGTTAAAACAATTTGACTATCACTTATGAAAATTAACAGATTGTTAATTAAGTTATTTGAAGTTACATGTTAAAACCTAGAATTTTTAATTACTTATGAGTGAAAAGGAGGGGCAAAAGGCAATTCCCTCTACTTTGTAAATTTGCCAGGGCTCCTGAAAACTATCTGTTGTGGGCAAGGTCATCTGTCCTGGGGAAAAAAAAAGGGGGAGAGAGAGAGAGAGAGAGAGAGAGAGAGAGAGAGAGAGAGAGAGAGAGAGAGAGAGAGAGAGAGAGAGAGAGAGAGAGAGAGAGACTTGCTAGGATTATGCAGTTCCTAAATAATTAATTTAGCTTGCTGAGAAGCTGCAACTACATGAAATGATTTCTAATAATTGGCTTTTTTACCAGAACAAGTTTAAATTTGAGAAAGATGTTAAGTGAAATCTCTTATGTATGTGAGTTATAGTAAATCTTTGTTACTTATTACAACTCCATGAGAGTAAAATTAACTATATCTGGCTTTAAGCCATGATTAGTGAAACTTACTGCTTAAAAGACTCTTAGGACTATAATTTTGTTTTGAGTTTTAATTTGGGTATAGTCATTTCTATTAAATTAGTATTTGAAGTTTTCCTATTATGTTCCTTTAAGAAGGAATGCTTTCTACCATGTGCAAAAATTTTGTTCATAACACTATTAAACCTGTCGGGCAAAAATATTCCCAGACAAAAGTAATTTATTATATGGATGATAAACTTAGCGAACTTTCCTTATTAATGTGTGAACTTTAACTTTAACAAGTGTGAACTTTAACAGTCTCAAAGATTTATAATTACTCCTGATAAGGCACAAAAGAAACCACCCTTTGCTTACTTTAGACATATTGTTTCACAGTCTACTATCAGACCCCCAAAATATTACAAAATATGCAAGATTCTTTAAAAACTCTTAAAGATATTAACTTTAGCCTGCCTAATAGATCACCACTAATCAATTATTTTAAGATAAATTTAAACTAAGTAGAATAATAGATAGCTGAAAATTAATTCCCTTTAATTTGTGGGGGCAAGATATTTTACATCTAAGGGGAGCTGTTAGTTTGGGTGAAACAGTGGCTTTTGACAAAAAGGAAGCTTTTTACAGTAAAGCAATTAGTTGAACAAGACTTTTAAAAGGACATATAGAATTCTTTACAAATCCTTGGAATTCACCTGTTTTTGTTATTAAAATGAAGTCAGTGAAATAGAGGATGCTTCATGACCTCTGAGCTATTAATGAAGTCTCCTTTCACCCATTATGAATTCTGTTTCCTAGCCTTTGATAGTTATTGATTTAAAATATTGCTTTTTTACTATTCCACTGCAAGAAGCTGACAAATGTTGTTTTGCTTTTACAATACCCAGTGTTAATGCAGAACACCCTGCAACCAGGTTTCAATAGAAAGTCCTTCCTCAAGGCATGAAAAACAGCCCTACAATGTGTCAAAATTTTGTTAATAAAGCTATACAACCAATTAGGAAAAAATTTCTCAATGCAAAAATAATACACTATATAGTGACATACTTTGTAGCTGTTCCACTGAAAACTCACACATTTATTTCCTCAGCCTCAATTAGCTTTACAAGAATATGGGCTTATTATAGCCCAAGAAAAAGTTTAAGAAAAATCTCCATTTTCCTACCTAGGTCATATTGTCACTGAAACAACAGTGAAGCACTTAATGATTTTCAAAAACTTTTAGAGGATACTAATTAGTTTTGACCATCATTCCAAATTACTACAGAACAACTGGCTAATTTCTTTTTTACATTTAGAGGAGATCCTAATCTAAATTCCCCAGGACATTAACTCCTAAAGCAAAAAAGGAGCTTTATTTAGTCAAACAGAAAAATTCCTGAAGCTCAACTCACCCATATTTTTTTAAATGAAGAGGTACCAGGTGCTATTCTTAGTACTCCAGTGTCCCCTACAATTTTTAACTTACAGGAAATTTACTTTCTGTTATTAATTAACCTTATAATAAAAGGCAAATAGACACTCTTGTTTCCTCTTAAAGAACTGGCAAATTGCTATTACTATTTTTTCTGGTCATATTGATATTGATAATTACTTACCATTTCTTAAGATATTAACTTCTTTTACTAATTATTCATAGGTATTTCAAAAAGATTGTTAGATTTAACCCCATTCCTTCAGCACCCATGACATTCATGATGGGTTAAGTACAGGTATAGCAGGATATTATGAGCCTATTAATGTTGTTTCTGATAACAAGTAATCTGTTTATGTCTCTCAGAATATAGAGACTGCAAAGTTAAAATATATTACTAATACACAATTATATACTGAAAGCAATGCCATTATTGATTCTTAACTACAATGCTGCCACTTAACTTTTATTAAGCTTTTATTGAGCCTTTTATTAACTATATTCTGCCAATACAACAACCTTAACTGTAGAGAAGAAAACATTTTGTGACTATTTTTGAATAAACTCCTACAGTATTAGAAACATAGTATAAAGAATAATGATCATTTTTTAATTAACAGCCTGTTTCAAATGTATCAAGAGGCTTTTCTCCCAAACATATTTGACAATTGGATGTAACCTATATGCCTTCTTTTGAAAAGCTTTCTTATATTCATGTTATAATGGATACTTTTTCTTCTTTCATTTTTGCCACTTTACAAACAAGTGTACAATTAGTTAAATATGTGATCAATCATATTTTACAAGCCTTCACAGTTATGAGTGTACTTAAACAATCAAAACAGATAATGCTCCTGAGGAGCTTCCATTAGCAAAACATTTTCTTCCTTTTATGCTTTTTATAACATTTCTCTGATCACAAACATTTTATATAATTAAAAACAAAGATATTAAAATTATTCTTTTAAAAAAAAGGGGGAATCTGGGCTACTACCCCTCATTGATAATTGGTTATTAATTTTTGACAATTGGCTATTAATTTTTATAATTGGCTATTAATTTTCTAAATATTAACAAAGATGAGTACACTCCAGCCTAAAAACATCCAGAGGCCCGATCCATTACTGGATCCATTACTAACAAGGGGACAAGGGTATGCTTATATTTTTTCAGAAAACTTTGATAAACCTGTCCGGATACTGGGAAAAGATGTCAGAGCATGTATAACAACTCATAGCTTGAATACAGAGTATGAGAATTTGGGAAATGCACAGAAGGAGCCAATCTACAGTGACAAGTCCCTTCCCACATGGGGTCCAGTGAAAGCTCCCTCTCATCAGTGATAAAAGACTCCTGAACTTGTATTTTTAGTAATAGTAGCTTTACTTTCTGCTCAAGTGTGTAATGTACAGAGTGCTCAGCACTGGACTTATTTTTCCTTTTCCACCCTGGATGCAACCTCTCACATATATGGACAAATTGGGACTATACATACACTAATAACACCTGTATATTCGGAAGACAAGAAGATCCCTATCTCCAGGATAAAGTCAAGATTACAATTACCCTCAGATCTCTAGCATCCAGGACACCTATATGTTTTTCAAAATTTAGCAACAATATTGAATCCTGTTTTTTCCTTGTTACATCAGTTTTTAATACCAGTTTGTCTTATGGATATGTAACTTTTATTCAATCTAATACTACTTTTGAATAGTATGTTACTTGTGTCAATTGTACTCTCAAACAATGTATTGATAATAATGACTATATTGTATTTTTGGTAGAACAATCATCATTTGCTATTTTCCCTACCAACGTTTTACATGAATAGTTTCAGAATTCTGGTGAACATGTTCTTCAAATTATTACTTCCTCCTTAAGTCAATCGAAACAATTTATTGGTCTCCTTATTATTGGTTTAATCATTGTTGCTTCTTTTATTGTATCTACTGCTGTTTCATCTATTGTGCTACAATCTGAAATCTAAACTGCATAATTTGTATATGACTTAGCAAAAAATATGTTTAGTACTTAATGCACAAGAAGCTATTGATACATTGTATAAAGTCAATTTATTAGAACAATCAGTATTGTATTTAGCAGATAAGTTAGAACCCTTGAAAACAAGGTTGCTATTGCAATGTGATTACAGATATTCATATATTTACATTATCCTGCTACCCTATGATGCTTCAGATCCTAATATCTCATGAGACAAGACAAGTGCCTGCCTATTGGGGGCCTGGCACAATTCTAAATACCACCCAGGAGATTGCAGACAGTCATTCCCCAGGGGCCACCCAAAAAATCTGGCTGTAGAGATCTTAGAGAAATTAAGTGCGATCAACATATTTAAGAATTTACCTGCCTTGTTACTTCATGCATTTTCTTGGGCAGTATTATTCATAATACTATGTTTCATTATCCCCTGTATTGTTACCTTAATTAAATCAAGGATCACAGCGTTGGGAACAGATGTTCACCACCTCAAGCTGCGTGCTAATTCGAAAAGGGAGGAGCTTATTGAGGGCCCATCTTAAGAGTCTGATATGGGTTTAAGATCCAAGACAGAGTTTGACCTTTGCCCAGGCTTTTACCCAAAGGGCTCAACAATTAAGAAGCATGGCTCTCCAAATCTCTCCCTGTTAGGAGGTTCCTGAGACATTCCTTCTCTCTCTTTGAACCTTAGATTTACATATTCACTCCTCTATACAGGCACCAAGGGAAAAAGCCTTGGAATTTACCACCCTATCTAGGAACTCTGATAAGGAGGAAATGTATGTTATCACATCCTTAGCAGATGTTTCGGGGAGTGTCTCATGGGGAGGACTCTTTGAAGTTAGGATGGATTTTCTATATATATCCTGTACCCTCAGAAAAATAAACTGAGTTCTGCTGCTCTGCCTGGCCCACTTTATTTCACGCCTTTCCATTGGGTGCACTATCTGGTTGTGGGCAACACCTGCATTCCTGGTACAAATCCCACTAGTCACAACGTACAATCTTTGTAACATATTGTTATAATCTTCTAGCTAGAATTTTGTTTAGGATTTTTACATTCATATTCACGAATGAAACTGGTCTATAATTTTTTTTCTCTGTTTATATCCTTCCTGATTTAGGTATCAGTATAATAATAGTTTCATAAAATTTGTTTGGTAGGACTCCTTCTTTGCCTATTCTTTTTTTTTTAATCCAATCAACAAGCATTTATTTGATACCTACTGCATTCCAGTCATGGTGATAGGTGCTTGAGATGCTAAAACAAAAAACTGAAGCATCCCCTTCTCCAAAAGAGTCTTCGCTTTGCCTATTATTTCAAATAATTTATTTAATATTAGAATTAGTTGGTCTTTAAATGTTTGATAGAATCCACTTGTAAATCCATCTGGTCCTGGTGCTTTTTTCTTAGGAATCTCATTTATGGCCTGTTCAATTTCTTTTTCTAAAATAGGTTATTTAGATATTCTATTTCCTCTTCTGCTAATCTATGCAGTTTATATTTTTTGTAAATATTCTTTCATTTCACTTGAATTGTTAAATTTATTAGCATATAATTGTACAAAATAAAACCAACTCCTAGTTATATTTATTAATTCAATGGTTTTCTTACACTTGATTTTATTAATCTTGTCTTTAATTTTTAGAATTTCTAATTTAGAGTTTAATTGGGGATTTTTAGTTTGTTCTTTTTCTAGTTTTTTTAAATTGCAAACCCAATTCATTGGTCTGCTCCTTATTTTATTGCTGTAAGCATTTAGAGATAAACATTTTCTTCTGATTACTACTTTTGCTATATCCCATAGCTTTTGATATGTTGTCTCATTATTGTCATTCTCTTTAATGAAACTGTTTCCATGATTTGTTCTTTAACCCACTCTTATTTTACAATAGGTTGTTTAGACTCCAATTAGTTCTCATTCTATGTTTCCATGGTCCTTTATTAAATACAATTTTTATTGCATTGTGATCTGAAAATGATGCATTTAATATTTCTGCTTTTTGTTATAAAATATTTACACCCTAATATATGGTCAATCTTTTTTTTTTGCCTTTTTTTTGGGGGGGTGAGGTAATCAGGGTCAAGTGACTTGCCTAGGGTCACACAGCTAGTACGCGTCAGGTGTCTGAGGCCAGATTTGAAATCAGGCCCTCCTGACTCCAAGGCTGGGAGCTTTATTAACTGTGCCATCTAGCTGCCCCTATATAGTCAATCTTTGTAAAGGTATCAAGTACTGCTGAGAAAAGGTGTATTCCTTTCTATTCTCATTCAATTCTCTCTAGTTATCCATCATCTCTAGCATACCTAAACTTCTATTTACTTCCTTGACTTCTTTCTTATTTATTTTTTAGTTAGATTCATCTAGTTCTGAGAGGAGAAAATTAATGTCCCCAACTATTAAAGTACTACTGTCTATTTCCACCTGCAATTTATTTAACCTTTCTTTTAAAAATTTTAGATACTATGGTATTTGGTGCGTATAGGTTTAGTATTGATATTGCTTCATTATCTATTGTACCTTATATAATAATGTAGTTTCTCTGTTTATCTCTTTTAATTAAATCTATTTTAGCTTTAACTTTGTCTGAGATCATAAATTGTTACTCCTTGCTTTTTTTTTTATATTAGCTGAAGCATATTAAATTCTATTCCGGCCATTTATTTTAACTCTGTGTGCATCTCTCATTTTAAAAATGTGTTTCTTATAAACAACTTATTGTTGGATTCTGATTTTTAATTCATTCTGCTATCCATTTCAGTTTTATGGGTAAATTCATCCTATTCATATTCAAAGTTATAATTACTATTTGTGTATTTCCCTCCATCCTATTTTTCCTCACTATTGTCCTTCTCAGCTTCTCTTTTTACCCTATTCCTCCTCATCCATCTAGTTTACTTCTAATCACCCCTTCCCTAACTCATACCCTTTTAAAGAATCCTTTCTTCATTCTCCCTCCATACTGTCCTAAATCTTAATCTGCACACTCTACCTTATCCCATTCCCTCACCCTCTTATTTCTTTACAAATTTAAGACTTTTATACCCTTTCTAATATATATGTCGCTCCCTATACCCCAGATTTGACGACAGTAAGGTTCCAGCATTACCAGCCCTCCATTCCCATCTGTTTCCTCTATATCCATTCTTCCTTTCATGTCTCATTTGTATGAGATAATTACTCCTTTTTACCTTTTCCCAACAAATTTTGTTTTTTAGAATCACTCCATTATACTCAGCTTGGTCCCAACCTTTCTCCAAACTACCCAAGTAATAATGACAGTCTTAAGAATATTAAAAAACATTTTATGTATAAGAAGTAAACAGTTTAACTTATTGAGTCCCTTATAATTGGTCTTTAATGTTTACTTTATATTTCTCATGAATCTTATATGTTGAATTTTCCATTGAGTTCTGGTCTTTTTCTCACAAATACCTGAAAGTCTTTCAGTTCACTAAATATCCACTTTTTGTCATTCAGGAATATGCACAACTTTGCTAGGTAAGTTATTTTTGGTCATAACCTCAGCCTTTTGCTCTTTGAAATATTACGTTCCAAGACCTGCGGTCTTTTAGAGTGGAAGCTGCTAGGCCTTACGTAATGCTGATTGTAGCTCCACAGTATTCAAAGTGTTTTTTTCTTTTCTTATTGCTTGTACTATTTCCTCTTTAACCTGAGAGCTTTGAAACTTGGCTATGATATTTCTGTAAGTTTTCCCGCTGGAATGTCTTTCAGGTGGTGATCAGTAGATTTTTTTTCCTATTTCTACTTTACCCTCTTATTCTAGCATTTCAGGGCAATTTTCCTTAATAATTTCTTGTAATAGTCATTCCCCAATTGATAAGTGGTCAAAGGATATGAACAGGCAGTTTTCAGAGGAAGAAATTAAAACTATCTACAGTCACATGAAAAAATGCTCTAAATCACTATTGATTAGAGAAATGCTAATCAAAACAACTCTGAGGTACCACATCACACCTATCAGATTGGCCAACATGACAAAACAGGAAAATTATAAATGCTGGAGAAGATGTAGGAAAATTGGAACACTGATGCATTTGGTTGGTGGAATTGTGAACTGATCCAACTATTCTGGAGAGCAATTTGGAACTATGCCCAAAGGGCTATAAAAATGTGCATACCTCTGACCCAGCAATACCACTTCTAGGTCTATATCCCAAAGAGATCATAAAAATGGGAAAAGGACCCACATGCACAAAAATATTTATAGTGGTTCTTTTTGTGGTGGCAAAGAATTGGAAATTGAAGGGATATCTATCAATTGGGGAATGGCCGAACAAGTTGTGGTATATGAATGTAATGCTATAAGAAATGATGAGCAGGCAGACTTCAGAAAAACCTGGAAAGACTTATATGGTCTGATGCTGAGTGAAATGAGTAAAATCAGGAGAACATTGTACACAATAAGTCACACTGTGTGATGACTGACTTTGACAGACTTAGCTCTTCTCAGCAATGCAAGGATTTAGGACAACTCCAAAAGATTCATGATGGAAAATGCTATTCACATCCAGAGAAAGAACTTAGAAGTCTGAATGCAGATGGAAGCATACTATTTGCTCTCCTTTTCTTTTGTTGTTTTATTTTGTTTCTTCTTTCTCGTGGTTCCTTCCGTTAGTTCTAATTGTTCTTTACATCACAACTAATGGGAAAATATGCTTAATATGAATACATAAATAGAGCCTATATCAGACTGCATGCCGCCTTGGAGAGAGGGGAGAAGAGGGCAGAGGAGAAAAAAACTCAAAATCTTATGATAATTAATTATATAAAAATAGTTTCTTGTAAAATTGTATCAAGATTCCTTTTTGATTATAACTTTCAGGTAGCCCAACAATTCTTATGTTGTATCTCTTTGATCTGTCCTACAGATCAATTGTTTTTCTAGTGAGATGTTTCACATTCTCTTCTACTTTTTCAACCTTTTGATTTTGTCTTATTATTTCTTGGTGTCTTATAACATCATTTTCTTCCCCTTGCTCAACTGTAGTTTTCAAGGAGTTGTTTTCTTCCTTATGTTCTTGGATCTTTTTTCCCAATTGAATGACTTTCTTTTCATATTTTCTTAGATTGCTTTTTTTCCCCCCTAATTTTTCCTCAGTCTCTCTTATTTGATTTTTGAAGTCCTTTGTAAATTCTTCCAAGAACTCTTTTTGGGCTTACGACCATTTGACATTTCTCTTTGAGGTAAGAGTGGCTTTTTTTACTTCATTATCTTCCTCTGAATATGAACCCTAATTTTCTCTATTCCCATAGTAGCTGTCTATAGTTAGGTTCTTTCTCCTTTCTTACTCATTTTTATTTTTGCTTTGTTTTATTTTTAGCAGCTTATTATTGTAATCAGGTTCTAGTCCCGAGGTGTGGGTAATGATGTCCTGGGCCTCAGGTCCTTCTTATTATGATTTTCTGAACTCTGTAGGGGCCCAACCTCAGGCATTCCTCTTCACTCCTAAGCCATAGCTAGTGCCCCAGCCACTGTGTCCCATAAACACCTTTGCTCCCTACAATTCCTGCCATTGCTGCAAATTTCAGGTTTCTTTTCTGCCCTGACGCTGAAACCAAGGACTCCACTCTTCTACAAGTGCCCACAGGCAGCAGGGTTCCCTCCTGTCTGCTATTGTACTCAGTGGGCATGTGCTAGCTCCTTCTTGCCCACAGCAGCAGCCCAGGACCACATCTGGTCAGCATGGCTGTGCCTGGCATTCCAAGAAAGCAGAGGGTCTTTCAATCTTCCCTGCTCAGCTCTTCTACTTCCTCACTTTCTATGAGGTGAAAACTCCTGAGGCCAAATTTTCACCTCTGGAAGTTGTCTTTTCTGAGTACCTCTCAAGTTGTCTTAGGAAGACAACTGCTTTACCCCAACTTTTGTTTATTGTTGTCACTCTACACTCACTTTGAGGCAATGTTCTTTTTTTGTGTGTGTCCTGTCTTATTTGTGGAAGAAATTTGGAAAGCCTGGAATTTTCTGACCTAGTCCACCATCTTCCTTAATCACTGAGTCTTACTAAATTTTCCTCTGTCATTTTCTTCAGATTCACCTTGCCTACTCCTTTCCATTTCAACAGTTACTATCCTGGTCTTGATTCTTATTACCTTACCATGACATGCCCAATGACTACTGCTATGTACCCCTTCTCCAAGATGGGAAGACAAAAGTAATCTTAACAAGATATGTAGCTCTAGAATGAATTTGACCTATGTCTTTTAAAGCTAGAGGCTTTAAAGAGCTATGGCTAGGAAAGGAAGAAAAGGAGGGAAGAACTCCTTTCTAAACATAGGGTAAAAAGAATTATAGGAGATAAAATAGATAATATTGATTGCATAAAATTGAAAAGCTTCTGCACAAACAAAATCAATGCAGACAAAATTAAAAGGAAGTAGTTAATTGGGAAAAATCTTTGTGGCAGATTTGATAAAGATCTGCTATCTATGATATGTAGGAAATTCATTCAAATATATAAGATTAAGAGCCATTATATAGTAGATAAATGGTCAAAGGATATGAAAAGGCAATTTTCAAGAAAAGAAATCCAAACTAACCATAATCATATGTAAAATGTTACAAATCACTATTAATGTGAGAAACGCAAATTAAAACAAATAAATAGTTTTATCTCAATTCCATTAGAATGGCAAAAGTGACCAAAAAAGAAAAAGAAAATAACAATTATTAGAGAGAAAGGCTGGAGGAAATAGGAGGAAAGTTACAAGTAATGTACTATTATTAGTCAGCTATGAAATGGTCCAGCCATTCTAGAAAGCAAGTTGGAACTTCACACAAAAAGTAACTAAACGATGAATTTGCTTTGACTCAGTGATAAAACTAATAGGCTTATACCATTCATCCCACTCCCAAATAAAAGACAAAATGAAAAAACCTACATGTACAAAAATATATGGCAGCGCTTTTTGTGGTAACAAAGAACTAGAAAATAAGGGGGTACCCATCAATCGGTGAATGGTTCATCAAATTATTGTATATAAATGTGATGGAGTATTACTGTGCCATAAGAAAAAATAAAAGGGAGAAACATGATAAGGCTTATAAAAATTTATGCAGCATGAAATGAGCAGCACTACAGTGACTACATTGTAAAGAAAAAAACAACTTAGAAAGAATTAAGGGGGCAGCTAGGTGGTACAGTGGATAGAGCACTGGCCTTGCAGTCAGGAGGACCTGAGTTCAAATCTAGCCTCAGACACATAACATTCACAAGTCACTTAACCCCAATCACCTCACCAAAAGAAAAAAAATGACTGAAGAATTAAGAACTCTAATCAATGCAATGATCAGTCACAACCCCAGTGAATGAATGATCAAGCATGTTGCTACCCATCTCCTAGCTGAATGATATGCATGGATGTGAGATTTCATCTATCTATTTATCTATATAATTTCTTTTTTTTCCACTTAATAGTTTTTTTTAATTTTTTCCAATTACATGTAAAAACAGTTTTCAACATTCACTTTGTTTTGGGTTTTTTTGGGCTTTTTGGTAAGGCAATCAGGTTAAGTGACTTGCTCAGGGTCACACAGCTAGTAAGTGTCAAGTTTCTGAGGCCGGATTTGATCAACATTCATTTTTATAGGATTTTGAGCTCCAAATTGTTTTTTCTTCCTCCTTCTCTCCCCTTTCCCCTCCCCAAGCTGGCAAGCAATCTGATATAGGCTATACATGTATAATCATATTAAACATGAGATGTATATATATTTCACACATACAAATATATGGATTTATTTTGCTTGACAGGACTTACTTGACATGACATGTTTGTGTGTGTGTGTGTATGAATGTGTTTTAAATTCAACGGACAGGTTTTTTGGGGTGAGAAGTGAGAGAGATGAAACATTAAAAAAACCACAGAAGAGAACAGAAGGGAGTTTTAGAAGAGGATGCAAATAAGCAAAAGAGCTTTTAAACATGTTAAAAATATTTTATTTTCTATAAATATATAAACATATAAATAAAATAGAAATACATAAATATATTTACATATAAATAAAATACATATATATCATAGTAAAGATTTGAGGTTTCATATGTAATCCTTTTTTTCTGTTTCATGTATGCAGAAATTCTTGTGTAAATTGACATTTGTTAAATTCAAAATAATAAAAAGTTTTTTTAGAGAATGCATCTGATCTCTAGCTTTATCACAAACATTCTCCAATTCTAGTACATGTTATGTATAAGATCTGAAGCAGCATGAGCCTCAGCCCCAGATGGGCACAAACATTCATCATTATGATGAAATAGGGGGAGAAAGATACAGGCTCCAACACTGAAGCTGAGTCATGATCCTGCTCATATTCCATTCCTTTTCACAATCTTTCTGACCACCTCATCTATGCTACCCTGATAAAAAATAAACTAATCCTATTCTTGTTATTTGGGTCACCTAAATCCTCCGGGAGAAGTGCCAGTACAGCTAGCCTCTACTCCAGCTGATCTCTGCACTCATAAAGCCTCTGCAAGATCTCAAAGAAAATCCCACACATGGCTTGGAGGTGCTATCAGTGCTCTCTCACACCTCTGGACATCACAGTACCCCATTATCTATACAAGGCTAGCTCAGACTTTGATTGCTGCAAAATGCTTGTAGCCTATGTTATGCAGAGGTCACAGGTAACATTTTAGTTGTTGGCTAATACACTGATAGAATTTACAAGAATTCCCATTCCCACTCCAGAAATGAGAATAAAGGAAGTTGGTCTGCTGTTGGAATGGAGGCTAAGAGGGTGCCAAAGACAAACCTGGCTTACTTCTCGGTTTTGCCTGAGGCAGATCCTGATGCCCATATACAGTTATTATGCCATTAAAAATCTATTTGCAGGTAGGAGAGGAAGGATGAAAGCATTAGTACATACTGGTGAGCCACTGAAAATTTTGCTGGTGAAAAAATGAATCCTAGATAATTTATGAAAATTTAATGAGGCTGGAATACTCACAGTTATAGCATCCAAGATTTGTGAGATGTGTTCATGGATGAACGATTCAGTGGTTTCATCATAGGATAAAGTTCGGCTGAGAGTGGACAAAGATCACAAGAATGTCAGCTTTTCGAGATCACCCTGAATTCATGAGGAAAAAAAGAATTATACTTAAGGTTTTTTTTTTAATCATAGAATATTAGATCTTGAAGGGATCTCAGAGATAAACTAGTCTAACCTGCTTTTTACAGATGTGGAAAACAAGGCCCAGAGAACTTAAGTGCAGCCTCTTTTTTGTGGGGCTCAAATGCCCAGAATGCACATACGGAAGTGATTTGTTTGAGGTCACAAAATTAGGAGTAGAAACCTGGAACATAACACACCATCCTTTCCACTATACCAGGCTGCCCTTAATACCTTACATGCATATAATGCTTTTTTGATGCTTTTTTAAAACTTTTTTTAATTTTGAGGTTGAAATTCCCCCTATCCACCCCACTTCCATCCATTGAGAAGTCAAGCAGTATGATGCCCATCAAACACATGAGGTCATGCAAAACATTTTCATATTAGCCAAGTTGCAAAAATTTAAAAATAAAAAGCAAAATGAATAAAGTGATAAAAAGTGTGCTTTGACCTATACTCGAAGTTCATCAGTTTGCTTCCTGGAGGTGGATAGCATTTTTCATCTTGAGTCCTTTGGAATTGTCTTGGATCACTGCACTGATTACAGTAATTGAGTCTTTCACATTTGATCATCTTTACAATATTTCTGTAACTGTGTGCAGTGTTCTGGTTCTGCTCACCTAATTTTGCATCAGTTCACATACTCTTCCAAGGTTTTCTGAATCCATCCTTCTCATCATTTCTTACAACACAAGAGTATTTCATCACAGTCATATACCACAACTTGTTCAGCTATTCCCCAATTGATAGGCATCTCCTCAATTTCTAATTCTTTGCTGCCACAAAAAGAGCTTCGATAAATACTTTTGTACATATAGGTCCTTTTGTTTTTTCTTTGATCTCTTTGGGATATAGACCTAGAAGTGGTTTTGCTGGGTGAAAGGATATACACAGCTTTATATCCCTTGGAGCATAATTCCAAAATGCTCTCTAGAATGGTTGGATCAGTTCAGGACTCCACCAACAGTGCGTTAGTGTCCCAATTTATCCACATGCCTTCCAGTATTTGTCATTTTCCTTTTCTGTAATGTTAGCCAATCTGATAGGTGTGAGGTGATGCCTCAAAGTTCTTTTAATTTGCATTTCTCTAATCAATAATGATTTAAAGTATTTTTATATGACTAGTGATAGCTTTGATTTCTTCTGAAAATTGCCTGTTCATATCCTCTGATCATTTATCAATTGGGGAATGGCTCTTATTTTTATAATCTTGGTTCAGTTCCCTGCCTTTTGATAAATGAAGCCTTTATTAAAGAAATTTGTTGTAATCCCTTCCTCCTCCCACCTTGTTTCCTTTTAATTTTGGCTGCATTGGTTTTGTTTATGCAAAAACTTTTTAATTTCACGTAATCAAAATTATCAATTTTATCTCCCATGATCCTCTCTCTCCTTTGTTAGGTCATAAACTCTTGCTTTACCTACAAATAGAACTGTGAAGAAACTTTTCCAAATGTTTTAATATTTGTTATTTCATTTGATCCAATATTGTTATGTTAATTAGTATTATATATGTATTTTGTTTTGTCCTAAGACTTTTGTGTTGAAATTTATGATTTTACAAGCCAAAGAATAAATAAATATACAATCTTCATATTTCTCAGAAGATAGAGAATATGAGGGGAAATGCTACTACTAACCCAATTCAATTTGCCCAGCAAGAAGGATTTAAACTAGAAACAATGATAACCTAGGGATAAAAATCACCATTATTAATTCTAATATGTTAGAATTTATAATATCCAAAAATGGGGAGTATTAGGACTAGTTTAATGTGGTACCTAGATGTAAGGAAAGCAAATTTTTAAAAATTCAGAGAAAAGGCAGGTATATATAGATACTCTCAAAATGAAAATGGCTCAAGAAGGAGGAGGAGTTTCCAAAAACCAAATTCTAATGATACAATTATAAATGATCCCAATTAGGAAGAAACATAGAAGTAAGAACAAGAGAAGGAAATGAGGCTCACAAGGAGCCCTTGGAAGCACTCATATTTCCCCAAGGCCCTTATACAAAAGGCATGAGGATGAACACACAAAGAACAGTAAAAATAAAGGAGACCTTCCAGTCAGCCTGTAGAACAAGCATCGGAAAGGCTACAACCAGAATGAGGGTAGGCTTATGCTATGAAAATAGCAGAAAATGCTATAGAGGACAAAAACAGGGAAAGCAGAACTATTTCACTTCTGTTTATGTTCTCTGCCAATCACCTTCAGACTAAAAAGTGAAGAACAAATATAATTAAGAAGGGAATTTAAGCTAAAGGTAGTAAGTGCTTATGAGCATGGACCAGGTCCTAGAAAATTAAGTATCAATGAAAGAAGACGTATGAAAGTGTAGAAGTACCAATCAGAGATGATGTAAAGTCTGCTCATACCTTCCGATCACCATTAAGATAGTCCTGAATGGAATTTATCATCCTTTCTATTATAATCACACCTGGGGTCCCCTCAAGCTCCGATTGTATGACGTTTTCTGTAACAACTTTTAGAGAAGTTCCAGGGATATCAGAAATGTCTGAGTCTAATAAAAAAAAAAAAGAAAGGTGAAAGTTTAAAAGTTACCATGCTATGGTAAAATAGTAGGGTATAGTAAAAGGAATACTTGCAACAAATATGTATTAAGTTCCCTCTGTGAGGAATGGCACTCATGTCCTAGTCCATTAATATGTATATATGTGTATAGATTAAAATTAGAATGAAACAGAGTAGATTAGCACTTTGGGTTGTAGAAATTCAGATTAATAGAAGTTAAGTAATTTGTCCTAGGTCATACAGCTAGTAAGGATCTGAGGTGGGATTTGAACTCAGGCTTCCTGACTCCAGGCCCAGCACTCTATCTACTATGCTACCCAGCTGCTTCTGTTTTAACAGTGTGAATTCACAAAACACCTTGATCCCCATTTTGAAAGTATGTGGGGTGATACGTGATGATGAAATAAGAAGTGGTCCATATGAAGAGATAGAGATAGAGACTGGACCTGTGATTTCATAGGTTTAAGGAATTCTCAGGTAAAGAATCTCCTTCTGTCAATGCAGATCAGTATCTTCTCTGAAATTTAGAGTCTTGGAGCCTAGATGACTGAGCAGTTAAGTAACTTGCCCTGGCTGGCCAGTATATGTCAAAGGCAGGACTTGAACCCAGATCTTCCTGGATTTGAGGCTGGTTTTCTTCCATTATGCTAGCTGCCTCTTATATACATATAACTCTAATACAAAGACAAATAATTGCTAAGAGAAATCCAAAGTACAAAATACATTTGAAGAAAGACATCACTTCTAACTTGGAGACTGAAAAAGAGGCTTCATGGATAAAATGGTCCCTGGGGGAGTTTTCAGGCAAGGAAAGGATTTTCACAGATATGGGGGAGGGATGGGGTAGAGGAAGCCATCCTAAGAAGGAAGTAAAGAGTAAGTAACAGTAAAGAGATAATAAGGAGAAAAATGATAACAGAAAACTAAGCTGGCTACAACTACAGTTACCTGGAACATAAGGGATTGAATAGGAAGGGAAGTAGAGTGAAAAGTGCTGGAAGAATAGACTGGAGTCCAATTGTAAACAGCTCTGGACACCAGATACAGAAGCATGTACTTCAGTGGCCACTAAAAGTTTCTGATTTAATCAGAGTGATGAATTAACATTACAGGGGTAGTTGTGTGAAGGATGAGTGGAAGAAGGAAGAAACTAGAGGCAGAAATACTAGGAAGCAGGCTACTAGAGCTTAAAGAGGTCTGAACTTAAGGAGCAAGAAGAGAAATAGAAAGGAGAGAACAGATTAAAAAACCTATTGTGGAGGTAGAATCAATAAGCATTTGCTATTAATTGGATGTAGAATATGAGGGGAAAAGAAAATAAAAGGATGACTCCAAAGTTTGGAGTTTGGGTGACTAGAAGAAGGGTGGTACCAGAAATGGAAACAGAGATTTAGGTGGTAAGAAAATGAGTTCAGTTCTGAACATGTTGGGTTTGAGATGATGGTAGGACATGTAGAAGGTGGCTAAAAATATGGGAGAGGACTATAGGGCTCTTAGGAAATTCTGTCTTAGGTTGAACTGAAACTTGCTTTCCTATATTTTTTTCACTCATTAATACTTATTCTTCAACTGCCTTTCATATATCTTGATAGTGATCCTGTCCCCTATAAATCTTTTTTTTAAATATAGACGAAACACTCCTAATTCCTTTAACAAATTCTCATATGGCATGATTTTGAGTCCCCTTAACATCGGGCTCTCCCTCTTTGGGATTTGCTTCAGCATGATAATGGCACTCCTAAAACAAGGTGCCTAGAACTCAACAAAATTTTTCAGGTGAGGTCTGACTAGTTTGTTATTAGTGATACTGTATACAAATATAATCTCTTTTTTTTTTTCCTGGACACTAAACTTCTATAAGGTAGCCTAATGTACCACCTAGCCCATTTTAAGTACCAATTTGTCACGGGGATGCTCTAAGGTCAAGAATTAGAGTAAACCATAATTCTGCAAGAATTAAAACTGGTGGTCACTAACACAGGGCAATGGAGATGTGGCAGGTGTAAATAGGCTAATGTATATTACCAATGTTGACTTGCATACATGAAGTTGGATAAAAGATAATATCCAAGAGATGTAATGCCAACAAGGGAAGCAAGTGGATCATATAGTGACAGCAAGAGATCTTGCCCTGCAGTGATATCTACAAAATATTAAAACACTTGGAGGAAGGCCTCCTGTACATGGGATTACTCAATGGAAGGTTAAAGCAAAGACATAGACAAGAAGCATATGCAAAAAAAATGACCCATGAATGGGTCACAATCTGAAGCAGTACAGGAAGACCCTACACCAAAGAGATCAGAAATGGATCCAAATCCTGTTGATGATGTTAGACTTTTTTTGTCACTACAGCACATTACTGAATCATTTTGAGTTTGCAGTCGATTGTAGCTACTACATGTTTTATTTCACCTTTATCCCCAGGTAAAGAAATCTAGAAAGTAATAAATCTTTGAATCAGTGTTTTTGGAATTTTATTAAAATCTTCTTCATACAAATTGCTACCAAGCCACATCCTATCTACCTTGTGTTTCTGCAACTTTCTAAAATCTAAGCACAGAAAACTACATTCATCACTAACAATTTTCATTTGCTAGATTCAGCCTCTTTCTAGTCTGTAGAGTGATCATCAAAGATATTCAATATAGTGTATCACATTGTTATTTTCTTTTATTTATATATAGAAACAGGGCCACAAGAGCACTGGATTAAAGTCAAAAGGCCTGAGTTCTAATCCTGTTTCTGCCACTTACTACCTATGTGACATTGAACAAGTCACTTAACTTCTCTAAGTCTTGGTTTCCTCATCTGGAAAATGAAAAGGTTAGACTAAATGATCTCTAAATTCCCTTCTGGCTCTAAATTTTATGATTCTGAAGGTCATTCTTGTCTTCCTAACTTAGTTGCAAGTTCCCAAAGGATTGGGACCAGATTTGCAGCTTCTAAAGTGGTTAGTATAGTGCTTATACCCAGTTAGTTACTAGACAGATTTCTCAGCTTGACTTAAGAGAGGTTCTTTTTCTCCTTTGCCTATGACATCAAGGTTCCTTGAATTCTTCTTCATCCCTTCCAAGTTGCTTAGCTGTAAATCCACACTTCCAGAACCACTGCCAGAACTGTAGGGAGACACCATCTCTTCAATAGTGTTGAACCTAGTTATGAGCATAGTATTAAAAGAGAGCAATTTTTTTCCCTTGGGAGGGTAGAATTGTTGAGCTCTTTGTGAAAAATCAATGTTTTGCAAGTCTGAGCTATTCATCTGACCAAATAATGACTCCTGCCCATACGAGCTCAGAGAAAAGAAACAGTAGAATGTAATAAAACAGGTCACAGACCTGGGCTTACATCTTAGGTGGCACAGTAGAGTACTGGACCTGGAGCCTCCTGGAGGACCAGAGTTCAAATTTGCCCTTGGGAGCTTACTAGTTGTTTGACCCTGGGCAAGTCCCTTAACTTCTGCCTCAATTTCCTCATCTATAAAACAGGGATAATAACAGTACCTAACTTACAGGGCTATTGTGAGGATAAAATGAGATAATAATTGGAATGTACTTAGCAAACCCTAAAGGGATATACAAATACTGTCATTATTTGTGTGACTTTGGGCTAGTCACAATTTCTCTGGGCTTCAGTTTCCTCATCTGAAAAATAAGAGGGATGGACCTGATCTCTACAAGTCTTTTTAAGCTAAGTTTAGAGTTATGATTTTAATTATCAGCTTTTTTTACATACCCCACAAGCAGATTCTTATTGTTTCCTTAACTTCTTACCATGCTCCTAAAATAATTTTGTAACCAAGTCATACACAGGAGTGATTTAATAAGCATAATCTTTCCCTTAACTTCTCTCCCTCACTTTCAGGACTTGTACAATTATTTGGCAATGCAAAGGAAGTCAGATGAGATAGGAGCTAAATTCTATCAGAGTTCCTGTCTAGTGTTAGTCTCAATAAGGAATCCTGTACTAACCAGGAGGTAATTTAGGGTACAATACTAGTGGTGAGAAATGATCAATTAGTCTGAGTTAGGAAAAATTGTTTCATAGGTAAACACACAGGTAACACCGTTTGTTAGGCAGGAGAACACAGGAGGGCTCCTAACACCAACAGGTGTTCTAGCACAGGTTCACTTTTGATCCGATCAGACAGGAAGACAGCTTCAGAGGGGTTAAATAAACTTGCTTTATTCTAGTCTAGTCTTTTCATAAGGGTTGCTGACAATGGGAGCTCCAACTCCTACAGCATTCCCTAATCACACTTTTCGCAGAAGTGGGCTAGAATGGTAGGAGCTTCAATGGGGGCCAGCTGAGGCAAACACAGATTCTCCCCAAACCTTGATGGGGGCTGATCAAGGCAGGTACATGCATTCCTCTATGCAAAACTGAGTGAAACAATGTAAACAATGTGAGATCTCTCAGATGGACTGAGTGTAGCAATTTCTTAGACTGTTACAAACTCAAGGTTGGTTTCACTAGTCTGAATAGGCCCAAGTTTCAGGTTCCTAGAAAACACATGATTTGTACTGTTACATCAGCATCAGGTAATGGCTAATGCTAAAAAAGGATAAAATAGCTAGGATTGGTAGTATTATAATGAGATTCCTTGTTTCTGGGGTAGATTTTCGCGTTTTAGATTGTAAGGCTGAAATTCCTGTCCAATGGGAATTTAAGGCCAGTGGTGGGTGGGTATCTCTGCATTAGGACCATATAACCTTTGTTCTGGCCTTTGTGCCTTGCCTCGCTTTGCTCGGACTGCCGGACGAAGCAGATGCCTGCTTCTCGCGGGAACGTAATAAATCTTTCACTTCATACCTAGAAAATCTCTGAGTGTTATTTTTAGGTAGCTGTAGCACACAAAACCAAATCCCAAAATGGGGTCCCTTCTTACTGACCAGTGCCCACTTGATTTATAGGGCAACAGACAAAGAAGGCATCTTGCCAACATTAAGCTCACAGGTTAACTTTAGCAATATTGTCATGACCTAGCATAGTGCATGCATACATTACATCACCCCTATATGTGTACTGCGACTGCGCAGTAAAAATTGTTTTCTACCATAATTTGTGGGAAATATTATCTAGGATCCTGGAACTATTATCTAAAACAGAATAACAAAGTCCTCCTTACATACACTAAAATCCACCTTACTTACAAAAATGAAGTACATAATTTTGATTGGTTAAAAAATCCTCTTTTTTTGGTCTCTTTTCCATAAGGTTTGCTAGTAATAAATGACCTCTATTCTAAATTCACTCACCTCAACCCTCACACCCTCTTTTTCTATTCTTTCCTAGAAACTTCCAAGCCACAAGCCAGTACAGCTTTTGCTTTGCTGGACAATATCTAATTTCCTGATCTCAGATAGGAAAACAATCAAATGAACCTTCCTTCCTCCATATAAAGCCCTTGATCCTCGTTACCTGTATTATTGAACATCCATTGAATATCTGTGAATTAAAAACACTGAAATAAAGGCCTATCATTTTAAGTATTAAAATAAAATATTACCAAATTTGATATTTGTAAAGTGTAAATTAGCACAGTGCCTGGCACATAGTAGGCACTTAATTGTCTTTTCTAGTTTACTCTTCCTGCCACAAATCTTAAGGCCCAGTGACACAGGCAATTCTCCCTTTCTTCTCCTGCTCTCTGTAGTCCTTTTATTTTACTTTTCTTCCTGTGTCCTTTTCTCCCAAAAGTCACCTGGGGACAAAGACTTAGGCTGGTAAATAGGTAATTGCCTGGCATGGGAGGAGGCTGTAAAGCTTTGAGATCCAGCTCCCCAGGGAAACTACCATCAAAGGGAAGGGAATCAGAAAGTGATTCATAGGGGAAAATAAGGGGGGGGGCGCGGAGACTTAAATTACAAAAGATCTCATGAAGAAAACTCAAAGACTAAACATAAGCCAATAAATCAACAGGGAAAACATTAAAAGCATAAGCAAAGAAGCCTCCTTCCATGTTTTTTTTTTTTGCAGATGCATGGACCTGCTATCCTGATATTGTTCTGAACAGAAAAATTTTATACAACCTGATGACTGTGCAGCCCTTTAAAAGTTTTGTTTTTGTAATATACATAATACAAACATTTCTACTAAAAATGGAAAAACTGTGTAGTTTTATTATATTTATTATTGAATAATATAATGTTTTTCCTTTCCTGAAGGTAATATCAGGGGGGCTTTGAGCCTATCTTGCATAACGTCAGGTTTCTGAAATTAGCTAACTCTAGTAAAGTAATTACTAAGTCAATCATCATTTCACCATCTGAAAATAGAAAGGCCACCTATTTCATTCCAAACAGCCAGCCAGTCAGCCAAGATCACATGCTGATCCAATCTGAACCAATCCAATGGCAGTTGATAAACCAATTAGAATACAAAGAGCTTCAAGAAAGGAAAAACAACCATGTAAATAGAGATTCAGAATCAGCAATGTTTTGAAAAGAAAATCTCATCTGTGCTGCAACAATTCAGTGTGTGCTAGAGCGTCTCAGTCACTGAGTAGCTGTACACTCACGCAGTTTATTGGGAGCTTTGCTCCACACCAGTAAATCAGTCCAGACATCTATGAATAAATATTGCAAAATGAAGTAAAAGATTCAACACTTAAAAAGACAGAGGATCCTGTGGAATTTAAGAACATAGAACCACAAAATGCTGTCCCCAAGTGGTTTAAAAGAGAAATGAGAATTATGAGAGCAGAATTTTTGGATTGCATAGCAACAATAATTGATAGAAAAATTTGAATCTGGAATGATAAGACTCACCAAAGAAATAAAAGAGAGAAAAATCAATTGAGGATGCAAGTACACAAAAGTGAAGGACATTCTAGAAGAAGAGAAGAAAAAAACATTAAAATAAATTATACTCTCTGTCCAAACAAAACATGCTGACCTAGAAGACAGGGCAACTTAAGAGACAACCTGAGGATTATGCATCTATCAAAAGAACATAAGTCAAAAAACCTGAACACCAGAATGCAAGAAATTATACAAGAAAACTGCCCAGAACTTCTGAACACAGAAAATGCAATACTTGTTCAAAGAATTCACAGACCACTTCCGGAAAAAAACAAATAACAACCAAAAAAAACCCAAGAGTGCAGACTCCAAGACATAAAGTGGTTAAATTTACCAACTCAATTCAAAAACAAGAAGTTCTGCAAGTGACCAGGAGAAAGACCTTCAAATACAGTGAAAAGGAAATTAGAATATTATATATATAAATACATATGCATATAGATAGGTAAATAGGAGGCAGTTATGATGGGATGCTTGGGCCCCAGCCCTATGATCATGTCTCTGGAAGCCTCTCAATTTCTTAGTGGGCTCCTGTCCTGTAACAAAATTTTCTCTTGTTGCAGAACACAGTCTTATCAGAATGGACAGAGGGGTGCCTGGCCCAAAGATTTTTGTCCCTGGCTGGCTCACGGACTCTTCCTCCCACCATATCCCCAAGGTCCATGTCTCTGGCAGCTAAACAAAAAAACTGTCTTTTCTCCTTCCCTGTCTGGTATACTCCCTACACTTTCCCATTCATAGCTCCCAAAGACACCTGGACCCTTAGATTACCTAATTAGCATCCCTGGCATTCCTTTCCCATGCCCCTTTTCCATGTAAACCCCAGCACCAGCCTCAGTTTCTTGAAGGTTCCCTTATGCCCAATTTTGCTCAAGTGTTAACAATACACTTTTTGCCACTTGACTAAGCGAAGGCTTGAGTGTGAATTCATTCCAACCAACCCTGCCTTGGCATTCTCGGGTCCCAGTACCCCAAAACTTCTTCAGTTAGGTGGCTCAGTGGATAGAGCACTAGACATGAAGTCAGAAAGATCTGAATTCAAATCCAGCCTCAGACATTTACTAGCTGCACGAGCCTGACAAGTCATTTAATCTCTATTTGCCTTAACCCGATAGAGAAAGAAATGGCAAAACACTCTAGTATCTTTGCCAAAAAAATCCCACGGACAGTATGGTCCATGGGGTCATGAAGAGTCAACACAACTGAAATGACTGAACAACAATATAGGTAAATGTATATAAAACTGATATTTATGTAGCACTTTAAGTTTTGCAAAGCACTTTATATACATGATCTTATCTGAGCTTCAAAATAACCCTGGGAAATCAATTGTGTCTCCATTTTAGAGCTAAAATGGTGAACTGAGGCTCAAAGAGGTTAAATGATTTGCTCAGAGTCACACAGCCAATAAGTGTGAGAGGAATTTGGTTAAGAACTTAGTTAAGAATTTAGTGGTCAGCTTAATCTCTGGATAAAGAAATAAAACGTCTGCATTTCCTGAACCTCAAATAGGGACACATTATCTGAAAAAGAGTATTCCACCAGCAAAGCTTTAAAAAGCACATTTTCTTTACTTGCAATTGGGACTGGTTTGTAAACATGTTATAAAGAATGGTCACCTTAGACACAGTTCCAAGCACAAACAGGAATTGGAAGTAAGAAGCAGCTTAGAAGCCTCCTAGGTGACGAAAGAAGGCACCCTTCTACAATTAAGATTTTCTCTCAACTATCCCACAAAGCACCAAAGGCCCAGTCAAATAATCAAGAGTTAATTTATCCCATTGTCTTCCATACAACCCCCTTTTTCCGCGGGACCCTTTACTCTCATTGAGCAGTGTGCCGCAATGGGAAGGGCCCAGGCCTTGCAACCAGGCAGCAACACTTGTTAAGAGTTGGCAACATTTTACTAGCTGTGTGACTTTTAAGACTCAGTTTTCTCATCCATAAAATGGAAAGAACAATCCTTGTACTAGCTCCCGGCAAATGGAGTCTTAGAGGAAATGCTTATGTAATGGAATAAATGATTTCCATTTTTGTACAGCATTAAGATTTGCAAACTGGGAAGCAAAAGAATTGTGGTGCGTCAAGTAATTAAAATAATTAGAATTACATAGCTGCTATCCCAAACAAGGATGCCAAAATTTCGAGACTCCTCATTCCTATTCCTGTTTTTTGCCACCCAAAGCCTACTACTGTCCCTTTAAGATGAGCTATGAGAAGGCGAATGAATGACAAGGCCATTGGCCAATCAGCAGAAGCCCCGTTTCTGGTTCGGGTCCCCACCTCTTCTAGCCGTTTTCCTGAACCACCAGGAGCTTAACGGTTGCTATGCGGACTGTTCCATGAAGGCTCTGCTCCTGGGGGTGGATGGGCCTCGACGCACAGATTGTGTGCGTATTTTCAGGACCCTTCTCGAAAGATTCACACCAGAGCTTTACGAAGATGGATAAGAGATTTTAATTAGGGATAAAAAACCTGTCATTGGAGCCCATTCTCGGGAGAAAATATTCTGGCATAACCTTTCCACCTCCGCCGTTTAGTTGGAACCACTTTCTTGGGCGGAAGTCTGCGGCGCGCCAAGACCAGGGCTGGAGCTCGGAGAAATGGCGGTCCCGGGTGAGACGTTGGGCATGGCACTGGCTTGGTCTTGGGGAGCGGACCCACGAGGTCCTCGTCTCCCAAGAGGGAGACAGTGGAAACTGAATGCGCTCCGCACTTGAGCTGGAAAGGCGTGTTCTCCCGCCCTTTCGGAACAGGGTCATCTGCACGTTCCGGTTTCGCAGGGGAGGGCAGGGAGGAGGGGAGGGGAGGGCAGGGAGAGATTCGCTGACACCTTACGGGTCCCCGAGCGGCCCATCCCCAGCGGGACGTCCTCCTGCCGTGGGTGCGCGCGGGGGTGGGGGCGGGGAGAGGGGTAAGGGGAGACGCTCTGGCATTGGCTTTGGGGTGGGGGATCAGAGGAAGCGTGATGTGGCAAACGTGTTTGGGGCCCCGAGCAGCGTCAGGGAAGGCAGCTTGGTGCTCCTGGCCGGACTCATGTTTCAGTGACGATTTAAAGTTAGCGAAAGGCTACCTCGAAGCAGCCCCGTAGGAATCAGGGAAGTCGGGAGAGTTAGTGTTATCCCCGAGGCCTGGAGAGGTGAAGTGACTTGCCCAATAGAAGTAGGAAGGGTAGGAAGACTTAGGTGGTACCCAGGAGGTGATTGATTAAAAATGTTCATTCATTCCCTCAACATGCCTTCATTCCATTCATTCCTTCGATCAGTCAACATGTATTAAACGCTTACTACGTGCCGGGCACTGTGCTAAGTGATAGGGATACAGAAAGTGGCAAAAAACAGCCCCTGCCCTCAAGGAGTTGACAATCTAATGGAGAGAATTCCAGGGGCCTGCTCCATTGCCAGCCTCCAGTCTTAGGCCCCAGGAGAGAAGGAAGGACCTAGAGACCATCTAGCCCAACCCTCTTGTTTTTTTGCAGATGAAGGATCTGAGGTCCAGGGACGCTAAATGACTCGACCATGGTCACATATGTACTAAGTAGGAGCTTTTGACACAGTTGATCATCCTCTTCTTGATACCTTATTCTCTTGGGATTTTTGGAACACCTCTTTGTTCCGGTTCTTCTCCTACCCATCTGACCACTCCTCAGTCTCTTTTGCTGGATCTTCATCTTGGCCATGCCCACTCACTCACTAAGGAGAGGTGGTGTCCCACAGGGCTCTGAGCTGGGCCCTCTTTTCTTCTTTCTCCCTCTATACTATTTATTTCCTTTGGTGATCCTATCAGCTCCTGTATATTAAGTTACTGTTTCACATATCCTTATGAGTCTTAACCTCTCTGCTGATCTCAAGCTGCTTATTGAACATCTTGAACTTGATGCACTGTAGACATCTTACACTCAATATGTCTAAAGGTGAATTCATCATCTTTCTCTTCAAATCCTCCCTCCTTCCAAACTTCTGTTTCTGTCAAGAGTACCCAGTTACTTAGGCTCACAACCAAGGATTCATCCTCAATACCTCTCTCTCAGCTCCCATATCCAATCGGTTGCCAAATCCTATCATTTCTACCTTCATAACATCTCTTGTGGATGCCACCTTCTCTCCTTTGACACTGCCACTGCCCTTGTACAGGCCTTTATCATCTCCCACCTGGATTATTGTAATAGCCTTCTAGTTGATTAGCTTGCCACAAGCCTTCCCATTGCATCCCATCCTCCACTCAGGTGTCAAAGTGATTTTCCTAAAGTGCAGATCTAATCATGACAAACTACTCAATAAATTCTAATGACTCACCATCACCTTCAGGACTAAATATAATAATAATTGCTTACATTTATGTAGCTCCTGTGTGCCAGGCACTGTGCTAAGCAGAAACAACCCTGGAAGTAAGTACTATTATTAATCCCCGTTTTATAATTGAGGAAACTGAAGCAAACAGATTAAGTGACTTGCCTAAAGTTACACAGTACATGAGGTCAGATTTGAACTTCAGTCTTCTTGACTCCAGGACCATTATTCTGTTCATTGCTTAATTTAATTGTCTCTAGCTATATAAACCCGCTAGTATTCAAAGCACTTTATAACTGTATCCCACTTTTCCAGTCTTCTTAAACCTTCTTCCCCCATGATCTTAGGATACTGGCTTCTTTGCTGTTCCTTGAGCAAGACTCTCTATATCCCAGTTGGGAATTTTTACTGACTGTCCCCAAACCTGGAATGTTTTTTCTCATTTCTGCTTTCTGGCTTCTTTCAGTTCCCAGCTAAGATCCCACCTTTACAAGAAGTCTCCCAATCTGTCTTAATTCTAGTGCCTTCCCTCTGTTGATTACTTCTAGTTTATCCTGTATATAATTTATTTGTATGTAGCACTTTGCATGTTTTCACTCATTGCTAGGTGCTAGGAATTGCTAGATGGGGAATGGAAAGTTGAGTGAGGAGCTTATGGTCTAGTAGTGAGGAGAAGACGAGTATACCAATAACTGATCTATAAGATAGAATGCTATAAGTGATAACAATTACTATTGAGATTAGAAAGGGGAAATTATATTTCCTGGTAGGGAAATAATGGAGAGGTAACATTTAAGCTGGTCCTTGAAGTATCAGTAGAATTTCAAAAGTAATAATAGTTTACAGCTATAAATACTTTACATTCCTGATCTGATTTGACTGCTGCAACAACCCAATGGAGTAGGTAATAATGTAAGTTTTATCTCTTATTTATAGATTAGGAATGGGCTCAGAGAGGTTGAGTAACTTGCCTAAAATTACAAAGCTAGTAAATGATGGGACCAGGACTCCAGCCTACCAGGAGGAAGTGGGGAGGGGGCTGTGGAAGAGAATATTGCAGGTGGAGGAATCCCCATGAGCAAAGGAACAGAGGAAGTCAGAGTCATGTTCAGGGAATGACTCTTGGTGCGGCTTGGATGAACTAGGAATTTTAACAACTGAGGCAAATTGTTTTGGGAGTGGGGTCTAGGACATAATTGCTTTTGGGAGTGGTTGAAGTAGTCTCAGTGGTCTAGAAATAGGTCACAGGAGTTGAGGTTGAAAAACTGGGAGGCCAAGGTGAATAGTAAGAGTCAGGAATTGGGATAAAGAAGAGACTGAATCAGGTACTGAATTTATTGGGGAAGACAGGAACCTCCTTCCCTTCTGTTCATGGATAATAAGAATATGGACAGAATGAAGGGAACTTTAAAGGAGAGGTAGTTGCTGAGTGATGGTAACAGAGGAAGGTTCTCAGAGTGGCACTGGGAAGCGAGGAATATGCCAAGTTTTACCCCTGGCCATATTTGAGTGAGAGTAGAGCAACCAGCTTTGGACAGGGCTTCTAGAGATGTGATATCTTTAGAAGAAAATTAGGTTTAAGGAAAATGATAAATACTGGAGAAGGTGTGGGAAAATTGAAATACTAATGCATTGTTGGTGGAGTTATGAATTGATCCAACCATTCTGGAGAGCTATCTGGAACTATGCCCAAAGGGCTATAAAACTGTGAATATCCTTTGACCTAGCAATACCATTTCTAGGTCTGTATCCCAAAGAAATCATACAAATGGGAAATGGACCCACATGTACAAAAACATTTATAGCAGCTCTTTTTGTGGTGGCTAAGAATTAGAAATTGAGGGGATGCCCGTCAGTTGGAGAATGGCTGAACAAGTTGTAGTATATGAATGTAACGGAATGCTATCTATAAGAAATGATGAGCAAGCAGATTTCAGAAAAATCTGGAAAGACATATATAAACTGATGCTGAGTGAAGTGAGCAGAACCAGGAGAACATTGTACACAGTAACACAGTAACAGCCACATTGTGTGATGACTAACTTTGATAAATTTATGTCTTCTTAGCAATGCAAGGATCTAAAACAACTACAAAAGACTCATGATGGAAAATGTTGTCCATATCCAGAAAAAGAACTGGGGAGTCTGAATGCAGATCGAAGCATACTGTTTGTTTTCTCTCTCTTTTTTTTTGTTTCTTCTTTCTCATGGCTTCTCCCATTGGTTCTAATTCTTCTTTACAACATGACTAATGTGAAAATAGGTTTAATATGAATATATATATTGAGCCTATATCGATTTACATGCCATCTTGGGCTGGGGGGAGAGGAGACATGGGGAGAAGATTTGAAACTCAAAATCTTATGGAAGTGAATGTTGAAAACTAAAAATAAATTTATAAAAAGAAAAAAAGAAAACTAGGTTTAAATGAGATGGGAGCCAAAGATGGGAAGGTTAGGGAGGGAGAGATCTAGAATGAAAGAAGTTTGTTAACAGTAGAGAAGTATGCCATGGGGCACAGTAGAAAGGGAGGGCAAAGGCTGAATTGTAAGGGAATGGGTTTAGGACTATGCCTAGGACATATGTAGTAGGTGCTTGACTAATGATTATTGATCCATTAAGAGGTGTCAGGGGAAAGCAGATTTTCTTTTCTTTTTTAACTTATCTAGTATTTTATTTTTCCCCAGTTACATGTAAAAACAATTTTTAACATTAATTTCTAAAACTTTTAGTTCCAAATTCTCTCCCTTCCTTCCCCATCCCCCCAACCCCCATCAATAAGGCAAGCAGTTAGATATAGGTTAGACGTGTGTAGTCATGCAAAGCATTTCCATAATAGTCATGATGTGAAAGAAAACATAACCAAAAAAAAAACCTCAAGAAAAATAAAGAAAGGGGTGTTTTTTGAAGTATGCTTCAGTCTGCATTAAGACACCATCAGTCCTTTGTCTGGGAATGGATAGCTGAGAATAGCTAAGTTATTCACAGTTGATCATCCTATAGTAGTGCTGTTACTTTGTACACAATACATTTCACTTTTCAGCAGGTCATATAAATCTGGGAAAGGAGATTTTCTCACCCAGACAAAAGGTGCTTTGAATTACAAGGATCTGAGAGAAACAGCAAGAATTTATAACTATGGTGCATGGGGAAATACCAAGTATAGCGCTATTAAAATGGCCCCAAGGCATTAATTAAAATGATGTTCAGATGCCCCTGCAGATCTTGACCAAAGTGATGCTCCCTTAGTTAATTTGATCGGTTCTCTAGATGGCAAGGTGTATGTGGATTATTTGACCAGAGATATATCAGCTGTTACTATAGTCCTTGATAAATAGAGCTTTTTTGTGTGTTTGGTGTGAGAGAGGCCAGAGGAAGGTGTAAGGCAACAAGATCTTGCCTTCCAAGAAGTTTTTAACTGGGGAAGATGATGGACAACACCAGTGAGAACCATTTGTGTTGATCTTGGCCATCTTGTATGGCCAAGTTTTCTAGTCAAGACAGTATTATAGGGTCTGGTTTTCTGCTGCCGTCCCTTTTTTTTTTTCCTCCAGTAGGAAAGCAGCCCAAGAATGAGATGTGATGGCTGTGGGATCCTAGATGTTAGCAGCCCCAGGCCAGTAGGGAAGAGAGAGGCGTCTCAGATAAGCTTGGTGGTCTTATGTTGGTTCCAACTCTAAGATATGTGAAAAGGGAGTTTGTGAGAGATGTTGACGATGGAAATCTAAGGTGGAAACAGACTGGAGGGCTCTTAATACCAATCTGGTATTGAGGAGCCATGAAGATTTTTGACCAGAGACTAACATGATCAGAGTGTATTAGGAAAATCTTTGTTATTTGGGAAAAGTTACTTCCCTCCCTACAAAAGTATATACTCTCCACAAAAATTCTCCCATACCTGTCTTGTATAATCATAGCAGTTATAAATGTAAGCAGCCTTTTCTGAGTTATCAATCACTTTAAATGGCATTGGGATAGGATGTGGCTTATTTAATAGTCGTTATTAAAATAAATATCTTTTTCCCCAGGTTCCAACACCATCTTACTCTTGGCCCTAACCATCACAGTCATCCAGGCCCTAACACCCAGCCACTACCTCACTCAGCGTGATGTTGAACGATTGAAATCCTCTTTGAATCAGCCATTTTCAGATATGGAAACTGCGTTCTACTCCATCGTGGGACTCAGCAAGCTTGGTGCACAAGTGCCTGATGTAAAGGTGAGGTTTAAGACTTTGGTTTGCCTCCCAGTTTCTAAAGGCTCCTTCATTGCTATCTTCATTTCTTTTACTGGAGGGTTTTTTTTTTTAATATATCTCAAGCTTAAGTAAAGGACAGCAAGAGTTAATTCAGTTCATACATTTTTTATTTCAATACAAGTAAGTATTAGGCGCCTTTTTCAGGCTGGGTATTGTGCAGTGTGGGACATGAAGAGTATGTGATTTTGTACCTCTAGGAGCTTATAGTCTATTTGGAAGGCAAGATATAAACACTTAAGAGCATTACTAATAATACAAGGTAATAGAAGATAACTACCAGATGAGCAGGTAGTAAGTAAACTCTTTAGATTCAGTGTTCTAAGAAGAGAAAGATCACCTTGAGGCTAGTATGATCTAGGAGGGCATAGAAGAGGTGGTATTTGAGCTGGACTTGGAAGGATCCATAGGATTCAGAGAGGTAGAAGGAGAACATTCCAGGTGAGAGAAATGACATAAGCAAAGGAAACATCCACAAAACATGTTGAAGGCACAGTAAATAAATGAATTTGACTGGAATAAAATGTTTATTCCCAAAGGCTATAGAAAGCCAGTGACAGTTTTGAGGAGCTCTAAAAGAAATAATCCACCAATATTCTTATAATTACAGGAGTAAGGCGTTTTTCCTTTATTGATAACATGTAGCTACATGGGAGAGAAGCACTATAGATTGCAAGTTTTGTCTGGATAGCAAGCATCTCTCCATGGGTACAGGAAAACAGAACTTATCGAAATCTTGGGGAAACAGCTTAAAATCACAGGGTTTAAAATTTTAGGAGGGTAAGGAGTCTAAAGAAATGGTCACAAAATTTCATGGGTTCATTCAACTACAAACTGTTGAGGCTTAGCAAATTCTATGGGAGACTCCAGAGAAAGGAGAAAGATAAAATACTAAAATACTAAAAGATAATGGATTATCAAAAATTACACAGACAAGTAGTACAAGCCTTTTGTTCTATCTAGAAGCAACAAATTTCCACTCAGTTTCTTCAGGCTAGCCTTCATAGTAACAAAGAGCTTTCTAAAAACATAGCAGATAAGCTAAGCAGACATAGGGTCCTATTCCCACATCCCCCACTTTTTGTGCATAAGGGAAATAAATTAACTTCAATATCAGGACCTCTCTCATGAGCATGATATGGCAACCATCCCCAGTTAAGGATAAATGATCCTCATAGAGGTCAAGAACGATGAAGCAGAGCTCATGTCTTTGGGAGAGATTAATATTACCTTGCAAAAGGCAAAGGAGAGGTAGCAGTGACCAGGGGCTGTGGTAATGACACAGGGTTATATCTGATACCTAATCCCAAGTGCTAAGATGATAACACAGGTAGAGGATATGAAGATATCTCAAACTCTCCAAGTTTCCCCAAATCTAGCCAGGTACCGAACCATTCAAATTGATCCTTTATTTTGGGGTCATTATGATTATCTCTAAGATTCTCAGGAGAAGGAGAAATGTAGATACAGCTTTGCTGTCCCTTCTTTGCTAATTAGAACATCTGGTTTGTCTAATCTGTGTATTATTCAGTGATATGAAACAGAGCAGGATTTCTACCATCCCCATGAAATATCCCCTGTGGTAGGCCTATGCCTACCACAGTGGTTTTTATTTTAAATTTTTCATATATTAGTGAATGACATTGACAAAGGTATAATCAGTCTCAAGGTTCTAGAGTTCTTTTGTGGCTATGAAGCAACTTTGTGTATTCTCTTTGCTGAAGATTGGCAAATCTTTTTCCTCAGTCAAACTATCTGCATTTGTTTTTTGTTACTTTGCACCTGAGGCTTCAAAAAATCCAGGTAAAGGTGGCAGATGGCCCCTTGGGAATGGGGACAGAGTTGAAATGGGAAAGCCTTGGCAATTTACTGTAGTTTTGTTAGTAAGAACCTGGTATGGGCCCTTTTAGCAGGGTTCTAGGGAAGTCTTTCACATAGACTTAAGGTTCCTCTTGTTCTTTGGGCAAGACATTTTGTTACCTCAGTGTGAAAAACTTTGACTCATTTCATTAGTGTCTTACGGTGATTCAGGGTAGTATTTTAAATTGTAGCTCAGAGAATTGTCTTGCCATTAAATAAGTCCAGTTTTCTTGTTAGTGGTAGACCTTATGCTCATGAGAACTGTGGGTAAAATAACTTAAGACTTAACTTTCAGTAAAATTTTAGCTATCTTATTTAAAATCTATTTTATCATTCAATTATATCTACAGACTCAGGTAATATGGGCAGGGAAAACATTTTTGGATTTGGAATAGCTTATGGATTTCTTTTATTGTTTGTCCTGATAATATGTACCTCTGCCCTTATTGATAAGGGCACTAAAATTAGGAGTAAATTCTTTTTAAGAGTCTTTTGCCAATTATAACAGTATATGGTTTTATGCCAGTGTGGCTTTCATATATCCTGAATACATACATACATAAAACAACCCATATACCTTCATAGGAATAGTATTTAGATATTTAATAAATTAATTTGTATGTTTCTAAAAAGTCCCCACAGCAAGAATAAGCTGTTCTCTTTGCTCTTACAGAATTACCTACATCCTGGTCTTGGCAATGGTGCTTCTCATGAAGTATTGTTGGACCACACAGGAAAATTTTTAGAGCAAGCCAACTTTGAAAAACAGTTTCAATTAGCTTTTTCTTTTTGCTTATGTGTACCATGTCTTGGTGAATAGGACCAAGGTACAAGATTAAGCACAGCCATATGCTGTAGGTGCTTGGGTTACAGTTTGCCAGTCTCTAAACATCTTTCTTAGTTTCTGGGACCTAATCTTAGAGGTAGCAGTATCCTCAAGAGTAGACCATCAGAGACCAGTTCTTAGGGAGGGGGAAAAAAACAACACAGATGTAGCCTGTGGTTCAAGAAGGGCATATTCTATACTCTTAACTGCTGAGCTTATCTCATGAGAAGAAATACAGGGGGAGGTTAGCCATCACTACTCTTAGGATGTATATAAGAAAGTTATTTTACCCACCACTATGAATTCAAGAATATTTAGTGAAATGAACGTATCATCCTTCATAGGTCAGAGGATTTTATTATAAAGGAGGAAGAAGGAAGGACATACTTGTTACAGTATTAAGCTTCTGTCACATCTGGTTCTGAAAGTAACAGATTGACCTTTTTTAGTTATGTAAAGTCAAGGTTCCTTTAACTCTGTTTGATTTTGGTTTTAAAAGTCAGAAATATTTTTTTAAATAGCTTATTTATACATCATTATTTCATATCATTCAAAGGTTGTAATGCCAGAACTTGTAGCCTGATAGCTGGGAAACCTTTGGTTCATTTGTGGGTCAGGGTTACCTTTTCCCAGCCTTCACAAGACTGACCTTCTCAATAATCAGTATCTGCTTGGAACTGGGTTTAGGAATGTGCCATTTAGCGCTTCCAAATTGGTAACACTTGTATCACTAATTTATCAGTAAGCATTATTAAGTACTTTCTATGTGCTAAGCACTGTGGAAACTGTGACAAAAAGCAGAACTATTGCTGTACTCAAAGAACTTGGGAGGAGGGGGGCCTGACAGCATATACATACATAGGTATTTATGACATGTATACAAAGTAAATACCAAGATAGCCTTGGAGAAGAATGTACTAGCACCTGGGTGTACCAGTAAAGGCTTTATGCAGAAGAGGATGCTTGAGCTGAGTCTTGAAGGGAGCCCAACATTCCAAAAGGTGAGGTAAGGAAGGAGATGATACCAGTGATGGGAGACAGCCAGTGAAAAATCATTGAGAAAGGAAATGGAAAGACTGGCAAGTAAGCCAGTATGGCTAGACCATAGTGTTTGTGAACCAAGTAAGATGTGTGATTTCAAAGGTAGGAAGGGGTCAGATTGTGAGGCACTTATTTTTTTTTGGTGGTTCTTTTTTTTTTTAATTTATTTTGAATTATCAACAATCATTTCCGTAAGCTTTTGAGTTTTAAATTTTTCTCCCCCTCCCTTCCTACCTCCTTCCCCAAGATGGCTGCCATCTGATATAGGCTGTACATGTACATTCCTATTAAATATATTTTCATGTTAGTGATGTTGTAAGGAAGAATTAGAACCAATAGGACGAACCACCAGAAAGAGGAAATTAAAACACAACAGAAGAAAAAAAATAGCAAATAGTGTGCTTACATCTGCATTCAAACTCCATAGTTCTTTCTTCTTTGTGGATAGCATTTTCCATCATGAGGCCTTTGGAGATGTCTTAGATCCTTGTATTGCTGAGAAGGGTTAAGTCTATCAATATTAGTCATTGCACAATGTGGCTGTTATTGGGTACAACGTTCTCCTGCTTCTGCTCACTTCACTCAGCATCAGACCATGTAAGTCTTTCCAGGTTTTTCTGAAGTCAGCCTGTTCATCATTTCTTATAGCATAATAGTATTCCATTACATTCATATACCACAACTTGTTCAGCCATTCCCCAGTTGATGGGCATCCTCTCAATTTCCAATTCTTTGCTACCACAAAAAGAGCTGCTATAACTATTTTTGTACATGTGGGTCCTTTTCCCATTTGTATGATCTCTTTGGGATACAGCCCTAGAAGTGCTATTGCTTAGTCAAAGGGTATGCATATTTTTATAGCCCTTTGGGCATGGTTCCAAATTGCTCTCCAAAATGGTTTGATCATTTGTGAGGCACTTTAAATGTCAAGCAAAGGAGTTTTTATTTGATTCTAGAGGTAATAGGGGACCTCCTGGAGCAGGGGTGGGGAACTTGTGGCCTGGAGACCACATGTAACGCTCTAGGTCCTCATGTGCGGCACTTTGACCAAATCCAAACTTCACAGAACAAATCCCCTCTATAAAAGGATTTGTTATATAAAACTTGGACTCAGGCAAAAGGCCCCACCCAAGGACCCAGAAGGCCTTGAAGCCACAGGTTCCCCACCCCTGTGGGCCTGGAGTTTATCAAGTAGAACTGGTAACCTAGTAAGCCTTGTGCTATAGGAAAGTCACTTTAACATGTCTATAAAGGGTAGATTGGGAGACTTGAAACAGGGTAGCCTATGACTGGCAAAAGGCAATGAAGAGGGGCAGCTAGGTGGTGTAGTGGATAGAACTCTGGCCTTGGAGTCAGGAAGACTCAGTTCAAGCGCAGCCTCAGACATATAACACTAACTTTGTGACTCTGGGCAAGTCACTTAACCCCAATTGCCTCACCAAAAAAAAAAAAGGCAGTGAAGGCCTGGATTAGAGTTGTGACTCCGTGAGTAGAGAGAGGGAGACTTTTGGAAGAGATGTTTTGGAGATAGAATTGACATTTGTCATCTTTGGATATATTTCCACAGTCAAAGTGAGATCATAACCTTATAATAAGTAAAGCAATTTACATTCCCAAGAAATTCCATCTCACACAGTAAGTTCCGCTGCTTACAATTAAAGTAAGATGTAATTACACATCTGTGTAAGGTATTTGTTTAAAGGTGTAGCATAATACATGACAGCCATTAAGATTAATTCAGTAGAGTCCAGATTTTTCAGGGAACAAATCCCCACGTTCTTTATCACATTTTAATAACATTCTATAACGTATTGGTTCTTATGAACTGCACTATTTTTAAGCTCTGCTTTGTGTTCTTAAAATTGGCTCTGTCTGCTCTTAAAAGAATCTGATCTGATTTGAATAAATTCAGTATCAAAATAATACTAATAAATTGTTGTAAAGCACCATTTTTCCCATTGGTGGGAGAGGTTGAACAAGACACAGATACCTTTAGTCATTTTGTATAGAAAGGCTAATATACAAATGTATAAATTGTATAAAATCCACGTATCCTTTGGTTATTATTGTTCTGAAGTTTTAAAGTCCAAGCCCAGTTTTCCAACTCCTGTTGGTGTCCCCACCCCCCAATCTGTGATACCTGATGTCAGTCTGACTTAAATTGCCCAGTTCTAAGGTTACTTCATGATTTTAGCTTTCTTTTCCAGACCTACATCAGAATGGCCACATTGGTGAAATTAAGCCTGAAAATCATTAGTAGTCTCCCTAACTTCTTGGAAAAGAATTATCTCATTAGGAACATACTCTTGACTTAACCAGTTACTAACACGGAGCGGCTTATTCAGACTGGTTCCCATTAATTGACATTTTTCCACAAAAAAATGAAGCATTAATCTTCATGAGAGAAAATAAAATAATATGGTTGGTTGCAGATATTTAACGTTCTTAATTTCCAAATTAACAATTCGAAATAAATCCAGAGAAACTCCCATATAAAATTCTTTACAAATTCAGGTGTATTCCTTTTTTACTCAGTAAGTTCATATTCAAAATATCAGGCATATATTTTGTATTTCTGTAGAGTCATTAGTTTAAACTCCATAAATCTTAGTAACAAGAGAGTCTTTTCTTAACACAGTTTTGTTCTCATAATTGATATGATTTCTTCCTATGTCCCTTGATTGACCAGATCATGGGAAGGTAGTGTCACAATTTTGTTCTCATAATTGATATGATTTCTTCCTATGTCCCTTGATTGACCAGATCATGGGGAGGTAGTGTCTTCTCAAATTTTTATCCTTTTTCCTTTTTATGAGGGTTAATCCTACAGACTTGAAAGAGGGTATAAAAAGCCCAGCAAGTTCTTGCCATTATTCAACCATATAAACAATACCATCCTTTTTCTGGAATCCTTCCTAGCTTTGCTCTGTCAGGCTCTTAATAAATACCTAACCGTTTGGGCTTTTCTTCTTATTACCGTTTAAATTCTTGTATTTTTTTTTCCCCTTTGAGTCATCCCAAGTATAAAACTTCCACTTTTCTGGAGCTAGCAAGACCTAGGCCTCTACAGTATATTCAGACAACAAGCCAATGTACTTTTGGAGAAGACAAGGCAGGACAGATTTAAAGTACTTCCCTTCTTTTGTACCAGATCCCATTCCTCTCCCATTTAGCCTGTACATACAGTAGAAATGAAGGCAGCCAGTGCTGACAAAGACCCAGTAGCTTGATCATATAGGAGAATTTACGAAATAGATACTGTTGGGCTCATGGCTCACAAACAAGAACGACAACCATCAGGACCTGTGTCTCCTTTCCTGTAACTAACCTTATGATAGCTTGAATGAATCAGCAGTAAGAAAACAGACAGACATAGAGATGGATAAAATTCTGGCAACCAGGACCTTAGGGGGGAAAAGCCAGCAAACTTGTGCCTATAAAATCAACAGACAATAGAACCTTTTCCTGGGGAAGACTTGTGTTTTCTTGACAGGACTAATAGAATCAGAACCACAAGAGTAGAGGACAACCTTAGTTATACCCAACAGTGTGGCAAGGCATTGGCGGTCACAAAAACAGCAAAGTCTCCTTGAGTCAGAAATATAACAGATCAGGTACAGATGGCAGAAAGTCACCCACCCAGAGGCATCTCTGAGGCTGGGGTGGGGATCTCCATGAAGGGCCAGCCTTCAACCCAGAGCAGCTACCAAAGCTGCAAAGCCACTCATTTTGAAGAGCTTCTATTGAGAAAGAAATCAAACACACACAATCCATCTTGGGGAATTCCTTCTCAGAAATATGTGTTGGTTAAGCCAGGCAGTCTAAGACATCTGTGTATTCATTTCCTCTCAGAGATTAAATCTCTCTCACTTAGAGTGGGCCTAAAGAAGAACCATTAAGGTCTGAATCCTGCCACTTCCACCCCCCAAAGCCAGCATTCTGGGATCGGGGAACAGCTACGGCATCTGACTTCAGACCCAGGACTGTAGGAGAAATATTCTAACAGGCTTCTGCTAACTGGCCAAGACACGTTGTTTTCTTGTGTCTACGTGAGAGAGACTCATCCAGAGAGTAAGAATCTCTCATTCTTTGCACTAGTAGCCCGAGCACCTGGCCTAGTTTCTGGCACATACTCACTGGGCATTTAATAGACATTTGTTGATTGATCAAGAGTAGGCTTAGAGGCCAGATTCCACAGGACTAAGCTAAAGAAAGTGGAGTTTAAATAAGAAAAATGTGACACCCATATGCAGGGTAGCTTTAGAAAGGGAGCCTGGGAGACTAGTCAGGCTATTTCAGCAGTCCAGAAACAAAGTAATAGCTTACATTTATAGATAGTTTTAGGGTTTACAAAATACTTCCCTCACCTGAGCAAGATTTATGGCAGCAATGACAATAGAAAAGAAGAATGGAAGCAAGAGACATTAAAAAAGGATTAATTGGCAGGACTTTATAGATTTACTTGACAAATGCTTGAGGGAGGGGGAAGATTTCAAAGATGTTTTTAATTTTAATCCTGACTGACTTAAGGAACAGTAGTACTATTTATTTTTTTAAAAATTATTTATTTTTAGAGTTTTCAACATTGACTTCCACAAGATTTTGAGTTCCAGATTTTCTCCCCATCTCTCCCCCACCCCCACCCCATGATGGTATGCATTCTAAATACCCCTTCCCCCAATCTGCCCTCCCTTCTATCACCCTCCCCTTCTCTTATCCCCTTTCCCTTCTGTTTTCCTTTAGGGCAGGATAGATTTCTATACCCCTTTGCCTGTATATCTTATTTCCCAGTTGCATGTAAAAACACTTTTTAACACTCATTTTTAAAACTTTGAGTTCTGAATTCTCTCCCATCCTCCCTCCCCACCCACTTTCCTTGAGAAAGCAAGCCATTCGATATAGGTTATACATGGGTAGTCATGCAAAACGCTTCCATAGTAGTCGTATTGTGCAAGACTAACTATATTTCCCTCCATCCTCTCCCTCCTCCGGTTTAGTCTGTTCTCTCCTTTGACCCTGTCCCTCCTCAAAAGTGTTTGCTTCTGATTACCCCCTCCTCCAATCTGCCCTCCCTTCTGTCATCCCCCCCTCCCCCATGTGCTTCCCCCCATTTTCCTGTAGGGTAAGATAGATTTCCATATCCAATTGAGTGTGTATGTTATTCCCTCCTTCAGCCAAATCCAACAAGAGGAAGGAAGAATGATAGTACTACTGACAGAAATAAAAAAGTCAGGATTTGTTTTGTTTTGCTTTGTTTTTGGCTTTAGACATTTAAAGTTAGATTTGGTGGCAAAACATCTAAATGGCATCATCCAGCAGGCAGCTGGGGATGTAGGAGTAAGTTGGCTACACAGAGGTGTGATCTTTGTTGAGTTTGGTTCTGGACAAACAGGAATTGCATGTTCTGGTAAGCGTGCTAATATTTTGTAAATGGGTTAGAACTCTTAATTCAGGATCTTGATATTCATAATTTACTAAACATTGTCTTATGGAATTTATAGATTGGTTTAGAAAACAGCCTAAAAATGCTTTGGGGCTATTGATTGTAGTAAAATGTTGCTTCCTAAATTATACATTCTCTTTATTTTATGAAATATCTAGAAACTATGATATGAAAGATATATATGTGATAATAGCAGATTGTACCAAGGCCTCAAAGCTGTTCAATTTGCTGTCTAGCCAGTTGTTTGGACTGGACCCATCAAATTGAGAGTTATATCCTATTTGCTCCCATTTCGTTGCGTAGTGATGACATGACTCATTTTTCGTCTCTTGCTTTTTCAATTGGTGATAGAGATCTCCAAGCAGGGTATTGTTTTGCTTTTTGAAAACAGGTGAAAATATAGGTTTGACATTTTTAGCAGTGTTGGGAAGTGAATACATGAATTAAAATGGAAAGGAGTTATAGGAGTAAAGAGAGAGAGCCTTGTAGAATTCTTTTGAAATACAGTGTAAGAAGACTGTTCTCACTGCTTGTCAATCAGTTGACTGGGACTTTTCAAAGTTTAATGCTTTTGTAAAGTCTGATATGTGCCTTCCTCAAAGATTGCTGTTTCTATTATTAACTTAAGAAGCAGCAGTTTAAACTATAGTATCTTACACTGTGGGAAAAAAGACACCGAGTTACTCAAATTCACTTTAGCACATACACTTTAAAAATGCATTGCATTGCCCTCAAACTTCTAGCTGAAGTAATTTCACACAGATCTGTTTTAGTATCTTAATAACCAGATGTTATACTACAGCTTTTCCACAAGATGGAGACAAAGCATATGCTTAGCAAACTTTTTACATAGAGGAATTTGCGTGTTGCAGTAATTGGTTTCTCTTTCTCCCTGACTTAATTTACAATCTTCTAAAAGGTTTTCTTGTTTCCTTCCTTTCCACAATTGTCATTTTTTTCTAGATTCTTAGTTTATTCAGAATTTTAATGGAAATTCAGAGGTTTGTTGGGGTTTTTTTTTTAGATTCTTATTAATTGCTAAGCCATTTTTATTTTGTTTTTTAGGAGTTATTGGTTTTGTTCTGTTTTTGTAAGGTAATTGGGGCTAAGTGAGTTACCCAGCGTCACACAGCTAGTAAGTGTCAAGTGTCTGAGGCCAGATTTGAATTCAGGTCCTCCTGAATCCAGGGCTGGTGCTCTATCCACTGTTCTACCTAGCTGCCCCCTAAGCCATTTTAAAAATTTGTTTTGGGAAAAGACTCATGAGAGAAAATGCTATCTACATCTAGAGAAAGAACTGTGGAGTCTGAATGCAGATCAAAGCATATTATTTTCTTTTTTTGTTTTTTTCTCGTGGTTTTCCCCTTTTGTTCTGATTCTTCTTTCCCAACATGACTAATGTGGAAATATGTTTAATATGATTGTACATATATAGCCTATATTAGATTGCTTGCTGTCTTGGGCAGTGGGGAAGGGAAGGGAGGAGGAGGAAAAATTTAGAACTAAAAATCTTCTAAAAGTGAATGTTGAAAACTAAAAATAAATAAATTTTTAAAAAATTTGTTTTTGGAATAACTAGAACATGTATTATATCCTCACAAAACAATATTTAATGATGTTGTCTGTGTGAGAGTACCACCTTAGTATTTCTAACTTTAACTCAGTGTGCATCATGAGGTAAACCACAGTTCTACTTCTTTCAGTGAAAAATAGATGATCATAGGATAGAGTCATGTGTAAGTCAGTGTAGAGATAATCTATTATACAAGGTACTTGGGATTTTCCCCATTCCTCTTAAAATCACTACTTAGTCTTCTTTCTTTCTTTTTTTTCTTTAGCAAGCTTGTACCTTCATCAAGTCCAACCTAGATCCCAACAATCTTGACTCCCTTTTCTATGCTGCACAGTCCAGTCAGGTACTTTCAGGGTGTGAGGTAAGTCAAATCTCTTCAATCTAATATTACAACCACTGAACTACACAAACCTCTTTTGACATCCTTCATGTTATTGGGGTTTGGGGGAAGAATTGTTTGGGGTTTAAAAAAATAAAAGTATTATTGTTGTTGTTGTTGTTGTTTCCTAGAAGTTCTTTTTATAGCATTAATGAAGAGTTTAGTTTTTGCTTTTTTTTAATATGAAACTTTTTTTTTCCTGAATTTTGACTTTTTACGGCCTTATCTGTCTTAGAAGACAAGTGAACAATCCTTCTTGTAACAGTTTTTCCCCTTGCTGTTTAGAGATATCTTGATTTTCTTTTCTATCCCACCTTTTTTCTTGAAACAAAAGGAAAGAATAATATGTATGACAAATCCCTCCTCACCAAATTTCTAGAATGCTTATATTCCTGAATGTAGGACAGCCATTGTGCAGAGAAAAATGACCGTCCGAGTTAGGGATCAGAAGCATTAAAACATCAATGAGGATGTGCTGGCAAGTTTGATGCCTTTCCAGCATCACTTTGCTGTGACCAGAGGGAAGGGACCCTAGATTGCCTAGTTGCTTATACTGGATCTGAAATCCTCTGTGTTTCTACTATTCTTTCATAGATTTCTATTTCCAACGAGACCAAAGATCTGCTCCATGCAGCTGTGAGTGAAGATTCATCAGTCTCTCAAATCTACCATGCAGTTGGAGCCCTCAATGGCTTTGGCCTTCCTTTGGCATCTCAAGAAGCACTCGGTGCTCTCACTGCTCGTCTTAGTAAGGAGGAAACCGTGCTGGCGTGAGTCATTGTTAAGAAGCATTTCTTCAACTCCTAATAACCTGCAATACTATCCCTGTCACTGTGCTTAGAAAGTTGAATAGACAAGTTTTGCCCTCTAGGAGGAAGAAAATTACTAAACCAAGACATGAATGGACCATAAGGTATAGAGTCAGAGACAGAGGTAGGAAGGATAAGTTAATCTCATGGGTAAAGACTAAAAATAAGAGAGAGTATGTAATTGACAATAATATCGATTTACTAGGATTCATCAAGTATTTTCCTTACAGTAATCCTGTGAGCTAGGTATAGTTCAAGCTAATAATTATCATCCACATTTTACAGAAGAGACTCAGAGAGTTTAATTGATTTGCCCAAAATCACACAGCTACAAGGTATTATTAGAACTGGGTTTTGAACCCAGGTTTCCTACTTTAGGACCAAATTTCTCTCTGTGACATCACATTGCCTCTCAGTGATTAGTCATAAGGAGTTAGTTCTTTGTCTAGTCTGGCTGTACTGAGGATATTCCAAAAAGAAGTAAGGCAGAGTTTTAGGAATTCTTTAAATGAGATAAAAGTTGCTGGTGGCAGTTGGGGGGTGAGGGAGGGAGGTGAGAAAGAAAGGCTGTGGTGAATGAGGAAGGGGTTCTATATAGCAAATAGTCTAATGCCTTGAAAAAAGCATCTTCAATAGTAGTGGCTCACATTCTAATTTATTTAGTATTTAAAGCAATCTAACTTTTTGGATGGGCCATTTGTCCCCCTTACAAAGTAGATTTAAGAGAAAAAAGAATTTGAAAGTTGCCTATGTTGAATATTACAAATAAATCACCACAAATTGTTTGCATTGTGTTAGTTTGCTTAATACTCTCAAAAGGGAAGCAAATTGATGACTACGGAATAAGTGTTTAGTAAGGCTCATGACAAAGCTATCACTCTATAGCTAAGCAGATTTATTTTCATTTTTGAACTTCCTTTGAGAACTTCATATCTATGACATATCCCAAAACAAGAGGAAAGTTGTGTTTTAATTTTAAAATCCTTTTCTCTTACCTTCCTAGCTTTTTTCTGAGCTTTGTATCTATTATTGGAAAATGCTGAGATCTTGGTCATGTTTAAAGTTCAGTTTCATTCCCCAGCTGCATCATAGTAGTGATCCTTAAAGACTGTATTTCACATTGACTCTCATGCTTTCTTTTAGTGAACTAGCACTTCCTTGTTTTATAATAAAACATTTCAGTGGAGTAAGTTTTCCAGGGAACGTGGTAGAATTGTTGGAGATCATTGAACACAGGAAAATCTTTCACCTTGCATTCTCTAGAATATTGATTTTATAAATGGTGATTGAACCCTAGGCCAGACTCTGCCATTGGTCTATTACCTAAAAACAGTGAGCTCATTTGATCACCAGATGGCCTCAATTTTCTCTTTTTATCTAGAAGAGCACCATTTACATTTTTTGAGGTACTTTATGCCTTCACAGAGTAGATTTAGATGTGGAAGGGAGACTTAGAGAACATCTAATCCAGACTTCTAATTTTATGGAAGAGGAAACTGAGGTTTAGAAAGATTAAGTGGCCTAATTGCTGAAATAAACAGCAGGACCAAGATTAGAACCAGTTCTCCTGACTTGTAGTTCATTGTTTTCTCTAATGCGTTGTGTTGCTTTACAAAGGCAACATTTCTTTTATTGAGTCCATGCTCTGGGCATAGCATCATGCTAGGATTTGTGTGGCATTCAGAAATGTAAGATAGCCAGTTTGCAGTCTGTGAAAAATTAACAATGTAAGAGATATCTTTTTTTTGGGGGGGGGTAGGCAGTGAGGTTAAGTGACTTGCCCAGGGTCACACAGCTAGTAAGTGTTATGTGTCTGAGGCCGAATTCAAACTCAGGTCCTCCTGAATCCAGGGCCAGTGCTCCATCCGCCTAATGGCTTGGAAGGTTTGAATATACTAGTGGAAGTTAAGTGGATGATAGAATGCTATTTAATTTGTGTTCTTCCAAACACCTCTAGATGTTTTGTATTCCCTTTAGTGGCATGTTGCTAGTATCTCTTTGGGTGTCACAAAGTACCTGTGAGTTAGGGATCATACAAATATTATATTTGTTTGACTGTTGAGGAGGTAAAAGCACCAAAAGGCCAAGTTACCATCACATAAGCCCATCTAGGATGGTTTTTGGATCTCTTCCTTCCTTCTGGTGCCCTCTCTACTGCTCTTATGGCTTGTTCTGCTTCGTGACAGAGTGGAACAGATGGGGATGATGCAATAAGAAAGGAAAATAACTGATGCTGTTCTGGAAAGGGAAGAGTGCAGGGGTAGAAGGTGTCAAAAAACAATTTGTTGGTTTGTATTTTGGATGAATGGTTTTGCTAATATCTGCCTAGGATAATCTAAGATATAATAGACATTGAAACTGGTTTCTGAGATGGGGAAGCAGTATGGTTTACTGGAAACAGCACTGATCTGGGATCAGGAGACCTGAGTTCTAGTCCTGGCTCTGTCATGAACCAGCTATATGACCTTCCCCTCCCTGAGCCTCAGTTTCCTTATTTGTAAAATTAGGGAATTGTACCATTTGGTCTCTAAGGTCTCTTTTAGCATCCTATGATTATAAGTTTGACAATCACTAGGTTCTGTTTTCTAATTAGATCAGAAACTACTATTTTGTCTTTTGTTTAAATCAGATTGTTTCGAATAAGAATATGCATGTATATCGGAATACGCTTGCTCACTCCAGACTTGCCTTTTTTTCACTCTTACAGAACTATTCAGGCTTTACAGACGGCATCATACTTATCTCAGCAAGCTGATCTGAGTGGCATTGTAGAGGAGATTGAGGTAGGAACTGAGCATTCCACCTGGGAATGTTTACTTTTAATGCTTGACTGAAAACAATTATAAAAAAAGCCCTTCAAATTGGAAGGGACCTCAGATTGGGTCATCTAGTCTAGTCTTTACCTAAAGCATAAATACCTCCTATAGCATCCTCGATAATGATCAGCTTCTGATTGAAGAGCCAGAGCTGGGGAACTCCTTGCGGCCTGTTCCATTGTTGAACAACTCTCATCGTTTGGAAGTTGTTCCTTATGTAGTGAGCTAAAATCTGTTTCCCCCTGATTTCTACCCACTGGTCCTAGTTCTTCCCTTCTGGGACCAACTGTATGGTATAGTAGATCAGAAACTGAATTGAGACTCAGCAAACCTGCATTAAAATCCCAGTTTTGTCATTTATGACCTATCTGTATACCAGGCAAGTCTTTTTACCTCTCTGGGTTGCAGTGGTTTCCATCTCAGTGTGATGAGAGTATTTAACTAGCTGTTGCTAAGATACCTTCCAAGTCTAAATCCTGTGATCATAAGTCTAATTCCTTTATCACAGGATGGCACTTTAAATATTTGAAGACAGTGTCTGTCTGTTTGTCTGTCTGTCTGTCTCTCTCTCTCTCTCTCTCTCTCTCTCTGTCTTATAAGATCCCCTGTGGATTCTGATTCATCCCTAATACAGCGGGATTTATTACCTTATTTACCCTAGACTGCTGTTAGTGACCTGTCCCTTGTATTTGTGTAAGATAACATGGCACTCAAATAGGCTTTTATATTTGTTTCTACTCACTTTCATTTTCTCAGATTTGGCCCATCATTTTGGTCTTAAATGTGGATCTCTTTGGATCCCTATTGTAGTAGGATATCTGCAAATGGAACCATCTTCAGATGTTTTTCATCCTTCCATTTCAGTGATCTGTGTATTTAGGCTGTGACTCTAGGTGTTTTTCAGCTTGAAGATTCCATATGTGGATTTCGCTTTTACTCTCTCTAATCCCAGCAAGACAGTTTGTTCTGTTTCTCTAATGCCAGGTTGCTGTATGTTGGATAAGGAAAAATTATTTTCCCTATTAATAACAGTACATGCTTGCATAACTCTTTACTTTTTTATAAAGTACTCTCTTTAAAACAATTTGGTGAAGGAGGTAGAAGAAGATAATATGATGTTAATATCCCTATTTTATAAATGAGGAAACTGAGGCTCAGAGAAGTGACTTGTCCAGGTTCCTGTGGCTCACAAGAGGCAGGGCTGGATTTTGGGTCTTCTGACTCCCATGTTTAATATTCTTTCAATTCAAGAAATGTTTATCCAGTACCTCTTATGTATAGGGCACTGCTAGATACAAAGACAAAGATGAAATAATCTTTGCCCACAAGCTTCTATTCTGCTGGGGGATGCAATAAGTACACATGGTACAGCAAAAAGATCAGTGGCAGAGGATCTGAGTTCAAATTCTGCCTGTGCCACTGTCTGTGACAGTCAGCTAATCTCTCTGGGTCTCAATTTCTTCATTTGTAAAATGAGGGAGTTGGGCTAGATTGCCTCTTAATCTTTTTTCTGGATCTAAATGTATGATCCCAAGGAAATATGATCTGGTTTGAGAAAGAAGGGAATACTAATAGCTGAGGAGATCAGGAGAGGCTTCCTGTATGAAGTGACCCAAGTTGAATTTGGGGGGAAGGTAATGATCTTATAAGGCAGAGGAGAAGGGAGAGAATGAATTCTAGGTCTGGAGACACTTCTGCAAAGGTATGGGGATGGATGGAAAAAAAGATTGGCTCTCCCAGATTCCTGATGCTGCTTGTAAGTTGTGCATTGGAGTAAAGAGTGAGGCCTGTCTATATTGACAGATATCAGATGATCCTGTGATTGCTTTCTTTCTTGAGGAGCACTCTAGGTTTGCAGGAAACTTCTGAGATTCCTCAGAGCTCAGTATGCTCATTCTCATAGAATAATGATAAGCAGCTTTGTTTTAATTACACATATAGTTTCTTTGATTTGACATATTTTGGTTGTGTCTTTTTGTGGCAGGACCTTGTTGCTCGTTTAGATGACCTGGGTGGAGTGTATCTACAGTTTGAAGAAGGCTTAGAGCCCACAGCATTATTTGTTGCTGCCACCTACCAGCTCTCAGACCACGTGGGAACAGAGCCACCTTTTAAAGAGTATTAATTAGACAGTTAACAAAATATAAGACAAAAAACCTTTTATCTACTAATGCCAGATGGACTTTTTTTTTTTTACAAAGGCTAACTGTTAGAAAAATGTGAGAAAAATGTGATCACTTCAAATACACATTGGTAACCTAATGTACATGTTCACAGAAGCCCTGGTCAGAATTGTGAAGTAGATGAAATTCATATTCGTTGATCCTCTCCCTTTCCCCTAGCCCTACTTATTTCCTTTGTATTGTTCTCTGACCCTTCTTTTGCTCTTCTTCCTGTGGCTCTCCTCCAGGGAACGTTCTCATGCTTCATAATTACTCTTCTTTCCTGGTAGTTGAAATACCTTTTCCCCTGATTTGGATGACCTCAGCTAGCTGTTAGGAGACAATGTGGTTAAAGTAATCCCTAATAATCATCGAATCCTTTAGTCAGATGGCACTTCAGATGTCATTTAGTCTACCCATTACAAGGAGCATGAATCTGTGATGCAGTGGTCATCCAGCCCCTACTTGGATACATCCAGTGATGAGGAAAACTATATCCCAAGGTTCTTTTCCTACAGCTATAGTTTTTACATATTTCTTCCTTATACTGACTTAAAATTTTCATTAATCCTAGTTGTAACTCCTGGAGCCACTTGGAATAAGTCTAATTGTTCTTCCATACGACTTCTTTTAAGTACTTGGAGACAAAAACCAAACAAATATTATTTGCATATAGGTTTCATGTTGTTTATCCATTTCGCTGTTCTTGGTCTTGCCTCCTCCCCATTCTCACCCCTTGGATTCTCTCTATAGATATTTTTCTCCTGGCTATATAAACCCAGTTCCTTCTATGGATTCTTGTGTGACATAATGATTTTCTTTGCCCTCATGCATTCTAGCTAGCCAGTGTTCCTCTTAAGTGTGTGTAAATGACAGGTGATCTTAATCCTTGAATATGTTTCATTTTTTAAAGAAAGACCATGACTATTCAGATGCCTCTGTCATTGGTAGAGTAAATGTAGGCGATAACTTTTAAGCTGGGCTGCCTTTGTGCTTCTTTGTACTCATCCTTACTCAGAAGAACAGGAATCTACAGCAGCTGCCCCTCTTTTGAAAGTTTGCCAATCTCTGCCTCGGAGTATTTGTAAAGCAAGCTTCTGTTGTTCAATATTTAGAAGGAATGATTTGAATTAGATTATTGAAACTTCCCTGTTGCTATGCATTGTTAAACACTGGAATCTTCTCTAGAGAGTTCTTAGGAAATAGTAAACAATTAGTTGTCCAGGATGTTTGTATTATAGTCCTGCTTGAAAATCTCTGCACATTTCTTTCCAGTTTGAAGACTCTGCCTTATAGTTATTCATAGTAGTTTCATTTATATATAGGGCTTTTCCCTTCCACGTGAAAAAATTAACAAGCCAGAGTAGCTCACCTGCTTTAAAAGACCTTTTTTAAGTTCTTTCTGTAAGTGATAGTGGAGAAAAATATGCTACAGAGTGATAGAGACAATTTAGAACATCAGTACTCCAGGGTAGAGAAAAGACTGAGCTGATGAAACATATATTCAGGGATTAAGATCTTATGTCTTGGTTTTTCCAAAACAGGTGTGTGACCAGAGGAATTAATCCTGTTGTTACTTTTTACAGGGCAACTCTAGTGAGTAGTCACAGACTTTAAGGTGTCAGGGGCCAAGTGATAAAAAAAATATAATTGGTAAAATTACAGATCATGGTTTAATGTTGACTGAATTTCACTGTCAGGAACAAAAGGTTCTTGTTAGATAGTGAGGTATGTGTGTTATAGTTTGATGGAAGGAAGTATTTCCTCTTTAAACATGCCAGCTTCATAATTTTTATAAATACCTTTTATTCTTTTGGTTTAGGAATATCTTTTATTCTTAAATTCATCATTTAAAATCACTTCCAGATTTTTTTTTCTCTAAGCTAGTACATCATTTCCTAATGGATAATGGTTTAAGTTCCTTTCAGATGTAAATCTCTGGTTTTGAAAGTTCTTTTAAATAAAAATATAGCCCTAATTCGTCTTATAAGGATGGGATTTGGAGAAAGAAAGGTAGTGGAAATAGGAAGTGAAGGGATGTGGATTTAGTGAACAGTATATTTTGTTGTAAGTGCTACTACTGTGTACACTGTCTCATGTCCACAAGCATTAATTAAACATCTGCTATATGCCTGATTGTATGCTGAGCACTGGAGATATCTGGTGAAGGAGATAATATACAACAAGTACAAGCCAAGCAGGTAGAGAGGAGGACAGGAGGAAGAAAATTTTAGGCCAGCCAGTAAAAATGTATTTGATCATATACTTATGTGTGGATATATTTAATCTTAGGGAGTCGATTTGCCTTTATCTATACCTTTGATAAGTACATCAGTAATGTCACTAGCATAAACTACACAATAGTGAATTTTTTCTTTTAAAATTTCATGTCATCACAGTAATAATCTGCAGAAATATTTTAGTATGCACACATGATAAAAATTGGACCAAAGCCATCATATATTTCTGCTTATTCTCTTCCATTTATAAATTTCAGTTTATAACCAAAAGACCTTTTATGCCACTACCTAGAAAATGGAGGAGTGACTTTAGAAGGAGTTGACCTAATCCCCCCTTTGAAGCTGACAAAAAAACAGGAAGCATATTTCACATATTCTTTCTTACCTACTCATTATCTTGAGATGTTCCCCTTTTCCTTCAGGATCAAGTAATCCAGCTGGTGAATGCCGTTTTCAGCAAAAAGAATTTTGACTCTCTCTCTGAAGCCTTCAGTGTTGCTGCTGCCTCCGCTGCGTTTTCTCAGAATCGCTATCACCTTCCTGTTGTCATTGTTGCTGAGGGGTCAGCTTCAGTGTCTCACCAGCAACCTGTTCTCCGGGTAGGACTTCCACAAACTTACTTAGAGTCCACATTGAATAGCCAGTCATTGGTCTCATGAAGGAATACATGGTATTTAGGATACCACTCAATTCATGGAGGGAAACGATGCATGGATTTGCACCCTCTACAAATGCCTAATCCTTATGTTTAAGGTTAATTTTTCAAAGGATTTTAAAATAATACTAGCTTCTGTTGTGTGAGTTAACTGCATACGCAGCATTTCATTTCTGTGCCCATGATAGCCCAAGAGGCCTTCATCTGTAAGAATACACTCTTCAAGAGCAAGAGGAAGCTCAAAAGGGGATACAGACTAGCAGGGCAATTTTGTTACCATTATGTTAAATTTAATATGTACTTTTAAAAAAGTTGTATGTTGTAGAAGTTCACAGTTTCATATATTGCCCTCTTCTGTTGTTTATTGAAATGTTCATGATTGATATTTAAGGTCATAATTTTTAAATTTTTTCTAAAAAAGTAAACAGAAATGTACTCTCCAACACTAGACTCTTAGAAAATATATTGCTTTGAAATTTAAGATTCCTAGATTAACTCCTGTGTAATCTTAGAATTTGCTGAAATAGATAATTGAGTCCTTTTCATTCAAGGTAGTGAGGCTATAGCTGTCTTTCTTTTCCTTAAGTACCCATTGCATCACCCCGGTTTTCATCCATTAAGAGACCTTGCAGGATTCTATCATTGAATAATTCTAAAGTATAACTTTGTCAGGTAGAAATTGTGGCAGCTAGGTGGTGCCGCGGCTAGAGCACTAGGCCTGGAGTCAGGAAGACCCAAGTTCAAATATGGCCTCAGACGCTTACTAGCCGTGTGACCCTGGCCAAGTTACTTAACCTTTGTTTGTTTTAGTTTCTTCAACTGTAAAATGGGGATAATAATAGTACCTACTGCCCAAGGTTGTTGTGGGGATCAAATGAAATAGTATTTGCAAAGTGCTTAGCACAGTAACTAGCACAAAGTTGGTACTACAAAAATACTTATTCTCAATACCTTTCCCTTCCCTAGAAGTCATATGACATTAAATACTAGCATCACTTTGACATCCTTTTGAATATTTTTTTTTTATTGAACATTTTCAAACTTCTGTAGGCTCAAGAAGAATGCTTTTGAATATTTCAAGTCCAAGTGGGTGGGTTGACTGCAAACCAAAAATAAGCTGAAACCCTCCAAAGAAGTTCCTTTTGTAATATTTTCTAATATGTGTTAAACAATCTAGGACCCATCTATATGTCTGCAGTTGTCCCAATAGCAGTCATCTTCCAAAGGAATTCTGCTTGTTAAGAGTTTTTAGGCACTCTGCTGTAGCCTCCGTTGAAGTCCTCATAGTGGTGCCTCATTACAGTATAGTAGTGACCCTGGAATCTTGAAGGCTTTGCCACTGAAACCCAATCTAAGTCTTGCCAACTGGAAAAGGTTGAGATAACAGGTCTGGTAACAGATTGAATACCTTTCATCCAAAGACTGGCCCAAGTCGGTTCCAGAAGACTGGCAGCTTGGGGATGAATTTTTTTTTAGGTGTAACAATTGACAAACACTGGACAGAGGGGGGCTCACATTGTATGTTAGTGGAGTTTCTCTTGAAATGAAATAATGAATTCCTGAAGAATAATGTAAGTGTGATACATAGACAGCATGGTGTGGTCTCGGAGGTAAGAAATCCATGTGCTGGTTCTTGCTGTGCCATCCAATCCACTGTGTGTCCTTTGACATTTATCACTAACTAGGTCTCAGTTCCCACATCTGTATAAATGAAGGGTTTGGACTATGTGATCTCTAAGGTTCCTTCTAGTTCCAAAAGCTTGTGATCCAGTCCATTATTTACTATAAATGTTATCATTCAGGTCAGCTTGATTATATTTGATTTCTGATGTCAACTTATAGTCAAGAATTTTCTTAAGTAAATTCACCTGAGCAGATCTCTCCCGTAATTGTTTGAAAGGGGAAAAGGGAAAAAGCATTTATTAAATACCTACTATGTTCGAGGCACTAAACACAGATGTTTTACCAATATTATCTCATTAGATCCTTGAAACAGCCCTTTGATCTCCATTTTACAATTGAGGAAACCGAGGCAGACAGATCAAGTGACTTGCCTAGAGTCACACAGCCAGTATGAATAAATAAAAAGTAATCAGGTGATAGTCTTTTCTTCTACATGTAATTTTGTATTTCTTTCCAGCTGCAAGTTACTAATGTTATGTCACAACCACTGGCTCATGCTTCTGTCACACTAGAACGTGCTAAGTCTTCTTCTACTAAAAACACAGTCCTACAGCAGACTGCATTCACTCCTGCAGGGTAAGTCCTTAGACCACTCTGCTGGCCTTATAGCATATCTTTTAATTAAAAACAACAACAACAACAATTTCTTTCATTCAACAACGATTTATTGAGCGTCCGTCATATGCAGAGTGTGGTGATGAGCACTCAGCATACAATGATGTAAGATGTGATCCCAGCTTTTAAGAATCCTTTACTCTACTGGATATAAGATATTTGCATAGCAACTGTAATACAAGTAGACTGATAGAATATAAGGGAAGTACAAAGAATTACAGACTTTACTATATGAGAAGTCCAGTGTATTAAAGCCTTAGATTCATTTATAACATTACTTCAGCGCATGTAGAGATCATTCCTGGACCGGGTGGGGTGGGAGGAGGTGGAAACATGGAGGATCCAATAAAAGGTACATGAAGGAAAGAGCATTTTATATTACTGGTATGTTAATTTACTTTTAATAGTTAGCTGGAACTTACAGTTAGCTAAAGGCAGAGGCACTCACTGATATGGCATACTAAGAAAAAAGGCTGTAAAACATGTCTCTATAGACCTGGGGTATTGTTCTCCCATAAATACACAAAGCATCTGTGGTAAGAGTGGTTCTCTACGTAAAGTACATTGATAGTAAGGCACATACACAGTGAAAACATGCAGCCAAGGCAGCTCATGCCTCTAGCTCTTCAGGATCTTGACATCTTTTCCCTTCTCCTGGTGGCATCACACTGTCCCCTTTTCCTGGGGGCTGTTTTATCTCTACTGGGCAGGTAAGTCAGCTCAGTTCCCAAGGCCTGCTCTTGGCTAGCAAAATTAACTTGAGGAAAGGACATTTTATCAGGGTTTTGAGTAATGCAAAGGATTTCAACAGTTGGTATTTTCTTCTGTTACCTGGGTACATTTTATGTCTGTCCAACGAATCCACTGTTCCTGTCTTAGATTCTAAGTTCCTAGGGATGTGGGACTTGATCATATGGTATGTACCATAACACAAAAACACTTAAGTCTGGTTATGATAAATATCTGAGTATAACATTCCATGGAGAGGGAATGGTATGAGCAAAAACTTAGAGGTGGGGAATTGTAGTAGTCTCCTGGTTAATGAAAACAGCCATTTATTAATATCATGATTATAAAACCAAATCTAAGCTTATCTTTGGCTATAGAAATTCTTTGAATAAGCCTTCATTCTTATTTTACTTTCATACTTGGTTTATGGGCACAAAAAATTCTGGGCTTTTTATTTTTTTAAAAGTTGTCTTATAAAATTAAAAACATAGATCATAGTATCATAGATTTAAAGCTGGGAAGGACCTTCAAGGATATCTAGTCCATGCATCTCATTTTGCATGTGAGGTAACCAAGGTCTAGAGAGGTTAAAAGACTTGCCCAAGATCACACAGGAAGTAAGTGTCAAGAGCTGGGATTTGAACCCAGGTCCTTTAACTCCAAATCCAGATCTTTCTCTACTGCTGGTTCCATCTCTTATTACCTACCTTTTTGGGTAACTGAATGTTTGCAGTTGATCACATTGTTGTTTTAATAGCTTTTTAAAGCCTAACCAGCTTTTATCATTATCAGACTTAAGAAGCTTAGAATCTAAGATGGAAAGAACAGATTCATTGGACAGACAAAATATGCACAGGTAACAGAAGAAACATTTTTTAAAATACCAATTTGAAAAACAAAATAATTAATATAAAGAGGAAAAGTGCATAATGTGTACCCAGTAGTAAAGAGGTCCACGGGAGTTACATATTTTGATGGTTAGATTCAGGAATTCATCTTCTTTTTTAATTAGTCATGGAATTTTTAAGAGCTGCTATGAAAAAAGAAATAGAGTTTCACCTGCTAGGGGGTGTAGGATATCCCAAATAAAGTGTAACTTGGAAGACTTGGGCAAAACAAATTTGTTTGGGAAACAACAGAGGAGGTGGGATAGAAAGCAGTTAAAAGAAGTGAGATTAACTTGGGCAACCTTGAAATCAGAGTGAGACCCTTACTCTAGTTGTTATTAAAGTCAGCAGGTAAATAGTACCAGACTGTTGTATTAAAGAGGCAATATAATGTGGTTGTAGTAAATCCCTGGCTCTCCTACTTCCTATGAGATCAGAAATGAGTCGTTTAGCCTCTCTCTCTAAACCTATATTTCCTTCTCTGTACAAATGAGGTAAAAATCTATTCTGTTTATGTTATGGACTTTTTGAGCAAATTAAGAAATAATGAGTATAAAGCACATTATGAAATATAAATAACTAAGAAAGTTTTATAAAGCATTATTGTTGTTGTTGTTATTAATGACCTTCTTGAATAAGGCTTTGACAACTATGCTCCAATTCACATAGAGATGGTTTTGATCTGAACTTCATGAATGTCAAGCCTGCCAGTGGTTACTATGACTTCTCTATCCGCGTTGAAGGTGATAGCCACTACATTGCAAATATTGTAGAGGTAGGTGCTTTTCTTGTCATCTTTGTTGCTGTAGCAGTGTTGAAAACAGTGTGTAAACAGGAATAAATCATTTTTCATTTAGGGGATTTTGATCTCACCCTCTGACCAAGCCAGAGCAAGCCTATGGAAGAAAGTTAAATATTTGGACTGTCATTTAACAGTCTGCCAATGTTGTATTATATAAAAGAATTGAGTATATGTGCTTTACAGGTATTGTGAGTGAAGTGGCCTTTTTACATCAAGTTAAATGCTTGTTGATAGCTAAGCTTACATGGAGTGGTATATGATAGGCATTGAGAAGTTGCATATAATGTACAACCTATAGTCTTTTATAATGAGAATATGTTTGAGACTTTTAAAAATTCAGAGCAGTTGTAAAAGCAAAAATTATCTCATTTATCTAGTGATATCAGGGAATGAGCTCTCCCCAGTATGTGAATTTTGTGTGTGATAGGGGTTGTTTTGTTTTGTTTTGGCTGACACTTTTAATTTAACATTCCAGAAATGCCAGGACATATAAATTGAACTTTGTTTTCAAGATTTTTTTTTAATTTTAATTTATTTTTACCTACCCATTGAGAAGACAAGAAATAATACCCATTATACTTGTGAAGTCATGCAAAACATTTCTACACTAGACATGTTGTAAAGGAAAAAAGCAAGAAAAATTAAGAAAGTGAAAAAAAAATGCTTCAGTCTTCACTCAGAGTTCATTAGTTTTCTGTCTGGAGATGGATAGCATTTTTCATCATTAGTCCTTTGGGATTGTTGGGATCCCAATTGTTGGGATCAGTTGGGATCATCACATTGATCAGAGTGGCTAAGTCTTTCACAGTTGGTCATTGTTACAATATTGCTGTTTTCTTCTGGTTCTTCTCACTTCACTTTGCATCAGCTGCTATAATTCTTCCCAGGTGCTTCTAAAACCATACCCTTTGTCTTTTCTTATAGCACAATAGTATTCCTCACAGTCACATACCATAAGCTTGTTCAGCCATTCCTCAATTGATGGCTATCCCCTCAGTTTTCAGTTCTTTGCTACCACAAAAATAACTGCTATAAATATTTTTGTACATATAGGTCCTTTTTTTTCCTAAAAGCTAGAGATTTATTGTTATTTTGTGATTAATAAATTGTCAAATTGGCTATGACACTTTCCCACAACTAAATACCACCATTCACCAGTACAGAAGTTGGTACTTAACCAGATTGAGGAACAAGGCAGAAAGAGCAGACATGTGAACATCACTGGTAACTCAACTTACACTCTTTGTGCCTGTGTACTGCACATTATTCTCACCAAGGTAAAGTGTCCGAACAGATTAGGGGGGCAATATGGCTTCCACAACCTTTTTTTTGTAGCAAGCAGTTACAGAAGCAATAGAATTGAACTTCAATATTTCCCCTGATTTTATTGGTCTGCACCCATGTTACTTGAACATATTTCAGTTTTTTAAAACTATACACAAGGGAAACAAAAACCTGACCTAAGAGAATACTGAACCAGTCAGTCAAATACATGACTAACTTCTAGGTCATCTTTGAATTGGTTCTAAAGGAGTGTACCACCCTAACAGTTTGAGAATTAGGCAAATAGGATTTCTCTGGAAGAAAGTCTGTATAAAGAAAAGCCAAATGTTCTTACTATATAGTTAGAACAGCTCATGATCTTTCATCTGTAAATTATATTTCTATGCTACCCAATATCCATTTCAATTCAATTAGATTCTTGGTTACCAGGTATAATCCTGGTCCAATCTGGAGGCAGATTTCCTCCAAAATGTCTCCTTTCTGAGCCTCTGAAAAGCATAATGTTTGACTGTTTTTATAGGTAGGTCCTTTTTCTTTGATTTATTTGCAGTGATACCAGATCAAAGGGTATACACAAAGGTATGCCTTTTGGGCATAGTTCTATATTGTGCTCCAGAATAGTTGAACTAGTTCACAGTTCTACCAAACAGTGCAAGAGCGTATCTGTTTTTCCACATTGCCGCATCATTTTCCTTTTCTGTCACCTTAGCCAATCTTGTAGGTGTGAGGTAGTACCTCAGAGTTGTTTTAATTTGCATTTCTCTAATTATTAGTGATTTAGAACATTTTTTGGTATGATTATTGATAGTTTGACTTCTTCCTCTAAGAACTGCCTGTTCATATCCTTTGACCATGTATCAATTGAGAAATGGCTTTTATTTTTATAAATTTGGCTGTTCCCTACGTATTTGAAAAACAAGACCTTGATTAGAGAAACTTGCTGTAAAAAGTTTTCCCCTGTTTCCTGCTTTCCTTCTCATTTTGGCTCTGTTAGTTTTGTTTGGTGCAGAAACTTCTTAATTTTATGTAATCAGAATATTCATTTAACGTCCTATGAACCTTTGTATCTCTTATTTGGCCATAAATTCTTCCCTTATCCATAGATCTGCAACAGGTAATTTTTTTCCATGCTCCGCTAATTTGCTTTTTTTTATCACCCTTTATGGCTATATCATTACCCATTTTGAGCTTATCTTGGTATACTGTGTGAATTTTGATGGTAACTGAAATTTATGCCTTTTAAATAAACATCAGTCCTTTAATTTTTTTGTGAAACTCTTGTATGCACACTTTCTTGTTAGAGCATAGACTCAATGCCATCATTATGATAAGTCTTAAGAGCTTAATAAATGCTTGATCTAGTTGTGTGCCAGGCACTATGCTAAGTGCTGGGAATATTAGTACAGTTATCAAATGTTTTTTAAAACCAAGATCTCTAATTAAAGCATGAAGGGATACACACACACACACACACACACACACATTTAACTAATTTACAAAAATCATCTATTAAGGTATACAAAGATCATAATTTGCAATGAAATCTTGAATCTTTGAAGTAGTGAATTAAGCAATGGTTTTAGAGGTTGTCTTGCCTCAAAGTAAGGTTGAAAACCAAATGATTTCTTAGGGTCCTTTCTAGCTGATGGAAATGAGAATGGGGAAAGTAGTCAGGATAGCTGTTGATAAATCTCATTTATGTTTTAAGAAGAATGAGTTTTATTGATAGTCCCTAGGTGCTATTCCTAGTTTTATGCATGATTTAGGCATGTCATGTTTCCACTGTCCCAGTTTTTCCTCTTTAGTGAGAAACTACCACTTAGAAAGTGGTTTCAAGGACATTTGTCTAGTCCTCTGGGCTCTCAGAATTCCACTGTAATTGCTAATGGTAAGCATTTATCTCTCCAGAGAATAGTTTATTCATCGGTGAATCAAGCCTAGTATTTGTAAAATGCTTTTGTAGTAGTTAAAAAAAAACCTGAGAAATAAACGCACAGTAACAATAATTGCCAGTAGCTATTATTAATGTAAATACTAATGACTTCCATTTAAGTCATTGCCATCACTTTTTTAACATGATGATGGAGTTACTATTAGCATCCTGCCTGCCATATTCATCAAAGTGGGACTAATTCTTATTTATAAAGGCTGACCTCTGCTGCACATGTCAAATTTGCTTTCTAATTGCAATAATAATCTCACTTAGAGCATCAAAGCCAGCAGCCTGGTCCTGTTTAATCTCTCCCGGGGTGCCCTGAGTTGGCTGGAGTGCATTAAACACTGGCAGCTTTGCATGAAGGCCCCTAATAGCACTCATTGTTATTGGGCAAGTTGTCAGGGGAGCCATGGGTTTTGGAAGCTGTCATTAGCATTAATTGCCTCTAATGCACCATCATTTTTGACAGTGATGAACTAAACAGGATGGTTATTACTCCCAGCAGAAAGGCCACATTTCCTGGCATTAAGATATTTTTGTGATGTTTATGCCATATACTATAGTCACAAAAAGGGCCAGTGTGGACCAGCCCCCAAATCACCTATTGAATGAAAAACAAGTTCCCTGTTTTTCTTGTTAAAGCTGTGAAAGGACATTTTATAGTTTAAAAGAAGCAGCTAACTATCAGGAAACCTTTTAATTCTTCTTAGAAATGAGTCTGCTTAAGAGATGATATTGATGGTTTTTATTTTTTTGGTGTTTTAAGAGTAGAATTATTGTGACTTTCCTTTAAAATGCATTTTTAATTAACCATTTGTAGGTAAGTTTTGGAAACAAAGAGCTAGGAGTCTTCGTTTGGTGCTAACCCTAATATTATGAATGAGCATTTAAATAAGTGCTGCTACTGTTTAAAGGTTAACTTAAGTCTGATGTGATTTGACAGTCTGCCCTTTGGCACATTTAGGGGTGTGATTATATTATTTAGAATTATTTATTCTGATACCACAAAATGAATGTCTATGTATTATACTACAATATAATTTATCCATGTTCATAAAAGGCAAAGAGGAGAGATGAAAAAACCTGTCTTTCTACCCCTTCCAAAGGAGATGGTAATTCATACATGTGGAACATTGACTATAATGCTAGATTTCTTCAGTGTGATGGTTTGTTTTGCTGAAAAAAATTTCTCTTTAAAAAAACGTCTTTTGTTATAAGGGATTACTCTAGAAAGAGGGGGTTGTTATTATGGGGATTCTAGGTGATTTGAAATTGAGATAACAATAATGATCTTTTTTAAAAGAATATATGATCAGATTAAATGGAAATCTAGAGAACTGACTTAGTCTTCCCCATACCACTTATGCTACCTGTTTGTAGAGCAGGTCAGTAATCTATGTTTCTTTGATGAAAAGGGCTGTGATTTTTAAGAGTATTTTTACAATTCCCGATACTCTGTCATAGAAACAAATCTTTTTCTCATCACTACTACAAAGATTTTACTAAAATGTTTCCCCTAACTTCAGTGACTTACCCTGCTGAGGATTTTCTCCCTTGTGTTCTGGTTGGGGTTAAGACATGGGGGCTAAAAAGATTCCCTGTTTTTATCTTTGGGATTGGACTAATTCTTTGATCAGGAAAGAGTTTCCTGTGTAGAATAGGAGGCCTGGGGAAAGCTGCTTCTATTAGTCATGTCAGATATGATAACTAATCAGTGGGATTCCATTTTATGGCTTTATTTTCAATTAGAAGTGTGGGAATTAATATTCTTTTTAATATGACTAACAGTAGACTTCATTTATTTCTTTCTTATATTTCACTGTAGCTCAAAGTCAAGGTCTCCACTGAAGTTGGCATAACAAATGTGGATCTTTCTACTGTAGATAAAGATCAGAGCATTGCACCCAAAACGACAAGGTAAATACAACAGGGATATATACAAGGCCTTTAGAGCTGCCTCCTCATCTTCAGCCAGCTGAACTTGGATGGCAGTATCCAGAGAGGGGTCCCTGAGAACATCCTACCTCTCATGATTTCATTGCTGCATTAATACTCTTGTAGATTGTAGCTGGCTGCAGTTCCAGTCTGCATCCCAGAACTTCTGTGCATGGTAGGTCTTGGCCTGCTGGCAGGCTGAGACATATTCTAGTCTGGGTGCCCCAGTATTCCTCACAGGCATTGAGAAAATCCACAAGAGGCCCTAAAAGTGTTTCCTTTTGAGAATTTTCAAGCTCTGGATTGAGCATAAGCCGAGATTGTATTGTCTGGAAGTAGCTCCAGAGACCCAGTAGCTATATAACTTTCAAGCATTCTTGATGAAAAGACTAGAACTGAATAGAAAATTTGACTTTCAAATATGACTCAAGTGAAACATGAAAAGGTAAACAGGAAAGAGAAGTCATAAGAGACTTACTAAGGTTGAACTGTTTGCATTCCTGTATGGAAAGATGATATTTGTAACTCATGAGACCTTTGTCAGTATTAGGGTAATTGAAGGGAAAAAATTATATGTATGTGTATATATATGTATAGATAGTTAGAGGGCACAGGGTGAGTTGAAGATGAAGGGCTGATAATCTGGAGAATAAAATTAAGGGGTGAGAGAGGATTATACTGAGAGAAGGAGAAAGGGAGAGGTAGAACAGGTAAATTATCTCACATAAAACAGACAAGAAAAGGCCTTTACAGTGGAGGGGAAATGGGGGAAGGTGAGAGGGAATGAGTGAATCTCATTCTCATAGGATTTGGCTTAAGGAGGGAATAACATACACACTCAATTGGGTATGGAAATCTATCTTACCCTACAGGAAAATAGGAGGGGAAGGGGACAAGCAAGCAGGGGGAGGTTAGAGGGGAGGGCAGATTGGGGGAGGGGGTAATCAGAAGTAAACACTTCTGAGGAGAGACAAGGTCAAAAGAGAGAATAGAATACATGGGGGGTGAGATAGGATGAAGGGAAATATACTTAGTTTTTCACAACATGACTACTATGGAAGTGTTTTGTGTGACTAAAAAAAAGATTTTCTGATTTCTTCAAAATCTTAATTTCTTTTAGTTCAATAATATTCCAGTAGAGATATGCACCACAATTTGTTAAGCCATTCCCCAATAAATAGGGACATTCTCTTTCCAAAAAGAGAAAAAAGGTTGTAAGTAGTGAAGTTTATCTCTGTGCTTGTCAATTAGCAATTTTTCTGTGACATTACTTTTATATAATTACTTTGAGGATGAAATGAATGTTTGTCATAAGCACTTTGAAAAGCAGAATGTGCTATATTAGGGTAGGAGGTTCGTATTTTTGTAAGTGAAACCTGATTAGTCTCCAGTGGCATTTGGCTCATATGACCTGATGATATTAGCCTGAAATCTACGAACATAACTATGAGAAGAACAAATTTTCCTATTTGGTTTCAACTTCTGAGCAAATTATTTAAGTCCAATATTAAGTAGTAAAACAAACTGAGGATTTTGCCCTGAAAAATTTAAGAAAAGGAGAAAAATTCACGAAGTACCACATAGCTCTGTAGTTTAAATCCTTGGGTCATATTTCTAGGAACTTGTAGAAACAACACTATGACTACTTATACGTCTATGACAGAATGCCTCTAAAGCTTCCCTTGAGAGGCAGATGGACAGAAATAAAGTTTTTTCAATTTCTAAACAAACAGCACTTCCACTGGCCATACTCAGGAGACTCTTTAGTGAGACACTTTGTCATCACTCTAGAAAACAGGTAAGGACAGTTTGCTCAAGGACAACCATAAGCCTCTTTTTCACCAGCCTCTTCTCCTCATCCCTCCTGCTCCAGGTAGTAAGTACATGGTAAGAAGTTCTGATGTAATTAATCAATCAGTAAACATTTATCTAGCACCTCCTATGTACCAGGCACTGTGCTAAGCTCTGGATTGATTAGGTTGATGATTCTTTTTTCTTTTAAATTTTTATTTCTTTTTAACATTCATATTTTATATTTTGTATTCCAAATTCTCTCCCTCCATCACCTCCCACCTATTGAGAAGGCAGTCAAGATGATATCAATTATACGTGTAAAGTCTTTCGAAACATTTCCATGTTGTATTGGGGGGAGGTGGAAGAGTGGGGGGCTGCCCCCTCCAACAAAAGAAAGAAAGAAAAATTAAGAAAATAAAAAAAATGCTTCAATCTACACTCTGAATTCATCAATTCTATCTCTGGAGGTAGATGATAGCATTTTAAGTGATGACATTTTCTGAAACAAAAATGTCTCAATTCCCAGGCTCTGCACTCATTTCTGCCACTTCCTGCTGCCTCTATGGGCCCCAGGTTCCTCTTCTGAGTTGAACTAGATCAAGGTGAAGGCGTCAGACTCCCATCAGATAAATGTTTGTTTAAAGGTACAAACTAAAATACGTAGGATTACAAAAGAAATATATTGAAATATTTTTTAAAAACAAGTGCATAAACTCCAGGTTAGGGACCCCTGAACTAGATAACCTTATAAGGTCCCCATTACAGATTTTTTTTTAACCAAATGAATTAGTATTAGTATCAGTATTAGTACCCACTTTGGATACTTGGTACAGATCCTCTGAAAACTTGTTGTCTTTCTCTCTTTTAGGGTGGCCTACCCAGCTAAAGGAAAGGGCTCGTTCACTGTTGACAGCCACCAGAACTTTGCCTTGTCCTTCCAGCTGATTGATGTAAACACTGGTGCTGAGCTTACTCCTCACCAGGTCAGAAAAAAGCCACATTGAGCTTCCGATGTCACTTTTCAGCACAGATTCTTACAAGACAGTTGGGGTTAAGTGACTTGCCCAGGGTCACACAGCTAGTACGTGTTAAGTGTCTGAGTCTGGATTTTAACTCAGTTCCCCCTGACTCCAAGGCTGGAGTGCTATCCACTGTGCCACCTAGCTGTCCCTCACACAAATTCTTGAAGAGTACTCTTTTTAAGTTTAAAAATTAGCAATTGGTAGCCCTGGTGGACCAAATACAATACAAAACAAAACAACACAACAAACCCTTTAGATCCAAAGATTCAGGCTTCCTAGTTTCAAGTGTTTGCCAAGTACCCTGAAAATCCACCAAGGATTGAACTGTTTGTTCCTCGGTACTACTTTAATAACTTCTCCCACTACAGCTGTCAGGCCTTTTGCTTGGGGCATGCTTTTCTTGATGTAGGGCCAGCTGGTAGGTGTTAAAGAGAGATTAGCACCTAATTGAAGCTGTCTCCTTGGTGGAATAAGAAAAGTTGGTAGAACATTGAAAACAAAAATGTGGCAGCTGTTGGATACATTTCAAGCTGTCAAGAGCAAAGGAGGTTTAATTGTTGGTGGGGATCTCTAGAGAGAAGGATATCCTCTTAGGGAAAGTTACAGACAAATACTTTGTATGGCATGCTAGAGGAGAAAACATGGGGAAGAAACCACTTAAATCCTTTTATTCAAGGTTAATTTCTTAAATAATTTTTAAAAGTTTGTAAAAACATAAAATTAGTTTTTTAATGCCTGTGGGATGGCTTTACTTAGTTGGATCTCTTGCCAAGCTTTCTTTAAACTGGTTTTATACTCTTTGCTTCTCTCTACTTTATATATGTAAGAGGATATTACTTCTAGTCATCAGTCATTCTTCTTGGTAAGATTTTACAAATTTTTTTGGGGGGGGAGGCAGTTGGGGTTAAGTAACTTTCCCAGGGTCACGCAAGCTAGTGACTGTTACGTGCCTGAGGCTGGATTTGAACTCAGGTCCTCCTGACTCCAGGGCCACTGCTCTATCCACTGCGCCACCTAGCTGCCCCCCAAATTTTTGAATTTATATTCTAAACTGGTGTTGCCCTTAGCTACCATCTCTCTCCACTTGTCAAGTGTTTGCTGACCTGGGTGGTTTTGGGGCCCCCTTGATTACCTTTTTATGGCAGTTGATGTACATTGGCCAAACTTCCCTATAAAATTATTATAATTGTTGTCAGGGTCATTTCTCATGATCTGGTTTTCATAATCACTGTTACCTATTTGAATATCTAAGAATTGAATTGTTTCTATTTTATGTCATATTTATGCCATTTTATTCTGTTTTATGTCTTTTTCTCCTTGCTCATCTTGCTTTTTACTTATTCTGGTCTTTGCTCTGAATGGTATTGGTCTGACTTTACAGAGATGATTCAAGGATAATTAAATAAGAAGTCTTTTCCTTCATGTTAAAATATATTTCAGTTTTGTTTTTTGCAGTATCATTTGGTGTTCTCCAGGTCCAGTGTCTACCAATTTATCGAAGAAAGGGTTATATAAAGGCATAAGTCATAAGGCTTTTGTGTAGTCTACGTATCTTTGTCCTTTCTCATTTCTTTGTCCTGGACCATGTTTTCCCATATATTTCTCACTGTTCTCCCACTTTTCATCAAAGTCATCAAGTATCAGAGTGTAAGTTGATTTAGTTTGGAGGATTTTATCAAGTTCCTAGAATTTCTCTATCTTTTATATTCTGTAACTAAGAGTAGGGCCTAAACTGCAATTATTTTTAAGATGGTCTTTTTGCAAATACTTATAAGTATAAACAATATGAGATGACTCAAAATCACATGAAGTAAGGTTTCATGCTGTCTTTTGGCATACATAATTTAAAAAAAAATTTATTTCTCTCCTTGTGAGCTTTCTTCCATTTAGCTGCAGCTTCTTTTGTTATGGTTTTGTTTGTCATAGTAAGATCTAGATTGAAGAGATTCAACTCCACTGGTAGTTTATTCTACTCCATGGTCACTAGATAAGGATCTCACATATAGAGTGCCAGCATTCACCTGGATGAAAATGGAAGGGCAACAACAGAAGAAAATGGAAAAGAGCTTTAAAAGTTATAGTAAACCATTTTCACTCTTAATAATAGTGGAACTAGGGGCAGCTAGGTGGCACAGTGGATAGAGCACTGACCCTGGAGTCAGGAGGACCTGAGTTTGAATCTAGTCTCAGACCAGACACTTGATACTTACTAACTGTGTGACCCTGGGCAAGTCACTTAATCCCAATTGCCTCATATTAAAAAAAAAATTTTTTTTTAAAATAGTGGAACTACCAGACTTGAACTCTAACACGAATCCCAGATATACCTTCTAGGGGAGGTAGTAATGTCACTAAAGAGGACAGAGACAGGAAAGCAGCCATACTGGATCTTGGGTACTTGGGTGAGATCTGTGCTCGTGGTGGGTGACACAAATATGGTTGTGAGAGTGTTAAGGGGGTCTGTATTCAAGGTATCTGAAAGAGGTGCAGATGCCAAAGGCATAGAAAAAATGTAAACCTTGTTAATGTCCAAAAACAAAAAAAAAGCAGCTAAGAGAACATCAACAAGTCTGAACCTTTTGCCTAATTTTCCACATATAAAAAATTTCTGTGAGTCATCTCTGCATGAATCAAGATTATCCTTGATGAGGGTATTAGTAGGGAACAAGCAGGCTTTAGCAATCAATATTCAACAGTGGGCCACATCTTTACCATTTTGCAATTAACTGAGAAATGAAGAGAAGATGAGTCTTGATAAACATTTACCTCAAGGAGGTAAAAGAGCTAAAGGTTCCAAATACACCAAAATATTTATAGTACTTTTGCAGCGGCAAAGAACTTTAGCAAAGTAGTTAGCCATTAATTTTGGTGCAGAAAGTGAAATGGAATATTCCTGGATCATGAGAAATGACAAGAATTCAGAGAAGCATGGGAGTACTTACATGAATTGATGGCAGTAAAATCAGCAGAACTGGGAAAATTATATACATGATGATTGTATTAATGTAAACACAAGCCAAAAAATGAAATAAAAGGCTATGTAATTATAACAACTAAGCTTAGCACTGGGAAGAGTTTTTTTGTTTTGTTTTGTTTTTTTGGCTAGGCAGTGGGGTTAAGTGACTTGCCCAGAGTCACACAGCTAGTAAGTGCTATGTGTCTGAGGCTGGATTTGAACTCAGGTCCTCCTGAATCCAGGGCCAGTCCTCTATCCACTGCGCCATCTAGCTGCCCTGGCACTGGGAAGAGTTAAGAAAAATGTACTTACCTCCATTGTCAACATGAGAGACTATGGATGCAAACTATTACATATACTATCAAGCAGTGTAGTTGATGTATTGGTTGGGTTTTAAAATTTTTAATATTTTTCTCTTTCCTTTAAAGTATTTGTAGCAAAGGATGGCTTGCTGAGTAGGGGAGGGAAAGGTACATGTCTGCAGAAGAATGTGATATGAAAAGTAACATAAGATTAATTTTTTTTGAGAGATTCAGTTTTAAATGCCTTTAGTCCTAAACAATCATATTTGATATTTTGCATGAATTGACATTGGTCATGGTGACCTTATGTAGTTCTCCATATTAGGGAATAAGATTAGCCTGGATGAATGGTATTTATGTTTTAAAATAAGGCATATTGATGCTTTTTATTTTTACATCATTATCATTCCCTGATATATCACCTCCTCATGGAGGTCTCCCTTATAACAAAAAACAGTTAAGTAGAACAGTATGACACCATGATTGTGTCTAACAGTGAAACCACTAAATTTAAATCTAACAAGTCTAGAAAATTGGAAATGAACTGATGAGGCCTGCCTCATTTCCCTTTCTTTTCTTACCCTTCAGTGGAGAAGTTTATTATGCAGTGAAGTAACTAGAAGAAGAAAGGAAAAGTTGTAGTAATCAAGAGCTTGAATAATTCTATCTCAGATCTCTGTGAAACTGGCACCAGGATAGTCTGTCTACTTGCTCCACTCTGTTAGGCTTCTCTGTGACAGATCACAGGGCTGTCCTTGTGATGACGGAGCCAACAATTCAGTCTTGTTGACTAGATGTCAGACTCAAGGGCATTTTGGAAAATCTCAATGAAAGGTGGCTTTGTTGTTTCCCCCAGACATTTGTCCGTCTGCACAACCAGAAAACTGGTCAAGAAGTGGTGTTTGTTGCTGAACCAGATAACAAGAATGTGTACAAGTTTGAACTGGACACGTCTGAAAGAAAGAGTGAGTTTGACTCTGCCTCTGGTACTTACACCCTCTACTTGATCATTGGAGATGCCACCCTGGAGAATCCAATCCTCTGGAATGTGGTATGTACCTCAGTATCCCCAGATCCAATACTGATGACCCAGCCACAAGGAAATTACAATAAGAACATTTTTGCACAGTCTGATCTTGTCACTCTAGGCAGGATCAGATTGTCCTTTTGTGGATTATAGGTAAAAGCAGGACCTAAGGGGAAATTTTTGTCCTACTGGGTGCCAGAGATAAGGATGACTTTTAGGTAAATAGTCTAATTAATTCATTTGCTCAATTATTGATGGCCAGTTATGTGTAAAGCACTGTGCTAGATACCCTGGGGGATACAAAGATGTATAAGAGAAACTTTGTCCTTAAGGAACTTCCTTTAAGGGGTTGGGGTTAGGGGAGGAGGAGTAACATGAATAACTAACTATATTATATAAGGTAATACACAGGTTAAGTGCTGCATAAATAATGCAAAGTACTCAAGGAATTCAGAGGAGGAAGAGATCTTTTTTTTTTTTACTGGGAATTATCAGGGAAAGTTTTGTGTAATAGGAAAATATTAATGAAGGGCTTACTGTATGCTAAGTGCTGGAAGTATAAATACAGAATTGAGGCTGTCCTTGCACTGGGGACCTCCCATTCTAATGAGAAGTGATGGCACCTGTAGGAGGGGTCAGCTGGCAGGCTGATGGAAATGTCCAGTGGTCTTTAGTTCCGCAGCAGGTGAGATGGCTGGGCCCCTGTAGGGGCTACTCTTGCTGAGCCCTGCAGATGCCCTTTGATGTGTGAGCGGTTGGAGGCTGAAGTAGGGACAGGGAAATGGCTGTTCAGCTGGATTTCTGAAGCACAGATAGGCTTTGGAAGGTTGGAGAGGAAGGAAGAAGGTGAACAGAGGCAGAAGAGAACAAGACAGCCAGGTTGGCCAGATCACTGAAGTTCAGGCTGGGGAGTAGAGGGAGGAAATCCAGCTAGAAAGGTAGATTAGGACCAGATACTGGGAGGCCGTGGGGGGTAATTTGTCCTTTATGACAGACAGTGAGGCCATTGTATTTTCATGCTCCATCTAGGCGTTTTATCTGTATCTTTTCTACGATGGCTACTTCTTGAGGCAGAAATTCCAAAGCACTCAGTTTAAAAAAAAATTTTTTTTCAATTACTAAGCATTTATTTGCCGGCCCTCCTACATTCTCCCCAGTTGAGGGAGGGAAAAAAAGAAAAGAAAAAGAAAACCCTTGTAACTAAAATGCATAGTCAAGCAAAACTAATTTCCACATTGACCATGTCCAAAAATATGTTTTAGTCTGAATCTCTCACCTCTCAATCAAGAGGTGGGTAGCATGCAAAGCACTGTTTTGAAAATGATTTTGCTCTTTATAAGATGTCTTTGATTTGTGGGCTAATCCCCTCACTACTTTTGTTTTTTGGCTACAGCACAGAAGAGAACTGATTAGTTAATTCTCTGAAAAATGTGACCTCTCTTTTCCATCCCTATGTCTATTGCAATTCCATACATTTCTTTTGTAGGCTGATGTGGTAATTAAATTCCCTGAAGAAGATGCTCCCTCTACTATCCTGTCCAAGAACCTTTTCACTCCTAAACAGGAAATTCAGGTATGTGTTAAAAGGGAAAAGACTTGGACTTGTTAAGTAAGCATTGGGGAAAAGATCCAGTTCTAGCCAGTGGGATTAAGGGGCAGAAAGGCAGTGAACTACCAAGCTTGCTCTAACCTTTCTGTTAATGCACTGATGATGCTACCATAGGGATCCCAACCCTATCCCTGAGAATACCATGTGGTACCCAAATGTTATCGATCTGCTTAGGATGCTCTCCTTTTACATCCTTATAGTGGGTTGGGGTGGCTTACAAATGGAGACAGGCTTGTGTTAGTGGCATAAATGCAGGGTTGGGAGTCAGAAGCCCTTGGTTCTAGCCTTGACTCTTACTGTCTAGCTATATGACTTTAGGCAAGTCAGATAACAAACTTTAGACCTCAGTGTTCTCTTCTGTCAAACAGGAGCGAATAATACCATCCTTTACTTTATATTATCAAATGAGACATTAGATGTCAACGTACTTTGAAAGGTTAAAAGCACTTTACAAGTATAAGGTCTCACACTAAGATGAGTCTTAGGGGAGAGAGTAAGTCCGTGAGCAGTGGTAATAGCATGAGCACATGATCCTTAGCAGAAGTAGCAGAAGAGAGGCTTGTAGAGGAAATACAGCAGTAGGAGACTTGACAGGGTTTCTTTGAGTCACATTGCCTGGCAAGATAGAAATATAGTAGCAAGTTTAAGAAATGGAAGTGTGGTATTTTTCTCAGATTTATGTAATGGCCTGACCAAAAAATTAAGAGGAAGAAAAATGTTTGAACCTGTAAGAGAGACAAGCCAAAAGAGAAATAAAGAACCTATAATTCCTATAGAGGCATAGCAAAGAAATCACCTGTGACTAGAAACTTCAGTCATATTAATGATACCATTTAGGAGCAGTTCAGTTCAGTGAAAGGCAAAGGAAATAGAGACATTTAGTAGAAATTTGGCCACAGCAGGATCCAGTACATCTTGGAGATCAGAGAGCTCTCAGGTCTGGTATTTGGCCGCCTGCTTTGCATAATTTATGGATGTCCTCTTGATTGATTGCTTCCTCTGGCAGAATCACTCTGAGAAGGGATTTACTGAATTGTGCTCTGAGGATCATTTAGTTCCTTAAGGAGGAAGGTCATCTGTGGTTAGAAATTAAGCCCAGTAAAGTCAGGGCTCAGTTGTTTTGCAGTTAGGTAACTTGACACCTGAGGCACTTGACTATCATAACCATCTTTAGCGCCATCTGTAGGGACATTGGAGGGACCTATAGGTAATCCAGTCCAATCCCCTCATTTTACAGAGGGATAAAACTAAGTCCTAGAAAAAAGTAATTGATTTCCTCAATATGACACATAATAAAGGAGCCAAGTTTTATTATGTATGATAGCCACCTCTGTAGGGAAGGGAATGTACTAAAGTGTTTTTGCTGTATTTTCTGTTTTCAGCACTTATTTAGGGAGCCAGAGAAGAGACCACCTACTGTAGTGTCCAATACATTCACTGCCTTGATCCTTTCCCCCTTACTTTTGCTCTTCATTTTGGTGAGTAGACACAATTGATGTAATAATTTGTGTTTAGAGGATGAGTCAAAAGCAGCAACTCTGCCAAAGTATACTTGATGTTCTTTTATGGCATAGTTTAAAAGCAGCAGTGATGACTTAGAAACTGTGAACAAGCCAGATTCAGTAAGAAATGATATCCTGCAATGTAAGGTCTGTAGGGTGCCAGGCATATAAAGGTGAAATATGATGCAATCCCTGCCCTCAAAGAGCTTATAATTTAGTAGGGTAGATATGACATACACAAATAATTATGACCTGGATTAGGATGTGACAAAAGCAAAGAAGGAGGTAGAGGGCTGTGAGGGGGAAATCACTTTTCAGTGAGGGTGATTAGGGAAAAAAATATCTATCTTATGTACAACAAACATTATATTTCATGGGAGGTATGGTACCTGACCTGGACCTTGAAGAATGAAAAGGATGTCTGTATGTAGAAACATGGAGTTTCTGCACATAGACCATTGCAGTGGTATGTGTGGAGGTGGTTGGTAAGAAATAAAGTTGGAATGATAGATTAGAGTGAGATTGATGAGGGCTTTAAATGTCAGAATAAGGGATTGAGATTTTATTAAATTTAGTAGGTACTAGAAGAGTTAGAGGTTTCTTAGTAAAAGAATGACATGGTTGACTTATGGCTTACTCTGGTCATGGTGTGGAGGGTTAAACTAGAGGATAGTGAGATAGGAGGCTAGACCAGGTAGGTTAATCAAGAAGTTACTATGATCATCTAAACAAGAGGTAATCAATGAGGTTGTCAGTGAGAGTGCTGGCAGTAAGAAGGTAGAGATGAATACAAGAGATGTTGCAGAGGTGAAGTCAACAGGACTGGAGAGAGAGCTTTTGAGATATAAAGACAACAGGAGAGAGGAGCCAGAGATGACTGAAGTTTTGAATCTGAGTGATACTATTAATAGAAATGGTGGAATAGGAGGAGGGAAAGGTTTTGTGGGAAAGATTATTTTGTTTGGACATGTTGAATAAGGTGCTTGTGAGACATCCAAGTGGACCTAGCCAGTGTGCAGTTGGAAATGGAGGACAGGGTAGACATCTGGGAATCATTGCATAGGGCTGCTAATTGAAACAACGTAAACTGAACAAAGTCACCAAGGAAGGAGTGTTAAGAGAAAGGGGGAAAAGAGGCAAGCATAGATAGAGCTTTGGAGATAATACTTAGAAAATGGAGAGGGGAGACACAGAAATAGTTTAAGAGAGCCAGAAAGGTGTAACATTTGGAAACCAAGCGAGTTTCGAGGAAATAAGAAATGAAGAAGGGCATTGAATTTATTGATAAAGGTCAGGAGTGAATGGGTTGTAAGAGGAAATGATGAAGGGATAAGATAAAACTATGACTTTATGGGTTAACAAAGTTGAACCAAGGTTTGGGTTGGGTTTTAGTATAGAGCAAGGCTTCTTAAACTTTTTCCACTCAAGACTTCTTCAGCACTTCTTAAACTGTGGGTCTTGGGTTCTCGACCCACAGTTTAAGAGGTGCTGGATAGGGGATAATTGAACAAATGTTCAGCTGTAGAAGATTGGCTAAACAAATTAGGAAGTACTGTGTAGTTATTAAAATAGCTGGTGGACTATATTGATAAGTTGAATTGTGTATATGTAAAGGAAGTGAAAAAAGTAGAACTCAAAGTAATACGTAGAAACTGATTGCAGCTATACAAAAATACATCTGTACGATGACAAGGATTAGAAGAGAATTTGAAAAGCAGTAAGTAATGTTCCTTACAATCTTCTACAAATTTACACAATCTAGATAGTTAAATAAAATCTAAATGACGTGCTTTACATTTCTAAAAACTTGAACCAGGGTATGAAAAGCTTGCTAGTGATCCTCATTGTCTTGTATATCCTGGGGAGCAAACAGCACCACTTTGGTTTTATAGCAGATCCTACAACTACTAAGTTTGTCTTTACCCAATATTTGGACATTTTTAGGACTGGAAGCAGTTTGTGTGATGCAAGTGACTGTCTAGCTTTTTCAGTTTTGTGATTTTCTATCTTTTTACTCAAGTAGCTGTATGTCTGAAAGTTGGGATGCCTTGCCAGCAAACATAGTGAACTAATGACATGCCTATGATGGGGTGACTTGGGACTATTTTTTGTCACTGGGAGAAACTCTCATTCTTTCCAGACTGAACACAGGTTTTTAAGCCCATTTCGTTGTTGAATGGATTAGTAATGGCACTGACTGTGTGTTACCTGTATGTTAATGTCTTTTTAATGTGTGTTTTCCCATCTTGCAGTGGATTCGGCTTGGGGCCAACATTTCCAACTTCACCTTTGCTCCCAGCACTATTATCTTTCACCTGGGACACGCTGGTAAGTGCCCCAGACAGCTAATTCTGTTTCACCTTTCTGACATTCAGACTGCACAAGCAGAAGCCCTGTTAAGTGAACTCACAACCTATTAACTATAATGACTTAATAGGATAACATTTCTTTCTTCCTCCTGGCCTTTTAGAATGGTTAATATGGTGATAAACCTGTTTGGTCCATCAGCTTATGACAGGCTTCTCCAGGCAGCCCATTTACCTTCATTTAATAGCCATGTTCATTTCAAGAGATTACTTTATTATATCTTTACACTGAACCACCTTCCTAGATGAAGAGTGTTGATGGAGTTCCCCAGGGCTCTCCATACTGCACTAATGTTCACATTTACTGGAGGTAGTATCTGCCCACTTATTCAAAAGAAGCCTACTTCAGAGCCAAATGAGCTGATTCTACAGTGGGAATTTAGCATCCAAACCATGTGTAAAAGCACCATTTTATCATATAGGGGTTTATAAACCAATCTTATGACTTTAGTCTGTGCCCCTCATAGAACCTCATGCATAGTTCCTTCTTAGTACCCTTTGTCATCCTTCTTCCTTCTGGCCAAGAATGACTAGATTGAGATTCTCTTGGGCCCACTGTGATTAAAAAATAGACACCTTTAGTCTTGCCAGATCAGGCTAGAAGGAACCTGAAAGTGCTAATGACCCTTCATCTCCATAACTCTTTCACATACATTTTCTCATTTGATTCTCACAAGTATTCTGGGAGTTAGATATGGCTAGGATAATTACTTTTTCATCGGAGAGAAACAAGATATAGGTAGGCTAAATGAGTTGTCTAAGGTCACACTGCTAAGTGGTGGGTCCTAGGTCACTGCCACTAAGCCACCCTTTGTCCTTTCCATGTATTTTTTTCAGTTGTAGTATAGTCAAGGGTGCTATTTTTAAAGGTGTCACCACCATAGCAAGTTCTTGATTTCCTTCGGTGCCTGACATTCATATCCCTTCTCTTAGCTATGCTTGGCCTCATGTATGTCTATTGGACTCAACTCAACATGTTCCAGACCCTGAAGTACTTGGCCATCTTGGGGAGCATCACATTCCTGGCAGGCAACAGAATGCTGGCCTATAAAGCAGTTAAGAGGTAAAGTGGGGTGAGGTGGGAGCATTCTGAAGGAGGACAAGAGCCACCACGGGGATTGGTATCTCTTTACAAAATAATCTTGTTTTATGTTCTTAGTTAGTTCAGCTCTTTAATGGCCAAGCTCACTGGGGGTTTCCACCTGAACCTGTATGATGACTTTTGACATTTCAAGCAGACAGTAGTTTGCCTATTTCCAGTGGGCAAAACAGAAGCTAGTCAGTCAGCTGTTATCAGGGTGAATCCCTGTTGATATCAGTGCAGGTTGGGAGGTGGGGAGCATGAAGAAGGCAGCAAATGAAAAAGATGAACTGTTCAGTTATGAAGAAAATAACTAGAGATAATATGCTTCTTGGATTGGTATAATAGAATTAGCTTTGATCTCGTGACTTGGTGGATAAGGGCTGTATATTCTAAAAAGATATATATCTTTAAATACATAAAGGAGTACTTGTCACGTGGATCCAACTTAGAAGTAGACACTATAATCACTTTATACCAGAAAGGGGTCATTTACTGATCAGCATTAAGTATACCGAAGCCTCAGCAATTTTAAGTCTCTAGTGATTAAGAATGAGGATGGGGAATAATTACTCTATGATGATTAAAAGGGTTTAGAACATCTGGCATGAAATTTGCTTTAATTCACCACATATAAACATTGTCTTCCCTTCCTCTGCTAAAACTGAGAGGTTCCTTTTACGCATAATGTCAGTTACCCTGCCCTGTTAGCTCAGTAGAAATGCCATCCTGCATACCACTGAATTGCAGCAGGTCATGTCTGCAACCTTTGGTCCAGGGAAACCTTGTAAGATTCTCCTTCAGAACTTGAGACACTTTGTTTTCTCATCAAGTCGCTTTCCTAGAAGCAGCTACCTGTTCCTCCAGCCCCACGTCCTCCCAATGGGAGCCCTGACCTCCAGTGTCCTATAAGGAGTCTCCACAGTACTGACTCAAGGTCTTACCTTTTACCATGGGGGTACTACCTCTTTGACATGAGGAAAACAAGGCATTAAAAACTCAAATTCACCTGCTCCTTTAATTGCCAGCCCTTGTGGTGATTCTAGATACAGGATAACTTGAATTTCCAAACTGAAGTAAAGGCAGATGTAACTACAAAGAATTCTTTCTATATGGTTTGTCTCTGTTAAAACTTGCATTTTTCCAGCCAGCTAAAGGCTGTCAGATAAAGGTAAAAATCATGTTTTGTGGGCACAATACAGTTCTCTCCCTCTTCGCATTCACTTGGGTGTATGTACGTACACACACACACACACACACACACACACACACACACACACACACACACACACACACACGTCTGAGGGTGGTTGATACTTAGATTTGGTAGTATCTCATCTAATTTGGCCACCACTTTAGCAAATCAGAGGCTGACAAACACAGAACAGAAAGTTTTGCCATTTCCAAAGTGTCTATTGTAAGTCTTCCAACTGTCTTACTGTGGAGCACTGGACAAAGAAATATATGTGTACTCCTTGTGGTAGTCTGAGCTCCACCAGGGCTTCCCTTAGCTCGAGCACTTGCAGCAAGTTCATTTTTTTTTTCACCTTCCCAGCTCCTTCAGATACCTTCATTTACCTTTGCTGTGCCTTTTGATGGGAGCTGAGTGCTCCAAGCAATTTTTGAAACAGACTGGCATTCTCTTGTGACTTAGCATGTAGAATCCCAGAGACAGCAGAAATGCTTTAATTATGTGAAAATACTGCCCTTTTGAAGGTGCCCTGGCAAACCAAGCAGGAATGTGAGGGGAATTGTTTGACTTAGGGTTTGCACTTCTTGACCTTGCTGTTTGCTACTGGGAGAAGGTTGCCCTGCTGACTTGGGAGAGACAATTCTAACTGGAAAATAAGTGATACTAATGGAAGCCCTAATGGTGTGTGTGCCTTTTCTTTCTTCTGCTTAATTCTCCTCCTCACTATCCTTTCTTGATTCTCAAACCCTCTTTCCTTTGGCAGGATCGCTGCAGAACAGAGCAGTAGATTGGCAAAATATAGGACACTACGGTAAACCCAAAGGGGGGGTCTTACTAATGACCAGCTCTTCCCAGAAGTAAGGGCCCTTTCTGAATTTACCTGCCTCACGCATGTTGGTTGTTCCATCTAATTCTCACCTTCCTCACTTCCTGGGCCCAAGCAGTATTATTTGAAACTTCTTTCCAACCTGCTGGATAAATCTGGGACTCTGGAACATAACAACCCCACCCTGCCCCAGATAGGCCTGTTTTTTGGAGATCTCCACATTACTTTTACCAAAATGGTCCAGATGTCTCATGCCTTACATGAAGGATGCTATGACTCTCCTACTGTTCATTTTTATGAGGTGCTCTGTGCCTTTAAAGGGATTCCTTGCTGATCACAGTATAGTGGAATTCAGCTCAATGTAAGTGGGATCAAACTTTGACCACCTTCAAGGAGACCCCACTCAATGCCAAAAGGAACTCTTGTGAATCCCAAGGACCATGTTAGGAAGAGAAGCCAGAGTATTTGAGGTGAATGTTTTCTGTGATAGGTGTTTATGAAAAAGAGCAGTCAGTGCTGACGAGGGCCAAATTTAGTTAGTGGGACCTGCTGCTGTGGGCTTATGCAAGCAGTGTCTTTCATCCTTGTCATAAATTTTTGGTCACTTTGTAGACTTAGATCATGAGTCTCATTGAACTATGTGATAAGATGAAGTGGACACCAGAAAAAGGATTGGTGACCCCAAAAGCAAGGTGACTAGATAGCAAAGCTGGAATCAGAAAATAGGTTCCTGGAGTTCAGAAAATATCTAGGAGTGCCCTGGTCTGCCCCCTGTGATTCCAAAATAGCCAGTTAAAACCCTTTCTTCATTTTTAGGTCATTGTTAATGAGACCCCTTTCCAGGGGTTGGGAGTGATTGTTTGACACTTTTCAATCAGTTCCAGTAGGCTTGTAACTAGAAGGAAAATTATAATGATGATTGCATTTTAGAGGCCTGCCTATGGTTGTTACTTGTATTGAAAGCTGTTAAACCCAGCCAGACTGAAGCAGCATGGTTTTTGGTCATTCTCTCCAAAAGAGGAGAAATCAACATAGAATTTGACCTCATGCTATTTTATGAACCTAACCTGCTTTTCCTCAGCCCTCAGTGCAGAAAGATGGAACTCCTGGTTTTGTCATAAAGTCTGCTTCTTCTGTCTGAGGCCTGCTTGGAAAAGTAGTGGTATTGAAGTCCCTGTTCTTTCTGCTACATACTGATTATATTTAATTATAAAATGAGTCATTGGTTTGTTTCTCCCATATTACTTATGTTTAAGCCCAGATAGCTTTAGGGAAAGACAAGTTAACTTAATCATTTGGACTTAAGGGATTTTCTGAGGTTGGGATTTTAAGTAAAAGCCCTTGGTCTTTATATTTGTGTCCTTTTGAGTCTGAATTGGCAGAGTATTTCCTGTCCTTACATTCAAAAGGGCAAAAAGCTGCTAAATCACTTTGGGAGGGTTACAGTGCTTTGTACATAGTAGGCGTTCAATAAATGTTTGTTGGTTAATTAATTGATTGGAGTTAGGGTGGAGAACATCAAAGCAAATCGTCAAACCAAGGGAACAATCAGGAGTCGAGGTCAGGTAACCAGCCCGGGGTCGGAGATCCGGAGAGCAGGATCTGGAGTGAAGCAGAGGCAGCAAACAGGAAGCGAGGACAGGAGAACAGGAGATCAGGATCAGGTCGCCAAGGCAACAGCAGGAACACTGGAGAGCGGAGTCGGGTTGCTAAGCCAAGGTTAGGAACAGAGATCATAGTCAGGATGGGTAGGGGAAGCATAGAGATAGAATTTTAACTTATAGTTTTGGGGGGGGGGATGCAGATCATCAGCAAAATAAAGAGTACCTAGAGGTCCCAAATACCTAATGGTGCCTTCTCCACTTCACCCTGGCTTGAAAAGCTAATCTCTATTCTCACCTACCTGCTTTCCGCCAGGGCTTTAACATGCACTGAAAGGTAATAGGAGGAAGAAACTTCCTAGGACTCAAGGATATTACCTTTTTGTCCCCTTGTGCTACTCCCTTTCCTCCTCCACTCCCCTCTTCTTCCTTTCTCTCTCCCCTCCCCCCATCACATTTCTCAGTTATTCAGTGGAAATCAACCTACCACCCTTGATTCTTGGGCAAATATTTGAGTTTGAGGCATCAGCAGACAGTTTCTAGGCAGCATTTCTTAGCTAAAAAATCATTTTGTTCACACCTATACTTCTCATTAATCTCCCTCTTTTATTGCTTATCCTCTCCCCACTTTCCCATAAACTGGGTAGAAACATTGGGCTTAAAAGAATGCTTGGTTAAATAAGGGTGCTTTCATTGCATGCTTATGCTGCTGTCTGCATGTCAATTTCCATGTGAATGCATTCCATCTCTTCTGGTACTTGTCTTAGGAAGGAGGGATGGATTAGAAGCCAAACCAGAAAGCCTCTGGATATGTTGAATTTGGCTGCCCCTTTGGTTGCTTGTGGTTTCTAAGGAAAGGCTATTAAGTGTTTGTGTCCACCCTTGGAGTTTGTTTCTTCATTAGATTCCTGAACATCTCCGTAACTGAATCTTCACAATGTTGAATCCTCAGTGCTCTGTAGAACTACAGAGTGGAAGATGGCGTTCTTCTGAGCTTTTCTTTGTCCCTGACAGAGCTGGACTGATTTAATCACTTGAATTTATATACTCCACCTGTAACGTGGCCATAGCCAGGGCTGGAATTGTTGCCTGTTGTGCTTTTGCAAACTGGGAAAAGGGCTACAGGGAAGGAGGGATCATGATTACACAGTAAAATCTCCAGTGTTTTTCCCATGAGGTTTTGTTCTGGTGAGCCAGCTTCCCTTCCCAAAAACCAGGTTTTCCTTGGGTTGGAAGCATAGCTGGTCCAGTGGCAACTTGTAGCGGGTTTTGAAGCCCTTAATGCTTCCATGCATAAGACATTGTTTGGCAAGTTGGAGTCAACAAGATCCAGGCCAAATGTTCTTTAACAAACTTTTATCTGTTCCCTTGCTTTTCCTCTGGTTGAGATTCACCCTGTATTTGGGGGCTGTTTTGGATGTAGTATCACTGGCAACATTTTGTCTCTTCATATTTCCACATCCCATTCTCCATATTTGTTCATCATCTGTGTTTATGACCTTAAGAACCAGGATCTTTCAATGTCAGAGATGCTTGATGACCTGGTTGTTACTAGGTAGAACTGCAACAGCAGATTACAACCTGAGATAATTTTGCATTTCTCTCCCTCTTCTTTCAGAACAACACAGTAGTACCAGAAGGAAGAAGGAAAGTCTAAAAACTTAAAAGAATGTTCCATGGAATAGAAGCCAAGGAACAATTTATATCCTGGAGAGTGGAACATGGAACCAATTTTTGTTTAAAACAAACAAACAAAAAAAGTCCAGGATCTTATGGTTGTACTTTTGCTTGTCTTTTGTTTTGTCACTCTCCTATTGAGCAACTCTCTGTGAGCCTGGATGTTCGGTTCCTTTGGAATTGTGGCCATCAGCCATCAAGCGGCTGTGACGGATTTCTTAAGAATGCCCAGATGTTGAGTTTTGGAATGTTTGAAGTCTAATTACTGTGATTTGTAATAAAGAGTCTGATGAGAGAAACTGAGACCTCTGAGAGTTTTATTCAAATATTTCTGGGGTGGTGGATTTCTAGTGTGCATATCACATACTAGGTATAGAGTTCAGTTTGCTTGGCAGAAAAGCTAAGCAAGTTGACTGGAGCATTACTTTGGCAATTCTGGTCACGGTCTCATATAAATTCTCACTTGTTCTCATGTTAGGATTGGGAGTTTCCTTTGTTTTTATCCAGTGTGATTCTCTTTCCTAAGTGAACACCAGCTATATCTAGTATCTAACTTGCTTCAGCATCTAAGATTTCTGCTTTAACAAATATAGCGTGTAGTTTGTGGATGAGTGGGGCAGATACTGTCCAGGGTTCTGAAACAGGAGAGGCCGTATGAATTCTGTAATAGGGCCCACTTCTATTCTAATCAACAGAGGTGAGATCATAGACTCATAGATTTGGGGCTTTAAGGGACTTTGGAAGTCATCTAATCCAGCCGCCTCACAAATGAAGGAACAAAGGCTCAGAGTGGATGTGATGTCCCACAGATGGCGAGTAGCAGAGTCGGAATCTGAACTCACATTCTCTGATTCCAAATCTCAGGCTCTTTGTATTAAACCACAGTTAACCACTTTGCAATTGCAGTTACGTTCCCAAAAACAAGTATCTTGAAGCTTTGAGCAGGGTTGGCCTATCTATCTTTGTATTAAACCACAGTAAACCACTTTGCAATTGCAGTTATCTTCCCAAAAACAAGTATCTTGAAGCTTTGAGCAGGGTTGGCCTTATCTAAGTAGAATAATATGATGTGATTTCAGGTGCGTTGGAAAAGCCCCCTTTGCCCCAAAACCCTTTCATAAGACCTAAAATTCTTCACTGTTAACCTTTCCTGAAGTTGCACCATTTAAAAAATTCATAGTTCACCAATCATTTTGAGTGGCAGTTTAGAATTATGCTTAAAAAGTGACTAGGGGGCAGCTAGGTGGCGCAGTGGGTAGAGCACAACCTTAGAGTCAGGAGGACCTGAATTCAAATCTGGCCTCAGACCAAACACTTAACACTTACTAGATGTGTGACCCTGGGCAAGTCACTTAACCCCAATTGCCTAAATCCAGAGATTCCACTGCTAGGCAGATCAAAGACAGAAATAAGGAAACCACATATCCCAAAGTACTGATTGATTTTAGTTCTTTGTGGCAGCAAAGAACTGGAAGTAAAAAATGACCATTGATAGGGCAATGGCTAAACAAACTGCAACACATTGATAGAAGAGAAAGAAACAATTTGAAAAATTTAGAGAAGTAAAGGAAGCCAGTATAGTGTGATGGATGGGGCACTGGAACCCTTAAGACCTTGAATCCTGCCTCAGACATTCAGTAACTTTGTGATCGTGGTTAAGTCATTTCACCTCAGGTACCTTCTCTGTAAAGTGATGGGGTTGAACTTGATGGCCTCGAAGGTCCCTTCTGATCTAAAACCTGATCCTGTGACTTACATGAACTGATACAAAGGATCAAGTCAAAAAGTAAAACAACATAACGATATAAACAACTAAAAAATAGAAACTGAACACTAATGATTAATGACCAACCATAGTCCCTGAGAAGAGTAGAGAAAAATAGGCCAGTCTTCTCTCTTTGCAAAAGTAGGGGATTATGGATGGAATATTGCATATTTTGTCAGACGTAGTTCATGTGTTGGCTTGTTTTGCTGAATTACCTTTTTAAATCTTTGTTTTAAAGGATGACTTGCTGAAGGAAGGAGGAAAGGATATGCTTAGAAAGAAAGGTGGTATAAAAATAAGATTTGTTTTTGTTTTTTGTTTTGTTTTTTAAGAAAATGAATCCCTCTCCCCCAAATAAATTTATGTGAGTTAATGGATCATTTTTAAAAAAACAAATAACTTTGGATTAGTTGGGCTATTAAATCATTCATATTTCAGGGTAAAATTTTTTAATAATCAAATGTATTTTCTCCTAACATCTGCTGGGAGCAATTATATTGAGAACAGAAATGTTGATCTAGGAGGTTAAAGAGAGGCATTTTGAAACCTAAGACACTTGGGAAAAGGACGCCTGGGTAGGATAGTGGAGTGTGCAGGTTAAGGCAACATGGGTATCCCTGGTAGGTAGGCAAATGGGACGCTTGCAGGTTTATTTTTTTGGATCTTGTTTCCCTTTCCAGAAAAAGTATTGACCTTCTTTTATTGCTGTGTGTTGTGCCAAATCCTTTATTCCTTTTAATTACAACTTCCTTTGCTTTTCCCTTTAAATTATCTCAGGCTGATAATGAAGCATTCTTCTCCTTGGTAGAGAGGCTATGGATAAGAGGTGCAGAATTTATAGGTAGCCAAGGTGTTTATTTATTCCCTTGACTATGCCCGTTTGCTAACAAGGAAAGCTTTTTTGGGGGGAAGGCAGCTGGTGGGTAGCGAGAGCAGTACAAAAAGTCTATATGGAAAAGAAAGGAAAAAAGCATCAACACAACAGTGTAATCTACATAAAAGAGAACAGGAGGAAGTTCAGGAGGCCTGGCAAGCTGTACAGTTTTGTTACCACTGTGTTAAATTTAATAGAGACTGAGAAAAGCAAACTACACACAAATTCATGGTTTCATATACAGCCCTCTTTATATATTGAAATGTTCATGTTTTTGGATGTTTAAAGTTCATAATAAAAGAAAATTGTTTTTAATCCTAGAAAATGCCTGCACCTTGTTCTCTCTGTTTCTTTGTTCCATCTGCCTAGCCACTGCCTCTTTGTTTGTTTGTTCTTTTGGTGAGGCAATTAAGTGACTTGCCTAGGGTCACACAGCTAGTATGTGTCAAGTGTCGGAGATCAGATTTGAACTCAGGTCCTGATTCCAAGATCAGAGCTTTGTCTACTGTATGCCTAGCTGCCCCATTGCTACTGCTTCTTTAAGGTCCTCTAGGTTTTACCATCTGTCCTGGCTTCTAGACACCTGATGTTGTCATCTGATTTACTGATATAATCTATGGATACTTAGATCTTGGCATCTACCCTGCCAACTTACCTTTCGGTAAGCCCCTTCTGGGCCTTTTTTTCCTATCTGCCCTGACACAACTTTCTTTTGTGGGTTATCTCCCCCCAAATCAGAGTATGAGCTCCTTGAGGCCAGTGACTGTCTGACTTTTTCTACTCTTCTTTAATAAACCCTTTTCCATTCTTTCATTCATCTCCCTGGCGTAGGAAGCAGACTTTCAGGTAAGTATAGCTGTGCCCAGGACACTAGCACTGCCTGGGAACAGCATGTAAGTCTTTCTGTATTTAGCCAATTAGAAGGAGCTGTCTCATTTCAGAGGTATACCCATCTGTGGGGCTGTTACTGTATGTTTCCTGAAGGACCAATTCTCCCCTTGAAAGTTGTATATTTCACAGATTTAGAAACAAATAGACGATAGATCAAAAATAAAATGGTTCCAATATCCAATAGTGGGGAAAGTTCTCTCCATATGTTCATAGGGAAAGGTTAAGGCTTATAAGACACCCATTAGTGTAGCTGTTAATTGTAATAATTATACTTGTATAATTATACATTGTATTATATATTATAATTATTGCTACATTATAGTAATAAAAATTTTAATATATAATGATTCTAATTGTTATTACATGACAGTAATTCTAATTGTACATATAAACTCAGTAGTATGGGTTCCAGTGGCCATTATTTCATTTGAAAAACTTAGATTGAGACATTCCAATTTTGCTATTGTAGGTACAGGCCAAATCAACTAACCAAAAATGGTTAGAGAGTGTCTGATATGTGTGGAGTGTAGGAAAGGGGATTGTAAAAGATGGGCCTGTGAGCTTTGTGATTCTGACTTGTTGATTCCATGCAGTACTTCCTTCTCTTACTTTTCCTCACTAAATTCTCTTTCTCAGCTCCCAGAAATGTCTTGCTTACCCTCAATATCCCTCATGCAGTCTCTTAAGATTGCTCTCCCTTCTTGTTTTCATTGCTGCCATCGACACAGGATGCTGAGTGCTCCCATAGTTCTTACCTTCCACTTTGGCTTTTCAAGAGTGGGACATTAACGGGTGGTTAGTGTCACAGGTCTTCCTGATTTATCCTTCAAGTAGTTCTCAGGGGAAAAAAATGCTTTGTAGACCTTATGAGTTTGACTTCCAAAACAAATTTGACTCCTATTCTTCAAGACCACATATAGACTAAGAAAAAAGCAAACTGTACAAAATCGTAGCTTCGTATACAACCGTCTTCTGTTCTTTGTATACCGAAATGTTCATGTTTGTGGATGTTGAAGTTTGTAATAAAAAAGAATTTGTCAAGTCATGGCTTAATTCTGTTTCTTGGGCAAGGTTTCAGATTTGGAAAAGAGATTGGATTTGGGGATTTTGTAAATGAAATGGAAGCTGCCAGGCCAAAACAAAGTTTTTCAATAACCTCATTTTTATATCATGATCTCAATTATAATGTAGATTGATTGTGGCCAATAGATCGTTAGGCCAATCTGATCTTCCTCTAAAAAGATCAAAAGAGGTTTAAAGGGAATGGGACATTGGTGAATATACGTATATACATATACATTATATATATACATTTTATATATATATCTGGAACACTGCTTGAATTACTTTGCTGTTTTTCTCAGCAATACAATGATCCAAGACAATTCCAAAGGACTCATGATGAAAAATTCTATCCACATCTAGAGAAAGAAGTGATAGAGCCTGAATGCAGATTGAAGCATGCTATTTTTCACTTTATTTTTTTATAGTTTTTCTTTTGGTCTGTTTCTTCTTTCATAACATGACTAGTATGGAAATATGTTATATGCGATTGCACATAAATAACCTATATCAAATTGATTACCATCTTAGGGAGGGAGGAGGGAAAAGAGGGAAGGAGAAAATTTCGAACTCAAAACCTTAAAAAATTGAATGTTAAAAATCTCTTCACATCTAAGTGAGAAAAAAAATTTTTTTAATTTTTAAAGTTATTTTGCTATAACTTTTTGTTACTTGAGGAAGTAGAAAAAACAAAAACTAATGGGTCTAGGGTCAAGGAGATCTTGATCTGCTACTATCTCTGTCTGACCTTGTCAAGTTAATTAACCTTTCTAGGCCTCAATTTCCTCCTTTGTGAAATAAGAGAATTTGGACTCGATCTCTTAAAATGTCATGACAGTTCTGAAATATCTCACAACTTACTGGTCCTAGATATGGAAAAAGCTATTTCCACTAGTCAAAATGTAGGTTAGGCATTTTGGCTTTCCCTGAAAAGACTTGAGACCTTACTAATTCACACCCCAGCAAAGAGTCTGGTAATTTGAATTTTTTTTTTCCCCCAAGATAAATTTCCTTCATTGGTTTTTACTGTAGATGAAATGCTCCCATGCCATTATCTGGCATCTTCTGACTCTTACCCTGCCTTCATTGCCCTATTATTGTGATCTGCTGGGGTAAACATGTCTTCATAGTCTGTAGGAGATGGGTGGAAACAGCAATGGATTGAGAGTGAAAAGATTTCTTGGATTCCAATACTGACTTTGCTCCGAGCTTCTTCTGTGATCTCATTCAAATCATTTTACATCGTTGTGTTTTGGTTTCCTCCTGTGTAAAAATAGGAATGGAGAATAATAATGAAGCTATCAATATTCTCTCAGTGATGCAAGTAATGAAATATCAGTCTCTAAACATTTAGAATGGCACTAAACTAATATAAGGACCTATTATCACCAGCATGTGCTTTGAGGTCTGGGTTTATTTTTTCTCCCTAGTACTGAGGATGAAGTTAGCCTGATCTCTCTATGCCCTTTCACTCATTCAACTTCGCCCCCTGTTAATCCAAGATACAGACGTCTAAGAAAGTTGGCCCCTAATAAGAGCATGGCGCTGGCCATGGAACCATGAGCAAAGATTGCTTGGAGTTGAACCTGTTCATCATGGGGCTCCATGCAAATATACCACCACTGCATTACCTTAGAATTTTGAAGTTGAATAAGATTTCAGAGGTCATCTAGTTGCTTATGCCATCTAGGTGGAACAGTAGATAAAATGCTAGACTTGGAATCAGAAAGATCTGAGTTCAGATTTTACCTCAGGCACTTACTAGCTAGATGATCCTTGACAAATCACTTGGCCTCCTTACTAACCCTAATCCTAACCCTACCTTACTGAGAATTAAATGAGATAATATATATAAATTGCTTTGTAAACTTTAAAGTGCAGTATAAATGTTAGCAGTCATCATCATCATTGTCGTCATCATCTAATACAAATAGCCCACTTCTATAGACAACCTCATGACAATATGCCAGCAGGTGACCATCCGGTTTCAGTTTGATGGAAATTTAATGGGTAGCTTGTTTGGATAGGCTCTTTTTTGGAGAGCTCACTGCTTTACACATTAGCTCCTTCCCTTTCTGAATAACCCAAAGTTCCTTATCTTGGGAAGTTCATTATTGTTCAGTTGTTGCGATCATGTCTAACTCTTTGGGATCCCATTTGGGGTTTTCTTAACAAAGACACTGGAATGGTTTGCCATTTCCTTCTCCAGTTCATTTTACAGATGGAGAAACTGAGGCAAACAGGGTTAGGTGACTTGCCCAGGGTCATACAACTAGTAAGTGTCTGAGGCTAGATTGGAACTCAGGAAGATAGTCTTCCTGACTCTAGGTCCAGCATTCTATCCACTGTGCCACCTAGCTGCCTGCAGGTTCATTATATATGGTACTGAAATTTCTCCTTGTAGCTTCTACCAGTTGGTACTCACCTTTGATGCCATACAGAAAAAGCTTAAACCATCTTCTGCATGATAGTTTTTAAAATATTTAAATCTAATCTCACTGACAACATGGAATAATGGAAAGAGGGCTGGCCTCAGAGTCTAAAATAATTGGTTTCAGGTCCTGCCTCTGATATCTCCTATCTCTGTGATTATAAGCAAGTCACTTAACCTCTCAGTGGCCCAGGCAATTCTCTAAGACTGTTAACATATGAGTTGCCATCTGTATCAATGGAAGGAGTTTCCACACTGAGAATTCTCTACACAGATGAAATCACAGGTCCCAACAAAACACATATCTGGAGAAGAGAATGCACTAACTAGAAGGCACAGATAATAAAAACTAGACTAGGATTCAAGAGACCTGGGTTGGAGTTTCCACTGAAATACTTGCTAGCTTTCTGATCAGAGAGAAGTCTCTTGAACTCCCTGCCTCATTTTTTTTTGTCTCTAAAATGGGGCAATTTTACTTTCGCCATCTGCTTCACAGGGTTGTTTTAATGAAGGCACTTGAACTACAATATGAATATGTTATTATTAGTGTTTGTTTATAATGCTCAGTAGCAGCCTGAGTTTGGGATTCCAATTTATATATTTTAGGACTCACAATGAAACATACCATACACCTCCAGAAAGAGAACTGATAGACTAAAGCATATTTTCTTCTATTTCTTGTTTTTTCTTACTTTTTTTTCTTGGAATGTGGTTAATACAGATATTTGTTTTGCATAGCTATCCACATTAATGGATTATATTCTTCTTGCATCCTAAATGGGTGAGAGAGAGGGAAGGAGAGAATTTGGAACTGAAAATAAGATAAAATTGAATTTAAAAAACCAATTGTTTACTTTTCTTGATTTTATAGACAGCTATTAGATAGCCTTTGCCTCAGTTTCCTCAATTGTAACATGAGGATAATAATAGTACCTGCTACACAGAATTGTGAGGATCAAATATTTGTAAAGCACTGAGCCCACACAGTGCCTGGCACATAGTAGGTATTTAATGCTTATTTCCTTCCTTGTAGGCCAAAACAGTGATAGAGTGGTGATTCTAAAAAGGATTTTTACCAGTAAAGATATTAAATGTTCTAAGTGTAACCTAGGGGGAAAGGACAGGGAATGTGCAGAAAAACAGGGGTGTGAGGAGTTGAAAGCCTAAAGCAAAACAATTTCATTTTCAATTTGTTTTTTAAAATCTCAAATCATCCAAAGTGCAACATGCGGTGAGTACAACATTTATTATCAACAAGGAACTCCACAGGAGAAAATGCATAAAGGATATCTGAGAGATGTGTCATCAACAAAGGTGGTAGGGCAGTCGGGGAGTGAGAGCAAGGGATGAAAATGGGCAGCCTGTGTGCTCCATTGGTGCCCACAAAATGTCAAGGTATTTGGAGGGCCATCAGTATGTTGGGTAGACCTGTGCAAGATTTATGGGAGAATGTGGACAAAGAATCACTTAGGACGAGAAGGCTTAGATGGTCTGTACTTTACACCATTGCCAAGTACCATAACTATGAGATCACAGATCCATCAAGGTAATAATAATAACATAGATATTATTTACAGTCACAAAGCCCATTTGCATGACCTTCCAGAGCTCTTGTGGGACTAATATGTGTTTAGAGACAGGCAAGCACTTTGAAAAGTTCTAAACTGCTGTATTAGATGGCCTTGTTAACAAGTAAACACTTAGACTTGCAAACCTTGCAACTTTGAAGTTAGGCTTTAATTATTTTGAGTGCTGATGAAATTACATGGGATCATAGGATGGAGGAGTTGGAAAGGACCTTAAAGATTAGCTACTCTAACTCCCTTATTTTACTGATGAGGAAGTGGAGGTCCAGTGAGGTTAAGTGATTTGCCCAAGGTCACATAGGTAGTAAGTGTCCAAATCAAGATTCAAGACTTTTGACTCCAAAGCCAGTATTGATTCCACATTTACAGTACTTATTTTTACTTGTTTCCATGTCTTGTTCTCTAAGCTTGGTTGTTGATTTGAATTGAATGTTATTCACTGTATAACCTTGAACAAATCAGTTAATTTCTCTGAGCCTGAGTTTACTCATCTGTAAAATGGGGGTGACAACATCTATTCTACCTAATTCAGGGTTATGAACTTCAGATGCTCAGGGTTGTTGGGTGTGTATGTAAATATGTGTATAATGATAATGTAAATAAAGTGTTTTTAAAATATCATTTACATAAACTGTAAAAGTCAATATACCCCTCTGTCTATGCCCTTGATCCTATCCTGTCCAGTCTCTTCTAAGACCTACCTCTCAGTACTTATCCCTTCATTCTTTTGCATCTATGCTCTCTTCCTCTACTGGTTCTTCCCCGTCTTCTACAAACAAGATCAAGTTCCCACTATCCCCCTGCCCCAAATCTTCCCTTGACCACTCAAACTAACATCCCACCTCTTGGTGAGTTTACCTACCCCTACAGCTTCAACCGTACTTTAATTTAAAAACAAAATTTTTTTTGGAAGCAGTCAGGGTTAAGTGACTTGCCCAGGGTCACACAGCTAGTTGAGTGTCTGAGGCTAGATTTGAACTCAGTCCTCCTGACTCCAGGGCCAGTTCTCCATCCACTGCACCACCTAGCTCCCTTTCAGCCCTACCTTTACGCTGACCACTCAGAATCACAACATCTCAGAGCTGGAAGGCCCCCTCAGAGATCACATGGCCTAACATGAACAGGAATCTCCTTCGTAACATCCCTGAAAAGCGGTTGTTCAGCCTACTCTTAGAGAATTCCTGTGATTGGGGAACCCACCATCTCCTGTGATAGCCCACCTCACTCTGGGAGCTATTGGTTTTGGGTTTTGTTTTTTTTTAAGCCTGGGTCTCCTCATCTCATATAGGCTGAAAGTTCAGGGGCTGTTCACAGCCCTGATCTTGCTCATTGATCCTAATCAAACAGGAACTTTGACCTGATCTCTTACTGACCTGAGGAGGTTTGACCCTCATTATACAACAGGGTGCAGAGATGAGGGGCCCTGGGGGGGTGGCAACCCCCTTCCTGGGGGCTGATGACATTACTGCCAAGTTTAATGTAGAGACCTGACCAGCGCAGCTCAGCGTACGTAGCTCAGAGCTCCTGCGCTCGAAACTTGTCAGCTTCCACCTCCATGGTAGCCAGGATTACAGACACGTACTACCACTCCTAACACGGAGCTCTTAGTGTTAAATTTCCCCTTAAATTGAGGCTAATTACTTCCAAGCACAAAGCCTTGTTATATTAAGGAGGAATTTAATAGATGTGGAATGAATGAATGGATGGATGGATGGATGAATACACATCTCCCTCCTTTATGTAACTGTCCCCATGTACTATAATGTGTACTTTGTGTTAACATGACAAATGTGCAGTGATTCAGACTCAGCGGAAGGAGAGGAAGACTCAAATTACTGCTTGATGGGTTTATTTAGAACATCCGACATCCTACTTGGTCACAAAAATGGGAGTACAAAACCACCTTCTCTAATTATTATTTACAATTTAGCTCAAAGGCATAATTACAACAAGAGAAACAAGATGCTAGGAGTCTGGGTGGAGTCAGTTGGCTTCACTTGTGCAGGGGGTGGTAGAGAGCAAAAGGGCTTGAGATTCTTGGAAGATAGCTTCTCCACGAAGGGCAAAGAGGACTTTTCCTGCCTTCTCTGATTACTGGATTAAATGAACCTCCCATGGCTGGTAAGCTGAGTCTTGCAATGAGAAGCCTGGAGGGGGAAGCGACTTTCAAAAACCACTTAACCATATTTGCTCATTTCATAGATGAGGAAACTGACACCCAGAGAGAGGCGGTGAGTGACCTCCTCAGGTTTGCACAGCTAGTTAGTGGCAGAGCCTATGCCCAGATCTACTGATTACACACACTGGATTTTTAAAAATCTATTACAGCAGCTTTGTTGCATCAAACCCCTGCCTTCCTCCCAAAATTTTCTTATGTGGGTTTGGGGTGGGGGAGGAGGGAGAAAGAAAAAAGTGCTTATTAATTGAAAAAAATTTTAATTAAAAAAAAACCTTTCCAAAGAAATGAGTGTTTAAAATGTCTTTACATGTAATTGGGGAAAAAATAAAATATTTTTAAAAAAAATTTTCCAAAGGAATCCCCCAAAATTTGTTTCCTATGATGCTACAGAACTGAATTAAAAACAAATTATAGGGGCAGTTAAGTGGCACAGTGGATAGAGCTCCGGCCTTGGAGTCAGGAGGACCTGAGTTCAAATGTAATATCAGACACATAACACTTACTACCTATGTGACCCTGGGCAAATCACTTAACCCTGATTGCCTTGCAAAAAAGGAAAAAAAAATTACAAGCATGGTCTATCACCTGGTGGCTGCTTTGCTTGGGCATATTTTTATGGTTTCTTATCAATCTTTGTTCTTTAGGGCCTAGACAAAGGAGACATCTCAACTGGTGGTAGTTCTGTGCTGGGAAGTCTGCATTTTTATGTAGTAAAGAATAAGCTGGGGCCAAGAAATTTATTCTTGCATCATTTTTCAGGGCATGGTTCAGATGGGTGAGTTGAACCATGCAATTAACAGCAGACCTTTGGCAAGGGAGCAAGGATGGATTTATCATGCTGCTTTAGGGTTCTTCCTTAGCTTCAGGTGAGGTCTAAAAGAACTTCAATTGTTTGGGGGCTAACCTATGCATAAGAGCAGGGCTTCTTAAACCTGCCTAGTGAGAGCTGCTATGGGAGAGGCCACAAGGCAGCCTGGAAAGAGCACAGGGTTGGGAGTTAGAAAGCCTGACTTCTATTCTCAGCTCTTGCAGTGTCCTTAGACGAGTGATTTTGCCTCTTCAATTTTTCTTTGTGAAATAAGGATTTGTTTTGTTCTCTTTTGTTTCTAGCATAGAGATGGGGGACCATGGATACAGAATGTTGTCTGTCCCATCAGACACAATCATTTTGCCAGGTGATTTTATTTAGCTATATTTTCCTTTATTACTAGGGAGGAGTAGTTGGGGTGAGTATTTCTAAAAATTACTGTGATGGAAAAACAGAAATTATCAATAAAATTTATTTAAAAAAATAAAATGAATTTTCAAACTATAACATCTACATTTTTGTTTCTGGCTCAGATTCACTCAGAAAATTTAATTGAAAACCAGATCTCACTTCTTTTTCATTTCCCTAGTACTAGTCTTTTTGTGGATCCTGTTGCAGGGTTCTTTGCAGCAGCTGGGATGGCTGTGGGGGAGGTAACTGCTCCCAAGGAAGTGGTTTGCAAATTGGAATCCCCGGGGTGAGGAATTCAGGTCAGTGATGATTAAAAATGGGACCTGAGAGAGGAATCTCAAAATGAACATTTTCAGTGTTTGAATTTATGCTGTGCCACTTACTTGGCCAATTGTCATATGCAAATTTTGTACAAATTGCATGCAGATTCACCCACAGGCTTCCTAACTTACAAGACATGGCCTCTAAGAAAATTCTAGTGTCAACAATATGGATGAATTTTACAGTTTCCAAAGGAAAGATGAAGAAATGGATGCAATATCACACCTTCTTTGCTGCAGGTTGAGTATTATACAGATGGGCTCTTCATCTCTGGGAATTCCTCTGTTGCAGAAAGAAACACAAGGTTATAACAAGTACAGATGCCAAGGAAGGAGGGCGGGGGGGAGGCAGGGCAGGGGCATGGGTAGGAGAGTATACACTTAGAGAATTTCAAGTTGTGTGGAGCTACAGTGATTTAGGAGCCATGGCCAGCCAGAGGCATCCAGAGGAGGGTAAAGACATTAGATGGCAGGAGTTATCTCTCTCTGCATATTCCTGTCACACATTAAAGGGGCCCTGGTATTTGGAGCACTTCTGAGCTAAGACAGAAACAAAAGATCTGGCTGTTTTCCCAGCCCCATAGTCTTGTTCGCCCTGTGACTTTTCAGCTTTTGCATGACCCTGCTAAGTATTTGACTTCTAACTTTTAGGAACAATGCACCTATTCTTAGGACTTGATCTTGGTAGAGGTCAGACTTCAGGCAGCCCATGATGGTGGCTGCAAAAGAGGTGGCTGGATATGGATGAGAGCATTTTTCCCCAGTGAGGTAATTCAGATCTTCAGAGAGGTAAGTTATTCCCATAGTCTCCTTGGGAGGGCTCAGAAGAGTCCTCATTTGATAAAGAGTTAAGTGTTGGGACCTGGGTTTGCCGAATAATTTGGTTCAGAAACACCCTATAGAATTAAGCTAGGGTGTATTGCTCATTATATTTAGAACTGAGCTAGAACCAGTTGCTAAAGCAAAGTTTTTGCTGAAGGATTATGTGCAATGTCAGGTAGTTAGGTCCAAGCAGTAATGTCCTCATGTGGGAGAAAGGATACTTGGACCATTGTCTCAAAGTCACAGGATCTCAGAGTTGATGGGACCTCAGAGGTCATCTAGCCCAATAACTGCATGAGCAGGAATCCAACAAACGGTCATCCATCTTCACCCTTAAAGGTCTCCAGTATTGGGACTCCCAGCTGCTCCCAAGACAGGGCATTTTGCTTTTAGATAGCTTTCATTGTTAGAACGTTTTATGTTACACTGAGCCAAAATTTCTCTGTCCTGGAACTAGGTCTTTGGAATATTTACTTCTTTCCTTCAGACATCAGTTTCTCTGTGTGTAAAATAGACTAATTCTTGACCCTCCCTTCAACTTGGGAGAAAGGAGGGTAGAGAGGGTAAAGATCAATGAGGTTATTATAGGCATAAAAAGTCTGCATATATGCAATATATTCAGTATTTTTTTTTATTGAGTTGGACATATTAGACTACAGGGTAAGTATCCAAAAAGTTCTTGAATCAAATTGAATAAAATGAAATTTAATTGAACAAATGGTAAAATTCAACATGGATCCAATCAATCAAAAAGCATTAATTTAGGGGCAGCTAGGTGGTGCAGTGGACATAGCACCAGCCCTGGATTCACGAGGACCTGAGTTCAAATCCAGCCTCAGATGCATAACACTTACTAGCTGTGTGACCCTGGGCAAGTCACTTAACCCCATTGCCTAGCCTCCCCCCCCACAAAAGCATTAATTTAGCACCCACTATGTGTTAGATATTGGGAAAACAAAAATAAAAGTCTCTGCCCTCAAGGAGCTTATGTTCTATTGGGGGAGATAACATAAAAATTAACTTTACACATACAGGATGGGGGAAGTTATGACTAGACAATAGTTCATATAAAAAAGATTTAGCAATTTTGCTGGATTACAAGTTCAGTATGAGCTAACAGTGTAATATGGCAGCCAAAGGAGTTAATGGTATCCTAGGAAGCATTAGGAGAGGCACTGTGTACAAAATTAGAGAGTTAGCAGTGTTATTTTATCTGGCTTGATCTATCTGGAGCACTAAATTCATTTTTGGACGCCACAGTTTAGAAAGGACATAAGAAAATTGGAACATGTCCAGGAAAGGCTGGTAAGGCAAAGATCAGCCATAGGAGTTAAGGATACATATCACAGAGAATAAACGATAGGAACATGAGATCTGTCTTTAAGTATTTGAAAGACTGTCATGGGGAAGAGAAATCAGACTTGAAGAAGAAAGATCAGGCTTCAAAAGATAAAACCAGGAGCAATAGGTAGAAGGTAGATAGAGGCCAATAGATTTCAACTTCATACAAGGAAAATTTTCCTAACAATTAGAATTGTCAAGAAGGGGAATGGACCATCTTTGGAACTGGTAGGTTCTCATTCATGAGATCACAAATTTAGAGCTGGAATGTACTCTAGGGACCATCTATTTTACAGATGAGGAAACTGAGGTATAAAGGCTATAAGTGATATGTCCGTGTACATCCAGAAAGTGTTTGAGGTTTTTCTCTTCCATTAACAATGAATGAATGAGTATTTGTGAAGACTTACTATATACCAGGCACCATGCTAAACACCAGGGATATAAATACCAAAAGAGAGTCAGTCTCTTCCCTGGAGAAGCTTACATTTTGGGAGGAGGAGACAACAGGTGTAGGTAGGTGAATGGTGTCGAAGTAAGGGTGTTTTGGTCATAAGGGAAGCCACAGGGCAGTTGATTGAAACACCCTTTTCAGAAGCGGTGGCAGTGATGAAGCTGGCTGGCTGCTTGTTGGGGATGCCATAGAACAGGTTCTGGGTGGGTTCTAAGCTGAATGATGGTCTTTGTACTCCTTTTAACTCTTCAATTCTGGGATAGGATTTAATCTGTAAGGGGGATTGGGGTATAGTGGAAAGAATGCTGGGCCTGAAATCAAGAGACAGGTTAGAGTCTCCACTTTGGGCAAGTCATTTCTGCATCTGTGCCTCCCTTTCCTCATCTATATAAGGGAATATGAATACCCTAACTACCCATTTCATAGGGTGGTTATGAGGAACATCCTTTGTAAACCTAAAGACCTGTAGAAATGTGCAATTATTATACTGGTGGTGATTGCTTGTTATAGATACTATGTCATACCTGTTTGAGTACAGCAGGAGTTTTCTTGATTTCCTCCAATTTTACAGGTTTATGAGCCTAGTGAGGATCCCAGGTATGTTCTCCAGTTTGCTGGTGATCCCCTTAGGCCTGCAAAAAATAAAAATAAAAAAGAAGCATGGAACAGTCCCGAGCTCCATAGGGAAAATCCTCTCAATTGGGAGGTAAAAGTCAATTGTGTTTCAGAGAAAGAAAGTTTAGCATTGAAGAGAAGGGTCCTCAGATGGAGGCCTAGGTTATTTATTCATGGGCCCTTTTTAAGGTCCCACATACACACCACAGTGTCAACAGCTATGTATGTATATGGGTATGTATACATATATACCCATACATATCCCATATGCCCCTGAAAGCTTTCCCTGATCCCACCCCCACCCCCAGCTGCCATGATCTATCCCTCCTCTGGTCTCTGTTATCACATACTCTCTGTACCACTGCTTAGAGCTTTATTTTAGAGTGTCCTGTACTGTTACCTGATTGTTTCCTGCATGTGCATTAATTTGCTCTCTCCAGCTGGATTATAAATTTCCTGAGGCCAGGAACTCTATCTGTCCTCTTGAATCCTTCACTACACCTAGCACAGTGTTGAGCACATGGCAGGCACTTGGTGAATACACTGATTTTATACACAGTTTTATATCATCGCTACAGTCTCCTGCCCCACTGTTCTTTCTATTCCTCTAACCCCTCACATAGTTAGGGAGGGGGCAAGATTCTCAGTCCCCAAATCACATTCTCTGGTCACTTCTTTCATGAGATTTGACCTCTTAGGCCCCCGCCGTCTACCTTTGATTCTGCAGCACAGCTGCCAAGAAGTCCCGTAACTCCATCTGTTTGTGGTAGCAGCTGTCCATCAAGATGCTGTCTAGTTGACGTCTAGACAGTACTTCATGACCTTCTTCCTCTCTATTTCCCTGTCTGCTTTGGTTGGGAAGAAAAAAAAACGATGTCTATTAGGACCACAGCCCTAGAGTTGGAAGGGACCTCAAAGGGCCTCTAGTCCAACCTTTTGTTCTCACTCTTCCTCATTTTAGACATAAGGAAATTGAGGCCCAGGGAGGTTAAATGCCCTGCCCAACATCACACAGGGAGTCAGCATCAGAGGTAAGATTCGAACCTAGGTCCTCTGATTCCAGAGTCCACGCTCTTTCCTCTGTGCCACACTATCTCCCTTTGAGAGGTGCTATCTTCACATTGCTGGGGGCTTCCCAACACTTCTGGAAACCTGGGAACGTCCGTCAGCTGTTGCACAGAACGTGTGGGAGTAGATCAAGGGGAAAAATCCCTGTCGCTCAGGTTATGTGTCAAAGGCAGATCCCGACCCATGCTTCTAATGATACAACCTTTGTTGGAACCAAGAACTTGGTCAGAATATTGCCTTCTCTGTTTGGCCGGATGCTGGCTAGGGTGGGCCCTAGGCTGTGCTCCAAGAAGTCGGCTCTCAAGGCCCATCTCCTCCAAGAGGTCTTTCCCAACAATTCCATATCATGCCCTTCTCTCCCTTCACGACTTACTGCCCTTTGCTCTCCTATCTTCTTCCCTCTGGTGGCCTTGCCACCAAATCAGAGATCAGGCCCCGAAGGACATGGCAAGGAGGAAAGGCCCCTGGTTAGAGGGGCCAGCCTGGTATAGTGGCCACCCACGACTCACCAACAAGGACCTCGAGGCTCTCAGGGAAGGCATTTTGGAGCTAAAAGAGATGCATAAGACAGAGGCCCTGCTTATAAAAAGCTTACAGTCTAGTTGTCAAGGGAACAATTTTAACATGATAAGTAAGTTGAGAATTTTATAAATAACATTAATTGGAATATACAAACAATAAATTAAATGAATGAAAGAACATTTATTAGGCATTTACCACATGCTAAGATCTATGCTAAACACTAGGGATATAAAAACAAAGTAAAGGTAGTCCCTGCCCTCAGGGAGCCTACATTCTAATCAAAGTCCTGCCAGGGCTTATGTCTTGTGTATCTCTTTCAGTTCCAGAATGCCCACGATGCCCACGCCTCAAAGTCCTGACTGATGAATCTTCCTGTGTGGCCACTCTCTCAGGCCAGCTGTTCCAGCCATGCTTCATTTTACTTCCTATCATCTTCTCACCAGAAATGTATTGCCCTCCCTCTGGGGTAGGAGCAATAGCTATGAAATTAGGGGTCGCAATCAAGTAACTTTGGACCCAGCAATGCCATTGCTAGGGCTATTTCTAAAGATGATTAAGGGAAAAGGAAAAGAACCTATATGTTTTAAAATATTTATAACAGCTCTCTTTGTGGTGGCAAAGAACTGGAAATTGCAGGGGAATTGGGAAATTGCTGAACAAGATGTGGTATATGATTATGATGGAATACCACTATACTATAAGAAATGATGAGCTCAATGGTCTTAGGAAAGACTTGCATGAAATAATAAAGAGTGAAATGAGCAGAACCAGGAGGATATTGTATACAGTAACAGCAATATTGTTTTAAGAATGACTTTGAGCAAACAAGTCATTTTGACTATTATAAATACCCCAATTAACAATAAAGGACATGTGAAGAAAGGCGATATCTGCATCCAGAGAAAGAACTGATAAATAGAAGTATGTATGGAATAATTTTACATACCTGCATACACACACACACACACACACACACACACATACACATATACCTATTTGTGTGTAATGGTAGCCATTTTGGGGGCAGGGAGAAAAGAAAAGAAAGAAATTTACATGATAACTTTATTATATATTTAAAAGGAATAGCAAGTTGTACATAATAGATCTGCAGTTTCATATGCAACCATTTTTTATTATGCTATGTTATAGAAATGCTTGTTTTATTCCATAAATTAAAAATAAAATAAATTTTAAAAAATCAGGGGTTTTTAACCTTCTTGGTGTCCTGGACCTGGACAAATCTGGTAGTCCAGTAAAACCTCTGAACTCCTTCACAGAATGTTTTTAAATACATAAAACAAAATACATCGTATTACAAAGGAAACCAATTACATACTGGAATAATATAGTTATCAAAATGTTTTTAAAAAACAAAACAAATTCACAGACCCCAGATTAAGAACCCCTGAAATTAAGGCCTTGCCATACATGGCTAGGATAGCTTTTTTTTTCCCTTAAAAAGCAAGAAAGCTCTTCCTGAGAAAGTCCAGGGGGCTTAGGCTTGAGGCCTCAGTGTGACATCACAATAGCCTAGCATTTAAAAGGTACAGCCCACAAGGAATCAGTGCTCAGACTTGACTGATGTCCCACTGTGGTGAGTCACCACACTCATCTGACCCAATACATCTGCTGAACAGATGTGTTTCCATATGGTGAATGTCCTTTCCGTGCTGTGGCTAAGTAAACTTTTACTTAATTGTTAGATAAACTATGAGTATCTCATTTTATCCCAGTCCTGAACCCAAACCACCAGACAGAGTTGAGTAAGGCCTACCTTATAACATCCTCCATCTACCTTCATCTCAACTCAGCTTTGAAGTTTTAGCACCACAGTCAAATCAGTCCTGACTCTGCTACTGGAAAGCATGTGTCAGTCTACTCCCGCACATCTCTACTCACCACTCTTCAAATTTTCCAACCCAAAATTCTCCTCCTTACCCACCACCCTCCTACATATATTTGTTTAGCGCAGGTCTTAGCATAGAGTAAGTGCCTAATAAAGACTTTTTCATTCATTCATTTCACTTGTTTATTATTTATAAAATTGTCCATTTACCTAGTGTGTTAAAATTGTTCCCCTGACAACCAGATTGTAAGCTTCTTACAAGGGGGGGCCTCTTTGTTATGTTTTTCTTGCCCCTCCTGCTGCAGTGACTAGCACAGAATTGCTAATCACATGCAGAATACTTATTGAAGGTTTACGTATTGATAGATAATAGGAGGCTTGACTCTGGAGTCCTTAGAGAAACCTATCATGAAAAGGCCTAGAAAGAGAAGAGGTGATTGGGTCCCTGAATTCCCAGAGCAGCAGGAAGATGCCTAAACTAGATCCAAACTACCCCAGTATCTTTGCCAAGAAAACCTTCAATGGGGTCAGACACAACTGAAAATGACTGAACAGCAACAGCAAAGCTAGATCAACACTAGATCTAAAGTGGTACACCCAGGAAAATAATCAATATTAATACAAGAATTAATAATATAATAAAATTAATATATAATTAATATTAATAAGAAAATAATTTATAATAATAATATGTACTAGGGATATAAAAACAAAGTACTAACAAAATTGTACAGGCTAATACTAATAACTTGGAAAGACTTAGAAATGCTGATCAACACAAAGACCACAATTCCAGAGGACTCAGTGACACGTGCCGCCCAACCTCAGACAAGAGAGCTGATGGACTCAGGGCAGACAGGGGCCTATTTATTAATTTTCTTTTTGGATGTAGCTAGGTAGAAAATTGTTTTGCTTGGCTAAACATGTTTGTATTGGGTTGTTAGGAAAAGAGGGGGAAGTTAAAAAGAGAATTCAGAGCTGAAGATAAAATTGAATTTAAAAAATAAAGTTGGGGCAACTAGGTTGCACAGTGGACATAGCACCAGCCCTGGAATCAAGAGGACCTGAGTTCAAATGCGGCCTCAGACACATAATACTCACTAGCTGCGTGACTTTGGGCCAGTCACTTAACCTCAATTGCCTCATATAAAAATAAATAAAGTGATAGTCACTACAGAGATAGAAGTAGACAGTCTAAAGCCTCAACCAGAGGCTTGCTTACCTTAGTCGCTTGCCCATGATATTTTGTAGGAATTTCCGAGCTGAGATCTGACCCAAGACTTTCCGGTAGCTATTGCTAAAGATGGCATCTGCATGGCGTTGCATCCTGTAACAAAAGAGCACAAAGTCAGAGGATGGGCCATTAGGGAACAGAGGATTAGGGTAGAGGGATTTATGTTCACCTTTTCTCTGCAGAGTCCATCAGGATACCTTCCTTCTGTTCTTCCATGGAGAGATTGTGGCTTTGAGCTGGGCTGCTTTCTCCAAGCTGAAAGCTCATCTCCTTCCCTGAGATAGGCAGTGGATTGTACCTGGAAAGAGACAAATGCAGCCGCTGCCAGTTAAGGGAGCATGGGTCCCCACACTGGCTAACTCCCTGTCTATGCTTCATAGGATCATGGATTTTGAGCCAGAGGGGGAAACTTAGAGGTCATCTGGTCCAACCCCTTCACTTTTCAGATGAGGAAACAGGACCAGAGAGGTTAAGTAACTTTCATAAGGTCACATAGGTAGTAATTTGGCAAGTTAGATTTGATTCCACATCTAGCATTTTTCCTGACCATATCCATCTGCAGCTACTGACAGCTGAGCCTATGTTTCCTGAGAGTGTAAAAGTCATGGCTGAGTGATGGCATGGGCAGAAACAGAATGTCTGTGGTTGCTGCCACTGGGGGTTGAATAGGCCTTAGTACTTAAAAGTGTCAAGAGATCTCAGATCTGAAATGAGGAAGCTGGCAGAGCAGAAACTTTGTTTAGTGGGAGGCTGGAGGCTGGAAGGGTAAGAGAAGGTACAGGGCCAGGAGTAGTAACAGCAATGATTAGCAACTTGGTGTATTCCCAACTACTATTTCATTTATAGGATTTCAAGCTAAAAGAGAGCTTAGAGGTCATCTAATCCAAATCTCTTATTTTAGAGATGAGAAAACTGAATTAGAGAGATTGTGTGACTTGCCCCAAGTCACATAGGTAGTTAATAGCAGAATTGGGATTCAAACCCAGGTCTTCTGATCAGTCTGGTGTTCTGTGATTTTTTAAAAATCCCATGAAGCAAAGATAGTATCACCGGCATTTTACAAAGGAGGAGGAGACTAAGGCCAAGTCTCCTAGGTCCCAGCCAGCACTAGAAGAACCCAGACCTCCTGACTTCTTGTCCCATTTTTTTTTCCTTCTGCACTATGACACTTTTTTTTAAAAGCACCTAAGAAGTACAGGACTATCTAAAATTAAGAGCAAGCATTAACAGGGATAAACTAGAAGTCTTTCCAACATGATCAGGTAGAGAAGCAAGGATGTCCATTATCACCATTACTATTCAATATTATACTAGAAATGCTAACAATAGTAATAAGATAAAAAGAAATTGAAGGAATAAACATAGGCAATGATGAAACAAAGCTATCACTTTTTGCAGATGATATGATAGTATGCTTAGAGAGCCCTAGAGAATCAAATAAAAAACTAGTTGAAACAATGAACCACTTTAGCAAAGTTGCAGGATATAAAATAAAATCACACAAATTACCAGCTTTTATATTTATTACCAATAAAAGCCAGCAGGAAGAGATAAAAATTCCATTTAAAGTAACTACAGACAGTATAAAGTACTTGGGAGTTTACTTGCTAAGATACACAGAGAAACTATATGAACACAATAACAAAATACTTTTTACAAAAATAAAGACAGATCTAAACAATTGGAGACATACTCATTGTTCATGAGTGGTAGGTCAAGTTAATATAATAATAATTACAATTCTACCTAAATTAATTTACTTCTTCAGTGCCATGCCAATCCACCCACCAAAGAATTACTTTACAGAGCCAGAAAAAATAATAACAAAATTCATCTGGAGGAACAAAAGCTCAAGAATATGAAGGGAATCCATGGAGAAAAAAAAGTGAAGGAAAGTAGCCCACTACCACCAGGTCTCAAACTATACTAAAAAGTGGTGATCAGCAAAACAATTTGGTACTGGATAAGAAAGAAAGTGTTTGATTAATGGAACAGATTTAGGCACACATACTAAAAAGTAGTGATCAGCAAAACAATTTGGTACTGGATAAGAAAGAAAGTGTTTGATTAATGGAACAGATTTAGGCACACAATGTGCAGAAGTAAATGGCCACATTGAGTGTTTGATAAACACAAAGATCCAAGCTATTGGGGCAAGAAGTCACTATTCAGCAAAAACTGCTGAGAAAACTAGAAAGCAGTTTGACAGAAACTAGGCATAGACTTAACATGTCCCCACTGTTTGCCAAGATAAGCTCAAAATGGATACATGATTTAGACACAAAGGGTAATATCATAAGCAAATAGGGGAGCATGGGAAAAAATTACCTGTCAAATTTATGGATAGGGGAAGTTTATAACCAAACAAGAGATAAAGATTATAGAAGGTAAAATGTAGAATTTTTAGTTACATTAAATTAAAAAGGTTTTGCACAAATGAAACCAATGCAGTCAAAATTAGAAGCAAAGCAGGAAACTGGTAGAATTTTTTTACAGCAAATTTCTCTGATCAAGGTCTCATTTCTCAAATAAATACAGAACTGAGCCAGATCTATAAAAATAAGAGCTATTCTTCAATTGACAAATGGTCAAAAGATATGAACAGGCAGTTTTCAGAAGAAGAAATCAAAGCTATCAATAGTCATATTAAAATGTTCTAAATCACTAATATTTAGAAAAATGCAAATTAAAACAACCCTGAGGTATATCACCTCACATCTATCAAATTAGTTAGCATGACAGAAAAGGAAATGACAACTGCTGGAGGGATGTAGAAAAATAAGTACACTCATTAATGTACTGTTGTGGGAGTTGTGAAGTGATCCAACCATTCCAGAGAACAACTTGAAACTCTGCCCAAAGGGCTATAAAACTGTGCATACTCTTTGATCCATCCATATCACTACTAAATCTGTACCCCAAAGAGATCAAAGAAACAGGAAAAGGACCCCTAAGTACAAAAGCATTTATAGCAGCTCTTTTTGTGTTGGCAAAGAATTGGAAATTGAGGGGATGCCCATCAATTGAAGAATGGCTGGTGTATGATTGTGATGGAATGCTATTGTGCTATAAGAAATGATGAGAAAGATTGTTTCAGAAAAAAGTGGGAAGACATAAACTGAGGCAAAGTGAAGTGAACAGAACTAGGAGAACATTGCATACAGTAACAGCAATATCATGATAATCATCAACTGTGAAAGACTTAGCTGCTCTGATCAGTGCAATAATTCACCACAATTCCAAAGGATTCATGATGAAAAATGTTATCTACTTCCAGAGAGAACTGATGAACGCAGTGAAAATTGAAGCCTATTTTCTTTTTTTTTTTTTTTAAGGCAATTGGGGTTAAGTGACTTGCCCAGGGTCACACAGCTAGTAAGTATCAAGTGTTTGGTCTGAGGCCGGATTTGAACTCAGGTCCTCCTGACTTCAGGGCCAGTGCTCTATCCACTGCGCCACTTAGCTGCCTCAAAGCCTATTTTCTTTCACTTCATTTCTTTTTCTTGTTTTTTTTCCCCCTTTCACAATATGGCTAATGCAGAAATATGTTTTACATGATTTCATATGTATTATGGATATCATATTTCTTGCCTTCTCAATGGGTAGAGGACAGGCTAAAGGAGGGAGAGAATTTGATTTTGAAAATAAGAATTAAAAATAAATAAAAATAAATAAAATTTTTATATCACTAAAAACAAAGGGAGTGGTGTGTAAGTTTTACATGAAGTATTTTTTTTTCCATCACAAGTTTTTAGACTGATTTATATTCTTGTAGTTCATATCACTGGGTAGCTTATAAAATGAGTTGCAGTGCCCAGATTTGTCTCTTTGTGTAAGGTAAATTTTATAAACTAGCCTGGGATGTTCAGTGCAGCGTATCTGAGGCCAGAATGGAGCCCAAGAATGCTACATTTCAACATGATGTTTGGAGTAACTGGTTTTGAAACTCTTGTTATGGTTTAATTGGACTTGTTCATCTAACTCTTCATGTTGTACTAATAAAACTTCCCTTTTGTTGTTTCTGTGGAGGCTAGCAGATAAGCCTTCTTTTAAAGCTATATGAAAAAAATAAGAAAGTTACGAAAAGGGGAGGGTTTACGGGAAAAGGTAATGATTTCAGTTTTGAGCCTAGGTTCAAATCCTGTCTTGCTCCCTGTGTGACCTTGGGCAAGTCACTTAATTTCTTTGGGCCTCAGTTTCCTCACTTGTAAAATCCAGTTCTAGATCTATAAGCCTTTCCAAACCGAGATCCAGAGAGGTCAAATGATTTGCCCAAGGCCACACAAGTAAGAAGTTGGGAACTGAGCTTTGAACCCCAGTCCTCTACTGCCAGAGTCAAAGCTCTTTGCCTTTCCCTACCTGCCTCCTTTGTAGAATGAAGGAGTGGAACTAGATGCCCTTTGAGATCTGTTCTACCTCTGGAGCCAAATCTTGCCCTCTTTCTGTGATCCTGCCTTGTCTTACATTTCAAAGTCTAGGAAAAAAACTTGGTTAAAGGCACCTGAGATAAAATTTATTCTAGGTGTCTTATGCCTTGATGGGAGAACCACATTCAGATACAGACGAGTCTAGCTGTTTTGTTTTTTGTTCACAAGTAGTTTCAGTCTCTTCTAGTTGGGCCTGAGTGCCTTCTTAGTCAGCTATGGGAGATTCTGAGAGGCTGAGGCAAAAAAGGGGCTTTGCAATGGGAGGCAGGGAAGGAGATGAAAGGATGGGCCTTACCTGAGCGTTGGGTAGAGTGGGGAGCAGCGGGAGCAGGTGAGGAGGTGAAGAACCATAAGCAGAGCCACCCTGGCTGGCATGCTTTACACTCCAGAAGGCACCTGGGAAGAAAACAATCCAGTGGTTTGGACACAAGGCAGCAGCAGCAACAAATATTTTCTAAATACTTGGGTTCTGTGCCATCTAGAGTCTAAGGGAAGGACCTGATGAGGTTCTCTGACCTGGAGGAACTCAGTCTATGAGACCTCGTCCATCGAACCTGCTACTCACCAAGAAATAGGGCTGCCCAGGCATCTTGCTGTCTGCCCTGATGCTCTCTACCTTCTCTGTACCTGGAATAGCTACCCTCTTGATCATTCCTGCAGAGGCTGCATCCTCTCTCCCCGGAGGAGTTAATCTACTAACACCTTACCTGTGGATGAGTGCATGCAAACTCACTCCAACTAATCTCTCTTTCTGAGAGATTCTGTAAAACCATGTTTTACACCCTATCCAGCCATCCATCGAGGGTCCTGGGCCTATCTAGGTATCTTGCCATCTGTGATTTCCACATACCGAAACTCTTCTGTGGCTACCACTCTCCTATGTGTATTGTCTCCTCTATTAGAATACAAGATCTTTGAGGGCAGGGATGTGTCACTTTTGTATTTATATCTATAGAACCTGGTAAAATGCCTTAGTAATCACTTACTGAATTTTTTTTTTAATTCATTCACCCTGTAGCTTTAGGGGAAAGAAGGTAGAAGGAATAATCAGTTGGAAAATAAAAAGATCTGGACATAAATGATCCTAGTTTCTAGAGCAACAAAAATTCTGCCTCTCATTGTCCTATTGCTGAGCAAAGACCATGGGGTACGGTATGAGCACTGGAGTCAGTGTCAGAAGGTCAGGGCAGAATCCTGCCTCTGCCACTGACTTCCCTGGGCCTCAGTTTCCTCATCTGTAAAATGAAGGGGTTCCTTCCACCTCCAAGTGTTTGATTCTATGATTATTCTTGCTAACTATATGCTAAGCTTTGTTGTTTTTAGCTGATGAAGACTACAGGTGAGGATAGCACCCTCTAATTTTGGTGCCTGGGGCCATATCTAGTTGTCTTACCCTACAAACCAGTTTTTCTCCTCTGAATGTGGTTCTCACATTAAAGTGTAAGAGCCCAGAATAAAGTTTGTCTTTGATGCTCTCTCCACTGCTTTTCATTCCCCTCCCCGACTCCCACCCGTTCAAGTTCCTCAGCCCCATCACAGAACCTTGGAACTGCAAAGACTTCCAAGGGTATCCAGTCCAGCTTCCTCCACAATAAAGGAATCTACTCTACAATATCCTTGACATTTCAATTCAGTAAACATCTACTATTAAGTGCCTACTACATATACGGCACTATGGCATAATGGTTATAGAAGCTGATGTTATAAGGTCAGGAAGATCTGGTTCAGAACCTGCCTGTGACTCACACTGGCCCTGTGGCTGTGTTGTGCGGGCAAATCACCACCCCTGTGGTGCCCCAGCCAAGACTGTTTCAGAGAGAAGCCTATCTGCATAAGCATTGGAAGTTCCTCATGGAGAGCTCCCTGCATTGATGAAATCTCAGGGTCCTCCTGTAAAAAATGTACAAGACCTTGCTAGATATTGGGGATGCAAAGAAAAAGAAAGTTTCTGCCCTTAAGGAATTTAACATTCCACAGGGTAGGGACAAATATGAATAGAGATGTCAGCACTGAAAACTGGGGACAGAGTTCTAAGAGGCTGGCTAGAGGAGATAAGCCTGGAAGGAAGATAAGGATGCTGATAGGAGATTGCATTTACAAACAAAGCAGACAACTCGTTCTGAAGGCAGGAGAAAGGGCCATCCAGCTGCTGCTTGAATACCTCCACTGATGGGGAACTCATTTTCTCACAGCGCATCCAACTCCAATAGCCTTGACTGATAGAAAAACATTTTTCCTTATTTTGAACTCCTCTGCATAATTATAAATAACTCTCTATAACTTACACCCATTAATCTTAATTCTATCCTCTGAGGCCATGCTGGTCACAGTCTGCTCTTTCTTGCCCATGTTACATTTACTCTCACAGCAAGGTATGATGATCCTGAAAAACTCTGACAAACTAATTGCTTCCAGGAGATTCAGTTGCTAATGCTTAAAGTGCAGGCGCCCCCTGGGGACTCTGAAAGAGACAAAAGAATGACTTTCAAATGGTAGAATTTCAGACATGAGCAAGTAATGAGTAAGGCATGTGGGGAGACAAGGGTGATCTTTAAAGTTCCCCTGAAGTCACAGGCAACTATTTTATCCAACCACATGTGAAACTGGTCCTAGCTCGTCTGCTCCGTTGAGAGAGGAGGTGTATTCTCATGTCCATCTTCTCTGGGGAAGTGGAAAAGGGAGGCGGGAGGAGCTTCTCTCTAGAAGTCTGCTATTTGGAGCCAGCTTGGCAGAATGATTCAATAGATTCTATAATTACCCTTAATGTAGTTCCATTGACACTATGTGGGTACCTGCTGGGTGACTACTATGCCACAACATAGACAACACATCCTATAATTAGAGGAACAACAGTCATCAGGGGAATTATCTGGCCTTGGCCAATTTGTCTCCCTTCCTCTGGAGAGGAAGCAAACTAGAGATTTTCTGTATGAGTTCACGGGGATAGGCCAGTGTCAACAGAGTGTCAGCCCCTGGCTCTCTCCCCCTGCCTTTAGAAGCGTATCTCATCGCCCTCCTCACTAATGGACTCGGAGCTCCTGCCAAACTGGACTATTCTCCCGCCCCCACACACATGTGCATTTTCCCATTACTATGCTTAGGACACCATTTCCTATGACTAAAATATCTTCCCCCACCCAAATCTTCCTTTTGAAATCTTCCTCCTTTGAAATCTTTGAATTCTTCTAGACACAGCAGAAATATTAACTTCTCCATGAATCTTACCCTACCTAATTCCCCACTGGAAATATTTTCAACTTCACATAGAACTCTGTTTATGCTTTTTATTATATTTATTATGATTCTTTTGTATTTTTGCTATTTATACGATACCTCTGCTACTAAAATATAAACTACCTGGGGGTAAGTACTGGGTATTATTTCCTTTTGTATCTCTCCGAAGCACTGAACATAGAGCTCTTCGTACTTAATAAATGCTTAATAAAGGATTGTTGAATTGCATTGCGGTGATCTAGAGGATGAAGGAATAGCTATATGAGGATAAAGTGAAAAGCTAAGACCTCTTTAGTCTGGAAAGATTAGACTAGGTGATGTGGATGGGTAGCTGGAGACATGATTATACTTTGAAAAATCCCATGCTTGACACTTACTAGCTATGTGACCCTGGGCAAGTCACTTAACCCTGATTGCCTTACCAAAAAAAAAAGAAAAAAGAAAAATCCTGAAGGGAATGTATTAGAGGTTAAACACAGACTTAGAACCTCAAGCTTGGAAAACTTATTACCCACCCACCCATGAAGCTTGAAGGACAAAGGAAATCTCAAATATGGGGTGTCCCCAAAGTCTTAGTGCAGAATTAAGCTTCAGTAGCTTTGAAGTGTAAGTAAAGACATAAAGTCACCAGAATCTTTCAGAATGAGGCAGTAGAAGAGCAAGCTTTTAGAGCTTAAAACTACCCTAAGACTTTTGGAACATACCATGTATAAACCTCCAAAGTTGGTACTGGCTGAAAATAGTAATGGATTCAAAAAGTCTTAGATTTCTGGGTGACAGATATACAAAAGAACTTCCTAGAGTAAAGGTAACAGATATTAAGTGTACACTCTTAACCTTTTTACAATAATGTCCTGAGAACAGAATATTGCATTGCAGTCTGTGCAGAGAGAAGAGAGAATGCTAGCTAGGCTGCCTGCTTCACATATTTTGTGCTCTTATTGTCTATGGCACAATCATGGGTAAGGGAAATATTGTAGTCATAAAATAGCACTGAGAGTTTGAAACATAGAATGTCAGAGTTGGAAGGAATCCTAGAACATAGACTCTAACCTAGAACATTAGAATGCAGACCACAGCATGGAAGAGCTGGAAGGATCATAGAAGCATAGCTTAGAAGGGACCTCAAAACTTTATAGATCTTCTAGTTCAATCCCCTCATTTTACAAAGAAGGAAACCAGAGCTCAGAGGCAGGAAGGACCTTATTTAAGGCCACACAGCTAGTTAGTGGCAAGGCCAGGACTAGAACAAAAGTTTTCCGACTCCTACTCTAATGTTCTATATCTTACAGATTGAGAAACTGAAGCAAAGAATATTAAAGTGTCTTTTTCAAGGCTACACAGATTTAGTATCTCCCAGTCCCTTCTCTGCTTCCTGAGGCATGGTCATTTGATGAACTGGTTTCTGCCCTATGAATTACCTCTTCTTCAGGAGCCCATTATTAACTGAAAAACCTCTAGTCATAAAAACAAAACAAAACTTCTCTTTGTTCTGCCTGTACTTATCTCGTACCCCATGCCAAGGACAGATACTTCCTGCCTCTAACACATGCATAACCAAAAAAGATCACATCAAAAAGAAGGTATGGGGAGGTGGAGAGTGAGCCAGAGTGCATCAGACTTGTGTTGTACTTATTGAGACATTCTATGTTAAAAGAATCCGGTGGGTTTTTAAGAAGAGAAATCTTCTATGGCTTTCAAATACTTCGATTTTGCCAGAGGACAATGGGAATTAACTCATCCAGGGTATTGCCAGGAAATACTGGGCTCTTCTACCTTTAATTTCATTTGTCAAAGCATGCCTCTTCAGTCCTGGAAGAATTATATAGGAAATCTCCTGGATTCTGAGGATTCAAAATTCCCGGTTTCAAAGTTCCCCAGTCCCTCACTACAGCCCAATTTCCTGACATCTGGTACTGCTCCAGCCCACCTCGACTCGGATTAGATGCTGTGGCAACTATGCTTGTGCAAAGCCTCCCGTATTGTCCTCCTTGTTCTGGAGGCAGAAACTATACAGTAGTAAAAGTGATATCAGAACCTAAAAGAGGTGCCATCTTGGAGCTATTAGAAGATAAGAGAGATTCAGCCATCTGAAGTATCTTGTATTGGGAATATGATGCTTATCTTTTTTTCAGAGGAGAGGGTCATACTCTGAATAGAATTTCCCTATTCTTAACAATCTTTAGAACCCCTGACTCTCAAATGAGGCATTTCCTCTTGTATCCTAGGAACTAGAAAAGCTGGAGAAGTACATTTAGAAACAGTAAACTCTTATTTTCCAAGGATAGTCAGGGGCTGGGATGCTTTGGTTAATTGAATATTCTGGTTAACTGAGTTATCATAAATGATGCTAGATTCTCTTCTCTGCCTTGGACCATCAGAAGCTAAGACCTTGGATGAAAACTCCACATACAGTGTTGATGAATATATTCCATTAGGAGTCTTTCACTGGAGTCTTTCAGAATGAGATAGTATGAGATCCAGGGTTTTGAGAATAATAAATGATTAAGACTGCAAGTGTGTAGTTCAATTCAGCCAACATTGATTAAGCACTTATTGTGTGCATAACACATTTTATACAAGAGTTTTTGAGAATTCAATAAATTTTTTATGAGACTAAAATTAGATTAAACATAATTTAATCTTTCTTTAAAGATTCTGAAAGAACTTGCAGGACTTTTAACTCTTCATCATGAATACCATCAATTTTCCTTGTTTAGTGTTTCTTCAACAATTCTGGTTATTTAAGCTTCTGAATCTTTTGAATTCTGTGTAAGTGGAGCCTTACTTTACAATGATCAGCAGTCTAACACAAATGGTCTCAGTGTCCCACTAACCCAGAGAGAATTCCTCAGATGATGGTTTTCATCAGAAAGGGTCTCCTGAAGAAGACAAGCTGTCAGAACACATTCCCAGAGAATGAGACCCACAAAGCACTGCTTTGGAACACCTGAGAAATCTTATATTAGGAGTGGGGACAATGAATAGTACTCTACTAACTCCCATTTCTGTAGCACTTTAAGGTTTATTAAATGCTTCTCTCACAGTAGCCTAGTAGAGTCAGAGGACCCAGGTTCAAATCTGACGTTTACTACTTGTATGGCATTGGGCAGGTCACATAACCTCTCTGGGTCTCAGTTTCCTCAATTGTAAAGTGAGAGCTATTGACTAGATATCCTCTGAACTCTCAGTTCTAAATCTATGATCCCAAATATCACTGCCCCCATTTTATAGATGAAGAAACAGACTGATACTGTCTATGTGTGCTGGTTTGTACTTGAAAGGCCCTGCAAACATGTACATCCTGATTAGACTTATAAAATTAACATTAGCATTCAAAATAGAAAGCAGTTAAAATTATTAATGAGGAAATAGCCATATAAGAGGAGTTCAGTTTCTAGGTAATTAAGGGAAATTGATGTTGGACAGATGAGTAAAGGCTATTGATTTACAAAGCCCCTTAGCTCTTCTGTTGTTGTTTGTTCAGTTTTTAAACAGACTGATTTCAGTAGTATGTGGAACTCCTAGAGAGAACACTCCCCCTATTAATAGAAATAGTAACCTGCTCTGCAACTCAAGCTGGGAGAGTTGTAGGGTAGGACCGGGGATGCTAAGTGATTTGCTCTGGATTGTATAGTCAGGAGGTCAATCTAGGTCTTCTGAGTTCCAAGGTTGGCTCTTAATCACCATACTATGCTGCCTCTCTTCCCTGTGTTATTTTAATGGCACTTTTTAGAAGAAGAATCCGATCTTTGGGAAAACCTAACAAATTTACAGTCAGTCCTAAAAAGCAGGAATTAGAAGGCAGCATGATGGTGGAAAGAACAGAGTCATTTGGAGTCAAAGGACCTGAGTGACTCAGGACAAAAAATTTAAGTTCTCTGGTTAAACCTTAGCTGGAAAATGAGGGGATTGGCCTAGACTACATGATCTCTAAGGTCCCTTCCAACTCTAAGACTATGGAATCTGTCATCGTACCACTGGGGCAAAGGAAGTAAGTTTCCAGTTTCTTTATGGGGCCATTTGAAATGCCATTACAGCTGGGGCAGTCTGACCCACTTGGGATTTGTTGACATTGCCCTAGATTCAAAATGTCTTCAAGTTCTTTTGGCAGCATGTGCAAAAGCCCAAAAAGAGAATTATTTTTACCTAGTCAGAGCCATGGTTGTACTCACCAGTCCCTTTGTAAAGAGGATGGTAGGTTGCCTTTGAGATTTCAGATGTTTTGAGTTTTTGAAAATGGCAACTTCTCTTTCTTGCTGTTCCTTGACACCACCAGTGTCCCTTTGTCCCCGCTCCCTTCTTCCGCACAGGTCTCACTTTTTTCTTTAGCAGGTCAACACCCAGAGCCTAATGACAGGAGACAGGGGCAGAAATATGCGGCTGTCTGTTTGCAACACCTTCCTGATAATGGTGTGTTCCAACTGCTGCCCAGAGCCCTGGAAGCTTTTATACCCACATTCTCTATAGAGCATTTTCAGCGTCAGAGAATCAATTACCCTCAAGTCCGTCAAAGGACTGTTTTTAGCATCCCATTTACACACTGGAACATTGGAAGGTGATGTCTTCCCACCCTCTCTTCCCACAATTTAAAATCTCTTACTTAATTCATCTACTCTCTCTTTAAGGTGGTAAACAGTGCAAAAAGCTCTTATTATTATCATTTTTATTACAAGTATATTCTTTCTAGTTTGAGTAATATCATTACAACAATAATTGTAACAGCTACTGGAGTACAAATAATAGGAAGTAGTAAATGTCATATTTGTATTCCAAGATTCAGCAAGCATTTATTTATTTGAGGTAGAAATAGCCTTTACAATATTTAAATTTCTTTTTTTCAAATTTTCAGCATAGACAAGGCAAGGTTAAAAGGAAATTCTTCTTTTCTTGGTGGGGAAATGTTTTTCCTGTCTTTCTTGCTGAAGAACTGAGGTCCTGCTCCTAAGGACTCATCCTTGCATGGAAGTATCTGGGGGTTCTCAAAGGCTACGCCAATCAAGGGAAGGTAAACTTCCAAGTGTTTGCAGCTGGAAAGGCTTCCGATTTGGCCAGCCGTGAACTATATTGCTGTCATTCAAGGACCAGTCTGTTTGGAGAAGCTTATCTCCATTAAGTTGGTTATAGGATATTGATTTTTTTTCAGCTATAAAAATGAAATGTCTATTAAAGTGTGGAAGGGTTTCTTATCTCTGATCTAGTTTGCAACAGAATTTGCCCACATCCCTGAAATCACAGATCCAATAAGTATTAAAATCCAACTAGCTTCTCTGCTACCCGAGTAACAAGATTTTTCTGTTTCCCATGGACTAAACAACTTTTAAGGCACCTCCTATCTCTAAATCTATAAACTATAAATCTAAAACTACCGACTATGATTTGCACCTGCTGTACATACAGTTTAATTCCTGAGCCAGAACTTCATAAGCATGAGCCTTCTGTGGTCAAGGAAGCCAAACATCTGGAATGTTTTTGTAATCAAAGAAAAAATGCAAAGACTTGGGAGCCTTGCTATATATATATATTTTTTTACATTTCACTAACCGACTAAGATAATACAATAAATAAATAAAAATAAGATAAGAAATGATCCTGGTGAAATATATAGATTTGAATAAAAAGGCTTGTTTGACAAAAGTAAGTCATATACTTAGCTGGTACTGAGCAGTTACCCAAATACACACACACACACCACACACACACACACACACACACACACACACATATATACATATATATGGGTTAGATAGTATAATTGGACTAGAAAGTCTGATTTGGTTAGAGAAATGTAGGTTATAAGGCTTCCTGTGTATTAGATGATTAAAGTTGGAGTTAGAAAGTCTGATAAACATCCGAGCTATATTTAAAGAGCATTTGCCTTGAGATAATTGAGGGACATAATGGATGGATTGCTAGACCAGGAGTCAGGTCAAACCCTGCCTCAGACAATTACTAGCCATGTGATTTAACCTCTCAGAGCCTCAGTTTCTCCATAGGTAAAATAAGAAGACAGTGTGGTATTGTGGTTAGAAGGTCATCCTCAATCAAGACTTCTGTTCCTTACTGACCATGGCATCTTTTGCTTCTCAGTGACCCCAGGCAATTCTCTAAGAATTTGTTGCTGGATAGTTATAGGTAGAGGAAGTTTCTTTACAGAGAAATCCCCATGTGGATCAAATCATAGATCCAGGCCAATAAAGAAATAGATACATATGCACATGATACATATATACATGATAGATAGATTAATGCATGGATGAATAAAGAAGTGAATGCATGAACAAATAGGATAAATAAAATGGGGATCATAATAATTATATATCCTACATCCTGGAGTTGTTATGGGTGAAAATATTTCACATTTCCCCCACAACAACTTAAAGAGATATATAAACGTAAGCTATTTTTGAGGAGATTAGAAATCAACAAATTCAAACTTCTCATTTGATCCATAACAACAGGTAGGACCCAGGATAATTACAATGCATTGTGTAAGCCCAGTTATTGTGCCTAATCTCTCCTTCATCCTTTCTTAGCTGTCAGGCTAATTTGTATATATGTTGAATTCCCTGGAATAGATTATAAACTTGTTGAGGGCAGAGGCACTGCTATTGTTTATTTTTGTATCTCCAGTCCTGAGGGCAGTGTCCTGCATCCTAAGTACCTTGTAGATAGATACTTACTAAGTGTTTATTGATGTGAACTGGTTTTGGAACCACTTTCACAGACTTCATTTCATTCTATCCTCATACTTGTATGAAGGTAGAGCAAGAGGATTATTCTAGGTGTACTATGAAGGAAACTGAAGCTCAGAAAAGTTAAGTGACCTGTTCACAAAAGTGGTGGGATTCAGACATAGGCCATTTGACACTAGTCCCCTTGCCATGATGCTTCTTCGGATGATAGACAGGGACCAAAACTTGCAGTAATCCTAGTACTGTGCCATCTGAACAGGTGGCATATAAGGGAGGTGAAAACAGAGCCTTAGGTGAGCTCCTGGGGTTGGGAGGGTTGGGACAGGTCATTACTTATCTATCAAAGGTCCTTCTGATCTCAGGGGGTCAGACAAAGGCTTTCTAGAGAAAAGGACATCTGTGTTAGACTTTGAACAAGCAAAGGCAGAAGGCGAGAGCAATTCAGGCACAGGGAATAATTTCAGAAAAGACACAAAAGTGAGAAAGCATGGGGGCAAGTAGTAAGGACGGCCTAAGTAGTCCAATATAACCAGAACACAGAGTACATGGAGGGCATGAGATAAGGTGGGAGAGGGCAGATGGTGAACAACCTTGAATGGCAGTCACAGGAATTAGGATTTTACGTGGTAGATAATAGGGAGACATTTATAGGGTTTGGAGTCAAGGAGCAATATGATTGGATTTATGTGTATTGAAAGGAAGGATTGGAGGGAGGGTGAAGTGGAAGAGGGGGGAACTTTTTAGGTGTCTGTTACTATAATGAGGCCCTGTGTTGTAGCAGAAAGAACATGCTTAGGGCTTGGTGTCATTACGAACCGGGGTTTGGATCGCATGTATGACACTTATACTAAAGTGGGGGTCCAGGGAAGTCATTTAACCTCTCAGAGCCTCAGTTTTCCCATAACACCTGTAGTACTTGACTCAGTATTATTGTCCAGATCAAATGAGTTAATGTATATAAAGCCCTTGGCAAACCTTAAGGCCTAAATAAATGTTAGCTCTTATTAAATGGATGGTAATGAAGGCCTGAACTAGAATAGTAGCAGTGGGAAGTGGGGGTAGGGAACATCCTTCATTAGTAATGGGGAGACATTCAGTTTTCCTCCTGTGCCTAAGGATATACAGCTCTAATTAGCTGGCTCTCTGGCCTAAGTAAAAAGACATCCCTATTGGCTTGAAACTGCTGAAAGAAAGAACTCCAGGGAATAATATATTTTTAAGTGTCCCCAAGGGTGGATGGCATTTAGCCTCAGAGATACAAATTTCACATTTGTGTTGCAAATTTTCAGAACCTAGAGGCAACTGATTCAATTAGAATTAGTCTAAATGTAGTGGGAATAAGGGGTGAGGGAGAGAAGGAGAAGAGAAAAGAAAGAAAGCAAGCCTGATTAGAAAGAGGCCTCTCTGTCTTGGGGGTTTACACACTGCTTTGTAAAAAGCTCTTTTCATCTCCGTCAGTAGGTTATTGGAATGTCAGAGACGATCTGGAAGGGAGGAAGAGCTGGCCTCTCTCTGAGATTAATGTGGATTTGTTCATAGTGGACAATGGAGAGTAAAGCAATCATTCAAGCAATCAACAAGCATTTTATTAAGTGCCAACTTAAGCTAGCTTCTGGGGACCCAAGACAAAAGAGAAATAGCTCTCAGGTAGCTTACATCCTAAAAGGAGAAACAATATACACATCTGTAGTCATAATGGGAGACTTGGCTCAAGCAATTATATCCCTTCTATCCCTTGGAAGCAGCTGGGGAAAGATACTGGAGTGCTTTGCCATTTCTGTCTCCAGATCATTTTACAGATGAGAAACTGAGGCAAATAGAATTAAATGACTTGCCCAAAATCACACAGCTAGTAAATGTCTGAGGCCACATTTGAAATCGGGACTGTGCCAGCTAACTGCCCTACCACTGGATTAGATGACTATTAAGGTCACCTCCCACTCTTAATCTAAATGACACAGGGATTCAGTTCAATCCCTTCATTTTACATATAAAGAAATTGAGGTCTAGAGAAATAAAGTGACTTGCCCAAGGTCACATAAGTAGTAATAGAACCAAAATCTGAACACAAGTCTTCTCATTTGACTTTTCCCATTGTACCTTGCTGCCTCTTATTCAAGCTATTGACTACCAGCTCCAAATGGTAAATTATATGTGTATATATACATGATATGTGTGTACACATAATACGTATATATACATATATATCACATAATATAGTAATAGCATGATGTAGTGGATAGAAAACTGGCCTTGTAGCTAGGGAGATCTGGATTCAGGTTCTGCTTCTGATACATAGTATGTGACTCTAGGCAAGACAATTAACTTCCCCATGCTCTAGGCAACTCTAAGACTGTAAGGTACAGAGATGGCACCAACCTGCATCGGCAGAGAGCATCTCCTCATTCCAGAGCCCTACAGCGATGAAATCACAGATTCACTTCCTATCCCTATACAACAAATCATTAAATACCATGAAAGCACTCTGCAAAATCAGAGGAAAGAAAGATCATTTCCAAGCTGGGAGCACAGGAAAGGCAGCACAGAGGAAGCAGAATTTGAGCCGGGTCTTGAAGAAGAGAGAACAGCATTTCAGCCATAGGGAAGAGGGTCAGTAATAGCACAGAGGTGAGAAAAGTCCTGGATGTGAGGGACAGAAAGGAGACCAGTTTTTTAGCTCAAAGCAGAATGCATTGAAGACTTAATTCTCTAATTTGTAATTTATGTACCAATTAGGGGTTTCTGAAACACTCAAAAATGTTTTCTTATTAAGTATTTTCAATATTCATCTTATAAAGGGATGGAAACACTTTTTTCCTTTTCTTTTTATCTATTTGTTTTAGTATTTAAGTTTATAATATTTCTTTTTCTTTTCTTATTGTGCATTTGTTTAAAATAAATTAATAAAAAAAGAATAAAGTGATTTAGCTATTTGCACTAGGAAAGGTTTCCTAAAGAAAGTTAAATTTTGGACCAGTTCTGTTATCACAAATTCCAGTTAGTAGAGGCTAATTAGTGAAGTGTTTTGTTTGTTTGTTTGTTTTGTTTTGTTTTGTTTTGTTTTCGTCCTGATAGATTTATTGTAGATTCTCTGTATTGACTTGCAGATTATCGTAATCTCCCTGCTCATTTACTCCAATTTACCATAAAGCCTAAACTTTCACTGACAGGGTCTGAATTCAGTGTGTGAATACAGTTATCCCTTCTGCATCTTGGGGTTAGGGGCTTCCCTAACCCCTGAAATCTGGAAAATCTAAGTAAAAATTTTTTTTGGCTTTCTCTTTGTACCAGAGAAGACGTCTGAATTTGTTTCTTTTTCTTTTATGGGGTGTTTACAGCACCTTATTGTAAAATTTGAGTTGATATTATATAATACCATACATATATTTTATGCATTTCTGAGTTTTAAAACTTTTCTTCTGTATCATCTGCAGCTTCTGCAAAACTCCCCCCCAAATTCACATTTAATTTCTTATGCTGACCCGCGATATAGCAAAGCCAAGATAGGGGAAAGTCTCGTTGTAGAAGGGACAAATGTACTTCGATCAAGTCAGTTTACATCTTTCCATTTCAATTCTCCAAGTTCAGGCCACCTGTGCATCTGGAGTGAAAAATTCTGGCAGTTCTCTCCACGGGCATTATAATTAAGTGGCAATAGCTGAAGGGGTCTGATGTTTCTGAGAGGTTCGAAATGATTGAAGACAATGGTTGTGAGCTGAAGGGTTCCTGTTCCCTTCATATATACCTTAATATCTTCTGACAGCATTCCAGCCAGCTGACCAAAGAAGACGCAGGCTGGTAATTCTGCTTTCTCAAAGGCCATGCCCACTACGTGTATGTGCGAACTCTGGAAGGTCTCACCAAATTGGAAAGGCCACAAGAACTGACCAACAGCCTAACCATGTTGAAAGAAGTTAATCAACACAGGCTTGGCTACCTGATGACAAAATTTTGTTTTGTTTCATTTCCCCCAGCAACTATCTTTCTCCTAAGCAACTTAAACTTTCTACTAAGGCATTAAAATGTTTTGTTTTTGTTGCACAAGGTGACTTATGGCACAGTGTGGGCCTGGAGTCAGGAAGATCTGAGTTTGAATCTGGCCTCGGACCCTTAACTGGCTGTGTGACTCTGGACAAGTCATCTAGTTTCTAGTTCTAGCTTCAGTTTCCTTAACTGTAAAATGAGGTAATAATAGCACCTTCCTGGTAGGGTTGTTTTGAGGGTCAAATGAGATAATATTTATGAAAGCACTTAGCACGGTGCCTGGCACATAGTAGGTAGGCACTTGGTAAAGGCTTATTCCCTTCCTCTTCCCTTCCCCCTACTTGATGACAGGCATAAATCATCCCCTTTTTGTAGCTGAGGGGGACCTAACAGACCATGGGTTAGAACAGAGGCGGGCAACCTGCGGCTTTGAGGCCACATATGGCCTTCTAGGTCCTTAGGTGCAGCCTTATGAGTCCAAGTTTTACCAAGCAAATCCTTTTATTAAGGGGATTTGTTCTGTGAAGTTTGGATTCAGTCAAAGGGCTGCACTTGAGGACCTAGAGAGCCATATGTGGGCTTGAGGCTGAAGGTTCCCACCCCGGGTTACAATGTTGAGCTAGAAGAATGGTGGCAGCCAGTAATAGGGATTCGAGGAAATAATTATAAAGTCTGATTATAAAATGTAGGTAAATATACTAATTCTATGGTATTAGTCCTGTAACCATCATTTTCAAAGATGCAAATATGTGATAGTTCATGAACAAGACATTAGAAGGTTTAATTTGGTAGCAAAGCATAGAATTCTTTTTTTTTAAGTTCAAATAGATAGAACTGTTCCTATTATCACCAGATAGAATGCTAAAGTAAGACCTAGAATCAAACCTCTGCTTAATTATAAAACCCATTTAGTTGAGTATAAATTCAGTTATATTTATTTAGTTATAGCTGTCTCATCAGTACTGTAGCAAAGACAGAAGGATCTCACTAATCCCTTTCAATCCAAAGAACAGAAGACAGTTGAGTAAATAAGTATTTATTTTATAACAGTGCAGATTAGAACCATTAGAACCATACTCAAATATTTTCTAGTGGAGGGACAAAACCTTGGCTTCTTAAAGATGGGTATGCATACCTGTAGAAAGGGCGGAAGAACTTTTTGCCTTCTTATCTCCATGTCATCACAACTTCGGAGCTGGAAGGGGTCTTAGAGATCACTAAGTTCAACCCCTTTGTTTTACACATGTGGCAACTGATTTGCTCACAATCAGAGCTAGGATTTTGCTCTTCCCCAAAGTTGCAAATTCTTTTTGGTAAAGGCTCATAAGTAGAAAGTGACCGATAGGAGCATCACAATGATGATGGAAAGGAACAAAATGGTTCCCATTTCCAGGGAACCTGAAGGTTTTGTACCAGTGGAGGCTAAAAGAAAGTGCCAGCAGGTGTGGCCAGAAGATGTCACTGTTTCACAGTTATTAAAACTGCTCAGGGACAAGGTGCCCAGCACCGTCTAACCCCTCTCACTTCATAATTATTTAAAAAAAAGGTGTCATTTAGGACTGACCAAGAACATAAAGAAACATGGCTTATCTTTTTTAGGGGGAGAATTTTGGAAAGGCTAGAACCTAAATAAATATTTTTAAATCCTGTTCTTATTGCTGTATGGCACCTTCATTTCTAAATACATCCTTCCCTCATCAAGCCATACTTTGTAATGAAGTGTAAAATATACATTCCATATCTGTGTAAGATGGTTAAGTCCCCAACTGCTTTCTCTATCCGCTGTTGGAATATGGCTGGTGCCTCCCAGATTCCTTGTGACATACACTCAAACTGGTAAAATCCAGCTGGATAGATGAAAGCAGTTTTTTCCTTATTCAAAAAAAGAAGGGGAAAAAGATCAAAATCAACCAGCATATCAGCTGAGTATGACAGTATATTGTAACTTTCCACACCCATACTCCCATACTGAAACAAAGGGAAGCAGATGCGTTGTGAAAGGACATCTACTGAGATTACTCATGGGTTTGCTACAACTAGGATCCCTCTTCTAAATTCGCCTCATCCAACTTCTTCCATAAAGCCTTCACTTGGAACTCTAGAGAGCCATAATTATGCAGCTGTCCAGCACATGACATGGTATTGTCTTTGTAACATGATCAAGAACTTGATTTATAGCAAGATTGCTAACCACAAAGTGGTTTGGTTGTTCTAGTGTGTCCACTTTTTTGTTGGACAAAGATTACACCTAGAATGCTGACATTTAAAATCAATGTGTGTAGGTGGTCCGAGAACTGCGTGAAGTGTGATTGTAGAAGGAGGTGGCCTAGTACTAAGGGATCTTTATCTGTTTCATGAGTTGCCATGGGTAAAAAACTCAAGGAGTGGCCGATCTTCTGATCATATTTAGCCTGGCAGCCACAGTCTTTCAGTATATGAAACCTCTCCAACTTGGTGGGACCTAGCTGAGCTTGCATTTTGCTAGCTTAGCCTATGGGGAGCCCACAGGTATCTGCACACCTCAAGGACCTTGTTCCTTAGATGTTTACTCAGGGTATTAGTCCTATTACTATCAGTCACAGTAAGAGCAGGAACCTCATTTCTATTTAATTATAAAAATATTTGACTTTATGCAGTCTTTTCGTGGAGACTTTGGACCAGACTGGTGATTTCACTGATATAGGGAATTTCCAGTGAGGGGACTCCCTCTAGCAGTTACAGAATCAGTATCTAAGTGGGGCAGTGAGAGGGTAAGTAACTTGCCTAAGGTCATATGTCCAGTATCGGACAGGAGCAAACCCTAGTCTTCTTGACTGCAAGGTCAGCCCTCAATCACTACACCATGATATCTCTCATATGGTACTTTAAGGTTTGCAAAATGCTTTATATACAATACCTCTTTTGTTCCCTACAACCATCTTGTGAGGTAGATATTATTATTATTCCTACTTTATAGAGGAGAAAGCAGGTTCAGAGAGATCAAAGAATCATGGATCTAGAGCTAGAAGGGATCTCAGAGGAGATCTAGTTCAATCCTTCACTTTACAGATGAGGAAACTAAGGTCCAGAGTGATGAGGTGACGTGTCCAAGGTTACCCAGGTACTGAGTGTCCCGTTAAGATTTGAATCCAGATCTTCTCTTCTCCCAGGCCAGGATTCTATCCACTGCACAATGAGATTCCTCCCCTATCCTGCATGCTCTGTAATACAATGCTCAGCACACAGTTGCTTGCATTCTAGAAAGAATTAGGCACCATAACAAAGAGTCATAAAGAGGACAGAGGGGGAATATTCCTTGGGAAGCTCCATGCTCACTGATGCTGCCTAAATAACTGAAGAGCTTGTTGGCTGCCTCTTTTGGCACTTCTGCTGTGGTAGCTAAGGGAATCAGATAGTGGGCTTGGAACTGGAAAGGTATCAGGTACAGCTTTGATCCTATGAGAAAGAGGGCAGGGAAGAGACAAGTGAAGGCCTGGAGGTATGGTGTGGCAGCAGCTCCCACATGTGACTTGAGTCTTTCTCCCCTTATGTCATCATCGTGGTGAGTGAGATGTTTACAGGTATCTATATCATTCTGGAACCCCAACTCATGCTGCTTCACAGTCTACATACATCATATGCTAGGATGGGAGGAGTAGGCAATGATCAACTTGTGGTCAGATCCAGCCTAGAGCTGCCTACCTATCTGAATTATATCACTTGAGCTTATTCCTAATTTTGCATCCTTATAGAATAATTAAAAAATAAAAATGGATATTTATACAAAATTATACATATTATCCATTTGAGCCATTTAGTAACCCTGTGAGATTGGTATTATAAATGCTATTGTTGTTCTGTTGTTTCAGTCATGTCAAACTCTTCGTGATCTCATTTGGGGTTTTCTTGGCAAAGACACTAAAGTGGTTTGTCGTTTCCTTCTCCAGCCCATTTTACAAATGAGGAAACTGAGGCAAACAGGGTTAAGTGACTTGCCCAGGGTTACACAGCCAGTATGTGTCTGAAGGCAAATTTGAACTTAGGTAGATGAGTCTTCTTGACTTCAGGCCAAGTACTCTATCCACTGTATCACCCAGCTGCCCATTATAAACAGATACTATTAACCTTGTTTTCTAGGTGAGGCTACAGAGGCCCAGCTGTTAAGTGACTAGTCCATGGTCACCTAGCTAGTAAGTGGGGCTGGGGTCTTCCTTACACTAGAATTGTTATTCTATTTGCCTTGCCTGGCTACCTTTCTGATAGAATGTCCCACAGTCCCAACAATAGTAAGCACTTAAATATTTGTTTAATGAATTGAATTAAAAGAGGAAGATTTCAACTCAATAATAAGCAAGACCTTTCTAACACTCAGAGGTATCTGACAACCTAGGAAAACAGTGAGCTTCCCGTTTCTTAGAGGTATTAACAGGAGCTTAGATTTAGCTACTGAAGGGAACTTAACAATGGTTTAGCCCAAACCCCTTCATTTTACAGAAAAGGAAACTGAAACTGGGGTCATGGGGAAAGGAGAGGAAGGGAATTGATGTATCCAAATCTACTCAGGTGGTAAGCGCAAAGCCAGGATTCAAACTATTCAAACAGTAACTGAATAATCATCCATCAGGAATTTGTTTTAGGGTGACTTTAAGGACTCTTCCAACTCTTAAGCTCTTAGTCTGATATGATTCTGTGAACCTGATAGCCAACATGTCACATCAAGAGAGGTCACAGTGCCCTTGTACTGCAGGCAAAACAGAAGTCTCTTTCGAACTAAGGACTCACAATTGTGGGTGTGAAATGGGCTTAATGATGGCTTCACCAGATTGTCCAAGGATAGCTCTAATAATACAATATGGTCATGGAAATTGTAATGTCTATAGTTTTAATCACCTTAGACCTAGGCTATGAAATATTCAAGGACATTCATTCCACCATAGGAATAGATAAATTGGGCATTCCCTTGTGTCCTGGAATGGACACGGCAAGATTATAGGGTTCAGGCTTTAATAGGAACATGAGAAACCTCTGAACTTGATGAATTTGTGCCCCAACTTTTGGAGACCTGTGCTAACCTCAATGTCAAGTAAGAAACAGGGGGAATAACAGCCCAATTTTCAATACAGCAACACAGCTGGAGTCTTTTTTTTAACTGAATCAGTGGTGATTTCATTGTTGGAGATTAGTATACTGTACTCTATGATGAAACCTGACATTCTTTTCAGATGGTGTTGTAAATAGTTATCAGTGCTGTTTCCCATGATGAAAGGACCCTTGTCCTCCTGGTTTCAAAAGGGAAAAAAAAGGAACCAAAAGCCTTAGATTCATTTCTTTCTGTTCCAATAATAATAATAATAATAATAGTAATAATAATACCTAACATTTATGTAGCTCCTTATGATTTATAAAGTCTTTTACAGAAGTCATCTCATTTGAAATGAACAACTCTAGGAAGTCAACAGAGTAAAACTACAAAATACTAGACGAGTGTAAAGCTTGGAGAGGCAGCTGGGACAATAGATAGACTTCCTGCCCTGGAGCCAGGAAAACATGGGTTCACATCCTGCTGCTGATACTTACTAGTTTTTTGACCCATGGCATGTCACTGTAATCATAGCTAGCATTTACATAGTTTTAAGATTTGCAGAGTGCTTTATATATGTTAACTCGTTTTGTCCTTTCAACAACCCTGGGAGGATGGGGCTATTATTATTGCCATTTTACATATCAGAAAAGTGAGGCTGATAGGTAAGTGACTTACCCAAGGTAACACAGCTAAGTAAGTGTCTGAAGCAGAATTTGAATTCAGACCTTCCTGACTCAAAGTCCAACACTCTGTGCATTGTGCCACCTAGCTGCTGTTTCTCTGAGCCTCAACTTTCCTCATCTGGAAAATATACATATTTTAGGTCTAATAAGCATAGGCTAATATAATAGAGCTTATCTTTTAGGATTGTTAAAAATCAAATGAGAATGCATGTGAAAACTTTGTGCACCTTAAAATGCTATATAAATGTCAACTATTATTATCATCATTGTCATCTTACAGGTGTAAAAAAACCCAAAAACATACCCAGAGAAGTAAAATGACTTTCCCAAAATCACATAGCTAATAAGTATTGGAGCTAGGATTCAAGCCCTGATAGTCAGATTCCCATTCCAATATTCTTCCACTATGCCCAAGGAAGTGTCCCTTCTTTTGCTTTTTCGACCACAACTCACATCTCTCATCTGATCCATCTGTAAACTGGCTTGCTTAGGGATTTCTCATTAATCTAAAGGGAACTCCAAAATAAGAACTGGTGATGAAGATTGCTTATCAAGCAGTCGACAATCATTTATTAAGGGCCTACTGTGGGCTACTTCCTACACTAGGTCTTGGGGGTACAGAATAAAAGCAAAACAGACCCTGACCTCAAAGAGCACATAATTTACTGGAAGAGGCTGCACGTACCAGAGAATCATACAACATGTAGGGATATTCTCTTCTCTCCTAGTTTTTGCTCTCCTAGTTCTCCTCCTCCCTGTCTGACTGTTTCTTTTCAGTCTCTTTTGCTGGATCTTCATCCATGTCACAACCCCTAACCATGGGTGTCCCCCCAGGCTCTGTCCTGGGTCCTCTCCTTTTCTTCCTCTCATGGATTCATTTAGCATCTTTATACAGATAACTTATTATAGCCCTATTGAGTGTATAGCACTATGCTAGGCCTAGGGGAGACAAAGTTCAGATAAGGCATCCTGTTTCCATGAAATTTACCATTTAATAGGGGGATAAGTCAGAAACACAGGCAACCAAAACACAATATTGCATGATAAATGCATTAGAGAGATGGAAAACAAAGTACTATGTGAGATGGAAGAGGCAAAGTCATCACTAATTTTGAGGATCTGGGAAGGCTTTCTGGAGGAGATGATATCTCATTTGGGTTTTAAAGGATGAATAGAATTGCAAAAGGAAAAGAAAGGGAGGGACCACCTTCCAGGTAGAAGAAGCAACACAATGAAAGGCACAGACATGACAGAGTACAGGGTATTTGTGGGGAACAGATCATAGGAACATAGATGTAGGCGTTAAAGGGACCTTAGAGACTGTTGAATAATACATAGCACTTTAAAGTTTACAAAGAACTTTAAACGTTATTTCATTTGATTCTCACGACAACCCTGTGCATCCCACTTTACAGATAATAAAGTGAGGCCCAGTGAAGTCAGATGACTTGCTCAAAGTGACACAGCTCATAAGTAACAGTCAGACTCTAACCTAGGTCCCCTAACTTTAAGTCCAGTGTTCCTTCTGACAGTTGTCTGGGTTGGCTGGATTGTAGTGCATGTGTATCAGTCTACCCTGGACATCTTGCCATCTATTCTTTCACTTCTCCTTATTTTACACTTGGACCAGCACCCTCAGGACCAGACTTTGCTTGGACAATTAGTCCATTGAGCTTGGGAACGCAGACCACTGAGTAAGTGAATGAATGCGAGTTGATTAACCCACTCTGTCTACCTGTCCCTAGACCATGCCTCACATTCATCTGTCCCAGACATCTTGTCTCCCCTGCCACCCTGACTGTATGGCACCTCTTCTCCCGAGCTCCCCATTTCTCGCTCTGAGAACAGTAATCAAATCACCACTGCCATTGCTTCTGGAAAACACATAATACTGACTACCCTAAGGTTCTACTCATTATTCCTATTAATCTTGCATAGCATACCTTTTTATTAGATGTTTGATGCAAAAAAAATTTTCTCACTCAACAGCTTCTTCTCTTATCCTAGTTGTGTTGATGTTATTCTAGCAAAAGCTCTTTAATTTCATGTAACCAAAAATTTCTGTTTTCTCTTTTATAGTTACTTGTATCCTCTATTTAGTTAAAAAATCTTCCCTCTAGTCATAGCTGTGAAAAGCACCTGATCTGATTCTCTTCTAATTTTTTTAATGATATGACCTTTAATATCATCTCCATTTTGAATTTATTGTGTTATATGACATGGTATGCTGCCCTAAACATAATTTCAGTCAAACTGCCTTCTAGTTTTCCCAGTCATTCATGTGAAATGAAAGCCAGTCTAGGTCCAAAAGTCTGAAGTTAGTGTAGGCCTAAGACTTGAAAAAAATAAAAAGAAAATCTGATTGGACTTCTCCCAGTTCTCTTTTCCTTACTGTGATGGCTTTAATAATAAATGAGAAAAAAGGAATTATGACAACCTTGAAACCAAACAAGTTAAAAAGGAGGAAAGAAGGGGCAGCTAGGTAGCACTACAGTAGATAGAGCACTGGCCTTGGAGTCAGGTGGACCTGAGTTCAAATCCGGCCTCAGACACATAACACTCACTAGCTGTGTGACTCTGGGCAAGTCACGTAACCCCAATTGCCTCAGCCAAAAAAAAAAAGAAAAGAAAAGGAGGAAAAGAGAAGTTGCTAAATGATACGAGAATCATAAAAGCAAGAGCTGGAAGAGACTTACAGATTATCTAGTGTTGCCCCCTTTTTTTATGGAGCAGGAATCAGGGGACTTGTGTGTCTTTGCCACTGCTGTTTTCTTTAGAAGGGAGAGTCCCTCAGGGATTTTTGTTGTTGCTGTTGTTAATAGACTGTGCACAATACCTAATACAATGTTTTGTATGACATCGTGTTTACAAATGGGATCTGCATTTGGTTTGGAAATGACTGGAAAGCTTAGAAGAAAGATGCTATCAGAATACCATGTGGCTATTATGCCAGCCTTCTCTTTGAAATCGGCTGTGGTAGCTGTGGTTGACTGAGATTCAAATGCCAGATCAACACTAACTATTGGGAAATCCATAGTTAGCAGAGGAGCAGATGGAAACATTGCAGCATGCTACCCACATATGGAAATAGTTGCCTGAGGCTAGCGAAGCAAATCGTATAAATAAACTTAAATGACAGCTAAATATTTTTATGGCAAGTAGAGGAATTGATGGACAAAGAACAGGGAAGCAAACTTGAGACGGCGCTAAATGGAATAGAGCCTTCAATTCACGTTTGCTACCTATTTCTAGGTCTCTAGAGGCTGGGAAGAAGTGGAAAAATGTGTATGAGGATAAGTTTAAAAACTGAGGCTAGAGTGGAGCCAAAGGCACTGGGAGTCACACATGAAAAACATTAAGTTGAAAAAGAAGAGCAATAAATAATCCCGACCTCTGTTGAAGTGAGAATAAAAGCCCTTTTTAGGAATACTGTTCTTTGTTCCTGTCCTGGATCAGAATTATGTAAGGGACGAAGAGCTGATGCCAGAATTTTTTTTTTTAGTAGGTTTCCTTGACAAATTTACTTTAAAGGAGTGTGCTCTTGAGATGTTAACTGGGAATCAAGATTCCTGGGCACTGTTCCACAATATCACTGCCCATGTGATCTTGAACATGTCACTCCATGCTTCCAGGGTGGGGCAGAGGGAAATAATTTCCCTGCTCTTGGAACCAAATAGTCGGAAGAGATTGGCAAGGGTACAAATTTGGTGAAAATTGGGTTCTCTGAGTTGAATCCCAGGAAAAGAATAACAATCCAAGAGAAGAGAATGTGATGCTCACAGAAGTTTTGGGTTTTTTTTTTTAATGGTAGGAAAACAACAGAATGGGATGCTCTGGACGTCCATAGGAGAATGAAAGAGGAAGTTGTAGAAAAAGCAAAGAAAAGGGAAAGGAATCATATGAAAGCAATATCTTCCCTACCAGGAGGAGAAGTATGCTTGCATGATGGACCTTGAAGCAGGGGAGAACTGGTTTTGAACCATGAATCTGTTACATATTTTTAAAAAACTAGCTATCATTTACTCTCTCTAAGCCTCCATTTCTTTGTCTGTAAAATAGATATAAAAATACCTGTAGTATCTAACCTTGCTTGTGAGAATCAATGATATAATATGTGTAGAACACTTTACAAATAATAATAATAATAATAGCATATTTATATAGCACTTTAAGGTTTGTAAAACACTTTATAAACATCTCTCTTTATTCTTACAACAACCCTGTGAAATAGATGAAGATGAAGAAACCGAGGCAGACAGAGGTTAAGTGACTTGCCCAGAGAAATATGGCTAGCATTTGAACTCAAGTTTTTGAGGACCTAAAGCATCCAAGTATCAGTTATTATTAACTCTGAGAGATATAGCATTAATGTCTGATCCCTTTAAGTCTCAAACCTTTCTATTTTAATCATTTTGTGTGGAAATAATTCTAAAATATTTTATAAAAGTCCTTTTTATTTTTTACTTATTTATTTTTAGTTTTCAACATTCACTTTCATAAGCTTTTTTTTTTTAAACTAGGCAATGGGGTTAAGTGACTTGCCCAGGGTCACACAGCTAGTAAGTGGCAAGTGTCTGAGGCCGGATTTGAACTCAGGTCCTCCTGACTCCAGGACCAGAGCTCTATCCACTGAGCCACCTAGCTGCCCCTCCATAAGATTTTAAGTTTAAAATTTTCTCCCTCTCTCAAGACGACATGCAATCTGATATAGGCTCTATATGTACATTAATATTAAACATATTTTTACATTAGTCATGTTGTAAAGAAGAATTAGAACCAATGGGAGTAGCCATGAGAAAGAAGAAGCAAAACAAACAAACAAAAAAAAAGAGAGCAAATAGCGTGCTTCGATCTGCGTTCAGACTCCATGGTTCTTGCTCCGGACGTGGATAGCATTTTCCATCATGAGTCTTTTGGAGTTGTTTTAGATCATTGCACTAGTGAGAAGAGCTAAGTCTATCAAAGTCAGTCATTGCACAATGCAGCTATTACTGTCTACAATATTCTGCTGATTCTGCTCATTTCAGTCAGCATCAATTCTAAATGTCTGATAATAATGCTGAGTATTTTTTAATCTTTTCTAGTTAGTTAACTCAAGATCATCACTGAGAGGCAGTATGTTCACCTTCTTCAGGAATCCATTTCAGACCCCCTTTAATTCTAATGACATCCCTCTGTTAATTATTTCTGGTTTTGCCTGACACAAAATAAGAGCTCATCAACAAAAAAATTTGATCTTCAAGTACAAGATTCAAGAAAGACATAAAAAGGTAAATGGGACAGAAAGATACAATGTGTTGTTAATAAGGGCGGACTGTTTACGTCCCTACAAGGGAAGATGACACTTGCAACTCTTGAGAACTGTATTGTTATTACACCATGTTAAAGGAGCATACATAAAGAGGGCGGATATTTAGTTGACTTTGATGTAATGATAAAAAAAAATCTAATGAAGTGGGTTAAATGAATCCAAATGAGTGGATTAATCTGATCTTAGAAAATGTACTGAGAAAGGAGGAGGCAGACAAGGGTAAATTACATTACAGGAAAAGACACAAAATCCTATTACAGCAGAGGGAAAGAAGGGAGGGGGGTGAGCATTGTTTAAACCTAAATATCATCAGATTAGGCTCAAGAAGGGAATAACATAATCAGTTAAGTACAGAAATCTAACTTGCCCTATAGGCAGTAGGAAGAAAAAGGGGAAAGAAAAGGGAGGGGGGATAGAAGGGAGGGAAGAAGCAGTAAGGGCAAAGGGGAAGAAAAGAGAAAGGGATAATAGAAGGGAGGAGAGACTGAAGGAGGCTGTGGTCAAAAGCAAAACACTAGTGGTGGGGGAAGGAGAAAGGAGAAAGAAAAGCATAAGCAGGGGGAAAAAAGGATGGAGAAAAAGACAAAATAAGAGCTCAGGGGCAGCTAGGAGGTGCAGTGGATAGAACATTGGACCCGAAGTCAGGAGGACCTGAGTTCAAACACAGCCTCAAACACTTACTAGCTGTGTGACCCAGGCAAGTCACCCAAGCCCAATTGTACCCCTTCCCCTCTACCAAAATAGGACTCAATATGTATTTATTGATTGACTGCTTGATTATAGAGGAAAGAATGTGGATTTGAATTCAGGAAAGCTCCATGTTCAAATCTTAGTTGTGTGATTCTGTGAATCCTAATTTTCCCAGCTGCAAAATGGGAATAAATGACCTGCCTCATAGGGTTATGGAACAGGAAATGCTATGGAAATGTGGTATGTTATTATGTGTTGCAAACATTGCTAGGGGGGTAGATTCTGATTCCAATGCCTTTAATTGTTAAACTATGTCTCCATTCCTGCTTCACTCCTGTTCTGGAATGTTTGGAGTTGGCAAAACCCTAAGGAGGCACTGTGCTGATACTCTCAGAAGCTGAGATAAGAAGACCTATTATCTTAGGGTGTTTTCTTAAGAAAAAGAATCAGGCTTGTTTAGTTGAAAGGTCACAGCAGCTGAAATGATATAATGGGAATTCACAGCTGGTCAGGGAATCCTGACTATTTCTCTTATCTTATAGAGCTCCCATTTAAATGGCACTTTAAAGTTTCCAAAATCCTTTCCTGACAAGGAGCCTGTGAGATCCCTGGCTCAACTTGTATTATCTCTATTTTATGGATGATGAAACTAAGGCTCAAGGACGTGAAATAACTTGCCCAAAGTTGCACAGCTAGTGTCAGAGCTGGGATTCAAAGCAAGACTTTCCATGGAGTGGTGGTGGTAGTGGGGAGGCAGAGAAGGCTGGGTTTGGAGTCAGAGGACCTGAGTTTGAAATTTGACCCAGCCACTTCACTTCCCTGTGTGACAATGGGCAAATCACTTATCTTGGCCTCAGTTTCCTCATTTGCAAAATGAAAGAGTAGGATTAGATGACCTCTAAGGGGCTTTTCAGCTGGTTCAAAATCGAAACAGGTTCAGAGAGGTTCCACATCAAGTCAGCCCCTGATTTTTAATCTATATCTGCATTTCTGTGTCTCTATCTTCACATTTACCTATAAATCCATCTATGGTAATTACAGTTGAGGCCTATAGATAGATCTACTATGTCTATAAATATGGATAGATAGAGCTATCTATAGATATAGCTATAACTATATGCATCTACCTATATCTACAGATAGAGATATCTGTATCTACACACATAGTTACATCTATATGAAATATATACCTCACAAATGCGTATCTATATCCATATCCACATCCATATCATATTATCCATATATATTACAACAACTCATACAACCATCTCTTAACCTAATAATTTGCATTAGTGGAGGGAGCGCCTCATACTGATGAAATTATAGGTTCTTGAAGTTATTGAAGCAGATACATTCTTAAAGATGTTTTTATGGGCTAGCTAGGTGGCGCAGTGGATAGAGCACCGGCCCTGGATTCAGAAAACCTGAGTTCAAATCTGGCCTCAGACACATAACACTTACTAGCTGTGTGACCACTTAACTCCGTTGCGTAGCTCCCTCCCCAAAAATCAAGTCAATAAAGATGCTTTTACATCTATTACTAAATTCAACAGGCATTTATTAAGCACTAATTCTGTGCAAAGTGCAGTGCCAAGAACAAAAGCAGTCCCTGCCCTTAAGAAGTTAAGATACTACTGGAAGGAAACACTGTGAGCACAGATAAGCATATAACACAACATGTACAAAGCGACTTTAGTAGGCGGAATGAACTACAGCACTGGGAAATCAGGAAAGTCTTCAGTTGTAATTACCGTTTTACAGATGAGAAAATTGGAGTCCATAGAGGTGATAAGTAGCAAGAACTAGGTTTAAACTGAGGTCATGTGACTCCAGATCCATCATCCTTTCTGCCCATTTACATTCATTCTGAGCCAATCAGGACCCAAACAATGATCAAGTAGGGCTTGGCCTGGGACCTATTGTTGGCCAATCAATAAGAGCCAGAGTGATTTGGGGTTAAGGCCAGTGTTTAAGGAAAAAAAAGAGGGGCAACTAGGTGGCACAGTGGATAGAGCACCGGCCCTGGATTCAGAAGGACCTGAGTTCAAATCTGGCCTCAGACACATAATACTAACTGTGTGATCCTGGGCAAGTCACTTAACCCCCATTGCCCAACCAAAAAAAAAGAGAAAAAAGAAAAAAAGGGGGTTTCTGAGATGAAAGAAAGAAAGAAAGAAGGAAGGAAGAAAGAGAGAAAGAAAGTCATGTTGCCAACTGTCCAGTTTCAGTTTGGTACCCGGTGGGCAGCTCCCTTTCTACTCACAGAGGTTGTTGTTTGTCCAAAGAGGACCATGACATCAGGCAGGTGATACTGTGACATGCAAGTGAATTGGATTTAAGTGGAGGAGAAAGTGAGGCTGGCAACTTTGTACAGCCCTCCCTCACTTAAATCCAATTCATTTGCATGTCATGTCATCACCTCCCTGATGTCATGGTCCTCTTTGAGAATGAAGTACAAACAACAATGACAACCTTTCTGTCATACCACATGGTTTCTTAAAGCCAGGAAAAGACAAGAGAAGAGGTTGTGACTTGTTCAAAGTCACTCAGCAAGTTGGTCATGAAGCAAAGACTAAATTACACATGCCCTGAGCAATTTCTACAGCTCCAGCTTCTGGTGATTAGGAAAACCTAATCTAGGGATTAGGGACCAGGGACATCCTCAAACATTCTTCACTCCTGGTATTGGCATTTAGCACAAAAGACGCACCTAGCTGACCCTTGAACTAGAATTTAGAGACCAAAATTATTTTATTGCCACTATGACTTCATTAACTCTTCCTGAGTTTCCTCAACAATAAAAGAGATAATAAATCAAATTTATATTCATTTGTTCATTTAATAAATATTTATTAAGCATGTACTATACTATGCAGGGGCCTATGTTAAAGATTAAAAAGCTTAAATACTACCTCTGTCTTCAGGGAACTCAGTCTAATAGGGTGATGACGTTAATTATAATACGCTATATTACAGTGGTTGTTTGCTAGGTGCACAACAAAATCTTATGTGACATAAGACTTTACAGTTTCTGAAGCACTTTTCTCACAACTGTGAATATGATAGTATTCATTTATACAGAGGTGGACACTGAAACCCAGAGATGTACAGGGCCTTACTCTGGGTAGCAGCTGGTAAAAACTGGAACCCATGTGTCCCAACTTGCCTTGTGCTTGTTGCAATATCTTTCCTTTTATCCCCATTCTTCTTATTTGATAATTTTTGTCTGTATTACTAGCATTTATGTGGTCACTTATGCTCCTAACCTTGCTTGGCATCATCTTTGACTCTAACCTCTCTCTCTCATCCCTTAGTCACCAGGTCCTGCTAATTCTACTTCCACAATGTCTCTCAAAGTACTTAGCACAATGCTTAGTGCATAGTAGGTGTTAAATAAATGCTCTTCCATTCTCTGTATTCTTATTACCACCATTCTAGTATGGGCTATCATTACCACCTGCCTGGACTATTGCAACAGCTTCTTTCCAAGTCTTTTGGTCTTGATCCTCATTCTGCTCCAATGCATTCTTCATATTGATGCCAGAATAATCTTTTTTTTGTCTCCAGATCTGGTCTGGTCATTCTTCTGCTCTAAAACCTTTAGTGGCTCCCTATTGCCTCTTGAATAAAGTTCAGATTCCGCTGCCTATAGTTCAAGGCCTTCCACAACGTTATGCTACTTTAGCCTTTTACTATAGCTCATGTCTACTGTATACTTCAGCCAAACTGGAAACATACTATGCTCTTGTGCCTCACATACCTTTGCTCCCTTTGTTTCTTATGCTACCTCTCTACTCCTTAAACTCCTATCAGTAATAGCTTTCCCCCTAGAATCTCACACAGTCCTTTGATTTGTAACTCTCTGATATACTTATTCTGTTATGCATCAGAATTATGTGTTTACATCTTACCCTCCTACTTAACTCTAAGATTCTTAAGGAAAGGGACTACATCTTATCTAGACTTTGTATCTCCCTAGCATCTAGTGTAGTACTCATCACACAGTAGGTGCTTAATAAATGTTGAATTTGTTGAGGAGTATCATGGTGTAGTGGTAAAACCCATAGGAGTGAACAGCTGGATCTAGATTCAAGATAGAGTTCCATTTAAATCCTGCATCTGGCACATTTGCTGTTTGACCTTGGGCAAATCACCTAAATTTTCTTGATCTTAGTTTTTTCATCTGTGTAACAGGAATAGTAATACCTGTAAAACTAACTTCATAGGGTTGTTGTGAAAATCAAATGAGATAATGTATGTAGAATTCTTTTCAACTCTTAAAGAATTATATAAATGTTAATCATTATATACCATACTCAGTAACAGCTATTTTCTATTTGTGTTGGGGGTGGGAGAGATATTAATCATTTAAAGTCTCTCGGAAGAAAGACATGTTACAAATAAAAAAGAGCATAATTACTGTTCTGCTACGGTGCTTAATTCACAGGAAAATGCATTCATGGGAAGTGCAAGTAATCTCTAGATATAACTGTGATTGTGTTAAATGTAATTTAGTATTTATTATTGATTTAGCCTAAAGTACAAACAGTGCTTTTAGTCAGTGTCAAGTTTAATGGGACACTTAATAAATGCTGATGGTAATTAATACTGTACAGATGCTGAATGTCTGAGTACATTTTTTTCCTGTAATTATGTGATAGTGCTAAGGGACTGTTATGTAAGGTATCCAAAAGAGGGAAAGATGCAAAAGGCTTGGGGAAAATCTTAGACCTTATTAATACAAGGAAAAAAAGGTCAATAAGAAAACATTAATGACTACCAACCTGTTTGCCCACTGTCCCATAGGTGTTGAATTACACCTATGCAAAATGTTTATGCCAGTCTTTATACTTGAATCAAAGGAGGCCTCAGTGAAGTCATCAGTGAGGAACAAGCAAGCTTTTGCAAATGACATTCAAGACTTCACCACATCTTTTTTTTTTTTTTGCTTTTAGGCAATTGGGTTAAGTGACTTGCCCAGGGTCACACAGCTAGTAAGTGTCAAGTGTTTGGTCTGAGGCTGGATTTGAACTCAGGACCTCCTGACTTCAGGGCCAGTGCTCTATCCACTGTGCCACCTAGCTGCCCCCCCCCACATCTTTATCATTTTGCGATTGGCTGAAAGATATAAAGAATATAAGATTACATTGAGCTTATTGTTTATTGATTATGAAAAAGCATTTACTGAAGAAAAAGGCTTTTTTCCAATAGAGTCTCCTATTCATACTTTAAAATCATTCAATATTCCTTGAAAGGCATAGCAGCATAAATAATTTTGTTCAATGACCCTCTGGTTATAAACAAGATAAAGCATAAAATAGGAAAATGTGTGTTCGCCATGGGTGTTTGCTACTTTGACAAAGGAAGTCCGGAGCAGAGTCCAAAATGATGGTTTCTCTTCAGAGGAGAGATTCCCCAGGTGCTCCTGTTTGTGAATGATACTGTGTTGATTTCACCAAGTCCTGAAATGATATAGAGCCTCTTGTAAAACATATATGACCAATTAAAAGAATTTGGCTTGATTATTAACAGGAAAATCTAAGTGGATGAAGGAGGTCTATTATTCTGACTATGATATGCATTTGGATAGAAAACCTATAGATTTTGTCCATTGGTAATCTATATCTGGGATAAACAGTACAGGTGACTGACATGTTAGGTAAGGAAGTGAACAGGAGAGTGGGCTGATTACTTCCATGAAACTGTAAATCTTGGGGCAGCTAGGTGGTGCAGTGGATAGAGCACCGGCCCTGAAGTCAGGAGGTCCTGAGTTCCAAATCTGGCCTCAGACCAAACACTTGACACTTACTAGCTGTGTGACCCTGGGCAAGTCACTTAACCCCAATTGCCTAAAAAAAAAATTGTAAATCTCCATTTATGACTACAAGTGTTCCCCCCAAAGCAAAGGCCCATTTTTTTTTTTTGGTGAGGCAATTAAGGTTAAGTGACTTGCCTAGAGTCACAGAGATAGTATTATGTGCCTGAGGCTGGATTTGAACTCAGGTCCTCCTGACTCCAGGGCCGGTGCCCTATCTACTGTGCTACCTAGCTGTCCCAAAAGGTCCATCTTTTTAATACCAACACCCTACCAATCAGTCAGTGAAACAGCATTTATTATGTGCCTGCTAAATGTTGGGGATACAAAGAAAGGCAAAAAAAAATAGTCCCTCTCTCAAGGACTTCACAACTAAATAGGTGAGATAGCAAGCAAGCAACTGTGTACAAACAAGATATGCACAGGATAAATTGGGGTTCATTTCAGAGAGAAAGCACCAAGAGTAAGGAGGACTAAGAAAGGCTTCTTGTAGAAGGTAAGACTTTAGCTGAGACTTGAAGGAAGCCAGGGAAGCCAGGAAGTGGGGGTGAAGAGGAGAACCTTCCAGGCATAAGGAGAAGCTTGTGAAAAAAGCTTAGAGTTAGGAGATGGAGCATTTTGTGAGAGGAACTGTAAGGAGGCCGTGCTTCTGGATCCCAGAGCATGTGGCAGGAGCAGTGTCTAAGGAGAGTGGAGAAGAGGAAGGGCCTAGGCTCTGAAGAACTTCAAAGGCCAAAGAGGATTTTACATTTGATCATGGAGGTAATAGGGAGCCACAGGGAATGAGTGAATGGCAGGTGTGTTTGTGTGTCTGGGTAGGATCAGATTTATATTTTGGGAAAATCAGTTTGACAGCTGAGTGGAGGATGGACCGAAAGGGGAGATTCCTAAGGCAGGGAGACCAACCAGAAGGCTATCCCAATAGTACAGGTGTGAGGAGATGAGGACCTGCACTAGGAAGGTAGCAATGTCAGAGGAGAGAGCAACTGTAAAAGAAGGATGTTACAAAGGTAGAAATGACAGGACTTGACCACTAGTTCGATATGGGGGTTGAGAGTGAGGAATGGAAAATGACTACAGATTGTAAGCTTGGGTACCTGAGAGGATAGTGTTACCCTTAACAGTAATAGGGAAGTTAAGAAGAAGGGAAGGTTTTTTGGGAAAGATAACTTCAGTTTTGTACGTGTTGAGTTTAAGATGTCTATGAGACATCCACTTTGAGGCTCCTCAAAGATAGTTGCAGATGCAAGACTGCAAATCAGGAGAAAGGTTAGGGCTAGATAAGTAGATTTAAGAGTTATCTGAGGAGTTGATGAGGTTACCAAGTGAAATAGTCTAGAAGAAGAAGGCCCAAGATTGAGCCTTGGAGGACCCCCAGTATTAGCAGGTGTGATACGAATGAAGATTCAGCAAAGTAGACAGAGGAGGAACAGGTAGGAGAACCAGGAGAGAGCAATGTAAAGAAAACCTAGAGAGAAGAGAGTATCAAGGAGAAAAAGGTGAGTGACAGTGTCAAAGGCTGCAGAAAGATGAAGGATGAGTGTTGGAAAAAAGGCCATTAAACTTGGATATTGAGTAATTATTAGTAACTTTGGAGAAAGCCTATTGGATGACTAATTCTATCATCATCCATATCTGGCTCTCTAACTTTGGATATATATCAAGGCTTTGCCCTAGGCCATATTCTCACTCTTTCTACATACACACACACACACACACACACACACACACACAGAGTTGACATCAGCTCCAATGAGTTTAATTATCATCTCTCTATATTGATAACTCCCAGTCCTAGTCTCTCTAAGCTCCAGTCCCATCATTAATGTCCTGCTAGATATTTTGAACTATATATTAACTCAGAGTGTTCGAAATGGAACTCATTGTCTTTTTACCCAATCCATCCCTCTTCTGATCTTTCTTCCCTCTGACAAGCCCACCACCATCCTTCCAGTCACCTTGGAGTTATCTTCAACTCCTTGTTGTCCCTCACTCTACATAAATGAACATTCGCCCAGTCTTGTCATTTCTACCTCCACAATATTTCTGACATCCATACCATTTTCTCTACTTCTATGTCCACTATGCTAGTTCAGAATCTCATCACCTCTTGTCTGGACCAGTGTAACAGCCTCCCAAGTGGTCTCCCTGCCTCAAGTGTCTCACCTCTCCAATGTATCTTCTACATAGCTTCCAATATGATCTTCCTAAAGCACCAATTTGACCATGTCACTCCCCAACTCAACAAACTTCATTGGCTCCCTACTGCCTTTAGGAGCAAATACGTGCTTCTCTATTTGGCATTTAAAATCCTTTACAACTTGCTTCTAACCTACCTTTCCAACCTTATTACATATTATCCTCCTTCATTCACCCTACTATAGTCCAGCCAAATCGGTCTTGCTAATCTCCACACATGACACTCCATTCCTCATTTTCTTGCCTTTGGTCTGGCTATTCCCTATGCTTGGAATGCCTTCCCTCCTTACTTCTACTGCTTAGAATACCTAATTTCCTTCAAAGCTCAGCTCAAGCACTGCTTTTCACATGAAGCTCCTCCTGATCTCCAGCTTCTAGTGCTTTCCCCTCCAATTTCCCTTGTATATACATACATACATGTACATGTTATTTCTTTATATAGAATACGAGCTCCTTGAGGAAGGAGACTTTAAGTTTTATTTCTGTATCTGCAACACTTAGCAGAGTCCTGGAACACAACAGGTGTTTAATAAATGCCGACTGATTTGGTTAATGTGGCTTTGATGGGACGAAAGACGTTCTCCACTGTAGAATGTTAGCTCCTCCAGACAGAGGCTGTCTCATTTTTTAACTTTGTATTCACATTACCTAGCATAGTTGAATTGAACTAGAAGATCTCTGGGGTCCAAGGGATCTCATTCTGTGATTTTAGCAGATTGCTTCCTCGATTATCCTATCTCTTGAATCTTTAACAACTGGATTGGTCCCTGCAATGATAGTTTGAGGTGATGGTAGGGTCTAGTAAATGTTTTTAAGGCCAGGGGATCTTTCTCAATCTCCTTTGCTGGCTCATTATCTACATTATGCCTCCTAGTTGTGTGTTCCCCAAGGTTCTGTTATGGGCCCTCTTCTAATCTCCCTCTATATTCTTTTTCCTTATAACCTCATCGGCTCCCATGGGTTATGCTATCATCTCCATGCAGATGACTCCTAAATTTACATATGATATACTAACTCCAGTTTCTCCCCTGAGATTCAGTCCTGGATTACCAGTTGAACACTGCAAAATGGGTGTCCTGGAGACATCTTAAACTCAACATGTCTAAAATGGAATTCATCATCTTTTTTCCTAATCCCTCTCTTCTTCCAAGATTCCCTATTTATGTTAAGGCCATCACCGTCCTTCCAGTGCCTCAGGTGTGTAATCTCACATTATCCTGGACTCCTCACTCTCCCTTACTCCACATACCCAATCAATTGCCAAATCTTCTGTTTCTACCTTCACAAATCCAAACCCTTCTCTCTAGTCACATAGTTATGATCTTAGCTCATGCTCTCATTGCCTCATGCAATAGCATTCTGGTTGGTCTTCCTGCCTCAAGAATCTCCCCACTCCAGTCCGTCCTCCACTCAGCTTTCAAATTGATTTTCCCAGAGTACAAATCTGACCATGACTCATACTCCCTCTCTCCACCCTCCCCTTTTCAATTAACTTTAGTGGCTCCCTATTACTTCCATCATCAAATATAAAATCCTCTGTTTGGCTTTTAAAGCTCTTCGTAAGCAGGCCCCTTCGTACTTTTCCAGTTGTCTTACCCATTACCACTCTCTACCATATACTCTGCAATCCAGTGACATTGGCCCCCAGTTTATCCTGTATATATCTTGTTTGTACATAGTCATTTGCATGTTGCTTCCTCCATTAGGCTTTGAAATCCTAGAAAGCAGCAACTGTTTGTTACCTTTCTTTGTGTCCCTAGCATTTAGTATAGTGCCTGGCAGGTAGCAGGCTCTAAGTAAATGCTTGTTAACTTGACTTAACTTGATTACATCATTGCAATAGCCTAATTGGTCTTTCTGCCTCCAGCCTCTCAAAATTAACCATTCCACCCATGGCTGCCAAAAGTAACTTTTCTTAAATGTAGATCTGACCATGTTAATCCTCTGTCTGACCAACTATGGCTTTCTGTTCCTCTAGGATACAATAGAAACTCCTATTCAACTTTGAAAACCTTACCTAAGCTGGCCCCAACCAATCTTTCCAATCACATTGGACATTACTGCCCTTCCTGCAACTCTGCAATCCATCCAAATTGGCCTTCTTTCTGTTCCTCACTGAAGACACTGTCTCCTGTCTCTGTGCCTTTGCACTGGCTGGCTGTCATCCCTGGAATGTACTCTTTCCCTGCCTCTGCCTCATAGATTATCTCTTCCATTAAGATGCAGCTCAGTCACCATTTTCCACATGAAGACTTTTCTGATCCTCTCAAACACTAATGCCTTTCTTCTCAAATTGCCTTGCATTTAGCTACCTTGTAAATGTATATGTGTATATATAACAAATGAATGAATTAATAAGGCATTTATTAAGCACTTACTCTATGCAAATAACTATATGAAACCCTCGGTATTACAAATACAAAAGTAAGACAGTCCTTGTTCTCAACAAGCTCACATTCTAATGGGGGAGATGATACAAATGGGAGATTTCAGCTGCAAGTCAAACGCAAAAGTCTCATGGTCCTTAGGATGCAGCAGCAAAGCATATGGTAATGTCTCTATTGTCATTTCCACTAACAATATCCAATCAGTTTCTGATGTTGATCCATTTGACTATGACAAGGACTTTGGTGGCAAGACATTTCTTTACTGGATCCTCAGTAGCTATGGCTGTAGCAGTTGCCAGGCTTCTTCTCCACAAGGGTTGTTTTCCAAGATGATGGTTGAAGGCCATGGGCTGGAAGCAATACTATTCCAAAGCTTTTTGGTTCAGAGTCCTGGCCTGTGTCCACTGAGATCTGAGAGGAGATAATGGTTGAGGTAATGGTGGTGATTTGACTTGTCTGGCACATGCTGGCTTGACTACTGTGTGAGTGACAGCTGGTGAGTATGGCTAGCCCCTTCTCCACAGGAATTACTTCCTTGAATGATGACTGTAAGGGCTTGGCTAGATGCAGGACTAGTGTTCTGAGGAGTACTACTGTTCCCTGGGCTCTTGTGCTAATCTGCCTATTGGTGGTAGCTGGTCAGCAGGTGTTGCTGGTGATGACAAAGGCAGGCTCTTTCTTCATGATTTGTCCCCTCAACAACGGCTGCAGGGCCTGAGTTGGAAGCAGCCCATTCTGGTGATTTGGGAGACATTGCTATTCTCAGTTATCTTGGGTTCGTTGTGCTTGGCTGTGGTGGTATGTGCTGCTGTTTCTCTCTCCCTCAGAATATCTTCTTGCCTCATATATGTATACTTATTAAATGTAAATTTATCTTCTTTATATTTTTACATATACTTGTCTTTCCCATTAGAATATAAACTCATTGTAAGTAGAGATTTTTTCATTCTTTATACCTGTATCTCCAGTGCCTGACACACAGCAGGAACTTAATATGTACTTGTTGACTGATACATGCTTATTGAATTGAATTAGATGATCTCTGGGGTTCCTGACTGCTCACTCTGTGACTCTGAAGGGTTGGATATATCTAAGGTCATTTCCAGCTCTGATAGCCTATATTTCAACATTTATTGAGGCAGCATGGTGTGGTGGGTAGAGTGTTAAACTTGGAAAGACCAGGATTCCACAGATCCCTCTGCCAGGCATATGCCCTTAGGAAGGTCAAGGATAAAGGAAAGCAGGTGCCCAAGGAATGGGAAATGGCTGAACAAACTGCGGTATATGAATGTAATGGAATATCATTGTGCTTTAAGAAACAATAAATATGATAAATATAGAAGCATGAGTTTTATATGAACTGACGAAAAATGAAATAAACAGAAACAGGAAAACAATATAAAAATGATTGCAACATTGTAAATGGAAAGAACAATAGTAAAATAATCCAAACTGAATACTGTGAAATTACAATGGCAAAGCCTGACCCCAAAGAAGAGATATCAGAATGCACCTCCTCCGTCTTCTTTGCAGAGGTGAAGGGCATCAGGTGAGGAACACCTGGTTGATGAGTTGGTTAATTTTGATAAACTGTTGGTTGTTTTTTTTTCTTCTTTGTTATAAGAGATAGTTCTGTGTGAGGGGGAAGGGAAAGTGATATATTGAGAAAGGGAGATAATGTGAAAACAAATAGTATCAGTTTTTAAAAGGACTTGGGTTTAAATCCTGGCTCTGACAGTTACTAGCTGTATGACCATGGGCAAGGCTCTCTCTGATCCTCAGTTTCCTCCTCTGTAACTCAAGACTTACAGACAGGAAGCAACTCAAGAGTTGTTGTTGCAAGGTTCAAATTAAATGATGTAATTTTATAGGCTGTAACCAGAACTACACTTCTTCCCTCCTAGCCAGTGTGGTGTAGTGAAAAGGACACTGGATTTGAAATCAGAAGACCTGGTTTCAAATCCAAGCTCTACTATTTAGTAGCTTTGGTACTTTGGGCAAATCATTTAATTTCTTTGGACCTCACTTTCCTCACCTGTAAATTGAGGTCAGAATTCATTACCTCCCTGACAACCCCTGGTTAAGCTCTAAATCTATAAACCTAGCCAGGTGAGGGACTCCTAGTTAGGGGCTTTGATTAGGCCTCCACGACCAGTCAGATTTGAATTGTCCATCAATGATCCCACCTATTAGAAGAGGTGTAATCAAAGGCTTTTTTATCTTTTAACTATGCTAAACTGCTCAGTCTCATACAACTGTGATGATGTCCTTTACACACGTAAAACAAAGTGCTCTATAACTTTCAATTACGCTTATTCTAAGGCCCTTGATTCCATATTCAGGGGAAGGCAGGGGCCTTAAGAGGCCGGACAGTCCAACTCTAAAATTTAGATTTTAAAGTGGAAGAAACAGGTATGGAGAGATTACATAAAATGCCGAGGGTTACACAGTTAAGAAGTGGGGTTTCTCCAACTTCATAAATTCCCATCAACCTCATAAATAAAGAAAAATAAATAAAGTAAACATGGGAAATCCTAGCTCTGTCATTAACTACGTGAGTGACTAGGGGGATGTCATTTCACTGTGCTGGGCCTCAGTTTCCTCATCTGTAAAATGAGGTTGCTGGACTAACGGCCTCTGGGTCCACTCCCAGATCTAAGCGTACGATCCTATGATCCCCTGAACAACAAAAACCCAAAGGCCGAGGACGACCCCACCTTCCCCCCTCCCCGAATCTCAGACTCCCAGCCCAGCAACGCCTCCCGGCGCCGAAGACCCGGATGCTAAGGATTGCACAACTTCCGGTCTGTGCCCCGCGAGGGAGGCGGAGCTGCTCCTCACTTCCGGAGGGAAGTTCGGCTGCGGGACCGGGGCTCTGGGTCGGTGAGTTATCGCCTGGCCTCGAGGCTCGGAGCCGGGGGGCAGCGGGGTGAGGGAGCCCGGGCCTCCGGGGGAAGCGGGGGCGGTGAGGCCGAGCGCGGAGCGGGAGGCGGCGGGGCGGGGCGGGGCGGGGTCGGCCCCTCTAGGGTTTGGGAATGTTGGGCGGGGAAGCAGGCCTGGGCCGCCCCGAAGCGACGGGAGCGAATCCTGACACGCCCCTTCCCCTTAGCTCACTTCTTCCCCAGGGGGAACCAGCCAGCCCTGGCTTTGTTGCCTTTTGGGCTCTCGGACATTTTCTTTGCCCTTGGGATGTTTTCTAGTGAATAATTTAAAGCCTCAGTTTACACTCGTGTAAGAGGAGGTGGCCTTGACCTAGATGATCTTTCAGAAAGATTCCTTTCAGACCTTAAATCCCGTGATCTCTGAGTTTTTTCCGCTGCCAGGTCGTGTGTGCTTTGTATCCTGAGGACCACATCGGATATCAGAGTTGGCAGGGATCGTCCAATCTTACAGAGGAAGAAACTGAGGCCCAGAGAGGATAAGAGACTTGTTAATAAAAATAATAAAAATAAAAAAAATTTATAGAGTGCTTTACATTTTGCAAAACATTTTACAATTATTATCTCATTTTATCCTAGCAACCCTGAGACGTAGGTGTTGTTATTATTCCCTTCTTACAGATGAGGAAACTGAGGCAGACAGAAGAGGTTGAGGGACTTGTCCAGGATCACACAGTTGGTAATTGTCTGAGGCTAAATTTAAGCTCAGGTCCTTCCAACTGCAGGTCCAGTGCTCTATCCACTGTGTCACCTAGCTCCCTGGCATGTCATGAGGCTAGTGAGTGGAAGAAACAAGTGTAGAACTCCATTTTCCTGATTTCATATGCTTTTCTTTCTATACTAAACTGCCTATACTTCTGTCCTGTAGAGTCTCTTCTAGTTCTAATTTTCTGTGTCCTAAAGCCCATGGTTTTCATTGAATCTGTCCATTAAGTGACATTTACCCCGAGGTCTGGCAGCCAATTTCTAAAGAAGTTCTGCTGAGGATGTTCAGAAGAGTGTGCCACAGATTCTAAAAGTAGAGTTACAGGCATATTTTGACTTTCTTGGATTAATTTTTTAGCTTCTAAGGTGATAACTTTGAAGGGTCATCACTTAAATCTGATTGTATAAGCACATTCTCATGAACTACACAATTCTGTTCTCCAAACACAACTTTCTGTCCTTTTTAAATTTTTTTTACTTTTCCTTACACTAAATTGACTTCTCTGTATAAGCCATGCTGATAGATTGTTTGTCAGGAAGGAAAGAAAAAAAAATTGTGAGGCAAGATGGATTTAACTAGTGTGATACAAGTGTTTCTTTTTCAGGCTTCCAAATCTCTTTTTCTCAAAGTAACCCTGAGGTAGGTAGGGAATGTATTATTATCTCCATTTTATACATGAATGAACAGACTCAGGTCAAGTGAGTTAACCACGATTACGAAGCTTAGTAAATGAGGGATTGGATCTAGAATATGACAGGTCATTTAGCTTCATTGCTTGTTCCCTGTAATAAGGGCATTGTCCTTTATAGGATTATTATTTCCAGAGTCAGTCGTGTTGTGAAAAAGATCTGAAGGTTTTAATGTCCTGGAATTAAGTCAAGTGGGACATGGCAGGTGAAGAAGTTAATGTAGTCTTAAGCCTTCTTGAGTATTGTGTTATGTATGGAATAAGGATGATTGATAGTCCTTCTGCATCCTGCCATTAAATATTTATTCTGAGGAAGAGGAGATTTGGCATGATAACTGTTTTCATGTGTTTGAAGTGTTATGTAGCAGAGGGATAGATTATCCTGCTTGGCTCCACAGAGTAGAATTAGGAACAGTGGATGGAAGTTGATAATAATTAGAGCTGTCCAAAAGTGTTCTTCAGGTGAAAATTGGATGGCCATTTATTGAGAATATAATTTATCAAGGCAGCTAGTTTGTACAGTTGATAGAATGGCTGGACTTGGGCATAGGAATACCAAAGTTCAAATTCACCCTCAAACACTAGCAGTGTGATTCTGAGCAAGTCACTTAATCTGTGTATGCCTCAATTTCCTCACCTGTAAAATGGGGATAATGGAAGCACCTACCGCCTAGGTTTGTTCTGAGGATCAAATGAGTTAACATATATGTATGTGTGTATATATATGTATATAATGTTTTGCAAACCTTGAAGTGCTACATAAGTGCCTGTTAAGAGGAAATTTATCTTCATAGTTAAGTTGAATTAGATGGCTTCTGAACTCTTCAGCTATGAAATCTTGGGATTTTGTGATCCCTTCACTGATTCCTCTTCTCAGCTCCATAAAGTGAGGCTATCTTAAGCTATATTTTCCCACTTCCACATCCATATCATGTGAGAGATTGCTACTCCTGAGGAGTATGTTGTTAGTGGAAAGAGTACCAGGCTTAGAGTCAGGAGAGACCTGTGTTTGAATCTGAATTTAATTACTTCCTGGTTTGTGACCTTGAACAATTCACTGAACTACTCTGAGTCTCATTTATCTCATCCAAAAATGAGGATGATGATATTTGCATTGTACCTCACAGGGTTGATATGAACAAAGTGCTTAAATAAATTGTTATTATTATTATTAGCACCTCTTTAGATAACTCCCAGATCTATACAGGGTGTCCTCAGAGTCTTAGAGGTTAAAGTTTTAAGCTTTGATAGCCTAAGTAGCTTAAAACTACAATAAGGCTTTTAGAACACCCTCTGTTTTCAGCTCCAGTCCCTCCAGGTTTATAGATATTCCTTTCCAACTTTCTCATGGATGTCTCTGCTGAAATATCTTGGCAGTTCCTCAAACTCAGTGTGTCTAAGACTGAATCTAATTATCTTGACCTCCAGAACCAATTCTTCTTTTTGAATTCCTTATTCCTGTCAATGATACCACTTTCACACAGTTATGTAGGTTTAAAACCTTGATGCTATATTTATAACTGATTGTGTAGAGGAAATGAGGAAGAATTAAATTCCTGTCAATTCTACTGGTATCATGTGATCCTACTTTAATACTTGAAACATCCATCATGTCTTTGGTGTAGTTACTTCATCAAATAGTATTTTACATTTGGGTAGATGTATTATTCCTCTTGCCTGGGTTGTTAAGTTCCATAAGGGCAGGACTACGTCTCATGATTGTTTTTCCCCTAAAACCTATTCAGTGCTTTGCATAAAATAAACGCTTAATAAATAATTATTGAATGAATGAATGGTATGCCTGTTTTTAAAAAAAAATCAGTTTTGTCACCTCCTAGTCACACGTTATGTGTTGTAAAAATTACTGCAAAGTTTTCAGGCCAAAGGAGAAAGTACAGTGATTTTCCTGTTGTGAGGCATTTATAGACGTGTTCATTTGTTATCTAAGTGCCTTAGGATGTGGTAGCACATTAGCAGAAAATGATATTGCTGAAACTTGTTTTGCTTTAATTTAGAATTTAACTTCTTGAGTGAAATAAAAGGGACTAGGAACTGCTTTGGGCATGGCTGCTGAGCTGAACTTCTCTCCCCCCGAGGTTCCGGAGCCTACTTTCCTAGAGAATCTTCTTCGTTATGGCTTGTTTTTGGGGGCTATCTTCCAGCTTATCTGTGTATTGGCCATAATCTTCCCCATTTCAAAGTCTCATGAAGGGGTAAGTAATTTTTTTTGGGAGGGGAGTTATTAACTCCTTAAGGGTAGGGGTGGTAGGTTTTATATATTTAGCACATCTTTCAAATGCCTGCTATAGAAATATCATGGATATATTGGCCATGAATATGAATAATTTGTGGGTTTCCTAGTTTGTTCATTATTATAAAAAGCCTGTTGTAGTAGTAGAAAGAGCCGTGGGTTTGAGTCCCAGTTCCACCACTTACTAGCCATGTAACAACACCTTGGGTGGGTCCCTTCACCACTGTGAGCCTCATTATTTGCATTTGTAAAATGAAGGATAATAATATTTATATAGTACCTGCCTTAGGATTATTATTAGGAAAGGACTTTGTAGAAAACATTGTAGAAACTGAAGGGATTGTTAGTAATAATTTTTCATTTCCCTGTACATACATTATATATTTGGGAAAGAAGTAGATCTGTGATGGTCATGCTTGTGGACCTCCCTCTTTCCCCAAATTAAATTGTCAGTATCCATAGGACATTCAGTCTCATCCTGCTTTGTTCTCATCTCATAGATATTATGTATTATTGTATGTTAAAAATAATTCATTCAGTAAACATTTACGAAGTGTCTAATCCATACAAGGCACACTGCCATCATTTTTATTGTCCTTAGTAATGGATTGAATTCTCATGAGAGCCTCAGGGGAGCAAAGTGATTAATATTCTTGTTTTATAGGCAGAGAAATGGAATCAGCAGTCTTTAGCTTATTGGTGAGCTAGATAACTGTCTAAGGGAAAGAGAGTGAGGAGGAGAAGAGAAGAAAAGGTTGATTAATAACAGGCTGGGAAAGATAGCTTACACCTGTATGTCAAGCTCCAAAAAGATTTTTATAAGCTACAACATTTTGCCAAATCTAATAAGATAGAAGTTAATAGGAGCAAATGAAAAGTATTACACTTGGGTTCAAAAGATCATCTTTATAAGTATAAGATGTAAGAGGTATGAGTAGACTGCACTTCATCTGCAAAAGATCTGGGGGTTTTTGTGGATTCCAAGTTTAGTATGAGTCAACAGTATGATATGGCACTTAAGAAAGCTAACACAATCTTGAGCTACATTGAGGGGGATAGCTGCTAAGAACAAGCAGCCGATAGAGAACATCAGACCACATCTCAAGTATCATATTCGGTTCTGGAGGCCATATTTTAAGAAGGACATTTATGAAGTGGTTCTTGTCTGGAAGAGAGGCAGCCAGTGTGGGCATGCTCTATGTGAGGATGTGTTGAAGAAACCAGGGAAAGCTTGGGAAGAGAAAAACCTAATTTGAAAGATGGGTTTGGCTTGTTCTGCTTGGCCCCAGAAGGCAGAACTAGGAGTACTGGGTGGAAATTACACAGAGGAGATTTGGGTTCTAGGTTAAGCCAAATTTCCTAACAATTGTGGTTTCCAAAAGTGAAATGGACTGCCTCAGAAGATGGTGGGTTTCTTTTCATCAGAGGTATTAGAGTGAAGGCTGGATGACCACTTCTCCTTTAAGTTGTAGAATAAATTTTATTTTTCAGGTGTGAGTTGGGATTCCTTGCAGTGCTGAAATTCTGGACTTCTATGAATTTTAGAACATAATCACTTCTACAAGCAGTTTTTATTTAGAGGCCCAGTATACTATCTAAAAGTTTTCCTCTTGCCTGGCCTGTCTGTATAGACAAGATTTTTTGCAGCACTTTGCTACTCTCATACACATACATTCTCCTTAGAGAATGAGCTAGTTTTATAGAACTGAAAACCTAATAAAAATTATTACTACAATCACTCTATTAGGATATTACTTAATTTTTCATGGGAAGGTACTATGTATATATGGGGGGCAGAGCTGTTGAGAATTGATTAATGTATCAGAACAAGACATATCTTCCCACAAAATACAAAAAGTGAAGTTAAATTAAATTTTAAGCCAGTTTTATTTACTAAAATAATTTTACCTTTTCATTAAACCAAAGGCTTAGAGATTTCATTTTGCATGAGATGAAACAAGGAAACATTTTAGTCTGATTTTGTTCTCTATCGCATATAAGTATTCAGAGCACTTGCAAGCTTTAAAAAGTGGTATACTTATTTTAGGCTTTTTCCCCCCCAGTCACTGATTTCCCAGTATTTTTTTGTCTAGTTTACTAAGAAACACAAAATCATAGGTTTCAGTTTAAAGATTCAAAGGTCCAACCCAACCTGAAGCATGAATGAAGGCTGAGGGAAAAGGCCATTCAAGTTTAGTAGAGTAGAGAGGGCAGAGGGCAGAATCTTGGTGGCAAGAGATGGGGGAAGAAAGGGTTGAGAAGAATAAATGCTAGAAATAACAATATTACTGTAAAGAAAAATAACCTTGAAGAGACTTAGGAACAGTGTTCAGTGTAATACAGCCAACCATGGTTCCAGAAGACTCCTGGTGAAATGCACAGTGATGTTAGATGCAGAGTGCTCCCACATCAGGACGTGGCCAATGCAGGAATTTATTTTGCTTGACTACATTTGTAATAGGCTTTGTTTTTCTTCCTTAAGGGGTAAGAGAGGGAGAGGTAAGAGGGAGAGAATTTGAAACTGAAAATAAAATATTTTTTAAAAAGAATAAATGGTAGAGAAGGTTGGAGATAGCTCTGGTGTTTATCTTTCAAGATCACTTAAACTCTTCAGTTAAGCTGCCCTGATCACTTCAGCCTCAAGTGAAGCAATCTCTTTTTATTCTCAATCCTGTAGCAGTTATGATCTGTATAGTTATATATGCTCTATCTGTGATATAACTCTTCTACTATGAGCTGAAATTATTATTTAATTTTTTATGTCTTATCTCCTCATTTAGACAGTTAAGCTTCTTGAGGTAAAGGAGCACTGTATCTTGTACATTTTTGTACCCCTCACAGCAACTAGCACAGGAGTCCTTAACCTTTTTTTGGATCTTGGACCCTTTGGCAGACTGAGGAAGTCTATAGACCTTTTCTCAGGATGATATTTTAAAATAATTGAATAAAATGCTAAATTTCAGTTAGAGATTAATGGAAATAAAGATGTAATTTTTTTCCATCCAAGTTCATGGACCCCTTAAAGTCTATGCACAGACTCTTTTTGGATTCATGAACCCTAGGTTAGGAACTTCTGAATTGACATAATTCTCAACTGACATAAGCTCTCAAGAGTTTGTTATTGCTGTATTCTCTTCCATTGCAGGAAAAATTCACTAGAATTCATGGAAGAAATGGCTCTTTTTGGTGAAATATCTGTATAGAAATAACTACTACGCAAGCAAGTCCTTCAGGGTGAAGGACCTACAAAATGATGGGGTATCACAGAGATTATGATAATGTTTCTAGGGCCAGAGACATTTGGAAAATTGTGTTTGGGATCTAGAATTGTTCCTTCTGACTCTAGCGACTTAGAGATTCAGGCATAAACTGAGAGCAAGTGGAATTTGGAAGTAGATTATATAGTTAATTTAAATGGACTGTCAGAATTGGAAGTAAGACACGTAGGCTCCTTTTTATCCCTAATATGTGGACGTGTTTATGTGCCCATAGGCACATGTTTGTGCCCTGCTTATCTTTTGCCCAAGTATTCTCTGCACTGTTAGAGAAGCTAGGAACAAGATATTTGATTTACAAGGTGATAAACAAGAATTACTGTCCCATGGTTATGAAAATGGTAGTACCTGCCTTTTAATCTGAATGGAATTCCAGACAGCTCTGGCTCCAGCCATGAAGAAGCTCTTAGCTTTGTTTAGTCATCTCATATTGAACATTAGAAGGCAGCAGTGGTTTACGTAAGGTAACAAGCACTTTCCCATGAACAACAGAGCAGATTGCTTCATTCCCATGAGAATGGTGGCACATTTCTGTGGGTTCTTTCTGCATAAATTACAACATTTAGAGAGTAAATCAAGTCTTACTTTTAAGAGGCCACGCAGCTACAAATCATTTTCAGCAGGCCACAAAGGCATAGTTTCAAAGCTTCAGAAACATTTGAACCCAACTTCTCTATTTAGGAGTTAACTATATTTTTAGCTAGCATGCATTATAAATAACTTTTTCATGGATTTTTCTGGAAAGCAAGGTAGTCTGTATATATTTGGTGGATTGGCTTCATAAGCATTTTTTCAGTCTGAAGGTCCTTTGTTGTAGAGCTTCTTTTGCAGAGTTTTAGGAACCCTTTCTGTATAGTAACTGGAAATGAGTGGTCTGCTTCTTTTTTCTGCTTCTCCTGGTATTAATCACTCTGTGGCAGTAAAGGAACAGAAGTCCATGGCTCTGGTGCAGAGAACCTGCTTGGACAGTGGTGGGACAGAGTGAAGAAGCAGCAGAAATGTAGTGGGAAGAACAATACACTAGGTATCAGGAGATCTGAATTCTAGCCTTGGTCTTGCTGCCTTAGGTAAATCACTCACCCTATAAGGATAGCTTCCTTATTCTGAAAATTAGAGGGTTGAATTTGGTGACTTCTAAGATCTTTTCCAGGTTTAGAATTTAGCCACAAAGGAATTTTAAAAAATTATTTATTTTTAACATTCATTTAAAAAAAAATATTTTGAGCCCCTCCCCTTCACATTGAGAAGGCAAGCAATGTGATATCAATTTTATATCCCACAAAGAAATCTTTAACCATATAGGGATATCTATATGTTGAGGGGTGAGAGAAAGAAAGGTCAAGAGGAAGGATTAGGAGGCTATTGGGACAAGAGAGCCACATAAGTAAAAGCTGCAAAAGTTTCAAATTTGCACATTGGGACTTCCAACATTGTTAAATTTTTATGTTTTTAAAGAAATAATTTTTATTTATGTCATTTGTCTTTGTATCATAATTATTTCTTGGAGAAATTCTCCCTTTCCTTTTCCAGATTGAACAAAAACAATTAAGCAAAAACACTTGATGCAGTAATAGACACTGACTACACACAAATTTGCTGCACAATTTCTGGAAACCATTCTGTCTGAATCTGGACAAGTCTTTTCCCCTCCTAATCAGCTGGAGTTCCACATACCTCCTGCTTCAAGTTAGCCTCTCCTAGGTTGGCTTAACTGGCAAATTCCAAACTTAATTGATCAGTAAAATCCTATTTTTTCTCTTCTCTCCATTGAAGGAAGGGGGACATTTTGAGCCAAGAAAGTTTGAGGTGACCAAGAAGCCAAAAGGGGCTGCTCCTTCTCAAAGCAAAAAGTCCAAGAAGGAAACCAAGAAGAAGAGATAGAGTAGAAGCTGCCAAACGTGGCACATGTATGGCCCGCTTTACTTTCTTCAGAATCAAGTACTCGTGAAGAGGGACCATTGCAGGAAAATCAAATCTTCATAAAAACATTTGTCTGGCATCATCTTCCTTACAGAATCTGAGTTGAAAGAGACCTCAGGGGTCATCCAGTCTCTGAATAGGAACCCTTTCTACAGCCTCCCTGATGAGTGATCATGCTGCCTCTGCTTGAAGACCTCCAGTGATGGGGAACTACTACCTCCTGAGGCAATCCATCCCCCTTTTGGATAACTCACTAGTTGTTAGGCCGAAATCCACCTCTGAAACTTCTACCTAGTCCTTCAGAGACTAGAGAATTAAGGTGGCTCTAGTGGAGCATGGGTGCCTTTTAAACACAGAGGACCACATATGCATGAGCATTTCACTGGCCCTAGGTGGCCAAACCACCTCCCCAATAGCCCTCTCTTCAAATCTTGTTCAGTCATGGCTCCTGAAGCACAACCCCTTCAGAAAGGAAAATGTGGGTTATGCCACTACGGTGACATTTGACTTTAGGAAAAATGGCTATGGAATCATGAGCACATTATACAAACAAAGGCCATATATGTTGGGATACTTAGTTTAAAGGTCATGTTAAAATAGCTGAGCTGCTTTTTAGTGTTTAATCATTTTAAGTAATTTTTAATATAACATGTATATACATTACCAGTCAGGATCTGCAACCTAATCTGGACAAGTCTTCCCGACTCCTAATCAGCTTTTATCTTCACTTTAAAAAAGTCTTAAGATCTTTCTTTGTCAAAATGTTGTCAGCTGCAGTCTTATCAATTAGAGAGGCTGAGGCAGTTGAATCTGAGAGGTTGCCTGAAGGAAGGGGCAGCCTTATCTTATGGTGAAAATGATTTTCAAATTTTGCACCAAAATATTAATCATCTTTCTCCTTTTCTTAATGAATCATTTTTTAGTATTTCCTCTAATTATCCCTCATAAGATAGAAAAGATTTCGCTAAGTAAAGAAATGTTTTCCTTGTAGAAATTGGCCTTAGTCTCAAACTCTATAATATGGTTTAGGGTGTGCATTTTGTTCCCTACTGCTGCCTCCCGGACATATTTTTAGTGTGTCCCCTGAACCTTTCCCACCCCAAACAAAACTTTTAGTCCCAGCTTTAAGGAGAAAAGATTGGGATGAGCATGAGAGAAGATTAATAAACCACAGTGCATGATGAACCTTTTACGTTGTCTGCTGGTATGTGGCAGTGGGAGTTGTTGGGGGGGGGAAGGGGCAGGGTGGCTACCTTGGTGTAGTGGAAAGAGTATTGGATTTGAAGCCGAAGGACCAGAGTTTGAAGCCTATGACCTTGGGCAAGTCACTCTGGGCCCAGGTTCCTTCTGACTCTAAATCCAGTAAATCTTGAGTCCTCATTCTGTAAGTAAAGGGAGTGATGATATGTTACAGGAAGAATATCAGGATGAGGTTGATGACACTGCAGGGTGATATGACTAATGTTCCAGAGACTCAGTAGAGGTAGATCTAGCTGTTCTGATATGTCAGGCAATTAGAAGGATGCTAGGGATAGTCTGAAGGACAGTAGGCAAACAACAAGCATTTATTAAGTGCTTACTATATGCCAGTTTCACAGACAAAAAGAAAAAAGACCCTGCCCTCAAGGAGCTTGCATTCCAATGGGGGAAGGCAAAATATAAAAGCTGGAAAGCAGGGAAGAGGACATGCAGAGAGAAGCACAGAAGAGAGGCCTGGGTGAAACAGCAAAACAGAAGGAACTCACCAATGGGAGAAGGAAGCTAGTATGGCAGAGAAAAGTTCCAGCTTAAGAGGACAGAAGGGGTTCATAGCTCATTGGGACGGTTCTCAGTCATTGGAAAAAAGGAAGCTTACAGAGCCATCATCTGTATTAGATTTTCCAATGGATTTATGGCCTTTGCATACGTTTTTCTGGCATAAGAAAAGCAGAGGACTCGAGTTCTAAAACTGGCTCAGATAAGATAGTGAAAGTTTAAAACCATTACATATATATCATGTTGACTGGAGAAATTTGGGTACCTGACTTCTACAATCTAGCTACGTAGGACAGTGTCCTCATTTCAGCAATGTGGGTGCTCAATGCCTTACTGTAAATGGTTTCATGAGTTTCATGGCCAAAAAAAATTTGATGCCTAAACTAATAATCAGCCTTTGAACAGATTTAGTGATTCTCACAGTCTGTCACTGGGCCTTTTGAGTATGAGCTTATTCCGTGCTGAGAGCCTGTGAGAGCCCATGGTCATTCCTATGCCATAATGAAACTGTTGGACTAAGACTTTTGGGGTGTGTTTTGTTTTTGCTTTTTGTTCTGGACCTGTGATGTCATCATAAGAATCTTGGGCTTCCCTGGTAGTAGGTGGGATGTGGACCCAGGTCTTCGTTACTCCCAAACCAGTCCTGTTATCTGCTGCTACAGGATGCTTCTCTTTATGGACATAGATTGAGTAAAAGCCAAATAGCCTATGTGTAAAGCTTTTTACTTGACACTGGGAGAAGATATGATCCCTAATCTTAAAACAGCTTACAATCTAGTTAGGAAGAACCTCTATTTTAAGGAGAATGTCCAGGCCTGCCATGTCTTCATTCCTCCCTCGGCTTCATTCCTGACTCTGCACTTAACTGTGCTTAAAGAAACCTATTGAACCTGGAAATTCACTCAACCCAGTGATGTATTGGTAAATATTGTAACAACTGGCTCTCTGAGAAGAAAATGTACATGACATACCCTTATGTTTAATCTTCATTATTAACATTTTCTCCATCACTTCTTTAGTCTAGATGACAACAAAATGAGAAATCAAGCCCTAATTTATAGCATTTGCTGACTTCTAGGGTGTGAATTCTTACAGTGAAAATTTAACAGTCTGTTTTCAAGAGCTAGCCATTTTGAGCTGGCTCTAACACATCCCTAACTTTGTCCTTGGACTTCTCACACCGGAAGTACATTCTGTCTCTGTAGCCCCTTCCTCTTATTGGCTGGTTGCTCCCAGAACTTTCATTTGAAGGAAAATACTTAGGCCGGCCAAGTCTTGATTCCTCTTTATGCTCCGCTGTTGTTTAGACCACTAATTAGAATGCTAATGCTTGGCTTCAATTTAACAAGCATTTAAGTTCCTACTATGTGTGGTGCACTTTGCTATGCACTTGTGATAGAAGGCAAAATGAAAAGTTCTTGCTCTCAAGAATATTACCTCTTCTGAAGAGGAAAAACATGCAGATAAGCAAATACAAAAAAAAAAAACACAAAGTGATTGGGGGAATCAGGAAAGGCCTCATGTTGAATGTGACCCCTGAGCTAAGCCTTGAATGGAAGTAAAGGTTCAAAGGGGGGGGGAATAAGCATTTATTAAGCACCTGCTATATGCCAAGTTCTGTCTTTAGCACTTCACAAATCTTATTTGATCCTCACAACAACCCTGTGATTTAGGTGCTGTTATTATACCCATTTTACAGTTGAAGAAACAGGCAGACAAAAGTTAAGTGACTTGCCCAGGGTCAAAGAGCTGTGACTGTCAAGTGTCTGCGACTGGATTTGAACTCAGGTCCTCCTGACTCCAGGGCCAGTGCTCTAACATCTGTAGCTTTTTGATTCCCTATGATTTGTTGTTGTTGACGCCTATAGTTTAAAGTTACATTGTTACATAAAGGGCAAATGTTACTAAAGAACAATACTCTTAAAAAGAAGAGCCATTCCCCAGTTGATAAGTGGTCAAAGGATACAAACAGGCAGTTTTCAGAAGAAATCAAAGCTATCAGTAGTCATATAAAAATGCTCTAAATCACTAATGATTAGAGAAATACAAGTTAAAATAACTCTGAAGTACCACCTCATACTTATCAGATTGGCTAAGATGACAGAAAAGGAAAATGATAAATGCTGGAAGGGATATGGGCAAATTGAAACCTTTAGGCACTGTTGTGAATGAGGCTACCTATTCTGGAGAACAATTTGGAACTTTGGCCAAAGGGCTATAAAACTATGCAAACCTCTGACCCAATAATACCCCTGCTAGGTCTGTACCTGAAAGAGATAAAAGGAAAAAGACTGGATAGAATTGTCAGTGCCACAGCGAACCAGAAACAGAATCAGAACCAGAAATTTAGAAACCAAT